>NC_135715.1:113332722-115732722 GCF_964656455.1 Halichoerus grypus
GCCCCCGAATATAGCCAATTTATTCATTTGCCAGCTGCTGAGCAAATATTAATAGTATTTTCCAGGGCTCCCTCCCTTGTTATGCTTAAATTCCCATAGTAAAGATAGCTGGCTACTTCTTTCAGAAAAGAAAGATAATCATGACAGTTCGGGAAGCAAGGTATTACTTAATTCAGTTCTCTTCCTTAAAAATGGTTTATTACAGCCATGGACATAAGATGTAATCACTTTAAACCCAGTTAACTTTTTGAGTTTGACCCAATTCAAATCTTTCAGCTATAATGCTGTTCCCAAGCATACACATTTTAGAAACTCATCTTCTTTGTAGTTACTCAAATTATACCAAGCATCAGGTTGTTAGTATAAAAATTACATATTGGAGAAATAATGGAACTATCATAACTTTTGCAAAGAAAGCAAAAATTAATCCCCAAATAAACCAACTTTACCTCTATTCTTAATTTTGCCTATTACCTTCCAGTTCCTATGTATACTTTACAAAGCTATTACCATGGTGTCCATATCAATTTGCAATATGATTTTCAATTATTTTGTAAAGAGTGTTAAGTTTCTACATTTTCTTTCTGGTTATGATTGGTAAAGACTATGGAATATTCCATTGTGTTGATGCATTATAGTTTGTTAACCATTCCCTGACTGTATTTCAGTCAGAGATCAAGCAGCAAGAAAAGCTCAGAATCATAATGCCAGAGGTTGTAGTTCTGCTTATGAAGACCTATCTCTGAACCACCAAAATACTTTGCTTGTCTCTGCTTGTCTCACATTATCACTGAGTCAAAGGTTAGCGGGCCTCACTTAATGTTCTCAAGGCTAGAAAATATATATGGTAAATGGAGTGCAAAATGCATACCATAGAGGGACTTCTCAGCCTACCTTAGCCTCTAAATACAGAGAAAATTGGAAATGTGAACCTGCAAAGTTTCATCAGGTTTTGATCAAGGATCCCAGGTTGTAGACATTACTATAGCCAAGTCATTCTTGGTTACCTTTGATTCTGCCTTCCAGGAAAATCTAAGTCAGAAATTTCTAGGGGTAACTCAGTTGGTAAGTAATTTCTTCTTTTAGGAAGTATTTATGTGAAATATTATGTGAAATAAACTCACAAGCTTTGGAGCCGGAAATTTTTAAGGATGGATCCATGGGTGGTACCTAGGAAATATGTCCTCATCTAAACACACTTCTGTTTGGTGTTCTATGAGCATTTGGATATTGTGAACAAAGTTTTTGTCATCTGCTAAAACATCAGATGACACTGAGCCTTCAGAATGGATTGGCCTTGATTTCTTCTTCAACCACAATGTGGTTTTCAGATGTAGTGGGTGATTATTTTGATTATGTTCCACATATATTCAGAGGGTTTGTCAACAAGAGCCTAAAAATGTCACTTTTTAGAAAACTTCCTTTTTGTTCTTCTCTTACTATTAGTCCTTGTCATTCTTACTCTAAAACATGCTAAAAAATTCCAACTTTCCAATGCTGTTTGCACCTTTCTAATGCTCGTAGCAGGTACATGGGGCTGTATAAATACTAACAAGGAAATCAGTCTCTGAAAAGTGCTAAATAATCACATTGTTGGAGTTATAACAGCAATACAAAGCACTTTCATTTTCACAAGTACATTTTGAATGTAATAAAATAAAGAGTGTTAGTTAAACAGAGACATTTGCACCACGGGAGTTGCAGAACTATTCAAAGGTAACATTGATAGAGGTTAATATATGAAAGAGGCTGTTGGGAACAGATTATTATTATTTTAAGTGGAAATATAGTTACATCATTCAAAAGGAATAGGACTGCTATCTTATTATGACGGGTCCTCAAGTTTGTGATTTAAAAAAAAAATACAAATTTGCATGTGATTAGTATATCATTCAATAAAAGCTGAAATGCCTCCAGCATTTTCCCATCTTCTTTCTTTTTTCACTATACCCTTCCAAGTTCAGTATGTCAACTTGGGACAGACTACTAGCTTGGGATGAACTTTGATTCTCAGCAACCACAATCATGCAAAGAATAATGACCACTTTCCTCAGCCACCACCAGAGCTCACGTGTCTAAGAGAATGGAATCCTAGCCTTTGTCTTCCCCGAGGAAACCCATTATTGGGACTTAGAAGATGGGAACTCCATTGCAATCAACAACACCAACCATCTGGAAGCATTTTGTGCCAAAAATAAGTGTACTTTAGGCCTTCTTCCACACCCCTTCTTTTAAAATTTCGAAACTACACTTGGACAATCACTAATTTTTTTGAAAATTTTACTGACTCATCCAGTCATAACAAAAGATAAACACACGGTCAAAGTAGTACTTACTTTTCCAGAATTGTCATAAATGCATTTAAAATTCTCTTTCCACTTGCCTTGCCTCCCAACCTCATACTTTATACAAGGAAAATTTAAAGATACATTGGATTCCTTTAGTACCTTGGACCAGCATGATTTGGCCTTAATGAACAGTATTCCATCAAACATGTTTTTTAAAAACTTTCCTTGCCAAAGTCATTGTATAATAGAAAGGCAGGAAATGTCTTTATTATTACCTCTATTCCTTCTTTGCAACCCTCACAACTCCTTAGTCAATCAACTACTTCATTGTCAGAGTGTTCAAAGATCTGCCAAAATAATAATAATAATAATAATAATAATAATACCCCTCAAAAAATAGTTATAGTTCTGGGCCTCAGGGAGCTTACAAACATGTCTTATTATTCTAATTCATAGGGTGTTCATTGATTGGCAAGAATCCCTAATTCCCCATCAGTTTGTTTGTCCCCACTGTAAACATTTTAAGTTTCAGTAAACAAAAATCTCACTAGACCCTAGGAAAACAGCAGAGCATATTAATCTAAAACAGACATCAAATCAAATTGCACTTCTGCCACCCTCTAGCTTTTGATAGGCAACAATTACTTCTCCAATCCTCAGTGTCATCATCTGTAAAATAGGATGACTGTGCTTATTGAGATTCTTGTAAAGATTTAATAAAATGTTTGTGAAGTAGCTATCTCAGGACTTGACACAAAATAAGCCAAAAAATAAGCCTGTTTTTTCATCAGCTTTGTATTTAATTTTATCTGCTCCATTTTGTTCAGTGATGGCCACTTACCCAAGACTAAAGGAATATACCCTCTACACGTCTCATAGGTGAAATCCATCTGTCCTATGTTATCCTCCTTCTGATGGTCTGTTAACTTCTAATATATTCTTAAATTACTGCTTGTTTGAACTTCTCACATGGATTATAAATGCTTTTAGGAAAAGGACCGTATCATATCCTTTTCTGCTGGAGAATTATTTGGGGAGAAGATCACTTTTGGAACACTATTAGGTACAAAGTCCTCCACACATTGTCAATCACTCAGCAAGCTTTACTGAGAGCATGCTGTCTACATATAAATATATCAAGATGGTTCATAGGCCTCCAAAGGTTTACCTTGGGTAAAGGTAACTTTTCACATTTTGGTCCTTATTTTGTAGAAGGCTCATGTTTAAAACAATGGGGCCACTCCTTTCGGTGTAGTTTTACACTGCCAGCAACTCTTCCTGTTTAAATGTAAACATCTCAATGTGAGCAGGAAGATCAAACTCTGCTAGAAAACATTCATGTACAATAAACACAGAGTAATAAAGATATCACAATTTAGATGCAAGTCTGCAGGGAGCCCAAGGATCTTACAGCTATATAATGTTATAATTTCAAAATACTTTTAATGAGCATCTGTAGGAATTGAGTTATAATGCTTTTTTTCAAAAGATTTGCAACATGACATGAATTCTCCATCGAAGTGAACCTCATGTTAGCATCCAATTTAAAGTGTTACAAAAATGACATTATTGCCCAACATCTGTTTTATCATCTGATGATTCTGTTGTAAGATTATAATGGTGAAGTTATTTCAGCAGAAGCCAGGAGAGACCCTTATGCTGCCATTATCCTTAGATTACTTTCCTATTACTCCCACATCAAGCCCATGGCTGGGAGCATAGACAATCATCTGGTCAGAGGAGATGGTAGGCTGTAACCTTAGCCCATTCTCAGATTCCATGCAGGGCCCCACCTTGTCTGCTCCAAAGAAATGATTGTCTATTTGTTAGGCAATATAGTTGTTGGTATGCTCTGAATGTTGCGTCCCTCCTCCCCAGTTCTTACGTTGAAAGCCTAATACCCAACGTGATAGTATTAAGAGGTAGGGTCTTTGGGAGGTGCCTAGGTCACTAGCACCTGAGGGTAGAGCTCTCATGAATGGAATTAGTGCCCTGTAAAAGAGACCACAGAGATCCCTTGCCCCTTTCCACCACGTGAGGACGCCAAGAGAAGGTACAAGCTATGAACCAAGAAGAGGGTCCTCACCAGAAGACAACCATACCGGTGCTTGATATTAGACTTCTCAGCCTTCAGAACTGTGAGAAATAAATGCTTGTTGTTTATAAGCTACCCAGTCTGCTGTAGTTTGTTGTGGCAGCCTGAACGGACTAAGACAGCTGTCAATTACCAAATATAATTTCTAGAAATTCAGAAAGAAAACATGTTCTGATTTCAATTCTGTTTTAATAAATTATATTTCTTTCTTTGGCCCAAAGTGTCTTAAGTTGAAAGATCCACAATAAATGTGATGATCTGTCTAGTGGTAAGATATGTAGATATTCTTTCATGGATAGAGACTGTTAATAAAAGCCATCATGCTGTTCTTTGTAAAAGTGGTGGGGGGTGGGAGGGATGGGGTGACTGGGTGATACACATTGGGGAGGGTATGTGCTATGGTGAGCGCTGTGAGTTGTGTAAGACTGATGAATCACAGACCTGTACCTCTGAAGCAAATAATACATTATATGTTAAAAAAAAAAAAAAAAGAAGAAGATAGTAGGAGGGGAAGAATGAAGGGGGGGGAATTGGAGGGGGAAATGAACCATGAGAGACTATGGACTCTGAGAAACAAACTGAGGGTTCTAGAGGGGAGGGGGGTGGGGGGATGGGTTAGCCTGGTGATGGGTATTAAAGAGGGCACGTATTGAATGGAGCACTGGGGGTAGAGCTCTCATGTTATATGCAAACAATGAATCATGGAACACTACATCAAAAACTAATGATGTAATGTATGGTGATTAACATAACATAATAAAATAAAATAAAAGTAACTACTATACATATGATTAGTAGAAAATTATTTTTGCGTATTTAAGCTATTTGAAATAATCCACTCAGACTAAATTTGTTATCAGAAGTCTCCACTACCATACCTCATATATAAATGGCATTCAATTACATGCCGGAAAAAATAAGTAACTTATATATTCATGGGACTTTTATTAAAGCCTTGAATTTTATATTCTTGACATTAGCAAACCAAACCTCACTAACTTTCATGGTGACACTAAATATTAAACACATATTCACTCATTCATATTTTTGGAAGACATGTTGTATAAGGAAAGGAGTAGATTCCATGAATTTCTTAGAAGATACAAGGCTAATGTATGAGCTTGGTTTTTCCAGAATGAACAAGAAGACAGGAGAAAATTTTAAGGTAATGTGAGCGCATTGCCATCACTATTACTGGAGAGAATAGAGTCCCTCAAATAGAGGGGCTGATTTTTCACCTCAGTTATAATTTTTATGTTGAATGTGTTCAGTTATCACATATAGGGAAAGCCTCTAGCACACTGCCTCAGACACAATAGAGACATACAATAAATGCTACGTATCATCTTCCATTCAAAATTAAAATAAGAATAGGAGCAGCAAAGCTCTCATGCTACAGATGTCCTGCATCTTGCCCCTATTTTTCTGGTTAAGTAGTGCAGAAGTCAGCTGCTGGAGAACAGAGACTGCCTCTTTTATTCACTGCTCCATCTCTAGGATCCAGAGTAGTGTCTGGCACATAACAGGCATTCAATAAATGATTGTTGGCCAACTAACCATCTCTTCCCCTCCCGCCCCCAGTCACCCCATCCTTGCCTCTCTTCCTCTAATATCACTGGATGCTAAACCCAGGAAAGAGCAGGCAAGGAACAGAGAGGAAGGTGGGTCAGTGCTGGGTATCTAGATGAAGGAGGTCTCAAGGCTTGGGACTTTTAGCTCTAAGTCAACTATAAAAGCATCAAAGATTAATGCACAAATGCACTATTCAGACCTGACTGTTCATTATGGTAAATAACGCTTTGTTTGAAATTTGTAAATAAAAAATATTTCTTTAAACTTCACCAAGGTTTCCATCTTAATCAATAAGACCTTTGGAATAATTCAGAATGGCAGGAGATTCAGATGGGGAAAACATTTTAAAATGCAAATGAATATAGGAATCCCATAAAAAGATTGAAAAGCAGTATCAGTAAAAAAAATTAAAAATAAAAAAAAAGAACAACTAGGTTCTTACTTTATTTTCTGAAACAAAAATTGAACTAGGCATGGTGTATTGAATCACTTCGAAGGGTCATCAATCTCCAGATTAGAAAAACATCACATTCTGGGATGCCATGATATTGGCAGGTTTATAAATCAGCCTCGTTTTTATTTAATCATTTCAAAAAATATATATAAGATTTGAGCCTCTAGTCTTTGCAGAGGTAGGCTGATCCAGAAAAAACAAAAACAAAAACAGTATATACACACATTGTTATTTACACATGCTTACATAGAGACATATATACACATATATTTATTAGGAAAAAAAAATGTGCCTACATTTCATCCACATTCTTTTTTTTTTAAGCCAATATTCAGAAAGATCCAACTTGAATTCTAGACTCTATTCAGCATGGTTTTACTGCCTATTATTTCCCATTTCAGCCCACTAGATATGTTTTTCTCTACAAATAATATAGCACAAATACTCTGTCAGCAATGTGGGAATAATGCTAAATACAGCTAGAACTCTATTAAAACACACACACACACACACACACACACGTGCATGCACACTTGAGCTTAAGCTACATGGAGGCCAGAGATTATTTTCTTCATTGCTTGAATCAAGAATTTATTTTATAATGTTATATTCTTATAGGAGACGTTTAGAATTTCCAGCCAAAAGAACGTTTATATTCTAACAGTTATATTTGATTTTTTAAAAGTCAGCTTAATAAGCCAGCCACATTTCTGGAAACATTTAGGTCCTCTCAGCCTGGTATTGTGAGGAGGAGTAGGATGTTACATTGCGATAATGAATTATAGATATTCTCCACTGAATTGAAATTTCACTGCTATTAGTAAAATAGGATATAATTCTAAAGGAATGTTGGAATATTCTTGAACATATGGGGCAAATTATAAGTAAGATAAAATAAGTCAAATGGGAGATGTACTGTCATTATGTAGAAAGAATTGGCTGACTTCAAGAGGTGTGATTCTTGAAGTCAAAGGCCAAAGGTCACTTACCCCACATGTGTGTACTCAGTAAATGTTGCCTTAAGTAATGAATAGATGTTAATTTAAATAATGAATCTCCACTTTACAGACTAACAAGTTGTGATGCAGAAAATTTAAATACCTTGTCCACATCACACTTTTAGAAGCTAGAGCTTGAAGCCCAGATCTGAGTCCCCAGCAGCAGTGCAGCTCCACACCATGCAGACAGCTCAGGTGTAGACACACCCAATCTTGCAAAGGGAAGAGAGGAAAGAGCTATAGGGAAGGAGACAAGGAAAGAGAATGGAAATATATGGGATTGTACAGTGGGGTGAATGGGAGCATGCAGAGTCCAAAATGACAAGTCCAAAGGATGGGAGCCAAACTCAAGTCCATCCCAAGCAGGAATGGGTTCCAGGCAGGAAAGAGAGGACTTCAAGACTTCTACAAAGTGGTAGTTCTTATTAGGGAGCAGGGTTATACACTAGAGATTAGATAGGTAGAAGCCAAGTCAAGAAGAGACTCCTGGCCTACTGGAGACAGGTCCAGAGTAAACCCCAGAACACTGAGTGCATTCAACTTCCACATGGAGGAAATGCAGCAGAGAGAACGGAGGCCAGGACTCTATTCAGAATATCAGTTGGGATTGCCTGACCCCACATGGATGGGAAGGGCTCATACTGAGGCCTTCAGTATGACCTAGACCAAGACTACAACAGCCTCCAGACACTTGGACAGCCTACCATTATTCCCAAACCCTACCTCTAATAGGAATGTGCCTACAGACACCATATCCATTGGGTGCCCACTGGTTCCATGGCTCTGGAAGGACTGAGCCTGCTGGGGCCAGCTTGGTGGGGCTGGGACAGGCAAAGACAACTCACCCAGAACTGCTTCCATAAAATACATAGCATCCAATGTCCCCATGTCACAAAAATAGGCATAAATGTTGGCTTGGTAATTTCAAGGCTACATAATAATCAGCCAAAGGTAGAGATACTAAGATTACAGTAAAAATTTAGTCACATTATAGAAGCCAACTAAAAGAAGCAAAATGATGGACATGGTGCTATGGAAGATGGCATGAAGTGGAAAAACATGAAAAAAAAGTTTAAACTCAGTCTTGCTAGCGTGAAATATCAATATGCATTTTAACCAAAAATTGTAAGGGACTTTTAATAATAATACTATATGCAGAGATTGATTCTGGTACTCTCCTATTTGAAAATTAAGTGCATGTATTAGGAATACAACTTGACTGTAAGTATACAGAGCCTTAAAAGTTGTGTTTTTACCTAGTGATTCTACTTTTAAGTATCCCTCATGAAGAAATAATCTGGGATTCAGATACTCTTAAAACTACAAGTTTCATCACACTATTACTTATAATAGTGAAGAAAGTTGGAATTGCCTACATATCCAAAAATAGGTGAATTACAGTACATATATTCCATAAAGCATTAAGTAATCATTAAGCGTGTTGATTTTGAAGAATTTGAAAATCATACTGTTTGTCAACATAGACCATAAAATTATTATACGGCACATGATCCCAATCATGTTTGTGTATGTGTACAAAGAAATGTGTCCCTATGCTTTTGTTCATATATATTTCATATACATATATATTTATATACATAGATATACAACAGATATAGATGAAAAAATATATTTATATAAGACACAGCAAAAGACTAAAAGGAAATTGAACAGAACTTCATCAAAACATAGTACTTTAAAAAAAAAGTTTTTATTTAAATTCCAGTTAGTTAACATACAGTATAAGATTAGTTTCAGGCATACAACACAGTGATTCAACACTTCCATGCAACACCCGGTGCTCATCACAAGTGCCCTCCTTAGTCCCCATCACCTGTTTTACCTATCCCCCAACACACCTCCCCTCTGGTAACCACCAGTTTGTTCCCTATAGTTAAGAGTCTGTTTCTTGGTTTGCCTCTCTCTCTCTTTTTTTTCCTTTGCTTATTTGTTTTAAAACATAGTACTTTGGGTGATGTTTATTTTGTTTACTTTGAACAAAGTTTCCTACAATGAGCCTTTTTATATATTGCTTTTCACAGTCATAAACATGTAGTAAGTTGTTCCTTTATATTGGTCTGTTTCTCATTTTAGATGAAAGACATACCTTGGACTTTGGAGCCATGTAGCTTTGTACTAAAGTCCTATTTTGTCCCTTATACCAGCTCTATGATCTTGGGCAGATTATTTATCTTCTCTGAGATAAATTTGCCTCATAAGTAAAAGAGAGATAATATCACCTCAAAGAGTTTTGAAGATTAAATAAGAACAGAAAAATATAACATCTATCATGATACCTGAAAATGGTTTATAGATTCAATAAATGGCACCTATTATAATATTATTCTCAGTAACCTTGCCCCCACAACTCTACCATTCTACCACATATACTTTTCAAAAGTATTCATCCAGGTTTATAATGATATTCAGTGATACCTGGGTGGCTCAGTCAATTAAGCGCCTGTCTTGGGCTCAGATCATGGTCCCAGGGTCCCGAGATTGAGCCCCGCTCAGCAGGGAGTCTGCTTCTCCCTCTCCCTCTGCCCCTCCCCCCTCCCACTCGTGCATGCTCTCTCTCTCTCTCTCAGATAAATAAAAATCTTTAAAAAAAATAATGATTTTCAAGTAGCACCCTATCCCAGATAGTATATTACCTCCAGAGTTATAAGGGACCTGACTCTAGGGTGAGAAAAGAAAACTATTTAGAACAACATTCTATATACAACTAAGTCCCAGCAATTTCCCTGGCAATTCATTCCAGCCCCATGATTACCTTCTTCCATATCTGAGGAGGGTTTTTTTTTTTTTTAAGATTTTATTTCTTTATGAGAGAGAGAGAGAAAGAGAAAGAGAAAGCACACAAGCAGTGGGGACAGAGGGAGAGTGAGAAACAGACTCTCCACTGAGCAGGGAGCCGGACATGGGGCTCTATCCCAGGACCCTGGGATCACAACCTGAGTGGAAGGCAGATGCTTAACCGACTGAGCCACCCAGGTGCCCCCAATATCTGAGGAGTTTTAAGATCACTGCTACAGTAATCCCCCCTTATCCACAAGGAATATGTTCCAAGACCCCCAGAGAATGCCTGAAACTGTGGATAGTACCAAATCTATATATACTATGTTTTTTCCTATGTATCTATGTACCCATAGGTACACACACACCTATGACAGACTTTAATTTAAATTAGGCACAATAAGAGATTAACAACAATAAATAATAAAATAGAATTATAAAAATATACTGTAATAAAAGTCATGTCATTATCGTTTCTTTCTTTCTCTCTTGAAATTTCTTACTGGGTCGCCTGGGTGGCTCGGTCACTAAGCGCCTGCCTTCAGCTCAGGTCATGATCCCAGGGTCCTGGGATTGAGCTCCGCATTGGGCTCCCTGCTCCGCCGGAAGCCTGTTTCTCCCTCTCCCACTCCCCCTGCTTGTGTTCCCTCTCTCTCTCTCTTGCTGTGTCTCTCTCTGTCAAATAAATAAATAAAATCTTAAAAAAAAAAAATTTCTTACTGAATTGTAGTCACCCTCCTCCTTGTAAGGATGGGATGCCTATGTGATGAGATGAACTGTGCTGAATGACAGGCATTATGACCTAGCACTAGGCTGCTACCTACCTTCTGACAATACAACAGGAGGATCATCTGTCCTTGGACCACAGTTGAACACAGGTAACTGAAACTGAATAAGGAGTGCGGGAATGACTGTACTTACAAATCTAACTCTTTTGTTGAATTGCATAATGTCCTATACTCCCATATTCTGTAAGATTACATTCATATGCCATAACTTGACCTCCATGCTAAAAATGTAATCTCCTTCATCTTTATTTTTTGGACATTTATTTGCTCTTTACGTATTTCTGGACATATGTTGAGTTAAACAATTTGATCAACACACAGAGTCCCAGTAATATATCCAACCTACTGGTTCATTGCAAAAAAGAAATGTGCATATAAAGACTAAAGACAATACAGTTGTAAATAAACATTCAGCAAAAAAAAAAAAACAAAAACCTCTGACACACACTGTTTCACCTGTTAGCTTAAGAGGTTTTGATATACAGAATTATTGTTTACCCTGGCACAAGATGGGGAGGGGTAGAGGAGGAATTGGAGGACAAAAGGAAGAGAAACAAAGAGACACAAAGAGAGAGAGACAAAGAGGGAAAATTTAATGTATAATAAGATAAAAAGCTCTCATCAAAAAAGAAAAAATAATAAAATTTTTCAGGTGACAGAGCTCTTTAAATGCTGACAGAAAAACTTGGGAAAGTTGTGGAATCTTCTTAATTTGGAGAAGTGGGAGATAGTAGAAAATTTGGAGACAGATTTTCATCTGCCTAAGTTGGGAAAGTGGCTGAAGTGAGGTCCATTGATTCCAGAGATCATATTTATTTGATTATTCTACTTTAATCCTCTTCTTTGAAGATTGTGTGCAAAAAATAACCTACACAGTGGAGATATTTTTGGATTTCTGAGATGTTTCTACCTGAGGTCAATACGAGAGAAAGAAAAACATGCTATTCTATGCAACAAGTACCATTTGCAATACACTCTGATTCTCTCAACAAATATTTTTTTGAGCATCTACTCTGTCCCATGCTCTCTTTTATGGCTGGGAATATAGCAGTGAACAAGACCTACAAGTCCTTGATATCAGGATGGCATATTTTAAATAGTCTTAAGGCCAGGATAACACAGTCACATTTGCCATATAGATTACTCCCAAATAAAGTGACTAGGAATTCTCAGTGTTTTATGTCCTGAAAATACATAAAGGGATGAATGGATGGATGATAGATCGATGGGATGGATACAATCAATCCTAATTATATGCAGCTTCTGTATTTCCAAATTTGCCTGCTCACTAAAATTTATTTGTTACCCCAAAATCAATACTTGAGGTACTTTCACAGTTATTCATGGACATGCTGAAAGCAGCAAAAATATTGAGTCACCCGACATACATGTCCCCAGCTGCAGTTGAAGAAGGCAGTGCTCTGCCTTCTTGTTTTAGTTCTTGTACTGTAGACAGATCGTTTTTGGATTCTACTTTGCGGCATATTTTTTACATTTTTGTGCTTTTCATTGAAGCCCCCAAGCATAGTGGCTAAGTGCCGTCTATCATTCCTAAGTGCAAGGTTGTGATGTGCCTTATGAAGAAAATATATGTATTAAACAAGCTTCATCCGGGCATGAGTTATAGCGCTGCTGGCTGTGAGTTCAATGTCAGTGAATCAACAATACGTATTAAATGAGGTGTCTTTAAAAAGAAACACACATTGAAACATGTATGTAATAATGAGTTGGTGAACATGAAACCCAACCCCGCATTTCCTCTAGGAGCAATGGTTCAGCATTCACTAATTCAGTGTTCACAGCAGCTATACAGAACGTAACTTCCATGTATGATGAGAATTGATCATAGATGATAGACAGATAGACAGACAGACAGACAGATGGATGAGTGGCTTTTAGTAGCCTGGGAGAGATCATACACAATGAAATAAAGATACATGGTTTTTGTTCTGTGGTGAAATGTCTTTCTTCTGAAATAGAAGTTTGCCTTGAATTCTTCTGGGGCAATCAGCTCCAGTTAGGAGGCTGAGTACCCTGAAGGAATATTCTAAAAAAGAAGGTCTAACCCCTAAATTTCTCCATGTGTGTCAGCTGTTGGCCTTTCCTGCCTGCCCCATCAGAAAGGAATATTTTCCCAGGCATGTGTTTGATTTCAACGCTCAATTATTTTCTTCAACCTCACCCACATGCTAGTACATGTCCAATAAAGTGTTGAATTTTTTCTCTTTAACTATAAACAGTACAAATCCAACTCCCACATAAACAGTATCTGCTGCAAAATCTTGTAGCACCCACATATTTGTTTAATGAAACAAGGCCCAAATGGAAAAGTTACAATCTCATTTAAAGTTTAGATGCCTGGGGATAGTTTTGATAATGTTTAGAGGTAGATAATTGTGGGAAACAGAAGAAATGAAAGATAAATATTGGCAGTGGCTGAAAGAAAAGGAAAAGGCTGTATTCAGATTCGTGAACAACAGTAATAAGTGGCATGATGGAAAAAAAGCAAGGGATTTCATGAGTATTTGATGTCTAGGTACGTATTTCCCTCAAGTGCCAGGAGCCTTCTGATTTCCACAAGGACAACTGCATATGAAAGGAATATAAAGTATTTATTATTGCAGAGTATTCAACAATAGCCTTGCATTTACAAAATTTAACTGGAAGTCCCACTAAGAATCTAAGGACTTCTAGGTAGATAAAGAACACTCTATGAAATCTCTATATTGGTAGCTAGATAGTGCCACAAGGTAAAAACAAGAAAAGAAAGATGCTTTGGAAATGCTCATTCCCAGAGAAAGCAATACCACATTCTACAAACTTAAAGTCACTGAGAAGCCAACACTTGGTAAGTGGATGGAGTACAAGGACTAATCACAAGGATCTCCTTTTGGTTCGGTTTGGTTTTTTAAGATTTAAAAAAAATAGAAATTATGTAATTGGGCCTAAATGTTTATGTAGTTTAGAAGATGATTTATTGCAACATTTTGACTGGTGTTTACAAGAAACCTTTCAATTTACTTACTTTCATTGAAGGATCCAAAAAAATTCAAAATTTTCTTGAAAGTGGAATAACTTCTTGGAAGCATCTTCTGACCAGATTTGGCTTTAGCTAAAATTACACACTTCTATTATTCTTGTTTTTGCATCTGGTGTATGTATATCTGATGGACACTGATGATTTTCCTCTCAGAAAAGGCCCTCTAAATATCCACTTGAATTTCAGTGCTCAGTGACAAGGAAGAACATCACAGGGGGAGCAGGGAGTTAGGGTCTCGTAAGTGAGGCTGGAAAGGGCAAAGATCTAGGAGAAATAGATCAACAAAGGCCACGGATATAAACAGTCAGTCTCAGGGACATCGGCCATGCTGCTTGGTTAAGTTGGCCAAACTACAGGCTCTGAACTGATCAAGCACCATCCCTGTTTTGTTCCTGACTGTGGCTATAACAACCTGCCCCCACCCTAGTGATGTTACGGTGCTAACAAAACCAGTGTGCCCAACTCCTGTACAGGCCCTTTACTTTACTCCGTTTCACAACCAAAGACCTCCTTACTCTCTTCAGTACATCACTATCACCCCTGTGCACACTCTACAGCTTAATTATAAGACGTAGTGGCTCAGAGTATGAGTTGTGGAGTCAGACTTCTGTTCAGGTCCTGCCTTTACTACTTTATACCATTGTGGCCTTGGACAAGTTACTTTCTTCATCCATAAAGGATGATCTACAAACAGTTTTCTTTTTTTCCCCCCTTTTTTAGCTGATTAAAAGCTAATCATTATTTGTAACTTTACTTATATCTGGAGAACCTCTACATTTAGGAATCTTGATACAAGGCAGAGACGGCTTCCCAGTATGGAAACTGGAAAGGTGGGACGGACATTCATCATGCCAGGCTACCTTGCAGCTAGGGCGCAGTCACATGATCAAACCTAGCTAATCAGACTCACCCCCTCAGGACTTTGACTCAAAGAAGCAGGGCTGGTAGAGAATCATTCCAGGACTAGGTGGCACAAATCTGACAGGAAGGTCCACTTTTTCAGGCAGCAGAGACAAAAGGGTCAATGGGTACATTAGAGTTGTCAACAACAGCAGTGCAAGTTGAGACATCTGGAGTTTAGTGGTGTCAGTTCTGAGACATAATTTTGGCTGAGGTGAAAAGTAGTTGCTTAACAGAAATATATTAAGACTAGAAGGAAAACAGAAACAGAGCAAGAAAAACAGAACTGATCAAATCAGTCCTCTATTTTAAAACCTTTAAAAGCTTTCTATCCTATAGAATAATATTCAATTAGCTTGAACATAAATCTCCTCAGAATTTGGTCAACTGAAACTTTCTAAACTGAAATCCTGGGGCTAGATCCATACAACTTAGTCTCAAACCACAACAGACTCCTCTCCAGGTTGCAAATATTATCATTCACATTCATGCCTTTACTACCTACTCCCACTCACCCTTAAGGGCCCTTCTCAAAATTACCTTCCCTGGTGCAGCCTTCTATAACTCCTTTACCAGGGTAGAATCAATTGCTCCCTTCCTTGGTATTCCCCTAGTCCTCTGTAAGTGCCTAATGTAAGCATTTACCACAGGAAATTGTGATTTGCACGCCTGCCCCAGAGTACATTAGTTTTTAAATTTTCTTATTCCTAGAATCTAGCACATTGCCAGTCAGTTGATGGGTATTCAACAAATAAGTAAGTGTAAATATGAAGTGCAAGAATCTAGTTTGAAAAGAAACCAACAAAAAAAAATCTTTAATAATTAAGGCTTAGTTTGGTCCTCGTCAGGAAATACATTTGTGTCTAGAGGGTCTATAAGGGAAAAGCAAAAAAATGTGATTTTTTTTTTTTTTACACACAGTTGCTGATGGGGGAACCACATAAATTCAGGCACCTAACTGGAAGCAGAATTAAGTGAACAGATCCTGACATTCCAATAAACGTTTTTCTCCAACAAACACATGATCAGTGCTCCTCAGGCCACAAAGAAGTATGTTAAGACAGGAGGCAAGAGTAAGTGAAATTTAAGATAAGCTTACTTGTTTTACTCTTCTACTTTAGTTTGGAAGCATAAGAATTTTTGTGGAGGAGTTCTAAAGATACTTTGTAATACATAACGCAAATAAGGATATACGGCACTTGAAAAAGGAAGACCCTATATGCATGGATGAAACCAACATCCTGTGTAGGAAGTCTTGTCCAATGCACTGTCTTCATCAAGTCTTCAAATCTGTAGACTTCTCCATTTCTCTCTATTCATTAAGCCCTCATGTCCTCAAATCCTTCCTTATCAGATCAAAATCATTGCTCTATCACTAAAATTACTCCTGGGCAAATATGTACAAACCCCCCGCCCCTTCTATAACCCCTGCCTAGCAAAATCCCAACTCTGTTAACTATGGAATTTTGGCAGGGCTCACTCTTGATCTACCTACCCCTTCTCACCTTCTCAGAGAGGCTGCCCCATCATTAATTCCTCTCTCCTGCATCCTCAAACACCTCCTCTTTCTTTTTCAATCCTGTCAGTACTCAAACATACTCTAATATCCCCCATCTTTTAAAAATGTCCTCCCTTGACCTGCAATCCTCACCAGAGACCATCTTCTCTCTGCTTCCCTTCACAGCCAATCTTTCCCTAAAAGGTTTTCTACATATTCATATCCACTACCTCACTGCCCATTTACCATAATCTAAATCCTGCCTCTACTTCTAAGGTTATTCTTACTAAAGCCACCAATGACCTCAAAATCATTAAGTTCTCATCTTACTAAACTACCAACCACATCCAACCAAATTGACCTCTCTCTTCTTATTTAAACCCTCTCTTCAAGCCCTCCTATGACACCATATTCTCCTGACTGTCTTCTTAATTCTACTTGTACCTTATTAGGCTCATTAAACAACAGAACCTCTTCTATGTGGCCTTTAGATTTTAGAGGTTCAGGGCTCAGTTCTGGGGCTTCTTCCTTTCTTTATTTACTATATGATATTTATTAGTAATATCTTATACACTCATACACTTATACACTTATATAGATGTTTTAAGTGGCATCTACGCATACTGATCAATTTTCAACTTATATCTCTAAATGGAGACCCTTTTAACTAACTAAATCTTTAACATTACTACTGTAATGTCTCAAATACATTTCAACCATAATATATTAAATTTTGATTTCCCCCTCAGTTGTTCTAACTCCAGCCTTCCCTATTTCAGCAAACGGCATCTTTTCCACCCTCCTAATTGCACTAGCCAAAAATCTGGGAGTCACACTTGTCACTTCCTTCTTTCTCATCCCCTCCTCCAAGGCATCTCCAAGTCCTGTCTACCTCACTGACAAAATATACCTGAATCAACTAACTCCTGTCCATCTTCATGCTATCCCTGGAATCCAAGCTGCTATGATCTTGTCTTGGGCTAAAGCAGTAATACTACATTACCCATTCTTGTCTCCTCCAGTTGATTTTCCACACAGTAGCCAAAGTGGTCTTGGCTACTTAAATCCAATTGTGTAGTTCCCTTGCTTAAAAGCTTGCAATGGCCTGTCATTTTTGTTAAGATAAAATCCAAAGTCCTTAAAACAGACCACACACCTTGCATGATCTGGCCCCTTCCCATAGCTCTAACCTTATCCCATCACCCTCACTCCCACACACACACCACACTCCAGCCACACTGGTCACCTTTTCCTTCCTCAAATGCTCCCAGTTCTTCTCCTCCCCAGGGCCTTCATATTGTGCTTCTATCTGCCTGGAACAATCTTCTCTCCAAGTCATTCCTCAGGTAATTGCTACTCATCCTTCAAATCATCTTTGTGTCATTCTCAGAAAGGTTTTTCCTGACTTCCCAAACTAACATCAATTGTAATCTTTGAAGATTGTACTTCCCAATTTTCCACTGCAGTTCTCAGATCAATTTGAAATTACATAATTTTACATAGTCTGTTTCTCAAGTAGATCATAAGTTCTACAAGCACAGGAACTGTGTCCATTTTGTCCACTGCTACGTTCTCAGTGCTGATAAACATTTGTCAATGGATGGGAAATGAGCATTTTTTTAAAGCTGTGTTTGGCTGTCCTCATCTGATTTAGGAGGGTAGGAAATTGCTGATGTCCAAAGAAGACAAAATTGACTACACACCATTAAGACACAGAAGGACAACACACAGAGCAGGGGACATGGCCAAGATACTATGGAATAAAACCCCAGCTCTGTTCTCTGAATGATTGGCATAGAGAGAAGGGGTCAGAATGGAGATTAGAGCTGATTAAAGTTACACATTCTATTAGATGGAGTTGCAACTATTCATTTTAATTTCTGCTCTCATGCCTCTCTTCCTATTGTTCATGAACTTAAAGATTCTATTAAACCACCAGACTGAAAGCTTTAAGTGCATTTACAAAAGTATGTACTTTTGTACATTTGGCATAAAAGTATTAGGTTTACTGCCTCATTTCACTGAGCTATACACTGGTTCCTCTGTCCAAGAGTGCAAACAAGAACATTTTGCTTTTGATTTTATGACTCATCTTGTTACAGACATAAAATAATGAGGCTGAAAGAGATGCTAGATGGATGGGGAAAAGAAAAAGTCTAGAGCTGTGAATAATATTCTTGTAGACTCTCCAGTAAAATGAAATAATAAACAAATTTCATACCACTCTTGGGCCAGTCCAGATCTAGCGATTAAAATGTTCTATTCCAGAAATCCTATCAATGATCATGGGAATTACATGAACCAGTAATCAAAAGAGTCTTCAACCCACCATTGCTTCCCCCCAAAGAATAAAGGTCAGAACCTAAAAATCATAAAAAGTTTGTTTCACTTTCTTATTTCACTTCCAGATACTTTCTCATTCTGAAGCTGAAAAACTTTAGCCTGTTGGGTATTTCCTAAGCATAATTTTCTTCTGTTCTGCAGAATACTCAAACCAAATAAATTAAGAATGAAGTGGATATTAATTCCTTTGCTACGCTGGTGACTAAATTTAAATTTATATTATAGTCTTCAAAATATACCTTAAATACACTGTCTTTCCTGCTAAATGGGAAGTCAGATACCATTCCATTCAAGCACCTAGCTTAGCAGGTTTTGGCTTTTTTCTAAAGGGTAATAAAACTTATATCAATCAGCATATTCAATATAAGATTTGATAATGAGGGTTGTTAAGCAAGAAAAATTGAGCTTCAAACTTCGGTACTCTTAAACCTTTCTGGACCTTTAATGATTTGAGGTTTTGCTTTGCCTTCGGTCATTTTTGAATGTTAATCATAGTCATAAAGTATAGTGAGAAGATAGCAGGTACAGGAGATTAAACATATTTTCCACTAATCTCAAATCATGATCTGAAAGATGGTTTCTTGAACAAAGCACCAATAGGTAATTCATTGGCATTTACCTTTTTCTCCTAAAGATAGATTATACAAAAATTGCAATCAACTAGAAGTTCTGCCAAACTAAGGCCTTTGTACAAAGCTTTAAGAACAAACAAAATGTTCCTAGGTGAAATCCTGTAGAGCTAGGGAACTTCTAATACAGTAATCTTTTGCTGCATTAAAACCAGTCCAAGAGCTCACCAGCAGTTTCTTCCCCTGGAATTCAATAACAGAGATGCAGTTGTTAGAAAGAGGAGTGGGCTTCAGATTCAGAAAGCAACTGAACATATTTGCTCAGACCACTATGATCTCTGCTTCCTGAATCAAGGTGTCTCCATGAAGTATTATACTGTAAGCATTTTAATATTGTCATAAATTGATATGCAGCTTGAGAAACCACACATTTTCACAATTAAACCCAAATAAACCAGGACATTACACTTCAACCGTTGTACATTTTTCCTTTGTACCCTATCTACTTTCCCAGCTTAGGCCACAAAAACCTGATCTGAAAGGCTTATTTTCATCCTCAGAGCTGAGCGCATGAGAATGAGCAATTTTTAAAATCAGCAGAAGTAATGCAAAAAAATAAAAATAAATTAAAAAGGAGACAGGCTATGGAAAGTAAAGTAAGCAATAGGGAAAATCATGACCATTTGAACTGGGCTTACTCTTGGGCCCAAATAACCTACTCCTACACTCTGACAGACACAGACCAGCCATCCGAGAGCATGGTCGGGGAGGACTCTGCTTTCCAAAGGTCTTTGTGAAATGGAATCTGCACTGTCTCACTGGTGACATCGTTCAACTTTTCACCTTTGAAGACCCGAGGAAGCTAATGCCAAAGAGCCTCCCTGTGCTCTCTCCTCACCCGGCAGGCCCTGCAGCATTCTAGATCAGCTTACAAGAGGCTCCTGGGAAGCTGAGTTCCAGCCATTCTCTCCATTACTCTTGGCATATGTCTGGGCTGTCAGGGAGTCGAGGCCAACAGGAGCAAAATCGTGAGTCCTAAAAGAACTGCTCCATCTTGACCAGCACCCAGGACCCAGTCAGAATCAGAACTGGCCTCTCATTTTAACATGATGAAATCACAGTCTAGAAGGGATGTGTTACTTAACCAATGTCACACCACCAAGGAGGGCTTATACTAGGAGATGAAACGACAGTTTGACCCCGACCATCTCTTTTTCCTTTCCTCCTCTACTGCCATCCCTCAACCAAACCGGCCAGCTAGAAGAAAGGCTGGCTCATGCAGCCCTATATTTTGCTAGCTTATTTGTCTAAAACTTGTGTTAATGTGACATGAGTTGAGAAGCAGAATAGCCACGGAGGAAAGGCAGCAGTCTGCAACATGATACAATTTTACAGAAGTCACTTCTCCTTGTAAGATGGTCCAGCCACCAGCTCTCTGTTTCTCCATGTTTCCCAACCATTTTGGCAGAGTGTCATCTCTCTAGCCTCTAGAGTTACATATGGTGTAAGATCTCACTGTGTAAACTGACAGCAGAACCACTCCAAGTTCTCCCCCATAGAAAGGGACTGGTAGGATCCCCCGTGTCAGAAAAACAGAAAGAATTTGTATTGCAAATAGCAAAGTTTTCACCAGGAACAAAAGGTTCCTCTTTCTAAGTAAGGGTCCCTAATCATTTTGTGCATAAACCCCTTTGCAGTCAGGTAACATCTATAATGCTTTCTCACAATAATGTTTCTTAAGGCATAAAAAAACCCTGAAAAGAATACAAAGGAAACCAGTTATATTTAAATACCAGTATCAAAATGTTAAAAAAACTAATTACTGATATAACAATATACTCTTTATTAATGTATGAAATACAAGGTCTATTTGTGGATTTAATTATATTTTCAAAGTAGTGTTGAATATAAACAATATCTTAGGATATAGGAAACAAATGTAATGTGATACAAAAATATCTGTAGTTTCTATTAATGACTAAGTCACAGGTAACTTAAATACCATTGTAAGTAGGTGCCTATATTCATAATGAAAGAAAATGCTAGATTTCATTAGAAATTAGGGAAAAATCAAGGTGTTCTTTCTTTTCAATCCAAGTCCACAGAATGTCTGAATTCTATCCATGGACCCCAGGTGAAGAACCCTTGCTCTGAAGAATCATTATGACTTACTGATGGCCATTTGCACTGACTAATGAGTACATATCATGTACACTTGAGCGTACTCAGTTTAACATTTCTTAATGTCATTACCTTTAAATTGAAGGTTATCCAGGAGCCAGTAGGAATTAGATTACTCTGCCATCACTTTCACTAGACCAAGAGCTAATATATTCTCATTAGCTCAATTAGCTCAGAAGCATTATTTCCCAGAGTGAGATCATTGCACCAGCAAATATTGATTATTCACATGGATTATAGCAGGTCTTAGGTGAAAGTCTTGTCTCTGGGGTTGTATACACAGGCCAACATCTCAGCTGAGAATGTCATGGTGAAGCACTGATTAAATGAGTTTAGGGGTCTCCATTTATCATAGGGAAGTAAAGAAAGATCCCCTACACAGGAAGTGGGGACCAGCTGTTGCCTACCTCCATGTTATGGAGTTAGACAAAACCACAATGCTGAGAAATTCAACTTGGTTCATGAAATTCACATTGCTTTCTTTGCGTTTTCTAATTCTTTGTGTTTACTAATACTCTTATTCTATTCTGCTATTCTTGTCTCTACGTTTCAGTAGATAATAAATGCATTCTTCACTAAACACTATCTCTAAATCATTCTCTCTTTTTACCTCTGCATGTTAGTATTTGCTACACAACTAAATTATAAGTCATGTATAAGGCAGAATACACACTTACTTGTCAAAGCACTGAGCACAGCTCAGCTCTGGGCACATTATAGAAATTTTTATAAATGCTTGCCTATTGACTAGAGGAAACGGGAAATATTGAAAAAGACAGGAGCAAATATATTAACTTCTTTGCTGACCACTCTTTGTTTTCACGGGTGTTCTGTTTCTGAAAAAAGTAAGTAAATACATCAGACAAGTCAGAGGGAATTGATGCATTGGGATTGTTTAGATAATAGTTGCCAAGGACAGATAATGTTCTCTTTGGGGAAGCCATAGGAGTAAAAATGTTATTTAGAATCCATGTATGTGTTGGTTCTTGGTGACAGCAGCATCGCCCAAGCCTAGTGTTCATTCATTCATTCATTCATTCAACAAACATGTAATGAGGGCTCACTGGGTATGAAAGAGAAAGAAAACTTACTTCAGGGCTTTAGGAAATCAAAGCTTGAAAAGCTAACAATAATCCCATCTGATTCCCTCCATTCCTTCCTTTGCTGCTACCCAAATTAGACATGGAATCAATGAAACTTCTTCCTGTCACTGGCTCCCATCTCAGTTGTGTGTTATTTGTGTAACAACTTTCTTCTCTAAATCATGTTGCTGCCAAATGAGTCTTAATAATTATAACAGTATTTAATAATAAATAGATAATAACTCAAATGTTCACAATAAGCAAATGGTTGAGGAAAAAAGTATTCCTACAAAATACGGTACAACTAAAAAAAAAAACTATGTTCATGAAGAGTTTTTAACCATGGGGGCATTAGTGTTGTTATGTGAAGTACAAAAACTGAAAATAAATTGCATACACATTGTTATCTCAACCATATAAACACACACAAAGAAATAGAACTGGACAGAAACAGCAAAATATTAACCATGAGTATGACTCTTAGTGACTGACCATAGACATTTTTTATTTTTTTTATTTTATTTTTTTTAAAGATTTTATTTATTCATTTGAGACACAGAGATACAGAGAGAGAGAGAGCATGAGCAGGGAGAGAGGCAGAGGGAGAGGGAGAAGCAGGCTCCCCGCTGAGCCAGGAGCCCGATGTGGGGCTTGATCCCAGGACCCTGGGATCATGACCTGAGCCGAAGGCAGACACTTAACCATCTGAGCCACCCAGGCGCCCCATAGACATTTTTTAAATATAGAAACTTACAAAGAATAATGAAAATGTACAACTTTTATACATCTTTAGGTCCACTATTTCCTTTTATTGACCAAAAAAGAATTCCCAAACTACAAATCTGATTTTGCGAATCATAACCCTGGCTCATCATCCTTCAGTGCCTTACTATGACTTAGTGAACAGAAGTCAATTCTCTTGGACTAGACTAGCTTTCAAAGGCCTCTACACACTGGAGGCCCGTCCTTTGCAGCAGTTTCTCCCACTGCTTCCTTCCAGATGATACTTCATGGTATATCACCCCCAGGCTCTCTAGTCTCTGAACTTTTGCTCAGACTGTTGCTTCTTTTCAGAGCTGGATTAGGGAGAGGGCCAGATGGCAACTACTCCAGCAGTGTTCAAGAATGTAGTGAAATGGAGCAAACTGTGTTTACTAGGACTCCATTCAGAAACAGCACTGTAGGTGTTAGGAAGGAATAATTTAATAAAGCCACTTGGGCTTGGGGAGGATTGGCAGGGGTAACTGTGAATAACCACAGATGGCAGGTGGCTAGACTGCCTTCCAGGGGGAGTGGATCCAGGTAACCATAGGGCTTTTACCCTGCTAAACAAATAAGGTACAAGCTGGGGACCAGAGCTAAATGACTTGGGGCAGTACAGAAGAGGCTTCTGTGGGTCTTATCTTCTCTACTACACAAATGTTGAACAGATATTTTTAAACCACCAGTTAGAAGGCCTACCAAGCCATAAACCCAGTCATGGGGCTTACACCTTTGTCCAGCTTCTCCTGTAAGGCTCTCAGCTCCTTCCTGCTCTATCATCACCTCCTTACCTCTCCCACCCAACACCATCTAAACACGGCCATTTTCTGAATTCTTTTTGCTCTTGGTTGATATGGCACTTCTCATTCCATTTTGTTTTAAGACTATTTGAGGATGTTCCTTACCTCCTTCATTAGATTAAAAACTTCTTATTTATTTTTAATTGCACCTAGCAGACTACTCAACACATATTAAATAAATGAATGACTGAATAAACTATCAGGATGCTAAGCCTAGAAGACAGAGATTCATTAAGAATAAGAAGAGGTCCTACAGATATGTTACAAAAGGTGATTCATTTGGACCACTTTGACTCAAGATGTGTGAAAAAAAAGTCAGAGTTGCTTAAGATTCTAACTCGGTGTGGCTGTAAGCTAGAGAAACAAACTCTGTAGCATCCAGGGCCCATCTCAGAGCGTATTTCAGTGTCGCTGTCTGACAGCTGACTATAAACCGTCCTATATCTTTCGTGAGAAAATGCCATTGAAATGTGAATAATCTGAAGCTCCACTGGAATCCCCTAAGTAATTTCACCTAGATGAGCGGCTCTCCAGCCTGATGTCACATTGAGTTCTTTGGGTGGAGGTGGGAGCTGAACAGACGCTCAGAACGGCGAGCTATAAATAGAAGACTGCCTCACACATTCTAATAACAATAACCACCACTGAACTATTTAGCCATTGCTTGCTATATTTCACACTCCTCATATTTCCCGACTCATTTGCAAGAGTCAGGCCTCTGCCATGAATCACAACTGTGTTGCTGGCTTAATCTATTCTTCCAGAATTAACCTCCAAACTCAGCAGAAAATCACAAGTCCCAAAGTAAGTGGTCCCTCACACAGGTAAATTGGATCATCTCCCTTTTCATTCCTCTGGGCATCGCATCTCCCCTGGGAAGCTGTTCCCAAACACATGGCTAGCCAGCTCCTATCACAATCTTTCCTCAATAGCTCCAGTGCTCTCTCTAGCCCTGGTTGCCAAGACCCAATTTTATCACTTCCTATAGCTTGTTTGGTAGGAACTTCATTTGTATGGGCTCTGGCTATCTAGTTAGGCTGGGATTTTCTTAAGATCCTGGTCAGATCTTCCCTTTCCTCTCCATCCAGAGCTCTGCAAGTAATAACTGCTTAAAAGACTTAAATACTAATTTATAGTGTCATTTGTTTTCAATCTTGTGAGACTGCCATTAAAAATTCTATTTTGAAAGCAATTCAGAAACAAAGAAAAAAGTACAGTCCGAAGAAGATGTTTGGTATACATTAGGTTACATGCTGCCTATTAACTACAATTTATACATCTTAAGCCCATTTTGTCCATGTCTAATTGACCATTCTAACTTTCATAGTGCTGGTGAAAAATATCCAAATGGACCCTCTTAGAGGGGCTGGATGAAGTCAGTATTTTCAGGTCTGCTAAAGTGAATATTCTGCTAGATAAAAATCTTCCTTCACTAAGCACCAGAAGTCAGCCTTTTATGAACCTAATTAGGTATTGAGATTTATAGGAGCTCTGAAGAAATTCACAGTTCTCATGTATCTTCCCTACAACAAAAAGCTGCCATGGAACTAGAAGCTGCTCTATCCACATGTATTCCTTTTGAATAGAGGCAGTGGGTTTCCCAGAAGCCCCTGCATTGGGTGTTTGAATGTCCCCTACAATATCCAGAACCACTGCAATAAAGGGAAACAGGCTGCGTCTTGACTCCTTTCATCCTCTTTGGGATATTTTCAGTTAAAGAAAATAATTAATTGAGATATAGTAAAATAGACACTCAAATTCCTACATTTAAAATTTACATTTTGATATTTTATCTTTTTTATTATTATAAAAGAAATGAAATATTACATATAAAGTTGAAGTCCCTTCCCATTGTCAGTCTACACCTCCTTCCCCAAAGAATTTAGTGTGATAAATTCATAAATATATAGAAGTTTTTTAAACTTCTACATAATTAGTTTGAATAATATGGATTTGTTAATCTTCAACTGTTTTTGACCCAGAGAATGCAATTTCACATCGTTTTGTGAGTGTGGCTTTTAAAATGTACATAAATGATACTGTACCATATAACTCTGTAATTTGCTGTTTTCACTCAATAGTATGTTTTAAATGTCTCTATCTACATTTGGAGAGTTAGTGCATTCACTTTAACAGTTATATGGGATCCTGCTATATATTGGTGCTGCTTTGTACTGTTTGCCATTACAAAAAAAAAAAAAAAAAAAGGCTAACAATGGGCATCTGTGCCCATTCCATCCTTGAATACAACAGTGACAGATTCTCAAGAATATATAATAAAAAGTAGAATTGCTCAATTACAAAATGCATTTTCAATTAAACAAGAGAGTGTCAATTTGCTGTCCCCAGTGATTATACTGCTCAAACTTCCACCAGCAATAAATGAGAATTCTTACTTTCACACACTCTCACAAAACTTGATACTATCAGATTTTTTTAATCTTTGCCAATGTGAGGGATAAGAAGTCATTTCTATCTGGGACTTTCTTTTTGTTTTTTTTTTATTACTAGTGGGATTGTAATAGCTCTAATTTTCAGCTAGTACTTCTTACCTTAAACTAAAACCTACAACTTACACCATTTCCTATGTCAGTAATTCTCAACCTTTTGTTCTTAGAACCCCTTTATGATCTTTAAAAATGATTGGGTACTCCAAAGAGCTTTTGTGCATGTGAGTTCTATCTATTAATATTTACTATATTAGAAATTTTTACGGCAAATTATTTAAATATTTAGTAATAAATATAAAAATTATAAACCAATTATATATTAACATAAATAAAATATTTTACTAAAAATAACCATATTTTCCAAAACAAAATATTGAGTGAGCAGAGTGACATTATTTTGCATCTTGGAAAATAACTTTAATGTTTCTGACTTAATAGAAGACAGCTGGATTCTCATACCTGCTTCTGTACTCAATCTGTTGTGATATGTTGGTTGGAGTATATAAAGAAAATCCAGCCTTACACAGTAGTTGGAAAAGGGAAAAGAATTTTGATAGCTTTTTCAGATAACTGGAAATTCTTTGATACTACCCAAAACTCAATTCATCATAGTGTCTTAAAGGTTAGCTGCAATATGGAATCTGAAACCATATCAATGACCATTTTGTCTTCTGTTGCATTAAAATCCTTTGATCTATCTTACACGTTAAATGGATCTTGGATCCATGAAGGATTTTGTGACAGCATGCATTGGTCATCTAGAAAATATTAATTCACTGGGTTATCAGATCTTCTACATGTTGACACATTTCATTATATAATATCAAAAAGTCATATTAGTGATATTGCTGTTAATCTCATCAGAGAAGTCTTTAAGGATTAGGAAGCTGTCAAGTTCCTGATGGGAGATAGAGGTTTTCCAAAATTCTAATTTCCACTTGAAAGCTTGAATTTTTATCATTGGCAACACATGCTCAGGTTTCTTTGGATTGATAAGCTCATTTTGTTCATTTTTAAGAAAATGTATACCAAATATCCAAGTCTGCATAACCATAGTTTATCAGGCATTCTTTTCATTTAAAATACCATCCCATGGTAAAAAGTAGCCAGTTCAGCTTGCAACTAAAACAACTGCACACTTGCTCTTCCTCAGAGCAATCATTATAATCGGATATACAGAAGACTTACTTTATGCATTCTTCCCATTCCGTCACACAGAATATTAAAAAGATGTGTATTCAAGGTTTGACATTTCATAAAATTAATCATTCCTACTGTTTCACCAAGGAGATTTTTAAAAGAACTTATTTATTTCTATGTCCCATGTATGGTAGTAAAGACTCCAATGACCATTAGTACAGTTTGGTACCACTGTGTTTTTTGCTAAGGTTCCAGCAGTTTTACTACCATTGTTTTTGTACCACGAGTACCAACACAGTAAATAGGCAAATAATATTTTAATATTATTATGAAAATAGTTTTGACCTCACAGATGCCCTGAAAGGATCTCCGGGAACCCAGGGATCCACAAATCACACTTTGAGAACCACTGTCCTACATTATATGCCCTTTAGGACCACTTGCCAGTTATCAATTTACTGCCTCTCAATTCCAAATTCACCCTTCATTGCCTGCTCTGTGAATAGAAATGAGCCCTGAAATATTTTCCTCTGTCAGCAGGCATGATGTTAACCTCTGTCAATAGAAGGGGAAGGAGAGACACTACATGAGGAAGGGAACTTCCTTCCTGATTTCAGATCCAGCATGCATGGCTTCTCCAACACCCAGCCCCTGCAGCACACTCAGTTTCTCCAGCATCCAGATCTTATGTGCACAGAGGCCAGCATCAGTCAGTGGCCAACAGCTTACCCCAGCACTCTCCTTTCACAGCAGAACATCTCCAGCAAGATACCTTCCTGTGATGCTTTCCTCGACATTCTAGAGGGTGGACTTCTGGAAAATTCCAGAGGACAGATTTTCAGCAAGCTCCACCAGCAGGGCACCATGCAACAAATGTTATCCAATGAGCCACAACCATGCCCTCTAGCAAGATCTGGATCTCAGCCCTGGGGGGACTTTTCCTTGGGTGCTCTGGGGGTAGTTCATGCTCCTCATATGTGCTTTTTCTATACTCTCTAGCATTCTTTAGTTTTTCTAATTCCTCACAACTCCAATCCTCTTGCTATAGCTAATAATTCTTTATATGCAACTTTACATGGTTTATACCTTCATATTGGATCCTGACTGATATAGACCATATAGAACATAACTTAATTTTCCCATTTCTAAAACATCTTTTTTTTTTTTTAAGATTTTATTTATTTATTTGACAGAGAGAGACACACAGTGAGAGAGGGAACACAAGCAGGGGGAGTGGGAGAGGGAGAAGCAGGCTTCCCATGCAACAGAGAGCCTGATGCGGGGCTCGATCCCAAGACCCTAGGATCATGACCTGAGCCGAAGGCAGACGCTTAACAACTGAGCCACCCAGGCACCCCTAAAACATCACCTTTGATAGTTACTATCAAAGATGTTCTAATCTGTAGAAAAAAAACCCTAAACAATGAAACTCAGGTGATTTTAGGAAAGAAAATAGAAGATACAGAGAAATTAAAAGTCCAGGGCATAATGTTTAAAATGGGGAGGATATGAATGAGGGCTAATGAAAATGCCCTCAGGAAATTCAGGCATTTGAGGGATCCAATCAACCAGGAGGGGAATTAACTAATAATCTATTAGGGTGACCTATTTTGTGTTCACCTTGTGTAATGGTTTTCTATTGCTGCAATGTATTACCATAAAGTCATGGACTGAAAACAATAAAAAATTATGATCTTACTAATCTGAAAGTCTGAAGTCCAAAATGGGTCTCCCTGCACTAAAATCAACATATTGACAGGGCCACATTCCTCCCTGCAGGCTGTAAGGGAGAATCCATTTCCTTGCCCTTTCTAGCTTCTGGAGGCCACTCATAATTCCTTCAAAGCCAGCAATGGAGGGTTATGTCCTCATGTCATATCTCTCTGACCTTCCTTTCTTAATCCTTCTTTTGCTCTTAAGGATCCTTGTGATTACAATGGATCTACCCAGTAAACAGGATAACCTCCCTATTATAAGGTCAGCTGATTAACGTCAATTCCCCTTTGCCAAATAAGGTAGCATATTTACAGGTTCCAGGGATTAGAATGTGGACATCTTTGAAGGACCATTATATTGCCTATCACACCTTAGTGTATGATGTCTTCTGGAGCTCACTCAGTCAGGCTTAAAGGAAGGAATGTTGAAGAAAAAAAAATAATGATATCAAAGAAAGTCACCATTTTTTAAGACATAAGCTTTTTAGGAGACTGTGTTGTGTTTTGTTTTTGTTAAGTACATTTATGACTATAATGCCAGTTTTTACTTTCAAGGAGGTTAAAATTTAACATAGAAAAATAAAACAGTCAGAGGGGTTGTTCAAGATGGTGGCGTAGGAAGATCCTGAACTCACCTCCTCCCACAGACACAACAAATTCACAACTACATATGGAACAATTTCCTCTGAAAAAGACCTGAAAATCTATGAACACAGCCTCCACAAGAAAGGATAAAAGCTCAGCATCACAACAGGTAGGAGAGGCAGACACACAGTCTCACAAAAACAAACAACACACACACACACACACACACACACACACACACCAAGTTCTGTGATCCACAACTGGGAGGGATCTCAAAAATATGGCATTATTTTCCTGAAAAGTGAGGGGTCTGTGCTCTACATCAAGCATCCTAATATCTACATCCTACATAGGAGTCAAGACCCCAAAGCACCTGCCCTTGAAACCCAGTAAGGATTATGTCCAGGAAAACCACAGAACTGTAGGGAACAAGAACCTCCTCTTAAGGGGCTCACACACAGACTCACACAACCCCAGGACCCAGCACAAAAACAGCAGATTGAAAAATGCCTAGACCATGTGTGAAGGACCCACACTAATCTTGAAGTGTCTGCCAGAGAGGCAGATACTTGTTGAGACTCCTTCCAGGGACAGAGACACTAACGGGGGCCATTTTTGTAATCTCATTCTAATCTGCTGGTGCCAGTGTTGGTGGGCACCATTTTGGAACTCTTCCTCTAGCTTGTTGTTGTGGGAGGACCCCCTTGCTGAGGGTCTTGTTCACCCAGTGCCACAGCTGTACACTGTGGCCAGATCAAATGAAAGCTTCACCCACCCTCATACCACAGTTGTGACCCCACCACAGCAGGCAGGCACACACAGCTTACATAGGCAACACCTCTTGAACACCTGGCCCAGGTAGGGAGGGATAGTACTTCTGAGACGCATGGGACATCTCCTCAATTGCAAACACAACAGTTAGAGACATACCTTTCAAGTCCATACTACTTTAGTTACTACTGTACCATCCCAGTAGGAAGAAGAACAGCTCAGCCAATGAGAGAGTGTCACAACTCAGCCAAGAGACAAACCAAGAAACAAACTCTTAATTATAGAGAACAAATGGATGGTTACCAGAGGGTAGGGAAGTGGGGGGTTGGGTTAAATAGGTGATGGGGATTAAGGAGTGCACTTGTGGTGATAAACACCGGGTAATGTATGAAAATTGTTGAATCACTACATTGTACACCTGAAACTAATATAACACTGTATGTTAACTAACTGAAATGAAAATAAAAACTTTAAAAAAGAAGCCATTATACTTCAAACTCCCAGTTTACTCCAATAGACATTTAGTTTGTAACAGCCCTCCTAACTTCCTTCTTCACTCTCTTAAAAAAAAAAAAAAAAAAACCTCCTTTTGTTCTCCAGACTTCCTGCTTTTACAGTAGCTTCCTTGTCCCAGATTGTAATTCTCTGCTATTCCCTATTAAACCCATTTTTGTTGGAAAAAGAACTGGCATTTTTATTTTTAAGGTTAACATACTAAAAGGAAAAAAATGCCAACCAAAAATTTTCTGCATGGCAAGATTATCATTCAGAATTAAAAAAGAGACAGTTTCCCAATTTTGCAAAAACTAAAGGAGTTCAGCACCATTAAACCAGCCTTACAAGAAATTGTAAACTGACTTTTTAAGGCTGAAAAAAAATTAAGTAAGTAAGTAATAACAAGAAAACATATGGAAGTAAAAATCTCACTGTAAAAGGTAACTATATAAAAAAGATAGTGGATCAATCACTTATAAAGCAAGTATAAAGGTTAAAAAATAATAGCAGTAAAATGAACTAAAACTACAATAATTTGGTAAGGAATACAGAAAATAAGATGTAGAATCTGACATAAAAAATGTTAAATGTGAGCTAGTGGGGGATAAAAATGTCAAATTTTGGAGTGTATTTAAATGTAAGTTCCTATCAACTTAAAACTGACTGTTATATACTTAAAATATTATACATGAACTGCACAGTTACCACAAAGCAAAAACATATAGTAAATACACAAAAGAAAATGAGAAATTCTAAACACAACACCAAAGAAAGCCATTAAGTTACAAGGGAAGAAAGAAAGAAAAGAAAGGAATAGAGAGGAACTACAAAAACAGCCAGAAAACAAATAACAAAATTGCAATTAGTACATACCTATCGATAATTACTTTAAATGTAAATGGACTAAATTCTCCAATCAAAAGACATAGAGTGGCTGAATGGATTAAAAAACAAAACAAAACAAAGAAAAACAAGACATCCATATACTGCCTTCAAGACTCACTTCAGAAGTAACAATACACAGACCAAAAGTGAAGGAATAGAGAAAAATATTCCATGCAAATGGAAACAAAAAGAAAGCTGGTATAGCTATACTCATATCCAACAAAATAGACTTTAAAACAAAGACTGTAATAAAATACAAAGAAGGGCACTGCCTAATGATAAAGGGGTCAATCCAGAAAGAAGATATAAAATTTATAAATATCTATGCACCCAACATAGGAGTACCAAAATATATAAAGCAAATATTAACAGAACTAAAAATTGACAGCAATGCAATAATAATAGGTCTTTTTAACAGCACATTTACATCAATGGATAGACAGAGAATCAATAAGAAAATATTGGCCTTGAATGACACTATAGACCAGGTGGATTTAATAGATATACACAGAACATTCCATCTAAAAGCAACAGAATACACATTCTTCTCAAGTGCACATGGAATATTATCCAGGACAGATCACATCATGCCAAAAAAACAAGTCTCAAGAAGACTGAAATCATATCAAGCATCTTTTCTGACCACAATAGTATGAAACTAGGAATAAACTGGAAAAACCACAAAAATGCGAAGATTAAACAACATGCTACTAAACAATCAATAAGTCATTGAAAAAAATCAAAGGCAAGATTTTTAAGAAAAATACCTAGAGACAAAAACAAAAATGGCATACCAAATCTATGAAATTCAGCAAAAGCAGTTCTAATTGCAGAGTTCATAGCAATATAGGCCTACCTCAAGAAACAAGAAAAATCTCAAATAAGCAATCAAACTTTATACCTAAAGGAACTAGAAAGAGAATAACAAATGAAACTTGAAGTTAGTAGATGGAAGGAAATAAAAAAGATCAGAACAGAAATAAACAAAATAGAGACTGAAAAGACAATAGAAAAGATCAATGCAACTCAGAACTGGTTCTTTAAAAAGATAAACCAAACTGACAAATCTTTAGCTAGATTAACCAAGAAAAAAGGAGAGAGGGCTCAAATAAAATCTGAAATGAAAGAGGAAAGGTTACAACTGATACCACAGAAATACAACGCATCATAAGAAACTACTACAAACAAGTATACACCAACAAATTGGACAACCTAGAAGAAATAGATAAATTCCTAGAAATACACAACCCTCCAAGACTGAGTCATGAAGAAGCAGAAAACCTGAATAGACCAATTTCTAATAAGGATATTGAATCAGTAATCAAAAATCTCCCAAAAATGAAAGCCCAGGACCAGACCATTTCACTGGTGAATTCTACCAAACATTCAGATTTAATACCTATCCTCAAACTTCCAAAAAACTGAAGAAGAGGGAATGCTCCCAAACTCATTTTACAAGGCTGGCATTACCCTGATACCAAAGCCAGACAAGGTTACCACAAGAAAAGAAAATTACAGGGCAATATGCTTAATGAATATAGATGCAAAAATCTTCAATAATTAGCTAGTGAATTCAACAATATATTAAAAGGATCATACAGCATAAGCAAGTGGGAAAGTGAGACTTATTTCAGGTATGTAAGGATGGTTCACCATCCACAAGTCAATCAACATGATACAACACATTAACAAAATGAAAAATAAAAATCATATGATCAACTGATTCAGAAAAATCATTTGACAAAATTCAACATCATTTTTATGATAAAAAATCTCAACAAAGTGGGTATAAATAGAATGTTCCTCAACATGATAAAGGCCATATAGGACAAAACCACAGCTAATATCATACTTAATGGTGAAAAGCTGAAAGATTTTCCTCTAAGACCAAGAACAAAGCAAGGATGTCAACTCTTGCCTCTGTTAGTCAACATATTAGTGAAAGGCCTAGCCACAGCAATAAGAAAAATAAATAAAATTATTCCAAATTGAAAAGGAAGAAGTAAAACTGTCACTATTTGCAGATGGCATGATATTATATGTATAAAACCCTAACATCTCTACCAAAAAAAAACTGTTAGTTATAATAAATTCAGTAAAGTTACAGTATACAAAATCAGTATACAGAAATCTGTGGCATTTCTGTATACTAACAACAAACTATCAGAGAAATTAAGAAAGCAATCCCATTTATAACTGCATTAAAAAGAACAAAATATCTAGGAATAAATTTAACCAAAAAGATGAAAGACCTATAAACTGAAAACTATGAGACACAAATGAAAAAAATTGAAGATGACACAAATAAATGGAAAGATATTCCATGCTCAAGGACTAGAAGAATTAACATTGTTAAAATGTCTATACTACACAAAGCACCCACTCTACAGATTCAATGCAATCCCTATCAAATTTCCAATGGCATTTTTCACAGAACTAGAATAATTCTAAAATTTACATGAAACCACAAAAGATCTTGAATAGCCAAAGCAATCTTGAGAAAGAAAAACAAAGCTGGAGGTATTTACACTCCCTTATTTCAAAATATACTACAAAGCTACAGTAATCAAAACATTATGGCATTGGCATAAAAACATATTACACAGATCAATAGAATGGAAATGAGAGCCCAGAAAAATTACAAACAATTAAGGGGGGGTTCTATAAAATGAGAAAGACCCCAAGAGTGATATAGGACAGAAATTTACAGGGACAATCTATAAAAACAAGGTCTTCACAGGCAACATGATGACAATAAATTCATATCTTTCAATAATCACTCTCAACGTGAATGGCCTAAATGCTCCCATAAAACGGCACAGGGTTGCAGATTGGATAAAAAGACAGGACCCATCCATATGCTGTCTACAAGAGACTCATTTTGAACCTAAAGATACATTCAGACTGAAAGTGAAGGGATGGACATCCATCTTCCATGCCAACGGACCTCAAAAGAAAGCTGGGGTAGCAATTCTTATATCAGAAAAATTAGATTTTAAACTAAAGACTGTAGTTAGAGACACAGAAGGACACTATATCATTCTTAAAGGGTCTATCCAACAAGAAGATCTAACAATTGTAAATATCTATGCCTCCAACATGGGAGCAGCCATCTACATAAGCCAACAACCAAAATCAAGAGTCATATTGATAACAATACGTTAATTGTCGGAGACCTCAATACTCCACTCTCAGCAATAGACAGATCATCTAAGCAGAAAATCAACAAAGAAACAAGAGCTTTGAATGACACACTGGACCAGATGGACCTCATAGATATATACAGAACATTCCACCCTAAAACAACAGAACACTCATTCTTCTCGAGCGCACATGGAACTTTCTCCAGAATAGACCACATGCTGGGTCACAAATCAGGTCTCAACTGATACCAAAATATTGATATTATTCCCTGCATATTCTCAGACCACAATGCTTTAAAACTGGTACTCAATCACAAGAAAAAATTTGGAAGAAATTCAAACACTTGAAAGCTAAAGACCACTCTGCTCAAGAATGTTTGGGTCAAACAGGAAATCAAAGAAGAACTTAAAGAATTCATAGAAACCAATGAGAATGAAAACACATCGGTTCAAAACCTATGGGATACTGCAAAGGTGATCCTAAGGGGGAAATACATAGCCATCCAAGCCTCACTCAAAAAAATAGAAAAATCCCAAGTTCACCAACTAACTCTACCCCTTAAAGAACTAGAGAAAAAGAAACAAACGACGCCTAAGCCACGCATTAGAAGAGAAATAATTAAGATTAGAGCAGAGATCAATGAATTAAAAACCAGAAACACAGTAGATCAGATGAAGGAAACTAGAAGCTGGTTCTTTGAAAGAATTAATAAGATCAATAAACCACTGGCCAGACTTATCCAAAAGAAAAGAGAAAGGACACAAATTAATAAAATTATGAATGAAAGGGGAGAGATCATGACTAACACCAAGGAAATAGAAAAAATTATTAGAAATTATTATCAACAACTATATGGCAATAAATTGAGCAACCTGGATGAAATGGATGCCTTCCTAGAAACCTACAAACTGCCAAAACTGAAACAGGAAGAAATTGACAACCTGAATAGGCCAATAACCAGTAACGAGATTGAAGCAATGATCAAAAACCTCCCAAAAAACAAGAATCCAGGGCCTGATGGATTCCCTGGGGAATTCTACCAAACATTCAAAGAAAAAATGATACCTATTCTCCTGAAGCTGTTTCAAAAAATAGAAACATAAGGAAAGCTTCTGGACTCATTCTATGAGGCCAGCATTACCTTAATCCCCAAACCAGGCAAAGACCCCATCAATAAGGAGAATTTCAGACGGATATCCCTGATGAATATGGATTCCAAAATCCTCAACAAAATCCTAGCTAATAGGATCCAACAATACTTTAAAAGGATCATCCACCATGACCAAGTGATATTTATCCCCAGGATGCAAGGGTGGTTCAACATTCACAAATCAATGTGATAGAACACATTAATAAGAGGAGAGAGAAGAACCATATGGTCCTCTCAATTGATGCAGAAAAAGCATTTGACAAAATACAGTATCCCGTCCTGATTAAAACTCTTCAGAGTATAGGGATAGAGGTAACATTCCTCAAGTTCATAAAGTCCATCTATGAAAAACCCACAGTGGGTATCATCCTCAATGGGGAAAAGATGAGAGCCTTTCCCTTAAGATCAGGAACAGGACAAGGATGCCCACTCTCGCCACTATTGTTCAACATAGTACTAAAAGTCCTAGCAACGGCAATCAGACAACAAAAAGAAAAAAAAGGTATTCAAATTGACAAAGAAGAAGTCAAACTCTCTCTCTTCGCAGATGACATGATACTTTATGTGGAATATCCAAAAGACTCCACCCCCAAATTACTAGAACTCATACAGCAATTCAGTAATGTGGCAGGACACAAAATCAATGCACAGAAATCAGTTGCTTTCTTATACACTACAATGCAACTGGAGAAAGAGAAATTAGAGAAATGATTCCATTTACAATAGCACCAAAAACCATAAGATATCTCGGAATAAACCTAACCAAAGAGTTAAAGGATCTATACTCTAGGAATTACAGAACACTCATGAAAGAAATTGAAGAAGACACAAAAAGATGGAAAAACATTCCATGCTCATGGATCGGAAGAATAAACATTGTTAAAACATCTATGCTACCCAGAGCAATCTATACCTTCAATGCCATCCTGATCAAAATCCCAATGACATTTTTCAAAGTGCTGGAACAAACAATCCTAAAATTTGTATGGAATCAGAAAAGACCCCGAATCACCAAGGAAATGTTGAAAAAGAAAAACAAAGCTGGGGGCATCACGTTGCCCGATTTCAAGCTATATTACAAAGCAGTGATCACCAAGACAGCATGGTACTGGCACAAAAACAGACATATAGACCAATGGAACAGAATAGAGAGCCCAGATATGGACCCTCAACTCTATGGTCAAATAATCTTCGACAAAGCAGGAAAAAATATGCAATGGAAAAAAGACAGTCTCTTCAACAAATGGTGCTGGGAAAATTGGACAGCCACATGCAGAAGAATGAAACTCAACTATTCTCTAAAACCATACAAAGAGATAAACTCAAAATGGATGAAAGACCTCAATGTGAGACAGGAATCCATCAAAATCCTAGAGGAGAACATAGAGAAGACATCAGTCACAGCAACTTCTTTCAAGATTCATCTCCAAAGGCTAGTGAAACAAAAGCAAAAATGAACTTTTGGGACTTCATCAATATAAAAGGCTTCAGCACAGCAAAGGAAACAGTCAACAAAACAAAGAGGCAACCCACAGAATGGGAGAAGATATTTGCAAATGACACTACAGATAAAGGGCTGGTATCCAAGATCTATAAAGAACTTCTCAAACTCAACACCCAAAAAACAAATAATCAAGTCAAAAAATGGGCAGAAGACATGAACAGACACTACTCCAAAGAGGACATACAAATGGCTAACAGACACATGAAAAAATGTTCATCATCATTAGCCATCAGGGAAATTCAAATCAAAACCACATTGAGATACCACCTTACACCAGTTAGAATGGCAACAATGGACAAGGCAAGAAACAACAAATGTTGGAGAGGTTGTGGAGAAAGGAGAACCCTCTTACACTGTTGGTGGGAATGCAAGTTGGTACAGCCACTTTGGAAAACAGTGTGGAGGTGCCTCAAAAAATTAAAAATAGAGCTACCCTATGACCCAGCAATTGCACTACTGGGTATTTACCCCAAAGACACAGGTGTAGTGAAAAGAAGGGCCATATGCACCCCAATGTTCATAGTGGCAATGTCCGCAATAGCCAAACTGTGGAAAGAGCTGAGATGCCTTTCAACAGATGAATGGATAAAGAAGATGTGGTCCATATATACAATGGAATATTACTCAGCCATCAGAAAGGATGAACACCCAACTTTTACATCAACATGGATGGGACTAGAGGAGATTATGCTAAGTGAAATAAGTCAAGCAGAGAAAGTCAATTATCATATGGTTTCACTTATTTGTGGAACATAAGGAATAGCATGGAGGACATTAGGAGAAGGAAGGGAAAAATGAAGGGGGGGAGTCGGAGGGAGAGATGAACCATGAGAGACTATGGACTCTGAGAAACAAACTGAGGGTGTTAGAGGGGAGGGGGGTGAGGGGATGGGTTAGCCTGGTGATGGGTATTAAGGAGGGCACGTACTGCATGGAGCACTGGGTATTATACGAAAACAATGAATCATGGAACACTACATCAAAAACTAATGATGTATTGTATGGTTACTAACATAACATAATAAAATAAAATAATAATAAAAAAAAGAATTAAGTACAACCAATTAATTTGCAACAAATGAGCCAAGAACATATAGTAGAGAAAGGACAGACTCTTCAGAATAGTGCTGGGAAAACTGAAGAGCCTCATGCAACAGAATAAAACTAGACCACTCTCTTACAGCATACACAAAAATTAACTCAAAATGGATAAAAGATTTGCATGTAAGACCTGAAACTATAAAATTCCTAGAAGAAAATTCAGGTAGTAAGCTCCTTGACATCAGTCTTAGCAATGTGTTTGTGGATATATCTCCAAAGACAAGGGAAAAGCAAAAATAAACAAATGGAACTAAATTGAAACTAAAAAACTTCACAGAGCAAAGGAAACCATCATCAAAATGAAAAGGTAACTTACTGAATAAGAAAAGGTATTTCCCAACCACATATCCAATAAAGGGTTAACATCCAAAATATATTTAAAAAAAAAAAAAAACTCCTACAACTCAGCAATAAGAAAATGAACAACAATTATAAATGTTATATATGGACAGAAAATTAGAAGCTCTAAATGGGCAGAGGATCTCTATGTTTTTCCAATGTCATATACATATGGCCAACAGGTACATGAAAAGATGTTCAAAAGATTATTAGGGAAATGCAAGTCAAAACTAAAATGAGATATCACCTCACCCCTGTTAGAATGGCAGTATCAAAAAGCAAGAAATAACAAGTGTTGGAGAGGATGTGTAGCAAAGGGAACATACTGTTGGAGGGAATTTAAATTCATACACCATTGTAGGAATGTAAATTGGTGCAACCACTATGGAATACAATATGGAGTTCCCCGAAAGTATTAAGAATAGATCTACCATATGATCCAACTCTTCCACTCCTGGGTATTTATCTAAAGAATACAAAACACTAATTCAAAAAGATATATGCACCCGTATGTTTATTACAGTATTATTTACAATAGCCAAGATATGAAAAAAACCTAAGTGTCCATCAAGAGATAAGTGGGTAAAGAGGATGTGCTTTATGTATACAACAGAAGGCTACTCAGCCATGAAGAAGAATGAAATCCTGCTATTTGTGACAACATGGATGGAAATTGAGGGTATTATGCAAAGTGAGCTAAGTTAGCTGGAAGAAGACCAATATCATTTGATTTTACTCATATGTAGATCTAAAAAATATATAAGAAATGAACAAAGAAAATAATACAAAAATAAACTCATAGATACAGAGAACAGATTGATGGTTAACAGAGAGGAAGGGGGTCAATTGTGTGGTGATGAATGGTAACTAGACTTTTGGTGGTCACTTTGTAGCACATACAGATGTCCAATGACAAGCACAGCTAAAACTTAGATAATGTTATGTATCAATTTTGCCTCAATTAAAAAAAAATGTTTCTCCAAGAGAAAAGAAATTTGCTATTAAGGACAGAGACTATTTTATCATTCTTTGTTTTTCTGAGCCCAAAGCACACTGCCTCGAAGATAAGAACAAATGTTTGGTCTGAGAGGAGGTGGAGAGAGGATTGATACAAAGAATAATATATTTTATACACACAAGCACACACACATTCTGGAAGGCAAAGAAGAAGATGTAAGTTAAGACAGTATTTAAAAATAAAAGGGAACTGTGGAAATAGAAAAAGTTTTAATTCCAAGCCCACATTACATTATCTTATATCAGTGGTCTCTCAAAAACAGCCAAATGAAGTAGGCATTTTATGTTTATTTTCTAATTTTAACATGGCCCAGGAGGGAAATACATCCTTCTCCCTCTTCAAAAAAAAAAAAGCAAAATATCATCAAAATAAGTTTCAAGCTGATAACTTTCAATCCAGAGAGTAAATGTTTATGGTTGCATTAAGTTAGTCACCTGAGGTCTCAGTAATGGAAATGTTGACAGGCCCTGAAATACAGCCTGGTACCCAGGGCCTGCCCCTCTCTCTCTGTCTCTCTCTCTCTCTCAACCACCTTCTCGACTGCTACTCCCATTTCTACTACCAAAAGGAAATAGAGCTATTTTTTGACTAGCTTCTGATTTCTGTACTCAAAGAAAACCCTACCTTGTATCAGAGAAACTCATAAAAATATTACTTATTTGCCAAAAGTTACAGTATCTTTGATGGACATGTCTGTCCCAGAAGGTGCTCTCCAACAACATCTCCTTTGTGTGACCCCAGACATTGCCAGTTAGAGATTCCAAAGGGCAAACACAGCAGCAAGAACCACCAACCCTTTCTGTGTGAGTCCCGTGCTAACTGTATAATGGGCTCTGAAAAAAGGCAAGGGAGGAGCAACGGAAGGGGGTCGTGAAGGACGCAGAGGGAGGTGTCTTGGGACACGCTGCCTGTGACTGTTGCCAGAGTTTCCTTCCTCTTGGAAAGTTCTAGGATTGTTATGGTCCCTCAGGATCACTCTCTGGGTTTACATCCTGCTGAAGTCTTTTGGAGGATTTTTAAGGAAGTGAATGCTTTTTAGCAATTCCTCCTATGTACAGAATCAACTCTTGCTGATCTGGAAAGGAGGAATGTCCTCACAGGTGGTAACTCACCCGGCCTGACAACAGGTGTCTATAGTTCTGCCGAGAGTAGTCATAGGGGTGGCACGCAGATGTGGGTGCATACATTTAGGGGTCTACGCTGGGGGGTTGCCATTCTGCATGTAGGCCTCAGATTGCATTGCAAAACCTCACAGGCAAGACTTTCTAATTGCCCAGTGTTTTAAAAATCTCCATCTCTTATGCTGGGAATCTTAGAAAAGATGCAAAAAATATCTTTTGATACTGTCTCTTAGCAGCGTGTTCCCCCAGGTGCCCCCTGCGTCGGACTCTCTGCCAATAGCGCTCCCACTTCCCATCCTACTCACTGGCCTCTCCCATCCAGAATGCATCCACCTGCATCCCACACCCTCGAGGCCCTATTCCCAGGGAAAGGTAACACACTACCTCCTCCTGAGAAACAGAATATCTGCATATATTCAGGCTCAATTTCAGGCACAATATACATACAGTCGTGGTTACACTTTTTCAACTATGCATGCTGGTCTCACTGGAACCCTAGCGAGGCTTAACGCCCATCTCTGTTGATGGTTTAATGGCAATAATAGCAAATGGAAGAAGAAAGTTATCTGATGAGAGAAGAAACACAATTATACAGCTTATAAAAAGACCCAGGATGATTATTTTTTTTCCTTCCTAGCTGTCACCGATTTCAAAAACAAAAGACAAATCTGTAATCTGATAAAGAAAGCAGAGAATTGAGCACTGATTTGATTTTGTAGGAGATTAAGAACATTTTTAAATGCATCGCAGCTCTTTCCACTTAGTCTACTTTGGCCAGCCTGAAGGGCATCAAAGCTTGTTTTCCCTAGTTCTGCTTATCTCTATGTAGCTGGGATAAAATTTAAAATATTCATCAAAAGTCCATTTGGAAATATTACTGGTAGAGGAATAGCCACCCAGGCTTCTGGATATTTTATTGTTTTCATTTCAGAAATCTCACCTGCCTAGCAGATTGCTTTGCTTAAAGTGAGAAGAGAAAAAAAAAAATGTGGTATCTATTTTAAGCACCATGATCCTTAATTTCTTAATATTCTGTTCTTGAGTTCTATAATAAATCCATTCGAAGCTGCACATATGCATTAAGAAGCATACAAAAGTCACCTTTTCTTTTCTCTCCAAAACATTAAAGCCTTTTCATTCTGTTTTAAAAGACTCTTTTAAGGCAAGTTCTCTAAGCCAACTTTCTAACCCACACATCACAGAACACCAGGGCCCAGTTTTTCTGGATGCAGTAACTGGTATAATATCTGGTGTAATTATTTCACCCCTCAGCATCTCAAGGAACAGTAGCTTTGAGCAGGGCCAGCGCCAACTCGAGGAAAAAGGGTGGGAGTGTTGTGTTCAGGCGTGCGTGCTCTCACAAGCACACTCTCTCGGGCTCCATTTAAATACAGCTCAATTTTCACCAAACCCCCAAAATATTAGCAAATAGAAGCTACTAAAAATTCACTAGAAATGCCTGAAGACTCATAAAGGCTCCTTCATATGCCCAAACCCAAGATATGCCAGAATGCCCCCAGTAGGTTCTGGGATAGAGGTATTTGTCCAAAGTTATTGATCAGGGCAGAAAGTTAATTTTCTGGATCACTTAATTTAAAAAAATCTCTCTCTCTCTCTCTCTCTCTCTGGAAAAAAATAATAGATGACTATCTTAGCAATAAGATAAAGAGCGAGACAAAGATCTGTAAACGCCTCCTTATTGCCATGTAGTAATACATTTGCTTATCTCAGAAGTTCAGAGATAAATTTTCTAAAAAAAACTGGCCTCTTTTTGTAGCTACAGTATTTGTTTGACATAATGCACTGTCCTTTAAAGGTTGATGGGGCCAAGAAGCTATACCATTAAAACAAGCCCCAGTGCAATTTATATTAATGAGTAATATGCACATTTGCACAATTGATAATTACAATCACTATTATATAGTGAAGTATATTCTAAGCAGCCCTCCATGGCTTGTCTCATGCTTTGCCTCATTAATTCTTCTGCTCTCATCACTCTACAATCCTCCTCTCAGGCCAGCCCATCAAGAATTTCTCCTGCTTTCAGGCTCAGCTCAAGGACCACCTCTTTGATAAACCCTTCCCTAATCAGTGTCATCCCCTGCCTCTTACTACCATCATTTAATAATTGCCCACAAGTCACAGCTTGCGTTGTGCAAGAGCTGGTATAATTTCGAACATCTCATTCAGATCATACTGCCTTCCACCCACTCGAGGACACTTCCAGAAGTCCTCTATACCGGGTTCCTCTGGCAGCGCCAACATACTCGGTGACATCAGCATTCACATAATGATTCCTTCAACACCCTCATCTCTCAGTTCCTCACTGATAAGCTCCAACCACTCGCTTGGGCCACTGCAGTCATTCACAAGCCTTGCTGTGGCCAGCACCTCCCAGCTTACAAACTCACCATGCTGGTGCGGCTGGTCCTCCATCGGACACCAACCATGCAGGTCTCCCAAAACTCTATAGTCTATCAGCTTCGCTTTTCTCCCCACATCCAACATCAAGATCAGGCATTACAAGTATATTCTTGCCAGAACCCTAGGATTCCTCAAAGTGTTTACTTTTCCACCTACATAACCCATGTTGCCAACCCTGGATCCTGAGTAAAATTGACCCTGCCTCTGTGTCCCTGCCCTGAGCTGCTGACACCAGCAGAAGAACTAGCAGCCGAAGGAGAGCTAACTGGCTCCTGTCCAAATGCACACCTGAGTGTTGAGACAGGTCACACAGGTTGCCTTTCACCTCTGGATAGAGAAGAAATGCCCTGAAATGTTGTGTTAGCTTTGCTGACTCTGTAAAAGTTGAGACTTATTCTAGCTCCCGTAGCTTCTCTCATCCTCTCCTTCATATGGTAGACTCTCCTAAGGGTCACAGCTCTCCCTTCTTCTCCAGGGGAATACCATCATGAACTTTTTCTGCAGAAGCCCAGGGGGAAGAGAAAGCCCAGCCATGTGCACAGTGCACATCTTTCCAACCAGCTCCCCGAACGGAGGGACAGACTACGTACCTAGTGCCAAAGCCCCCAAGACAGACTGCTGAGCTCAAATCCTGGATCTACTGCTTCTTTGTTGTGTAACATTGGGCAACTGACTTCCCTGGGCCTCAGTTTTCTCATCTGGAAAGTGGGAAGAGCAATAATATCTAACTCACTGTGTTGCTGTGAGGATAAAAGGTTAATACGTATAAGCCTATGAAACGTGCTTAATAGGTGTTAATTTTTAACTAGTAGAAAGGAACATTCATTTTACCGCATGAACCATCAAAAAAAAAAAAAAAGAAAGAAAAGAAAAGAAAAGAAAAGCCATGTCCCATCAGTGAATATCCTCATCCACCTCAACCCCCTTACCTTCTCCCAGGATTCTCCAGGGGAGTGCTGGAATCTCCCCTTTGAAAGGCTGGATTTCTACAAAGTCTCTCTCCACCCATGGGCATGCGGCAGGTTTTCCCCAGCTGCAGCAGAGAGAGGCTGGGGCCGGTTCGCAGTCCTGCTGGTTCCACAGCCCAAACCAAGGTCTGTCTGCCTATCGCCAGATGCACAGGTGGGCCACACTCCTCCAAGGTCCCCGCATATATGGTGCTGGATCCCACAACTCTCACAGAAATGCTTCTGTTCATGGATGGATGCCTAATTGGGTGTTAAAAGGGGGGCAAAAAGGAGCGACTTTTGCTGATGATGTCACTGCCCAGGATTCCCAGGTGCACATTTAAATGCCCCTCCCCCCATACAAGATGATGTTCCCCATACTCCATCCTCCCTAAATTTTTACTTATTTTTCATCCTTGGGCTTACATCAGTAAGTCTTATGTCTGCTGCTAAACGGAAGGCAAGAGCCTGCCTTAGACATCTTCATCCCCCAAATCACCATGACCAGAGTAGGTATCAGTAAATTTTTCTTGACCTGACTTTAACTTGTTTTTTTTTTTTTTTTAGTACTTAAGTTAATGGAAATTAAACAGTTTGTTCCCAGCTGGGACACACAAGTGTCTCCCCACCTCTAACCAGGAGCCATTCAAATTTTGCCTTCTCTCAAATTTTACGGAAATTAACCTAGATTTGTTTTAATACCACATCCCTGGACCTAACCCCCAGATGCTCTGATTCAGCAAGTTCAGAGGTTCAGAGTGAAGCTCAGGTGTCTGGACTTTTATCTGGTCTCCAGGTGATGCTGATGAAGGTGATGACCTTTGGAGGACAGGGGAACAGGTCTTCTCCTTGGCTGTTTTTTCCAGCACCTAGCACAATGTCTGGAACATGTTTGCTGCTCTGAGCCCAAAGCAACCAGTCCTATCTAGGGGCAAACAATATGGCATTGAATTAAAATAGGGGCATTTGAGATGAGATTAGAGAATCAGCTGGTCCTGTGCTTTACCTGCACCTTTCTTTTCCCTGCTGGGAGCCACTCTCAGCCTCACTTTGCACTTTGTTTACAACCATCTGTCTGGTTCTGGGAACATCCAGCAATCTTACATCACCATCTTGGCCCCTGCAGTTACACGTGGGCACACAGCTCTGCGTATCTGCGTTCCACCATCCGCACCAGCCTCGAAAATAAACTCAGGTGACTAGAGAGACTACAAGCAATCTGGAGAAAAGAGAAGAAACTTGGGCCGATTCCAAGAAGAAAGTAAGCTGAGAGTACTCAGCCCTCCTTTCTGCTTTCTCTTGGCTTTACAGGAACTGGTGGATTTGGGAAAATTGAGGCTATGGCTGCCGGCATTTGTACGTGCTGTCTGATGGGGAATAAGATGATTAGGTGGGCAGGGAGTGAAGCCAATGCAAATGTTGTGGGCTGGAAAAATGCTTAAGGAGTTTTGAAATCTTTTACAAGGCTGACTCCCATTGTGTCCTGACTTCTGCACACCCACTATCCCTTACATACCCCAGCTCCAACCAGAAAGCAAAGCAGAGGCCGGGAGAGCAGCCTCCCTACATCATCAAGCAGAGCTTGGGGTGGCTCAGTGGGAGGCACACTAAGATTGAACAAAAGTGCGGTTTAAGAAACAGAGTGCCAGGGACCCCTGGGTGGCTTAGTCGGTTATGCATCTGCCTCTAGCTCAGGTCATGATCCCAGGGGCCTGGGATCGAGTCCTGCATCAGGCTCCCTGCTCAGCGGGGAGCCTGCTTCTCCCTCTGCCTGCTGCTCCCTCTGCTTGTGTTCGATCTCTCTCTCTGACAAATAAATAGGTTTTTTGTTTTTTTTTTTAAAGAAAGAAACAGTACTGGGGTTCTACCCATAGTTCCTTCACCTCTGAGTTTGTTCATTAAGGCTTCAGTTATCTCCTTTGAAAAATGATGTGGTAGGAGGCAGTGGACTAGGAACTCTGGCATGTTGGACACCAAGATAAACTTAAATTCAAGTTTTTTCATCCACCCTTTCTTCAAAGTATTCCATCATAGGAAGCTCACTTCTATGCACAGCAGGATTTCTGAATCCATTAAGTAAGAACAATTTGATAGCCTCCATTTTGCAGATATTGATGCACAGAAAACTAATATGAAAGTCAGCACCTAGAAATGATAAATTATTATAAATTTGTACAATCATCTCAGGAATGATGGTGTTCTGCTGTCTTCTTCATTATTAATGAACTAGACAACCTTATTTAAAATAGACAATGGTGAGTAGCAAGAAGATAAATATTTTACATTTTGCATTCAGGACCTTCTGTCTAGGAAGAGAAATTTCATCTTATAAATATCTCATGTTATTTATTCAATTACTTCATTGTATACTGCTCTTTCCCACCTGAATTTATATGGGAGAACAGCTCAGGTTGTTTTTCTTTTGTACTTGAAACTCAGGGTCATTCCTGCATTTTGCACTAAATAGTAATTTTAACATGTTTTCCTTTGCCTTTTTTAGATTTTAATATTTGAAAATGGGCAAGTGCTTATCTTCTACAAAGGTGGTGATTTACTACTCATATAGCTCAATTTCAAAAGTGTTAGTGCATAGAACTCATGCAAACAATGTTACCTTTGCGCTATGAAAATTTCAGCCAACCCTAATACTCATTATGCTCCAATTCTCAAGAAATAACACAAGAGCACTGGGTGGAAATCCCATCATCGCCCAAACTCTGCAAACAGTCTTAATGGAAGGCTTTGGACACAGCTGGAAGCCACTACATGCCCTTTAGCTAATCTGACCACTCTTTTGAAGCAGGTTCTAAATGAAATGAGAGCATAATGTCTTGTATTTAAATTGAACTTTCCAGTTTAAGAAATGCTTTAACCTATCTCATTTGATCCCCACATTAATCTAGCCATTAGCCCATTTTACAGATTAAGATGCTGAGAAAAGGCACAAAATCTTTTCACTACTTTCCAGAAAAGTCTAAAACCGTGCTACATGGGAAGTGGGAGATTTTGGTAACCTCCCACTTCAAGCAACGTTTATATCTATAAGGCAAAGCAGAGTTCACACTGTGCCGAAAGCCGTCAGATCTGAATTTAGGTTTGGTTTGGCTGCTAACTGGCTGTGTGACCATGGGCGAGTTACCTAACCCTCCAGAAACTCCAATTTTCCATCTGTAAAAAAAAAATGGAGCTAATAATAAGCAATCTCTCTGGGTTGTTATAATGGTTAAATGAAATAATGCAAGTAACAAGCTTTGCTTTGATGCCTGGCACTCAGTAACCACTCAGAAAAGGATGCTTTATATCAAATCTACACAGTACCACCTGCTCCTCCTAATTAACATCCCTCATAAACACACCCAAATGAAATAACAAACCAAGTAAGATTCCATCCATGTCCCTAGGAAGACATAAAAACATGCCACTTTATAATCAGCAACACTGTTCCTATATCTTTTATAATAATGAGGTCTTTTTTTCCAAAAGGCATACAAAAGCAGGTCTTCCTTAGGCTAGATACAGAGAGGAGGGTTTGGAAGATGAGTCTACTCCTAGGGCAATTTCCTTTGCATATTTGACCTACACAGAGAAGCATTCTTATTCCTCTTTACCATTGATTAATGGCATATTTGCAGGTGATTTACAAGTCTTTAACTCGTGATGTCCTGGGTGAAGCGTGACAAATCCATAATTTTTGATTTATCCACCCTTCACATTTCACCAACCTAACTTGGGAAAGAGGTATCGTTCTTTGTCAAAAGGAATTGCTTCATGCACTTGGGCACTCCATGCCTAGTTCCAGGCTTCCTTCCTCCCTTCCTGGTCCTGCTCCGACACCAGGTAAATGGGATTCCTTCAGGGAGGGCTTGGATAGAATCCAATTCAAAGACATATAATTGGCAGTTTTTTCATCTTTCAAAGGCCTTTTCAATACTCACGCTGCTACAGTCAGACTTGCTTTGATTCTCACAAAGCATTGCCTCACCTCCAAGACTGTTGCTAGGATATAGGGATATCACAACTCCTGAATACATAGGCGGAAGGAAAAGATTTTCCTCCTCCTTACAAATGTCATTCCAGTTCTTGCTCTGCTTTTCTTCAAGTCCAAACCGAGGACAAAGAATAGGATTACCGGGATGAAGTATTCAAAATAAAAGTCAGAAACCAGAGAGACCAGCGCCTGACTGGGAATGGGGGTGGGGAAGGTCCTGTGGGAGAGAAAGTTTTGCTTGCAACAGTGGTTGGGTGACTCACCAGATGTGGACCAGATCCAGAACTAGCAAGTGTGATTGCATGTGTGTGTGTGTGTGTGTGTGTGTGTGTGTACACATCACAAACAGGGGAGGGTATTAAAAAATCAACCAGAGACTGAAATGCCCCCATTATTCCCTCTCTAAAGTCAATAGGTCAGAGAAGGGAGCTCTAGCATTTGTTAAGCATTGAACAGCTTGAGGCCTTATTAATATGCAAATATGCTATCTGGAAGGGTTAGCATATTACAGGGTTATCCACCATGATAATTTTAAAATACTCCGTGAATTCTATGATACTCCTCCCTTCAAAAGGTGGAGCCTAATCCCCCTTTGCTTAAGTGCAAACTGATTTTAGTGCCATGTCTAGCGAAAAGAATGTGGTAGAGATGTCAGTGATACTGTGTGGCTTCTGAGATTAGGACATTAAAGGAGGTGTGGCTTCTTCCCCACTCTCTTTTTTTGTTTTATCATTATTATTACTATTAATATTTGAGTAGAGTTGACACACAATGTAACAGTTTCAGGTGTACAACTTAGCGATTTGACAAGTTCATGCATTACCCTGTGTTCCCACAAGTGTAGCTACCACCTGTCCGGTTACATCACTCTAACAGTATCATTGACTGTATTACCCTCTTTTGTATCACCCACTCTGAGGACAGTCAGATGCCATGTCATGAGGGCACTCAAGCAGCCCTGCGGAAAAGGAGAGGAGCTGAGGCTTCAGCCAAAGCCATGTGAGTGAGTCAACCAGGATGCTGGTCCTCTAGCCACCATCAAGCCTTGAGATGATAATTGACAGCAATGTCATTAAAAACCCAAGCAGGAGCCATCCAACTAAACTCTTCCCAAATGCCGGACCCACTCAGTATTTGGTTAGTTTGTTTTGCAGCAATAGAGATCTCATACATCCACTTCTGCTCCACCAACAGATTAATTCAGATTGGCTAACCACCTAGCCACTCAGGAAATCAGGCCTGGGACTAAAGAATTTTAAAGAGAGGGCAAAGTCAGATCATTTGTCTCCTTTGATCCCTTAGAGCCAATTCATACTCTCAGAGCCAGGGTGGAGCACAGTGGGAAATTTTATGACAGCAAAGCCAGCAGGGACCAAAAGGAGACACAGGAGGGATCCAGAGAGGAGCTTTGACCTTTTCCCAGTGTTGCCTAGAACTCACCTTGTGGTCATCACAGGTATGACCCCACATTCTGCTTCCAAAACATGAGGCTTCCCTGCACCCAATGAGGCCAGGCGACAAGCACAGAAAACCATCTCTACAGACAGCCAGAAGCAGGAAGAGGACCAATCATGACCAAAAAAGGCCTGAATATCCCCCATTTAAGCCACCTTAAGATTAAAGGACTGACACTGTAAAGAACACAAAAATTTCACAAATGCTAGCACTTAGCATGCACCACATGAGTTCAAACAAGACTAGGTAGTGTGAACATAACAAGGTTCCCACCACAACAGTTCCCAAACCCAGTTACATATCAGCACCTGAGGAGCTTTGGGAAAATGCAGATTATTTGGCCCCACACCAGAACCTACAAAACTAGAATCTCTGGGAGCAGGGCCCGGGGCTGCAGTTGAGAAATCATAAACTTCTCAGAGTTAGAAATCATCAGGGGATGTTGGTCATGTAGTTACCTTGCAGGTCCCAGATGCCCCATGTACAAAGAAGGAATGAAAACAGGCTCCCCACTTCCTCACAGGGAGGAACAAACAAGAAGCTCGATAATGCCGGACACCTTGAGCTCATCAGAAGGAAAGCACCACAAACATACAAGGTTTGTTATTGCTGTTACTCTGCTCAAGGAACACATTTGTTTGTAGGCCTCCTGAGTTGCTGCACAAGCCTGCTTCCCTTTGGAAAGAAATCTTCGGAGCCTGTCGGTATCCATCTGCAGTGGACAATATGCAGGTGGGACTTCTTCCAAAAACATTCACCCTGGAGGTGGCTTCAGGACAACTGGGTTTGGTGGTGATGGCACTGGTGGGGTGTACATGTGCACGTGTGTGTGTGCATGTGCATATTTTCGTAGAGGGTCAGGGGGCCCTATCCACAACTTGCCATATCTTGGCATTTGTGCCCATCATCCTGAGAATGGGACTGATGTTCTGATAGCAAAGCTTTTATCACAGAAGCTCATCCACAGATTATAGCCCCAAGAAGCCACAAATAACATCTAGTCGATGCTTCCAAAAGCATTCCCAGTTTATACGTATTTATAGCAGAAAAACACAGGAAGGAAACATACTAATATGTTGATTATGGTTATTGCTAGATAGTGGGATTTCAGGTAATTCAACATTTTTCTTTTTATAGTTTTGTTTGTGTGTGTGTTGTTTTGTTTTGTTTTTTTACAATGGCCATGCAATATGTATAATCAGAAAATAACGGGGTTTTTCACTACAAATGGGAGGAGGCAGGAGATGGTATTGCCAGATCTCAGAGGCTGGGACAGCCTGGAGACAGCTGGATTTAGACAAGCCTGCCTCGGGCGGTGGGGGGGGCAGCTGGGGTCACCAAGTGGAGCTGTTTGGGAACTAGAAACACTGCTAGAGTTGCTACCTGAGACAGAAAGAAAGCACAATACCCAGGTGTCTCCCTTCCTCCCACTCTCCCATGCCCTGCCTCTGCCTCCCTTTGGCTGACCCTGACGATACAGAGCAGAGCCTGAGAAGGGCAAGAAATAGGTCTGAGGCAAACAAGCAAATGACCGGCACCATCACTTCTCATAATTATTTTCCATTTTATCTTTGGACATTTGGAAGCATAGGAAGGGAGGGATAAGCCCACACAATCCTACGGCACTCCTGGCACCATCACACCAGAAGAGAATGCATTTTTAAAGCATGTGAAAACCACCAAGCTGGATTGCATAAGATCATTTTTTACAGAAAGGCCCTAAGGCATCAAAACCAGAGGTGGGAGGAAGGAGTGCAGTTCACAAAATAAGCTGTATTGCTCATTGGAAATATGTTATAGACAGGCTTAGATATTTAGGCCTATTCATAAAATGTATAAACAGAGAGCTCTTGTGGATAAGGTTTCATCACTTATTTGCAAGAGGAAGGAGAGAGTGACACAAGGCTAGGTTTTCCAGGCAGGGCATCACTTTCTTCATTGTCTTTGTTCTTTGTATAATCAGGCAGTGCTCTGAAACACGCAGACCCCATTACAACAACAATAATGATCCACTTGAAAGAAGGAGACAATCAAATACTCACCAAACCAACCAAGAATGTGCAGACTTTGGCGGTTTGTAATAATTCTAAAAGAGAGGCATAATCTATTTCTCCAGTACCTAGTCATGCACTTCACCTTCTAAAACAACATCAGATTCTATTGCGTTTTATGAAATTCTCTGTAGCTGTGGGTTAACTAGGTTTCATTTTTAATTCTCTCTATACACATCTCTCATTCATTTATTAGAATTTCTTAAACTGCAGCCTTTGCTAAAAGCCAGTCCACAAACACAATAAAAATTTTCATTAAAATATTTAAAACCCAGAACAGCAACAATAACATCAAAACGAAATGCTAGCAGCCTGCACAGCAAATCTCTGGAGACCCTTCTACCATGCAGCATTGTGGAAAGAGGCAGCGTTTCATGCTTGGTCCTAAATGTTATCAAGCCCAGCCTCTTGAAGGGGCATGGAAAGAACAGCTATCGAAAATCTTGACCTGTCTAAAGAAAATGTCTGAAAGCCTTCTACTCTCTCCCTCTATTTTCTTTATAATGGATAGTTGGGTAGCTGATAGATGGATAGCTGACAGATAGATAGATAGATAGATAGATAGATAGATAGATAGATAGAGGCACCTGTGTGGCTGTCAGTTAAGTGTCCAACTCTTGATTTCAGCTTAGGTCACGATCTCAGGGTCATGAGATCAAGCCCTGCCTGGGTCTCTGCACTGGGTGTGGAGGCTGCTTAAGATTCTCTCTCCCTCTGCCCCTCCCCACCTCTCCTTCCCACACCTGTGCACATGCATGCACACTCTCTCTCTCTCTTAAAAAAAAAAAAAAAAAACAAGGTAGATTGATCAAAAGATAGATAAAATGGCTGCATGGGGTTGAGCCTGCTGTGAATATGCTTAGCAAGGTACAATGCCCTAATCATGGGCACCTAAACAGGGTCGGGAACTTTTGATACCCCAAGAAGGATAGAGGGTCAACATAGCACCAAGAGATAGAGGCATCTGGGTACCCTGCCTATATACACTGCCATATAACAAATCCATTGAAATGAGAATTCAGTGTCTGCTAGACACCAGACATAATTATGTTTCCCAAACCAAATCCAGCAAACCAAGAAAATGGTTTCATACAAGAGTAGAGTGTTTGAAATGAGGATTGCTCTGGTAAACATTGGTCTCGAGGACTGTAAGGACAGGTCCAGAGAGCTAGCCCATGAGGCATGAGAACATGGCTCATTTCCAGGATTCTGCCTATAAGACCCTGCTCCCTTGGGCTCTTTTCCAGAAAATTCTGGAATTGTCTGTAATCCCTTTAACAAGAGCAGAGTTCCACAACTTGCAATAAAAACCTCAAGTTGCAAACACACCTGGGAAAGGTAAAACTGTTAACTTGATTTCACACAAAGTCTAAATAGCTGCTTTCTTGAGAGTGGTTTTGATGTGAGGATGCAGGGTGAGTGATAACAAGGAGGAGATATAAGACAAGGATCCTGTGTACCTGAAAAGGAGTTGTCCTGCGGAGGAAGAACATAAGTCAAAAAGGATGTCTGAAATAAAATTCCCTTATGCCATAGTTTGGCCCAGGGAAGAACTTCTCTTGCTGACCTTGATGTTCACTGACAGGCTGTAGATATATCACAGCAACCGTCTGAATGACCCCACCCCAACTGAACGTAAGCCTAAAAGTCAGTCTCTGGAGGGTGGCCAGAAGCAGATTCCAGAGCCGGGTGCCACAAGCTCACGGTGATCCTGCAGCCAGGGAGAGAGCATCGTCAACAAGAAATACTGAGGGCTGCCAAGGAAAAGAGCAAAGAAACACGTTCTTTCAGACTATCTGTTGGTCTTGTAAAAAAACCAAAAAACAAAAAAAAAAGCAAAAAAACAAAAACACCACTCTTCCTCCTTTGTTTTGGGGGTTGGTGATCCCAGCTCTACAATGCACTTGTTCATTGTGTTGCAGTGAGTTCCTACTTGCCCTTCCTAACCAGCTCTCATTTAACCCATGCACCCATCCTGTAAGGGTAGATGCTAGAACTGCATTTCACAGGAACAGTTCCACGACTCTCCCAAGGTCACAGAGCTCATTGCAGGTAACAGTATTTGAGCCCAAATCTGCCTTCCCTTTTGAAATCACCAATCCCCTGAGAGCAAACATTATCAGGATGTAAATTATCTGTATACTTAAAAATAGTTTTGTTAGTACCCAGTATTCCATAAACAAACCTATTAATTCACCATGTGTTTTTACATTGTTCTCTGTTTCCCTCCTCTGATCCTGTGGGATTCCTCTTTCACTTTTAACCTTCCCTGCCATTTCAATGCACCCACTCCCTTTGTCTGCCCTCTTCTTTCTTACCTCTTTCTGATGTTTCTTCCCTTTCTTTACATCACTGAATGTCCTCAAAGCAGAGCTAATTAAGCTAATAAGTTTGACTTGACGAACAACTTCAAAAGCCTTTCTCAACCATGATTCCTCATCTGAATCACAGCACACAGGGGTGCCTGAGTGGCTCAGTTGGTTAAGTATCTGACTCCTGATTTCAGCTCAGGTTATGATCTCAGGAGCCTGAGATCAAGACCTGCGTGGGGCTCCACGCCCAGCGCCAAGTCTGCTTGTCCCTCTCTCTCTGCTCCTGCCCCTGCTCACATACTCTCTCACTCACTCGCTCGCTCTCTCTCTCTAAAATAAATAAATCACAGAACACAGAATGACTGTTTTCAAGTCTCCCCAAAATTGTACATAGATAGTATTATTCTAAAGGCATAAGTGAAAAGTTTATTCATTACACACAGTGGACGCTTAACCTTTACTCAGAAAAGGATACACTTTTACCTAGACAGTTAGTAAGAAATTAGTGGAAACTAACGGTTTTTGCCATTTATATACATATAATTTAGGGGTAGTGAGAAGTCAAATTCACATTTAAAGAGTAGCAAGCAACTCCGATAAAGAAATAAGAGAAAATGAAAACAAGTGTTAGATTTAGTAATAAACCCAAATAGTAAAGAATCCGGTCATTCTCATAGACTAATTCTTATGACATACACATACCACCTGTGCTGTTGTTTATTTAATATTTTCTTTAAATATCTTCATTTTTTCTACCTAAATATATTTAAAAGATACCTTATATCATTACCAAAAATGGAAAAGCAGTATCATTTATACCAAAAGCCAAAACAATGTTATATTAAACAATGTTATATCAAAGTATCTCTCTATGCTATTGCAGTCAAAGGCTGAGGCTTCCTCTTTTTGTTTCAAAGGTAGTAGTGTTAAAGACATACTAGTACCCAGCTAAGCCTGTCTCCTTTACATAATCAGAAAAAAATGGAAGGAGAATTGAAAAAAGAATGATTTTCTATGTGATTCCATTTCATGAAATGTAGGGCTCCAGTCCCATCTAAAATCATTTTGACCATCGCCATGCTACTCAACTTACTCTGGAAGATCCTGTATTAAGAAAATCAATCAACAAGTACTTACTGCGCCCAGTGATTTTTCATTGCACTGTACTTGGAATTACAAAGTCTCTTTGGATAAAGAGCCGATATTCTAATTTTGGAAGACCTACTCCACTACAATATGGCAGATGCTCAAAGTCAACTCCATCTGGCTCTTTAGAAGATACATAAAACCTTGCTACATGTAACTCGTTTCAAGTTTCGGAGACCCCAGGAAAAAAAAAAAAGTAGTTGCCTAAACAAAATCCAGCTCCACAATAAAACTTCCAAGTCCAAGTGCTAAGGAAGGGGTTCCAAAGCAAGGGCTGCACAGGCCAAATTTGAAGATTAAGTTCATATAACTAGTCTTTGATGACATGGATCATTTCCATGAATCTCATTATTAGCCAAAATTCTGAAATAAAATCATTTTATAGCTTAGCCCAGGGAAGAACTTACTTCTCTTATTCTCCTTCCCCAGTCCTTTTTATTACTCAGAGATGATACATATTTGAATAAAGAGAAACGAGAAAATTCCAATAAACAAAACTTAAAGTAAAACTCACTCTTCCTCCTCACAATTATTCCTATAATAACTAGAAACACAAACACCAGGATCATTATATTTCAGCAATTGTCAGGGTGACAAAGTAATGCCAGACAGCTGCATATGCTGTCTTTTAACGTTTTTATTTGTTAAAATAGTTTAAACGCTGTTTGGATCCTCATGCTAGCGGGCTAGAAATGAATTTCAGTTCACTTCATGTTACAATGTCTCTAAGGCCAAAGAGCCTCAGACTTTTTGAAGTTCCCCACACTAACAGGGTCCACGTGTATAAATAAGGAGAGCAAGGCTCACAGCTTGGGGGTTTGTAGCCCTGGATCTCACTCCCACAATGATTGAAACATTCCCAACTTGATTAACTTTCAGAGCCCGTAAAGTGCTTTGAGCGCCTTGGAGAAAGACGCTATATAAATACAAAGTATTATTATTAGGCGGCACTGGAATTTATTAGCAGTTCGGGTACTCCCTCGGTCTCTTGGCATTAGTTTTTGTTTCGGCTTACACAAATCCACCTGTAGGGATAAAACAAAATTCAGTACAACGATTCCAAAAGTCATCCTCCCTCGGATAACAAAGAAAGCAAAGATAGCCACATTAGACATAACGAACCTCGTGTGCTACTGCGGCCTCTTGACCCGACGACTGCTCCTTAAGTCCGGGCACGCTGAGCCCCGCCCACTTACTCCGTGCCTCTCCGGTGGTAAGTTTGGTGAGCCGCCGCAGGTACTCTCCATTATATCTACTACAACAATGAATGCAGCCCCAGTGCTCTTTATTTCCTAACTGGTGTTCTCACCCGATAGCTTAGCTAAACTTTCATGGCCCACCCTTTTCTTACGGACATTTCTGGATGTAATGATTTTTGTGACTTCAGTATCAACTATCAAACGTCATATTTTATTTGCCAATTAAGTAAGGAATATCTATGGATTTTCTATAGTAACTTAAAGGAAAACTCTCCCCCCCCCCGCCCCCCCATGCACACTTCCACGGGTAAGGTATTGTGCCAGAACAGAGGGGAATATGGACTATAAAACACAGCCACGGGACTGAGGGTTCAACTAAAGAAGTGAGATGTATGCACCCGGAAAGATGATTAACAATATAAAACAGGTAGTTCTTTCTTGCTGAATGAATGAAATCAGACATAATATTAATTATAAATGAGTTTCTCAGCAGGAGGTCAGAGGAATAAGTGCAATAGAGCAACGCATCACCATAGTCCCACTGGGACCAAACTGGTGGTCCTTAATGCCAGGTTTCCATTAAAATCACCTGGAAAGCTTTAAAATAATACTGATGGCCTGGGCCCCACCTCAAACCCATTACATTAGAACCTCTGGACATAGAGCCCGGGCATAGCATTTTTAAAAGCTCTCTAGGGAATTCTAATATGCAGCCAAGGTTGAGAAACACTGGGCAAGACTTTGAAGGAATCAGCTGGACAGAAAAGCAGTAGGGACAACGTAAAGGTGAGGGAAAGCCCCACAGGTGACTAGGAAGGTGAATTTGGGGAACCGTGAGGCAAGCCAGGGCAGATGGCAAAGGATTCTGATAAAGGAACAGTGAGGAATAGCATGAGGGAGAAGGTCTGGGTTGATGTATGGAAGGATTTAAAGTCCAGAGACATAGCTTGACTAATCCTTTCCTCGTTGGCCATAGTCATTCTGGGCCTCATCTCTGCTCCAGATGTTGGACATTTTAATATTCAAAAAAAAATTTTTTTTTATATTAAAATGGCACCCTACCTATCTCTAGAATCTGTACTTTTCTGGGCTGAATCTCTCCCAGTTCAGCCATTCCTCTAAAGACACTCACGCATTCTAAAAGCTCAAAGACCAGGAAAACTTGGTGTTGGGGATGTGGCCCTCCTTCAAGCTCAGTGGTGGGCCCTTTCCGTGTGACGCTGAGACACCCTGGCACTTTTGCATTCAGGTCACATCGCTGCGCACATATGGAGCTCTTAGTCAACTAAAGCCTTTAAAGCTGGGTGCGTGCTGTTTTGTCTTGCTCTGTTTTAATAAACCACATAGTTGTTCTATGTATGTGCAGTTGATTTTTTTTTAACTGTAGGACTTTGTATTCATCTCTGTTCTGTTTCAGCATATTTGTTTTGGCCCGCTCTTCCAGCCTCCTTCCTTGAAAGTTAATTGTGTTTGATTAACATGATCTGAATGTGTCTATTTCCAAGTGCCAAAGTGAAGTGTTCATTAGCCCTTTAGTGAGATACACAAATTACTCCACCAAACAGTAAGAAACCAATTTGGACTCTTGGGAATAATTTAACTCAAGTCCAAGACACATCTATGCCATTTCCCTGGTATTACTGCCACCTAAACAATTTATATTAAGGAAAGAGAGCAAGCAATCAATGTGCTAAACAAAGAAGTGAGGAATCCTGAGGTGAGAGGTTCCTCTATGACTTTCCTCGAACTTGGATCACTCAAACAACATCTATACTTCCTCTGTAGAAGCCCAACGTAAGATGGCAATGTTGGCCCTGAATCCTCTTTCTGCCCTTTAGAGTCTTTATGGCCACACACTGATTTATTTCATTCCAAGATCCCAAGTCTTACTGTCTTATTTATCATAAGCCTCTTCAAAATTAAATCTACAAGAAATGTGATTTCTGTTTGGAGGACAGATTGGAGAAAGGCACTGCCTCCAATTAGCACTACTGTCCAAATAGCAACCTCCATCCTCACCTGGACTTAGCTCTGGCCAGCGCCCGCTTTCCTCCACCTGTACATCAGAAATTACATTGACCTACTTTGCTCAGCATAGCTAATAAAAAATTGTGCCATCCAGATACAACCCGGCCTGCAAATGTGTTCTGCTCTGTAAGTTGCATGGAACAGTCTTGCATTTTCTAAAGCTCAGGAGCCATGTGCCTACAAAGTTTGCATCTCAGTTACAATTAAGAGAATTCCCTGTGTTTTCAAGTAAGAGATGCTACTGTTTACTTGGCAGGATCATTTCCTTCAATAAATAACCTAATCCAAAGAACAGTGGTTCTTTGTGTTCTTGTTCATTTTCTACTGTGTTCTTCTTTTTTTTTAATTTAATTTTATTATGTTATGTTAGTCACCATACAATACATCATTAGTTTTTGATGTAGTGTTCCATGATTCATTGTTTGCGTATAACACCCAGTGCTCCATGCAGAACGTGCCCTCTTTAATACCCATCACCAGGCTAACCCATCCCCCTACCCCCTCCCCTCTAGAACCCTCAGTTTGTTTCTCAGAGTCCATAGTCTCTCATGGTTCGGCTCCCCCTCCGATTCTGCCCCCCTTCATTTTTCCCTTCCTACTATCTTCTTTTTTTTTTTTTTGGAAATACGGCACAAGAAAGATTAAAGAAAATACGAAACATTGGAACCTGTGGAACCTCTCAGAGTTCAGAAATATACCTGAGCATGACCTCACACTGAAGGCTGAGCTATGTGTGTGAACATGCTTGTATATGAGTATGTTCTCAAGTGTACATATTGGGGGGGGTGGTTAGGGCTTAGGGTTTAGCCTAAGACTGACTCATGCTTCATTTCTTTGAACAGTGACAGCATAGCACAGGGAAGGAGGAAGGAAAGGAGCTCTGGACACCCGAACAATGAAGACAAAAGGCTACTTCTCATTCCACATGTGAGATGGTGGAACTGGAGAGTTACGTGGCACCGAGCATTTCATGTTCCCATTCTGCAGCTTCCAAAAGTGGTCCTCATGCTTACTTTTCCCCCTTTGCTGATACTAATAATGATAGCACTTAGCATTTCTAAAACACTTTTCATCTTCAAAGCACTATATGAACATTACCTAATTAACTAACATTAACTAATTATAATTAAACTTGCCCTGGGCTCACAAATCAGAAGAACTTTAGGAAGGGATGGGGGGGAGGAAGAAGAAGAGAAGAAAAGCTTTCTAGCCAGACAGGTTTTCCAAGTTTTCTCAGATGAAATTTTGATTCAAATTATCACAGATTTTTAAACAATCCTTGAGATGAACTAATGGCCTTCCTTGCTTCCCAATGTTTAAATATGGATGAGAATGGTAGTAAAGAGTCTCCAGAAATGAAAATTGTCATTCTTATACCAACTTGCAATAATAGACGAGTTTAAATGCCCATTAAAAGGTGCTTCTCTGAAGCAACTTGCTCTAAAATACTGAGCCAGAGAGATTTCTTTTCCTAGAGCAACCTCCCACTTCACACACACACACACACACACACACACACACACACACACAGACTCACTGCTGAGTGGCGTCAGAATTCTGACTTCCAAGCTTTAAGTGCAGTGAGCTCAGTGTCCTAACTCACGAGCCTGTTTCAGACATTTTAATGTATCTATTGAATTTCCTTTTTATTAACCTTAGCAAAAACTTTCAGTAATATTATAACCCAAGATCAAATAAAGCATCCTGTTTCCATAATTCCTAGACAGAAAAGCCATATAATCAAATGAGTCTATTTGGATGCTTATTTTCTGTACATTACACTTATCTAAATTTATACTTGAAGGCGCGGGTGGGGAGATAGGGTTTAAGGCCTCTTAAAACTCTCTCGTTTTCATTCTAGAAATGTCTAAATGAAATATGTAGCTATGCCTGACTGGAAGCCACCTCTAAGACTTTGTTCTAGTCAGAACATGCTCAGACTGTTCTCAAGTATTCGCTTTAGTAACCCGCAAGTTCAGTATTGTATCAAAAATAATGTTCCTCTTTATATAAACTCCTCTTAAAATGTCAGTGTTTAGTAGGGCGGCTGTGAAAAATGTGGCAATAATGGCATAATTTATCTTGTTTTTTTTTTAATTCACACTGCTTGCATTGGTGAAATTATTCTATTTCCATCAATAAAGCAGACCTTCAAAATGTTATAGAGAAATCATTGCAGCATGCCTGTATCCTTATAGGTTTTCTGGCTTTAAAGGCCTCCCAGCCTGGAAGGGATGTCATCTTCACCCCTGGGTGAGTCTAGGAGAGACTGAGCCAGCTCAGCTCACATTCGTTACTCTCAGAAGCTGCTTATCGATCAGTTAAGATGATGCGTGCCGCTTATCTCTGCTGAATTTGATCTTTTTATTGTTCTCCTCCAACCTCGATGTAATGAGAGCCTGCGGGCCAGTGCTTGGCAGATCTTTATGCACTGAAGTCACTTCCACCTTCTTATTCCGCCCGCCCCTCCCTGCTGAAGATTCACTTCATCTTTCCCCTCTGTAGACGGAATATCTGAGATAAGAGAGGGCGTGGGCGTGAACAAAAGCTGGAAGCACCATCAAGATGTCATCCATGAAGAGGCCAGAGCATCTCATCTTGTGCTGGATATTTGTAGTTATTCAAATATGACAATTAGCTTCCGCTTTGTGAAGACACACGGCCATATTTTGAGGGTTTGGCTCTCTTAAGAAGTCTCTTGTTTTGATTTGTTTTTTTAAAACAGCAGAATTAATTCAGCGCTTGGAAAGTGTCCAATATAAAAAAAAAAAAAATGTGTGGATTACACAAAATTCAACATGTCAGATTGTAAAAGGGATGATCCCTTGGGCCCCCCGTCACGGGCCTCTTTCAGAAATATGAGACAAATAAAAGCGACCACAGAATAAATCAAAAGAGAACATAATTTTGAAAAAAGATATTTAAAACCCTCTCTCCATAAGACTAATGGCATGTGCCACTTTTATTGGATAGCCTGAAGTAAAATCACCTAAGAACCCCTAACGCTCACAGAATCCATCTTTATTTTTCAGCTTCTGCCAGGGAAGTTCTACAACTCCTTATGGCATCTTCTGAAAGCCCCGTACACAGTGCATACAAGTCTGCAAAAGCTTGCTCTGCTACCTTAATCCCTTAGGGACATTTATTCACGACTGATGAAAACTGCATTTGTGAGCCCCGCCTACTTGCGGAATCCAAAAACTCGCCATCCTCTTGATAACTGCTCTACACAATCCCAGTTTCAAATGGCATCAGATCTGTCCACACAACAAACAGCTTGATATTGTGAGACCTTCCTCAAACATTCTTCTACGTAGAGAAAAAAGGCAATATTTTGTACACCATCTGTACTGAGCTTGACAATACATAATAAGCCACAAAGATTTGGTGGGCAAAGGTAATACAAACCCAGTGTAAATATTTGGAGGCCAAAACTTGCTGGGCATAGGTTCAATACAGAGCCTATCACAAAATGTTTTTACACTATTTGAATTTCTATACTCAATGCTGTGTGTAATTCCTGCTAAAAACTCATGGAGCTGTGATAGGCCCAATCTCCACCTTTGTTTGATCTGTGCCACTTGAGAGAGAATGAAGACTCTCATTAGAATTTGAGTTTGAGGGGTGCCCTGGTGGCTCAGATTGGTTAAGCGTCTGCCTTTGGCTCGGGTCATGATCCCAGGGTTCTGGGATCGAGCCCCGCGTGAGGCTCCCTGCTCAGTGGGGAGCCTGCTTCTCCCTCTCCCTCTGTCATTCCCCCTGCTTGTGCTCTCTGGCTCTCTCTCTCTGCTCTCTGTCAAATAAATAAATAAAATCTTTAAAAAAAAAAAAAGAATTTGAGTTTGAATAACTTTTTCCAAATAAAGGTAAAATAACTTCAAAAAATGAAATCGTCATCTTCCAAAAAGAAAAGTCTCAAGATCAAGGCTGTTTGTTTGGGGGTTTTGAAGCAAAGAGGGGTTCCATGTGTAAAATGGCTAGAAATGGAGGAAAGATCAATTTATAAATTTGATTTTTCAGAATGAACTATTTAAAAATCCAGAATATCTGAATAACCCGCACTCCCATTTGCCAGGATTGTCCCCTGAAAGGGACTTTATGTTCAGAGCCTCCTTCAACCTACAATTTGCATCAAAGCAGAGAACAGAAGCCCAGCCAGGGAGTCATGCACAGAATAAGGGAAATGGAGGACATGGATTCATGTTTAGTAAATGAACTAAGACAATCTCTGTAATGACTGTTACATTTCATTTGTGTACTCCAAGCAAAATCTGTTAAAAATAAATTATATATGTTTAAACTGGAAGTGTTCCTAGCATAATGGTATAAGGTACCCAGGGCTAAATTGAAATGATCATTCTAAAACTACAAAAATCTCAGGAACATAAATTATAATTTCACGGTATGCCTTGAAATGGTAGTTTTGCAATAAAATTAAAATATATATTCTCAGTGTTTGTCTGGCAAATGCAAATACATGAAACAAACATGGTTAGTAAATGAACCAACAATTTGCTACATTTGGAGAAATCTGTTTTTACACTGAATACTTCAATTGGCAAAAACCTAAAAATTTTATCTTCTAAAGGAATTACCATTGGTATAACTCACGCAACTCACGCAATGGTTCCAAAATGATCAGTGAATAGTAACAATAGAGATTTGCTGTTGAAAGAAAGAAAGAGAGAGAGAGGAAGGAGGGAGGGAGGGAGGGATGGAAGAAAGGAAGGAGGGAAGGGAGGGAGGGAGGAAGGGAGGAAGGAAGGAAGGAAGGAAGGAAGGAAGGAAGGAAGGAAGGAAGAAAGAAAGAAAGAAAGAAAGAAAGAAAGAAAGAAAGAAAGAAAGAAAGAAAGAAAGAGAGGGAAAAGCCTCCAGCAACAGGAAATACTCTTTCTACAGTAATTTTCTTTGTTGTAGGTACATAGACTTCAAACAAGAGCAAACCCAAACCAATTCAAGTTCCCTAGCGAAGGATCAAATAGACGTAAAACTAGTTTAGAATTACAAAACAAACAAAACCCAACCTTAAATTAAGAAGACGTGCTGTCCAGATGGTTTTTGCTTTCTTCTTACCTATCTTGTTTGCAAGTGTTGGTGGACAGCCCAAGGGCTAGGAAAGCTCCAATTGGGATTGCTAGTGCCCCAGCAAGCTGCCCATTCAACCACCTGCCCCCAAAGTGCTTATTGAATGTAGCTATCCGCAATTCTGGTTTTTAAATGTAAACAAACAATCTTTATTGGCTCATTTTTAGAGTAATGACACAAATTTAGTATTCTTGCAATGGAAAACTTGCTTGGAAGTTACTTCATTCTTTTTTTCTTTCTCAAAAGTGCATTTTATAGTACCAGCTGCTTTTCTCTGAAGGAACACTTGTGTTTTGACCAGACATACTGGCCAGATCACACAGCATCCAATTCTATTATTTAAAAAAGATATTAGTTCATTTAAAAGATGCCGATTTATTATTGTTGTTGATATTTCCTGAGTTCTGCACCAACCAAATACAGATACTCTGGCACAGACCCTGTGCAGACATCCACACTATTTGATCACAGAGATCCACATATTCATGGAGGGGGACAAAAAAGAGGTCTCAATTAGCATACTTGTTTGATCTTTCCTTGAAAAATCTTGAGACCATTGTGTTTAAAACTCTATGTAATTCTATCTATTGAAGCACTCGTTGCCAGAGGCAAAGTGAAGAGATCAGGAAGCTGCTAATTTAGAGACCAGCATTCAGGGTCCCAGCTCCTACCGACTGCCAGTGCAGTTTTGGCCATTAAGCTCCCACCCTTTTCACCTCAGGATCTTCATCTATAAAATGAGGAGGTTTGGCTTGTTGCAAATACTGAAGGCAAAATATCAGAATAGCAGGGCCTCTGATCAGTGAACTGAGGAAAATGACTAAATAGGTTCTTTTTTTTTTTAAGAGTTAATTTTTTTAGAGCAGTTTTGGGTTCACAGCAAAACTGAGAAGAGGGTACAGAGATAACCCATGAATCCCCTATCCCCACACTTGCCTAGCCTCCTCCATTACCAACATCCCCACCAGAGTGATACATTCGTTACAACTGATGAACCTACATAGACACATCACAGTCACTCAAAGTCCATAGTTTATCTTAGGGTTCACTCTTAGTGTTGTACATTCTTTGTGTTTGGAAAGATGGATACCGACAAGTACCCATCATTATAGAATCATACAGAGTATTTTCACCACCCTAAAAATCCTCTGTGGTCTGCCTACTCATCCGTCACCCCCTCCCCCACACCAGTCAACTACTGATCTTACTGTGTCTGTGGTTTTGCCTTTTCCAGAATGTCACATAGTTGGAATCACATAGTGTGTAGCCTTTTCAGATTGTTTTTTTTTTTCTTTTTTTCTTTTCTTAAATATTTTATTTATTTTTTTTTATTTGAGAGAGTGTGCGTGCACAAGCGGGGGGAGGGGCAGAGAGAGAGAGGGAGAGAATCTCAAGCAGACTCTGCACTGACATGGGGCTCAGTCTCACGACCCTAAAATCATGACCTGAGCCAAAACCAAGAGTCAGATACTCAACCAACTGAGGACTGAGGCGCCCCTAGGAGTGTTTTTTTTTCACTTAGTAATATGCATGTAAGATTCCTCCATGTCCTTTCATGGCTTAATAGCTCATTTCTTTATAGCAGTGAATAATATTCCATTGTCTGGATGTGAAACAGTTGTTTATCCATTCACCTACTGAAGGACATCTTGGTTGCTTCTAAGTTTGGGAAATTATAAATAAAGCTACTATAAACATCAATGTGTAGGTTTTTGTGTGGACATGTTTTCAAATCCTTTGGGCAAATAGCAAGGAGCATGATGACTGGATTCTACAGTAGGAGTATGTTTCATTTTGTAAGAAACCACCAATCTGTCTTCCAAAGTAGCTGTACCATTTTGCAATCTCATCAGCAATGAATGAGAGTTCCTTTTGTTCTATATCCTCACCAGCATTTGGTATTGTCAGTGATCTGGATTTTAGCCATTCTGATAAGTATATAGTGGTACCTTATTGTTTTAATTTGCATATGATGTGAAGCATTTTTTCATATGTTTATTTACCATCTGTATATCTCCTTTGGTGAAGTGTCTGTTAAGGTGTTTGGCCCATTTTTTTAAATCAGTTTGCTTGTTTTCTTATTGTTGAGTTTTAAGAGTTCTTTGTCTATTTTGGGTAACAGTCCTTTATCAGATGTGTCTTTTGCAATATTTTCTCGTCTGTGGATTGTCTTCCCATTCTATTAACATTGTCTTTTGCAGAGCATAAGTTTTTCACTTTAATGAAGTCCAGCTTATCAATTATATATTTCATAGATCACACCTTTGGGGTTATATATAAATTTATCACCCTACCCAGACTCATCTAGGTGGTCTTCTATGTTACCTTTTAGGAGTGTTACAAATTTGCATCTTACATTTAGATCTATGAAACATTTTGAGTTAATTTTTGTGAAGGAGTATAAGGTCTGTGTCTCAATTTACTTTTTTGCATGTGGATGTCATGTGATTGTCCAATTGTTCCAGTACCATTTGTAAAAGACTATCTTTACTCCACTCTTCCTTTGTCAAAGATCAGTTGACTATATTCATGGTTCTATTCTAAATAAATTCTTGATAACCTTTTAAAAAAAGGTTTGTTGTGTTTTTGTTTTTCGGTTTTTTTTTCAGAAGTCATTAATGTTCTAGGCTACTTGGAAGTACTGATGGGTAATATAAGTGGTGCCCTAGTAGCCTGGAGGAGTTCATACATGTCAGGTGGTGAGAGGTTTACTCCTAGGGAGAGCCATGTAATTTGATGTACACTACATTTACAAACTCAGAATTTTTGGCTTTGAGAAAATACAACTTACTGTTTTCATTCAGTAAGTCTTTCCTTGGGTTTCTAGTGTTTGAATTAAATACTAGCTTGTTTAATCATTAACATAATAGTTTAACTTTTGTTATAGTTTGAAGAGGAGGGAAACAACCCTACCATAGACCTACTTCTTCCCCACCCTTACCCCATCATTCTCTATCCTATCATCCTCACCTATTTTTCTGCATAGCACTATCTCCATCTGGCATGCTTTTGTATATTTATTTGCTATTTGGTAGTTTGCTTCTCCCAATAGAGTGAAAGCTCCATGAGGATAGGGTTTTGTCTTATTCACTCCTATATGACTAGTATGTAGAAAAATACCTAGTACATTGTGAGTGCTTGATAAATATTTTTTGAATGAATGATGACATTTGATTATTTTAAAGGAATTATCTTATGGAATGTCACAATCACTAGTAACAATAACATTAAATGTGCCATAATGTATACCTATATAAACTTAATCTCAGGAAAAGGAGAATAAAGTCAAGAAGAGACAATGAAGATTTGCAAAAGTGGAACCCTCCACACCCTTGCTACTCTAATGGCATGGTCTAGAGACCAACCACATTAGCATCACATGAGATGAATCCAGAAATGCAGAAACTCAGATCCCATGCCCAATCTACTAATTCAGAATCAATATTTTAACAAGGTACCAAGTGATTCATATGTACATTAAAGCTGGAGAAGCACTATCTTGGGAACCTACAAAGGAGACCTATATTTAGTGACCAAAACATGTCCTTCCTCACCTGGTGGCTTCCAGCAGCCATAGCAGAATGGAAGGTGATTCCTGATGATTCTCCTTGGGAAAACCCCAGTGTGATTAAATCAGGTTTACCTCCAGTGCTTGTCTTACAAGATCTAGAATGGTATCAGAAAACTGTCTTACCCAGTTCCAGAAAGATTCTCTTGCTGCTTAATGACACTTGAAATTCCTTTAACAGAGGAGAAGAGCTTTCATTTCCCAACCAGAAATAAAAAACCTAAAGTGCAAACACCCAGTAAAGGTAAAATATAGACAGAAACTTAATCATACTAAGGTAAAATCCAAAAACACGAATAAAAGACTGATAGCAGATCTGCAGATTTTGTTAGGGAAGAAGGACTTGAGAGAGAAGGAAGATATTCAATGCTTGTAGGCTGTATACTAGGGAGATAACATAAAAGAAAGAGGGAAATGTAGGAACAGAGAATTTAAGGCATGAAAATTTTTGTTGGGCAAACACTACTTTGAATTGAAAAAAAAAAAAACTTCACATAAATTTATGAAGATTTTTTAAATTCCAACTTTATCACCAAAGTACTTTATTCCCACAGTTTTGATAATCCAAGTACTATCCAGTAAACAAAATAAACTTACAGCACAGTGAACTACAATCTTAGCATCTGCAATCCTATCTGTAGGCAGCATATTCAACAAAAGGAAGAGATAGCCCCAGGAGGCCATCTTGAAGAGGAATGCCCTAGTGGGTTTGCCATTTGGAGAAATCAGGACAATGAAGCACACTTTTTCTGGAAACTCAACCTGCTACCAGCTGATAGTCATCTTAAGAGGCACTTTTCTATAAATCACTATAATTTAAAAACCAAATGCTTTGAAACTCCTTTTGCCAGGTCAAATCAAACTGACTCTCAGTTGGTGGAAGGCCCAGATGTGAGTTTCATAACACACATCAATTACTATCTAATCCGTCACTTGCAGATGCTGAATATGCCTGGTGCCATTCCCAGAACTAGTGTCATGGAAACAAATAACAGCATCAAGGTAGGAGTGGAATTAAAAAATGCTCTACTTACTGTCTGCAAAGCACAAGTAGAGCATTTGCAAGTACATGCTTAGTTTGGCCTTTCAATCTCAAGCCATATCATCTCTTGAGCCACTTACAGCCCAAATTGTAAGCAGTGATGCCCTATGTAAAGAAAATGTCAATTTCTCTAACAGCAATTTTATTATAGCTCCTTGGATACTTTCTCTGGTAATTGCCAAAATTTTCCAGGTAATGGTATGGTCACTAACATGATCATTAACCTCAGTGATAGACGTATGGGCTTCCTCCCACATGAGAAGTGTTGGTTTATTTGTATCCTTCACATTGTCACAGGGTGTTTTCAACAGAAAATAAACATTGTAAATCTACATAATGTGAATAAACTGGCACAGACATGAAATAGTATACAGACCATCTGAACAAGCAAACCACCCTTACAGATGAATTTCTAACCCCACACAACCCGGGGCGCAGGGGGGAGGTGTTGTGTCAGCTATAAATTCATATTCTGCTCAAATTGGCTAATTCAACCAAGGTTAATTATCCTAATGAGAGACCATCATCATCACCATCACTAAAATTTTTTTAGTGCTTACTTAGTACGTGCCAGCTACTGCTCTGTATATTTTACATGTATAATTCTTTACGCATCACAAAAATCATATGTGGTAAGTATTGTTATTATCCCCATTTTACAAATGAGGAAACTGAGGACAGCATGGTTAAGGAACTTGTGCAAGGTCATATAATTAACTGTGTTGGATGCTTAACAAAGTACAGGTCCCATCTTTCCTTGTTGCGTCTCCAACGGCTCCATATTTTGACCACCTCCTCCCACTGCCTGGTTTCCCTGACCAGCTAAAATGTTATCAGGAGGAGAGCAAAACAAAAAAATCATAGAGACAGAAAATAGAATGGTAATCGCCAGGGGATGGAGGGAGGGAGAAATGGGGAGTTATTGTTTAATGGGTATGCAGTTTCAGTTTTACTGAATTTTAAAATTCAGTAATTTAAAATAATATTAATAATAATAATAATAATAAAAATAATAATAAAAATAAAAATAATATTAATTTCCAAAACATGTAAAATAAAAAGAGGTATTTACAGATAGTGGTGATGATTGCCTTACACTATGATTATATTTAATATCACTGAACTGAACACTTAAAAATGGTTAACATGGGGGGTGCCTGGGTGGCTCAGTTGGTTAAGTGTCTGCCTTTGGCTCTGTCATGATCCCAGGGTCCTGGGATCGAGTCCTGCATTGGGCTCCCAGCTCAGGAGGGAGTCTGCTTCTCCCTCTCCCTCTGCCTCATCCCCGTCTCCTTCTCTCTCTCTCCCTCTCTCTCTCAAATAAATAAATAAAATCTTTTTAAAAATTTAAAAAATTTAAAAAAATGGTTAACATGGTAAATTTTATGTTAATGTGTATTTTACCACAATAAGAAAAAAAATTGAAGGAAAAAAAAAAAGAAGAGAGCCAGCTGAGTAGGTGAGATGCAGAGATTCCACTGGGGAGACTTCCTTGCACCAATCAGTTAAGCTATTTAAAAAGAGTATCCATGGGGTTGGCATTGTATATGCCCAGGTCTGTGGCTTTGAAGACACAAAGTATGACTGGGAGGCTAAACCCTCCTTGAAGAAGCTGCTTGTGAAAATGGCCCAGATAGTAAAATCACATGAAATTCACCCCAATAAAAGCATGATTCCACCAAGAATGTACTCTTATCCACCCACACTGGGCATCAGGGTCTTAACTGTACCACCTAGGAGAGGTACACCAGGTTAAAGATTTCATAGAAACTACAAATGATTATCTGCAATGAAAGACTTCTTTCTGTGGAATAAGAACCATGAGCAGTGTTCTATACATTTAATGTAAGCAAAAATCATACAAAGGAAATATAAAATCCACCTGACTTTGGACTGCCTAACAGTATATGGCCAATAGTACTCACTCTACAAATATTCTTTCTTCATCAACTCCACTCATTAAGAATTGGTAAAGACTCAGCCAGGGGGGTTGAGAGAAATGTCTCTGCTCTGAAGTTCCTATCTAGGTCTCTCCTTACACTGCCCATCATATTCTGGGTACTCCACACTCTCCTTGTCATGCCTGTGTCCTATGCTTTGGAGTGTCATTTCCTCATGTAAGTTCCCTTATGATTAATTCCAGATAAGTTTTAGTCTTTCTTTTTGCCTTGCATGGGACATAATTTAAGTGTGGAGTTTATAGCAATGGTATCTCTGAGAATGTTTGCTTCCTCCAGTATTTTTTAGAGTTTCAACTCAGGGAAGACTCCTCTTTCTGTGTGCCTGGTCCTACAGTGCTGTTCTTGTCTGCATGTCCCTGCTTCGGGGGACTCCCAGTCTTGCCCCCATGTTTGGCCACTCTGAGACTATTTAGAGAAATGTTTGTTTTGTTTTGCAGATTCTTTCATTGAGAAAAATATTGTTCAGATTGGGGTTTAAACAGAGGATGGCTTGCCCTCCCCTAGCTCTTTTTAGGGGAAAATATACTGTCTTTCCCCACCCGCCCTTATACTCTATTTCTAAAGTAATTAAACATTGTTACTGGCTCTTAGAAGACAGTTAACATATGATCTATTTCAGCTTAGAGGAAATAATATTAATTTCCAAAACTGCTTTAGGTGCCTGGAACAAGACTCAATGAAACACAAGCTAAGAAATCATTTGTGATTCACATAATGGTTCCCCAAAGGAGGAACCTGGCTTCGGTTAGCACTATTGGTAGCTTTTGCTTTGTTTTCAGCCCCCAAGGCAATATTTAATGTGCCGGGGTAATAAGCTTCTGTATGCTATTATCCGAAGAACCGAAAACATTAAAAACAAAAATCCCATGGAGTTGTTAACTTTGACCAGGGAGGAAGGAACCTCAGATGCCAACATCTGACCTAAAAGCATACTAAACAAAGTCACTAGGAAAACAAGAGAGACTAACTTCTTATATTTGTGGAACTGCCAAAGAGAAGCTCATCTCTCAGCACCTCTGTTTCCTTATTTAATCTAATTAATACTTTGCATTAGAAGTCGCTTGAAAGCATCTTTGGTTATGCAGTGAAACAGTAAAACCACTGAAAAATCATACAAATAATGCAGTAGAAAAATCAGAACAATTTAAAAACCTAAATCAGTTAGGATTCAACTGGATACAAGTAAAAGAAGTCATTCATCTCCAAATGGGTAAAGTTAAAAATAAGGAGAATAAAGGAAACTATTGGCTCACACAATGGTAAAGTCCATAGACCCTGAACCAGAAGCTCAAATACATCCTCAGGACTCAAGTTCTTTCTACCTCTTGGTTCTGCAAACCTCTGGGTTGGCTTCATTCTCAGGTAGACCCTATCCTCTTGGAGATTTATAGCTCAGGCCTTCCTCAACCTAGAGCTAGCAATCACTGCAGAGAGGGATGGTCTCTTCCCTATAATCCTAACAAACGTCTCTGAACTGAGTGTCATCGTCCTGGACCAGGTTATATGCCCATCCCTGAACAAACCATATGCCAGGGGAGCATAATATACTAGATCTGGGGTAGAGGGAGGTGCTGCATGTGAACCCCATCCTTGGAATAAAGGAGGGAGGTTTTGGGGAAGGAGGTTCCCCAGAGTAAAATCAAGGTGCCTTTAGTAGAAAAAATGAAATGGTTGCCAGACAACTAATCCAGCACTCAAATTAATTAACTCCCCAACCTCAGCTTATGAGATATCGACAAGAATTTTTAAGAAGGGAAATTGAGTCCAGTGACACAATGTCACAGTTCCAACTCTTGAGTGGTCAACAAACACAGACATGAATAAGTAAATATATTAGGACAGTAGCCCCTCTGTTTCAACAGCAAGAAAATATGTGGGTCAATCAGATGGAATTAAAATCTGAATCTATTCAGAAACAATTGTTAACTCAGTTCTAAAGCCACAAGCAATCCAAGTACATGATAATGCACTCTCATATCAAAGAGGTCCTATTCCTCTTCACTTCAGATTGCATCTCATTCTGACATTACACCATATGGCGCAGGCCGAGTGCTCTTGTATGCAAAGTGAGTTCGGAGCAAATGAGCTAAAAATGTCTTACATACATAATGGCTCTTGTTTCAACTTAGCTGTGACTACTAGATTGCTGCAAACACCAAAATAATAGTGCTGCTAATGAGGAGATTTGTTCATAAGTTACTACGCTGTCTACTCTACGCTGTCTGTTCAACCGCAATGGTTATTATTTATTGACATGTGTGTTTACAAAGCAATGGTGGAGGCCAAAAGCAGCCTCCCAACAGAACCCAAGCCTATTAGATTATGAATAATCTCCTAAAGATAACTACTTCTTAAAAATCTGCCCAAAGTCCCTGCTATTGGAGACGTCTTAATTGAAAAGACAGAGGTCTGGCTTTACAGTCAGGATGCCGGAGTTTCTTCTGTAAGAGACCAGAGTGACAACTCCCAGTGCTGATGGGGGTGCAGACAAGCAGGCACTTCCAGACATCATAGTGGAAAAGTGTTTGACCCAGCCTTTTGGAGAGGAACCTGACACTATATATTAAAATTTTAAAAGCACATATCCTTTGACTCAGCAGTTTTACTTCTGGGAATCAACCCTGTAAAAATTAAAGTACCAGTACATGAGGACGTACATACAAGGATGCTTATTGCAGTTGTGTCTGTGATAGCAAAAACTTGAAACAACCTTCATGTCCACAAGAATAGAATAGTTGAGGGGTGCCTGGCTGGTGCAGTCAGTTAGGCGTCAGACTCCTGGTTTTGACTCAGGTCGTGATCTCAGGGTCCTGGGATTGAGCCCCACGTCAGGCTCCACGCTCAGCACAGAATCTGCTTAAGATTCTCTCTCCTTCTCCCTCTCGCCCTCCCACTCGTGTGCTCTCTCTCTCTCTCTCTCTAAAATAAATAAATAAATCTGAAAAAAAAAAAAAGAATAGAATGGTTGAATAGACTAAGATGCATCCCCATGGTGCAGGTTATCGTGCAACTACTAAAAGAACAAGTCAGATTCACATTTTAGCTTGGAGATGTATTTGATACAATATTAAGTGAGAAGAGCAAGTTGCAGAGAAATTAGAAAGATGACACATACATACATACATACATATATACACACAAAGTGCTAGGTATATACACATACACACTATGTTCACATCTTTGTGTAAAAGAAGAGAGTAGTAGGGTTTGGATTCAGGCTTTGCAATTTGAGTGCTCTTTGAACCTCACTTTCTTCCTCTGCAAAATAAAGGCCATCTTTTTGCAAAGATCAAATGAGATGATGAAAATGACATGTGAACTGCAAATAGCAATCAAATGTCACATAATAATATTATTATAAGATAGTATCCTATGAGTCTGAAGTTTAGGCTCCACTGAGTACTCCAAGGGTAGTATCACCTTGCAGGGTTATATTTGGCTCTATCCACACAGATATCAGCCACCACTTCTGGTCTCCAATTGTGTGTAACCAAATTGACAAGAGAGAAAACAAATGGTGAACTATAGCTAATACTACTATTGCAGATTACTCATACGGTGCCAGGAAAGCGATTGCATGTGTTCCCAAAAGGAGCCACACAACCCCTTTGGCACCTTGAGTCTTAATAAGACCATGTTCCTTCACTTGGCTAGTTAAATAGATGACCACAGAAGATAACCACCCTGCAGAGATATGGTCATATACAAGAAGTGATTTCACTCTTTAAAATCAACATATTCTCTCCTCAAATATGCTGTATAAATAGTTTTAATCATATAGCAGATTCAGTTTTATGCCTAACTCTGGGGCCAGTTGGCTCTACTTCTTTCTAGCTGTGTAACCTTGGAAAATTACATAACCTTTATGTCTCAGTTCTTCTGTTTGCAAAATAAGGGTGATAACAATACCCCCCCACTTGATTGTTGTGATAATTAAATGAGTTAAAACATTTAAAGGACTTAAAACAGAAATACTACCTAATAGATGCTAAGTAAATGTCAGTTATTATTATTTTAATCTTTCCATGTAACATAAGTTTATATGCTTTTTCCATGTTCCTTATATAGCCTGTATTACCATCATTTGGTTAATGTTTAATAGAACATAAATAGCGTGCTTTATCAAACGGGTATTGTTGTACTTTCAAAATTTTTTCCTATTTCACAATGGTAAATAATATGTTAATCAATATCTTTGTACATTGACTTTTTCCATATTTAGATTATTCCCATAAGATGGACACCACCCCCACCCCAGAAAGAGTTTAGAGAAAGTAAGAGTACAACAATCTTTGGGTATTTTGATAGATCTTGAAAGTAGGGCTTTAGATTATAGACATATCTTTACTTATTTCTTTCTGAACCCTCTTCAGAACTTGACATGATGTTCTTTATGCAGACATTCAACACCTGCTGGTATTTTTACCAAGTTCATTTAAGAAAGGTCATTATAAGAAATTACCATATTAAAATTTATCTACAAAATCAATTGAGATTCAGATTTTTGAAACATGGTTCCCTAAATATAATCACATCATATTATAGTTTTGCTACTAATAAGGCAAATCTGAACTCCCCCCCAAAAAAGGAAAGCCCACTTACTCAATGACATTTATAGCACATAAAATTCCCCTTATGAATCATACACTCACGAACCATGCACCCTTAAACATTAAGCTCCTTCTGACTCATTCTGAAACACTTTGACGACTTCTCCGTTGAAATTCAAAGTGTCCCAATACTGTGAGATCCTCTGTTCCTCTAATTAATTAGTTCCCTTTCCTACTGGCAAAATGCAAGAGTAATAATCTATTTACAGATTGCGGAATGAAGCACACAGCTGGAATCTTCCACTGCCCACTAGCCTAATTCATTCCCATCTTCCAGGAGTGCCTCTTTCTAACCTAATACTGGACTTTCATTATCCTCCTTCCCTGCCACCCCAACATCACTGCCCACAGGTAACATCTGATCCTTCAAGATCCTGGGTGTTTCCTAAACCCTGTTTCCCTCTGAAGACTCTACAATTTCTGTGCCTTCTCTGCACAGTTTGCTTAAGGAGTCACACTGACCTCACTCATCTAGGTGGATTGATTCAGGCTTCCAAATCACGGTTAGCTGTCCTGTAACAATCTGTTTATTTTGCTTCTCTACCAGCACACTGAGTGCTCCATCTTGTGTAGGGAGTCCCTCCACAAGGAGAGGTCCCATCATGCAAGAGAAAAACTGAATCCATGATGTTTACTCTCATTGGCCCCTTTCCCTTATTGCTGATTGTTCCTGTCCCCCAAAAAATAAACATGAAACTCATTCCTCAGGTATTTTTCTGTTCTGTTGCTACAAATCACACTAGGCTGCTGGGCTGGCAAGCTTTCAAGTTCCTTTGCCACTAATTATTGAATTAATTAATTTTCCAGCAAGCTTGCTCTTTGTTCTGTATAGCACATAAGTGGCACTCAGGGATGGCAAGTTTATACTAAGAAAGCAAGACAAGTGCTAATTTAAGTCAACATGAGAAGCACTCAAAACCCCCATACCTTCCAAGTAGACTCTTACTGACCATTATCTACCTCCCAGGCAGGATCTAGTGAGCGACCTCACAGACATGAAAATTTCACCGAAGTGGCCTTACATGAACCCAGACTAAATCTGAAATTAAAGTCATCCTTTGAAGCCCCACTGGAAATTCTAGCAATATGGATAGGATGATGCTCCTGGTTGGCAAAATGGCAAGTCATTTATCCTCTCTGCCCTTGTTTCCTCACACGTGAAATGAGGAACACTGACTCACTTCACAGGAAGGCTGCATGCATTTCATTAATTAACAACACACATCAAAAATACAAACTGCAGAATACCTTTCCTCAGCCCCTAAGCTCAGTAAACCTGCCAACAGTATTCATTGTTTAGCTGACCTAACCTAGATCTTTCCTTAAGTTTGGTCTGGTCTGGCCCATAAATATGTTTTTGTCTACACTTACAGATACTTACAGACACATGTGTGGATTTTAATTTCCTATTTTAATGTTTTCTTTCCATTGCTGCGATTGTTGAGGTCTTATGTTTTCTTCATCAAATGCTCACTCAGCTCCCCATTCACTGCAGAAAACGCTAGACACCCAGGCCAAAAACGCATGTCCGACTGGCATATATCTAGCCAAATGAGCCCACATCAAGCTCAGTTTTACTTTCCTTACTCCAAAGTACCTTCTGTGACTAGACAAAAGATGATGGAAACTTCAGCCTAGAACATCAAACCCTGCCAGGCACATTTCCATCTGTCCTATTGAAGATTGCCAAAAGCATTTTTTGAGGGTTTTTTTTTTTTGTTTTTTTTTTTTATATAAAGTCAATCAAAAATTCCCTCAGGCAGAAGTTATTTGAGGACTAGGAAATGTGGTGTTTCCTACCCTGACTGACCCCTACAGAAGACACACCTGACCAAAATAGAAGGAAAAACAGCTGATACACAGAAATGGCACCTTCAGAATCTGCTTCCTTCCTTCCTTGAGCCACACACAACACTCAAAGACATTAAGCCTAAGTGATGAAGAATCATGGCCATAAGGAGAGAGAGGACCGCAGACATCTTAGACCCTAACAAGGTAAGGAGCTTCCCAGCCAGAACCTCGAGCCAAGAAATTTAGAAGAGAAATTACACTGATGCCAAGGAGGAAAGGTTGAGGCCAGGGACTTGGGGTTCAATGGCTCAGTAGCCAGTCATCAAAGTCAAAAATAAACTCACAATTTTGACACTGGGGCAAGGGAAAGTGTTACTGATAAACAGGGGCGGAGATAGAAAACATTCATGTTAAACATGCTTGTCCTCTTCTTTAGAGAACACTAAGTTGTTAAAGTGAAAAGTTTTCTTAATTCCTCTCCTTGAACTAGCACTATGCTCATTCACTTACCCGTGCCAAATCACCAGACCTCTCTCATCAATCAACCCTTGTTGGTCCTACTTTTCAACTTTCCCCAAAGATTCTCAGGACCACCAAATATCCCCAAGACCAGATCGCATTCTAGTTTAGACCCTTTTGGCTTCAGACTGCTCTGTCATTCTGTTTTCATGTCTCTCCTGAGTAGCCGTACCAGGATCATGCTGGCACATTGTCATTTCTAGATGCACAAAGATGTTAATGAGTCTCTACTAAGAAACCATGGAGTGTGGATCACCATGTTAAGTGCTGTGAGAATGCTATATATATATGGTCCTTCCCTGAACTAATAAAATTTGATTTTTAATTAAAAAATCCCTACCCCACAAATATAATAGCACTGAACAAATTCATTAACAAAGCAATTTATAGTCAAATGGAACTCAAGATAGTACTGAAAAAGCAGAATCCAGAGGTCCTGAATGAGCACCCTCCAACCACAACCCCAGGAAATGAGGTCAGACCCAGCTCGGGAAAGTAACCACTCCAGCTGCCTTTATTTCTTACTTCCCATTCACTCCTTAACCCTCTAGCATCTGTCTTCCTTCTGCCATATGCTCATTATGTGGAAGCTGGTGGTTCCCAAATTTAGTGTGCATCAGAATTACCTGAAAATCCTGCTAGAGCACTGATTGCTGGGCCCTAGCCCCAGTGTGTCTGACTCAGTAGGTCTGGAATGCGGTCCAACAATTTGCATTTCCAAGTGCCCAGGCGAGGCTGCGGCTGCTGAGCCAGGCACCTCACTTTGAGATCCACAACTCTGTGGAAGCTGTCATGTGGCCTTGAGGAAGTCTATTTTCTGAAAGTGAAAATACCAACCCTCTCCCTACCTCAGAGAATTACAAAGAAGACCTTAAACTTGTAAATTAAATGAGACACTGTGAAAGCACTTCATAAGCAAAGAGATACAGCATTAGTGGTCATCAATATCCGCCGAATCGCCTCTTGGTTGCATTTGATCCCAAGGAACACTTAGTTCTTGAAACTCCGTTCTCTATTCCACTGCTCTTTTTTGTCTCCTTCCCTCATTCTTCTTTCTCCTCTATGCCCTGCTTTTCTCTCTCCATACTTTCTCTCTACAAATTCACCTAGTACTACTGGCTCAAAAATCACTTATAAGAAAATCACCCCCAAAAGCTCAGTTCCATATCTCTAACTTACCCTGCTCTGTTCACAACTTCTCCAAGCTTAAAAATATAGGCCCTCAGCCCTTCCTAACACTTCCTCCCAGATATCAACAGTCTTAAATGCTTCCTCTTATAGCCTTTAATGTCAGCTGCCACGTTGCCTCCCTTCCTCCGAAATCCCAGTGCCACCACCCTGTTGGCCTCTGTCCCATGGACCTCCCACCTGGCCTCTCCACCTCCACAACCTCCCTGCTCCAGTTCTCCTAAATGCTCCCTCCTTGGGAAGCTGCTTAAAATACCATTTTTTATCAAGTCCCCCTGCTGTAAAATGCACTCCAACTTCTCATGGCTTAAATAACGAATTCCCAAAGCTAATTCAGATGTAAGGTTCTTTGCAATCTGCCCTCACCTTTGAGCAGAGGCCAGATAGATGCCTGTCAGGGCAGTGGTAGCACGGACTCCTGCACTCTCCAACTGTATTAGGTATTTCCAATCTTAGTTGTACTCTTTCCCTAATAAAACCATGTCTTTAGTCAACCAATCCTACTAATTGTTTTTCACCAAAATTCCATCTTAAATACCACAAATACACCTTTGCTGATGATGTTCCCACTTCTCTCTGCCCACACAAATTCTAATCATCCACTAAGGTCAAAGTCAATGCCTTCCTTTCTACTGGCATTCATAAATCCATATGCTCTAAGCACTTTGTACTTACAGTCTTTGTCTTCTTCCCCTCCTTCTCCTCCTTCCTCTTCCCCTTCCTACCCCCACTCCTCTTTCCTTCTCTCCCCTGAATCATTCCCATTACCATACAATGTGCTTTAGAACCTCCTAACCATTAAAAAAAAAAAAAAAACTCCATTGACCCATATGCACCATTATCTACCCACCGTCTATCAGTCAGACCATTTCCTGGCTTTTACAACTTCTCTGCATAGCTTCTCTACTTTTTCACTTCGCATTCATTCCTTCTTCAACCCTTGCCATCTAGCATCCAGCTCCACTGAATTTGCTCTTTTCAATTTACTAAGTACCAGGTCAGCGCCAAAATCAAAGAAAAGATCTGTCTCCTCATCTTACCTACCTCTCAGTAGCAGTCAACACATCTAACCATTCCTCCCTTCTTAACTCTTCTCTTCGTGTCCAGCACTTCACATTTTGACTTTTTTTTCTTACCCCATGGGTCACTCACTCCCAGTCTTCTGTCATGACTCTTCTACTCTAAATTTGAGAGTGCCCAGGGGCTCAGTCCTAGGCTCTTCTCTTACTATCTATAAACGTTCCCTAGATGATCTCATCTACTCACATGACTTTAGATGCTATCTGTTTGCTGGGGACTCCTCATTTTCCCTCCAGGCTTAACATCTACTTTAGGCCCCAGACTCTATCTTGGTATCTTAACTTGGATATCTAGTATGCACAATATATTTATCTAAACAGAACTCTTAGTTCACCTCTCCCATCTCCTTCTTGTTTCTACTCCAAACCTCTCTCTCTTAGCAAATGGAACTACCTATTTAACTGAAACCAAAAATTTAGACATCATTCTTAATATCTGCCCACATTCAATCCATCAGCAAATCCTGTGTGTTATACCAGTAAAATATATCTCAAATATGCCCAATTCTCCCCATCTCCACTGCTGCCATCCTAGACCCAGCACCCAAAATCAATTTTCTGAGATGTTGTAATAGGCCTTCCTGCATCCATGCTTGGTCTTCTTCCGTAGCAAACAGAGTGGTCTTTTTAACACATAAATGACGTCACTCTCCTGCTTAAAATATTGCAACAACCTTCCATTTTTACCTAAACTAAAAATTCAAAACTTCTCACCGCAGCCTACAACACTGGGCTCTAGACTCTCTGATCTCAACTGGGACCACATTCGCCTCCCTATAGGCACCTTGTTTAGGCCAGACTGGTCCTCTTTTTTGCCCTTATAAGCCATCTTCTTTCTTGACCTCAGGGTTTTGCTGTTTTCTCCTTCAGGAACATGCTCTGCTGGGTTTTCACATGGTTGCTTCTTCCTCATCCTTGAGATTTTAGCTACGAATTTCACCTTCTCAGAGAGGTGTTTTTTAACCACCCTGTCTAAAACTATCCCTATTAAAAGGCATTCTTTATCTTGCCAACAGTAAAAGTTATCATAATCAAAATCTTACTAATTATGTGTTTACTTGTTTGTTTTTTGCCTCCAGCTTCATCTCCTAGCCTCCACGCAACTAGAAATATAAGCTCTAAAAGAAGAAACTTATATGTATTTTTCTATGATTTATTCCTAGCACCTAAGCATAATGCTCAGAATTCCTCAATAAATCTTCACCAAAAAATGTAAATGAATGGAATAGTCAGAATGGGCTACAGAAACACACAATTCCAAAATCTCAGTGAGCTAAAACCACAATATATACCTTACAAAGTCTAGATGGCTGTGTTCATCATGGTCCTATGGGGCCCATGACTAACAGAGGCTTCCTCTCAACACATGTGTCTATGAGGATCAGCACACCAGTGGACAAGGTGTGGTTAACAGCATGAGGACAAGAAGTGATACATATTGCAGCCACTGTGAAAAACAGTATGGAGGTTCCTCAAAAAATTAAAAATAGAATTATCATATGATCCAGTAATTCCACTACTGAGTATTTGCCCAAAGAATATGAAAACACTAATTCAAAAAGATATGTGCACCCTTATGTTTATTGCAGCATTATTTACAATTGCCAAGCTTTGGGAGCAGCCCAAGTGTCCATAGAAAAATGAATGGGTAAAGAAGAAGTGGCATATATACAATGAAATATTACTCAGCCACAAAAGGAATGAAATCTTGCCATTTGTAACAACATGGATGGATCTAGAGGGTATAAAGCTAAATGAAATATGTCAGTCAGAGAAAGACAAATACCATATGATTTTACTTATATGTGGAATTTAAGAAACAAATGAACAAAGAAAAAAGAGACAAACAAAAAACAGACTCTTAAAATAGAACAAATGAATGGTTATGGGGGGGATGAGTGAAATAGGTGATGGAATTAAGAGTACACTTATCCTGATGAGCACTGAATAATGTATAGAGTTGTCAAATCACTATATTGTACACTTGAAACTAACATAACACTGTTTGTTAACTATACTGGAATTAAAATAAAAAATAAAAACATTTTAATTAAAGAAGTGACACATATCAATCTTGCTTGCTTGGGCCAAAACAAGTTGTAATAGCCAGGCTTAACTTCAAAGAGGGTGGGAAAGTATAATCCTCCGTGTGCCCAGAAGGAAGAGAGATGGAAATATTGGGTCAGCAGCACTTATGTTCCACACCCACCTTCTACTAGAAAATTTCTTCCACCCAGAAGAAAGATAATAAAAATATTTGGTAATGCGCATTTTTGACTTTCATGTCTACCCTCTACTTAAAGCTTTCTTCCACCGACCCAGAATAACATAACCTCTCTGAACACTTCTAGCAGTTATTTCTGTAATTCTCACTTGGTGTAACTGTTCAAACATCTGTCTCCCCATCTACACTGTAAATACGGGGGGGGAGGGGGCAGGGACCCATATCTCATTTCCTCTGAACCTAGTATTCTGAGAAACTGGCTCAGTGCCTTTCACATAGAAGATTCTGAGCAAACATTTGTTGGAGGGGTATCTTCTAGTTTGTCATGTGTATGTGTGTTTAGCAGCACAATTAGACTAGATATTCCTCTGCATATAGTACACAAAGACAAGAATTTCTATCTCATGTATCTTCCAGCTGATGCATCACGGAGATACCCTCAGATTGGCAAGAACACAGTACATAACTGTTGAACTAAGCTAATTAATAGTATTAACACCACTCATTGAGGTGCAATGCGCAAAATACCCCTATTATAAAGGTACTCTCACAGTCCCGGCATTACCATCTTTTGAATACACACACAGAAGACATACATTTCCATCCCTGGCTTCTGGCAAAAGGTCCACAGCCAGTTTTCTTTGGTAGAGGAAAACCAGCAGATGACTGCATGGGTTTTCTTGGTTCTCTCAGTGGTCAATCTGTGTCTGGAAGTGAAACTCCCCCTTCCACAGGATTTCATCACAGCAGTAACCGCAGGACTCAAATTTTGGTCATTGATAGTATCTCAGCTCAGCTGTGTACCCTAATGTGAAAATGAAACTTGTGTTCCACTCCCTTATGTTCCCTTTCCTTACATTGCCAATTTCTAAAATGATGCTGAGATTAAAATCTGTTCCTTCTTGAGCGGGGTCATTGTGTGTGATGACAGATCTGTCTCCAAGACCCTCACTAAAGGAGAGAAAAGAGTGGTATTGTCGAGATTTTTACATCAGAAAATATCCTTTGGTTACCAGGTGGTTTCTATTTCTGCGGACAAGTTCAAAGTACATATATTTGGACATCCTTCCCTACTGCAATACCATGGGACTCATGACCTTCTTCCTTAGGAAAATGCCATTTCGATTCTTAACTGAGTATTCCAAATCACACAGGCCAATGTGGCATAGTAGAAAGAGTTAGAGAGGCCTTCTTTAATTCCACAGCACACCTCAGGCAAATTACTTAACCTGAATTTCAGTTTCCTCATCAAAAAAATGAGGATAATAATGCTTACCTCATAGGATTAAATAACAGAGAATTAGAAGTGTTTATCTCTATTCCCGACACTTAGGAGATATTCAATATATGTTCAATATATGTTCTTTTCTAACAGCCACTTTAACTATTAGGCAAGGTACTAATTTAAAGTCCATTCAAATAAAATCGCCTAATAGTTACAGAACTGTTTTGAGTCAATGAATCTGAGAGCCCATAACAGAGCCTGGTACCTATACATGAACGCCAGCCATTCATGTCTTCACTACAACACGCTACTTGGCTATAGTCTAACTTTTGTACCTTCCCCATGTTTTCACCTCTTATAGATGGCTTTTCTGAAATGTGCTGCGCTCTCTTCCATTGTAGTTGGGAGTGTATATCAGTTCTTTTTCCTATGGGGAGCAATTAGCAATAGCTATCAAAATTGTAAATGCACAAATTCTTCAAACCAGCAATTCTACTTCTAGGAATTTGCACATATGCAATATGACATATGTAGAAGAACATTTATTGTAACATTGTTTATAATAGCAAAAGATGGAAAATAACCTATTGTTCATTAGTAGGAGAGTAGTGAAATGATGGTATGTCCACATAAAGAAATACTGTGAATGGGGCAACTATAAATCCTGGCGTGAAACAATCAGTCCACAAGCATTTATTGAGTACTCACTAAGACCCTGATGTTCTGTTGGATGTAATAAGAGGGAAAGATGCAAGGGAAGGAGGCCCCAGTCTCTCCCCTTACAGGTGAAATGGTGAACAGTGTCCAGGAGTAAAGGATTTATTGCATGCAGCAGTGAGGCTGGCCTGTGTGAGGAAACTTTCTAAAGGAGAGATTTGCGGGATCTCAGCAAGAGATAATGATGATGTTGGGGACAAGTTATATCCCCTCCTTTTTCCATTTCCTCATCTTTAAAGTGGAATAATCTGCCTTGGCTCTCCTCTCACGTGGATGCTGTTAGGATTAATGAGCTCAAGTTTGTGCTTATGTAGCGTCTTTCTTCTGAGAACTCAGAGTGCTTTGCAAAGTATTCTTATTAATATTCATAGGGTGGTTTATATATTTTTCCACCTTTCACTTTGGAAGTTGCACATCTATACCTAAAGACTCCGATTCTTCTCTCACTCTTCCTCAACATCACTTTCTCTTTTGCACCAAAATAGTGCAGTTTCAAGCTTTAAAGTCTTGCTGGTTTTATATAGCTTAGGGCTAATAACATCACACAGCTTGCCTGCAGGAGAACCCACCTGTACTTTCTAAAATTTCTACAGTTTCCACTGTATACATATGTATGATAAAGCTTAACTCATGGTAAGATATCAAACAAATATATACCAGGGAAGAAAAAAATCATCCATAACCAAGACTGCTTCTTAAGAAGGGTGACTCACAAAAGCAGTAGGTGGTTTGAGGTTGGGCTTGCAGGTTCAGAGATAGAGGCTAAACCCCACCTCCTTCCACTGACCCCAGAAACAAACTGCTCTGCATAACATTCATGACTTAGGGTTGGGGGTGGAATACAGGGAGTGCAGAAAGAGAGGAGAGGGGGAGCAGAGACAAGGGGAAGGGAACGGAGCCAGGAGGGTAGCAGGAGGCCACTTCCTAGCAGGAAGTGACCTCTCTCCTATACCCTCTCCCCAGTTATGAATAAATTCCACCAAAGCTTGCAAAATCCCAGGAGTAAGTGGTTTTCTTATATAAACTGGGCTGAGTTTATAGCCAGGGAGATGGAGGTAATGAAACAGACATGAGGTGATGAGCCTGGGAAATGATAGAAATCATGGAAGAACTGTGGACTTTCAATGCCTTGGGACTGACTAGGATCCAAGTTAATTAGACTACATCTCTGAGGGAAAAAGGAGAGTCGGCTGACGTGAGGATATAGATATGTGATGTCTATTGATGCTGGTTATTTATGCATGTATACCAATGTTTAAAAAAAGCTCTTAAGAAGAAAAACTTTAGGTTTCGAAAGATGGCCCTGTTCAGCTTGGACCGAGTGGAGAACGGCAGGCAGAGAAGTGAGTGGACATCCTCCCAGTGCCATGGCCAACCTCGATCCCAGGTCTCCTGCGCTCTGGTCTGCTGTTGGCTGTATATAACCAGTCCATGCCACCTCTCATTGTATCTTCCCTCAGGCTCATTTCTGCCCTGTTTGAATGTTTGAGAATAGCACTGGCTGAAGCCTTCAATTTAAGAGTTAGTAGGAGGGCTGCCTACTCATATCACGCTACCTGTTTGGCCCCAGGCCAATATCACAAAACAAAGCTTCTTGCAGCAACTGAGAAGAAACAATTTGCATAACTTAAAGCTATGTTGGAGTGTTGTGTTTCATGTCTGAGCAGCATAAGTCTTGAGCTTTAAATAGCCTAACCCTAACGTATATTTAAGAGCAATGTTCTAAAGGCTGTGTTACATAAAGTGGAACACTTAGTGACACCACAGCAATGTGCCAGGTCCCCTTTCTTGCAGACTGACAGAAGCCAGCATCAGTTAGGCAGCTGGGAGGAAAACTTTCCCAGCCTAGGAAATCCAAAAGAGGTCAGCTCTGTCTATGATTTGGAGAGCCCTACAGTGTTCCACCAACCGCAACTATCTCCTGCCCTGGTCTACAGTGGCCTTGACAATCCTCTGACAGTCACCACAAAGTCACTCCTCTGGACTAGGCAATAAAAGAAGCCTCATAATTCCTGGAAGGACACTTAGGCTTGCCTAAATGTGCCATAGGTACAACTAAGGGCACTTTGTTGTGGCCAAAAGTTATAAACAACATCTTTCTCCTTCTGGCCCTCTCCCACTTGAGTCTCACTCTCTTTGGATTGCAAGTAGTCACTTCACACATTTAGAAACGATGGAAGACTAGGTTGTATACCAGAATTTATGGAACTTTTATAAAATATAAATGCCTAGGATCCACCCCAAACTTACCAAATCAGAATTTAGAAAGTAGTAGAGGTTTGGACAAGCATGTTTTAAAAATGTTGCCATAGACATTCTGATGCAAGCTCCCACCTTACAATTGCTGGAGATAGAATGGGATGTAGGTCAAGGTTAGGGTTGGGAAAGATGTATCCTGAAGACCTGGTGACTAGGAAAAATGGCAGCTGAGAAGAATGTGTCCCAAAGACTACACCCCAGGGCAAGTCTCTGATCTGAGGTGAGAACCGTCTTTGAAAGGTATTCACTCTGGAAAGAGGCTGAGAATTCCAGACCACACTGAGGACAGTCCCCCCAAATGGACTGCCTGAAACAAGTAAGAACCTTTCTCAGTGTATACTGCCATATGTATTTATACTTGTTTATGCATTCAGTTTAATATTTATTAACTACAAAATACCAGGCACAAAGTTGGGTGTTGGGGATAAAATATGGAGCAAAACTAGATATGATACCTGACCCCATGGAGCGTATATTCTAATGGGGAAGGCAAAGAATTAAAGAAGTAATTACAGGAGCGCCTGGCTGGCTCAGTCAGTAGAGCATGTGACTCTTGATCTCAGGATCGTGAATTCAAGCCCCACGTTGGACATGGAGCCTATTTAATAAATAAATAAATAAATAAATAATTACAATTAAAGGTGACAAGTGGTATGATTCAGAAGTATAGGATGCTAAGGAATACATAATGAGGGAACTAACCTGTCTAAGGGTAATCAAAGACGGTTTATGGAGCAGGTGTTCATTAAATGGAGACCAGAAGGATAAGTGAGTATTAGCCTGATAAACAGAATAGGGGATGAGAGTCCAAAATCATGTGCAAAGCCTCCGTGGTTCTCAGCCTAAATTGGATATTAAAATCACCTAGGGAGATTTTTAAACTCCCCACTGTAGCCCCACAAGTTGAATAATAATTTCTAGGGGTGGAACCCAGACATCAATAATTTTTAAATCTCCCCAGGTTATTCCAATGTGCAGCCAAGGAGGAGAACCACTGGTCCAGAGACAGGACTTTTTATTCGCAGTATGGAAAGAAATTCAGAACATTTGATGAAGGTGAGAGATTGACAAGAGATGAGGCTGAAGTGCCCAGATCATGTAAGCAAAGTGCCTTAGAATTCTCCAGAGAATTAGAACCAACAGGAGATTATAGATAGAGAGATGATAGGTAGATAGATAGATGACAGATAGATGATAGATGATAGATAGAAGACAATTATAGGGAAATGGCTCACTTGATTATGGAGGCTGAGAAATCCCACAGTCTGTAAGCTGGAGAGCCAGGTGAGCCGACGGTGCAGCTCCAGCCTGAGGGCAGGAGATGCTGTTGCTGCCCCGGCTGAAAAACAGGCAGTGGCTTGAAAGCCGAAGCTCGGGAAAATAATTGTGTTTGTTTGGGTAAAGCACCTAAAGCTAAGGTTATTAACAATTAGAATAAAACTGTTGAGCAACTATACTAGTTTCCTAGGGCTGCCATAACAAATTACCACAAACAACAAAAATTTATTTTCTCACAGTTCTAGAGGCCAAAAGTCCAAAATCAAGGTATCAGCAGGGTTGGTTTCTTCTAGAGGCTCTGGGGGAAAGTCTGATCCATGTTTGTCTCCCAGGTTCTGGTGGTTGCCAGCAACCCTTGATGTTCTTGGCTTTGTAGATAGCAGACTCCAACCTCTGCTTCTGTGTTCACATTACATTTTTCCCTGGGTCTCTGTATCCTCTCCTCTTCTTATAAGGACACCAACCACTGGATTTAGGGCCCACCCTAATCCATAATGATCTCATCTTGGTCCTCAACTAATTATATTAAAAAAAACCCCAATGTCCAAATAAAGTAACATTTTGAGATGCCAAGTGGTCAAGAACTTTGGAGGGGCACTGTTCAACTGTAGCCACTGATCAATTTTTGTTATTATTGAATAATGGCCACGATCAATTACATATGCAAGTGCTGAAGTTTTTCTAGAAACATGTCAATCCTACTCACCCTAGGTATCAAACAGGGAATTTCAAAGAGTCTATAGTGTTTATTTCTGGGACTAGAATAAGACCAGCAGTCCTCTTTTCTTGCCAACCACAATCTTGGCCCCCTCCCTTCCTTTTTCCCAAACAGCTTTTTTTGTGTGAATTAGAAACTTCCTTATTCTGCTCACCCCATCTGTCATCACCTTTCTTCCCCGGCCCTAAATTCCAACCTCAAAGGAACAAAACATAGCTGAGGTCAGGGGCTAACCATTCCTAAACTAATCAAACAAAATAGATTGCCATGAGTTTTCCACTTCTCATATCCATGAAACTATCTTAACATTTACTCTTTTTTTTTTTTAGAGCAAGAAGGTTTGAAGATGTGTGGGGGTCACAGAAACTCTTCAGTAAGAAGGACGTTCAGAATAAAAAGTATGATAATCTGTTTTAGAAATTATGACCGTCTTGTGGTAATACCTCCAGATACAGATAGCAATGTTATCTGAAGCTATTCTGGTTTAAATGTTGAAATAGTCTAATATATCATGGCCTGTTTTAAATGCAATACATTAAAACACACCTCAACACAAGCCCATAAATGAAACAAATATGTCTTAGAGGAATAGTTTAGCTGTGCTTCTTTGCAGCCTCAATGTAAACTCTCCAGTAGTCTAAAAGCATTAAAATCATAATAATGAAATTTTGCCATTAAGAGTCAGAAAGCACTTTTCTCTTTAAAAAGACAGCTGCATTAAAATTTAATTATTGTCTCCCTATCTGATTATCAGACAAGAATAAAGCACATTTGCGGGGGGGGAACTACACATATGTTCACCCAGCACAGGAGTGTTTTTAAAGACTCTTCAAGGAACTGTTCCCCAATACCCATCCTGAGTGCAGAAAAAAAACCCGTAATTAGATATATATGTGTTAAAACAAAAGAGTCAATGTACCAACTGTATAAGCAAACAGATACAAATCAGGTGCTTAAGGAAATGATTTCGGTTTCCTAATCCTGTGGGTCCCTGAATAGTATATGTGCATTTGACTTGCCGTGGCATCCCATCAGGAGGTTCCTCGATCCACATTTTCTTCTTCTTCGGGATAGGTAAGTAAAGATTCCTTTCCGGAGTGTGAAAGCTCGCAGCAGCAGGAACACAGCATATCTCATCTCTAATTTATGACTGACTAACTGAAACTCCTCACTGTCAGCAAACTCTGCTGTGTTTACTGGTTTGACAGCATACACACATATGGCAGAAGCCAGATGGACCTTCTCCCCCAGCTTCAAGCTAAGGGTGCTTCATTAGGAAAGAGATGCAGCCAGTCTTTGAGATCTTTGAACAAGGCTTTCCAGCACTACAGGAAGGAAGTCAGTCAGCAAACTGGAAAGAAAATAACCCTCCCCTAAGTGAGGTATTAGGTCAGAAGAGAATTCATAGTTGCCCCATTGAAGCCCATCCAGTTTTAAAGAACAAATGGCCTGTCCTCCTGACCAGAGAAATTGGGAAACGGCTTCCAAAGAAATCAATTGAAATGAAGTTTGCATTTCATCTACTTGAACAAGGGTAAATAGGACAATAAATCCATTTCCTAAGCTCTGATTCATAGTTAAAAGCTAAATAGTGTCAAAGAGTTCTTGTAAACTCCAAGAAAACAGTAGTGTCTTTTTTTTTTAAGATTTCATTTATTTATTTATTTGTGAGAGAGTGTGCACAAGCAGGGGGAGCGGCAGAGGGAGAGGAAGAAGCAGGCTCCCCGCTGAGTAGGGAGCCTGACTCAGGCTCTATCCCAGGACCCTGAGATCATGACCTGACCTGAAGGCAGACGCTTAACGGACTGAGCTACCCAGGCGCCCTGAAAACAGTAGTGTCTTTTGCAACTACAAAGATTATAGTGAAGAACCTTTGTCCTGCAGTGAAATACTGCTCATAGGTTATAAAATAAAACATAACCCTCTGAACCCAACTCTTCATTCTAAAATTTCAAGGAAAACAATGATTTTCTCAGTTCTATCTAAAATGACTGTGTTTTTTTGTTTTCTTTTTCCCTTGTGATGTCCTCTGCGCCTTTCTGACCTCTCAACTTGAGTTCTTTTTCTCTTTATTCTCTGGTCTCTGGGTTTTGGGGTATGTCTCAAGAGCAATGGGCTTAGATTCCCATCAAAGTCCTTATCATCCACACTTGAACCATCGGGAGCAGAGATCTCTGCAAAGTAACCAGAGATCTTTCCTCTTCCTAAACCCAAAACAAGGGTTCCTGGAGTAGTAAAGGAGCAACAAAGAGAATTGAGAGAGAAAGGAGCAACAAAGAGAATTGAGAGAGAATGGATCCTTAGCCAGGGAATACACTGTCCCACTCTCTAACCTGTGAAACTGACTCTCTGATTCAGATGAATGCATTAATTCCATAGGTCTCAAACATTTGAAACAGAGAAAGATCTAATCCTGGGGCAGAAGTGGGTGGCAGGGAGGGAAGAGGTTCATGGTTTAAGGGGATGGCCCTTTCTCTGGGACTTGGTACATTTTATAGGAAATCCAGACACCCCTCCAATGTCTGCAGGACCTTCTGGTAATTAAGCTCTGATGAAGGGAAGTGGTGAGGAGGAGTCACTGGACTTCATTAAAAACTACCTCTATATGCCCTACAATTAGTTCACACTGACTTAAAATTCTCCTCTCTCTCTCAGTGAGGCAAAAAAATTACATATCTTTACAGAATGGGCTATAGAAGCAACTAACAATTTTCTCAACATTCTACAGCACAGTTTTTTTTTTTTAATCTATTTCTCAAGAACAACCTTTTAATTGAATGTTGGAATGTATAGGGTCACTTCTAGTCTCTACTTTTCTATGAAGAGTAATTAGAACTAATGCTTTTTGTAGGCACATCAGGACTACAGGCTTAGTGTAACGCATTAACCTTCTGTTTAAATGTTATTTCACAGCACTGGAGAGAAGCCCCTAGTGTGAGGCTGTAGGTGGATTTTAACCTGGTCTTTTTTACCTCTGCTAATGGAAAACTTTGATATGATTTGAAATACAGTGGCCATTGTTGTTGAAACTCCACGGGACCAAAGCTCTATCATCAAGCAAACAGAAGCTGAATGGAGTGCTCAAGGGCAGTACTGCCTGGGGTCCTCGGGGCACCATACTTGATATCGGTCCAGAATATGATACTCCTCAAAGGGTTCCATACCCATCCTACCATTTGTGCCTTGGAAGAACTCTGAAATAGCCAGAAATATAGTATTAGTCCTCTTTCAACAGGCAAAGAAACCAAGGACCAGAAAGCTACATGATATGTGTCCAAATGGTTAGTAGTAAGGACAGAATTAAATCCTCAGCCTTCTATACTCCAGAACCTAATAGGATCCTCATACATAAGGTTTCTTCTGATGAGTGAGTACAACTGCTATATAAAGGTTAGTGGGATTAAGTGACCAATGGATTGGAAAACATAGGCTATGTTTGATTACAGTTTAGAGCATCTAAATATAATAAGACAACTCGGAATAAGGGGAGGGGAGAATAGGATAAAACCAGTGCAGCCAAGTTTGCTACTTAGCAAACATGCTCCTGAATGTCTCCACAGTTTACACCTCAGACAGCCCCAGTCCATGAGAATGGAAGTGAAAAGAAAATGCAAATTCAGCTGCATGTTACATCCACAGTAAATGCAAAGACAAATTAAGAATTAAAGACAAATGCAAATTACTCTGCTCATAAAAGAAACCTATACAAAAGACAGGGAATGAAAAGGCTCTGACAGTTATGGATGAATCTCTGAAGAGGCGCAGAGCGACCGTATTTCCAAATTCAAGCCTTTTAAAAACTGGTTAGAAGAATGAGAACAGCTGCTGCAAAGAAGTTGGGGGGGGGGGTAGATCTGTGGTTAACAGTAAACCAAACTACAGAGTAAAACTGAGAATCCTGTCCTTATTGTCAAGGTGAGGATGAAAAGCAACAAAGGGACGAAACCAAAAGAATTTGGTCTCCAGAAATTCTATGGCAGACTTTAAAAGCAAAGCCCCTGGCAAGCCTTAGGCTGGGGGAGATGGAGACAGGAAGAGAACAAAAGAAAGAGGCAAAGTAGCAGAAGAGGCAAATGTTGCATAAGAGAGAAAAAACACAGGACATCCTAGCAGGAAGGGGGCCTGGAGTCAGGGGTCATACGTTAAGTCAAATGACTGCCAGGCTAGAGAGGTAATGGAGAGCCTGCTTGCCTGGGAGTGGTTGGGACTGTGGGAGATGTCCACAGGCATTCGAATTCATCCTTTAAAAGAGGTGTTCAACATCGACACAGAGCGTGGCTGCACATCAGTTTGTTTCTTTTTATAATTGAGTTCTCTGGTGCATCTGCAAATTTGTGGAGCAGAATACGGGTGCCTTAAACTGTCAGTTGAATGGATAAATGAATCAATGAGCCTTTCATTTTACAGATGAAGAAACTGAGACTCTAAAAGATTGTGGCTTTCCAGGGCGCCTGGGTGGCTCAGTCATTAAGCGTCTGCCTTGGCTCAGGTCATGATCCCAGGGTCCTGGGATTGAGCCCCGCATCAGGCTCCCTGATCCGCGGGAACCCTGCTTCTCCCTCTCCCACTCCCCCTGCTTGTGTTCCCTCTCTCACTGTCCTTTCTCTGTCAAATAAATAAATAAAATCTTAAAAAAAAAAAAAAAAAAAGATTGTGGCTCTCCTGAATTCACTCAGCTAGATAAAAGAGATTATCACTAGAGCCAAGCCCCCCGCCTCAGTCCAGGACTCCTTCCTCTATGCTATAATGCCTTCTCAAGAGGAAGAAAAAGGAAACAACTGTGTTCACCAGCGAGTGAAAGAAAAGACTCAACTTGTCTCAGGTGGTTCCTAAGGTCTTCCTGCCGTAGGCCGCCATCCCTGTGCTAGAGGGAGGCATCCAGGCTTCGGCTTTGGTCAAAAAACCAAACACCTACAGGGGTCAAGGAGGCAACGTATGGGAGCAAAGTGGCTCTCAGCCCACCTGTGCCAAACTGGAAAGTATGTGCGCCATGTAAGGGGCAGCCACTACCCACTTCCAGCCCATCAACACCAAATGGGAATGTGGCCAATTCTTTTAGAACCTACCCATTTTTCAAGAGAATCCAGAAATCTGTATTTTTATATGAAATATCCTCATTTTAAGATGTTGCAACAAATTCATTTCTAAACACAGTGAGGGCCAAAGTACAACTTTCGGGTCAGAGATGGCCCGAACCTGAGCTCTGCCACTTGACAACCCCTGACTTTAGTCACCGTAGCCATTTTAAGACAAGGTACGGTGTATTCATTCTAAAACACTCTTAACACTTCAGCTATTTAGAAGCTCTTGGTCTAAAAATGTCTACTTTTATTGAAAGAGCAAATATGTGGAAGCTGCATTTTAGTTGAAACAAGAGCCTTCGGTGAGTGCTCAGCATTTATATACTTGTCTATCTTATTTCCCGAGGCTCATGTTCTCTTTATCCCTGGGTGGCATTAACCTCTGTTTGCTTTTCTTATCTACCTACAGTTAGTAAGGTTGTCAAAATGAGACTCTGTGGCTTCTTCCTTTCTAGAATTTGTAAAATACTTACCGACTTTCACATAGCAACTCATTCAGTCAAGTTCAGGCCTCTAGTGGTTACCCAAGCAAGACAAGAGAAACTTCATTTGAGCTCAGTCTTTGTAAAAGTACAATTTTTATTTAATAAGATTGGATTTGAAATGAAAACTTGTTGCATTTATTATGACACAGACTGAAAGAATTCCAAAACTTCTTTCCAACAGATAGCAACTTGTCTTTCAGGACTGGTAATTTACTTAATTTAAGAGAAAAAAATTTGTTCTCACCTGAAGCTATTAGAAAGTCAGTTTCAGGAATTACCCAAAAAGTAGAATTCAAGTTGTTTATGAGGCAAACAGACCCTGAAGAATGATGTCCATACAATTAGCTTAGCCCTCAGAGAGTCTGAGAAGCTGCAATGAAAAACCTGTAGGAATGCAGTTTAGCTTAAGGTGCCTGTGCCTTTCTCCTCACAAAATCCTGGGCTGCAGAAAACAAAAGTGGTAAATGTTATATAAATAGTATGTGACATTTGCAAAGATTAAGAAGAGTCTCTTTACTCCTTTTCTTCTTTTCCCAAGTATTATATTTGAGCAGTGAACCCCAAGGTTTCAGTATTCAGGTACAAGCCTACAGGTCAGATTACCGGTGATATGGAGGTAGATCAGGAATTTCCACCCTGTTTGTTCCTCTGAAGAAAGCAAGGCCTCACCAAGTAAAAGTTTGCACAAACATCGCTCAAGCAAGGGGTGATATGGCATTCTGCCAAGGGGTCCTGGTGCTGCTGAATTTGCACAAAGCAGACTTGGCTTTATCTTCAGTTTCCACAAGGAATATGGGCACAGTTTGAGGCACTGTTTTACACAACAAGCTCCATTCCGTCTATTCGTGGCAAGGCTCTGATTTTTTTTTTTGTCTTTAATCCTCCTTTTCAAGTGACTAAACAAAGAGGCAGGGTGTTCCTTCTACCAAATCTGTGAAAAACATTCAGTGTCTAGGATATCTGAGCAGTTAAGGTGTTGGGTTTTCCAAGCCATAAACACAGAACAAAACTTGGAGCTGGAAGATCATCCTGAGGGACCATCTGAGCCCTGCCCTGCCTCCAGGCCAAGCAGAATTTGAACCCGAAAGAATACTTGGAAATTTGCAGAGTAAGGCTCTACAGTTCCTTCCTCGTGGCCCATCAGTGGTTCCTCAAACTCTGCAGGAGGAAATTCTCCCTAACGTCTAATTCACTTTAAATTTTGCTTTCTGCTTTTTCCCTATAAAGGGACAGATGTCTCTCTCATTGGTAATATGAACACCAAACATTCTGAACTGCATCCACATTCGTGCAGGGATGTGAATATGGAGTACCAGGAGATTGCTCCACCAAGATGTAACAGTTGTCAATAATAAATCACCCGTGGGTCTTCACTATGAAGTCGTTTATGTATTGATTGGGAACTGGGGGTCCACTCTCTGATGGAAGCAGGGTCTTTGCAAGCCAGATTTCTTCTCTGACTCGCAAACATTTAAATGAATCATTTATCCACGCACACCCTCCCACAGAACATACATCCAGCTCAGGACTGGTAGGTAGTACATAGTGAACAGCTGAATATTGATTGATTAATGATTGTTGACAGCTTGACCTCATGAGACGCCATCTTGTCTCTTTCTAAACCCTTGGTTAAACTTTAACAGTTCTCTAATCTCTTGCCCGCACCTTCCTTTGCCCTCTTAACACACCCATTACTGTACTAGCTTCTAGACGCCAACCAGCCTTGCCATACCCTCCATTGCGGCTTACTCTGGATTTCCTGGTGTTTTGGTTGATACGATCTGCTGCCCTGATTGTTAGCCAAGGTCCTTTTTCAACTGTGCCCCAAGCTAGGTCTTTTCTTACTTTGCTTCCTAATCTCTAAAGACCTATTAGGAGACGAACCACACCCAACTGCCGTACCAAGCCGGAAAGATGATGGTGGTCAGGGCCACTCAGGGTCAAAGACCATAGGCCCATAGAAGATGAGTTGCATGGAGAAAGGAAGCTGCATTTGGCAATGTAGAGCTGGTGATGGCAACAAGTATCTTTGTTTGGGTAATTTAGATTTGGTCAGATAGGATGCAGGCTCCCTACCCTGAGTGTAGTCAGAAAACCTGTTAGGATTGCAGAACCTAAAGCCCCACCTCCAAACTACTGAATCAGAATACTTCATTTAACAAGATCTCCAAATGAGTTATATGCATATTAAAGTTTAAGAAGTACTGGGCTAGAGCAATGCTTCTTAATTCTGGCTGCACATTAGAATCACCTGGGGAGCTTTGAAAAAATACTGATGTCCTGGCACCACCCCCACACCAATGATATCAGCATCTCTCAGTGGGAGAGCTACACATTTGTATTTTATATAGGCTTTTCAGGGGATTCTAATGTGCCACCAGGGTTTGAGAACCAGTTCCTTAGAGTTTAGTTTGCTTGGCAGATGTGAAAATCTGACCGTAATGAACATGAAACGAACTGCTTTAGATCATGTAGCTTATTAGTAGCAGACAAAAGTTCAGATTCACAGATTCCATAGTTAAAAGAAAGAGCACAGGCTGCTGAGCCAGGTTTAAATCCTGCTTCTGCCACTTTCTAGAAGCAGGGCTTAGGGCAGGTTTTTGAATCTCTCTGAGCTACAGTTTCCTAATCTGTAAAATGGGATGGATCATAAAAATCTCGCATGGCTACTCTGAGGATTAAAGGAGATAATGTCTGTAAAGCCTCTGCGGTCCACTGTACCTTCCAATTCACAGTATTTGCAGGAGTCCCAAATCAGAATTATTTATTTATTCGTTTAAGAAACTATTATTGAGAACCTATTAGGTAACAAGACTGAGGATTCAGAAACAACAAAATAGTTGGTACCCTCTAGGAGGAGAAATGGGCACAAAACAAACTGCTCTGTAGCTGTGTAGAAGCAATACCAGGGGGCACAGGAAGGCATGAAGGTACACAGAGAACAGTTTCCATCCCATCCAAAAATGTAACATCTGAGCAGAAGGAAGGAAGAGAAGGTTTCCAAGCAGACAAGGGAAGAGAGGAACAGTCCAGAAGGAAGGCATAGCATATACAAAAGCAAGTAAGCGTGAAATGTTATGGTGCGTTAAAAGAACCGCAAGCAATTCAGTGTCGCTGTAGGTGAAGTGAAGGCGGGAGGGGAACCGCAGGGAAGGGTGTGGCAAGTAGGCAGGAGCCAGGGCACTAAGGGCTTTCTGTGCTAGGCTAAGCTGCGTGGACTTGACCCTATGCATGGTGGGAGCGCGAGAAAGGCTCTGAGACCCAGCTTGTTCAGATGGTGTCTTGTAGAGGGAGGAAAAGAGTACCAGATCACTCTGATGTTTTCCGAGAAGGGGGCAAGTCCGAGAGTAGATGGAACTCAGGACCTCAGCTTAATCACCTGGATGTCACTGAGTGGTCAGTCCTACAACACGGGATGCCATGGGACTGACTGAATCTTAGCCAACACAGAGCTGCACAGGTAAAGCAAGGGGAAAAAGAAAATCTAGAGACTGGGGGAGCATGTCCTTATTATTTGCAGCTTCTGTTCCTATGATGGTAGAGAAACTATCTGAGGATATTTTCTTGAAAACCATTGAATAAATGGAGAAATAAAGAGCCAGCCCCTCTTTGTGTGTGAAGTCTTTCCTCCTACCTTCCCCAGTGTGGTTGGCCACCGCCCTTGGTGAGCCCTCCCTCTCTGCACCCTAGATCTGGCAGATGCCCAACCCACGCTTGGGTTTAGTCCTAGACCACTTGGATTTCCTGCATGTATTTCACCTCATCTTTTTATTCAATAATTTTTCACAATGACAAAAATACTGCATGGTAATGATGGAAAAGTACAGACATACTCAAAGAAAAAAAATTTAAATCACACATAATCCTATCACATAAAGATAACCATTAAAAACACTTTAGTGCGTTTCTTTCCTTTCTTCTAAGCATACATACACGTACTAAAACTGTTTATAGAATAGGATTACACCATGTATATTTATTTATAACTTGCTTTTTACATGTAATTATTCATTGGATAGGACTAGTTCTAGTGAGTCTCTTTTTAAGAATGAACAAGGAAGTAATGCACAGACAGAAGCTAGAGCGGCCATGTGCTCAGAGAAACCTAGAAAGCCACCCTTCAGAGAGAGACACAAATGAAGCAGATGAGCAAAAAGAGGCAAAGACAAGAGACTATGAGATTCCAGAGACCTAGAAAAAGTAACTCCCGTTCTTGATGATTTTCCAATTGGGATTCCAGCATCTTGTGAGCCCTGCCTGACTTCCTTCCCTTGGGTTCCATCCTATTGCTTTGTAGGTCCCTAATAAATCTCTCAAGTCTGTCTTCAGGTTGTTTGAATGGGATCTGTTTCTAACAGCAAAAAAATTGCAAACTAAGTCAAAACCTGAAATATACCAGAAAAGATTCAGACAGACATAAGAAAGCAGATGGATAATGGCTTGCTTAAGTAAACAAGCGATTTTGGTCTTGAAGGTAAAACTTCCCCTAAATAGCCATTCTATTCCTGCGGAAGCTTCTATACCACGTCACTTCTCACCCTCAGATGTGTAGATGAGAAATTTTATTTAACACACTATGACAACCTGTCTAAAAGAATAACTGCAGTATATTGTGTGGTCCAAGCATCTTGATTTGTTTTTCCCTGGAGTTGGGTAATTGCCTGCTTGTTCCTGATATCACTGAGGACCAGGTGCAATCAGTGTCCAAGCTGGGATTGCCCAGTGGTCCTTACCATCACAGATTCATATTATTAGCAAGTCTATGGAACTCTGCAGTATTTCAAGGCCAGGGTATGGTAGCTTTCTGCCAATGAGACCCTGTGACAACTCAAGGGTCTTTTCTGAATATCCAATTAATACTGTAGCCAAAGGTCCTGTTGGTGTTCACATGAATTCCAATGAACTGTCTCCCTTAGCCATCCTATGGCCTGGATCCATAAGCACACAGCACACTCCACTGAATTTTGGTACAGACCAGTCCTTTATTCAAATAGTACCATCCTGGAGGACTTGGGTGGCTCAGCCAGTTGAGCATCTGATTCTTGGTTTTGGCTCAGGTCATGATCTGGTGGGTTGTGAGATTCAGCCCCTGGGGTTGGGCTCCGAGCTCAGCAGGGAATCTGCTTGAGATTCTCTCCCTTGAACCCTCCCCTCACTCGTGTTCTCTCTCTCTTTCTAATAAATAAATAAATCTTAAAAAAAAAAATAGTTCATCTCAGAGAGCCCTTCTCTAATCACTCTGTGTAAAGCAGTACCTCTTCCCTCAAAGTCTGTCTTAGCCTGTTTCTCTCCTCTTTTTTTTGAGTAGCGCACAGCACCAGCTGACATAATACTCTATTTATTTGTTGGTTGTTAATCTATCCCAACAGAACGTCAGTTTCTTGAGGACAGGGACCCTATCTGATTCCCAGCTGAATGCCCACTGCGTACCCCAGAGCCTAACACATAATAAACATCTGTTGAATGAACATTCTCCTAGAGATAGCATCCTAAGACTGGCGCAGGGATGAATTCCTGACAGAATGAGATGCCACAGACTCCTTCTTTCCTGCGATCACAACTTTATTCCTACTTCCATTTGGGCAAGAACCTCAAAGATCATCATTCTTTCTATTGCTCTTTTCAGACCAGTCCTTTCAATCACCCAGTTTCCTTCCTTTTTTATCCTCAGCACTTAAGCACTATGTCCAGCTGTTCCTTCTAAATTAAAAATGGAAGGAGGTAGGACGTGGGGTGTATTTCCATAATGCCATAATTCCCAGCCCTGGGACACCTCCCACCACAGAGTGCCTCTAATTACCTCAGGGGAACATCATTAAAACTTCAGAGAAAGAATCATTTTAATTCATTTGAAGTTTTAAATAAACATAGACCACATATGACAAAATCAAGCAAACAAGGATGCAAGGATTAAAATGGTGAAAATGCTAGGAAGCCCTGCTCTAATGGATTCCAGAAGTGAGATCCACAATCCCGAGCTGCAGTTAGGGTGATATATGCCTACTATCCATTTCCAAAATGACTCACCTTTGAATTTTCTCTAATTTACACACTTCACCTACTCTCCTTCCAAATTACTGGGTCAAGAAATGCCTCTCGTTTTCCTCCGTTAATATGCTGCTTTGCTCATTCAGCTTCACGTATTAAGTTTTAACTTATTGGCTTCAGTGACACTCAATGGTCCCAAAGGGGGGTGGGCTAAAATACGTGTTTTTCCAAGGTGCCTTCATGCCTGAATTGCAATTTCTAATCTCTTACTTGCTCTATATCTGTGTCTTGTGGAAGAGCTATTGATCTGTAATCTCACCAGTGCATTTTCCCGTCCTTGTAAAATCCCAGGGACGTTCTAATTAAGGACAGAGTCCAGCCACAAATTACAAAAAAAGAGGCACCCAGGTATCCGAACAGAATTCAGACCTTTGGCTGTTCACACCCTGGACAACTGAGCAGCAGGTCTGTGCTTAAACTCTCCTCAAATTTGCCAGGTTCTGCTGTGTCCCAAAGGCAAGGGGAGTAGATAAATAATAAACAAATAAATAAATGCAAATTAGACACTTGTGTGATTGCAGACAATGCCATTGATGCCATGGTATACAATTTGTGAATTATGAGAAGCAACGTGGGGCAGCAGGAAAACACGAGCTTGGGTGTCAAAACAGTCTGGGTGTCTTTGAGTCTAGACTCCTCTACCAGCTGTACGTTGATTTTCCCTCTAAGCCTCAGTTTCTTTATATGTAAAATAAAAATAGAAGTACTTACCTCACAGACTTGTTGTGTGAAAATTTATTACATTGTGTATAAAGAAGTACTACCATGTGGGCTCAATACCTGATAGTAATTGCTCCCACTTCAGTCTCCCATACTCTAGACTACAAGTCAGAGACTGTACAAGTACTTAACCTTCTTATCATTCAAAGGAATAGGAAAAAAAAATGTGGAACAGTAGAGATGCCTGAAATTGGCCATAAGAATCTGAATATGCTGCTGTAAATGCAGAAGATAGTTGAGGAAAGGAGGCTAGTTGGCCTGCGTGAGTAGGTTGCCCGAGGCCGTATTTGGAAAAGGTGGTTCACCTTCCCTAGGCCAAGATTATGGAGCAGGGAGGAAAGCATTTCAATAAATGAATAACCACAGCTCCTCAGCACGAAGCAATGAGGACTGAATAGAGTCCACTGGATGTGACCATCCAGGTTACTAGTGACCTTGACCACGGGAGGGGTTAGAAGTCAGGCTGCAGGGGTCTAATGCAGTAGGAGTAGGAGGAAGCAGTCAACAAATTGAGATTATTTTTTCAAGTAGCTGAGTTGTGAAGGGAAAGCAATTCTCACCTTCCTCATTTTAAGTACTAAAAATTTCAATGCCAGAGATGGTGCAAATGGGAGTGTTGAGCTATAGAGGTCTCAATTATTAAGACAGTCTTCCTCCTGCCCCTAGCAGTTCCTCAGCTATGGTTCTTTGGCTGCCATGAGTGGTTGCTTGAATCTTCCTTACCTCTCTGGAAACTTCTGAACCTCACTTGCCTGCCATTGGCCACTGCCTGGGACCATCCCACAGTGTAGTGAAGGTGCTAGAAGTTTGGAGTCAGGAGTGAGACAAATCTGGCTTGTATCCCAGCTTACCACTCATGGGCTGCGTGGCCTAGGGCAATGTGCTAACATCTCTTTGAGCCTCAACTTCCCCAAGTATAAAATGGGAATAACAAAAACTCCTAGATAAATGTGTTATGAGGATTAAATGAGTTAATACTTAAAAAGCACTTAAGAACAGTGCTTGGCACATTCTAAGTGCTCGATAAATGTCAACTATCACTGTTGTTGGTAGGAGACCTGTGCCAATGTATATACCTATTGCTTTGATGAGTCCCTAGTCTGTCTGATCCTGAGTTGCAATCCTGTGACAGCTCTCTTTTCTCTCTGCCAACCTGAGCCAACCTTTCTCTTGCCCAACCGTCCACCTGGTAAATCCAGTCTCCAACCCAGGTCCTATGCCACAGCAGTATCCTATACTAATAACAACTACAACAGCTGCCTTTTATTATTGCTTAGCACATGCCAGGCATGGTAACTAAGAGTTTTACATACATACAATCCTTGCAAAACCATCACACAGTCATTATAAATAAGAAACCCAGCTGGTCAACAACACAGTCAGGATTTTAATCCAGTTCTGCCTAATTGCATAGCCACACTTCTAACCTCTGGGTTACATTCCCTACAGAGGGGGTTCAGATACCTTACCTCATTTCCACTACTTTAAATGAGATCTTTAGATGTCTGTGTGGTACATTGCAAAAACAGCTACAAATTCTCCTGCAATTTCCATCAAGAAATAAAATTTATTTTTTCACCCCTTAAATCTAGGCTGGCCTAGTGACTTGCTTTGGCCAATAGATGGATGCAGATGCAACTCTGTGCTAGTTCTAGGCCTGGGCCTCAAGAAGCGTCACACACTTTCACTCACTCCTTTGAGACCCCTGCCACCATCACCATGTGAACAAGTTCTGGAGAATAAGAGACTGTGGAGAGGAGAACCAAAGCACCCCAGCCAAAAGTCAGGCAGCCCCAGCTGATCTGGCACTGATCACAGATGCCTGAATGGGCTCCAGCCAAGAGCAGCCAAGCTTGGCCCAGATCATCAGAGCAGCCCAGCTGAGCCCAACCCAAATTTCCAAACTGAGAAAGCATAAGCTAAATAAATGGCTATTGTTTTAAGTCACTAAATTTGGGGGAAGTTTGTTAAGCAGCAAAAACTCACTGATACAATCTGTACATTCTTTTTTTTTTAAATCACTTACTAAATCATTTCTTTCTTTTCTGTTGGTATTTCTATTTACTATTCCCTCTCAGTTTCTGATCTTCCTGATCCCTGTCTTTACACTGCTCTTGATCAGGCCTTGGGCAAGAAATAAAAGTATGAAAACAAGATGCCATTAGCACTTCAGTAATAAACTTCTTTGAATGAGATCCAAATCTATTCTCTTCACAACAAATTTCATGTTGCGATAGGTCGCATTATGGTAAAATATCCAGATAATTGCCAAATTTAGAGTAAATGCACCTCTTTTTAGGTAAAAGAAGACATACTTTAGTCAACCCAAGGTTAATATTTGGGGCTCCACAAAGTCATCAAGGACCCAGGCTCCTTCTATCTTTTTGTTCTACCATATAAGAATTTCATAATCCAACATGGCATTTTTTTTCCATTTTTCCATCTGGATTCTAAGCAGCTTGCAGGACAAGATGACTTTCTCCCCATCCCCACCTCCCACTCATTAATGTCTCTGTCAACCCAGTACTATTCTCCACATCTCACTGGCAAGCACTTCACTCATGGGGCCACATATTGCTCCAAAGGCGGCTAGGTGGGGTAGCCCAGATTCTGTTACTAAGGAGGAAGGGTGAATGGGCATTGGGAGGCAGCTAGCAATATCTGCAATAGACACCTTTCATTATCATCATAACTGGGTATCTTGTTGTTGGCAGTACAGAACAATTTGGCATCCTACATCTAAAAGCTTGAGGTTTAACATGGAAGCATTGTAAATGTCTAATAGTCTGTCAAGAGGCATTGAAAATAATGATAATTGGAACACTCATTTCATGGGGAGGGCTGATAAGATGCTTTTGCCATCAGTCAAGATCTGAAGTATTGTTCCAATATTTGAAGTGTTTAGCCAACAATGATTGAGGTAGTTAGTAGCAGCAATTTGCAGCCCAAACTTTACCTCCTGACCTATCCATCCAGTTACCTACTCAGCATCTCCTTCTGGATGTTTTAAAGGCAGCACAAATCCAACATGTCCAAAATGAAAGTCATTTTGTCCCCAAAACCCATTCCTTCTCCAGTATGTCTCATCTCAGTGAACAATACCACCTTTTACCCAGATGCTCAAGCCAGAATTCTGGGTGTCATCCTGGATGACCAATATCCACTCAGTCACCATATCCTGCCAATCTTTACTCCCCAATACCTATTAAATCCATCCACTTCTCTCTATCAGGCCACTACCCTAATCTAAGCTAACTCCATCTCTTGTTCTGGACAGCTGTAATAGCTTCCCAACTGGTCTCTCCACATCAATTCTTGCCATACATTCAACCCATTGTCTACACTGAAGCTTAGAAACATAAATGAGATCATACCATATCTGAGCATAAAACACTTCAACAATTTTCTATTACTTTTATAATAAATATCAAATCCTTTACATGGCCTATAAGATTACATACATTTCCAGCTCATCCTGTTCCCTGATTCCACTCACTCTCTGTGATTCAGGAATACCAATCTTTTCCTGTTCTTCAAATATGCCAATTTCTTTCCTGCCTTTGAGACTTTACACATGGTGCTTCTCTGTATAGAATGTTCTCATTTGCCCCCACCACCGACTAATTCCCCTTCTACCCCCTTATTATCCAGAACTCAGTTCAAATGTCTTCCTCAAAAAAATGAACTAGTCAGACTAGTCTAAATACCCCATTAGAGACTCTACTAATATGGCACACTCTCCCTCTATAGTCCTTTTTTTTTTGAAGATTTTATTTATTTATTTGACAGAGAGAGACACAGCAAGAGAGGGAACACAAGTGGGGGAGAGGGAGAAGCCAGCGTCCTGCTGAGTAGGGAGCCCAATGTGGGGTTCAATCCCAGGACCCTGGGATCATGACCTGAGCCAAAGGCAGACACTTAATGACTGAGCCACCCAGGCACCCCTATAGTCCTCTTCATAATTATAATTGAATATTTCATTGTATCTACGGGCTCCCCTGCTGGAAAAGATGATCCATGAAGACAGGATCATTCTCTATTTTGTTCATATCTATAGCCTCATTTCCTAGCATAGTGGCTAGCATAATGGTCTTAATATATACTAGTTGAAGAAATGAGTGATTGGATGAATAAGTAAAGGAAAAAAAAAATCCCATGCAAGCAGAAGGTCTTGTCCCAGGAGATCAGAAGTAGATTTGACATAGTCATGAGAGAAGACTCAATCACTAGAGAGGGTAGAATGAAGGACACACTCAGAAATGGGGTAAATATGGACTACTTTTACTTACTGCAAGATCAGAGCTATACAAACAACATTACAGCCAGCAAGCAACTGAAATAGGGATCTTCATACCTATCCCATTTAGGACCAGCTAGGTTTCACATCCAAAGGCAGAACTGATGGATTTTTGATACACTCAGGAGGGTCACTTGAGCTTACTAAAATCTAAACTCCATGAAAACAGGAGCTTGGGGTCTTCTCCATTCACTGAGTATCCCAAATACCAAGATTGAAGTCTGGTATAGAGTCAATGCTCAGTAAATATTCATGGAATGAATCTCAACATGCATGGCCACAAGTAAGAAAGAAGTGAGTATTAGCAACCACAAATTCAAAACAAGAGGTGGGGGTGGTTGAAAGATGTACAGACTAGCATTAAAACACACACACACACACACACACACAAGTATTTACAAGGGGACACTGTGCAGTCTTTAGTCCTTTCGACCCAAGCATAGAAGCTGTAGATCACTGCATTTTAATCACACTGTTGACACCTTTCACTTTCTCCCCTCAGTTTTGCCAGTTTATTTTGCTTTAAGTGTAGTTTTTAAATGCCAGTTACTGCCTTTCACTTTATAGAGCATTCTTACACCATCTGGACCACACCACAAACCAATGAGTAAGGAGTTTTCAGTCTTATGTGGCGCGTGAAATATCTGAGTGTCAGAAATATTAAGGCACTGGGGCGCCTGGGTGGCTCAGTCGTTAAGCGTCTGCCTTCGGCTCAGGTCATGATCCCAGAGTCCTGGGATCGAGTCCCACATTGGGCTCCCTGCTCGGCGGGACGCCTGCTTCTCCCTCTCCCACTCCCCCTGCTTGTGTTCCTGCTCTTGCTCTCTCTCTCTGTCAAATAAATAAATAAAATCTTTAAAAAAAAAAAAAAAAAGAAATATTAAGGCACTGGCCCAAGTGAGCACAGCTCACAGAATGGCACAGGTGGGACCTGACGTGGTCTTCTGCTGCCAGATTCTACACTACTCTCACTTCTAATTAATGGTCATGGCAAAGGGAATAGCACATCCAAAATCAATGACTAGGTCTGGGGAATGGGCAGAACTATTAAAAACATAAAGAGATCATGGGTGAAAACCTGCCTATAACATTTGTACAATTTCTGCCCCTCTGACAGCTTCTTCCACTGTGGTTTAAAAAAACAATGCACGTGAATCTCATCTGAAGTTTACTGATGTGGAAAGGTTATAGTGATCAAATGTTCTACATTGGCTGAAATAAGATATGGTCACTTTGGGAGAGATATTTACTTTCCCACAACATTCTTCAATTCATTTCAAAGACCCAGCCCTCTAGGGCTCAACTCCCAGCTATCCCAAAATATCCAGCAGAAAGGCACTGTTCTGGCTCTTACACCTGAATTACCCTAATCTCCACCCTCTGTTTCGCATTGGCCCTATAGTCTGTCCTGCAGTGTTTGCTCAGGCAGGATCAAGAAGCAGGCATTGCAAAGTTTTCTCATTTGAATGGAGCTGAGATTCAGGGCCACCATTGATTCCGTGCAATCCCAATAGACTTGAGCTGGGAGGACTGCATCATAGTAATCAGATTGAAAGTAGATGCCATCCCTGGATCACTCCCCTGAGTTGGGCAGCTTGTTACAATGCTGATTCTGAACCAGTTGTAACTGGGCTAGGGTCTGAGAATCTTCATTTCTAACAAGCCCTCAGGGGATGGCAATGCTCCCTTGGAGTAGCAAGACCTTAAACTACATCAACACAGCTCCCCACCAAGTTACATGCCCTCCTTGTACCTGTACTTCATAGCATATCACAGAATGGCATTTTACATTTATAGGACTGATTGAATAATATCTGCCCCCACCCCCCGCAAAAAATAAAAAGTATTGAGATCACATCACTCAAAATCTAGTCAGGAAAACAGAGACCACATCAGGTAGTTTAACAGAAAGCATTTAATTTAGGAAACTAGATGCAAAGTTGTTGAAAAAATTGAGAGTGGAACAGCCCAAAATTAAGCAAGAGCAGGAAACCCCTACCACCCCTAGGGCTTGAAGGATAAAGAAAGGAAGGCCTGTTACTTGATCCCAACATCTGGGCTGCCTAGTGGGAGCAAAACTCATGACAGAAAGTACCTGGCAAGAGGTGGGACACAGAGATATAGTCACTTCCCAAAGTGGGAGATGGAAGACACAGTGAGAAATACCATTGCTTCTCCTCTTATTCCTGCTCAACTATCTTCTTTTTGTACCTCCCATTGGCTGAATCCAGCAAGAAGCCACTTGCCAAGGGAACCTGGAAAATAGAGTTTGCAGGAAAAGATCAGGAAATGAATCTGCTTGCAAATATCTCAGCAGTGGGACATATCTACTTTACTTATAGCAGAGTGCCTAGCATATAATTGACATTTAGTAAATATTTGTTGAAAGACTAAACAACCAAAGGAGAAGTAAAAGCCAGATGCCCTTTTGGCGCACACATACATACACAGAGGCATACCTTGCACTTATTAAAACCGTGATACTAGCCATCTGTGGCCAAAGGCCTGTTGAAATATACAGCCTCCACATCATCCAGAGTTACCATCATGCCAGACTCTAGCCAGTAGGAGTGAAGAGTTGGCCAAGAGCATGAATGTTGAGCTTCCATAGTTGAGCAAATTCCTTTTCTAGTAGACTGTGGTCCGACTTTGGGAGAGTAGGCATAGGCGAGCATCAACCACTCTCAGAACCATTTGGTTACCACCCACATTAGGATGACAGCAATGGGGGCATGACAGCATCATCTATAGCCAGCCCAAGCCCCGTAATGGAATAAGCAACTCACTGTTAAGCTAAACCTCAGCTTCCCCTGAAGATTCAACTCTTGCTGACCCAGAGTTATGCCTGTCATTCTCTTATAGGACAATATAAGGACAGTATTCCTTACTCCCCGGCTCTCAAGGTCAACACAGAGTGCAGAAATCACTAATAGTAACAGCCACCATTTACTGAGAAGTTATGATATGCCACACACCATGTCAACAACTTCTCATGCTTTATCTCATTTTGGCCTTGCCTCAACTCACTGAGGTTGGAACTATTCTCATTTCCATTTTCCAAGAGAGGAAATTTACCAAGAGACTGGTAATTTACTTAGAGACTGTCTCTAAGTTTTCCTGCTCAAGATCATGTGGCAGATAAGTAACAGAGCTGGATTCAAACCCAGACAATATGACTCCAAAGCCACTTTTCTTCTCTGATTCAGAAGGAAGACGGTCATCATAGGGGCAGGGATTTCCTCACGTAGGCTTGGGCATGTGATTTCATTCTTCAGACCACAGCACTGCACCGACTCCACGAAGTGGGCCAATATTCCTCACAACTGCCTGTGTGTGCCTTTCTCAGCATGTATATATCACCCTGGCCTACTGACTTAAGAAAGGACTTTAGATGTTCAGTAACTCTTGATGATCTAGGAAAGTTTTCCACGAGATCTGGAGCAGAGACTAACATCACTTCTTAGACGTCTAGTGGCATTCTGAAGGATAGCTACACAAAATAGAGTGGAGCTGGATCTTTTGAGCAGCCTCCCTTTCTCCTTTGGTGATGGAAAATGACTATGACACAATGCCATCAACTCTGACCCACCTGACCAAAGTCCATGAAGCTCAGCAATTTTCTCTGGCAGTCTACTTAGCATCCATCAGAGCCAAGCTTTACTGGGAAGGACGGGCATTCTAGAAAAACTGTCAAATAAGATTTACATTCCAGAAGTTGTACTGGACATTTCTCCTCTGTCAGCTGCTTTTTAAAGACTGTGTGTACCACCCTGTAAGGTCTCCTAAATCCTACTAGCACCCTGGGGTGGGAGCAGGGGTTTCTCCTTGGTACAGAAAAACCACTAAGCAATCACACTCGGCCTCCACATCTTTCCTCCCTCAGGGGCCACCACTGGGGTCTTTAACAGAATAAAGGAGGAGGACTGGGTGCTGTCTTTTTCCCTGATGGAAAGTTATAGCAAGGTCATCCACATTATCTTGAGAAAGCTTCCATTTTTTCATTACAACTATGGCATTAAAATCTTTGACCAACCCAAGAAAAGTTTAAATCTATCAATTGCTACTTGTTTATTGAGCACTGGGAAAAAGGTAGAAAAGGCATGGTCCTGCCCTCAAGGAGCACACAATCGAGTTGGCTAGTGTATCAGTTGCACATTCTCACAATAATACTGAATAACAAAATAAGCATTTAGTGCTCATATAGCTGGGGTTGTTAGGTGAATTTGCTTATCTCAGGTGGGTGTTCTCACACGTCTGGGGGTTGGCTGACTATAGGCTGCTCAAGTATGGCCTTAGCTAGGTTGACTGGAGTGATTCAGCTCTGCTCACATGTGTTTCATGCTCCTTCTGGGACCAGCTGGCTAGCCTGGGCATGTCCCGTTCATGACAACAGCAGAGTGCAAAAGCACAGGCAAAATGCACAAGCACATAAAGCGATCTGGTGATATCTTAATAGCCAAGGCAAGTCACGTGTCCAAATCCAGATTCAAGGGCGGAACATCGACCTTGCCTATTTAATGAGAGGTACTGCAATGTCACATGGCAAAGGGGCAAGGAAACAGAAAAGGCTGAGAAGTGGCTCCATGAATACAATCAATCTGCAGCAGAGAGCTAAGAGAGAAATGCAGAAGTGTATATACGACCAAGCTCCATAACATGGCTTTCCCGACCTGGCCAGCTCTGACCTAGAGCTTCAATTTCCTGTCTCCTTTCCCACCCATATCACTTTCTTCATCTCACTAAGAGACCTAGTGTTCTCTCACTCCCTGGCCTTAGCCCAATTTCTCTCTGCCTGGAAGGCCATTCCTTCCCCATCTCACCTGACGTTTGCCCCCGCAAACTCCTACTCATTCCTCAGGTCTCAAGTCAGGCTTCAAGTCCTCTGCTAAGGCTTTTTTAAACTCTTGAACCTGAGTTGGGACCCATCTGTGCCCCCTCCTGCACCCTGTTCTCACTCCCAGTGGCACTAATAACCTGTATTGTCATTTACTATTTACTTGTCTCTTTCTTCCTCTAGACTGTCTATTCCAAGAGGGGAGGGGCTGTAGCCCCAGAGCCCAGCAGTAAAACCAATAAATGTGAGATGAAGGAAACTGCTCAGAGCCTTGGCACAAACGGGGAAGGAGCGAAAAAGGACAGTAAACAACAACACCATCAAGGAGGGAAGGGGTAACTTCCTCCTAAAACAGTTAAGTGGGAATGGTGCAAATTTAGAGATGGCCTCGAAAGTTAAAAAGGATGCATAGGTTATGTGGATGGGATCAAAGTACCACTGACAATTTCTGAGAAAGAGTGTGTGGGGAAGATGCATTTTCCTCAGATCCTCAAGAACAGCGCCAACCAACAGAAATGAAATGTGAGCCGCAAATGTGGGCCCACTTAGGTAATTTGACATCTCAAATTTTGAGAATTTAAAATGTAAAAATAGGCAGGTGAATTTACTTTGCTCACATATGTTATTGAACCCAACGTAACCAATATCCTATCATTTCCATGTGTAATCCACATAAAAAATAGTAAGGAGTTCATTTGCTCTCTTTTTCTCATATCACATCTTGGATTTTACATGTAAAGCACAAGCCCATGTGAACGAGCTACATTTCAAGGGCTCCGGAGCCACCGCGACTAGCGACTCCTGCATGGAACGGTTCAGGTGGGGGCCAAGAGGCATCCAGGAGGACCCCAGGGTGATGAGAGCGCTGCGCATGATGACAGTGTTCAGAATGGAGAGGAACACAAGTGTGTGACATTCCCCTGGCAGAATTAGCATGTCAGTTTGTCTGAGAGAGAGCCTTCGCGCTGCTAACGTGTATTTACACATTTGGCCTTCAGTGTGCATTGGAAAGGAGAATCAGTTCACATACAAGCTGTGATTTTGTTTATATTTCCGTTCTCAAAGATAGCTATTTGTGAGTGAAACCTACCACCTTTATCCAAGCCATGAAAATAGTGAAAATACTTTCTGGAGGCTGATTTCCCTAGTATGGAATGCAAGATTTGTGAAATTCAAGCATACTTGGTAGAATTCAAGCCCATTTTTATGTACTATGGGTCACAATCAATTCAATTCTACAATCATTGAATGAGTTGCCACTAATTGGAAGCCTGAGCTGCTGAGCAATTATCCTTTGCAGAAGAGTAAACAAAAGCATAATTTATTAATTTGCTATTTATTCTCCCAGTTATATAATTAGCTAACTGCTACAGACTTATATTGTGGTATGTCTGTATGATATAAAGGTTTATAGATATATTTTATTCGATTTTATGTTCAGCCATACTTCAAGATTATCCATTCTGTGTCCTTTCAGCTCTCATTTCTTCACTTTACAAATGAAAAAAAATTTTAAAAAGAATAAAGGGCTTGCCTAAACATAGTCAACAGAAGATTTAATGAGAGAACCCTGGTCTCTTCCTCTTTCCAGGCATGTGCCCTTGCTGGAGTTTGCTTGGATTTTTACCTAATGCACCCAGCTTTATAGGCTTTGCTCAATGCCATCCAACTGACATGAAAAAAAAAAAAAAAAATTAAACAAACATTCACATGCATTAGGTTAGTTTTAAAGATATTTCTATGGCTGGATGTGTGGTGTGATAAATGAATAAAACATATTAGTTTATTAAATAACTTCCTATCTATGGGATTATTTTAAGTGTATATATTTCTAATAAAATGGATTTCAAACAAGACCGCAAGCTCTTAAACAACTCCAAACTTGATTTGTCCCAAAACTGTGTCTTCATATGAGCAGATAACTCTCTCATTCTTATGAGCATCTTTAACATATCTTTTTAAATGATCTGGATTGACTGTCTAGACTGTTTCAAGTTCCCTGGATAATTTCACAGCTCCCTCTTTGCTCTCACAATGTGCATATGACCTTGAGTTAAATTAGAGAGCTATCTTTTCTTCTAAATGTTTCATATGCACTACATACATTACTTAATATTGGAGATTTTTGCTTTAAAAGTATAAGGGAAAAAAATTTCCTGTTGAGCAATATTAAATACCACTTATCTGAGATTATCAGGTTGCATGACTATACATTTTCCAGCCCTGTCTTTCTGAAAACAAATCCACTGTTATTGAAATTTAAAGAAATTAATGCATTTTTAATCAAATCAATATACATTTGCTATAACAAGCACACAATCCATTTTGAGTTGAGCACTCTGTTTTTTTGAAACTAATAGAATCACTGCAGGTCAAAAAACAAATATGTTGGAACTTAACTAAATGTGTATATTTTTGTTGCTAACACTAATGTGATTTCATCAGGAGAATCTGATAAATCTCAGGATTTAGACATTCCCTTGTTCTGCTTTTTCACATAACAATGTGGACAATTAAGAATTCAACAATTAGTTTAAGACTTCAGGAAATTACTTTCCCCCAGGATAAAACTCACCTCAAGAGAAGTGAAGACCTGCAAAGTTGAGACCCTTTGGACCCAATAGGGAGTCTCCAATTTTTGACACTGAGGAACTTATATTCAGCCTCTGAAAGGTAGAGACGTACTCAGAAGCATCCCATAATTTTTTCACTAATTACATACAAATCCAGAGAATGTCAGAGACTCTTGAAGTATTCTCTAACCCAAGTCTTTCAGTTGCAGATTCAGTGTGGAACATAAACAAACCTTAAGTCTTCCACAGTTTATTCCTATGTCCAGTTAGCACCCCTTGAGGTAAACTCCCAATCAGCCTCTTCAAATTCTACTGTATTTTCTTTATAACTAAAGGAATGTTTGTTAAGGTGCAATTAAGTGCAGTAAGTTGGCCCTTTAAGCTTTAAGGCATTGCCCTTGGCTTTAGCTTTCAGAGATTTGGTGAGCAAATCTATATTCACCCTGCTCAGACCCTTCGTGACTTTATAGACTTCAATCACATCCCCGCCAGCCTTCATCTTTCATATTATTCCATCCAAACTAAAGACATCTGAAGATTTGAAACATTTGGAAGCATTCCCTTTCATTTCCAGCCAAGATAAAAATAGAGGGTTCCATTGTGCTCTCAAGGAAAAAAAAGTCTATGTTTTTGGTACTTGGGGCTGTCTCAAAAAATGAGATCTCACAGAGTATATCTCTATAGAAGGCGTAGGAACAGAAGACACATAGGCCTACGAGAGACCCAAATCCAAATACCTACATCCACTCTCACCTTAAAAAGACTCCTTGCTAGCAGCAACCATTCCAGAGTGGGGATGCTGACCCATTTCCTTCTTTTGTATGTATTAAGGGAAACGTTGCCAGAGGAGGAAAGTATACGGTCCCAAAATATTTCTTCCACAAAATATTTCTTCTTCTCTTTATATTCCACATAGATATTGCTGATTTCTTTGATTTAACAAATTCTATGGATTTTTTTTTTTTTAGGTAAGAATATTTCTCTGAGCATGAGTTGTAAAATACACATATCTCTGAGTTAATCCACCAGTTATCAACATCTAAGATTGTGAATTGTTTTAATCAGATTGCTTTCCTTGCTGATACTCATGTAAGATGAACACTAAAAGAACTGTGAGTTTTTGACCAGAAGAATCAAAACAGAACCACAGGGCACTAACAAGAAAGTCAGGTTTGGACTGGCAGATCAGTGAGGAGAATTAGACCACCAGCAGATAATCTAAGGTCCGTGATCCTTGGATAGTGGAAGAGAAGAAAGAGGGCACACAGGCAGAAGAGAAGCAAAGGAATATAGGAAAGAAGCCAGTGCACCCAGATTGTAGGTATTTTCAAAAGAACATTTATTGGAAGTTTAGTTCTTACAATTGCCTTGCAAATTACAGATTATTATGCCAATTTACAGATATGAAAACTGAGGCTCAGAGAATCTAATGACATTTCAAAGGCTACATCTACCACTTATTGAATATTGTGTACTAAATATATAAATTTTCTCATAGAATCCTCATAATAATTCTACAAAGTAGGTATTACTACCTGCATTTTAAAATTGAGGAAACAAAGAGAATTTAAGGTTCCAGGGATCCAGAACCAGTCAATAACAGAGCTGGGGTCAGAACCCGGTTTTTCTGACTCCACAGTCAAGGCTCCAAACCAGTAAGCAGCATTATCCCTCTACCTCAGAAAAAAAACTTTTTTGTGTTTGGAATCCAGCACCTTGATGGTATTAATTGTAATTTGCTGCTTGGGATGTACAGTCAGTGATTTTTCTAGCAGACCTTTTATAACCCTACCTCCTTTTTTTTTTTTTTTTTTTTTTGTCCAGTAAGATTACCCAGTAAATTCTCACACTATCCTCAGTTATGCAGGTTTGTTCACAAAAGTCTTTGCCAAAAGACTTTGTCAAGTGTCCTGGGTATTGGTTCCAGACTTTCCAATGACTGGTTATATGACTTTGTGTCAACCACAGGGACCACTAAGGACAAAGTAACATGAATGAAATGAGAGCACTGAAGCCCTCTTAGCACCAAAATTCTATGATCTTTTTGCAGTCTGCTGTCAACTTGGAGAATTGCAAGTCTTCTCCTAAGTATTAAAAGTTAGCATATATTTAGCATGAACTGGAGAAGGTAGAGAACAGGAGTTGAAGATTTCTTGTGAAAGCTCCATTGTTTCCCCCACCACACACAATGTAATGTTGGGGGCAAAGTATCTGTTGCTTCTTTGTGTGGACACTCCATAATATCAGCTTTGAGGCTTTGCTTGTGTTTGCTTAATTTCTTTTGCAAACTGGATTCCACACTGTCACCAAGAGGAAAACATTTTTTTCACTCAACATTTATGGAATATCGAATATATGCCAGGAACTTGAGGAATAAACATGAATGTTAACATATAAATTTACACGTTAGGTTTTAGGTTTTAGCTTATATACTTGCCCTTCCTGCTGCGCTACTTTCTTAGAATACTTCAATAAAATTTGTGGTAAAGGTAACTATGGGAAGCTGTGGGAGTAGAAATAAGGAACACATGACCTAGCTGGGGCTTCAGAAATTTCTGGAAAAATATGTCTTGAGTTTGAGGCCATTGATTTTTTTTGTTGTTGTTGGAGAGGCTCTTTTCCCTAGTATTGATTATAAAATAAATTTGAATTAAATACTATTTATTTTTCATAACATTAATATTAGGATTGAGAAAATTTTCATTTCATTCAAAAGGAATTTGGGGAAAGCCGTCCACATTGGAAATTATTTATTCAAGTTATTTGTTTGACTTCAACCCAAACTTTAAAATTATTAGAACAACTTATCAAGAGAATAAATTCTGAGTAAGTGCAGAGCTACAGAACAAAGAATAAACTGAATGACTTCACATATAGTATTTAACAAACCAGCAAAATGTTTCTTTTTAGAGCTCTCTTAATTGTACTTCAATAAAAAAAAATTAATGTGATTTTGCTTCATTAGGGAAAAAAAAGAATAAGGGAGGTGGTAAATGTTTTCTGAAAACACCAGCCTGAGACTCTGGAAACACCGAAGTTTACTTTCGACATCCTGGGCCAATCTTATCTGAACAATTTCTGTTATTTTCCCTAAGCACAGCTCTCAATTCCAACTCCATCTTCTTCTATTATGTTATGTTGTTCAAATCAAAATCAAAGATGAAGTTCAGACTAGAGAGTAAAAATGAACTTGTCCCTGGCACACATTTGCAGGGGTCAGAAGGGCAGAGAAGTGAAAGCCAGAACTTCATTGCCTGTAATACTCTGCCCTCTGATACTACAAAGAACAGCCATTTGTGTAACCACTGAGAGATGATGCAATTCTAGAGAGCATTCTCACTACAGGAAGGTGGCAAGGAAGCCAAAATAAACAACACAACTTTTAGGCTCAAGCCCACGCCTGCTCATGACACAAGGTATTGACAAACTCATCTTCTCTACCATCACCTCCCACCCTCCACTGTACCCTAAGGCAGAGTTGTGAGCCATGCCTGACCTTGAAAACAATTCTCAGGTCATTAAGCACCCTCTGTACACCGAAGCCTAGGCACTGGCTAACTGGAAGCTTAGTGGTGCCAAGTACCAGTGGGTAAGAGCTTGAAGATTGATTTTCTTTACTTGCCTTCTCCTACTCAAACTGTGGCCCATCTACACCTCCAGAAATCTCCAAGGACAGATTTTATTTACCCACCTTTTACCTACCAACCTTCCAGGCAGTTGTTTATTTTTAAAGATGACTCCCTAAAGATGGCTGACCAGGAAAACCCTGTGCCTTGAAATGTCTCTAATTGCTTCCTCATTTTTATCTACTTTTTTGTGTACTCCAAAATGCCTTTAAGGCCTTTACCAAACAAATCTTTTTATATTTGCCTTCTAATCATTTCACTGTTTTTTGTTTGTTTGTTTTTTAATTTATTTCACTCTGGTCCAGCCAAAAAGCAGAGTATTAAATAAAACCATCCCTCGGTGTCACTTTCAATTCCAAGATCTCATGATCCCATAAAAATTTTTATTAGAAGTACTGGGGCCAACAAATAAAAGCAACTATAAAAGTGAAACTGGGTTGTCTTAGGTTTAACACAAAGAAGGAATTCCTAAGGATTTGAATAAATTAAAAATTGGACTTTGTATAGTACCTTTCTATGGTGGACCTTGAGAATAAACTCATTCTGTCTTTGAGGATAGAATGGATTTGATTATTTCTTGAGCTCCTTCCTATCCAAAGACAATTTTATTTATACCTAAATCGGTGTTTCTCAAAATGAGCTCAGGGATCATCACTTCAGAATTAGGATGTTCATAAATATGAAGATTCCTAGGCCTCACCCCAGAATGCACATCTGTAGCAAACTAGCTGATATTTATGCATCCTAAAATTTAAGAACCACTACTGAATTAAGAAGAGACTTCCAAACAGTAGTTCTGAATGTTTCCAAAGAGGTGCAAATTAGGTATCCAGGTGGAAATCTTAGCTCCAAAGATTGGCCCCTTCTGTCAATACCAAATCACGACGCTAGAGATCTCTGAAAAAGGAAAGTGATCTAATAAAAATCCCTTAAACTTTTTGTCTGCTAAAGCACTAAGTTGATTTTTTCTAACTCACTATGGAATGTTTAAGCTCTAAAGAGCTCAGAGTTTGTTCTGATCCAACCCACTCACTTTACAGAAGAAAGTGAGAATAGAAAGGTCACAGCTTACCCATGGTCAGTCAGCTAGAAAGGCCAACGGAAGGCTTACAATTAACCGCTTGGTACTTGTTCCAGTATGCATTCTACTTCCCAAGGTGAATTTCTATCTACATGGATTATTTCCACAATGTACACTTTCAAAAAATTGTTCTTTGATTTATTTGTTTTAATGACAGATTTATTTTTAAACTCAAAGATGAGCAAGTCACAGATGTACCACTCAGTATTATAACTCGAATTTTACTAAAATTTTACCCAGGTCACTCTGTAGTACCCAGAGTGGGTGGCAGCTACAACTATATTTTAGATAAACTCATCTATCAGTCGGTCAATAAATATAGAGATGATACACATACATATATGGTGGCTAGGGCAATTCATAGAGATGTTTCTAGCAGAGCTATTGAATATTCTAGAAAAGCATCCCCTGTCACTCTGCTCCTCTACTGTATCTAGTATTCATACATTCATTCATTTAACCAATATTTGTTAAGTGCCAATCATGTGCCAGGTATTATGCCATTCATTGTGGCTGCATCTTTTATAGAAGGATCAGAACTAGAGACAAACTCATAGAATCAAACTTACCATCAGGAAAAAAATCTACTAAGAAGGTTTATAACCCTATTTTCTCCCAGTTTCTTCTCTGATTGAGGACCAGATAAAGTTGTTAGCTTGCTTTTATTTTTTTATTTTATTTATTTAGTTATTGTTATTTTGTTGTTGTTGTTAGCTTGCTTTTAGTGGCTTGTTGTTACGAAAATTCAGTCTCATTAAACATTTGAATTGCCCTTTGTGCAGAGAAATACTCAGTGTGAGAAGCATAGAAGGACTGAGACCAACCCAGGAAACAACCTGGGTTCACATCTCCTATCGCTTTCTCGTTTATTAGATGAAATGGCAAGCAGAATCCATCCACCCCACTTAAATTATATTTTCCTTCTCTTTTTCTTCCCCAAATAGACAGAGCTGAATTCAAGTGATTTAAATTCAAGTATGTTGGGACCTCTTGCCATTTGCCATAATCTGTTGTTATTTTGCATTATCCTGCTCAGTCTACACACTATTTTCTTAAATTGACTCATCAACACCCACTGCAAGGAAAAATGTAAGAGACTTTCTGTCAAGAGGGGGAGCCTCAGTTTTAACCTATTACTAATATCTTCAGACTGCTATTCAAGTTCGTACTCAGTGTTTTACTATCTTCTTGGCCTTGACCTCCTGGCCTTGACTCTGGCAACTCAAACAGCTGCTGATCCCCAGAATGAGGAGTGGGTTCCCTGGCTTGGAAACTGCTGACCTCTTTCCACAGTGCTCCCTGTGCTATGAGGTCAATGGTGGATCCCAGTTTCCTTTGACTTTCACGGTATTCACTTTCTACCGTGGCCCAATGCTCCACATGAGCCCCAATTCCTGGAACAGCTCCAAATAACATTATTTGGATCAGTAATAAAGTTTGGTTACACTTGTATAGTTTATCCTATCAAATTGCCAAAGCTCTGAGGAGGGAGGGAGAAATTGTTTCCAGAAACTGTCAATTCACAGCCCATTTATCAACCCTATAGAACAAAGGATACCATGTGGCCCTCAATTATGGGGATTCTTGTCCATTAAAAACAGGATTGACAGCAACAGCTTATTTCACAGGATCCTCTAACTGGAGGTCATTAAATCCAATGACTTCTTGATTGGCTCTGAATTAAGAACCAAAAGATGAAAGACTCCACATTTCCCATCTCTAATCTTATGAGCCACTCAACCTAAATCCTGGGCTTTATTGTCAAGCATCATACAACATGGGGCAGCATAACAAACCCCTAACCAGATCAAGCTCACTCAAGCTACAGCATAACAGCATCAGGATTAGTAACTTCCAGGCTAGTGACCACAAGCCACGAAGAGCTAAGATTTCCCTAGTTTTGGAAAAATCTGAAAATATCCTGCCACCAAGAGAACTAGTAATGGCACAGCTGAAACTTGGGACTCAGTCATATTTTATTTTGCTTTCATTCCCCGGTTCTCATTATGTTTCCAGCCCCCATCCTCTTCAATAAACATACCTTAATGAAAGCCTTTAAGAGAAAAAAGTTACTAGAAAACATGTAAAGAAATATTCTTTAATACATAAGTGGTAATTAAAATGTGAGCATGCCCTGAGGGCAGAAAATGGATACCTCTTTTAGAGAATTTCAAAGCTAATAAATACAGCAATATAAATGCGCCATTAAATTGCATTGTAACCAACAAACAGACATATGAATTATTGAGCCATACATAAACTTTAGGACCTGACTGCAGAAAAGGCCAAAAGCAACCCAAAAAGGTCCAAATTAATTGAGCAAGTAATAGGATCCAGGAGGGTAAAAGGTTTAAAAATGGAACAGCTGAAGCACTGAAGTATAGTCTCAAGAGAAGAGGGCCACGTGGAGAGCCGGAGCAGAGAGAAGCAAGTGGAAGAGTTCAGAGGTTATTCTGCTAAATGCATACCTTGTGGTTTAGATCTCAGCACTGACGCCAGTTTGATTCTGAAGATGGACTATGCTTCTAGAAGCACAGCTGTAGAAACAAAATGGGATTCTGTTTGAAATGTAATATATAGCACTGTCTATGTACCTTTCTTCAAAGTCTACCGTGAGCTTCTCCTTCTGATCCTGATGGAGTATCAGGGACCAGATTTACCCTCTCACATTAACTAACTATAAAAAACAGACTAAACATATGAAAGAGTAGTTTCCAGACATTGGACAACAGGACGCACAGGTCAATGATGCCGGAGTGAAGGAAAACAAACCAGGTGAGTTCCACCTCGATTGCTCACTTTTACTGCCTCGAGAGGGTTTCTAGGCCATAAGGAAGAGAGGAGACCCAAAGAGAGCCTAGCTTTCCCCCCGGAGTTGAGAAGATAGAGCTGGGTAAGAAGGGAGGCCAGGGTGGCTAGAATTCACAGCACACTGTAGCAGAGAGGGGATCGCTGCCTAGCCTCTGTGTCTGGGAGATCTACAGATGGTTTTTCTGTGTCTTCCGCTGACAGCTGACCAGGCCATGTGTGTGAGGAAATTACTGAGGCCAGGTAAAGCCTGCTGACAAGAAGCAATCCACAGAGCTCACACACATCTGAAAATTATTCCATTTTCCCCTGCCCCCACCAGAGTAGAAAAACTTATGATACACAGAATAAGCAGGGCATCGGGCGGAGCACTCATAAGGCTAACGACTCAGTAGTGAGAAAAATTATCCCTAAAGGTTACTCCACTTAGCAAATTTTTAAAACAAGCCTACAGGATCAAATTGTTTACAAGTCACTTAAATGTGTCCAGAACAAAGTATAAGCATATTTAAAAGAATCAGCTCCCAATGAGATAAAATCCACAGTAACTGGCATCCAATGAAAACTCACCAAGCATGTAAAGAAGCATAATGAGGAGAAAAACAATGAATAGAAACAGATTCAGAAATGACACGGATGATGGGACAAGTGGACAAAAATATTAAAACAGATACTATAACTGTATTCCATATATCAAGGTAGGGCAGGGTCTCTCAGCTTTGGCACTAGTAACTGACTTTGGGAGCCAGGTAACTCTTTGTTGAGAGACCTGTCCTCTGCATTACAGGATATTGAGCAGCATCCCTGGCCTCCCCCCACTAGATTCCAGTAGCATTCCCCAACCTCTATTGTGACAAGCAAAAAATATCTTCAGACATTGTCACGTGTCCCCTTAAGGGCAAAATCACCTCTGGTTGAGAACCACTAAGATACAGGAAAACATGAGCAAGTTAAGGAGAGACATGGATAATACCCCCTCCCCTAAATTAAAATTTCTGTCCATGAAAAATACAATGAGATGAATGAATGAAATAAACAGCAGATTAGAGGAAAAAACTTAGTAAACCTGAATCTAAAACAATAGAAACTCTCCAAAATGAGACAGAGAGAGTCTACCATGGAGTATATTTACCACTGTAGATGTTCCATGGATGGAGTTAGCATATCAGCTACAGGGCTGTTGTAGCCAACCAGTCTTATGAAAAAGGATGGTAGGGTGAAAAGAACAGTAGCGATGGTAGGAAACGAGTACAACAACCACTCACATTGATAATAATGGAGCAGTATAAGGACTAGCTAACACTGAGTTTTCCGTACCAGACACTTTGATAAGTACTTTATATGCATTTTTCATTTAATATTCACAGCGATCCTGAGAGGTAAGAAGTACCATCTCTTTTTACAGGGAAGGAAGTTGAATTTCAAATACTTTAAATAAATAGTAGAGATCACAACATCATAGGACCACACAGGTACTAATGGTAAAGGAGGAATTTGAACCTAAATCGATTCTACTCTAGAGCCCTGAACTTCTAACCACTAGGCTTCCTGATACAGAATGACTGATTGAAAGAAAGGCATTTGAGAGATAATTCAAAGAAGAATCAAAGTGGAATTTGATGACTGACTTGGACATAGAAGAAAGAAAATACAGCAAATGGAAAGTATATTGTCCAAGAAATAGCAGAAGGGTCAAAAATATAAATAAAGCTGGATACATGTACAGCCCATAGAGCTTTAGAGCTGCAGGGAATATGAAAGATAATCTCTTCCAGACACAGAGGTGCACACACACACACGCACGCACACGCACACATGCATGCACACACACACGCACGCACGCACACATGCACGCACACGCACACACATGCACGCACATGCACACACGCACGCACACACACACGCACGCACACGCACACGCACACTTTTAAACAGTAAAATAAATACAGATCCAGAGACTTTGCTTTTCTTTCTTACATTTGTTGACTGTTTTAAATGACTTGTTTAGTTTTCCCAGCTATTTAGAGGCTATGCCAAGACTTAAGCTCTAATGGTTGTGCTCTTTCTACTCTGACACCCTGTTTCTCCTGATAAATATGTAAACATGCCTACCCCATGCCTAGCACACGGCAGACTCTTAATAAATATTAGATGTTTCTATTGACAACCAATTAAGCCATTCAAACGACTTGTGCATATAGACACAACATTACTGCATGGGGGCAGATCCACTCTGAAACTGCCTCAGCTTTTTTCTTCATGGAATAATCTTATTTACTATCAAATGATGTAGCCAAGTCACAGTGACGGGGGAAAGAACAGATGTTTTAAAGATTATTTCCCCTCACATAGTGTGTTCTTAAAACCCTCTCATGCTGGAGTGCCTAACACCCGAGCAGAATGGGGCTAGAATAACTGTCTTCACAGAGACAGCATTACCCGTGTTTACAATCCTTCACAGATGAGGGATCAGCTGATGAAGGCAGCCAGTCTGAATGTACAATTATAGGAGCATGACGAAAACCAGGTGAGCCATTCTCCGCAGGACCCTGTGTTATTCAGACCCCATATCAGCCCCCATACCAAAATGCTGGCCTTCATCCCTTTATCCCCACATTCTGCTCACACAATCGCTATGCCCAGTTAGAGATGGCTTTCTCTGCGTGAGATTGCTGTCCTGAGCAACATGTGACATGATTTGCCTTTAAAAAGCCTCTCCATCGCCCTTGGCACCAACATTTCCTAATGTTTATGTTTTTGAGAGGAGAGTGTTGGTGATAAAGCCCTCGGTCACACGGAGGTGCCTTTTTGCTCTGACAGTTCACAAGATATTCAGTTTTATTTAATGGCTTAACTGCTTCATAATTGCTCATATTCAGCTGCTCCTAAGCCTGAATGATCTCAGCTTTTAATATGCCTTGTCTAATTTTTAGCCACATCAATCTATACAAATAGCTCATCACTACTCTGAAACGCTAATGCTTGTCACATATTTCAATCGCCTCTGTAAGACCTTGTTCCTGTGTTCATAAATCTTGTTAACATTTCAGGACCTTTATTTTCTTGTCCAATGATTCAAAGATATAGATACATATATATAAAAGGCCTCATCTTCTCCAAGGATTCAATTTTTAAAATATGAAATCAAAAAAGATAAGTGACTTCTTTTTCACTGAATCTACATAACACTATTTATAATTATTTGTAGCATTTTACACCTTCTGCCTTCTTTTCCTGGTTCTTCACATATTTTTCTTACCTCCTCTTCTTGTTTGTAAACACCTTGGGATAAACCAAGGAGACAAAGAACAACTCGGGGAGGGGGAGGGAGTTGGGGGGCCAGAGGCCACTCTTTAAGGTGTTATCTGAGTGAGAACTGAAAAGTAGGCATAGTTAGCCACAGTGAGGACCGGTCCAATACTCCCACTTTCTGTAGTCATCAGTCACTATGTGACGGTGACCCATGTCATCAGAATACTATTTTCTTCAGAAACGTAAGTAATCACATCATCAGAAAGGGGCAGGGCAATAACAAGAAAATGTTTCCAGAGACACCTGAGTCAACTAGAAGTGTAAGGACTCCATTGTAAAATGCCCCACAACCGGGTACACTGGCTATCACGTAGAGATCCACAAAGGTCCTCTAAGTTGCTGATACTGTATTTCTCTCTTATCTGGTAAGTAGATGCTGATGTATTGGTCTCTCCAATTACATCAAGAGTTCCTCCAAGGTAGAGGCTGTTTCTTAAAAGTAACCTCTGCATTTGTATGTCCTATTTATGGTATATCATCCCCACTAAAATATAAGCTCTGACAATCCAGAAACTCTGTGGGTCTTTTTCACAACAGCATACCAAGCCCCGGAATAGGGCACATAGTAGGGACTCAGCATGCTAAACAAATGAGTGATACCAAGCTAGTACCAATGTGAATTTAAATTGTTTGCCAGTAAGACCATATGGCCCTTGGGTCTAAAGGGAGCTTTTTATAACTGATTAAAACAGTGGGTGTCTATTTTTAAAACCCATAAAGTGCCCCTACAATAAATGACTGTTACAACCATCCTATATTCTCTAGGCTACAAGTGCTAGACGTGGCGGCCCTGACCAGCACTCCATACCTACCCCTCTTCCAACTTCACACACCCCAGACACCCAGACGCAGGAAGAAAGCAAAACAACAGTGGCCCAAGGAACACACTCACAGCAGCTGATGCTCTTCCAAGGCACTTCCAAAGCACCACTACTGCTCATTGGAAGGGTGACCGTTGGGCTCCATCTCCCAGCTCTCCTCTTCCTTATACCCTATTCTAAAAGCTGAGAACATACAGGGTTTCTCTCTCTTTCCAGTAACTTAATAGCATACAGCACTGCAGATTGAACATTCAGTGTTTGTTTCAATTCCTACATGTAAATATCCATTTTCCTTAAACCCAGTGTCATTACCTTCAAGGGCATAATCATCCACAGGACTGTTTCAGTTGTATCTACGAGAATTCATCATTACCCAAGCACTATAAAATCATTCACAGATCGTGGTCTTCCCTGAGAGCTGAAAAATAAGGTACTTGACATAATTCTTAAATGCATTGACTGGACCTTCCACAAATGTTCCAATAAAAGAATTATTCTTTCTTCCTCCTCAAGTACTTATTACCCTTAATAACACCTGTTATGACTGAGACCTTTAGCAAAAAGAATGTTAGCTTAAAATTGTATGTTGTTAGTTATAATTTGCCTGCTGGGAAAAATGTTGCCTAAGTAATAAATACATTTTATTAATAGAAAACTAGGTCAGAATAAAAAAAAAAAGTCCACCCTCCAACTACCTTTCTTCTCTTTCCCCTAATTTGTGCTACTTTCTAAAAGCTGCAGGTGCTCCCAGGAATGACTGTAGCAGCTGGAACAGAGTTGTCTTTACAAGACCAGCCATAGGAAAAATACTTGGATTGGTCAAATTGGTCTCCTGTGTTCTGGCCTCCCTTTCTGCAACAATTTACCTCCGTTTAGCCTCTCCCCACTTTCATGAATGTCACGTGGCATCATGATCTATAAACTCATTCGTGGTGGGACACCTGGGTGGCTCAGTTCGTTAAGTATCTGCCTTCAGCTCAGACCGTGATCTCAGGGTCCTGGGATTGAGCCCAGAATCAGGCTCTCTGCTCAGCGGGGAGTCTGCTTCTCCCTCTCCCTTTGCCCTTCCTCCCCACTAGTAGTCTCTCTCTCTCTCTCTCTCTTTCTCAAATAACTCATTTGTGGTAAAACATCTGAGGACTACCATGTCACCTTGCTCAGGTGTATTTGTGTTTCAAAGAAAGTGTGGGGAGGAAAGGGCAATATTTAAAACAAAGTAATGAGTTTCTAATGGAATTGCAAGTCTTTTCCATCTACCAATAAGATCCAACTCTGCGCAGATCTCAGAGATTCATTTTTTTATTCTTTATTCTGTCAGTCACCAAATATTTGAGAGCTTACTATGTGCCAGTTACAGAGCAAGGTGCTAGAAATGTTCTAATATGGCAGACCTAGTTCCTGACCTCACAGAATTTATGATACACAATTCTCTAGATCTTGGTTCACAGAAGAACACTGAACCCTGATTGAGCACATTAGCCAACACACTTCAAATACCCTTTACTTCTGTGGAGACCCCCAAACTCCCATAAGTTTCCATCACAATTTTAGCTAAAAAGCATTACCTAGTTCTGATCTGTCAAGTCTTTCATTGCTCTCCAGCCTCTAAGACTAAAAAGATGATCTGCCAGAAGTGTTCCAAAGCTTTTCTCTAAAATGCCTCAAGGTCAGCTTCAAATTTACAAACTGGGAAGACCCCTTGAATAGTTTCCATGTCAAAATGATCCTTGAGGTAAAAGTAGCAGCTTTCTTCAAAAAGGAAAGTCGTTCAGTACATTAGAAAGTGAGACACCCCACGTTCCAATAGCCCATCACAGAAATGAGTGTGAGACCAACTGACCCAGAGCTTAAGAGACCCCGAGCAATACCAACAGTCTGGAAAAAGCAACCAGTATCCATAAGCACAAGAATAATTTCTCCAGATATTTACACCCCACCTCCATTCTGATTGTCAGCATCTGTGCCTTGCCCCTGGATATGCCCCTTTTAATCATTTCTCTTTAATTGTCATATAGATTCTTTCCATTTCTACTCATATCATGAAATATTTTTTCTATTTTGTTCAGCCGCATCAATTTAGCCATGGAGAGTGCACCTTGATCCCATCCTGCAGGAGATGGGGAAAAAGGGACAATTTTGCCACTGAAACCCAAAGTTTGCCATCAAAATATGATGAGATTTATTAAAGAAGCCAGTGACAGGCAGGAGACTCATGCTCATAGGATCTGAAAGTTACAGGGAACACTTGCACTGTGGATGGCAATAGTGGTCGAAAGGGCATTGAACCGAAGTTGTGGTTGTAGCAAAGGAAAAGGATGTCATTTTGGAGCAAACGCCATTCGTAAATTTGGGGACGGCTGAATTAAATTAGTAGGCTGCATAGAAACTTATTTCTGGAGACAATTTTCAGGGCTGCTCTAGCAGACTTTGAAGACCAGGAATTAGAGATACTTTTAAAAACTGTTTGATCTATATATAGGGAAAAGAAGCTATATAAAGGAAAAGGAAGTAAAATACTCCACTGGTTCTATGTGAAGCCAAGCAAAGTCTTTTCTAGTAGTTTTTTGCATGTAGAGCTATGCTATAGTTACTTTAAAATGACTAAGGTTAATAGTTGGAGCATCCAAATAATACTACAAGAATTTAGATGGCTATAAGTAAACAGTTAATAGGACGTTTGGCAAATAAATTTAGACAGGTGTACAAATCTTAATGATACTTAAAAAAAAAAAACAATTCTGGCAGGAAAAAAAAAAAAAACCTGTAGATAATAATACAGATTTTAAATCTTCCTCTGGATTTAAGCCAAAAAAAAAAATCCACATCTAAATTTGACCTACAACTGTGGTCTTCACCTATCTATTTTAAGTGGACATCATCCATCTTCTCTGTTAAGCTTTTATGATTACTTAAAGTATATAATCTTTTTTCACTACTATCCCTAACTTCTTTCTTGCAAGGGGAGAGACAGGCCATTTTCATTACATAAAGGAAATTCCTCAGTGCCCCACTCCTCCATACACACACGTCTCCTTTCCCTACAACAAGCCTTCCCAGCCATGAAGAAGAGGTAGGCCTTGGGAACGGGACCTTTTGCACTACCCTGACCACATACGTCCTCAGGAATCACAGTCCAAGTGAGTAAGGGGTCAAGTAATTCATTTCTTCAGAATAGAGTCGTTAATTCACAGTCCTTGATCATGAATTTTTCCCATCTCCAAGATCCAAAACATTCTACTCTGTCCCCTCCATCAGGTAAAATTCCAGCCCTATTTCAAGGTTCCATTCAAGTTCCACTTCATCCACACATTTTCCCTGACCCATCCAAACAACTTAAACACTTTCTTCTCTCTGAGCCACATAGCTCTCACAGTAAGGACAACACTGTCAATAACAGAATTTGGGGCAAACCCAACCAGAGTGAATGCTCCGCAACCACAGACTATGCTGGGTTTGATAGTGTCCATCCAGTACCTCAGAGTATGACTTTATTTAGAAATAGGGTTTTCCAGGTATAATTAGTTAAGATGAGATCGTACTGGATTAGGGTGGGCCCTATTCCAATGACTAGTGTCATTGAGAGAGACACAGATACTCAGAGGAAAGACAGCACAAAAAAATAGAGGCAGAGTTACGCTGCCACAAGCAAAGAAAGACAAGGGTTGCCAGCAACCATCAGAAGTTAGAAGAGGCAAGAATAGATTTTTCCCAAAATCACCTCACACTGGTCAGAATGGCTAAAATTAACAACTCAGGAAACAACAGATATTGGTGAGGATGCGGAGAAAGGAGAACCTTCTTACACTATTGGTGGGAATGCAAACTGGTGCAGCTACTCTGGAAAACAGTATGGAGGTTCCTCAAAAAGTTAAAAAGAGAGCTACCCTACGACCCAGCAATTGCACTATTAGGTATTTATCCAAAGGATACATAGTGATTCAAAGGGGCACATGCACCCCAATGTTTATAGCAGCAGTGTCCATAATAGCCAAATATGGAAAGAGCCCAAATGTCCATCGACAGATGAACGGATAAAGAAGATGTGGTATATATGTAAAATGGAATACTACTCAGCCATCAAAAGAATGAAATCTTGCCATTTACAATGACGTGGATGCAATTAGAGAGTATTATGCTAAGTGAAATAAGTCAGAGAAAGATAAAGATCATATGATTTCACTCATGTGTGGAATTTAAGCAACAAAACAGATGAGCATAGGGGGAAGGAAGGAAAAATAAGACAAAAACAGAGAGGGAGACAAACCATAAGAGACTCAACTCTAGGAAACAAACTGAGGGTTGCTAGAGGGGAGGTGGGTGGGGGGATGGGGTAACTGGGTGATGGGCATTAAGGAGGGCACGGGATGTGATGAGCACTGGGTGTCATATGCAAACCCCTAAATCACTAAATTCTACCTCTGAAACTAATAATACACTATATATTAACTAAACTGAATTTAAATAAAAAAATTTTAATTTGTTATAGCAGCTCTAGGAAACTAATATATAGACCATATCTTGTACTTGTATTTCTTCAGATTTCACAGAGTTTGGGGTTTATGGCTGGTAATCAATAATCAATGCTTATTGACTAACAGGAAGACACTTTATGATGATTGTAAAAGTCAGGGCAGCTGATCCGGGCAGCCATAACTGAGAGCTGGTCTTCAAATGGAAACAATGGACCATCTCAAGATACTTGCAAAGCACAAGAGTCCTGGTAGTGATTTCCCAGTGTCAAGGATAGATTCAAGTCCAAGGGGTGGAGAAGAGCAGGGGTTTTTACAGATTTCTTATTAGGAGAGGGGGATTACTACATCAAATATATTTTCTATTCAAAAGCATTTTCACTTACCTACATACTATTTATTTGACTCCTCTTATAAACAGGAGCTACAGGATTATAAGCAGAGGCAAAGATTCTCTTTAAGAATAATTTTGCTCCTAGGCTTTGATATGTTAATTTGATCATTAACTTCCACAAACATATAGTTTTCAAATTTCCCACATTCATTTGATCATGGATTACTTTGGGTTGGAGAGCATATCTAGGGAGTAATATTTTGAGTTATACATTTTGCAAAGCTCACCTATAATTAATAACTCTTGCCTCTTGTCTTGAGATTCTTTGGACTGAAAGTAACAGGAAAAAATGATTCAGAGTGGCTTAAACAATAAGAATTATTATTCATATTATAAGTTCTTCATTAGGGGTCTGTAGGGATAGTTAATTCAGCAGATCAGAGTTGTCATCAGGCCCCATGAACTTCTGTCTCTCCCTTTTGCCTTTCTCAGCACGTCATGTGGCTCTCCTCATGACTGCAGCAGCACCAGCCATTACGCCATATATGCCAACATCCTCTGCAAAAATCAAATATTCTTTTCCCCCATGTGTCATTTTTAGTCAAAGAGGCAAATCTTTCCCAGAAGCCCCCTGTCCAATTCCTCTTACATCTCATTAGCCAAAATTGTGCCACAGTTCCATGCTTACTCCAACCACTGGCAAGGGGAATTGGGTCATCATGATTGGCTTAAATCCCTCATGATCATAATTCATTCTCTAGAACTGGGAAGGAAGCCCCCCAGAATGAATGAGTCACACTCCCATGACAGTGTGGAGGAGGATAAAACAAAACCATGTTTCTGTGGCAGAACTGTTGTCTGGCCCCTCAACAGCCGTCCACCCCTTCTTCCATACCAACAGAACCACCATTTTGTGCAGAAAAGTGATGTGTTCTACCCCTATCATTTGAATCATGATTAGTTAAGCCATTGCTAGCAATCCCATTCATTTTTGCCCAATACCAGCTTTCCCAGACTTGTACTGTGGGTGGTACAGGACACGGTTCTGGTCAATGAGATATGAGTGAACATCTTGTGGGGCCTTTTAATATAGCCATATATCTATATCTATCTATCTTTATATATATCTATCTATCTATCTACAGAGAAAGAGAAATAGAGACAGAGAGGGAATTACCTTAAGCCATTTCTTCTTCCACCTACCCCAATCCCCACTCCTCCTTTCTGTCTTTGAACATGCCATGTTGCCAGGAGTTGTGACAGCCATCTTATGGCCCCAAGATAACCAGCACAAGAGCCAAACACCAACACATTGAGAATGACAGCAGAAAACTGAAAGAGCTTGGCTTATGGATGTCATCAATGAGCCACAGTATCTACCCTGGGGATTCATCCTCTGAACACTCTTTATGTAACACCTATTCACATCAGGCTGAACCTCCCAGAATACAGAAAACAAGACTCCAGATACTATTACAGCTGAATCCCCTAACCCCCACCCCTCAAGAAAAAAAAGGGAGGGAAATATTGGCTTGGGGAATAGCATGTCAAAGGCAGCCAGAAAAGCACCCACAAAGGCAGGTTTTCCTAGAGCTTTGGCTCATCCTGCGCAGTTTGAGGTGCATAAGGGAGGCACTCTCAGAGATGCTTCTGCACTTCCCGTGTTGTATGGAGGGGGCACACAGAGTATTGGGAGGAATGCTTCTCTGCTGTGAAGAAAGGAGTTGGAGCTCAGGGAGATCATGGATGGGGCGAAGAGGCAAGTGTTTCTCCTTGTGATTCCCATGATAATCATTTTAACCAGATTTTGTCTGCACAAATCTATGAAGTAAAAAGAAGTGGCCCAACCAAGACCATCAGCACTGGTTCAATATCACCCACCTACCCCGACCCTGGCAGCAAACCATTCTTTGGGGTACCTCCCTTCACTCCCTTTCTCTAAACTCCTTCCAAATCTCCTACTCTTTGTGACCACAGTTTTATGAAGTACAGGCAAAGCACAGAACTTCAAAAGCATGCTTGGAAAGAGGAACTGAAAGTGTCAGTAATGAAATGACATGAGCTGGCAGGGCAGGCACACGCTTGGTGCCGTACCAGCAGCAAAGAGGGACTTAGCAAGCACACAGGAGCAGCGCGCTCACTTTCCTCAGAGCTTGACCATACCTACCTTCTAACCAATTACACAGAAACAACACATTACACCTCCACGGTGCACTTTGATCATCTGTCAGGCAAGTTTGAAACACTTTCATTTATATGTGTATTACATTATTCCAAGAAATACACATATGATTCATGGCTTCTGAAATTTTTAAATCTGAATTCAAATGAAGGAGGATAAGGAGGAGGAGGAGGAGGAGTATAAGGCAGAGTGAGAAGATGAAAAGAAGAAAAATAAACAAGTTTTCTAACTAGAGTTCTCCCTACAGATTTCCTCATTCCACACCCTTCCCTATTCAGGGAGGGAACAGAGAAGTTATTCTTGCACCAGCACGAAAATCCCTATCATTCTTTTCCAGTGCTTTTCTCAAGGGACTCCTTGTGTTCATTTCAACACCAAACTGTCAAACTGAAAGGTGGGAGAATTTTAATCATAAATTATTTACGTGGAAGCACATCAAGAATTTGCCAAAAAAAAATACATTTCTTAAAACATATGAAATATTGCTTTTCACACTTTCTAGCTCTTTGATTATATATCAGCGATATCTCTTAGGCTTGTAATAGACCCATGGACTTAAGAAGGCTTCTTAGGCATGACCATGTCATCCCACACTGGGCTTTCCAACCAGGATAAACAAGACTGACAAATATTCATGCAAAAATACCATTCAGAATCACAGTTTTTCTGATAAAGGAGGTTTCTGTTTTATTTAATCACTGAGGTCTTGTGGGTACAGATCAGCTCCCCCACATCCTCAAGGAGGGGTGCAGGCAGGAGGACGTGGGAAGGAAGCTCCCCAGCTCTAAGGCTTCAGGCACTTCCTCCAGCTCTGCCTTCTAGAACTCCCTTCCCAACTTCCTGCTCCTCACTGGTTTCTAGCCTGCATCATGTGGCCTTTGATCTCCATCTCCACTCAGTTCCTAGACATGGAAAGTTCGGTTTGGACTGAACATCAGCTCCTCATCTGGACAGGCTTTTGGAGCTCCCTTGGCTCTACTTCAGGCAATCAGTGAGCCAATCCCACCTACCCAGGGCTCCCCACCTCCCCCAGTCCTACGAGCCCAGGTCAAGCTCCTTGAACCTAGAGGGGGATCAAAAATTAGCAAAAATGAGTTCTGTCAGCTCTGCCATGAAAGGTAAGCAAAGGAAACAAATGGAGACTGAACATAAATTTGGCATTGATATATGATCACCAGATCTAATTTGGAAAATCCTGTGTTTTACCTGGAAAGAGCACTGTCCTAGGAGTTAAAGACCTCTAAATGGCTGGGACCCTGATCAAACTAGCTCGATTTTCTAAGGTCTACGATGAAAAGATTTGGACCACTCAGTCCCTGAAGTCCCTGAAGTCCCTTTCAGATCTAAAATTCCACAGGTGTATAAAATGAGTGGGTCAGGAAGCACAGGTGTATAAACTCTCTAGTAATAAATGTTCCTTAAACAACACAAGAAGCTGGGAGAGCCTTCGAGGAGGCATCAAGCAAGCAAAACTCAGGATAGCTACATTCTCTTTGGTTTTTCCATTTGTCTTCAAGAGAAAGAGACAAAGATTTGGTTTTAGGCAGGCTGATTAGCAACCCAGGAGAAAATCAAAGGTACTTATTTACAGGATTCCTAGCCCCAGCCATTTTCCCAGTTCAGTGAATGTGAAATCGTGATGAGGAAGGTAGATTTGCAGCATTGTAATCTGATTCTTTTAAAGTTCCAGAGGCTTTGGTTCAAAAAGAACATATTACCAATTTGCATCCCATTTGGAGTGTCTAAATATTAAGTTTTAAAAGGCCCAAACTTAAAGTATGTACAATAAAATAAACAACAATCCCCTTGCTCTATTCAAGTACAGCAAAAAATACATATTTTGTCTTAATTTAATCACATTCTCAGTAGGAAAAGAAGTACAACAAACATACAAATGCCTGGGTTTACTCTGCTAAAGTAAGGACATCCAGAAAGCAAGGCTTGCCCTTGACAAATTCTCTTCCACTTCCCTGACTTACACATCAAATTTCTGTCTCTCTCCGACTAGTTTTCATTTCCCAGAAGTCTTATTCTTAGCTGTCAGCCAGTCTCTCTACAGATAATGGCTTTTAGCTGATATTGGTTTAAGGTGTTTCTTTTCCCAGGTGTATTTGCATATATAAGTGAAAGCTTTAAAATCATCAGCCTTAGGTCTAAGGAACTAATTATAATATGGAGGGGGGGAGTAGAATGGAATTTAGGAAAGTGTTTTGGTGGAAAATTCTCATTTGGCCCACTCTGGTTGTCAAAGCTCAAGGGAGAGTTGCAAATAAATATCAAGATACTTAAGCCAGAAACTGTCACCTGCTGGACTTTTATATTTGTTTTAGTTGCGAGTGACAAAAACACAATTCAAATCAGCTTGAGTAAATATGGGACTTTGCTGGTTCATGGTAATTCAAGAAAGGAAGAACAGTAAGACATGGCGAGAGCAGGGATACTACTGAACCTCCGAAATTACTGGAATCAGGGACTCAAGTGCACACTGAGCTTTTACTCTGTTCCTCATTCCTGCCTCTCTGCCCATCCACGGTATCCTCTCCCCCTGCAGAATGATATTCTTTGAATGTGAGGATCCATGACCTTTGAGAGTTGTTAAGTTTTACATCTTATAGATTTAATCCCTAGAAAGAGGCCCTCAAGCTCTCTCTGGACACTGGTCCCCCCAAGGAAAGGACTCATTAGCCCAGTTTGAATCAGCCTTGGGCCATTATCTGGGTCCAGAAGGAGGACTGCTGGGATTGGCCCACTTTCCATGGTGGACCTGCCAGGGGGCCTGGGAACATGAAAGGATACTAAGGTGTTTATTCCTATGTTAACTAGGATGGAGGGAAGCGGTGGGGATGGGGGCAATTTTTAGTAAAGGGATCCTGGCAGACAATCCCACATGCCAGAAGTCCTCTACAGCTGGGCACAGCACAGTGCTGCTCAAAGCCCCAGTGTCTCACATTGGCAGAAAATCCTCACTCCTTCAATATGGAACACCACCTGGTTTGAGCTCACTGGGGACTATAAAGAACATAAACTTCTTAGGTTAAACTGTTGCAATATAGAGGCAGCAGCAAGATACTATCCAGGGGACACCCAAATAGGAGAAAGGGTTTTGGTAGGTACTATACGTTATACGGATATCCACTGATCCACACCTACTAGTCTCTGGGAATTCCCAGAAATAATCGAGGGTGGGAGCAGTGGGAGCTTTGCTGGAGACTGGAGTGTCTGTGATAGCAGTTAGATGTTAGAGCTAGCAAAGTAAGAATTAATGCTGTCAGTGTAGAACAGAAAGGCATGGGGGCTAAGAGCTGGGGCTCTGGAGCTACACTGCCTGGGTTCAAGTTCTTGCCCCACCACTTCCCAGCTGTGGGATCTTGGGAAAGTGGCTAGTGCCTCTGTGCCTCAGGTTTCTCATCTGTAAAATGGGAATAATAATAGTACTTAACTCACACAGTTGTTTTAAGGATTCGATTAATATATGTGAAAGCACTTTTAAAATTTTATTTCCCAAACAGATGTAGACGAAGACCTTTTAGAAACTAAAACATCTCCAGATCCAAAGAATAAGTCTCCAGGAGTAAAATTATACATATTAACAGAATATTTCAGGGCAGAGAGCTATGCCTCATACCTCAGTCTACCCACTATACAGACACCTGCTCACCCTGATTTTGGATTCCCCGTGCCAGGCAAGAAGCAGGTATTTCTAACCCTTCCTCTCCTCTTATCATATCTCTAAGGGTCTAGTCTCAAGTAGCTTTCTGATGGCTTAGGAATTCTTGGGCCCGGGCCTTGAACACCACTCCCTCAAAGTTTGTGCCCCATCCCCACTGATTTTAGTCTCTAGAACCTGAAACTTCAGAGTCTCTAAGAATTATTGGGGAGAGGTGGGGGAAGACGGGGAAATAAGTCCGGAAAGGACTGAGGCATAACTCACAATGGCTCCCTGAAAGAGACAGGAAATAAAAGGGCATACATCTACACAGCCTGGTGCCATGGTCCAGGCCATCTCGGAGACAAATAATATTACCCAACTGCCCTCCAGGACAAGGTCAAGGCAAACAGATCCATCCTTGGCTACCTATCATGGCTCTGAAATAATAGGGAGGCAGAAGACTACCAGGTTACTCCAGGGCCCCTAAGATCAAAGAGCGGCAACATCCAGGTCAGCTGCTCTACTCCTACCTGGAGCCAGGGAAATAGCTCAGATACAGAATGGAAAAGTAGACTCCTTTGAACTGTTGACTGAAGATAACCATTGGTTGTGACTGCAGTGAGTGTTTTTCTTTCTCTCTCTCTTAAAAGGAAGTTGCTAAACTTGTTACTGGAAAGAGTCAGATTCCTTAGATTGTTCCATATGCCCAAATCTGACAGTTACACTGGCACACTTTGATTCCCCATTTCAAAAACGTGTGTGGAGACACAACTGAGCGACTTCCATGTCACATCCTGTTCTCTCCATCCAGCTTTTGACATTTGCAGAGTACTCTTCCAAGGGAATAAACTAAGCGCAGATAGAACTCAGTCTTTTCCCTTTAAGCCTTCTCTTCCTTTAACATATTCTTCATCAAAGATGCACTAGAAAACACTGTCTAGTGCGTAGAGAAGGTGTAATTTTTCAGTTTCTCACTGAGACGCAGGTTGGCAAATAGGTTAATTTTAACTTCACAGATTGCAAGGTGTGTGAATAGAACAGCTATATCAAGAACAAAATAGAGCTGAGAAGAAAGAGCTGCTCTGAACCACCAAGCTGTTTCATCCCTAAGGTCATAAAGGGCATTGGGGGCTATTGCATTAACTACTAAAACAGCACCCGGGTGAGGAATTTCAACAATATGCGCCCCTTTGATTCTTATCAGGAATAGAGACCAGCGTGGAACGTGAAGGGAAGAAAGGGACATCCGAATTTTTCTTAAATAATAATTGTAACTAACACTGATTAAGTGCTTACTGCATGCCAGGCACCAGACTAGGAACATAACACACATGATCTCATTTAATCCTTACCACAACTCTTTGAGAAAGGGACAATTTCAGTCTCCTTCTGTTGATGGGGAAGCTAGGGCTCAGAGAAGTCAAATAATTCGTTGAAATCACATAGCTGATAAGTAGTGTCGGTGAGATTTGCACCACGGTGTGTCTGGGTTCAGAGCCCATACCCCATTTCTCTCTCCTGGCTTGTGCCATAAACCCAGTGATAAAAGATCAATTGCTGGCAATCCTCAGTTGCCTGGGGCCTCTCACACAGTTTATGGACTACCCAGTCTTACCATTTTCTTCCCAGCACCCATTGTTAGACCCTCCCTTAGAAGAGCAAGCCCACAGTTGTGGGGGGGGGGGGCGGGCGGGGGAAAGGGTGCCAAGGGCAGGGGAAATAGGAAAAACAAAGTGATTGACTTGATGCACCTGGTACCAAACCCATGGAGGAAGTAATTAAAACCAATGGGTAGACTGAGATTTAGGGTTTATCTGAATGTTTCAGTTATCAAAAGTATTCACCGTTCTTCATAAACCTGCATAATCAAGTTGGCTCCAAAGCAGTTTTGTTTGCTTTGCCCTTTTACCCACCTAATTCGTCTAGACAAAGACTTCACCTCTGGTTTTAGATGAACAAAGTCATTCTATATGAAACATAACTGGTTCTGCAAGTCACACAGCAGCAAGGGCCCACCCTTAGATTAAATACAATTTAAGGCCAGTAATGAACAAGGTCATTAAGTTATTTTAAGGTCTCTTACTCCCGCTGCCTATCCAACCAGGGTGTGCTTATTCATTTTCAAATGCCAGAAAAGTCCAAAGGAGGATATTATGTTCATCTTAATAATGAGTGGACTGTAAATGGAGTAGCTTCAGTACAAGTGACTTGGGTTCAGAGTTATGTCATTCCCTGGGTCTAAACCCTAGTCTCAACGACGGAAAATACACACACACACACATACAAAAATACATACTCAAACAAACGTTTTCAATGATACTATATTGAATTAAGTAAAGCTTTGTTAAGGACTTTGTTAAAAAAAAAAACTGGGTATTAGCCTCAGGATATTAAATGGCTGCCCTGGGGAAGGAAGGCAGCATGCGGTTCCTGCTGGGTTTGGGGCTGGGCACACAGAGCTGGGGCAGCATGGAGTGCTGATGTTTTGTAACTTTGTATATTAAATAAACATTTCTCCTTGGAGGACGTCTCACTTACCTGAATGCTTTGGAAAAGACAGCTTCCTTTTACACCTTTTGACAAATTTCCCTCTCTTGAATGAAGTATGTCTATTCCTGGAGGTCACAACAGCCACCGATGGATAAACAGACACTGGTAGAGACCACTGTCTGCTACGCACACCCAGGTTCTCCACTTCTCCCTGGGAGCACAGGTCAACCCTATTTTCCACCCTCCTCTGCAGTTAGGTATGGCTGTGGAGCCGTGAAATGTGGGCAGAAGTGATGCGTGCCACTTCGAGGCCCGGCCCACCACGAGAGCCTTCCAGGCGTGTTCCTCTGAGTCTGGCCTTTACCAGCTGTGCACTTGGAGGCACCTGAAGATGGCACAGCCTCCGTTGGCCCAGGCCCTACATGACTTCATGGAAGACAGCCACCCTTCTGGCTTGTTCGCTTGCCCAGTATCATCATACAAGCAAGAAATATACTTCTATGGTGTCTTAGCCGTAATATATTTTCAGGGCTATTCTTATGGCAATTCGCCTATCCTACCTAATACAGACACATTTTTCAGGCAAAAATCAGCTCCAAATTTGTTTAAAAATCATTTCAGTTTTGACTGACCTCTTGGGTATTACTCAACAGAAGCATTAACCACCTATAGATAAGTTCTGTTACTTACCTAGAAGCCCAGCTACACAGAGTAGCTTGACTCTGAATCAACATCTATAAATCAGAACGCGTGCCCTTGAGATTTTTCACGTAAGACTCGTTTTGAAACAACTGTTGGTTTTCTCTCAGGGAACCTTGACACATGCAAAGTACCCTTCTTAATTCACAGGCCAGGAGTTTTCTAATGATGGGGCTCCGGCTCGGCTCCGTTGTAGCCTATCTGGAGAATGAATACCTATGTCTTTGAAGTGGCCTCCAGGAGCCTCACAAGTGAATTTCTGTGATGCCATATAGTTACTGTTTGAGTAAGATTGTTTTATTTACATACATTATGCATCAATTCCCATCGCAACTGAAGACATAAAAAGGATATTCAGTGTTTTGAACAGTGTAAAGACCAAGTCGAAAACAATGTGCATATAACCAGCGTAAGGTAGATGCTGTTTTCTTCAACATTCCATGCAAATACTCTGAAGTATTTTTTAAGTGGTTTCAAAAAAAGTTTTCATATGATTTTTAAAATCTGCATAAATAGCATGCTTAAATTATCAGTTAAAGTATGCAAATTGCTTTTTTTACATACAAGAATATCAACCCCCCTCTTCCTCATTCTTCCCTCCCCATTACTGAAAAACAAGTATTTTGAGGAAGTTATTTGATTTCTTAGTTTCTGACCTCACAGATTGTTGGAACAGGAAATCAGAAGAGGGACCTGAGCAGAGAATAGTCCTAGAAATTGGGGAGGGAGATAAGGAGGAAGATAGAAGAGAAGATGTGAGGGGAAGGAAAGGTTATCTAAGCTTAAAAACAAGGGAAAGTGGGCGCCTGGGTGGCTCAGTCGTTAAGCGGCTGCCTTCGGCTCAGGTCATGATCCCAGGGTCCTGGGATCGAGCCCCACATCGGGCTCTCTGCTCAGCGGGAAGCCTGCTTCTCCCTCTGCCACTCCCCCTGCTTGTGTTCCCTCTCGCTGTCTCTCTCTCTGTCAAATAAATAAATAAAATATTAAAAAAAAAAAAAAAAAAAACAAGGGAAAGAAAGTGCCATGCTCACACAACCAGGGAACACAGGGTTGGAAGGGGCATATGAGGGTTTGCCCCAGCTAGTTGTGCAGTGACTGAAGGGAGGACGAGTCAGTGGACAATCCCCTCATAGGCTGCTGGAGGCAATTCAGTAATGAGACCAGTATACTAAGATTTCGTTGACCTGGGAATTATAAATTCACTTACTTTTAATTTTTTTTAGAGTACGTTTACTTTAAATGCTCAAATCACGTTAGTACTTCCTACAAATGAAGTTCTCTGCCCAAAACCTGCAAAGTGCTCCCCCGACATTTTTGGTGGATCCTCCAAAGGAGTGAGTCCTATGTGCTTAGAAGCAGCTGTGCGCTAGTCACCAGTGGATGTCCTCTCTGGTTAATGCCCACTACCCTATCCCAGAAGCCTCTTGGTTGCCACTGGTTAACAGAGCTCTTACGAGATCACCAAACAGCTCCCGGGTTGGGGACCTGGGGGCACTGATGGCTATCATAGATGAAAAAGCCAAATGAACGACCCGGAGTTCAACATCCACCTGCCCTCTCATCCAAATGCAGCTCATGTTAATCACTGGCCAAATTAAGTAGCCCTTTGGTGATATGTTCTCTCCACACTTCAGTTCTTCCTCTGTTTCCTCTAATCTTGATTTCTTTATAAACATGTCTTGAAGGCAAAAGGAATCTGATCTCAAAATGGATTCCTGTTTTGGTTTTTGAGGTCTGCCAGTAATTTGTACCATCTAAGGACATCAGAAGCAGCTATTTTGACCATAACCAGATGGCTGCAGCTTCCCAAATTATCTGTATCTTCAGTGTAACATTTTTTTCCCATTTGTTTTATGGAACTTTTTGTGAGTCTATTGGTATCTTTTATTTCAGCAATGAAAATTCCCCCAAGGAACATCTTTTCAGCCTCCCTCTCAGCTTTTTCCTAATAGTTGTAAATTGTGAGGTTAAAATATGAATTGAATAATCTGTTCAACTTTATAACGCTGCAAAGAAACATTAGTAACTTCCCAGTAGGCCGTGCAAATTTATATAGAAAAATTAGTCTGGGTCCAAGGCTTAATGTCTCAATCATTGTCCCTCCAACACCCCCAAAAACCAGTCTCAAAAAAAAGGAAATTTGAAAAAATATTATAGACTTTGTGTGCATAAAGTTTTATATATTATGTAAGAGGGATGTGTATGTGTGTGAGTGTGTGTAAAACTTTAGGGAAATAAGGTTATACAAAAGTCTAAATTTCAACCAAAATTGGGAAAAAGATGAAAAGAAGACCCTAAACTCTGGTAATTGGATTTTACTTGGAGTTATGAATAAGAACTGATCTGATTAGGAAAGGATTTATGTGGAAACAATGGGAAAACTGTAACGACCATCACTGAACTGAAACTTACTATGAGATTATGTAAGCTCTCTCTCTCTCTCCTTTCTTAGAGATATGCTCCTCTTCAGAAAGACAGCAAGCTTGATCCCTCTCTTTTCCTCACACAGGCCAAGGGTAGGCTATGGGGACCGAGAAGTCTACACAAGACCAGCAGAACTATCTTTTGTACACATGCCAGTTCTTCAACTACATCTTTGTGCAGACTGGTGTTACTCTGGCAACACAGTGATAAATAATAATGCCTCTTTCAACATAGCCTGCCCTGGTAAAGGCTTCAACTGGCAGTTAAGTAGGAAACCAGACAGAAAAGGGAAGATAGCTGTGAAGCAGGATGGAAAGCTGAGGCTGGAGAAGGTTATTCTATAAGCAGAGAGAGTTGGAGTATTAGTCTGCATTTTTCTGCACCTGATTTATATTTCCTATATAGTAGTCCTTAAGTATGCGGGGAAAGATCCAACTTGGATTAAGAGACTGACCTGAGGAGTGGCTCAAGGTCATTCCTTTGACCTCTCTGTGCCCTTGTTTTTTTCCAAACATAAATTAAGAAGAACAATTCCTTATGATTTTTGCAGGGCAACTCTGAGAGTTTGAGATGTTAATAGGCTGGCCATTAAACATTTCCATGTTGTACTGTCAGAATAGGGTAGATTATGCTGAGGTCAAAAGAGAAAACTAAACTAAAATCTTTGGGTTTTAACATGATACAAGTTGATTATCTCACAAAGTCCATGACAGACCTGGGCCACTCTCCAGGGTAGCTATTCTGCAAGTCTCAACATAGCATCCCTGATGCTCAGATCCTGGGATTCTGCTATCGCTACACAAGTACCCCTCTATGATGGGGGTGGCAGGAGAAAAGAGATTGGAGAGATTCATGGCACCACGTCTCACAGCCTGTTGGCCAGAACTCATCATCTGACCTCTCCCCAGGGTGATGGGGAGGCAAGGAAGGTACAGTTTTCCCATGTACCTAGAAGAATTAGGTGAGAACTGAAAGTCTCTTCTGCTGAGTTATGTGAGGAAACACATGAACTGTATATAAAATGATTTAAGTATTTTAGAAACCATAGGTAACAGTGAGGTGAATTATCAATAAGCTGATACATACCTTAGGAAATAGAATCTTTGTGCCCAAGACTCAGCCATATGTTAGGGTTGCTGAAGATAATTCTTGTAGTTCCTTCTCTTGGAGAACTTTCACTCTTGTTGGGGAGACCAGATATGCTTCAAAGGAATGAGGCAGCTAGACACAGGAGAAATAGCTTTGTGTTAGGAGCCAGAATACTTGGATTCTACTACCAGGTCTGTCACTTACTAACTGTATCACCTTGGACAAATACCTTAGTCATTCTTGGATTCCTCATCTGAAAACCACATGTAAGAACATCTACTTTATCTACCATACAGGGCAGTGGTGAGGACCAGCTGAGATGACCTCTGTGCCTGAGACCTGTGAATGACAACGTGTTCTCTATATACAAGCTATAACTACAGACCAAGACAAAACAGAACAATAGTACTTGAACTTGAACCATTTATTGAGCACCTACTCTTTTATAGACTTTACATAGGATTTCTCTTCTTGGAGTTTGGCTGTGGATTTAAACAGGAAGAGAGAAAGAAAAGAAACTCAATTCCATGTGTGGCAAGCGGTTTGAAACAGATGGAGGGGCTGGATTTGTGAGGAAGGCCTGGTGTTAAAGACAAAAAGAGATGAAAATTTTCTGGAGATTTGTGGTTGCACAACAATGTGAATATATTTAACACTACTGAACTGTACACTTAAAAATGTTGAAGATGGCAAATTTTGTGTTATGTGTATTTTACCACAATTAAAAATTTAAAAATAAAACAAGAAGGACAAAGAGAAGGTGGATGTGGATAGCATAAATGGTTTCTTGGGAACCTGAGTATTTAGTTGTAGGGAAAGGCCCATTGATGAAGAAATTTTAAAGGCAGGCTAACAAAAGTGGCCTAGATCCAGGTGTTAATAGGAAGCCATGATAGGTTCTTGAATAAGAGAGTGACATGACAAAAATGTTGTTTAACAAAATTAATTGGGCACAGTATTCAGGATGAATATTTACATCCAGAGAGAGGCTGGGAACATGGGCCACATATGATTGTTTCCTGAATCTAGAGGAACATGATTAGGACCTGAGCTAGTGAATGCAGAGGAAGAAAATTTGGCAGTGAAGACAAAAACCAACATATTGTGCCACTGATTAGATAAGGAGGATAATGGGAAAAGGAGAATCAAGATGCCCCAAAGTCTGAATGTGGAAAGTAGCAAAAATGACTTTGCACCCTTTGTCTGCCAACAGTACACAGGAGAGCCATCTTAAATACTTGATGTAATGCAAAATTTGTGATTACTTAATAACAAGGTGAGAGCTATAGACAAATTGTTCATTTTAATCTATTTGAAGTGGCCACATGAGCTCTTTCTCTTGCAGGGTTAAACTAAGGTCTGAGAAGTATATGTCATACCTCTGTTCTATCCCCCTTCAAGGCCATCTCCCCATTACCTCTGAACAAATCCACAGTCCTCGGCCTAACACTCAAGGCCTTGGATAGTCTGGCCATCCCATACACTTTTGAACCTTTAACTCACTACACCCTGTCATATGCTCTTATGCTTCCCCCACCAGACTGCGTAAGGCTTCCACAAGCAAGCCCTGCAGTTTCTCACTTCCATGCCTTTGCTTCTTCAGTTTCCTCTGTATTGAATGCTCTTTCTTCTTCTCTGTGAAGGAATTTGCCATGCTTTGCCCTATGCCCCAGTATAACTTTGTGCTTCTAGAATGTAATTTGATTCATTCGATTTGGGATTAAGACTAACTGAATATAGGGGCGCCTGGGTGGCTCAGTCAGTTAAGCAGCCCACTCTTAATTTCAGCTCAGGTCGTGATTTCAGGGTTGTGAGATGGAGCTCCTTGTAGGGCTCTGAACTCAGCTCGGAGTCTGCTTGAGATTCTTTTCCCCTCCCTGTACCTCTCCTCGCTGCTTGTGTGCTCTCTCTCTCTCAAATAAATAACCAAATTAAAAAAAAAAAAAAAAAAGACTAACTGAATATATGTTCTTCTATCTTTAGGGTGACCACTTCATCCAGGTTTGTCTGGCACCATTCCATTTTAAAACTGACAGAACGCTGTCCCAGGAAACCCATCAGTCTCAGGCAAACTATGGTGGCTGGTCATCCTACACTTCCTTTGTTGTATCACAAACCAAAGGACAGAGATCATTTGAGCTATTTCTATAAGCACCTTATTTGTATTATCTCAATTATCACAGCCTCCAATGAGAAAGGCATTATTAGTCCCTTTTACAGATGAAGAAAGTGAGGCTCAGAGAAGGTAAGTAGCGTGTTTGGGAAATGGCAGAGCGGGACTGGAACCCAAGATATCTGATTTTCTAGCCCATCCAATGGAGAGTCAGATATCAAAAGGAGTTGGAGGAGGAGGCTGACAAATGTTTCCCCATGTTGTGTCCCTTAGCCAAACGCTCCTTTTCTTTTTTTTTTTACGATATTATTTACTTATTTGAGAGATAGAGCATGGGGGTGCACAAGTGGGGGGAGGGGCAGAAGCAGAGGGAGAGAGAGAATCTCAAGCAGACTCCACCCTGAGCACGGAGCCCAGTGCAGGTTTCAATCCACAACCCTGAGGTCATGACCTGAGCTGAAATCAAGAGTCGAAGGCTTAACTGATGAAGCCACCCAGGTGCCCCAAACCCTGCTTTTCTTATTAAAGAGCTATTTATTCTACATTCCAGATATGGCTATGACTAGTTAATAAGTGCTCAATAAATGTTCATTGAATTGAGGTTAACCGATTAACAGACACCAAATGTGAAGAAAAAGAGAAGTGGACAAAGAATAAGGGAGTCATGAAAGAGAAATATGAACTAATTTTCAACAGTACACAGGAGAAAGAAGGCTAGCAATGGTGCTGCTAGTTAGAGCTTCAGATAAAATTATATCTAGTCTGCCTGCTCTCTCAAGTCTCACCTCCTTTCGATCAGATGGAAACCAGGCCCTTTTTCAACATTTTCTCAGAACATTTCCAAGTATTACTTCTCATTATTCTTATATTATTCCATTTGCATTTTAAGCATAGAGTGTAAAGGCTGGAAAACAATGAAACATGCAAATAAGGAAGCTGAAAGTGTTCTTTGAAAAGTTAAGTGATGAAAAGTAATGGGATTCGAGTTCTTTAAATGCAATACATTATCTTTTAAACCCACTTTTCTGTTCCTTTCCTACCTTCCCCCTGCTTTTGTTACTCTCTGCTTTGAAAAAAAAAAAATAGAATTCCACAATGGTATTTTTGTAGGGAAAAGTATCTTTTAGAGCTTGAATTATTTGTTTTTAATCTTATAAACGTAATGCTTTTCTGGAGAAAAAAATTTAACCTCGATGGAAAATTTTATGACAATTCTCCATCATTTTTATCTTAACTGGATTATCAAATTAATCCAGATGCATTTAGTATTGAATATTCTGGAAATTTGGGCTACCATGGGGGGGGCGGGGCAAGGCCAAAGTTAGTGACCTAAACTCAATTAAGGGATATTTTTAACCAACTGGATCATCACACGGTCGTTCAGGCAGGGCTTCCCTGTGAGAAGCTACATTTTATAATTTCTGTTTACATAAAGTAAGTTTTAAACTGTTCTCTTTCACAATCTGCAAGTTCTTAGGGGAAAAAAAAAAGAAACCATTTCTACGTTATTAACCTGCTTTTCAAAGTGCCCAAAATAGCCTTCCCCATGCATCAGTTGAGAATAAATGTATCTCCATGATGACAACAGGGACAATGGCTACAGAAATATTCTTTCAGGATGCTGGAATGGTCAGCAAAGCATTCTGTATCTATTTTCAAATAAATTTAAGAGAAGTTGAAAGATTTCCTGTGCTCACAGTATGCCTTATGTGAGCCAAACCCCAACCACCTCACCATAAACCCTGGGCTCCTTCTCTTCCCCCTCACGGCTGAGCCCTGGCCAGACTCTTTCCAGATCTGGTTCTGTTTCTTCTGCCCCTTGTAGATAATCTTGGATAGCATCCGCCCTCAAGCAACAAGTCGTCAGTGTAAGAAAATTATTTATCTCAGTTCAGAAATTTGTTAAGACGGGTCTTGCATGAACCACAAGGTAGATGAAGCTTATCTTTAGCTTAACCTTTGGGGGTTTACAACCTTCCCCGTCTGCACAGTTTCTCCTGCTCCAGGCCTTCCTTCTCAGCACCCAGAGGGATATCTCCTACTCCTACCTTCACAGGCTACTCTCCTCAAGTTTTCACCTTCTTCTCCCAAGAGAATTTGCAATTTACATACAGAAAGTTCCCCACCCTACCCTCCACACATGGAAGCAAGTTTAGTATTTTTATTTCCAAAACAAATACAAACTTATTTCATAAAATATAGGAAATTATAAAGAAGAAAATAAAAATCACCCATCATCCCACCATCCAGAGATGGGATATATATAGCCTTCTAGATTACTTTCTAAGCTTGCATGCCTATACAAGCAAATGAGACCATGAGTACATTCTATGTAGTAATCTGTTTTTTCCCTGTACTCTTGAATTAATAAGGGCACTCAAAGCTCTTTTTTTAAGTGCCTTAATAAATGCTAGCAGGGTCTGAATCTAACATTTTGTGCTTTCCTAGACTCTCTCTCTCTCACCCCACCACCACTACCACCACCACTTGGTCAGAATGATAGAGAGAAAGAAATCGTAATTCACTCTAGATTCAGAACAATCCACCGAAAGGGCCAGGTCTAACTACTGCCTACTACTGGGCTCTTCAAAGACAAGACTCCAGGCCTCACTCTTCCTCTTTGCCCTCCTAAAGTACTCTAGACACAGACTTTCTTCATTCACTGAGTAGGCCCTTTCAAGCTGACTCTGGAAAACTATTCTCTCTTACTGCTTTGATTGTTTCCTCCCCTTCACTTTCCCTGTTCTTTTTCTCCGAAGATGCTGGACCTCCTGGTTTGGCCCCTTATCTCACGCATTTTTATCTGTTCCATTTCTTTGTATTACTGCTTCACATTCCAGTAGATGTCCTCTACTTCACTTTCCAGCTCTTGCATTACATCCTTTTCATATAGGCAATAATATTTGTATTCTTTAAGAGCTCTTACTTCCCTGATTGATCTTATTTTATGTAATATTTTCTTGACTATGAGTATTTTTCTTTTAAAGTTTTATTCTGTTTCCTAAATGATCGAGGTTTCCTTCAGGTTTCACTTTTTGTTTATCTTGGTCTTTCTTTTTCATGCTGCTAGATTTCTGTGTTCCTTGGCTGTCCTCTCACACTAAAGAAGAAAGGATTAAAAGGTTGCTGAGGGTCCCGCTGTTGCAGCACAAACCAATCTACTTCTTGGGAGAGTTCTTCTCTGAGTAGGAAACCTAATAGAGGACTGAGACGGAAACATGCAGGCTTCGTTTAGGGAGTGAGGGTACAAGCCAACTCTGAGGCTTGAGACCCTATCCCTACCTACCCCCCAAACAAAGAAGAAGAGCACCTGCACCCACGTCAAAAGCCTTCACTTTCCTCCTAGGTTAGTTCAATTATTTAAGTGATGAGGTCTCAGAATATTTCCCTGGGAGTAAATGACGTGAGGTTTCTAGTGATAGAAAGGCACCTCCTTAGCACAGGTGCATAATCTCTTACCCAATTCTGAAATCCAAAGATCTCTAAAAACCAAATGTTGTTTTCCTAAGTTTGGGGCTGACTCATTAGGCAGCAAACCTGACCTGAACAGACTGCAGCTGCATATGGTCTTTATTTATCTACTTAGGTGTAGAAATAATAGCTTGGTTATGAGGTGCTGTCCCAGACCTATATGAAATATATAGTCCTCTAAGACCCCATTTGTTCAAAGAGTTTTCTCAAAACAAAAGATTGGTTGCTCAAAAGGTAAACTGAAGAAAAAGCTAATTTATACTTTTAAATAGTCCTATTTTAAGAGCAGTTTTGTTGTTGGAGGTTTTTACTGTTCGTACTTGTCTTGTTTTGTGTTTTTCCACTTACACCTATGAAATTTCAGGGAAAAAAAAGTCTTAGTATTCAGTTTAGGCAAGGTAGCCCATTTATACACAAATGGTAACATTATTAGTGGTCTATTCATTTATTTGTTTTATCACTTAGATTTGATTCTACATTGAGTTTTCTTGTTCTCTCCCTGATTTCCTTTTATGCCCGGATTAGTTCTTTAAAGAGCTATTTCTCCTGACACGTGTAATGGTGAGGCAAATTAACTTAAAATCTATAGTGAAATACCATGGAGAAAAAAAGTGAAAGGAAATATTAATTTAGAAATGATTCCTCGGGACGCCTGGGTGGCTCAGTCAGTTAAGCATCTGCCTCTGGCTCAGGTCATGATCCCAGGGTCCTGGGATCGAGCCCCACATCAGGCTCCCTGCTCAGCAGGGAGCCTGCTTCTCCCTCTGCTTGTGCTCTCTCTCTCTCTCTGACAAATAAGCAAATAAAATCTCTTAAAAAACAATAATAAATAAAATTAAAAAATAAAAAGGAATCCTCATGCAGAGCCATTCGTATTAGCCACACGTAATTCACCAGTTATCTCAGCTGGGCAGAATCATTTTTCCAGTTGTATGTGGAGTCATAAGGTAGAAATCGGATTAGCCTCCCTCTTAATAGAACCCAAAGCTATTAATAATAAATCCTAGAGACATAGTTTAATTAAAAAAAAACTAGAAACTATTGTCAGACAGAAATCACCTAATAAAAAAGTAATTTATAATGCACACCCTAATTAATAATTTACCTCCTAGGGTAAAAAAAAAAATTATCAAAAGTAATTACAATTAAAACACACTATTTCTCTTTTAAGGATAATAGGATAACACTAAGAAGCTAGGGTAATCTTGAGCAACAAATTCAACTGCTGCTATCACCACTTTCTGTCAAAAATTATAATTAATTTTTAATGCCTTTTTTTAAAAAAAAAACAGAGGCTCCTTTCCCTCAGCTTACAGTCCATTAAACTGGGAATTGTAACTTTACGAATGGTAAAAACTTCTAAACATTGTCTCGTATAATTCTAAGAAAGATATCCTCTAATTTAAAAGGATTTGGGAAACAACAACTAAGTGCTTAAGGCTTGGATGAGAGATTAAAATTGGCTTAAATTAGGCCACATTGAGTTACTGACCTAGAACCAATTTCTGATTAAACAAGAGACTTCAAGGAAGAAAATTAAATACAAATAGCCTCCCCCAAGCTATAAACATTATAAGAACAGGAACTTTGTAGATATTTTTCATTGTCATATCTTCAGCCTCTCATACAGTGCCCGTGTAAAACTTTCACACTTAAAATTATGTTCCTTGAATAAGTGAAAGAATAAAGAACTATGATACATATATCAAATCATTCTAATGTACACCTAAAATGAATACAATATTATGTCAGTTATATCTCAACAAAAAGAAAAAATCCTTTTCCCAATAAACAATTTTGCCAAATTAAAGAAATAATAATAATTACAGAAAAAAAAATGTATGCATATAAACAGTTGTGCTGGGCACTCCAATAAACTGCTCAGATCTTCCTTAAGGAACAAAAGATGTATTTCCCCAGCTGGGAGCAGGTGCTGTTGGCTGATAACTCTCAGTGGTCAGTCCCCGCTTTGGGAGTGCTGCCTCACCCCAAACCGCACCCTGTCCTCCCAGGGTGGCCCATACCCAGTGATAGATCTTTGTGGGTACAAAAGGCCCAGCCACTACCCATGAACTCTAAAAAGGTGATCCTAGCTTCAGAACCAGGGCTGTGTGAGAACTCTGTTGAAATTCCTCCATGGCTCCATTTCTTTCCTCCGCCCAGTTCTGCCTCCTTCCATTCCCTTTTAATGTGTTGATCCCAAGAGCACTCCCTAATAAATCTCTTGTATACTTATCTCCATTTTAGATGCCACTTCCCGGGGGATCCAGCCTGAGACAAGATGTACCCTTCAGTTGAGAAAATTAAAGATTTAGAAAAATAATACATTGTTAAGCACAATTCCTTGAACCCCCTCCTCCATTACCCAACTTACAACTAAATTTAGTGAGCCAGTAAAGAAGGGCTGGAGAAGGAAGATTTCAGTTGAAACAGACAAGAATCACCACGGGCAGATCATCAGCAATGCCGCCTTATTGAAAGCCAGTCTCTCAAAACAAGTGTGAACCTAATTTGTTGGCTTGATGTCTGGGAGTAGTGATGCCTCAAAGGAGTATTATAGCCTGGTCATTAGTAACATGGAATTAGGTATCCAGCTGACCTGGATTTGAATCCTTTCTCCACAACTTGCAGGCTGAGTGGCCTCAGGCAAGTTACTTAACTTTTCTCAGTCTTACAATGGAGATAAAGATACACAAAATTGTGAAATGCTTAACAAAGTATCCGGCACATAGTAAGCTCTCACTAAATGGTAGACATTCTTATTACTCTTCAAATATTTATCACTAAGAAGGCAGAAAGATAAAGCCCTTCCATTGTCACTCTCCCAACCTGCAACTAAGTGACTGCTATTATTGCCAAGGAGAAGAATCATCCTCTGCACCTTCGTTATCAGCACTCAGAAATGAAAAGGCTCAGTGTTCATTCACAAGGAAATAGAGGCAGAGGTGTGGGTGGACCCTCAAACCTGTCTGCTTCTTAAAAGATGGGCAATGGATGGAGTATTTCCTGGTTTGGGACATACTATCAAATATAGTGCATGTCCTTTGGAACATGTGCTGAGCTTTTATATCCACATGCAAAGGGTATGGGCCACTTATCTTCAATGAAGATATTGTCATTAGAATGAAGTTTAAGAGACTTCCAACTTCCACCATGACAGAATAAAATAAGTCAAGAATTTTTTAAAAAGTCAAAAAAATCCTCTCTTCCAAAAGCAACTATAAAGCTGGACAAAATCGTCAAAACCAATCATCTCAGCACCCTGGAATTTGACCAAAGACATAGAACAAACTGAGAAGCATTTATTCATGACAACTACTAAACTTTGGGTAAGAACAGCACAAGTCCGTGGCGTCTTGCCCAAGGCTGCAATCATCTCTCCTCAGTTCTCAGCCTGAGTGGGGCAGGCCGTGAGAATTAGAAGCTGTCGCTGCTGCTGCTGCTGCTGCTGCTGGAGGGGGTTCACTTGATTTGGAGCATCATCAGTTAAAGAGGAGATCTGGTGGCAAGGGAGGGCCAGGGCTCCATTAGCCTCAGGTTGCTGGCCTGTTTGGGGCAAGCACTGGACTGGGGGACCAGCCAGAGTTTAAACTGATAGTTATGGGAAAATGAGACCTCCATAGGGGATGTGATAAACTCTTCAAATATCCTGAATTGACCAGAGGCTGTGCACATACACAGCCGCCTACACTGTTCCTAGTGGACAGAGCTGAGTCTGGGCACATGAAAAGGAGATTCAAAAGAGGTCAGCAGAAAGCAAAAGATGATGCAGACTTGAAAGTGACCTGAAGTTTGAATACACTCCCGGGCCTACCCAGATCCATCAGTAGATGATGGAAGCCATACTGATTCCAGGTGTTTGAGCACAACCTCTGACCAATTGTTGGCTAACCCTAAGCTTCGTAGGCATATGCCAGAATTGAACTCTCTTTCCTCCTGATAGAGATGAACCCTAGAAAGTCAGACTGAAAAATAAAAACAGGGAGGAGAAGAAGAAGGAAGAGGAGGAGGAGGAAGAAGAGGAAGGGGAGAAGGAGAGGAGGAAAGAAAGAGTAGAGGCACCAAGGGCCACACCCTGCAGAAGAGAGAAACTTCATAGATGTAGACCAGGCAAGTTATTCAACAAAAAACAAGTCCATCAGGGGAAAAAAGTCAGAATCCAGAGCTGCTAAAAGAGATTATCTAAAATGTCCAATAGTCGGGCGCCTGGGTGGCTCAGTCGTTAAGCGTCTGCCTTCAACTCGGTCATGATCTCAGGGTCCTGGGATCGAGCCCCACATTGGGCTCCCTGCTCCGCAGGAAGCCTGCTTCTCCCTCTCCCACTCCCCCTGCTTGTGTTCCTTCTCTCGCTGTGTCTCTCTCTGTCAAATAAATAAATAAAATCTTTAAAAAAAAAATAAATAAATAAAATGTCCAATAGTCAACAAAGAAATTATGATATGTGCAAAGAAATAAGAAATTATGACCCATACTTGCAGCAGGGAGGGTAAGGGGGAAGTAGTCCATAGAAATTACATCTGAGGGAATCCAGATGTTTTGGACTTAGCAGACAAAGACTCACAAGTGGTATAAATATATTTAAAGAATGAAAAGAAACAAGAATTAAAGGAAAATATGATGACAATGTTTCAGCAAATAGAGAATCTCAATAAAGAGACACAAATTATAAAAAGAACTAGATGGAAATTCTAGAGTTGAAAAGTACAATAACTGAAATGAAAACTTCACAAACAGGTTTCACCTGAAAATGTAATATGGAAGAAAAATGTGGGAATTTGACAATAGATCCATAGAAATTATCCAATCTGAAGAACAGAGAGGAAAAGAGAACAATGCAATTAATGACTCACCTCTCATTAGACACAATGGAGGCCAAGTGAGAGATTTAAATGACAAAGTACTTAAAATTATTGAATTGTTCAAGTGCAATAGATGAAGTTTGAGACAAATAAATTATAACTCAATAAAGCTGTTTTTTAAAAAAAAAAACCAAGAATAAGAGAACACAGCACATACATACATATTTAGAACCATTTCTGGGACTACTCTGCCACTCCCATTCTCTCTTTTTACTCTCTCCTTTGTTTTTTGTTTATTTGTTTGTTTGTTGTTTGTTTTAATCCTCCATCACTACCTTTTCCTTCAACCAGACCATGACTTTTGTGGCACCCAAAACCCATGAAGCTCACTCAGGCCCAGAAATAATACTCAAAGATAGTCTTTGAGTCACAGATATTTTCAGATGGACTTTCTCCATGTTCAGATCTCCACCCTTCCTTTCTTAAGAAAGATTTCTTTTTTCCCACTGAGCAGTCCGACTTTATAAATATTAGGAAAAAAAAGAGAGAGAGAGAGATAAGTTGGACATCCAAAATGACAATTGTGACAATTTCAAGATGCCTAACATTCAACAGACAGCTTAAGAAATCCAAAGGCTAGGTCTCATATACATACTTGGCTTTGGCTCCATGATTTAGCACAATAGCAATTTTTATGTAAACTTAGATGTCTCAACATAACGGTCAACTAATTTGTTATTTATGTTTTTGTTATTTATGCCGATGTTTTCTATGGAACAAATAACTCCATCTACTTATGTGCATTAATCTGAAGCAGGTTTGGTGGGGAGGATTCCTTGAAAATCACCATACACTAAAGGCAGTATCTTTCTGTAAGATTAGTCAGATACAGGAGGAATTGGGCAGCTTTTCAAAACTGAAGCTGAACATGACAGATAGGGGCTAGCATCAGGTGGGAAAAGTTACACAGTGTTCTTGGAGCCTGGTGATAATACTGTGCTGGCTAAGCTCGTACGCTTCATCGGTGCAGTATGCTACGAGGACATTCAAATTAAGCTCCTTTTTACAGTGCTGAAAGGACATAATGTGATGCAGGCTTCACAAAACAAACTTTTATCAAAAATGAAATATCAATTATTAGAATTCTACCCAAGCCAGCAGCTTGATCTGGTGGGAAAATCTAAGGCAGCATGCCCTAATAACAAAGCCTTGGGCTGGGAATCAAGAATTCATTCTGGTTCTGCAGCTAAGAAGTTATGTAACCTAAATTATGGCATTTATATTCCTTGGTCCTCAGTTTTCTCATCTGTAAAATAAAGGTGTTAGTCCATCTGCCCCCAAGTCCCCTTTCAAACTTAAGTACAAATGACGCTTATAAAATAGTATTCAGTCCCCCTTCAATTTTTTAAATTGCTAATTAATAAAGCATTTTTAAGTGTTTGCCCAGGACTGATTGTTACCCTCCCTGAACAGTTTGGCAGATGATAATCCTACGGCAAATCATGAGGTCTCCAAAGACAACAGGGAGCAACTTGCTATAAAATTTTACCAAATTCTTTATATTATTAAGGAACTTCCAGAGTCAAATCATGACTGGATATGAAAAAGCTTGAGATTAACATCCACAAAAATGCCTTCTTCCAGACATCTTCATCTTCTGTGGACTCATGTCTGAGTGTTCATAACAAGATACTCAAAATATTCTACCCACTTTCCATGGAGTTCTTAAAAGGTTTAGTCAGAAATGAAGCAGAGATCACCAGCCTTTTCTACCCAAGTTATTCACTGCCTGTGTGCCTCACAAAATGCACCCCCTTATGCTTCCAACATTATTTTGGAATGCATTTCCCAGTGAGGGACTCAGGGAAATGCATTCTGTAAAAGCAGAGGTGGAGGGTCTACCCTAAGGTGTTCTCACTTTCAGCAGTCAACACTGAGCAAAGGGAAGCCAAACAAGAGATGAGGAGGAAAACCAGAGAATAAGCTCACAAATTGAGAATCTGGTCAATCTGCTCCATACATTGAGTAATAACTCTACCCAATTCCAGAAAAGGAATCTTTCTGCCCCCAATGCTCCTTAACTGAATCAAAGCTCCTACTTTTGTATTTTTCTGCAGAACCTCACCGCTGAGAGGTTTATTTTTCAAGCTAGCTATTTTCCTGAGTCAACTGGTGGAAATTCTCTAATTTGTATTACCTCTAGTCTAGTCCTGGGAGCCTATCTAGTAAAACAGGAGAAGGGAAATTTGCATTTGGGCTCAGATTTTTCACAATTTAATCAGCAGGTGAAAGAGAATCATCTTGCAAAACGTGTATTATCTTTAGATGGTCCTTAGCTGTCAATAACCAAGCTCAAGGATCACATTTGACAATAAGCAACATTAGTTTTGCTCTAAAACTATTGAAGAGTGGCCATGTTGTAAGAACCGAATAAGAAACCAAGGCTTTATTTTAACAAATAAGCATTGTCTTTCTCTAAACCATCTCTCTAATATTAACTGCTTTTTCTGTATAAATTCAACTCTTAATAAAACAATTAAAAATAAATGTATTTCATTGATCACTCTCCACCCGCCCCCCTATAGATCCCCCCCTATAGATCCAAAGTTATCTTATTACCCTAGATTTGTACTGACTATATTGATTCTCTCCAAGAATCTGGGATGGGGATTCAAGAATCTGGTCATGGGGATACATGACCACTGGACATGATTCAGGGATGTTGCGCTTAAAGAAGCTCTTTGTGGTCATGCAGTCCTCCTTTGCTGACCAAAGCTTATATCAGTTCTTGTACTAAGATGGATATATGACCATCTGTGATCGTTAATGAAAGATGATCCCAAGCCATAAGAAGCAACTAACCCTTACCACAGCAGCTGGACTCCATCTCCGAAGAGAGTTACAGGAGAATTGTTGCATGCATAGCATTGCTTTGCAAGAATCTGATTAGATACAGTGTGGTAACCAAAAAAATGTGAACAAGCACAACCTCAGAAAGTGAGATTTACTATTCCGTTCTCAGTTCCACATACTTTCTGCATTTCATGAGTAGAAAGGCATTGTTTCTCTAATTTCCACAGAAGCAATGATAAATTATTTTACATTATACATCTGGAAGTAAAATTACGGAAGGAGAAAAGTTAAATGGTATGAAAAAAAGAAAGCCGAGGTTACTCCCCAACCATTGTCCTTAAAGAGGAGGCAGAGAAGGACAAGCCATATCCAGGCAGAACAGAACATACACAGGTGGCATACTGTTTCCTTTGTCAGCGTTGGGTCAGAAAGGAACCAGAGGAAAACTAAGTTTTCATAAGGTAGAAAAGAAGGTAATGTGTCTAATGAATTTTAAAAGGAACTAAATTTTTCCCACAATGTTTCTTGAAACAAAGCCTAAAGAATCACACCGTTTTAGAGGATCAAGGGAACAAAACCTGATCAAGTGTAAGGATAGCAAACTGAGGAACATACAGGGCCCAGAAAACTGGTGCTGTTTGAGAATGCAGGCCCCATGTTGCCAGATCTTCCCATTTTATGCTAGAAATCATATGTAAAATCTCCTGACTTTTATAGCGGTAAGTGGCCCACGCAAAACACCTGTGCATGTTAGCTTTAAGCCATGAACCAGCAGTTTGCAAATCTCTCCCTCCACACCCTGAGGACACTGGGGCTCAAGAAGTTTACAGTCAAGGTCCGATAACTGCTTGTGGGCAAGTCCAGGCCTGGAATCCAGATCTTTGTGTTCAGTCCATCCCACTCAGTAAAACTGGCTTACCCTAAATAGGTGAACAATATGAAAACTACAGAGAGGAAAAAAAATAGATGGATGTGGACCCATCCATTCTTTCATATTCACTACTCAATTAGCAAATACACTGCCAAAGAAAAGAATCTGAGTCTTCCCACATGCGTGTGCTCTGCTATGAGAAGCAAGATGTTTACAGATGTGCGGCCACAGATCCGTTGAGAGATATGCAGGGATACACACAGAACACTTCTCAGATTAGAGTCACACTTAAGGACTGCGAACCATCTTCCTCTAGGATTATGACACTTTCTCAAAATGACAAGCGTGTTGACATAAGGCAATAAACACAACTGACCAGTATTTTCTAAGAAGTTTTACTCGTTAATGCCTTGAAATAACAAACACTATTTAAAAGCCTTTAAAAATAACTCATACTGCAATATTTACTTGTTCCTGTTGAGAACGGAGAACAAAAATAGCCACTCATGGAGGCTTGCATAAGAATAATGTGCTACATTTTTCTCAATAAAATCACAACCAGTTCTCTAAGGTCATAGGTAAAATTCACAAATTTTCACGAAACAAGATAATGCAAACTCAGGAGGATATTTCATCCCTACAAAGAAAAAACAAAAAAGGAAGGTTGTGTGTAAGAATGTTACTGGGGAGTAGTGACTTGCATCTTGCAGGAGTGTGGAATGCATTATGTATGCATAATAGGTTTGCAATAAAGTTGGGGACTGGTATTTAACAAGCTCGCCTTAAAGGAACCTTCAGCCATGAGTTCTAGGATAAGAATTTTAGTAACTAAGACTACAAATACTCAGTGAAAATTTTTTAAAATTTGTCTTAAAGTGTATGTATTCCTATGCAAATAAGATGTGATGTCTGTGATCCATAGACATTTAACATCTTTTTATAATAAAGTTGACAAAGCATGGCTTGGCATTCACTGGCTGAATTTTTTTATCTATTTCATTTAGAACTATATAATCAATAAGGGGAAATGGAAGAAATTCCTTTACAGAAAGGCTGATTTAATTTCTCATAGAATGTTACTATTTAGTTGGTCTGCTTTCTGCCATTGCAGTCTCAGAAGACTCTGAGAGTATGAAATAAATTATACTCACCACAGACCATACAACTAAATGTTCTTTTATGTTATCAAAAGGAATCAAATTAGAACAGCAGTACTTTGTAAATAGCTGGTCACATGATCAGACATTAAGCTAGGAGGTCATTCTCTAAGGACGTAGGAGCTTTAAAAAGATCTAAGAAGACAGGAAACTGAACCAATAACTAAATACTACCATGATCTCATGCTTCATTTTGGGAAACAGTGTAGTGGCAATAAAGAGAATTTTAGGACTATTTTAGATACAAGTATGCAAGGATGGTGAGCTTGCTGTCTGCAAAGGAGCTAACTGCTCCCCTTATAAATGTCAGAACCGACTTCGGAAGGATCCGGGCCAATATAACATCATCTCAAAAAATAACAGCCATTATTATAGATCATACTGCAAAGGGTAGTTTGAATCATATCATCCATACCAAATTCAGTTTCCAAAAGGTAAATCACAAAATTCCGTAATTTTGGTGGCATATTCCTCACCAGGTTCTTAAGGCCAAACATTCTCATAGGCAACAAATGTTTGCTCACTATTTTCTGATTATAATTCCCATAGTGAGAAATAGTTTTGTTCTCCTGAACATGTCATACTTCTCTAATGAACATGACAGTTTTCATCCTTGTACTGTAGCATTTATCATCTCTCAGGGGTCAGGATTTATTCATCTTTGTATTTCTTACTATCTAATGATGCTTTGCACAGTAGATACTTAATACATGTCTGTTGATTAATAGTCATCTAATCGCCCTTTCATGCATGAAATCAATCAGTCGATCTAACATCCATTTAGATAACTCAAATAAAAAATTGAAATGTGAAATGTGTGCTGTTTGTTTTATATGCCTTCTTTGATACATTTTTACCAATTAAGGGGTTTTTTTGACAAAGTTTACTGCTTTCCGTGAAGTACATTCTCTCCCTCGACATTCCTAGATTTAGTGCTGCAATCAAGGGGGAATGAAATAATTATTTCTAATATGGTTTGTAACAGAAATATGGTCCTTAAATCGCTTCCTTACGTGTAATGACATATAAGAGTTCCATCTTCTCACGGAGAACCTACAAGGATTACAATACCAACCTCCTGTGTCATGAAAGTTCATCGCCCAGCGTCTGGCCAAGTTTAAATCGGAGCACATCCGCTGAGCTTTCATAATCCAGCAAGATGCAAGTAAGAGTTCTGGGACCATTTATCTCATCCTTCTCAGTTAATGGGGGTCCCTTTCCCTCTTTACCCTGAGAAATACTGTTTGGCATGGTCCTTAAGCCACTGCTGCTTTTGGATTTTCAGTTAGCAGCTTGAGCTGACAGTGTCAAATTCCGACTGTGTTAGGGCAGAGAATGTGCCCACTCTCTGAGAGTCACACCTCAGCTGAATGCCTGCCTCATACACAGCCACATCAATTTTCTAAGCAGCATATGACAACAGGCGGAGGCCAGAGCTGCAAGGTAGAAGACCTGGCTTTCGGTCCTAGCTGTCACTTCACTTCTTTCAATCAAAAAGAGTCACCCTTTAAACATATTTCTTCATGAGTCAAATGCCGAGTTTGACTCAAAATGTTTTCTAAAGTACCTTCCAGACTTGAAAATCTACAGTCTCCATCTCTTAAAATCTCTTAGAATAGTTTTCTCACCTATTAAGTGGGGGCATTGTAAAGATTAAATTAGACAGTAAACCTATTAGTTCAGGGACTTGATCTATTTTGTCAGTCCTCTAGCCCACGTGACCAGAAGAGCACCTACTACTTTGCAGGCATCCAATAAGTATTTATGGAGTGAATCAGTGGATGCTTTGAACAGGAACAACAGGAATGTAATTCCTTCTTAATAGCTGGCTGCACTGATACTAACCAAGGAGATGACCCAATAATTCTGCCCGTCCACTGAGCAGCACCAACCACAAGAGCTGTCCCACACTTGACGTCTTGCCCACTTATCTCCGATGCAATTGCACGGCATGCCTATTTTTGAAAGGCCCCATGGTTTCTGTTCCAAATCTCCACTCCCAGGGCAATGGTGCTAGGATTAGGAGACTGGTCTGGATCACCCCATTTTCAGTACTGTGCACCCACTTTTTTTGATGATGTCACCAACTGAGGACAACATCGAAGACCCTTGTTTCCTGGAGGCTGCCTGGGAAAGGCTGTGCTAAACCCCATCACCCTCATGGCATGAGGTACACATTGATCCAAAGTTCTGAATTATTTGAGGCAGATCCAATTTCAAATTGTCTTATTATCTGAGGACATGTCAGATCATGTGTATCAGTTTTTGTTTCAAGATATGTCTCTTCTCTCTTCTCTGCTCCACGGTTCTTGTTTAAGAAATTTAGGACACCATTGCCCAAAGCATTTTCCCCAAAACCTAGTCCTGAGAGATGCCTTGTGAATAAAAACAGTTTTATGGGAAAATACTGCGTACACGATGAATATTACCATGTTAAATGCTTCTATAGAGGAGAAACCAACTTGTACTTCTAGTATTTCCCCAAGTTTTGTTCACCAGGAAGCATTTTCCTTTTTCGGTAACACTTATAAACACCCTGGAATGAAGGAACATTTTTTTGAGAAATGCTCACAAGTCTGTTTTAATTTGGACCAAAGAAGGAAATGCAACATAATCTATGAAAAAAATGACAACCTTCAAATTAGTACTGATAAAAACATTGTAACCTTAAAATTTACCTGTGAATAAACTTCACAGGGAGGAAGCAGCCCTAGCTTTAATAGATGTTGGCATTAAGTGTTAAAAGGCAGGGCCCCAGTGAGGCATGCTTTCCTCCCAAGGGAACAGGCTGTAACCTAGGCTGTTAGTTTGGGGGTGGAGGAGGGGCATGCCTTTGATAGCTTGAAACAGTAAACTGCCACAGAGAAAAAGGCTTCTGACCAATAAGGGGAAATCTTCCAGGAGAAATGCAGACAGGAGATCATCTCCTCTCTGCCCAGTTAACTCCTCGCAGATTTATTTCAGATATGGAAGAAAGTTTTGGTGTAAGCCTGTTTTAAAGAGTTATCCACATTAGAGGGAAAACACATATCTTACATTCCTCCCATTCGATACATTTGCACAAGAGCAAAGGGAAAAGTTTGAGTCAAAGACCAATGCAATTGACAGAGAGAGGTCATGGATGAAGCAGGAAGTACTGTACTGGAGAGGTAACGTCCAAACAGGACGGATTCATATATGGGTGCGCTAGGTCTGAGAGGCACGTGTAGAGTCTAGTAACTACAGCGGGGTGCTTAGAACTTTCCTTGATTGCTTAATACAACTGTAGGTGGTCCTTGGCTGCTTCTGATTTGACAAGGACATCACAGTGGGGTTCTAAAGTGAATTAGGTAAGCTGCCCTCTGTGCGTTCAGCGACAGGCACCTGGGCATCTATGGTTTATTAACGGCTCTCTAGGTGCTCGGGATGCAGCCAGAATTGAGGACCATGGCTCTATTCTCTTCCAGAAGATGCTTAATTTCCCTGGCAATGCAGGTTCAGAAAGAAAGGAAAAAAGAGAGGCCAGAGATGGGGAAAACCAGAGTCACGAGTCTGGCTTCCATGGCAGACCCTTCACATGTCCTGTAGAAACTCCCTGTGCAAGTTGGTAATTGGTTGTGGGTGAAGGGTGATCAGAGATCGAGACGGAAACAGACTTTAAATGACAGCAGTTTAGGGCGCCTGGGTGGCTCAGATGGTTAAGCATCTGCCTTCGGCTCAGGTCATGATCTCAGGGTCCTGGGATCGAGTCCCGCATCGGGTTCCCTGCTCAGTGCAGAGCCTGCTTCTCCCTCTCCCTCTGCCACTCCCTCTGCTTGTGCTCTTCTGTCTATCTCTCTGTCAAATAAATAAATAAAATCTTTAAAATAAAAAAAAAAAATGACAGCAGTTTACAGAACACTGCTGAACACAGTGAGCCGCGAGCAGAGGGGAAACAACAAGACTTTTACAAACCCCAAGAATGCTTTTGTAGTATAAGCTTATTCCTTGTAGCAAATTCACTGTAACCAAATCCCCAAAGACCCACTTCTTAATGCCATGACAGGAAAACATCTTTGTTTTACAAAGCCCTTCATTACAGTTCTCTAGTTCCAACTTCATCTCCCCATCAGATAGCCACTAAGAATACCAGCTAGCATGTATTAAGCTCTCTCTCATTACATGCCAGGCAACGTGCTAAGCACGGTAAGCACCGAGGCTGTTCCTCTTCACCACAACCCCGTGCGATGAGTAACGTTCTTCTCCTTATACGGAGAGGAAAGTGAGGCTTGGAGAGGTTAAGTAACTTACTCAAAGTTACACTGCTGGGAAGCGAGGGAGGGAGGCAGGGCCAAGCTGGACCCTGTCTGCTAGAGTCCTTGCTCTTAAATCTGCTTGTGTCAGGCTGCCTGGACAGATCAAGCTCAATTCCTACCCCACCACCTCTAGGGGATGTGTCCGTGTTTGGGTGAAGACTGGACTCGGCTGAGGCTTTCCCGCAGTTAAGAGTGTTAGAGCTGGCCGCCTCTCCTTATCCCTCTGCTTTCCCGAGGCAGGATAACCTTTACCCTGTGGGTCAGACATCTTCAGAACTTCCACATCCAGGTGATCCATCTTTCACTTCTTCTTGCATTTGTAATCAAGGCCCCTACACAGCATCACATGAATGGTATGTCTAAGAAGCGCTAGATCATCCATGCTGGGTCCAGGTTGTCTTGCGCTAGACCTGCGCCCCAGATCTGTACCTGGTGGTGTTCCTAGTTCCACCGATAGTCAGCTTTGGTGCCCCCTCTGGCAGGGTTCCCTCTGTTCTGAACGGGTCCCCTTCAACGTTCACAGTTTGCATTTACCCAGTTAAGGAGGGAGCCCATTGTCCGTAGACATAGATCACAGATCTCAATCTCAGAATACAACAAATAGTATATTCCTCTCCTCAATTACCTTTAGCCAAGTAATGGCAACAATTTTCGGGAACAGATTGAGTTTCATTCCAAACAGGTAAAACACCATTTAATCAGTTCTGCTTAGTATAGCAATTTCCAGGTCTCTAAGGATAGACCATGGTAACAGTGCTTTGCTGATCTGGTTTTCACAAAAAAAAAAAAAAAAAAAAAAAATCTATTAAAAGAAAATCCTTTAGAACAGATGTGTTGACAAATCCCTGTCCACAAAGCAGTCAAGCTATTTAACAAAAATGTTGGTTCAGTATTTGTTCTATCTGTTATAAGTGTGTGGGTTTGCTGAGTCTCAGTGGAGGGTGGGCTGGAGGTGGGGGGGGGGGCGGAGTGGCTGGAGAGAACGGAGAAAGAAGCATTAGCAGAGCCAGGTAAGGATGAAAGAAAACAGCAGTGGTGTAAGGTGAGAGGAAGGGGGGTGCTGGGGAGAAAAGGAAGACAGGGCAGGACAACCACAACCAAAGTTTCAGGAACAGGTACCAGAAAGCAGAAATCAGGAAACGCTGATGCTTACCATTCCAGGCGCTGCTAATTTCAACAGTTCTTCCCCCAACGCAGTCATCTTAAATCATCTTCTACCTCACTCCCTCTCCTCCCCCAGTATACCTCTCTCAATTCAAGAAACCACTGGATTCTCAAGCCTTAAATCTGTGAGTCTTCTAGACTCCTCTCTCTCACTCACTGGCGTTGAGTCAATCACCAAGTTCCAGTAACTCTTTCACTTTACTGTTGCTCAAACCTGTTCCCTTCTCTGAGTTACTGCCATCACCTCTCACGCAGACTCCTCCCACCACCTCCCACTGCCCTTGCTCACACCCTCATCCAATCCATTCTTCACCCAGCAGCCCAGAGGGCTTTTATTTAAAATGCAACCTTTATCACCTAAGTGCATCTACACCCACTCTTTCTACTCCCATCTTTTTGCCCCCTCCTCCTGCCGCCAGTGCTGACATGTCGCCCCAATGCCTTCCGGGGCACCCCTACGGCATTCTGAATAAACTTCAAACTTTTAGAATGACGGACAAGACAGTCTAAGACTGGACCCCACCTACAATACCAGCTTCATCTTTCCTCCCGGTTCTCTTTCCAGTCCCTATCTCCCCTCCAGCCAGCATCCCCAGCTCCCGAATGTTCTCATCTCTGTAACTTTGCACATGCACGGCTCTCTGCAAAGAATGGCTTGTCACCCTCACCAACTCATCCTCCCAGACACAGAGCTAGGGCACAGATCAGGAACATTCTCCTGATTGCCCCTCCCCTGAGGTCCCATCATCCTTTGAGCCTTTCTCTCTAGAGGAGCCCTTGTCATTGTCACACTGTTTTTTTAATCTCCAAAAGATTTTAATCTCCTCAGGAGCGAGAACTCTGTCAGGATTTCCTCAACATAAACCTAAAGCTCACCACACAATAGCTACTTAGTGATTGCATGTGGAAGGAAAGAATCCATGCTCCCATCAAAACTTTCAGTGTTAGGAAGCTATTATTTGCAAAGAGTGCACACCAAAGCAAAAGGGGAACAAGTAAACTTTCCATACCCTGCAGCACAAGGTTTTTACTTTAACCTAATTTGAATTTAACAAAACCATCTAAATAACCCATCTAGTTAATTAAAATGGAATTTTTACCTGCAAATATGAATAGAGGTTTAAAATAACTTTGTATACCATTTGAATTGTTCTCTCTGATGGAATCCTATCTGCAGTTTAATCACAGTGTTTATTGATGTTTCCATAAATGTATCTGTACTGAAGCACAGTTTATTTTCCGGACCACAGAGCTCTAATTTCAACCACCCCAGAGAATACCCATCATTTTCATCCAATTCCTTGACTTCATAGGAGGTCTTCTTTCTCCTCAATGGGACAAATGAACCATTTCCCATCATTTAAGCTCAGAGCTGCTGCTGCAGTAGAAGTCCTTTGCACAAGAGAGGACAATTCATTAGGCACTCAACAATACTACACTAAATGCCAGGAGAAGAAATTAAGGGCCTAGATAAAGACCCTGCCATTGAGGAACCTCCATTTTTAGATGTGAATAGTCAGCATCTTGGAAGAAACTGCTGTTAGCACTCTATTATTCCCAGACTGTCCACCTCTTTTCCCTGTTTGCTTTTTCTTTCCCTTTCTGGCCTCTCTTGTCTACTCTCTTTTTTTCCTTTCTGAAGATTCCCACACCCCTGTCCTTAGCCATAGGCCTGACATTGACAATCCCAATAACTCCAAACTCACAGACTAATTCCAAACTTTTCTCATGCTCCCTCCCTCAACTTCTCCTGCCCCAGACCCTTGGGAAGTCCCTGCATCCCCTCCCTTCTCCTGCAAATGATTCGACTTCTCTGTGTTACAATTTCTATTGATGGAAGTCACATCTGCACAATCTTTTGCAGAGCACTGCTACATCAGACGAGATGAATATAAAAATATACTAACACCATAAAGTGCTACACAAATCCCATCATCATGATGACGTTTATGATCATTTTTTAAGTAAAAAGATAATAAGCATATGACTGTCACACAAACCAAAATAGCTCATTTGGTCTTCATTTATAACTCTGCCTAAATTTACAGTCCTAAATCCAACCTTAATTCTGAAGAATATGTAATGGTGGATGGGTGGGAGTGGTGGAGGAAAGAGTAAAATGTTAGGGGAGGGGTAAATTCAGCAGCAAGAGAGAGGGATTTCCACACGTTCCCTTTCAGAGCATTGTTTCATTGACTATAGACACTATCGTAATAATGCCATTAAGAATAATAGGTAATATCTATTAAGTAATTTACTATGCACTAAGCACTCTTTTAAGTGATTTACATGTATTAACTATCCTCCCCACAACCCAATGAGATAGGAAGTGTGACTACCCTCATTTTACAATAAGGGAAACTGAGGCATGAGGTTATATAACTCAGCAACCTGAATCTGGAGCCCACATTCTTGACCAGCACGCTCCACTGACTTTCAGCATAGAGCTGCACTTAAGTACACGGGTTACAGAGTTAAACCACCTAGCACTGAAGTTGCGGCACCACTTACAATAAACTTCAGATTAATGAGTTAATAAATACCTAGCACATGATAAGCACACAGTAGAGGTTAGCTAGCAACACACTGCCTCAATTTGCTTTCTTTGCTTCCCAAACAATGAACTGGCTCTGTTGATTATCCCAAAGCAAAACAGTTTTTGAAGCCAATATCTTTAAAATAAGATGTCAAGTGGAAACCCATACAGACACACAGTGAACCGAGTGAACTGGGATCATTAAATATGTCAAGCTCAGTCCCTCCCAGACTTGACAGTGGTATGGGGCAGCAAGAAATCAGAAGCATTAATTTTGCCATTTGCTCAGTACCACAATGGTCCTCTGTGAATAGAATTAATTGAATTTTTTGGCCCCAAATCAATCCATACAGGGTGAAGCAGACACAGCCTAAGGTCTGTCTCTCTAAACAGATAAGGTGAAATAGAGAGCAAGGCAATTTTAGATAATTTTCATGCAGTTAGTCCTGTTGAATAATTTAAGCCAAAAATCCCTGTTTAGATTTAATGAAGGTTTTTAAAAATGAAATAATTTAGGTAATTGTCCCAGATTTCCATTGCACTTTGCTTGTATCCACAAAACTTAAACTTGCAATGGAGAAACTCATTTTTAAAAAAAAGGATCAGGAACTCAGCTTCTATTCAGGTGAAAGGAGGAGTCCTCTGCAGACTCTACTTTACCTGATCAGAACCATCCTTAGCTACTCTTCTTTCACAGGTCCTGTGTCGGTACTTCCCACATAGTTCTTCCCATCATAGAAGAAATATGATCAATTATTTCATAATAGGGTGTGAGTTGCCCAGTATATTACTCCTTCCTGGAGTATTTGCAATTTAGAAAAGAACCACTATATGAGGGAAAAGCTTAACAGAAAGTAATGAGTCATTATTGGTGGCATTTCAAATATCCACAGTAGGCCTATATCATTGAGCAGGGAAACTTCCCAGCTTCCTGTCAAATCCACAGACATCTATTTCCACTACATAAAGTGAAACACTTCAAACTTTTTGGCATTTTAAGAATCAGAAATAATACATTTTGATATTATAAAAACCAAAGCAATAGGAACTTTCATTAATGGAAAATAACAGACAATGGGAATACCTATTCAATATACTAAAAACTATGAAATAAAGGGCATTTTCTCACTAAAAATATGGATTTTTTCTATGTTTTTCTGTATTATATAAGCTTGAGAAGATATTCTTTTCAAATGTAATGAAATATATAAGTCTAACCATGATATTTGGCAACAGACATGTAATTTTTCCAGATATAAGAAAAGAAAGTGTAAACAAGCACATTTGCCACACAGGGAAGGTACTGACTCACTAAATAATATACATTTGCGGAGTAAGCTAAAGGGTCAGAATATGTGTGGTATAGCTATGTGTCTGCATGCACATGATGTGTATATTTATGTGCGCCCCAAAAAACCACCGCCAACCCAGTTTTAGAGATGTGAGACAATGATGTCTTGAGCTTTCACTAATTTTTCTTAATAGTTATTCAACACCATGATGATATTTATAAAAATTGCCCATATGCATTTTTAATATAGTAAATTTTAAGTCCAGAATTTAGAACAATTGTATTGTGTAAGGATTTGACCACTGTCATCATGAGAACTACCATCTTTAATAACAAAATTACATTGTGTATGTATTGTTGGGCATAGCACAATACTGTATAGTATTTCAGTCTACCTTCTATGTGTAAGAATTTTTTAAATTGTGGTAAGATACACATAACATGAAATTCACCATCTTAACAATTTTTAAGTATACAGTTAAGTATTAAGTATTTTCACATTGTTGGACAACAGGTCTGCAGAACTTTTCATCTTGCAAAACTGAAAGTCTATACCCATTAAATGACAACTTCCCTTATATTCACACCTTCCTTATGAGATCATTCCAAAGACTAAATAAGTTATTGTAAATAAAGCACTTAGCACAGTGTCTAGCATACAGTAAGTGCTCAAAAATGGTACTTGATACTGATGTTGGAAGTGATGTTGGAATAAGAGGGCTTGAGATATATACTTGTAAGAACCTTACCATCTTGTTGGGAAGAGACCACTAACTCACATGGAACATCTAAGTGATGATAGTACACTTTGGGACATCCAGAATGTGTTGGAGGAGTTCAACAAAGGCAGAAAGCAATCCAGAGTTCAAAGCAGTTAATGTTCATAGCACTTGTGAACTTGGATGAAGGAGAAAGAGCTTCTTTCCTTCATCTCCATGATTTTTTTCCTCCAGGATCATGCCCAGGCTAAAAAGAGATCCAAGCTGACTTTTTTATTCATTGTACCTCAGTATAGGGAGGCAAAGAGGAAGTCAGGGGAGGCTGACTGAAAAGCCAAACCAGAGGTGGCAGGACTTGGAGAAACAGACATGGCCAAGAAGGAAAGAAGGAAGCCTGGGACGATGGGCAAGTTTTAAGGAGTCAGGCAACAGGCAATAACCATGGGTCTAGGAAAAGAGATGATTAGGTCTGCTACCTAGTATGAAGTATTCAGCCACAGGCATGGAGACCAAAGGACTCTAGAAACCTGGAAACGGTTCTAAAGTAAGAAATATCCCAGAGCAATTGCTATATCAGACAAACTATCAAGGTACCACATGGCAAGGACTTGGTTACTGAAATTGGGTACTGAAGCAAAACAAGAGCCTGGTTATTAGCCCCACCACAAAAGGTAAGAGGTAGACCAGCAAGCTGAACATGTGAGTTCCTGAATCAATCCCTTAACAAAAATGACCCTAATAAAAACAGGCTCATGATGGCAGACTTACTGCAGTGGTTCAATCTGGGACAATCAAAGGAACTATGGAGTCAAGAAATCGGAGTGCTTTGCTCTGATTGCCTGTGCTTTCTGCTAGCATTGAATGACCTAGAATGCAGACTGTGAGGTGAGCTTATGCTCTAGACACTTACTAAATATCTGTTGAATGAATGGTTTGTGGCCAATGAATCATTAAGCTCTCTAGCATGATGCCTGTCACCTCCTACCAATAGTCAGGTCATTTATTTATTCTACCAACATTAATTGAACTACATACTGGCCCCTATTCTGAGTGCTGTGGGTACAGAGATGATTAAGCTAGTCTTGTATGGCTCTCAAAATGCTCGCAATCTAAAAGGCAGTGGGAATCTTTTGGCAACCAGGAATCTGTAGATCAAGCACTCTTCTCCATGTGTTATTTCAGCTTCCTTCTGATGTTCCACAATGAAATTGGAGCATGTGGTCAGTGATTTCTTTGATCCATGTGAGAACACACACACTGTATCTCCACACATGGATAAAGCTGCAAGAGTGTGGTTGGACTGGACTAGAGTAGTAGAGGCCACAGCAGTGGTAGAAGAAATGGTAACAGGAGTAGTATTCATAATTGGTAGGTTTCAGGATATATTCTAACATTAGAGATGGTAGACCTACTGATGAATTGGCTGTTGGGAATGAGACAGAGAGAAATCAAGGATAAGTTGTGTTTTAGCTTGCTCAACTGGTGGAGTGGCAGTTCTCTTCACTGAAATGAGGACTTGGAGAGAAAAGGGGCTAACCAAGAGTTATACTTTTGACATGTTAAATGTGAGATGCCTAGTAGACAACTACGAGGACAAGCAGTTAGACAAAATGCTGGGGAAGAGACTGGAGGTGGAGGTGTAAGTTTAGAAAGTATCAGCTCTTAGATGGAACAGGAGGAGATGGCTAGATAATGAGTAGAAAATAAAAGAGGGCTGAAGACTGAGCTCTGGGACATTCTACCATTTAGAGATCTATAAAAGAGGAAAACCCAGCTCAAGAGACTAAGAAGGAACAACCAGTTTAGCAGCAGGAAAACCAGGAGGGTGAGAAATCAAGAATCATAGAGTATCCAGAAAAAAACAAATGAGTAAAGGATATGGAAATACAGTGCATGCAAAATGAAGTACAAATGGATCCTAGGAAAGAAAAGATGCTCAAAGAAAATAAAATTTAAACACCATTGCAAGATCATTGTTCACCCATTTGATTAGCAAAGATCAAAAAATTTAATAACACACCACATTGGTAAGATTGTAGAGAAGCAGTCTCATATATTGTAGATGGGACTACAAACTGGCACATTCTCTTTGGAGAGCAACTTAGCAATATCAAAATTTTAAGTGTGAATATACCCTTTGACCAAGCAATTCTACTTCTGGGAATTGATCTTGTAATATTTAGACTTGTACAAAATGATATATGTACAAGGACATACATTGAAAAACTATATTCAACGGTAAAAGGTTAGAAACAACTTGTATAGATCATCAGGGAACTGGCTAAATAAATTACGACTCATCCTGCAATAAATATTAAAATTATGGGAACTGGTTAAATAAATTATGGCTCACTCTGGAATACTATTCAGCTATTTAAGAAAATGAGGCAAAAAAAAAAAAAATGAAGCAACTCTACAGGTACCATATGGAAGGTTCCTGAAGATACATGATTAAGTGAAACAAATCACAGTTTAGATTAGTATCTTTGGTATATTACCTATCTCTCGTGTAAGTAAATAAAAGAATATATATATATATATATATCTTTGTATATGCCTAGAATATCTGTGTAAGGATACACAATAATCTTATGACAAGGTTGTCTCTGGGCATGAGAACTGTGTGAGGTGGAAGAGAGACTTACTCTTGGTTTATATTCTTTCATACGCTTTGAATTTTATAACATTTACATGTGTTATCTATTTTTTAAGTATTTTTAAAAATTTGAGGAAGGGGTGTTGCCAAGAGGTCAAGTAAAATGAGGATTGAAAATCACAAGGCAAGATGGAGTTCCTTGGTGATCTTTGTAAGGGAGAGTCCACTGGAGTGGTATGGATGAAAACCCAGTGAGATTTAAGTGAGTGGGAGGTAAGTTAAGTGGTGATTGTGAATATAGAGTTCTATGCTGGAAAGAACATGACATTATCTCTACTTCTGACCCAACCATTTCTTACCTTTTCAACCTGAACAAGTCACTCACTTTCTGTGAGTCCCAGTTACTTAATTACTAAGATGAAGAAAGTTACATTTGCCCTGCCTCCTGGAGAGTATTGTTGTTGGCTCAAATAAGAGAATGCTCTTTAGTTGGTAAGCTATGAAACCCAATTAGGGAAGACGTAACATTATTGTTATCACTACCTTGTACTGCAGGGGAAGAAAAAAATCCTAAGGGAAATATTTTGGGAAGTTTGAGATTCAGTGTTTGCTCCACCAGTCCATTTTTATAATGTAATCTATTTACATTCTAGATGGGTCTACTTTGTGATATTGCTGCTTTCTCAAATGCCTCTCTTTTCCAAATAAAATATATTTTATTTCTGACTTAAAACTCATTGATTTTGAAGCTATAGCTTTAAAAAGAAAAAGCTAAAAAATCCTATTGGTTATCTTTGCTTTAGCATTAGTTTGATAATACAAATATACATATATCATAAAAAAGAAAATATTGTAGTATCTCATTTCCCAGAGAAAACCACTATTAACTAGCATGCTTTTTAAATCCTTTCAGATAGTTCTCTATTAAAATCAATATCCTTATACACATTTATTCAGGAATTGACCCCTCCTGACACTTCTCAATCCAAAACTAAAACATTAGCTACAGTGTCCCCTCCAAACACATTAGCCATCAAGATTTGACTTACAATGAGAAAAATCAAGAGCACTTTTTCTGTTATGAAGAAAACCCATATACAAAGTTGGAAAGAAACAATTTTGATTTTAGTGCCTTCTTAAATGTTTTGACTTCCTAAATGTTGAGTAGAAGTTGTAGAGCTAATTTTACCTTGCCAGCTAGTTCCTATCTCATTGGAAGCTGGGGCAATAGTATGAATAGATGCCCTGCAGAATAAAAAAATGTAAAACTCCCTTTGCTACTAACCCCTTTGACCAAGATAATTAGGAAGCACCTAATTTAGCCCTGAACATTCAGTAGTGAATAATATATTCCCACTTGAAAGAGAAATTTTAAGACATAATAAATATTCTTTTTAATCAAATTAATCTGTGTTTGCATAAGCAGCTCCATCTCCAGGGCAGGTCCAAGATAGAATTTGTGCATGAATCACGCAATACATCTCTATCTACGAATGTGAATTTATGAGTTACAGAAACTTAGCATTGCAGGGGTAAAAATAAAGATAAAGACTTCTGTTTTCTTTCTCACCTAATTGTACTTCATCAGGGCAACATCGGTACTTGCAACAATACTACACCAATGGGAAAGTAGCTAAATTTGGCCATATAAAAAAAGTATTTTTTCTTTTATTCGTTGTACAAGTCTGCTTGGGCTGCCATAACAAAATAGCATTGACTGGGTGGCTTAAACAACAGAAGTTTATTCTTTCATAGTTCCGGAGGCTGAGAAGTCCAAGATCAATGTCCTGGCCTGGTTGCTTTTTAATGCTGGCTCTCTTTTTGTCTTGCAGACAGCCACTTTCATCTCCCTGTGTTCTCACATGACAGAGAGCCAGCAAGCTTTCTGGTATCTCTTTTTATAAGGGCACTAATCCCATCATGAGGGCCCCATACTCATGACCTCATGTAACCCGAATTGCTTCCATAAAGGCTCCATCTCCAAATACAGTCACACTGGAGTTTAAGGCTTCAACATATAAATTTGGGGGAGATATAAACATTCAGCCCATAACACTGGTCATTTCTGATGTAATTGTAGTATTAAAAGAATTATAGAGAATGAAAAGTAGTGAAAAATGCCCTGGATTAGAAGTCAAGAGATTTGAGTTGTATTACAATTCATTGTGTGTCTTTGAATATCTGTCTCTTGCATGTGTTAAAATGAGACAGGTAGACGACAGACTCACCATCAGAATTAATGTTCCATTTAGTCAAAGCAAAAAGAATCTTATAGCACTTAATTTTTCTGACGCCAGCTAAAATTAATTTCCGTCCAGCTGTGAAGAGATGATTGAATTATAACTCCCCTTCCCTTTCAAAAATTATCTTTTCCAAACAAAAATCCAGTTTTGTTGCCAGAAATAAATAAATTCCAGTACATATAGGAGAGATGGTTTTAATGTTGCAAAACCATGTATAATGTATATCACATGATTGATGAAAGAGAGACATTGGGGAACAATCCATCAGAGAAAAAGTTTAAATGATTTCAGGTTTCTTATTAATTTCCTTTCATCATCTCACCTTCACCTCTGAATTTACTCCTTCATACTATGATAATGTTATCACCACCAGACTTAATACAATTAGTTAGTAATCTTTCCACTGTCATAATGATACATAATTGCCTTCACCTCATCTGTGAGGGTAATATATAGTTTACATGGCTGTTATAAGACACTTTTCAGATTCTGTGAATTTACATAGTAAATATGTAGCAATTTTATTATACTTAGGGTTCAAATATCTTATAAACTAAGAATAATAACATAAACTCTGAAGTTATGCAATAAGTATTGAAAGTTTGATAGTGTCATGTAACTCAAGCAATGCTTAATTTTTTTTTTTAATTAGAGGTAGGCATAGAAGATGTTTGACTATGACACCCAGGAAGCCATAGAAATTATTTCTATACAACAGAGAATTCTTTTTCAGGTTGAGTCCAACCACTAGCTGCTCCATTATGTCACAAATCCATGGAAATATAAATAATTTTTTCCAGTCCCTCAATATAGGGCAAATCAAAAAACTCTCAGAGAAAGAAAGTTGCAGCAATGCTTGCAAAGAACAATCCCACTCCAAGGACTTTGTAAAATATAGGGGAAGCACAGGAATCCCCTTTAAATTTGGAAGATAGTGAATTTGATGCAAATTACATCTGACATGATTACCTAAAGAAATGGCTTATGAAAACTCTACTTAAACGCTTTCCTATGCAACTGTAAATGCAGCAAACAAACATTCTCTCACAGTAGTAATCTTGACTCTGAGGCAATACGTGCCCATTCCGAGGCAGGCAGTTGTAGAACATACAGAGTATAGGACCCAGAAATGGAGCCATGCAAAGGGACCAACACTAGGTCGGAGATACTTCTCTGATCCACACTTACCTAAGATTCCACGATTTCTTCATGGGAAGAGATGAATGTCACTGTCAGAATGACGTTCAGTATTCATTGTTATTTGTTGTATATGTATTTAAGCACAACTTAATTTTAAGTATAGTAGTACTAATTTCATACCACGGATTTATATTCTCAGCTATACACAATTCTTTCAAACCTTATTAAAGAATGTTGTCTAGAAGAGGTGATTCCCAAGACCCCACCTAACAACCACAGTTAAGATTCAGTTGCCCAGGGGCTCCTGGGTGGCTCAGTTGGTTAAGCATCTGACTCTTGAGTTCAGCTCAGGTCATGATCTCAGGGTCGTGGGATCGAGTCCCTGGTCAGGCTCCATGCTCAACATGGCGTCTGTTTGTCCCTCTCCTTCTGTGCCCCCCCCACCCCGGCTTTTGTTCTCTTTTTCTCTCCCTCTCTCTCTCTCAAATAAATTAATTAATTAAGTCTTTAAACAAAAAAATAAGTGTCACTGCTAGCAGAGGGTGCTTGAACGGGTCCTACCCAGGTAAATACATACGATGCCAGCCTTTAACTGGGACTAAACATGAGTACTATAGCATACATGGCATTGTCCCTGACTTCTAGAAACATACGATGTAGTTGGAGAGGCAAAACTGATAGACAAACACGCACAAACTTAGCAAACAGGGGCCTTTGCGCAAGACATTACGCCAAGCAGAATAAAGAGGAATGGGACTCCATGTCCTTGACCTCAAAATGACTATAATCTTTAAGTAGGAAAGGACATAATAATAGCAATAAAATAATGATTTCAAACACATGTTGGGTCACGTGTCAGGCCAAGAGCTTTACTGCACACAGAAGGATTTCATTTAATCCTCATAGTAACACTACAAGGTAGGTATTATTATGCTTATTTTACGGATAAGGAAACCAAGCTCACAGAGTTTAAATAAGTGGTTCAAGGTTATAAAACTAGTAAAATAGGGCTTGTTGGTTTGACCCCAAGGAGCATTAGCTCCCCTCTGTGATATCACACTGCATCTCCCACAATACACAAACTTTTGTTACAGGGAAAACTTCCTAAAAACAGACCCGTGAACTGCAGGTTGTTATGGCAGTCATTTGCAGCCAGAGGGAACTGGAAGTGTTTGGTGGAGGAGATGGCCTTTGAGCTGGCCCCTGAGCGATGACAAGGAGTCTAATAGGAGCTGAGTAACTATAAGAAGTTGGGTCATTCCAGGAGGCAGGAGGCCCAGAGGTGGGAGAACATACGTCTTGTAAAAGAGACAATAATCTTTTTGGGTGGTAACCTAGAAATAATATGGTGGAGTGGTGGGAAAAGTCAGTTGGAACCAGGTTGGAATCAAATGGTAATAAGCAGGTCTTGAATGCTATTTTAAGGAGTTTAGACAGTGTGGTAGATACCAGTGATCTATTGAAAGGTGTTTGAGGAAGAAGGGCATGGGCAAACAGTGCTTCAGTGTGATTACAAAAGGAGACAATAATTAGGTGATGATACATGTCAATTATGAGCAAATATAATCTCAATGTGGAGAAATATTCCAGTTGCAATATTAGGAGAGAACTAGTAGACTGTTTCAGGGTGGCTAGTTAAATAATCGATCACATCTTGACCAGAATCATCATAGTTTAGACAGGGCCAAGAAGGTTTATACATTCAGTTTCATCAGCTACACCGCCAACAGTGTGATTACACCACAAGAAATGATCAAGTAGCAAGGAAAATAAAATAATAACTTATGATAATAGCTAATCTTTGTGGAACTTGTATGATGTGTCAGGTGCTGCCCCTTAAGCTCTTTACAATAATAATCTGGTGTCTGCTGAGCCCAGATTCGCTGCAGAGGAGGTTGGATAGTTCTGGGAACTATTTAAATCAGGCTATCTGAGAGATCAGAGAATTCGTCACTTTTCAAGCGTTCAGATTACTAGTGACATCAAACAGAGTCTCTTCCTCCTGTTCAGTGGTCACAGATAAACATACTCACTCCCCATCTTTCCCTTTCCTAAACTCCATAAGGGCTCTTTGCCCCAAACACCCTTCCACCTCCAAGATTACAGTTCCTTTTACATTCTTTACATTTTACGGTGATCCTTTCTCCCCCACTTCCATCTCTTCAGCAAACTCTCTCTCCTCCAAATCAGTAGTGGAGGTTATTTCTAGGAAAAGCTCCTCCAAGTAAACTGATTTCCCCTCGCTATGTACTCATTCTGGAGTCTTATTTCTGCATTTTGAAGCATTTCTGGGACCTGCAGCTCAGTGTCCATGATCACCTAAACTTTCTCAATGTAAAGAGAGAAAGCAGTTGGGAAACAAAAAGCAAGAGAAAGATTTTGTGACCACTCTCAACCTTGACTAGCAAAGGAGACTTAATACCTGTGTTCTTGCTCACAAAACACCTACTGTAAGTAAGCTATATGCTTAATAAGCCACATTAGGAAGGATGGGGGCACTAGTTTGAGCCAAATTATTATATTTAAGTTCTTTAATGATGGAAACTATTTCTTAATAATCTCTGTATCTCTGAATTGCCTAGCACAGTAAACTACACACTCTAGACACTAAATAAATACCTGTTGAATAAATACATTTTTTCCATAGATTGGTGAAAGGGAGAGGAAATAAAATTCAAACATGAATAATTGACTTGTTTTAACAGTTTGAGGTAACATACCTCATAAAGAATGAGGACAATGGCAAACTTTGAGCAGAATATTGGATTTTTGTAGAGATTTAATAATCTATTCTTTTACATGACCAATATAATGAATATCTTTAATAATAATACCTGGTTATTTAATTCAACAACTCAGGCTGTAATCAGGTCTTCAGTCAGGTAAGAGAAAAATTATATACATTCTTCCCTCTCACCCGCCCCCTGCTTTACCCACAATCTCCTCTATTTCAGTGAATGGTGTACTAGTTTGAACGATGCCCCCCCGCCAAACAGATCCAAATCCAAATCCTTGGAACCTATGAATGTTACCTTATTTGGTAAAGGGGACTTTGCAGGCATAATCAAGTTAAGGATCCTGTGATATGATCATCTTAGATTTCTCCATGTGGGTCCTAAGAGACAGAAGAGCAAGAGGCAACTTGACCACAGAGGCAGAGACTAGAGTCATGCAGCCAAGGAATGCCAGTGGAAGCCAACAACCACCCAAACTGGAAGACACAAAGAATGGATTCTCCCATAGAGTCTTCGGAGGGAGTGCAGGCTTGCCAACACCTGGACGTGGGACCTCCAGACTACATTTCTGTCGTTGTAAGTCACCCAGTTTGTGTTAATTTTTTTACAGCATCCCCCCAAATCTAATACAAATGACAACTCTTCCCTTCCAGTTGCTCACCAAAACCCCCTGAGTCCCGGACTTGTTTCTTTTTTTCATACTGCCAATTCATCCAACAGCACTATGTTTAACATATACCACGAGGCCGTCCACCTCTTAGCACTTCCACTTCTCTGCCTGGGTGAAGCCGTTGTCCTATATCAGCCCCTTGGAGTCTCTGTGATCCTCTGTAATCTACTCCCAATGCACCAGGCACACTGAATCTTTTCAAACTTACTTGAAAACACTGCAAGTGCTCCCCATTTCACACAGACTAGAAGCCAGTATCCCCACACTGGCTTGTACAGACCCCAGTTTCCACCTGACCTCCCGTCTGCCCCCCACACACACACAAACACACACAGCTCTGCTCCAGCCCACAGCCTCTGCCCTCTTCCCTGCTTCACCTCCGAAACCCCAGGCCCGATCCCACCCCCACCACAAGGCCTTTGCAGTTCCCTCTGTTTGGAAAGTGGTTTCTGCAGGTAACTGCAGGGTGCACTTCGTCACCTCCTTTAAGTTTTACCCAAATGTCACCTTCTCAGAAAGGAGTAGAAACTTACTGAATAAATAATTAAGTGAAGAGATTTCAAATCAATATCTTTCATAACCAGCCAGCACTTATACTTTATAATTATTCTCTTTTCCCTATCATTGTTCTTTTTAAAACATGTGACCAGGTCTTAATGTCCCATGCATCTTTTCTCAACCTGTACAAAATGAGATTCCTTTATAATGTTTCATACATTAAATCCACAATTACTCAATGACCTTGGATGTTTTGGAAACATACACTAATGTCCAATATTTTCTGAAGTCGTATGGCATACTTTGGCCAAGTAATTCATTAATTTCAATTTGTGAAGTAAGTAAAGTATTCTTTTCTTCATAATCAGGCTGACACTTGTGTATGTCCTCATTTTTTTCCAAAGTTACAAACTACTGTCAGAAACATGAATGGTGATTAGTTAAAGAATAATGTAAGAAAGTGGTTAGAATAACAGAAAGTTAGCTTCGAAATGAACAAACCTATGAAAGAAAAAGCTCTTTCTCCAGTATGGTCAGGATGGTAGCAGGTATATTATCACTGCAGGAAGCAAATTTGACTGTCAAGTTGATGAAGAATAATTACAATTGTCAGGCAGAGAAATGATGAGATTGTGGGAAATTGAGCATTCCAAAATTCTCACAAAAGTGTTGACTTGATGTTATAGTCCCAAAATTCATCTTAACGCTATAAGATCCAACTCACTTTCCCAGAAGTCATTGTTGCCAGTTTTCACCGTGCCAATTGTGAAATGTTCCAATGTGATTCTTGTGTTTGTTTGTTTTATTTGTTTGAGAATTCATTATCGCATTGTCAGATTTCTAGGTCATCGCTTGGAGAGGCAATTTTAGTAGTGTTTTAAATCACCCATGTGATAAACCTTTTCTTTGGAAACACTTCTGTCTCAATCATCCAAAATAATTTCATAATCTCTCTTGGATTGAGAGTTTATAGATTTGAGGCCTATACATAATTCTTTCCTTGGCTAAGATAATAAATTTTCCCATGCTAAAAGGAACTTTCCCAAACCATGTTGAAAACAAAATTGTAATGCTCTGTCAATTTCAACAGCTCAAATACTTTTTTAAAAATTTCAAGCTGATCAAATACTTCTACAAGTTACGCACCATGGGTCCCTTTCTTGTTTTGCTAGGTACATGGTTTGTGGTGTTCATAACAACACGGTACTTCCTTTGAAGTCAGTATTCTTGAAGTATCTGGAGGCACTGGGCTGGGAGAAGTTTCCCAAAGACAGACCTGGTATAATTTGTATAACAGCCCACGGCATTACCAGTTCACACTGTAATTTTGCCAGATTTTATAAACTAAGCAGGCTTGGCCCTAGTCATTAGAGAGATGGACAGCCTCCAGGGTAAACCCAATTGCTGTAGAAACTATCATTAAAACTATTATTGAACATCTATCTGGTGCCAAAAATACATCCAACTCATTGTAGTCATTCAGATCTGCAGCAAGACAATGCTTCTGTGCTTCACAAGGGACACATGAATGCCTTGAAAATTTTAACCCAGGGAAATACTGAAATGGAAAAGCACTAGTCCCAGTAGGCACGCAGGCAACATCATCCTGCTCCCTCTGATTCTGGACCACATCCAACTCCAGCATCCTTTATAATCCCTCATGTAGTCAAGAGTCTGAAGGGAGGCCCAGATGTGATTTGATCATGTTTGGCCAATTTTATCTCCAAAACACTTCTCAAATCTATCTCCTCTTTCTTCGTGCAAAATACCACTGCCTTAGTTCAGTCCTTGTTATTCCACTGACCTGGAATAACACAAGAACTTCCAAATGAGTCTCTCTAACTCTTTTTTTTTTTTTTTTTTTTAATTTTTTTTTTTTTAATTTTTTTTTATTGTTATGTTAATCCCCATACATTACATCATTAGTTTTAGATATAGTGTTCCATGATTCATTGTTTGTGCATAACACCCAGTGCTCCATGCAGAACGTGCCCTCCTCAATACCCATCACCAGGCTAACCCATCCTCCCAACCCCCTCCCCTCTAGAACCCCCAGTTTGTTTTTCAGAGTCCATCGTCTCTCATGGTTCTTCTCCCCCTCCGATTTCCCCCCCTTCATTCTTCCCCTCCTGCTACATTCTTCTTCTTCTTTTTTTCTTAACATATATTGCATTATTTGTTTCAGAGGTACAGATCTGAGATTCAACAGTCCTGCACAATTCACAGATTCACAGCGCTTACCAGAACACATACCCTCCCCAGTGTCCATCACCCAGTCACCCCATCCCTCCCACCCCACCCCCCACTCCAGCAACCCTCAGTTTGTTTCCTGAGATTAAGAATTCCTCATATCAGTGAGGTCATATGATACATGTCTTTCTCTGTTTGACTTATTTCGCTCAGCATAATACCCTCCAGTTCCATCCACGTCGTTGCAAATGGCAAGATCTTATTCCTTTTGATGGCTGCATAATATTCCATTGCATATATATACCACATCTTCTTTATCCATTCATCTGTTGATGGACATCTTGGCTCTTTCCACAGTTTGGCTATTGTGGACATTGCTGCTATAAACATCGGGGTGCATGTAGCCTTTCGGGTCCCTACTTTTGTATCTTTGGGGTAAATACCCAGGAGTGCAATTGCTGGATCATATGGTACCTCTATTTTCAACTTTTTGAGGAACCTCCATACTGTTTTCCAGAGTGGCTGCACCAGCTTGCATTCCCACCAACAGTGTAGGAGGGTTCCCCTTTCTCCGCATCCCCGCCAACATCTGTCATTTCCTGACTTGTTAATTTTAGCCATTCTGACTGGTGTGAGGTGGTATCTCATTGAGGTTTTGATTTGGATTTCCCTGATGCTGAGCGATATTGAACACTTTTTCATGTGTCTGTTGGCCATTTGGATGTCTTCTTTGGAGAAATGTCTGTTCATGTCTTCTGCCCATTTCTTGATTGGATTCTTTGTTCTTTTGGTGTTGAGTTTGATGAGTTCTTTATAGATTTTGGATACTAGCCCTTTATCTGATATGTCATTTGCAAATATCTTCTCCCATTCTGTCAGTTGTCTTTTGGTTTTGTTGACTGTTTCCTTTGCTTTGCAAAAGCTTTTTATCTTGATGAAGTCCCAATAGTTCATTTTTGCCCTTGCTTCCCTTGCCTTTGGCGATGTTTCTAGGAAGAAGTTGCTGCGGCTGAGGTTGAAGAGGTTGCTGCCTGTGTTGTCCTTTAGGATTTTGATGGACTCCTGTCTCACATTGAGGTCTTTCAACCATTTGGAGTCTATTTTTGTGTGTGGTGTAAGGAAATGGTCCAGTTTCATTCTTCTGCATGTGGCTGTCCAATTTTCCCAACACCATTTGTTGAAGAGACTGTCTTTTTTCCATTGGACATTCTTTCCTGCTTTGTCGAAGATTAGTTGACCATAGAGTTGAGGGTCCATTTCTGGGCTCTCTATTCTGTTCCATTGATCTATGTGTCTGTTTTTGTGCCAGTACCATACTGTCTTGATGATGACAGCTTTGTAGTAGAGCTGGAAGTCTGGAATTGTGATGCCGCCGGCTTTGCTTTTCTTTTTCAACATTCCTCTGGCTATGCGGGGTCTTTTCTGGTTCCATACAAATTTTAGGATTATTTGTTCCATTTCTTTGAAGAAAGTGGATGGTATTTTGATGGGGATTGCATTGAATGTGTAGATTGCTCTAGGTAGGATTGACATCTTCACAATATTTGTTCTTCCAATCCATGAGCATGGAACGTTTTTCCATTTCTTTGTGTCTTCCTCAATTTCTTTCATGAGTATTTTATAGTTTTCTGAGTACAGATCCTTTGCCTCTTTGGTTAGATTTATTCCTAGGTATCTTATGGTTTTGGGTGCAATTGTAAATGGGATCGACTCCTTAATTTCTCTTTCTTCTGACTTGTTGTTGGTGTATAGGAATGCCACTGACTTCTGTGCATTGATTTTATATCCTGCCACTTGACTGAATTCCTGTATGAGTTCTAGCAGTTTTGGGGTGGAGTCTTTGGGATTTTCCACATAAAGTATCATATCATCTGCAAAGAGTGAGAGTTTGACTTCTTCTTTGCCAATTTGGATGCCTTTGATTTCTTTTTGTTGTCTGATTGCTGTGGCTAGGACTTCCAATACTATGTTGAATAGCAGTGGTGATAGTGGACATCCCTGCCGCGTTCCTGACCTTAGGGGGAAAGCTCTCAGTTTTTCCCCATTGAGAATGATATTCGCTGTAGGTTTTTCATAGATGGCTTTTATGATATTGAGGTATGTACCCTCTATCCCTATACTCTGAAGAGTTTTGATCAAGAAAGGATGCTGTACTTTGTCAAATGCTTTTTCTGCATCTATTGAGAGGATCATGTGATTCTTGTTTTTTCTTTTGTTAATGTATTGTATCACGTTGATTGATTTGCGGATGTTGAACCAACCTTGCAGCCCAGGGATAAATCCGACTTGGTCGTGGTGAATAATCCTTTTAATGTACTGTTGGATCCTATTGGCTAGTATTTTGGTGAGAATTTTTGCATCCATGTTCATCAGGGATATTGGTCTGTAATTCTCCTTTTTAATGGGGTCTTTGTCTGGTTTTGGGATCAAGGTAATGCTGGCCTCATAAAATGAGTTTGGAAGTTTTCCTTCCATTTCTATTTTTTGGAACAGTTTCAGAAGGATAGGTATTAATTCTTCTTGAAATGTTTGGTAGAATTCCCCTGGGAAGCCATCTGGCCCTGGGCTTTTGTGTTTTGGGAGATTTTTGATGACTGCTTCTATTTCCTTAGTGGTTATAGGTCTGTTCAGGTGTTCTGTTTCTTCCTGGTTCAGTTTTGGTAGTTGATACATCTCTAGGAATGCATCCATTACTTCCAGGTTATCTAATTTGTTGGCATAGAGTTGCTCATAATATGTTCTTATAATTGTTTGTATTTCTTTGGTGTTGGTTGTGATTTCTCCTCTTTCATTCATGATTTTGTTGATTTGGGTCATTTCTCTTTTCTTTTTGATAAGTCTGGCCAGGGGCTTATCAATCTTGTTAATTCTTTCAAAGAACCAGCTCCTAGTTTCGTTGATCTGTTCTACTGTTCTTTTGGTTTCTATTTCATTGATTTCTGCTCTGATCTTTATTATTTCTCTTCTCCTGCTGGGTTTAGGCTTTATTTGCTGTTCTTTCTCCAGCTCCTTTAGGTGTAGGGTTAGGTTGTGTACTTGAGACCTTTCTTGTTTCTTGAGAAAGGCTTGTATTGCTATATACTTTCCTCTTAGGACTGCCTTTGCTGTATCCCAAAGATTTTGAATAGTTGTGTTTTCATTTTCATTGGTTTCCATGAATTTTTTTAATTCTTCTTTAATTTCCTGGTTGACCCATTCATTCTTCAGTAGGATGCTCTTTAGCCTCCATGTATTTGAGTTCTTTCTGACTTTCCTCTTGTGATTGAGTTCTAGTTTCAAAGCATTGTGGTCTGAAAATAGGCAGGGGATGATCCCAATCTTCTGGTACCGGTTGAGACCTGATTTATGACCTAGGATGTGATCTATTCTGGAGAATGTTCCATGGGCACTAGAGAAGAATGTGTATTCCGTTGCTTTGGGATGGAATGTTCTGAATATGTCTGTGAAGTCCATTTGGTCCAGTGTGTCATTTAAAGTCTTTATTTCCTTGTTGATCTTTTGCTTAGACGATCTGTCCATTTCAGTGAGGGGGGTGTTAAAGTCCCCCACTATTATTGTATTGTTGTCGATGTGTTTCTTTGCTTTTGTTATTAATTGCCTTATATAATTGGCTGCTCCCATGTTAGGGGCATAGATATTTACAATTGTTAGATCTTCTTGTTGGATAGACCCTTTAAGTATGATATAGTGTCCTTCCTCATCTCTTATTACAGTCTTTGGTTTAAAATCTAATTTGTCTGATATAAGGATTGCCACCCCAGCTTTCTTTTGGTGTCCATTAGCATGGTAAATGGTTTTCCACCCCCTCACTTTCAATCTGGGGGTGTCTTTGGGTGTAAAATGAGTCTCTTGCAGACAGCATATCGATGGGTCTTGTTTTTTAATCCAATCTGATAGCCTGTGTCTTTTGATTGGGGCATTTAGCCCATTTACATTCAGGGTAACTATTGAAAGATAGGAGTTCAGTGCCATTGTATTGCCTGTAAAGTGACTGTTACTGTATATTGTTTGTGTTCCTTTCTGGTCTATGTTGCTTTTAGGCTCTCTCTTTGCTTAGAGGACCCCTTTCAATATTTGTTGTAGGGCTGGTTTCGTGTTTGCAAATTCCTTTAGTGTTTGTTTGTCCTGGAAGCTTTTGATCTCTCCTTCAATTTTCAATGACAGCCTAGCTGGATATAGTATTCTTGGCTGCATATTTTTCTCATTTAGTGCTCTGAATATGTCCTGCCAGTCCTTTCTGGCCTGCCAGGTCTCTGTGGATAAGTCTGTTGCCAATCTAATGTTTCTACCATTGTAGGTTACATATCTCTTCTCCCGAGCTGCTTTCAGGATTTTCTCTTTGTCTCTGAGACTCGTAAGTTTTACTATTAGATGTCGGGGTGTTGACCTATTTTTATTGATTTTGAGAGGGGTTCTCTGTGCTTCCTGGATTTTGATGCCTGTTTCCTTCCCCAAATTAGGGAAGTTCTCTGCTATAATTTGCTCCATTATACCTTCTGCACCTCTCTCTCTTTCTTCTTCTTCTGGGATCCCAATTATTCTAATGTTGTTTCGTCTTATGGTATCGTTTATCTCTCGAATTCTGCCCTCGTGATCCAGTAGTTGTTTATCTCTCTTTTTCTCAGCTTCTTTATTTTCCATCATTTGGTCTTCTATCTCACTGATTCTTTCTTCTGCCTCATTTATCCTAGCAGTTAGCGCCCCCATATTTGATTGCACCTCATTAATAGCCTTTTTGATTTCTACTTGGTTCGATTTTAGTTCTTTTACTTCTCCAGAAAGGGTTTCTCTAATAACTTCCATGTTTTTTTCAAGCCCAGCTAGTATCTTTAAAGTGATGATTCTGAACTCTAGATCTGACATCGTACTAATGTCCGTATTGAGTAGGTCCCTGGCAGTCGGTACTACCTCTTGTTCTTTTTGTTGAGGTGATTTTTTCCGTCTTGTCATTTTGTGCAGAGGAGAATAGATTAATGAGAGAACAAAATGCTAGCAGGGTAACAACGTCCCCAGAAAATATACTCTAAACAAATCAGAAAAGACCTGAAGCAGTGGGAAAAGAAAGGGAAAGAGAGAAAAAAGAAAAGGAAAGAAAAAAAGAAAAAAGATAAAGATAAAGATAAAAACAAACAAAAGCAGAACAAAACAAAACAAAACAAAAACAGAATGTGATCAAATATGATCAGGCTGGATTATAGATCAGTGCCACACACTAGATTTTGGGTGTATTTTGGTCTGTTAAAAGAAAGTCCCTCCCAAAATTTTAAAGGAAGAAAAACTTATATATGTACAAAAATAAGGGTTGATATGATGAAGGGATGGAATATGACTGTAAAGATGGAAATTATAAAAAATTTTAAAAGATTTGATAAGTTGTTTGAAAAAAGAAAGAAGAGGATTAAAAAAAAAAAAGAAAGAAAGAAAGAAAAAAGGGAGAGAATGTGATCAGGCAGGGGAGTAGAAAAAAACCATACACTAGAGATTTAGAGTATATTTTGATCTGTTAGAAGAAACTATCTCAAGATTTTAAGGAGAGAACAACTTATATATATATGCCAAAAATACGGGTAACTACTATGAAGGGATAGAATATGACTTTAAAAATGAAAAATAAAAATGTTTTTTTTTAAAAAAGGGATTGATAAGATGTTGGTTGAAAAAGGGAAAAAGAAAAATTCAAAAAAAAAGAAAAAAGGAAAAAAGAAAAAAAGACAGTTAAAAAAAATAATTAACTTTGAAAGACTAAAGAATCATGGTAAAAAAGCCATGAATTCTATGTGCAGTGTTCCCCTAGCGCTGGAGTTCTGCCGTTCTCATTGATCGGTAAACTTGGTCTTGGCTGGCTGTTCTCGCTGATCTTCTGGGGGAGGGGCCTGTTGCCGTGGTTCCCAAATGTCTTTGCCGGAGGCAAAATTGCCCCGCCCTTGCCGGTCCGGGCTAAGTAATCTGCTCGGGTTTGCTCTCCGGAGCTTTTGTTCCCTGCAAGCTTTCCGTACAGCTTTGGAGGCCGAGAGTGAAAATGGCGGCCTCCCAGTCTCCTACCCGGAGGAGCCAAGAACTCGGGGTCCCGCTCCTCAGCGAGGCCCCAGAGAAAAACAGTCAGTCACTCCCGTCTCCCCGGTCTCCGGCCACACTCCGCGCTCACCCGGCCTGTGACCGCGCCTTTCTATCTGGCACCCGACCCTGGGTGGAGTCTCCAAACCCAGCAGATCCCCACGGTGCGCTCCCGCACCTCTCCTCCCGGGGGAAGAAGGTGAGTCTTCCCGGATCTGCCGCTTGTTGGGTCCCTGCTGGAGGAGCAGTGGCCCGACTGTGCCGCGGATCACGGTTTATAGCAACCCCGAGCTGAGAGCCCGCGCCTGGGCTCCGTCTCTCCAGCCGGCTTCCCTGCTCCGATACCTGGGAGCTCTGCCGCACTCAGGCACCCCCGGTCTTTCTGTGACCCCGAGGGTCCTGAGACCACACTGTCCCGCGAGGGTTCCACCCCCCACTTCGCCACCAGAGTGACGTCCCTCAGCGGAGCAGACTTCTAAAAGTTCCGATTTTGTGCTCCGCGGCTCTATCACTTGCCAGAAGCGGCCGACGGAGGCCCCTCCCCCGCCGTCTATCCTCCCGAATATCGCCTCGGATTCACTTCTCCGCAGGTCCTACCTTCCAAAAAGTGGTCGCTTTTCTGTTCAGAGAGTTGTTGCTCTTCTTTTCTTTGATCTCCTGTTGAGTTTGTAGGTGTTCAGAATGGTTTGATCCCTATCCAGCTGAATTCCTGAGAGGAGACGAAATCCAGGTCTCCTACTCCTCCGCCATCTTGCTCCCTACCATTCGAGTCTCTCTAACTCTTATCTTCCCAACTCCCCCAACCAAAATCTACCCCCCTATATACATCTTCCACATTGCAGCCAGGGTGACCTGCCTAAAACACACACCTGATCCTTTCACTCCCAAGTTCTGAATGGTTCTGAATTCATTCATCAATTTATTCAACAAATCCCCAGTGCTCCAGCACTGGCAAAACAACAGTAAACAAAACACACACATCTCTGCCTTCTTGAAGCTTATATCCCTGTAAGACAGGCAATAGAAATCAACTATACAATGACAGATACATAGATACAGCAGAAAAAAAGAGACAGAGGGTAACGGAGGTGGAGGATAAGCTTTATAGAAGGTAGTCAATGAAGGAGGGCCCTTTCTCAGCAGAGGGGAACGAGGGCAGAGGGTCAGCCATGAGAAGGAAGGAAGGAAGAGCACTCCAGGCAGAGGGATTAGCAAGTGCAAGGCCCTAAGTCAGAGCTACGCCAGCAGGTCCAAGGCACACCAAGGAGGCCTGCATGGTTGGAATGCAATGTGTAAGGAGGTTGAAGGTGAAGTGAGGAGCAAGGCAGGGGCCAATTCAAATAAGCACTTGCCTTTTACACCTTGGTAAGAATGTGGATTTTATTATAAACGTGCAGAAGTCTTTCGAGGCTTGAGTGTTCACTGGGGAATGTCATTATCTCATTTATATTTTGGAGAGACTGTTCTCACTTCTGTGAAGAGGTTAGACCTCAGAAGGGCAGAAATGAAAGGAGACTGATTCCCGCTGTCATTGGAGAGCTACTGCTACGATCCATGCTAGCTTGGACTAGTTGGTTATGGTGGTGGGTCAAGCAGTTTGCTGAAGGATTGAAAATAGGTATGAGAGAGAGCAGGGAATGAAGGACTTGGCATTGCCTGTAAAATAAGGCCTAAGTTTATAGCACAGTATCCAAGTCCTTCCTTACCTGATACCTGCTTCCTTCTTCAGTTTCATCTCCCACCATTCCACACCTGATACATTTCCCTTCAATAGCTGAATTCTGGGAGTTTCCATGCCCATATCCCCAAGCCATTTCACAACCTTGTGATATTTTTTAGGCTTTACTTTTTGCATAGATTTCTTTTCTCACCTATACAATTCTTTCTCAATCTTCCAGACTCAGCTCAGGCATCATCTCCCTGGGAAACCTTTTCTGGATCCCAGGTTAGACTAAGTACCTTGCCTGTGTTCAGCATCCAGGAGTCTTACCTTGGCGTTAATCACATTGCATTGAAACTCTGGTTTTGTCTGTTTTCCCACTAGGCTGTCACCTCCACCAAAGGGCGATCTTGCATTATATGTCTTGGTATCCCCAGTGCCTCATTCAGTGCTTAAGCACAGCAGAGGCTCAATAAATGCTTGTCGATCTGAACCAAATCTCCTAAGAACTCTTCATGCTGGCAGGTCAGCCTGATTATGGTCCAATGAGAATCATATTGTCAAAGAGAAACGGAGAGTGAAGCTTTCCTGGATAAATCACATTGCACAGAAGGGCATGCTGACCACATGAATTCTGTGTTCTTGTGGAGTGTTCAGGGCCTTTGGTCAAAGAAAGTCAGACATCTCTACATGTGATAAAAACTGGGAGCAAGGAGTAAAGGCTTGAGGGGAAAAGGAGAAAGAACACAATTACCTGTCTTTTGCATATGAGGTAACAGGCTGCTAGAAAAATGAAACTACCAGGCACTAGCCACTTGTTATCTCTGCCTGTGTCCTGAACATCAGCCCAAGCTGCTTTTCATGGTGATTATATCTGATAGAGAATATCAAGAGAATCAGTCTGCAAGTTGCAGGTACAGAACAATGTTCAGGGGATCTATAATCATATTACATAAAGTGGGGTTTATATAAAGTTGACAGAATGTGCTGATGTGAGCCATTTACAGTTCAATTGTAACAGAGCAGTCTGGCAAGCAGCTAGCTTTATTTGGGAGATGATGTACTTTGGATTCTGCCATCAAGTCAGATTTAGAATAACAATCTGAAGGGAATGCAATCCCCCTTTTAAAAATCCTGCTTCTCTTCCTTGGATCCAGGAAAGCAAAAGAAGCTAGAAGAGTCTACATAACCCCAGAAGACTTTTCATTACTTTTTTACAGAAACATAACTCATCCGAAGATTTTTTGTTAAGGGAAACATATTCAATATATAAAATTTGATTTAATACAATGAACCACAACTCTTTTTTTTAAAAGAAATGTGTTCCTTGAACTTAAAAAAGTTGTCAGATGAATTAACCAAATCTTTAAAAATTTTTCAGCATAGCTGCTTTATTAGGTACTATAAAACATACAGCCAATGGCAATTCTATAAAGGGACTAAATTATGGAAGAGACACATGTAATATATATATATATATATATATACACATATATCTATATATATCGATATATATATATATATAAATATATATATGTGAAAAGACTGAGAACTCCTTAAACACAGGACTGCACTGTCACCTGATTTTATTTTCATACACATTCTCAAAACTTTGTTTCAAATATTTTTCTCATTTTGTTTCATTGTCTTTCTGTTTTTCATGGTGCCTTTTGCTATACTGAATTTTTTTATATACTTAAATACTTCAATAGCTTCCTTTAGTGCATATGAGGGGGAGTGTGTATGTGTGTGTGTGGGTGTGTGTGTGTATGTGTCTATGTGATGGTTAAAGACTTTTCTCACCATGGGGCGCCTGGGTGGCTCAGATGGTTAAGCATCTGCCTTCGTCTCGGGTCATGATCCCAGGGTCCTGGGATTGAGCCCCACGTCCAGCTCCTGGCTCAGCGGGGAGGCTGCTTCTTTCTCTGCCTCTCCCCCTGCTCGTGCTCTCTCTCTCTCTCTCTGTATCCCTGTGTCTCGAGTGAATAAATAAAATCTTTAAAAAAAAAAAAAAAAAGACTTTTCTCACCACAAGAATATAATAACAGTAGCAACCCTTGTTTTTATCTTGTTTTGTTCTGTTTTTCTAATTTTATGGTTCAGTTTTTGAACTAAATCTTTGATCCATTTGGATTCTCTATTAACACAGTGATTGAAGTCAGTAGTGAGCTTTTTTTTTTCCTGAATGACTAGTCACCTTTACATGATTTATTAAATAATCTATCCTTTTGGTACTGCCACCTTTATCATATTTTATTCCCCTATAACTTGAGTCTTCTTCTAGACTCACTGCTTATCTCCTCTTTCTAGGTATTGCTGTGTTGGCAGGACCACACTGCCTTCCTTGTTAATGCCTTGACCCCAGAGACAATTACCCATAACACTTTTCTTTTTCAGGATTTTGTTGGCTATTACATTCATTGACTATTATATTTTTCAGAATATTGTTGGCTATATTTATGATCTGATATAATCTTTAGAATCATTGAGTCAAGTTCCCTCCAAAAAACCCATTTGGAGTTTTGATTAGGATTACCATTCATGCATTGATTGACTTTGAGATCATTGATATCATCACATTAGTGAGAGTGTTTCTAGCCAAGAGAAGGTGTCTTTAAATTTTTTGTCATCTTTTATGCTCTTCAGCACATTTTATCACTTTCTTCATAGGTCATGCATATTTCATGTTAAGTTTATCCCTAGGTATTTTGGATGTTTGCAATTTAGAAATTATAATTTGTCCCAATCCTACACATCAAGATTCAAAAAAGATTTTAGCCTCCAACTTTCAGTCAGCACATCCTGTTAATGTGCCACCTAATTTTAATTTCTAGCTCATCCTGAAATAAATGTGTCCTCACTGAGGTTCTTTAGTCATAGCCTTTGGAACTTTGTCATTTGTAGCGTCTGATATCTTTCAAACATTCTCAATATTTTGATAGATTCTCAGATCAGGAATCCAGTCTTGCTGAAGTAAAATTAAAAAAACAAAAACAAAAACAAAAACCCATTACTTCTTCCAGTCTCACTTGTAGCCCCAGTGCAAGCATCAGACCTAGCTTGTGTCAAGCAAATATACCTATTATAAGACGCTGGAAGTAAAATGTGGACGGTAGCAACGTGAACCAACGGCCATATGTGGGGAGATTAGCCTTCAGGCAAACATGGGAGGGGAAGCAGTTGACCCTTCAGGAGGTGCTGGTACGTGGCACCCAGAACGATCACTGAAGGCAGGCGGCAGTGGTGTCTTGGTAGTAATAATCCCGTAGCAACCAAGCAGACCTCCAAGCTGCATTGTTGGAGAATGTGCTGCATTCAAACCTGATCCGCTGGCCCTTGCAAACATTCTTTGAGCTACCTGAAATACTTTAATAAATCTTCCTCTTTAAACTAGCCAGAGTGGATTCTGTGGCATGCAACTAGAAACTCTGAACAATTTATAGGGGAAGGTGGGAATGCATGTAAATGACACTGAGGAAAAAGAATAGAAGCAAACGCAGAGAGATGTTGCCTATGTTTATCTTCCTATACCCTAGGCATTTGTCTGATTTTCCCTTTACATACCTCTGGCTAGTAAACGCAGGTTCTGTTTGAATTCCTCAAGTGCTGCTAAAGTTGGCTCCCTGGTGTGAAAAGCAAACATACTTTCATAGCACAGGACTTTGATCCCTCAGTTGTGTAATTAACCATGTGTTATGGAGAAAATGTGTGAATTTGCTAATTTGGTGTTTTTTAATCCTTATTAATACTAGCCATCATTATGTCTAGAGGAGATTTAAGTATACATATGCTTGAACACACAAATTAAGAATTCACATACAACTATTAATCCACAATAAAACAATATATATATATAGCTAAATTACATACATATTAGCAATACATGTAATATTATATTAATATTATACAAATAGCAAAATTACATATTGGTCTCAGCTACAGCATTCACCACCAATAACTCTACGTATTTTACTGGGTTTCCAAGGCCACATTATAAACTAAAAGAGACTAAGATTTCAGAATCAAATGGGGTTGGGATTTATTGCCTTTGTTATTGGCTTTTCATACTGGAACACCAACTGAAGGTAGAAAAGCTTTCTTCAAGATTGCTAGGTATAAAATATGGACACATGAGGCTGAATATATATTCCATTCTCCTTTTTTTCTAATTCCATTTTCTTTCCCCACCTTATACACATGATGACCACTTCTCTCAGGTCTCCTTTCTACTTCCTCAACTAGATAGTGAAATATCTGTTCTGCCCTTCTTTAGTCCAAGTTCAAAGATATCTAAAGTTTCTTTTCTATTTGTCTTCACCAAGACTAAGATAATCCCACTTGTACCTGGAAGTGCACCTCATATCCTGTTCAAGGCATCTGTTAATATTGGAAGAACAACTATTAACAGAAGATTAATTCCCAGAATGCTCACATACATCTCAAGTGCCATTTTATTTCTCTACTTTCAGAACCTCTAGCCTATAACCTCTATAAGGAAAAAAACATTGTGTCTCTAGAGGTTAACAGAGCCCTTGGTATCTATAGGGTGCACAAGCACTATACATTAAATGATGTTTTCATAGTGGATTATCACTGATCAATTTATCCACTGTATGTAAAAATGCATTATAACTAAATTTCAAATTTCCGAAGTGTTCGAGGTGGTCCAAATAGCAAAATGTTCTGAATAACTAGATATTTTTCCTTCTGAAATCTATTTTTATTATTTACTTTAGAACAAAGAAGATGAGAAAAAAATTCATGTTCATTCCACAGTTGCCTTAACTGAATACTTTTTTTTGAAAACTTTATGGCTCTGCTTATATAAGCAATTATATGCACTAGGAAAAGCTTCTTCAAATGAAGTAATCAACAGGGACCATCTAACAAAGAGTTGAACTAAAACATTTAGCCAGTGAGAGTCAGTGGGATTATCTTAACTATTTTATGTATTGGAATAAGTATTTCTAGATTCCATATTACAATATAATTATGTGGGAAAATCTCTATCAAACTGAAAAGTCTGACTTTTTCCTGACCTAATAGGCCATGCTGTCTAGACAGGCTTTTCCTGTGAGGACATGACTAAAAAAGAGTTTTTAAATACTAGTTTCTTTGGCTCTAGCTTTATCCAATTGCCCTCAGAAAGATAAGCCATAGCTCAGGTAGCTGCTACAAATTTTCTCTTTTGTGCAGTGATTAAATTTTCTCCTACTGACCTTCCTTTTTCAATAATAATTGCAATAAAAATTTGTAACAATTGGGAAATCAAGAAGGATTTTGCCCAAGTAACTTGAGGATGTGAGAAACACTGGAAACTTCAAGGGTAGTAGCCTTTACAAGTATTTTCTTGAAGTCATTCATTGCTTTATATTAATCATGTTGCTTGGAATTATTGGCTTGCATATAAATACAATTAAGAAACATTTTCATGTAAAAAACAGATGGTACTTGTTTTCTAATAAAGCAAAAACGATGACAGAATGAAAAAGGAAAAGAAAGGAAACTCTCCCAAACCTACAAAATTGTAATTGTTTCTTCCTCTTAAAGAATATTAAAGAGTCTTTTTTTTTTTTAACCCCTTCATTGCACTGGGAATTTATCTCCTTGGCTCCAACCACATTTAACAGGAATCTTCCAGTTTAATGCCTGTACATCACATTGGAAAAAAGGGCAAAACTGTGAATAAATAAGCATTGTTAAATGATGAGTTTGCTCTTACAGGTCTTTCAAAGCCACTCTGAAGAAAATCAAGTCCATAATAGTTGGAAAGAAAAAATAAGTGACATTTACTAATAGTAAGTGGTCACTCACATAGCAGAGGCTTCTTTTTATGCATAAAGTCTCCACATTGTTGACTTCAGTTTGGGTGACCCATTTCTTTGCTGTTTCAAATTCGTGTCAACTCTAGTGATCTCTTTTCTTTACGTACCACACTGCAGATTAAGGTCACTGATTTTGCATAGAGCAACATGAAGCAAACAAGAAAAAAAGAAAAAAAAAAGGAAAAAGAACCCAATTTCAATCTGTTACTGAGAAGGAAAAGATCAGTCTGTTAATAATTACCTATTAAATAGACATGATGTGTGAAGTACTGGGATAGATTCTGCATGAGGAAACAGGAAGCTGAAGATAAGAACCATACCTCTTGAGGAACTCAAAATCTAACAGGGACAGACCAAACCTCATGGAGACTGAACAAATACAAAAACAGTGACGTGCAAAAATATAGGGAAAATATGGATGGCCAGCCTGAGTATCCATGCAGGACCAAAATCAAAGATGAGCATGATTTATCATCCTAACTTCTAGGTGGCACAGCTCACCCCGCTTCTCACTTCTGTGAGTCTTCATGCTTTCCTGTACTTATAGAATACATCATGGGACAAGAAAGCAGCGTCAAACAGATGCAACCCACATGGATCAATCTTTCATCACACAGTTGTCTGAACTATTCAAATGTCACTACAGATGTGTGAATTCAAAGGGTTTAAAGGAACTTTTTAATCCCCAAACTATACTCTGGAAATTAATTCAAATCTTCATTGGAATGTGAGTGCCTCCCACCCCTCCCCCCGCCGGTTTAATAAAAACAAAATTCATTAATATGTTTCATTGGATTCCTTAAGAAAAAAGAATTTTAAAAAGAAACCACTCTCCATTTGTGAATCTGAGCCAACCAAGCAGAAGACAAGGTGAAAAACAGAAGGATGGCTCTGGGTCCCCCAGGCAGCATCATGGTGTTACTTCTCCTGTTTCTCCTGATAGGGGGCTGTCCAAACAGGGCAATTTTTTAAAAAACAGTAGAAGATGAACACAGAAGAGCAACCTGGGAAAATCACCAAGCATGCCAAACAGCTAGTGCTCTTAGCTTTTCCTTCCTTCTTTTTCTACATTTGTTGGCAGTGAGAGTCACCAAAACACAGAATCACATGCATTAAAATTTTTCAAGATAAAGTTCCTATCTCAAAAATAGTAAATTCCTAGTGGGAGCAGGATAAGAGGTATGTTGATTCTTTTGCAGATAGATGGTTACTACTGTGGATGCCAGTGTTTTGTTGATTTTGTTTTTTTAAGTGCTTAAAAAAAAATGCCATCCATCTGTCCTTAATTTGGAAATGACTCAATAGTTTAGAAGCTTTTGTTTAAAGCTCACAGAATTGCTATACATTGACTTATCTGCCTAAATGTGAAACTCAGGCCTTCAATTAGATACCCGAGTGAAAAAATTATGAGAGTAACAGAATTATGTTCCTTAATAACCATTTATTGTCATCCAGTGTATTTAAACTTAATATCTTATGTCTTCCTTGACATCTAGTTAAAATGTTAGTCTCATCTAACTGAAATTGATGAAATCTAAAATGTATAATTAATGACCTCCTTTGCAGAAGAGTAGAAAATTAACTTTATTTCTTTTAGAAAAGGTGTTATTCTCATGAATAACCAAATTTCTCTAAGTTGTTGGAAGTAGTTTAGCTTAATAGTCTTATAAAAAAAGATCACAGAATTTTTATTCTTCCTTTTGCAAAAGAAATAAAAGCCACATGCACTGTAACACTAATGCTCAAAATTAGAAACTTTTGCTGGCTACTTCCATTCTCAGCCTCCACACTCATCACTTGTCATGCCCCTTTTTTACCCTTTTGTATTATTTCTGTGCTTATCTGTCTCCCCCACAAAACAGGAAACTCTTTGGAAAGCAGGAAATCAATTTTGTTCATTATAAACTTCAGCACTTCCATTGCCCAGCCCAATGATGTACATATACATAGTAGGTGCTCAATAAATGTTTCCCCACAACTATTTTAAAATTTAATAATTGTGCAAGAGACTGCATTTGTTTCCATATATGCAAAGATAAAGGATCATGGCCATCACAGACCTGATGACATCAAGATTCCCAAGTGGGCATATGATATATGAGTAATCCCTTGCCCACTCCCCCCTTGCCCCCAACCTGGACTGAGAGGGGCTGTGTGATTGAATGATGTAAAATTCCTCCTTGCCCCTAAGTCTGCTCTTGATACCAAATACGGGCCACGTGCTCCAAGGCTGAGAGCCCCTGTGGGGAGAGCTGAGCTGTGAGCAGTGTCTTATTCTAAGGACATTTAAAGTCCCAAAGAAAGCCCCCAGGCCTCTAATCTGTGAGGGAGTCCACTGTTGCCCTGGACAGGAAAAGTCAGGGTTTGTTAGACAACGTGCATGTGCTTTAAGAAGATCGTCCCATAGCCCAGGTCAAACTGGAGCAGGGCAGATTTCTCAGCTGCTGAGAGTTGGTCTAGGGCAATGCTGGTGGTGAATGTCATTAAGTCTGTAGAGGGGTTGTCTAAATTTTCTCGGGGTCCACCGTGTTTCAGCAGACCCAGTGCTCCAGGACACATGGATTACGGTGTTTGATTTCTCATTGTCCATCTCTATTCCACCCTAGTTGAAACTAGCCATTCTCAACAAGGAATGAAAGGCTGGGACAGACACCCTTTGGGTTCAACCTCCCCAGCTCCAAGAGTAGTAGCATCTAGGAGAATAATAGTCAGGGCTAGCTTGAGGCTGTGGCCAGAGGGGACTCAGAGGCCCTAATTCCAGACCAGAGAGCCCAAAGCATCTAGCCCAGGGATCAAGCATAGAACCAGAAACAGTTCCAAGCACAAGATTTGCAATAGAAGGCAGAGGGCCAGAGGGGTCAGAGAGAGCCCTGCGAAGCCAGGGAAGGAAGTCCGTGCTGCCGTGCCACACACAAACCCACCAGCAGGCGAGGAGCTGTTAATGGCCCTGGCAGTTTGGACTTCCTGTTTTCTTAGTTCCCAAGGATTTCAGAATCAGAGTGGGGGCATACAGAATCCAGGCGCATGCCCTTCTAGGAACAGTTTTTTGCTTGGAGTTTTTGTTTGCTTCCAAACATCTGAATCAGAGAAGCGCGCATTAGCTCTGGGAAGAAGGAAGAGCATTGATGAGGGAGGTGGCAAAGATGATGGTGTAGGGAACATTGGTGAAGGCAAGCAGAAAAAGCCCCAGGAGGTAAACAAAAAGGGAGACCTCTCAGCGGCTCCAGGAGCAACACCTCTGACTGAGACCACGAAGGGGAAACCAGAATAACTCGAATGGTTGTACTAACACATTACCTTCAGCAAGTAAGAGCAGGTATTTGAGCAGGTGAGAGGCTGCTGAAAGACCAAAGGAGCCACAGTAACACAGAAAGCAGAGTTTGCTAAAGGAAAAATGGTGCAAAAACTGACCCTGTGAACGATATGACTGTCACCATTGGATTAGATGGCTCAAACTAACTTTCAAGGAGTTATCCATGTAAGACTGGGACTCACCTGAATGCTTTGTGCATAAACAGAAGGGAACAAGGGACTTTCATATGTCATCTGCATCAACATTCCTCAGATATTCATTGCATGACCACTAGAACAGGACATTGTTCTAGACATTGGAGATATACAGTAGTGAGCAAAAAAAGATAAAATCTCTGCTGTCATGGAGCTTTCTTTTTATATGGAGAAATAGATCAGTAAGTAAAATATATAATACATAAGAATGGTGATAAATGCAATGGAACAAATTTATCAGGGAAGGGTAGAGGAGAGGTTGCAATTATAAATAAGGTTTCCAGGGAAGGTCTCACTGAGAAGGTGATGTTTGCAAATAACATTTTTTTAACATGAAAATTTATGTTATCTCTAAATGAACATTAAGGACAATCTAGAAAGATAAAAGAAGAGGAAGAGATGTCACATAGAGGTAAGATGCTTCTTGAGAAGCATATGAGGAAATGGGGGAGGAGATATGTTGCCCAGCAACCAGCAGCAGGTCAAGAACTAAAGTATTTATAAGGAACCCAAGGAGTTCCCTGGGGTTGCTACCTCCTCCTTCAGGAAAATGGTGGTATCTGTCCTGTGGCTGCAATCTCAGCCTGTTCTTACTACCACGTCCTCCCCAGGAGCTGCTCCTTCCGTGATGGCTTCTCTGTGGGATGCCCTTCAGTGCTAGACCTCCATCTGCAACGCAGAGTATTCCTGGGAGAAGAAGAGATAAAATGGATCTCCCTTCCTTTTGCCACACTGGCTTTTCTGTATCCACAAGAATAACTAATCAGGCTCCATAGACTCCAGCAAATTTCCCTAAGAATTAGTGGAATTTCAGAAGGGAATAAAAACAGAGGCAGAACCAATATTAAATTCCAGCAAACTGAGGCGCCTGGGTGGTTCAGTTGGTTAAGCATCTGCCTTCAGCTCAGGTCATGATCCCAGGGTCCTGGGAGAGAGCCCCTGCTCAGTGGGAAGCCTACTTCTCCCTCTCCCTCTATCTGCTGGTTTGTGCTCTCTCTATCCCAAATAAATAAATAAAATCTTTTAAAAAGTAAATAAATTAATTACATTAAGTTAAATTCCAGCAAACTTAAGACTTCCTCCTTGAGTGTCCAGTGCACCTCGCAAACAACATCTCAAGAATTAAACCTTCACAAAGAAAGGTCCCCTTAGAACTCTTTCTTCTGGGCGCCTGGGTGGCTCAGTTGGTTAAGCGACTGCCTTCGGCTCAGGTCATGATCCTGGAGTCCCGGGATGGAGTCCCGCATCGGGCTCCCTGCTCGGCGGGGAGTCTGCTTCTCCCTCTGACCCTCCCCCCTCTCATGTGCTCTCTCTCTCCTCTCATCCTCTCTCTCAAATAAATAAATAAAATCTTTAAAAAAAAAAAAAAAAAGAACTCTTTCTTCAGCTCCTACCTTGGTTCTTACGCATGCATATGCGTGGGTGCGCCCATGTGTGCATACACACTCACACACACACACACACACACACTCACAGATTCACACACCTTCCTTCCACCACCAACTCCAAACAGATGTCTGTTGGTGCTAGAGAAAAAGGCAAAACAATAGAAACCAACCCTCTCTAGTTTTTTATTGACTCCCAGATATTACCTGGCTGGGGATAGAGGGGTTAATTCCTCACTAATGGCTCTTCTGAACCCTTTTTTATTTCTTTATTTTTAAATATTAACAGATAGAACCATCTCCTTATTTATACTGTCTCCAACCCATAACGAGTCATTTAGTTTTTTAAAACTCTGGAGGTTCATTCCTTCCCCAAACTGAATATGTATATTTGAGAAAAAACTCCAAGCACAAAAGCATCATAGAAATCCAGACACATGAAGAAAATAATTTGAAATAAGAAAATTAACCAAATTTTCCTTAGTTAGAAAATACAGTTTGAAACTTAACTCTGAAATTCCTTCTTTGAATGGACACCCAATGAATAAAGAAATTAAAGTTACCCATATATCAGGAGTTGAATAGCTCTTGAATACTCAGAAGAGTGAATGCAGAATGATTTGGTATTTTTGACCCAATAATCTATTACAGAGAAAAAAAGGCCAGTTTAAACAGAACTCTCACTGGACCATGCCTCAGCATGGGAAAACTGATCAGTGTGGCCACTCACATTTGTCAAGAATCATTTTAATGTTTAGTAGAGGAAAATTTGAAAATTATTCTGACATTTAATGAGAGGAATACCATGTCTGAGAGCTTAGGGCACTCATATATTCAGCTCTGTCTGATTTGATGAGCACTGTCCCTTTTTCTTTCTACAGATTGTTTTCTCATAAGTTTTTCTTGATAAGGTTGCATTTTCATCTAACTAATATTCTCTTTATGCAAATTAATGTTATTTACATATATAAAACTGGTTAAAAAATCAAAATGACATCCAATTGATATTTACAGGCAATTTCATCTGCTTATTTTTCAGTTTCACAGAATTTAAATTTAGCATTTTCTGACTTGGATTCCATTAGATTGGTACACTTAAGAGTTAAGCTGATTTTCTTTCATTAAAGTTTAGTTTCTGTGGTTTAATCAGTGAACATGTAATTGCTTAAAGTATTCATTTTATAAGATTTTCCAATAAATTATCAAGGATGTTTAAATCTAAAAACTGGTGCTATTTCTGTACTTGCGGTCATAGATACACAGCACAATTTTTGCAGCTAGTCAGCTTGCTCTACTTTAATCTAATAAACCAGCTGGGGGAAAAATGGTTCTCTTTTCTCTCTGCTGAAATTTTTTTCTTTCTTTTTATTTGTGTATGAATATGCCCCTTTCATACCTTATCATTGTGTCTCAAAGGCCATGAGCTTTTATTTTGAATCATTCCTTGACTCATCAGGTAATAGTTAATATTGACTGAAAACTTACTATGTGCTAGGCACATAGTAATGGATTAATTCACTTAATCTTTATAATAACCCTAAGAGATACTTACTATTACTATCCTTATAAAGATAAGGAAAGTAATGCACAAAGAGGTCAACCTTGGGAAATAATATCCACTTCCAGGTTCACCATATTCTCATGAAGTGAAGAGTATATACATAAAGCATGTATCTACCAAGGTCTGCTATGTTCTTATTAAATGCAATGTGATGTGTGAAGCATGCAGCATAGTGTCCAGCATATTCTTTGTACTGTGTTCCAGTTATTTCATAAACCAAATGACTTTGAGCGAAGTGCCTAACAGCTGGTGAGCAGCTTGGCAGAATTCTTACTCCCAGGCAGTTCTTGTATAGAGCCCTAGTTCTTAATCAATATAATACACTGCTAGGTAAATCATATAGCATTGATAATTTCAACAAACAACCACATAGTCCACCTTATTACACGAGTATAACACACCAGAGATACCTCTCTTACAACATTGATTTGAGAATATCATACATAGTCAAATCTAGATGATAATATATATGTACTGAATGTGGAAAGAAGATATGAAATGGAATAAGTGCACACAGCAAAGGGTGTAGCTCTGTAGTGGGCACTCTCATAAAAGCTGGGAACCTCAACTCAAGACTGGGTAGAACCAGGGCATGAGTCAGCTACCCCTGGAAAAAAGGGAAAGTACAGAATCTAAGTCCCAAAAAGAGAGAGGGATGATGAAGCATCTTGTCCATGACCTTCATCTTGGTGATGCTTGTGAGTCAAGAAAGAAAGTAGTTGTAATTTATACAACTTTTTAAGGTATAATCATTCTTCTTAACTGCTACCAGTCTGCTCTTTCTGAAAAACAAATCTGATGTTCCTCTGCCAAAATCTTTCAATGGTTTCTCACCACCCACAAGGTTCACCATGATCTGGCCTTGTCTCTTGCAGTTCTCCTTCCTTCCACTAACCTCGCACAGACCATTTGATGTGGTGAAGAAAACTTGGGTTTTGAAGCCAGAAAGATGCAGATTTAAATTTCTTACTCCACTACTGCAAACTAGTGATCTAGAGGAATTTGCTTAACCTTTCTGAGTCTTATACTCCTTCCATGTACCTGAAGGATAATAATACATACATTTGGGGAAATACTATATATGTTAAATGCAATACTTATAAATTATAGAGCATAATGTCCAGCATACCATAGGCATTGCAGGCACTCAGTTAGCTTTAATCCCATTGTCTTTTATTTGCATATTTTTTCTATAGTAGAATTTGAAATACTTTCAAGTTCCTTAACTTCTTTAGGCCCCATATTCCTCCTCTTCAAAATGGGCCTAGGGATAAGTACCTAATAGAGTTTTTATGAGGAATAATAAGGAATGCAAGGCATGCAGTAGTCACTCAATAAATGTTATATTTTTCACTGCTGCTGCTGTTAGTTCATGGACTCCTTGAGGACAGCAATTCTGTCTTTTTTTTTTTTTTTTTAAGTTTTTATTTATTTATTTATTTATTTATTTATTTTTAGTAATCTCTACACCCAACATAAGACTCGAAGTCATGACCCCAAGGTCAGGAGTCGCATGCTCTTCTGACTGAGCCTGCCAGGCACCCCTTCTTCTTCCTTTTTTATCCCCAACATCTTACATAGCATCTGCTTATGCAGTAGGTACGCGACAAAACTTCAAAATGTGAACAAAGGAGTTTTATCGGCTGTGCTCTTGAGGCAGGATTTCTTGGGACCCAACAACAACACTGGACTTAACAGCAATTCCAAATCTTACATTCTTAGTCCTACTAGTTCAAAACCCAACTTTATTTGCTAAAGTAAATAACTATATTTGCTATAACAGGAAAGCCCCAAACCTCGGTAGTTCAACACAAAGAGTTTATTTCTTACTCATGGTACAATCTAAAGTATTTTGGATTCTCAATAGTTTGTGATAGGAATAAAATTACCAAAAATGAATAAGTTCCTGTAGAGCAGGATCAGTGTTGTATATTTATTTAGATGTGTGACTTCCTTAATTACCGCTACCTCTTTGCTTTCCATAAGAATTGAAAAATTATTTATCATTTAGTAATTGAACTGCACAAGTTAGGCCTTTATCCAAATGTTTTAGAGGGAAAAACTCTTATTAAAGAAAAATTGAGCATAAAAGCCTATATTTGGTAGTATCATTTAAATTAGTTAACCTTGTAAACAAATTGCTTAAATCATATCCACACTGAAAAAAATATTTTTGTATTAATTTCTAGGATTTCTACATTTAAAAAAATTCTCAGCTAGTTTAGTATGTGTATGGCTTTTTATGCACAGAAGTCTGAATCTTCCTGAATTCAATGTAGAGAACATATCAGAATATAATAAATATTGAATGCTTTCTATTTGTAGGCACTGAGCTAAGTGCTTTGCATGTATTGACTCATTTACTCCCTTCAACAAACCCCATGAAAGAAGTGTCATTACTCTTCCCTTTTACAGATGAAAGAACTGAGACACAGAGAGGTTGCAAAACCTGCCCAAGGACTTAGAGCTGGGGAGTGAGAGAGCCAGAATATGAATTCAGGAAATCTAACTTAGAGCCTATGCTCATAAGTGCTTCCTCTCCTGTCTGTAGTAGAGCATAGACTGAAGAAAAAGAACATATTTTTGATTTCCAGCTAATGTCTAACGCCACACAGGCAAACTGTCATTATAAACAATATAGGCACAATTGTCTTTTTTTTTCTTTAACTTTAAAAAAGCTAAAGCTTTAATATAGCCTAAACTGACAGCACTTGAGTTATGAATTAGCTTGGAGCTGCTTTCTTTGATGCCAAAAAGGCATTTGATTTGATGTGGCAAAATAATACAATCCAGTTTTAAGGGTAACATTTGAGCTGAACTCAAGATTTGCTTTTTAAAAAACAATCTGTAATCTTCAGTTACCAATGGCTGATTTCCAGGTTCTATTTTGAAAGTGATAATTAGGCCTAGAAATTTTTTGCTAAGTTTGTTATGTAAATCACACCTTTGGGGGAAAAATTGGACAAAATAACACAATAGCAATAGAAAACCATTTTACCCTGAATGATTTTTTTTTTTTTTTTTTTTTTTTTTTTTTGTCTATTCAGTCAGATGAGATACGCGCCAGGCTTTTGCCATACTCAATGATTCCATTTAAAAATTCAGTGCCAAACTGAAAAAAGAATGGTTCTTGCTTTTGTCTATTCCAACCCCAGATAAAATCTTGAGCTCCTCAGATCTTGGGTCCCCACCTCTTGACAAGTTGGAGGCTCATTATAGAATCTTGAACCACCAGAATCTTCAGTACTTTTCTTCATCACATCCCCCTCATCCCCAACCATTGTCAACAGCTCTTCTCTGGAAAGAATATAAATTAAACTCCAAATAATGCTTTTTAATTCCTATTTCTGCACTTTTTAAAAACTTTGAAAGTGATTAAATTACATGGCTCGTCCTCAAGAATTTTCTAAGTCAGGGCAATCCCCAAACAAAACTCGGTAACCTGCATTGCTTGACAATTGGAGGTAGCTTCTCCGAGCCAGACAGAAAGAGAAGAACGGCATCAGCTCTTCCATTGCTACGCTGCTTCACACAGTGGAAGGCAACATGAAAACGATCCCACCAAATAGCACTGAGCACCCTATTCTGGCTCCTCAAGAAACAGTGTCTGGTTTTGATGGGAAAGTCCAGTTCTGATGATAGACTTAAGACATTCACACAACTAAATACATCTCTAACTAAATACAGCACAGCTTAAAAAACAGATCAGATCTGGTTTCAAAACACTGTATCGTTAATCCTTTTCAAGTTGCAGAATTCCTTGAAATGATTATCCTCAAAGTTAAAGAGAAAAAATATCACAGAAAATCATTTTGTATCCAAATATTTGCTTGTATCTCAACATAAGACATTCACGCAGTGGTGGTGGCGTTCTACCTTAAATTACTTACTGTACGGCATCCAATGGCTTACAGATCGCTGAAGCCAAGAACAAAAGCAAAATGGATATAATTCTCCTATTCATATGTCGAGGTCAAAATAGAGGCTGACTCATCATAGAGTCCTTACTTAGCAAGTCACAGTCCTTTCTGCCACCCGTTTGTTCATTTGTTATTATGAGCTATTCAACTGCTGTTTTTCTTTCTTCATTCAGGGCAGAAACATAGGGTCTAGGCCAGCAAGAGCAGAGTCCTTAATGGCTCTTTCTCTCTCACTTCCTCTCTTGACAGGATAGTCAGTTAGACACAAATAATGTTGTCATCTCGCTGCCTCATGCCCTCCCACTTTACCCACTTGTCAGAGTGCTTTTGTTTCTTGTCTGTTGAGAGGGTAGGCTTTCTGAGTATATATGCCTTCTTTGTTGCTAGCTATGGCATTTATCAAAATGCAGTTTGAGTTTAATGTATATTTTCACAATTTGCCTACTTTAAGGAAGTCACTTTCCCTTTATTCCTATTCTTCCCAATGATGAAGATCCTACAAGAGTAAGGGGACCTCTCTTCTTCAAACTCCATATCCCAGTGTATCTAGTTTTTTGTAAACATGATGACTCAAATAAATCTTCCCTGATTTCATAATGATATTTTCTTTTTTTGTCCCATATTATTTGGAGTACATATTTAATGCTTTATTCTGTTCTTTCTTACTTCCAGTTTGCCTATCAGGGGTTCCTAAGCCTGCATATCAGAAATGCTTGGGAAAATACTACCCCTGCAGATTCTGATTCAGTAGTCCCTGGAACACCGAAAAAACTGTATTGTTTTTAAAGTTGCTACAATTTTTTCTTATTCTTATTCCCATCTCCAAAAAGAGATTGTTTGCATTGCACAGTCAATGTAAAACAGATTAAGAGGACCACAATATCTATAAGGGTGTCATCTGGGAATATAATTTTTTTAAGTTCCCTAGTGATTCCAAGGTAGACTATCATTGAGAGTAATTGAGAATCTTTATTAGCTATGCTACAAGAAAGACAGGCATGCAGAGTAATGCAGAGAAGACTGGTGTGGTTGGAGAATATAGGTAGGGACTAAAATGTTAGGTTGGGATAAATGAATAAAGACTTTCAAATGGTAAGTTAAAGAATGTGGATTTATTTTGTAAGTAATGAAATGCTACCAGAGCTTCTTAGAAAAGGAGTGTCACAATTTTAAAAATATAATTCTGAAAGCATTAGAAAGATGGCGTTGATGGGGAAGAGACTAGAGTCAGGTAAAGCCAGAGATAAGATGGGGAGGTCCTGATTACTGAAGGAGGGGAAAGAAGGAAAAGATGTTTGGGACAGCAAAAGAAAACTCTCCAGTGTCAGAGTAGAGATGGAGGGTCGGATGGAAGGAGGGGTTGAAAATGACTCACAAGCCTCAAGCTATATTTCAGGAAGACTTGTGATCATTGACTGAAAAGGAGGCCCAGATTTTGAGAGAAAGACAGTGACTAGAGTGATATATTTCTTACTTGAAAGTCAGATTCAACTTGATTTAGAAAGATGCTCATTAGTCAGAAGGAAATTTAGGTCTAGAATTCAGGAGAGAAATCAAAATTGGAGAGGTAGGTGTGGGGTCATCTATACAGAGGTACTACTTAAAATAGTACATGAGACTATTTCTCAGGGAATTTGGATGTGTAGAGAGTGGGGGGTTGAGGTCAATTGGGCCCTTAAATGTGAGGGTAGGCTAGCTGAATTTTCTGCCCCTCCTTTGAATGTATGAGCTGTGTGAAGAGGTCACTGTGGGGAACCTGAGAAGGAATACACTGGGAAGGAGTAAAAGGATCATAGCAACATCAGTGGCTTTATCAGTCAGACTATATCAACTGCTGTAACAAACAGCCCCCAAATCCCAGTGGCTTAACACAATAACAGTGCATCTCTTGCTGAGGTCACAGTTCAATGAGAGTTAATAAGGTTCAGAGGGAACAAAGGGTTAGGGTAGGTGAGGGGCTTGACTCTGCTCCATGTATCCATTCAGGGGCCCCAATTTCTTCATTCTTCAACTGTGGTGTCAAGACCACTCTAGTATCATCCAACAAAAGGATGAGGAAAGAGAGATTGTGGACAATTTATAAGACATTTTAGAGGTCAGGCCCAGAAAGGGTAGATATTGCTTCTACACACGTTTTACTGGTCAGACCTCAGTTGTATGGCTTCATCTAACTGCAGAAAATGCTGGGAAAAATAATTTTGTTGCAGGCCAGTTGGACAAAAAAAAGAATAGATTTGGTGAGCACATGAAAATGTTTCTGTCACACTCTGCCCTCCTGGTCATCGCATATTTATTTCATCCTCTCCTCTCAAACACGGAACAAAACCACGACGTCCCCATAAGAGGCAGCCCAAATTACCATTCAATCAATGCATCCAGCCCAAAGGCCAGGATCTCCCAATAACGATCAAGCTCTCCATCAATTCCAGGTGGGATTTCTCAAGTTCTTATAAACTATGAACTAAAAAGAAGGCACAAGTCATCTGCCTCTCAACTCACATACTCCCAAAACTCAGTGGTGGAATGGGCACAGAATTACCACCAAAACCACTCCCATTTGGGAAACAGAAGCTGACTTAAATTAAAACAATTCTAAAATCCTGCTGGTCAGACACTATGAGGGTCTTCTATCATAGAGTGGGGGGTAGAGGAAGATTTTCTCGTAAAGGCCCTAACTCTCCTCTTTGGGAGGACTCCTTTGATCATCTAGGAGCTTCTTCCTTATGCAGCTTGTTTGGCCATGTCTAAAATGGGTACTTGAGATATTCTCTTCTTACAGACTGCACAGTTTTTATAGGCTGCTTCCTGTTAGAACAACTTGGGAGTCCAAGAGTGGCCTTACTCCTTAAACAGTCAAGATATTTTTGTTTTTAATCCAAGCTTGAAGTCTGCAGTTTCTTTGATAATGCAGTTCACTCAAAAGTATAGAATGTTTCTAATCTAGTTTACTCATCCCATTAGCTAAGTAAGCATCCCAAAATTATCTTCTAGACATAGTTCTCAAATATGGTTTTTTTTCCTCACTCTGCACCTGTTGTCTCAATTTAATGGCAGTTTCCTCAATGCCATCAAGCTCAGTTGAAAAACCACATTCTTAATCTGATCTTTGCCAAATGCTTGGCTATTAATGGGTTTTTAATTTTTTCAATCTTATTATCTACTGATTGGAGCTTAGAAATGGTCACTTTGTCCACCCTTTAAGGCCCCAAATTTCTAGACGACATTTATTTCATTTCTGCTCACTAAGCGGCCAGTTTTTTCCTGACCTTATCTATTTTTGAAATTTTTTTCAAAAATTAGCTAACAGTAATCTATACACATTGATAGTTTGATTCTTTTTGCTATTTCCTTTAAAGCTATTTCTCAGTGTAGACATATCTGCTGCCCAAAATATAAGAGGTGACAATTCACGTCACTAAACAATTTGCCCCTATATTACATGGATTGCCATTTTTTCAGTCTTTAATACTAAGTGTCTTTGCTACCTGCACCCCACCACACCCACTGGTAAGCCAATGTGATATATTTTAGGTTTTATTATATATTACCCAATATCTGTATTAGTCAAGATATCCTAGCTGCTACAATAAACCAAATCTCAGTGAGTTAAATAATAAACTTTTCTAGCTCATATCACAGTCAGTGCATGTTAGGGACAAGGGGTATCTAGGCTCCCCCTAACTTTAACACTGTTATGGCCTTACTTGTATCTCCCCCAAAGTTCATATGTTTGAGCACTTGCTTCCAGTTATCTCAGAATGTGACCATATTTGGAGACCGGGTATCTGTGGAGGCAATTAAGTGAAAATGACATTATGAGGGTGGGCCTTCATCCAACATGACTGGCGTCCTTAGAAGAGGAGGAAACGCAGACACAGACACATACAGAGGAAAGATGTGAAGATACAGGGTGAAGACAGTCATCTATGCACAGTACAAGCCAAGGAGAGAGGCCTGGAACAGATTCTTCTCTTACACCCTTCAGAAGGAACCAACCCTACCTTGGTCTCAGATTTCTAGCTTCCAAACTGTGAGAAAATAAAATCTGTTTGAGCCACCCAGTCCATGAGACTTTGTTATGGCCATCCTAGCAAACTAATATGCCTTCTTAGTCCCCAGGTGTCATCCAGCCAGCAGATGAGGAACGAGAGAATGTAGAGAATCTTGCGGGAGACTTCAGGGTAAATTCCTGGAGATTTGAGGGGCTACAGCTGTATATGATATCCACCCACATAACATTAGCTATAACTCAGTCCACATGGCCTCACTTTACTGCAGGAAAGTTCAGAAAATGCTGTTTAGCTGTTTGCCAGGAATAAAATGAAAAGAGTTTGGTGAGCCCATGAAAGTGTCCTTGTTATGGCGGACTAGCTCAAGTTGAGTGCCCTGAATTTGAGGTGGAAATGACTCTCTGCTCAGACCAGGAATTAGTAAAAATTTCTGCAGAGACCTGGGACAGAAGCAGAAGGAAGAGATTTTTCCTTCATTTATGTATTACTCCGCTATTTATAAAACACTTTTCTCAGTCAGTACTCAAGGCACTTATTCCTCAAAATAGCCCATTCAAGTATCCACTGAACAAATATTTGTTGAGTTCATTATACATGCTAACCACAAAGGAGACTCTCCCTTACAATTTCCCCATCCATTAGATGCATGAGTGGACAGGTAGGTACATAGTTGTAGGGATATTATTATCCTTACTTTATATACAAGTAAATAGAGTCACAGAAAGTTTGACTAACATAAGTCATACAGTTAGTAAGTAATAGTCAGTATCTTTTAATATATATATAGTGCCTGGCAGGCATATAATAAATGCTAGTCATCTCACTCCACCCTTCGCTTTTATATCCAGCGTAGTTTTCATAGATTACACAGGGTAATCAAGTATATTAAAACCATAAGTGAAAGGTGCATTACGAGAAGCATGATTATTTTAAATGCCTCTAACGATACATGTATCACCTGCTCTGTGGCACCACTGCCGAGTGCAGACTCCCCAGCTGTGTGATGAGATGTGACTACCACACACTGGCTCATCCCACCTGAGCTGCCCAACTGAGAAGACTGCTGTGTTCACCATTCTGTCCACAAAACATGCTATGGAAAACCCGTCCTCTTGTGTTTGCTCATGCTTTTCTTGCCTTCTGGAATATCAGCTCCTTTCCTCTCTGCTGATCTATTTAAATCCTACCAATTCCTCAGATCTCTTCTCTGGCCTCCTCATAACTTCCCCTGCATATTTCAGCCTACCTCAAGCCTCCACTATCTGATCTCACTATTTATATTATTTTGGCATACCATCCTTAGACTTACCTTATATAACTTTGTTTTATGCTCAATGGACTTAGAATAAAGCATATATTTATATTTCTAAACTTCTGGGGTTTTCAAAATTCATTTTGTGGTTAGAATAAATTTGCATGAATCATCTGCTCATTTACTTCTTACAAAGTCATAAGTTGGCAGATCTTTTTTCAGTGTGGTGTCTAGATATGGCCTTCTCTGGTCAAAAATGTGAAATAGATAACCTTGTATACCCTTTCAAATCTCTTTTTCTGCATTTTTTGCCTTTTTTTTTTTTAATGAACCTTATAGTATCTTCCTCCCATTATCAGGGTAGCAGGGCTTCCTTGGCCCCCTAAGAGAACAACTGTGCCCACAGATATTCTCATTTTTCCTCATCTCTTTCCCAACAAAATGTACCTGTCCTCTCTCCCATTTCCAGGTGTCCAAATTTAATCAGAGAAATTTATAATAAGATACATATGTTGAGGGGTGCCTGGGTGGCTCAGTTGGTTAAGCAACTGACTCTTGGTTTTGGCTCAGGTCATGACCTCAGGGTCGTGAGATCGAACCCTGTGTCAGGTTCCACACTCAGTGCAGAGTCTGCTTGAGATTCTTTTCCCCTCCCTCTCTCTCCTCTTCTGCTCCTCCCCCCGTGCCCACTCTCTCTCTAAAATAAATAAACAAAATCTTTTAAAAAAAAGATACATATGCTGAACACAGCAGTTTCATGGTTGCAATTTTATGACATACAGGGCTGTTTGTGCAAATTGTAGTCAGTGAAGTAACACTAGAAGGAAGGAGGCAGGATGTAAAGAACTTTTGATGTCCTTCAAATGATGAAACTAGATGTGTATAAGCAAAATTCTGTGGTCCAATAGAATATCACCAATGTTGGGGGGAAAATCCTGCTTAATATTGATTTGAGTAGTAAAACATCATAAAGCATGGAATCTATAGAAATAGTTTTAGTTTTGAGGTCTTGTATTCCTATTGTAGTTTTTCACAATTTTTTTGGTTTTGATCTTTTGGTTTTTGTGCTTTTTATGGTTATACAGCATAACTATATAGAAGCTGGCCAGCTGCTTTATATAAAAAGTTCATTCTTGCAACAACAACAACAACAACAACAAAAGAAAACTGTTTTCTGAGTTAGTATTTAATAAGAAAGACAACAACAAGCAATGCTTTGGAGGATAACTTTCTGTTCAACAGGAAATGAGTCTAGTAAAAAAGTAATGAATAGATTTAAGCATGAAAAGCATCTACCTTCTCTGCAAGTCTGCTGGCTGGCAGGGCCACAAACATAGTGGTCCAAACCCTAGAAGTAATCTAGGCAGGCTCTGACCACTTCTGAGAGAGAACTGGAAATGGGCAGGTTGTATTTTTTTATTATGAGCCTCAGGTAACTGGAGATCATTTCTTGTTGATTTTCTTGGCACACTCTTGGAAGTACCATGTGCATTTTTGATACTCAAATGTCCTTCAATACCAATATCAGAAACCCTTCAATATTTGTTCATGAGCCTCAGGAATAGAAGACAAAACTTCACCAAAACTCAAATGTTCCCATTGCCACTTACAGCCCAGAAGCTGAGAAGCCTTCCCCCACTCCATCATGAAATATTTTATTATGCCAATTATGGGAAACCCAATCACTCGGTGATATGGAACAAAGTACCTGGAGAATCATTGGGAATAATCATAAAACTGGCCATGGATGTGAATACAATGACATACATCTCAATGATTTCTTATTCTTGAAAATAAAGGAAATTAATCATTCATTCCTCCCTTTTAAATACAAATACAGATATAAAGGCATTTAGAGGAGTTAGCTTATGCATCGTAATCACCAACTTTCATTATGGATGAGGCCAACTCAAAGAAAGGAAAAGGACAAATACTAGCAGCATTCTCTCCCTCTCTCTTTCCCATAGTATAATAATTTACTATAAATATAAAGTAAACCAAGCTTCACAAATTTTTATTTATTTTTAAATAAAATAATTTATGTGTCCTCATTATGGAATATGATTAAACATCAAGATGAAAAAGTAGAGTTAGCCTATTTATTTATTTATGGAATATGCCTACCCATTTATAGGTTATTTCAAAGCACATCAGAGGGTAGTTTGTTAAATACAGAACTAAAGCTCACACTGATTACCTGCAAAGTTTTTTAGCTCTATTTTCTTCTATCACACAAAAATGGAGAAAACTATTCTTTGGGTTTCTATCATTCCTTTTGTTTTCCAATTTAAGAACTTTACCACCAACTGAATTAATATCAACATTTGTGAATCTTAGAAACAAGCAAAACCTTGTAGTCTGCTTTAAAAAAAAAGTCTGCTTAATACCTTTTTGTTAGAAATTGTTTTCCTCAACTTTGCTGTGTTATAAAAAAGGCAATCTCAAATCTTATTATAAATGACAAAAAATATTTTTAAAAAACTTGTTTCAATGATCTCTTTCCAATTCATTGCAATAAAACTTCTCTGATACACCAATGGCAATGCTTTTGCACAATTTCTCATCAGCACTTTCATCTGTCCATTATCTAAGCATCCGATTCTCTTTTTTAAGATTTTATTTATTCATTTCAGAGAGAGAGAGAGAGACAGAGAGAGCACAAGCAAGGGGAGAGAAAGAGGGAGAGAGAAGCAGACTCCCCCTGAGCTGGGAGCCGGACATGGGGCTCAATCCCAGGACCTGGAGATCACGACCTGAGCCGAAGGTAGAGCTTAACCATCATCTGCCCATTATCTAATGGCTAACTCTCTAGCCAAATATGCTAAAAGATGCAAAATCCCAAAGAAGCACCCCTCTGTGCCTTTTGGGACAGGGGAATGAAGTTCTGGGGCTCCATCTCTGAATGGGGGATTAGTTTTGCCTTCCTTGTATTTTCCCCTCAGCTATGTGTATGTCCACAAATGGAGGTGGTAAAAACAGGTAGGGAGCTGTCACAGGATCATCCACACCTACCCATGGCTGAGTAAATGGATCTGTTTATGGCTCCATTCATGTGTATGAGGGCAGGAGAAAGAAATGCAAAGAAGGGATATCTCCAATCCTGGTTATTTGAACACTTAGAGTTGCCTTATACTCACCTTTGACTATTTACTTACTGTACATTTCTACAGGTCTCTATGTAAATGAAAACATTAAGCCCCAAAGAGGGGCTTTGCTAATGCTTCAGATAGACAACCCACATCCTCACAAGGAAAATAAATTCTCATTTATTTAAAAAATGTCTTATGTACTTGGAATCAAAACACTACTCTAAACAATATCATGTGGTGGAAACGAAAGACACAAAGGATGTTTTAGTAACTGGGTCTTGTTGTGTTAAATAAATGCAGCATGAAGTTTACATATCTATGTGGGCGTAATGATGTAATTCAATCTCAGAAAACTCATACATTTACAAGATGATGTTGGGATATATGCATTCCAGAGCACTAAGATTAACCATACATTTATTTATATAAAACTATATGCATTGTTTATAAATAAAAATATTGCCACCTTTTTGAAAAAAATGACAAAGACAGCCATTCATGTAAAGTATTTTGATCAATTCTCTGTTAGATGAAAATTGAATTACTCCTTTTTCTCTTTCCAGTTTAAGAGAGTCCAACAAATTCTCTCCAGGCCTTACTAATCCAGGCCAAATCTTGTTTTTCTATTCTGATTTCTTTTATTTTACTCTAAAATTTCCTCTGCTTTTTATCCTATTGTGTTGTGTATAAGCCATTGCAAATCCTTTTTGAACAATGAGGAAAGTATACCCAATCACATCTCTTTCCCCAGTCCTAACAAACAGGTGGACTTGACTCTACCTTGTTCAGAGGGTCTATGTCCAAAGCTTACCACCCAGCTGCCTTAAGAAAATTACTCAGTCCCATGTCAGCACATTTAGCTTCACATTTGCAGCAAAGGATTTGGGGGTGGTATATGTGTGTATGAGTATCAAAAATCACCAGGCTTAAAACAATCTTGAAAAAAAAAAACAAAGCTGGAGGTATCACAAATCCAGATTTCAAGTTATACTGCAAAGCTGTAGTAATCAAAACAGTATGGTACTGGCACAAAAAATAGACACACAGAGCAATGCAAAAGATATGAAGTCCAGAAATAAACCTGCAATTATATGATCAATTAATCATGACAAAAGAAGTAAGAATACGCAATGGGAAAAAGATAGTCTCTTCAACAAATGGTGTTGGGAAAATTGGACAGCTACCTGCAAAAGAAAGAAACTGGACCACTTTCTTACACCATACAGAAAAATAAACTCAAAATTGATTAACCTGAAACCATAAAATTCCTAAAAGAGAGCACAGGCAGTAATTTCTCTGACATTGGCCATAGCAACATTTTTCTAGATATGTTTCCTAAGGCAAGAGAAATAAAAGTAAAAATAAACTATTGAGACTACATTAAAATAAAAAGCTTCTGCACAGCAAAGGAAACAATCAGTAAAACTAAAAGACAACTGAGAGAGAGAGAGAGAGAAACAAGCCAAGATAATAGACTCTAAACTATTGAGAACAAACTGATGGTTACCATAGGGGAGATGGGTAGAGTGATGAGTGAAATAGGTGATAGGGATTAAGGAGTGCACTTGTCATGATGAGCACTGGGCGATGTATGGAATTGTTGAATTGCTATGTTGTACACCTGAAACTAATATAATACTATATGTTAACTATATTGGAATTAAAATTAAATTTAAAAAAAACCTAAAAGACAACCTACTGAATGGGAGAAGATATTTGTAAATGACGTATCCGATAAAGGGTTAGTATCCAAAATACATAAAGAACTTTACACAACTCAACACCCAAAAAACAAATAATCCAATTAAAAAATGGGCAGAAGATATGAATAGACATTTCTTTAAAGAAGACTAACAAATGGCTAACAGACACAGGAAAAGATGCTCAACATCACTCATCATCAGGAAACACAAATCAAAACTACCATGAGATATCACCTCATATCTGTCAGAATGGCTAAAATCAAACACACAAGAAACAAGTGCTGGTGAGGATGTGGAGAAAAAGGAACCTTCGTGCACTGATGGTGGGAATATAAACTGGTGCAGTCACTTTGGAAAAGAGTATGGAGTTTCCTCAAAAAACTAAAAATAGAACTAATTTACAACCTAGCAATTGCACTACTGGATATTTACCCAAAGAATACAAAAATGCTAATTCAAAAGGATATATGCACCCCTATGTTTATTGCAGCATTATTTACAATAGCTAAATTATGAAAGTAGCCCAGTGTCCATTGATTGATGAATGGATAAAGAAGATGTGGTATATATATATATACACACATACACATACATATATATGGGACTGAAAAATATATATATACACACATATATATACACACACACAATGGAATATTATTCAGCCATAAAAGGAATAAAATCTTGCCATTTACAACAACATGGATGGAGCTAGAGAGTATAATGCTAAGCAAAATAAGTCAGTCAGAGAAAGACAAATGTCATATGATTTCATCCATATGTGGAATTTAAGAAGCAAATGAGCAAATGGGAAAAAAGAGAGAGAGAGACAAATCAAGAAACAGACTCTTAACTATAGAGAACAAACTGATGGTCACCAGAGGAGAGGTGGGAGGGGAGATGGTGAAATAGGTGATGGGAATTAAAGGCTACACTTACTGCGATGAGCACTGAGTAATGTCTAGAATTTTTGAATCACTATATTGTACAACTAAAACTAATACAACACTGTATGTTAACTGTACTGGAATTAAAATTTTTAAAAAAATCACCAAGCTTGAGGTACATACACAAAACGTGGCTTGAAGTACATACAGAACCAGATAGTATATATTATATTGTTACAGTTAAGACTTACCTCAGTTCTGCCCCTTCCTCCAGGTAACTTCAACAAACTGAACCGCCCGCTTCATATCCCTTCCCCTATAGTGCTAAATCCCTAAGTGGCAGGCTAATGGCCCTAAAATTCTTTGTATCCCCCTTTGTATTCCCAGTCACTTCATCCAATGCCATATACATAATAACTAATATTTATTAAGCACTTACTATATGCCAGGCAATATTCTACACTTTTAACATACATTATCACATTTAATCATTTCAACAGTGGTATAAAGTAGTGTTAATTTTATCCCCACTTTACGGAGGATAGAACTAAGGCACAGAGATATTCAGTAACTGGCCTAAGTACAAATCCACATTTGTAAGCAGCAAGCTAGAATTCAAAGCCAGAGTATATACTCCTGGCCACTAAGCAACACTTCCACTAAGCATACCGTGGGTGTTTAATCAAACTTTGATATGAGAAGAGATGATTTCAGTGAACAGGTTCATGAAAATATGGGAAAGCAGTTGAAAGGCCAATTGTTCGAGTAAAAAGGGGAGTATCTTTGATAACTCAGAAGCTCTGCTTTATATCATATTTGGCCGCTGCACAATGACATCTCTTGAACGAGATTGTAGTGTAGACACTGCCCTTGTCTAAATGATAGCAGCGAGTTCCTCCCTGGCCTCTCTGCCTCCAAACTCTCCACCTCCAGACCACAACTTTCCAAATCCATGATATTAAGGATTCTAATATAGACTGAATCGGAATGATTCAGTAAAATCATTTGTTTCCCTTATTTGTCTCAAAATTCAAGCTCACTGAGGTAGGGACTATATCTTACTCATTTTTATTTTGGCTCTACTGCCTTTCAAGTAGTAGACTCTCAATAAAGGTTGAAATTAGTTCAATGAGGGCCTTGTCAAGTTCGGCTACTCTTTAGGGCACAGAGTAGGGTGATCCTGATTGACAGAATATTCTGGGAAGATGACAGCATAGACACAGACATAGGCAAAATTATGCCTACAGAGGAAATTTTCCTCTGATTCTATATTGTTAGCAATGTGTCCAGCTAGAAATAATAGAAAACCCAACCGTCTCAAATCAGTAAGGAGTTTCTTTTTCTCACATAACAAGATCAAGGGTAGCAGTTGCCAGGATTAGTTTGGCTGCTCCAGGATGAACTGTGGTTCAGACTCATTCTATTATTCTTCACCATACTCGATGTACTGGCCCTTCTTTGGCATGATTTTCATCTTATGTTGAAGGATGGCTCTGAACATCACATCTATACTCAGGGCAGGGAAAAGGGGACGGGGCAGCACCATGACTTTTACCAGTAAAGCAATACTTTACCAGAAGTCCCTCCTCCCATCCAGGGCAGACTTTCACTTATACCTTATGAGTTAGCATTTTGTCACATGGTCACTCATCTACAAGAAAAGCTGAGGAAGTCAGTTTTTTTCCAGCCTCGTTAGTGAAAGGAAACAAGAAGGAAGGGGGTTGGAAATTGCTGTGAGTCAACCAACAGTACCTGCCACACAGACATTCTTCCCAGCTCATCTTTGCTCCCATGAGAGCATTACTTCCAAGAAATTCATTTACATGTGCTCTTCCCACCAGCTCTTACCAGTCTGTTCATCAAAACCAGTTCCAAGGAAAGAATATGGACTTTACGATAAGTTCTGAGTGACAAGTCCAGTACAGTTGTCCCCCCTTATCCATAGGGGATATGTTCTAAGACCCCTAGTGGATGCCTGAAACTGCAGATGGCACTGAACCCTAGGTATACGATGTTTTTCCTATATGTACGTACCGAAGATAGTTTATACATTAGGTATAGTAAGAGATTAACAACAATAACTAATAATAAAATAGGTCAATTATAACAATATACAGAACTATAATAAAAGTTATGTGACTGTGGTCTCTCTCAAAATTTCTTACTGTACGGTACTCACCTTTCTTCTTGTGATGATGGGAGATGATAAAATGCCTGCGTGATGAGATGACGTGAGGTGAAAGACGTAGGCGCCTTGACATGGTGTTAGGCTACTGATTGACCTTCTGATGATTCGTCAAAAGGAGGATCATCTGCTTCCAGATCACAGGTGGCCACAGATAACCAAAACCATGGAAAGTGAAACTGTGAATAAGGGGAGATTACTATATTTACAAGTTAAAAGGAACCAAAATTTTAAGCTAGACTCTGTCATTATCTCTCACTACATGCACTCTTAGCATTTGGGTAGGATAATTCTTTGATCTTCATGACTGACTGCTCATGAGAGACATTTATCTTCCTCCCTGTCCCCTGCTCCAATTGATTGTAGTAATCCAAAAGGTCTCCTCTCTATACCAGACGCTCATAAGAAACTCCTGGTTGAGAATAATTGAACTAAAGGAATAGAACTCACAGGTGAAATGTCAGAAACCAACAGCTAGAGACTGGGTAAGAAACTGAGTTGGGAAAGAGTGTAAAAAGGAAAGTTGGATAGGTTAGCAAGACCTCCCCAGAACCCCTGAAAAGTCGATGCCGTCTGGTAAAGAGAAAAGCCTAAATAACTTTCCTTCGTTGCTTGCCTTTAGCTCTTAAGAAAGAAGCAATCATCTAGGGTTCTTGTCTGACCAACACCACTGCATTCCAGAATACATCAGAGAGCACAAAGGAATGAGAACAAGGTGAGTGAAGTAGGTTTGCCATGCAGTTTAGAGAATGGCCAGAGAAGCAGACATTATACACACCACACAAACATATTTGCTCATGCAAGTGTTTTTTAAAAAACAGTTCTATTGCTGTATCATCCATATACCATATAGTTCACCCATTTATTTTTTTTTTTAAGATTTTATTTATATACTTGAGAGAGAGTAAGCGCGAGAGAGAGAACAAGTGGGGGTGGGGAAGAGAGGAAGAGGGAGAAGCAGTCTCCCCACTGAGCAGGGAGCCCGAGACACGGGGCTCGATCCCAGGACTCCGGGATCATGACCTGAGCTGAAAGCAGACGCTTAACCAGTTGAGCCACCCAGGCGCCCCTATAGTTTATGCATTTAAAGTGTACAATTACTGTTTTCTTTTCTAAGTGGGTTTTACCTGTATCTGGGGAATGGGGAATGAAAGCATTGGATTAGGTGGTCTCAAGGCATATGCAGCTCCGGGATTCTCCATCTTGCTGTGCCATCCCACTTACTCTCTTTATGAGGTGATGGAAGGTAATGGACAGGAGACTGCCTGGTTCTGCAATCGGTGCTGTAGGCAAAGACGCTTTAGCTGCTTCAACTGCGTGAGCACGCTGTCACTGAGCACTAATCAGAACAATTATAAATTGCACTGTCCTGCAAAGAACTCAAAGCTAATGTTAACTAATACTTCCAGGAGTCTTTATTTTCATGTCTGCGTTAAGTAGGTAGGGGTTAAGTATGATTATCTTCACTTCAGTAATAATGAAAGTAAAAGACATTGGTTTGGGGTGACTTAGTCAAAGTCCCACCATTATTACTGGGTTAACTGAGCTGAGCTTTTCAGTGGGAGTGCTCTGCTTTTAACTCTTACAAGAATAAACTTTAATGGCAGTTTTGTACAAAGTTGAAAAGCAAAAATTACAATAAAATACAATTCCTTTGTTAAATATGCTTGATGTGTTCTTTCAAACTCGGTCTTTTGTTACTAACAATAAAGATTGAGCACTTATGTAGCACTTCTAATCCACAAAGCACTTTTCAAATGTTAACTAATTAAACATCACAAGCACCCTGGGAATGAGAAAGTTATTACATTAGACTTATGTGCTTCCTGTAACATGTATATTAAATGCTTTGTTTTTTAGTTCCTCAGAATATTAGTGACACAGATGAAGAAAATACCATTTTCACTAATTGATTATCTTCTTTCCATAATGCAATAGAAAGTGTTATTGAAACTATTGATTAGATATCCTTTAATTTCATTTAAATAGAATAATATAGAGCTTGGGACTCAATGTATATTTGGTGTGACATACTGTGATTTGAAAGCATACTAAAGTTATATTAATTGGATTATTTTAAATCAACCCTTGAGAGAGGGTAAAAAATCATCAAAATTGCTAATATTTATTGAACCTCCTCTATGCCAGGCACAATTCTAAGTGGTTTACATTTATCAGCTCATTTAATCCTGGCAACAGCCCTATAATGAAGTATACAATTATGTCCATATCACAGATGAGGAAACTGAGAGAAAGAAGGTTAAATAGTATGAACTCAGTTAGATAGCTAGTAGGGAGCTCAGCCAGGCAGCCTGGTTCTAGACTTCTTGTTCTTAAATTCTATTGTATACCATTAAATTCACAACTGAGAGTAAATTATTTTTTTGAAAAGATTGTAGGTTAAAGGTCCGTGGACAGTTATTAGGATACAATCTGTTCATGCCTCTTCAAAGTCTTAAACATACTTAATTATGAATATAGAAAATGAGCTAAAGTTCTGGCACCATTTCAGATTTGGGAAAATTATAGATTTCCTATTTCCAAGATGGATTTTAATGCTCAATAATTATTTTAAATGCACATATATTAAAAATATTCTCTGATACTAACCACAGTTAATTTTTTGAATTTTTAATGTGTCAATTTGTTAATAACTTCTAAAACAACTGTTAAACCTAACACTGAGTGGGAAAAAATGCCATATGTAAAATTTTTTCTTTAGATATGCAAAGTAACCTAAAGATTTGTGTGTGTATGTGTTATATAGTATAAGCTAAGAACAAGTGGAATAGAACACTCACATCAGGAAAGAATGAAATCTAACTAACCTTGGTCAACACTTATGGTTTCAAATTTCCTAGTAAATTCAGTGGATATTCGGTAAGCCTTTTCCATGCACACAGCATCTATTGAATTTCTGTTATGAATCTTTGGCAAGAAGAAGAAAATTGTTTAAAATTTTGCCTATCATCTTATCTATAATTGAGTATATTACTACAAATATCTTGATAGAAAAGAAAATGCTCATTTACCATAATTTAATGTGCCAAGATACATGACTTAACATCTAGGCAGAATCAACGTATAATATCATCCTGCAATAATTTCATTTTACTGTGGATCAGATTTATACTTTAGTTCAAATAATGACCTTGAGGATCTTTTTCATTAAAATGCAGAAAAAACCCTAAATGATGAATGTAAATTTTATCTCTGTCACCAATGTTATAACAGTGGCTCCGTTGTATCATCAGTGCTTTAAAAGTCCAATGTTGAGAAAGCTACAGAATTCTTCCTGTTGAACCAATACAGAGCAAATCCCCAAGGCTCCCTTCTCCTTCTCCGGCTGTCCTTCTCTTACCACATTCCCTCCCCGCCTCCCACCACCTCATCCCCTCAAAACGCAGTCCTAAGAAGCCACGTATGGTCAAAGACATTAGAAAATAACTCACAGTTTTAAAAACACCCTACCGATTCTATCACTCACTAGGAAGATGTATGCCTTATACCTTTTTGTTACTTTCTTCGCTCCTGGTAACAATTCCATCACTTCATCTGTACTCCTGGAAGTGTAAACATACTCTCCTGGCAGTTAAAAACAACAAAATTAGTCATGGAGCTTACAAATCAACCCATGTCAATGATATTTCAAAATTCTTATTAAATTAATGTCAGCTTTATTAGCCCTTGACTTGGAATAAACTCATTTCCTTTGCTTTGTCAAAAAGGCAACTCTTTTAAAGGTATATGTCAAGGTAGGAACAATAAAATTTCATAATGATTAGAGAGTGTATAGAAAATCACTAAGATATTTTACACTTACCTTCGAGTGGAAAGTTTTTCCTTCACTTTCTCCTTGTTTTTGAACTCACAACTTCAAGAATGAGAAATCTAGTAGCTGATATGTGTGTTATGTAAGGCCAGTGAAGATAACGCCATTCTCAGGCTCTTATAAACCTTAAGTAAAACTCTCTAACTCAAGATACGGAGCCTAACCATCAAACAAATCTTCCAATTTAAGAGTCAATCATTTTGATAAAAGCACCAAATTTGGTGATGTTAAAAGAAAGTTACAATAAAAAGAGGAAAATGTGACAAAACAGCAGGGCACACTATATTCTAACTTGTCTCACTAGGGAATTAATGTGCTGTAATGTTTGATCACAATCTAGTTGTTAAGGGAAATGATTGTGTGACAAATGAGCATAACATAAGTGTCACAAGGACCAGCTAGGTAGTGAAGGGGTGTTTCATGCCTAAGAAGACAACAACCTATATTAATAGTGCCATAGTAGGAAAGAGTATTTTTAATAATAATTATTTTTTATTATGAAAGTAGTATTTTCCTATGTATGTCCACTTAGTTGAGATTATACTATATATAGAATTATACATGTATTATATATGTATATGTATATATGTATATAGATAGAATATTTTTGCCCTGCTTTTTTCATCTAACATTACATCTTACATTCTATTTCTTTTTTTTTTGAGATTTTTTTTTATTATTATGTTATGTTAATCACCATACATTACATCATTAGTTTTTGACGTAGTGTTCCATGATTCATTATTTGCGTATAACACCCAGTGCTCCATGCAGAACGTGCCCTCTTTAATACCCATCACCAGGCTAACCCATCCCCCCACCCCCACCCCTCTAGAACCCTCAGTTTGTTTCTCAGAGTCCATAGTCTGTCATGGTTCGTCTCCCCCTCCGATTTCCCCCCCTTCATTCTTCCCCTCCTGCTATCTTCTTCTTCATTTTTTTCTTTAACATATAATGTATTATTTGTTTCAGAGGTACAGGTCTGTGATTCAATAGTCTTACACAATTCACAGCGCTCACCATAGCACATACCCTCCCCAATGTCTATCGCCCAGCCACCCCATCCCTCCCACCCCCCACCACTCCAGCTTACATTCTATTTCTTAAGAAAGCATTTTGCAAGGTAATTAAAGGATCCTTATTCTGCTATACACCCCAAGTCAAAAGGATAGTAAAAAAAAAGGGGGGGGGCAGCCAGCTAAATGTGCCACAATGCCAAGCAGGACTTTTATTTATAAAAATTTGTTAACTTCATCATTATTATTGATCACTTGAGCTCTTCATAGGGCATATGAATAAGGGTGTGGCATGTAGGTACATTAATCTTTATGCTGCAGATAACAGAAAACCAAATTCAAACTGCCTTGAACAGTGCTTAAGGAGCTGAAATCCAGGGGCAGCTCTGACTTCAGGTAAGGCTGAATTTAGCAGCTTCATTGATTTTACCAATGAGCTGATTTGTCTCTATCTCCCATGCTTTATCTTCCTCGCTGTTGATTTTATTCTCCAGTTCCACATATTTGCCCCTAGTGTGCCCATTTACAGCAACTGCAAATGTGGTATCTTCATATCACTCCAGCCAAGAAAAGAAAGACTCCAACAATCAAATACAAATTTTTGTTTCAGGATTTCCTTGGCCCAGATTGGACCATATGCCTAACTCTGAACCAATCCCAAGGGCCACAGCAATGGGATACTGATAAGCCAAACAAGACCCAGTCTAGGGCTAAGAATAGGGTCGTTGCCATCTACCAAATCATTGACTAAGAATAGAGATCTTAGTCAATGATTTGGCCATCTACCAAATCATTGACTAAGAATACAATGGTAATGAATACTGCAAGATAAAATAGAACAAAATAATAAAATTAAGTAGTCAAGTATGTACTCTATACCCACCTATTATTGCTCCGCCCTAGCTGGCTCAAATCAGACCTTCCTTGGTCCATAGTCTTCACAAAATAAAATGAGAAATATGAAAAATCAATAGGCAATTCATAGGTGAGCAACAAAGTTAACAAATATATTTGAATTCCTTAGCCCAAGGAAAGGAAATCTGAAATCTGATCCAAAAGACTCCATTAGAATACTTATAAAAAAATTATGACCTACATTATTTTCTCTTTCATAAGGACTAAATGCTGCTCTCCTAGATTGTCCCCTTAATGAATTCTTCTTGCTATGAGACTCCCTGTCCAATCATGGAGCCAAGCTGGAATGCTCTATCACTTCACTGTGTGAGTGGCTTAGAGTGGCAGAATTAGCCTGGCAACTTGCCTAAGCATTCTGTCACTCACAATCATAACAACTGTAACAAGGGCTAACTCCTATTGACGGCTTGTTATGTGCCAGACAGTGTGCTAAGAGCTTTGTACGCATGCTTTCATTTAGGTCTCACAATTCCATTGGGTGGCAACTATTATTATCCACCTTTTAAAGATGAGGAAATGAAGTTGAGTTTCTTCTTCTCCAAGGTGACAGCCTCTAAGTAGTGCAGAATTCTTTCTACATGTTCAAATGATAAGCAACACAATGACCCTATACTGAGCCAGTTGCAGAGCTCTGAGATGAGAAAAAAAGATTCCCACTTTTCTTGAGGACATAGTCATGTACTCTTTGAGGATGGCTACCAACTCTTGTGCTCTTCAAATACATGTTACAGCCGTGCCAGAACTATCACCCGAATTGTACTCATGGATTATGTTAGAGGACGGATTAATCTGGCCAAAGACTATTCTAAACTTTTGTTCAGATCTCTTTATCTAATTTATAATAAGCACATAAACCCAACTGAGTTGTAAAGTTTGTTTACATGCTAAATCTATGAATATTGTTTCTCTCTTTATAATTAAGCCCCTCTGCAGCAGTCAGCAATTGTTCCATAACAAACTACCCCAATACTCAAGTCATAGAATAATAAGCTTTGATTCTTAGTCACGCATCTGTGGGTCAGCTGGAGTGCCTTTGCTTCAGACTAGACCAGAAATGCTTTGCTTTACTGGTCTCATTCGGAAGCCCAGTCTGAAGGGGCAGTGGCTACCTGCTGTATATTCTAACAGCTTACTGGCCAACGTAAGTCCCATGGCCAAGATCAACATTAATGAGGCAAGGAAATCTACTTCTCCCATGGAGGTTTTTTTGGGAGAAGAAACTAAATATTATCTGAGAAATAATTTACTCTACCATAACTCCTCAAATAAAGAATGAAGAGAAGAAATTAACATGTATTGAGCACAAACCTCTTTATCCATCAATTTAGAAAAGATTGTGAAAAAGTACAATATACTGATTTTTCAGCTAGATGCTGGGATTGCAATAATGAACAATAGTCCTGTGTCAAAACCAATGTTATTTCCTTATAAATCTTAACAGCAATCCCACTGGTAGATGCATTCTTCCCCATTTGATAGCTAAAGAAACTAAGGCATTAAAAGATCAAACAACTTGGTCAAAGTCATACAGATACCAAGTGGCAAAGGCAGAATGTGAAGAGTGAGTAATAAAGCCTAAATTCTTTCAACCTCACCAAAGTTGATTCCCAATAATAAATAAACTCTCATAATGCTTCAGAAGTAAATAACAAAAATAGACCACCCATCAGTTAGAGTTCAACCAGGCAGGCAGAACCAATGAGTGATAGAAAACAAGGAATTCACTCTCACAAGCATTAGCCCATATGCAGTCATAGATGTCTGCTGCCTCTAGGTCTGGTGCCCAGCCTGAGCATCAGTAGGCAGAAAGAGAAGGTGGGCGCAAAGTAGGTGCAACCAAGGACAAACCAGAACCCATCAGGAAAAACTGAAAGATCACCTAACCACTGCCTTCTGTCATGACAATTTGGGCAACTTGTGGGATAGGCCAGCATCTTTTACCACAGAGCTATACATGCCCCTAGCCCAGGGTTCTCAGAGACTGAAGGAGTTTGATGGAGGCTAGAGGAGCTATGGGCCCAGCAGCTGCCCCTTGCCAACAGCAGATCCGTGACAACGTGCACAAACCCCAACAGTGCCTGCCCTACAGCAATCTTCAGAACCTAGAAATGGGTGCCCTTCAGTGCCAAATCCTGCACAAATTTCCGTCATGGCAAATCCTAACCTGGAACCATTATGGGAAGAGAATTTGGGGAAATTGACATGGTACAAAGCCATCACACCATGTTAGTTCTTTTGCTGTGAGTTAACTAAAAGTCTGTTAGCAGGTGCTTCTTTATGTCACTGTCATGCTTTCTAGAAAAGAGAAAAGGTCAATAGCATAAACTTCAACAACTTCCTTAATGAACACCCGGTAATTATTTGATTTAAGGTACATTTGCATTAAACATCAGTCATTTTAATCTGGCCAGAACCGCTGTGTTATTTGAGGAGTGGCTTCTCCCTCTTCCTATGGGTTTTGGTGGAAAGGACAGTCTCAGTATTTGAAGTCTTGCATTTGAAATAAAATGATTTTCTAGAACTTCCAAATGTCTAGAGTGGAAAATACTGGGAGATGTCAGGGAATTCATGTCCAGAAGCTTCTTCCCATGCAGTGACAGATCGTGAGCACTTTGTATTTATTTAACCCTGACATTTCATACTTAAGGAGCCATAACACTTAGTTTTTCTCAGCATAATGTCACTCTGATATATACTATTTTGGTTGGAAGAATTCAAACCAGCTTAAGCAGAAAAGAAGGAGTTTGTTGGCTCATATACCTGGAAATTTAAAGATGACTCTCACTTCAGGAATGACTAGGTACAAGGATGTAAATAGTATCATTAAGGTTTACTTAACATCTCTCAACCCTGCTAGTCTCTGCTTCCCTTGGTATGTAAGATACATGTTTTACTACTCTGAACAGACTATCTTCACATGTCAGAAAACATAAGGGCCAGGATTTCCAAGTGTGCATCTTAAAATCTTGAGATGCAAAAAATGAATAAGCCCTTTATTTCACCACACACACACACACACACACACACACACATACACACTTTCCAAGTTGCCTTGTCTGGGTCATAGGCCCACCACTTGCATCAAACACTGTAAGGCAGTAGGATGAGATACCATGATTGGACAGGCTTGGGCCTGCTACCCACTCCTGCAGCAGAAGCTGACAAGACACTGAGACTGTCCTTTCCACCAAAACCCGTAGGAAGAGGGAGAAGCCACTCCTCAAATAACACAGCGGTTCTGGCCAGATTAAAATGACTGATGTTTAAGGCAAACGTACCTCAAATCAAATAATTGCAGGGTGTTCGTTAAGGAAGATGTTGAAGTTTATGCTATTAACCTTTCCTCCTTTTTAGAAAGCATGACAGTGACATAAAGAAGCACCTGACAACAGACGGAGTGTAGAAAAAAAAAAAAGCAGCACATATTGGCAATAGAACCAAATGCAGTTTTCTATAGATAGCACTGGCCTGCTGCTATCTCAATTTAAAATACATTGAAAAAATTGCCACTAGATGAACTTTATGACCAGCTTTAGCTTTGACGGAAATAAAAAAAAAAATCAAATATCCAATAGATACCCTGTAATGGTCTGCCTTTGCTGGGGATTTTTTTTTAACAAATCAGTGTGCGTGTAGCTGTTACCCATTGGTCATTCACACCTCACATTTTTTAATACAAAAAAAAAAAAAAAAAGAAAGAGAGAAAAGAAAAGAATCCCTAAGAATGAAGAGGCTTTCTAATAATGAAGAATGACCTCTCACTATAATGGATGTTCCTTTCAGGTAAATTTGCTAAAAGCTAATTTTTATAGCATGACTTAAAATTATTATTTTTCTTAATGGTTTTGTTTCAGACAAAATGTGAATCCATGAGTAATAAACTGAAATCGGTTCACAACTAAAAAGTATTAAAGGATGTGTTCATTCCCTCATTCCTTCACTCTGTATTGACAGCCACTGTATTGTCATGCACTGAGCTAAGCACTAAGGATACCAAAAAGAGTAAGACATGTCCTTGCCCTAGCGAAGCTTCTGGTGTAGCAGAGAAAAGCTCAAGAAACCCAGACAGTGCTACAAACCTCTTATGTCCGGACGGCTATGACAGCACAAAGGAGCAAGCGAGGAAATTTTGCCTGGGGGTGTCAGAGAAGGTCTTTTAGATCCAGGTCTTGATGGAGAAATAGTAATTTTCTAATCAAAGGCCCTAGAAAATGATATTCCAGGAAGCAAAGGCAGCACCCACTGTTACTGGACTCTGTGGATTAATCGTGTCCCTGGCCGGACAGGGCACAGTGGGAAGGAATGCCCAGAAAACTAACAGGGTGAGACAAGACAAAAGGGGACAGGAATTGTATGTCATGCCACGGAGTTTGAAAAGGTAACTCTGGAAGCAGGGAAGAAGGTGAGTGACAAAGGAGAGAGACTGATTATGCTGGGGCCTTAGGAGGGTACTAGGAAGGCTGAGATGGGGCCGGAAGTGAGACGAGATGACTAGCAATGGAGGGAATGAAGGGGCTAAGGAAGAGCGAGGAATCAAAATACCTCTCCTGTATCCAGTTTAGGAGATTAGCTGGATGGAGAGACCATTAAAGATAGTAGGGAAAACAGAAAAAAAAAAACAAAAACAGACATGAGCAGGTCTGGGACGGAGTAGGAGAGAGAACGGAGCTGTGATTGCCGATGTGCCCAGACATTAACTGGGTGTCTTAGTACATAGCTATATCAAATAATCTGTTTTACCCATACCATGTTATTATTTAATAGGTTTTGATTAATGCCTCCCTTTAAATGTATTCATCCTGTCAAAACATATGTTATTAAGTAACAGTACGGACCACATCATCTGTTTCTATATTTCTAACATTGCATGAGGGGTATAATATTCTGAGTAGCAGGACAGAAATCTCATGTTATGTTTAGTATTCCAGTTTATGAGTATATTATAGATGCTTTGGGGTGAAAAATACTGTCTCCATGTGACTGCGTAATATTTTGAGACAAAAAACATGTTCCTAACCTCAATAAGCGATCTCCTCAAAGCCAAGAACTGATACAGTTCATACCTACCTAACCTTCCCTTTTCATGTGGAGACATTTTCAGCTCCAGGAGTGTAACAATGCTAAACCTTTACAGATGATGTCTTTTGGTTTGAGTCGCGAGACTCCAAGACTACAAATTCTGACAGATGAGGAGTAAACTATTTGCCAGAAACAATAATAGCTACTAGTTGTTGCATATACATTGCATTTTTCAATGATGTTCTGAGAAACTTGCTTACTACTGTATTATAAAACTTTTACAGTGATTTTAGCTAAGGCATGAACATGAATTACAAGAAAGGTAGCTGAGTTTTTTTTCACATCAGATGTCAGGGGTGGGGGGGTTTGCGTGTCTAGTCTTATTTCACACTGAGTCTTTTTCATTTACTTTTCTTAATGCATTCAAAAGTTGTTAAAGTTTCTTATATAAAAATATGATTGATTTTTACAGTGACAGTAATTGCATTTTAGCAAAAGTAACCATTATAGTAATTTTCTTCAAGGAAGAGAAATCTAACTAACTAAAGTAGCTAGTTACTTCCTCATACATTAACTTTGAAATTTTTTAACATAAAAATACTTGATAAGGGAAGTACAAATTGAAGAACATAAAAAGCATGCAATATTTATAAAACTACTTCCATTAGACGGTTCACAATTTTATGCAGCTGTTAATCACAAACGAAGTGAAACAAAATAAAGGGAAAAACTACAATTTCTCTACTAGTCGGTCAATTAAAGTAAGGCCTCAACTGAAGCCTTTTAAAAACAACTCTCAGGTATCTCTTATTTTCATTTCTAAACTACAGAAAGTAATCATTTATTTGTAACAAGATTTATTCATATCATGCCCTTAGAAGATTGAATCAAATGAATACATGAAGATGTGATGATTACAAAGAAAAAAGAAAAAAGCAACAATTATACATGTGCATTGACAGGGTAATGTGCACATAGTAACAACTTGTACATGTTAAATCACAAATGAAACAGCATTAACATTTAATTTCATGTATTCCACTGCACACCTGAATACTAATTAGCAACTAAAATAGGGAATGTGTGGTACTGCATGTATTGATAAAATCTCAGTTCTGTATTCTTCAGACACCAGCGATTTAACATGAATTGCATACTAAGAAAAGCTACTTTAGCATTTTTACAGTCTCCTTTCTAAACTTATTCCCCCTTATTATTGAAAGCAATATCCTAATTTCAAAATCAATCAAAGGTAACTGAAATGTTGGCTAAATCTGGAATTGCATTTTCTAATATTTATTGTTAACGATGTATAGACAACAACCACCATGGGGAATATAAAGCAGAAGCGTCAAATTCAGTATGCAAACAGATGAACAGTAATCCGAGGTAACCCAAATCAATTGAGTCACCTCAAATTTTTCATTTTTAGGGGGCCACTGAGGACACTAGTGCTTTGTTTCTGCCCCTCCTTAGCCCTGTGTTTGAAATGGCCCCTATAACTGCAAAAGAAAGATTTATTTTGAAGGCTGAGACAGAGGAAAAGGAGTTTAAACTTCATGATTTTTCCCTGGGTGCATCTATTCATCTCTCTCCAGCTCCATTCCTTTGCTAGCCTCTGTATTTAAATTGGCCCTTGCACTACCATTGGATTTATTCTGGAGTTATTCTTATAGAAGAGAATTTCATTCACAAAGCCATATTTCTTTGAGTTAATACTTTATTTTTCCACTATCCCCCACAGATTACAGATCCTCTCCCGTTTGCTTGTACCATTTCGCCCATCAATAGCACCTGTAATACAAGTTAGTTTTTATTATGTATGGCAAGCAATGCAGTGAGGGAAATTGCAGATGTGTGTCTGTGTGCACATGTGTGCGCACAGACACACATGCATGTGCTTGTGTGTCTGTTTGATTTTAGGTTGTATTCTAAAATAAGGATTCAGTATAAAATTGATGATAATAGTCTTTCAGCAAAATCCTATTTCCTTGAAACTTGGCTGGTGTTTCATTTACTAACAGAACACAAATGTAAAAGGTAATTACAAAATAATTACACTAGGAGATATCAAAATAAAATGTTTCAGAGGAAAAGACTTAAATATCTGCTAAGAAAGTCACAGGGACCATATCAGTTAGGATGCTTCTAGTTATAAGCAACAGAAACCCTACCCAAACTTGCATGAACGATAAAGAGCATTTGTTGGCTCATGTAACTAATAGTCCAGAGCATGGGAGAGACTCAGGTGCAAATGACCAGAGTTCCAGATGATTTGGCTGCAGTTGTCTCAGTTCTTCCCTCCTTTGGTTATGGGTTGTGTCCTGGGCTTACAAGGGCAGATTATAAAATTTTAGCTCACAGCAACCAGGATCACCTTCTTTCCCATTCACATTTCCCAAGATAGGGCATGTTCTTACCCACCCAGAGAAAGAACGTCCTGACCTTCATTCTGACTGACCCAATTTGGACCCCTCTTGAATCATCTGTAATGGCAAGAAGGAAAGATGTATTGGTTTAGACCAACCAAGGCATGTGCTTGGCACACACTGACATAATTCCATAGGTTTTTTAAATACTGAAATGCTTCTAAACCAGATGATAAGTAGCCAAGGTTCTGTGACCCCCTACATGTTCCTCACTGCATCAGCAATCCATTCTGGAGTCCTCCTGACTTACCTCTATCCAGCAAAGACAAAGTTAACATCTGCAAAGCGAGGATCCATTTGGTCCCTGCTCCGGCAACGCAGCAGGCATCTCTCCTGTTTGCATGGATCATATCCTGGTTGTGAAACATATTGAATATAATCTCAGCCTACACCTGAGGGCGTTGCCGACCCCTCTGTATTAGTTTCCTAGGGCTGCCATAACAAAGTACCACAAACTGGGTGGCTTAAAACAACAACAATTTATTCTCTTATAATTCTGGAGAAATTCAGAATCCAGGTGTTGGCTGAGCCATGTTCCCTCCAGAGGCTCGAGGGAAGAATCTCTCTTTGCCTCTTCTAGCTTCCGGTAGTTGCCGGCAGTCCTTGGTTTTATTTGGTTTATAGTAACATAACTCCAGTCTTGGCCTCTGTCATCACACGATGATTGTCTATGTGTTCATGCCTAAATTTCCCTCTTCTTATAAGGACACCAGTCACTGGATTAAGTCCCACCTTAATCCAGCACGACCTCATCTTAACTTGATTTTATTTACAAAGACCCTATTTCCGAATAAGGTCATATTCACAGGTTCCAAGTGAACATGAATTTGGGAGGGACATTTTCAACACAGTATACCCCTCCAATGGGGATGACTGCTATGTGATGGGAAAGTGGCAAAGTGATGTTGGGGAAGTTCCCACAATGTCCACCAGATGCTGGACGCTCTAGTCCTCAGCTCTCTTTTTACCTGTTCTAGGCAACAGTTGAACAGTTGACCTGGCATTTCAGATTTTCTTCACATCTTCTGAGCTGGATCCTATTCTGTCTAACCTCATTTTTAACTCTAATGCATAAGTCCATGGACTTCAAAAAGTAGTTTGGGGAAGGGGCCTGACAAAGAGTCCTTAAATCCACATACCAGTCCAAGCATTATCAAGAGAGTGACTAAGCAATATATTTCACCTAGGTAAAGACTACTGTTTTTCAAATGTACATAGCTGGGATTAATGAAATAAAAATCCATTTAAAGTCTTCCTGTATTTATAATAGCTCTTTGTCATTATGTCTATTCTCTATCAACAGATAATAAAGAACAACCACTATTGTGCTTCAGCACACTGGCCTCTAGTAGAAGCGCCATGAGTAAACTGGAATACAAGTCTGCCTGCTGTCACAAAGGCCAAAAAAATAATAGCTCAAACAAATAGACATTGATTTGTTTCTCACATAAGAGCTGGAGCACAAATAGTCCAGGGGTTGTATGGCAGCTCCTCAGTCTTGAGGACTTAGGCACTTTCTACTTTGTTGTTCTACCATTCTCAAGATATGGCTTTCATCCCCTGGGCTAAGATGGCTTTTGCAGCTCTCACCAGTGTGGCTGGATTCTACTCACATACCATTGGCCAGATCCTAAAATATATGGCCAAACATGGCAGCAAGAGTAGCCTGGAAATGTAGTCTTTATCTGGGTGGCCAGATGCTCAGCTAAATGTTGAGGGTTCTAATACTAAAGAAACAAGGAGTGAATCAGTATTAGGGGAGAGTTAGCAGTCCTTAACCATCCTTAAGCAGTCCCTCCATGCACATAGGAGAAAATAATGGATCTTTGCAAATGATTTGCATATTCTTAATAGATTAAGAAGTTTGTTCTAAGATAATTTTCAAGATAACTACACATCCTTAATGTTGTAATTTTGTGATATGTTTTCTTTAGCCATCTTACTAATTCTACTTACAAAGTTGGCCTGAATATGTTCATTAGATGTCTATGGTAAGAAGGTTTTAGAGTCATAAGGAGAATGGTTGCAGATATTGGAGTCAACAAGAAACAGTGTATGGAAGGGGAGAAATTACAATTTGGAGAATGACTATTTTGCTACCATGAGACTTTTAACTCCCTATCTCTCGTGACAAGTTATCCAATTACAACTAACAGGAAGAAAAGTTAAGCTAGGGTATCAATATTGAGGACATAACTATGTGCACAGTGCTGCAGCCAACCAAGACTTGGTATTGCTTAAAACCTGGTACCCAGTTTAGCAGATTCTTTTTGAATGGGAAGAGGCAAGTCAAGGTCTTTATAAATGTTGAACAACAAATTCGGGCAGAACTTTGCCAAAACAAAACAAACAAACAAAACAATAAGGCCAAAAAAAAAAAAAAAAAAAAAAAGGAAAGGGGAAAAAGGTGAATGATTTTTTTTTTAAAAAAAGAATTAGCATTGGAGATTGGGAGTATACTATTCAATTTACAATTGTTCAAAGGTCTTCTGGTGCTGAAATTGTCACAATACTTTGACTTTTCACAAAACCTTATTATAAACTTTTTTATGGAAACAAGTGTAAAGTGAATATAGATAAATTTCCTCAAAATGTATTCCTCTATACTTACACTGTGAGAAACAAATCAGATAGTTCCTCTCATCTCCAGCATCTCTTGATGCAAGTGGGACCCAGGACTTAGTCTCTTGTCTATGTATACTCTTTCCCTGGTAGTTCTCATCTAGTTTCATGACTTTCTTAAAAATTAATTAATCTTTTTATTTATTTGAGGACAGAGAGACAGAGAGAGAGAGAAAGAGAGAGAGCACGAGAGGGGGAAGGGGCAGAGGGAGAAGAAGAAGCAGACTCCCCATTGAGCTGGGTGGATGCAGGGCTCAATCCCAGGACCTGAGATCATGATGAGAGCCCAAGGCAGATGTTTAACCAACTGAGACACCCAGGCACCCCTAGTCTCATGACTGTATAGGCCTAAGGAAACCTTTCTACTTTTAAGTATAATAGACATTGTAATCTCAAAATTAACATAACCAAATCCAAACTTTGGATCTCCCTCTTCACCCCCACTCCAAATATGTTCATGTTCCAGTCGTGCTGTCTCAGAAGCTCCAGTTTCTTGGGCCCAAAACTTTGGAGACATCTTTTACTCACCTCTTTTTTTCCCACACACTACAAAAATCCTTCAAAAAGTCATGTCAGCCCTATATACTAAATATATCCAGATTCCAATCACTTCTCACCACTCCCTCTGCTACCTACTGTTCTAGTCCAGGCCACTACAGTTCACTACGGTAGCCTCCTCATTGGTCTCCCCGCCTCTGCCCTCATCCTTCTGATAGTCTTTTCTTTTCTTTCTTTTTTAAATTAATTAATTAACTTTTTTTTTGATGTAGCGTTCCATGATTCATTGTTTGCATATAATATCCAGTGCTCCTTGTCTTAATAGAGCAGCCTGAGTGCTTCCTTTTTAAATCTTAGTCAGATGATGTCATTTCTCTGTTCAAACTCTTCTCCTAGCTCCACTTTCATTCAGAGGGACACACAAATTTCTTACACATAGCCTACAAGGTCCTACATGATACATGATACATGGCCTATAAGGTCCTAAAGGACAGCCTCTGCTGTCTGTCTGGGCACATGTCCTACTCCTTGCAGACACACTGGCCTCCTTGTTTCAGGATAACACACCTACCATCCACTCTTGCCTTAGGTATCCACATGGCTCACTCTCTCACCTCCTTCAAGTCTCTGCTCAAGCATTACCTGCTCAGGGTACAACCATAGTAATTATCATCATTCAACATATTATATATTTCACATGTTTATTTTGTTCATTATCTGTCTTCCCCATAAGAATGTAAGTCTTGTATAAACTTAGTATTTCTTAAATATTCTGTTTTACTCACTACATATTCCCAGCTCTTAAATCTATGCCCGGCATTTAAAAAGTACACAACAAATATTTGATAAATGAATGAAAGTATATATTCTCTTATTTTTTTAAACATAAAGGCTTTCACAAAATATAAATAGGCATTAGAATACCTCAGATAAATTTAAAAGAAACCCATATGTATAGAGTGCTAACCGCGTGTTAAGTTCTGGGTAGCACTTTATAAGCATGAGCTCAAGGAATTTTCATAGCAGATCTTACATGGTTGGTCTTATTATAAGCAACTTGCAGACAAAATGTTATATAACTAGTTTAAGAAGTGAGAAAGTCAGAACATGGGGAATATGGGTTCAGATACTGACATGTCTGACGGCAGAGTCCATTTTCTTTCTGATATGACTAAAACATGCCTCTTTAAACTTAAAGATATCAACAACAGCAATAAAAAAGATGAAATCAAAACTTCATTTAAAAGGGGGGCAACTAGGGGCACCTGGGTGGCTCAGTCGTTAAGCGTCTGCCTTTGGCTCAGGTCATGATCCCAGGGTCCTGGGATCGAGCCCCGCATCGGGATCCCTGCTCTGCGGGAAGCCTGCTTCTCCCTCTCCCACTCCCCCTGCTTGTGTTCCCTCTCTTGCTATGTCTCTATCTGTCAAATAAATAAAATCTTAAGAGAAAAGAGGGGGGCAACTAAGTGCCTGACTAGGATTCCAAGTGTATGAAAATTATAAATCCTAGCTTTAAAAGAAAAAACACTGAATAGGCCAGGCAAAATGCTGAACGGAGATTAGAAAGGCAGAATCGCACACTCAAGCAGACCATGAGATCGTAGTTAAAAGAACTGCTCTGGAAACCCCATCTTTTGTTTTGTTTTGTTTTCTTTTGTTTTCTTTTCTTTTATGGCCATTGCTGAAGCAGCAGTAGCTGAAATGAGGTTCAGTCCGTTTGTGACTTCTGACCAGGGCAAGAACCACAAAAGGCAATTTCAATGCACCTTCCCACATTTGCAGGAAGATTGTGTCTTTCCCTCTTTCCAAAGAGCTGAGACAGAAGTACAATGTTCCGTCCGTGTTCATATGAAAGGATGATAAAGTTCAGGTTGTATGAGGACACTACAAAGGTCAGCAAATCGGCAAAGTAGTCCAAGCTTACAGAAAGAAATGTGTCATCTACATTGAACATGTGCGACAGGAGAAGCCAATGACCCGACTGTCCACGTGGGCGCTCGGCCCTGCAAGGTGGTTATCACTAGGCTAAAACTGGACAAACACAGCAAGAAGATCTTTGAATGTAAAACCAAATCTTGTCAGGTGGAAATGGAAAAGTGCAAATATAAAGAAGCAACAACTGAGAAGATGCAGGAATAAAGTAATCTTATATACAACCTTCATTATACAGATTGCTAAAATGAAAAAAAAACAAAACAAAACCCTCTCCCCAACCCTATCCCTGTGATCTACCAGCTGCCCCGTACTCCCACTGCACAAAAGGATGGGAGATGGTTCCAAATTCTTGCTAATTGATTTGATATCAATTTGCATCAGAAAACCAAGATAATCAAATAATTCCAGAAATAAAATTAGGGCCCTTTTTATTAAAGAATTCTTCTATCTTGGTCAATTAGAAAATAGTAGAGGGGGCTTTCCTTTGCTCTTCTGCTGGCCAGGGGATTGGTTTTATCTCTTCTTCTTTGTCTTCTTTCTTTGAAAGATGCACTACGTTCAAAAAATATTCCAGAAAAGAAAAAGAAAGAGGGTAAATGTCATACTATACCCCAAACACAAGGAAATGTTCTTGGGAAATGTAAGTAAGTATCTGAAACTTTTCAAAACAACATCAATTAAAAAAAAAAAGTTTAAGTGAATGACTTTCGAATATTGAAACTTCAAGTGTGTTAGCAAATCAGAAAGTCTATAAGACAAGACAACATTCTCTCTAATATCCCCTAAGATCTCTATCATATAAACAGAGGTTCTAAAGGGACATTTACATAAGTAATTCACGTTTGGAACCAACAGAAACCTCCTGTTGATGAGACTATTCCATTTGCCAGTATCTCTCAACACACACAGAATTAAGTCCCTTAAGATTTCAATACCTCGTGTTATTCGGTCTGAAGTTTCACTGGTTTTATATCAGAATTAACACCTCAGAGAAAACTGAAATTTATATAAAACTTTAGGATTTTAAAAGCATTTTGTATCTTGGCTTTTTAGAAGAGAATTTAGTAGAAAAGAAGTAAAATACTGCGATTCAACCACACCAGAGGGAAAGCAATAAAGTTGAATTTACTAAGCAAAATCAGGGTTTTGGTACCAACAGGTACAAAGGTACATATTCACAATCTTTGGTTTCTCTATTGTACATCTTTTATGTTCATTGACATACAGCCCTGTATGTGTATTTACATTTTTTCTAATAGTTAAAAACATGGCACAGCCTGTGATGTACCTCAGATGAGAAGATATTTCAACACACCAAATTTCCTGTTCTAGTGGCTAGCTCTATACTAAGACTTGGGTGACAGCTGCAGCACTTCAGAAACCAGCACTGAAAGGTGCTAATGTCTTAGGAAGCACTTAAAGAAGATTTAAAAGTGTCTCTACCTAATCTAAGGTTGAGCACTGCATATAGAAAAAAGGCTGGCTGAAATTCAGCAATCAGAAGTCTATGTCTCCTAGCAAAAGACAGCTGGACAACTCCTCTAAAAGACAACAAGATATTGCTCAAAAGTCAAACATTTGCTTCTCCATTTGCATGGGAAAATTATATTCTCTCATCAAATCCAGTACGTGTTATTTTTTAAAATTATATGCCTATCACTAAACGGCTGAGTTCACCTACATATTTGAGCTAACATATCAAACAAAGAAAACAGGCTTGGCCGCAAAGTCAATGAAAGTCAAATAAAAGGCCAAACTAAACAGATGAGACACCATGCCCTGAAGATCAACAAAGAAGATCATTGTTAGTTGAGGAGGGTTTAGCAATCAGCAAGGAGGATTTGCTGTGCCCATCATAAACACAAATCAACTCATTTAAGCTACTTAAATACAAATCCCACTTCAAGACTGATGGGTGGTTGCTTGCATACCACTGGATTTTTTTCTTTACCATACCGTATTAAACTCCATGAGCTATACATGGATATCTTAAAAGTATTTTTTGAAATACTTTGTAATAACAAAAGTGATAACAAATAGGTAGCTTTGTATTAGTGATTTTTAAAAATAAACTGCTCTCTATAAATTTAAGATGTGATGGCAATTATGATGACTAAGATTAAGATAATAATGAATTATTTGTTTTGAAACAATCCTCATTCCAGTATATCCCTTGTAAAATGACACTACAGTTTTTGAACACTGGGTATTCATTACCTGGTCTGGTCTAGAACACCCAAGAGTCCAGAATGTATCTATATTTGTCTTTCCTGAGATTTATCAGAAGGAACTTCCATCCACTAAACTGAAAAGCACAATTTCTTCTCCTCCACAGCATCCATTAGGAAACTTCCTGCCAGGTATTATAATTATATACCTGGAAAACTCAAGAGACTCAACTGAAAAGCTATTTAGCAAAGTAGTGGGGCACAAAATTAATATACAAAAGAAACACAACAAACCGTATGAATATATAATGGAAAAAAATACTCATCTAAGAAAGAAAAGAAGATAAAAGGCAGGGGAATCAACTTACTAAGAAGTCTTAAAACCCTAGTGGAGGACACACAGAAATTTTGTACCAAGTGAAGATATATCTAGTTGGTAGAGTTAATAACAAAAAGATGTCAATTCTTTCTGAGTTAATTTATAATTTCAACAGGAGCCCTAAAAGAAAAATGTTGATGGTGGGTTTTTGAAGCTAAGCAAAGTGATCGTAAAGTTTATATGGAAAAATTATCAAAAATGAAAAGGAAAACTGGGAAAGGGGAAGGGCAATGAGGGGGAATTTTCACTATATGTCTTATAAAAACATAAACATAAGAACCTGAACACTTCAAACAGCATGGGACTGGCTCATCATTAGACAGACTGACCAATAGAATATTATACAAAGTCCAGAAATAATTCCAAATGCATACTGCAATTCACCAGATGAAAAAGATAGCATTTTAAATCAATGGGGAAAATACAAACACTTCAATAAATGGTGATAGAATGTGTGGGTAAAAGATGTTGGACTCATACCCCATATCATATTCTAGTGATCTAGTAAAACTAGGATAAATTTCATTTGAATCGAAGATGTTCATACAAAATAATGAGAGTATATAAGTATTAGAAGAAAGCACAGGAAGTTCCTTTTTAACATCTCAGTGAAGAAGGTCTTTATAACTCAAAATCTAGAATCCATAAAATAAAAAAAATTTAACAACATATAAAACTATAAACAAAGTCAAAAGATAAATGGCAAACTGAGAAATTTATGTCATAGACAAATACTAACCTCCCTAACATATGAAAAGCTACTAGAAACCAATAAAAGACTGACCACATACTAGAAAAATAGGCAGAAATATATATATATTGAAGTCATAGGAAAAAATTGAAATGGCTTGTAAATATAAATAGATGATCAAGTCCACTTGTAATAAGAGGAATACATTGTTAAAGCTACACCGATCTATCACTTTCCAGTTTGGTAATGGTCTAAGAGCTTGACAACACATTTTATTGTTTGTAGGAAGACAGGCTTTCTCATACATTAGGGAGAATTGAAATTGGTACAGCTCTGATGGGAAGACATTTTGCAAGGTTTATCAAAACTGCGTATACATTGCACTTTTAGGAATTTATCCTGCAGATACACTTGCCCACATGTGAAATGACATTATGTGTAATGTTATCTAGGCCAGTATTGCCTAAAGAACTGGAAACAACTCACATACTCATCATTAGGAGACTAGTTAAAAAGTCATTGAACATTTACAGAGTGAAGTACTACGCAGTGGTTTTAAAAAAATGAGGAAGCTCTCCAGTATTGATCACCAAGATGTATTGTTAAATGCAAAAAAAAAAAATAATGTATAAAACGGTGCATATTGTGTGCTACTTTTTATAAAAAGAAGAAGAAGAAGACTATATATTCATATTTTCTGGTCAATGCATAAAGAAATCTGCCAAGAATATGTAAGAATTAATTATGGCTCTGTGTGTGTGTGTGTGTGTGCACGTGCACATGTAAAAGAGAGCTGTGTAAACAGTGGACAGGATGAGAACACAACTTTTCACTGTAGTCTTTTTACATTTTTGAAAAGTTTGCTCTATGTGAATATATGCCATTTTAGGGTGAGGGAGGTGGGAAGCTGGTGCTTGCCTGGAGGAGCTACTCTACAGCCCTAGTCACCAGCAAATCATTTGCTGCTGGGGAGAGTGGGAAGTCAATTAAGACTCTTTCATTACCAGAGGATTCTTTCTATTAAAAAGTACACCATGAAAACCACACTTTGGAAGGAGAACCAAGAAAACACATTTTTCACTTATTTTTGCTGCTTTATTGAAAGATAAAGGGAATTAGGCCCCAATACAGTGTGTCCTCCTCTATGTCTCTTCTTTTTAATCCTTTTTAAGTGCACACACACACACACACACACACACACATAAACCATTCAGTGTTTTACTTGTCTTAGTACATTTCGGCTGCTTTAGCAAAATACTACAGACTGGCTTATTTATTTCTCACAGTTCTGGAGACTGGAAGTCTGCGATCAGAGTGCCAAGATGGTTGGGTGAGGACCCTCTTCCAGGTCTCAGACTTTTCATTGTATCCTCACATGGTGGAAGAAACTAGGGATATCTCTGGGGCCTTTTATAAGGGCAGTAATTTCATTCACGAGGGTTCCACCCTCATGACCTAATCACCTCCCAAAGGCCCCACCTCCTAATACCCCCACCTTGTGGGGGGGTAGGATTTCAACACATGAATTTGGGGGGGATACATACATTCAGACCATAGCATTCGTCATTATGTACTTTATGCATTTTAAATTTTATTTTGTAAGCCAAATTTTTCTCAACTTTTGTTGACTTTGCCACTGATCTTTGAAACTTCTTTATTTTGTCTACAAAATCTTAAAGTTTTCTGATCCAGATGTATGCATTGTTTTAGTACAAGTCTGTCAGATGAAAAGTACAGTGGAAGGATTATCTTTCAACTTGAATTCATGGGAGTTTCTTTGAAGTTTAACCTCACCTTATATTTGTCACCTCTGATTTCACACTTTGTTTTCAGACTAACATTTTATCAACTTTCAAGTCATTTCTCTCTCTGTTCTAGGATATGAGCGAACCACCTAATTCAGTTCCCGTGAGTCTCACAATATGCTCTGAATCTTTTATCCATGATATCAATAAAGATACGAAGAAAACTATCCTCATAGCATGTTTCTACTAATTGCGATTTGATTCACCCCATCTAGAAACACAAGCATGGCTAACTACTCTTTCTTGTAACTTTGTCAAATTGTTCAGTTGCCTGGAAGTGGTATAAACTAGACCTCATTACTTTAGTTCTTCAAAGGCTTCTTCTCTTCCTGCAGACGCTGCAGATATCCCCAGCCTAGGTATAACCTGCCTAGATTGAAACTGATTCATTCTTTGTCCAGAGGTTTCACTGAAGAATACAAGGTAGGGTACCCATGACAACACTAGTGTGATGAAAGCAAAGTAACTCCAATAAGCTAGAATTCCCTTCAGCCATTGAGAATTTATAAGACATTTTATGTTGCAACTTGTCTTATATTGTAAAGATAATATGGAAGAGATACTCCTGGAATTAAAAGAACTGTATTCAATTTGTTCCTTTTTCTAACCCTTTATTTTATTATTTTTATTTATTATTATTATTTTTTTTACTGTGTTCAATATAAAATGCCTCTACTTTGGTATATTTTTAACATTTTCCACAACAAAAAATTGAAATAAGTAAACATTAAACTATATTCTCAATCTCTTTTGCTGTGGTGCATCTTTTCAGATAACCTCTAAATTATCCTTGGCTTCATCCCCCAAATGCGATCTATGTCCAGAGACAGAGATGAAAGCATAATTGAAGTAAAATGTGTTATTATTTTTCTGTATTTAATAATATGATTAGAAAAGTAGAGAGATATTAGCAAAGTGGCGGTATCCCTGAATGCTGGAAACTGGGGGCTACTGAGGTATGTCGATGATCTTGTTTATATGTATAGAGGAGGGGAAGAGAAACAGGGTATGGACTGCACATGGGTGCTACAAAGAAATAAGGTTTTAAAGAAACTCTGGGTCCAGATGGTAAAGAACATGAGAAAAGAAGAGAAAAAAACAAAACCAGGAAGGACTGATAATGAAAAGCTGAACTCAGGCAATCTCTGCATATTATCACATGTCCAGAATAAAGGGAAGAAGGTTGATCATGGGATTTCTGTGGGTTCAATCCTAATGTCCCCGCACAGGTTGAATACTCAATGCCTACAAGAACAGCAGGTTTTGTTTTTTTTTTAAACGATTTTATTTGACAGAGAGACAGCAAGAGAGGGAACACAAGCAGGGGGAGTGGGACAGGGAGAAGCAGGCTTCCTATGGAGCAGGGAGCCCGATGCGGGGCTCGATCCCAGGACCCTGGGATCATGACCTGAGCCGAAGGCAGACGCTTAATGACTGAGCCACCCAGGCGCCCTGAAGAACAGCAGTTTTAAACCTAAACTGATCCAGGCAGAAAAGAACCCTGCCTTCAAGGATAAAGTTTTCTTAAAAAAATAAGAAAGATAGAAAAAAGAAAAAAAGAAAGATTTATCTGTCCTCAGTTTGAGAATGGAAGCAGACTGAACTAGGAAGAAAGGCAGTGACTTTAAGGGTTTGGACTCAAGGAGAGAGCAGCAAACGAAAGAAGTGAGCTAGCTTGGGAGAGAAGGGTTACTGTTTTCAGGCTATACTGAGCTGATGAAGCAATGTACCCCAGTAACTCACCTCATCTATCCATAGCTTTTCCTAAAATTGCCCAAGAGGATAGTAGTATTAGTTGTGGGACCAAACAGATTTTGTACTGTATTTTGGTGGATATCATGGGAAAGGTGTGCTCCAGTGGGGGTGGGGGGTGGGGAAGGGTACTGCTGCAGAGAGATATTTGTAGGAAAAATTGCCACCACCCCCTTAAGTCTTTAAGTGGTTGAGAAGTTAAGTTTTTTGCTCAAGATGTGGGGCGGAGAAAATCCAGCCAGTCATTTTCTGTTTGGGATCTGGAGTGGCATTTCATCAGCCATTTAGAACTTAATTGCAAAAGCATAAATAAATTCTCCAAGCCCCTTATTCTCTTTGTAAATAGCACTTTCTCACTTATATGCTATTCTTCATTTTCCTGAAAAGCAAATTAAAGCTTTCTAGTAGCTATTCACAAATACATAGCAGCTTTGTGGGTCCTGTTTTATTTATTATTCTCATTTGTGATCCCAGGATTTACATTGAGAATATACTTATTAAACTAATGAAAGATGCAAAGTTAGCTGTCATGCCTATTTCTTAAAAAAACAATTGAATTCAAAGTCATCTTCACAAATCTAATGACCTTTAATTCAAGGAACAAATGCAGATTAAAACACCTAAATAAAAGAAATAGCTGTTAGAAATTTACATAAACATGGCAGAATATTATATAGTAATCATGATATTTCAGAAACAATAAAAACAATAAAACCTTTACATTAACATTGACCAGGACTTAATCAGAGCACCGTTTTCTAGGATAAAGCTTCATAGCATAGAGGAAATGACAAGATAAGGATCTTTCCTGATAGGGAGAAATTCAACCAATATGCAAGTGTTCAGTAAATGATAGGAGGAAAGCCTAAATGAAGTAAGGAAAAGATTGCTAATATGAGGATAGCTTTTAATATTCCTCAGATATTTAGAAAGGAATCATAGATTGTGATCAATTATTCTGTATTTGAGTAGAAGTCAGGGAAAAAGCAGGCTGCAGAAACAGAAACTTAGTATGACAATGGGATGAGATCCTTATCATAAAAAGTATGTGATATATAGTAAGTGAGCATTGTGAAATCTCATCAAAAAATATGTTTGGGGTGCCTGGGTGGCTCAGTCAGTTGAGTGTCAGACTCTTGGTTTTGGCTCAGGTGGTGATCTCATGGATCATGGGATCAAGCCTCACATCAGGCTCTGCACTCAGCGGGGAGTCTGCTTGAAGATTCTCTCCCTCTGTCCCTCCTCCCCACCACTTGCTCTCTCTCTCTCTCAAATAAATAAATCTTTTAAAAAATATGTTTAAGTTGTATATTAAATACTCTTGCATCTCAGAGAGAAACTTAAAAGAGGAAGTTCAAAATTCTGTCTATTTTTAGAATTTTGGGATTACCTATAGATTCAAGAATTAATATCATCCCTTAAGAATGCTTCAAGAGAATTTTAGAGAATTCTAAAGCCATGGGCACACATCTAATTTTGATAAGTTGGTGGCTAGCAATATTCTGAAGACTGTGTCATAAAGAAGCATAATAATCTAGTAGTTAGACACATAAAGTATCAATCCTGACTCTATTATTCACAAATTCTGATTCTACATCTGAGTCTCCTCATTTGGAAAATATAGCACTTGACCTCCAAACTTCAATAGCTGTACAGATGACAAGATAATGTATGTGAAAGCAATTTAAGAATCAGAGCTGTGCAGACATATATGCTTCTGTAATTAGCACTAACAACAATATTAGAAACAAATCATTCCTATGTTTCAGTGGTACATATACAACTCTCTTAACCACAAATATGAGAACTTTCACTCTTTGCATAACACTCTGAAAGGGAATCTCTATCCAAGAATTAAAGAAGGGCCTGAGGTTAACCATTTACTTTTATTTGCTTTTAAAGTTTCTTTTTTACAAGAGAATACATTCATACAATAAAATTCACATCATGTATTGCTCAAAGAATTTTAGTAAATGAATACACCTGTGTAACCACTACCCAGGTCAAGATATAGAACATTACCAACATCCTACAATGTTCTTTCATGTCCTATTCCAGTTAACCATCCCAAAGATAACTAATATTCTCACTTTCATCACTACAGACTCATTTTAACTTATTTTGGAATGCCACATAAATAAAATCAAACAATATGTACTTTTTGTGCCTGTTTTCTTTGGCTCAATGTCATTTCTGGGACATTCATCGATGTGGTTACATGAAACATTATTCATTATTTTTATTTCTGTATAACTACTGCACTTCAACAAAATCTCAAAACCAAAGCACTTCTGGAATGGCAGAGGAAGGACCTCTGATTCTCTTCTATAAAACCAATGAGAACACTCATAAAAATTGTCAAAATTAACTTTTTCAGACCTCTAGAAATAAACCCAAGACTTGCAGCAATCTAAAGAGCATTTATTCAAGAAAAACTACTGAATTTTGGTAAAAACAGTGAGCTTTGTGGCATTTTAACTTGCCCTATCTGGTTACCCCCTCCTCAGATTGATGGTAGCCCTGAAAATCAGTAGCCTAACACTATAGTAGCTATGAAAACCACCCAGTAGACACTGAAGGGGGCAGAATGAGTTTGGAGATCCCCCCAAATCCCCAGCCAATTGTCACTATTTGACCAATCCAGCAACTCCCTGGAAGAGCCCCATTCATAAGACTTGCCTTTATCTTACCTGAACCAGAGTTTGTTCAAAGAAGAGGTTTCTATCCCCAAGGCATTGTCAAAAACATTCAGTAGCAATTTTTTAACATCGCAGTTATCTAAAACAGAAATATCACTTGACAAAGGAAAGAAAAAGAAAGAAAGAAAGATAGAAAGAAAGAAAGAAATACCGCTTGACAAAAATTAAGAGGCTTGCCAAAAGTTAAAAGGGAAATCTGGAAATGAGATGTGCATAGTGGGTTTTGAAAAGCTTCAAAATATTTCTGGGGATCTAGAAGGACACATGCTTGTGGAGGGTTGTGTGCATACCTCACAAAAGGCACAAGGCCCTATTTTCTCACTTCTAACACAACCTGAGGCCCTGTGCAAACGGGAAGTGAAGGTTAAGGCAGACTTATAAAATGCCAGAGCACTGAAGGCATACCCCAACACAAACACACAGAGAATCTCTTGGCAAAATCTTGGACACTTACTGTTTCAAGGCTTTTAAAAAAAAATCATCCTGCAATTGTTAGCTGACCACTAAGTTCACCAAGCAGAGACTTCAATAGCTACATATAACAAAAAAAAACAAATTTTATAGAATTAGTCCAGGAAAGTCACTACACAAAAAAAAGTAGCAAAAACAAATAGCAACTATAATAAATCCTGGGGTATGAAGGTACACATTGTATTGCATAAAATCCTAGTTTTCAACAACAAAAATAATTACAAGATTTTCTAAGACACAGGAAGTATGGCCCATACACAGGAGTAAACAGCCGTTAATAGGTCCTACCCCTGAGGATTCTTAGATGTTAAACTTACTAGACAAAGAATTAAAATCATCTACTATAAACATGTTTAAATGATTAAAGGAAATCATAGCTAAGGAATTAAAGAGCAAGATGATTCATCAAATAGAGAATATCAACAAAAGATTGGGGGATATATCTATATCTATATAGATATAGATATCCAAATATAAATTTGGAATTGAAAAGTACAGTAACCAAAAAAAAAATTCACTAGAGGAGCTCAAGACCATTTTTGAGCTTGCAAAGTAGAATTGGCAAACATGAAGATAGGCCAATATAGACTGTCCAGTCTGAGAAACAGAAATTTTTTTAAATGAAAAATTAAAAAAAGAAAAAAACAATGAACACAGCCTCAGAGATCCACAGAACACCATGAAAAGTACCAATATATGCATGATGGGAATCTCAGAAGGAAAGCAAGAGAAGACAGAAAGAATATTTGGAGAAACAATGGACAGACATTTCCCAAATTTGATGTAAAACATTCATCTATAGATCCAGGAAGCTCAACAAACCCAAAGGATGGTGAACATAAAGTGATCTATTCTTTTATTTTTTTAAAGATTTTATTTATTTATTTGAGAGAGAGAGTGTGAGTTGGGGGCGGGGAGGAGCAGAGGGAGAGGGATAAGCAGACTCTGCGCTGAGCACGGAGCCTGACCTAGGGCTCAACCTCACAACCCTGAGATCATGACCTGAGCTGAAATCAAGAGTTGGTCACTTAACCGACTGAGCCACCCAGGGACCCTGAGATCTATTCTGTCACATGGATAAATGATAGTCACACTGTCAAAAGACAAAGAGTAAAAATGCAGTTTTGTTTATAACATTTTCTCTTTTATATGAATTAAAAGATATGTGCATAAGTGATGAAACTTTGTTAATGGGTTTTAATATATAAAAATATAACTTGTTTGACAATAATAGCACCAAAGATGGGGAGCAGAAAGGAACTAACTAAATAAATAATTTTGTACATTATTGTAGAATAAAGGAACTAATAATTTTGTACATTATTGTAATTAAGTTGGTATTAATCTGAAGTAGGTTTTTTTTTTAATTTTTAAAGATTTTATTTATTTGACAGAGACACAGCGAGAGAGGGAACACAAGCAGGGGGAGTGGGAGAGGGAGAAGCAGGCTTCCTGCCGAGCAGGAAGCTTGATATGGGTGGGACTCGATCCCAGGACCCTGGGACCACGACCCGAGCAGAAGCCAGATGCTTAACGACTGAGCCACCCAGGCGCCCTGAAGTAGATTGTTTTAAGTTAGCATGCTAATTGTAATTCTCATGGAAATCACTAAGAAAATTAATCCCAATAATATAATAGAAGAACCAACAAGGGAATTAAAATAGTACACTAGAAAATACCTATCACATTTATAATAAAAAGTGAGTCAATTCATCAGGATGGCATATCAATTATAAGTAAATATGCACCTAGCAGCAGACTCCAAAGTAGGCAAAGTAAAAACTTACAGAATTGAAGAAATGGACAATTAAAAAATAATAGTTTGAGACCTCCATACCCCACTTTTAATAATGGATATAACAAAAAGAGAAGACCAAGAAGAAAATAGAAAAGTGTAACTAACACTACAAGCCAACCAGACCTAACAAACATCTATAGAACACTCTACCCAAAAACAGAAGAATTCACATTCTTCTCAAGTGCACATGGAATAATTCTCCAGGATTTGACCATATGTTAGGCCATAAAACTACAATGAATGTAAAATAACTGAAGTCATACAATATAATCAATGGATTGATATTAAAAATCAATAACAGGGGCACCCGGGTGGCTCAGTTGGTTAAACAGCTGACTCTTGATTTCAGTTCAGGTCATGATCTCAGGTCTTGGATCTAGCCCCATACCAGACTCTGCACTCAGCAGGGAGTCTGCTCTAGGATTCTCTCTCTAAAATAAATAAACACATATTTAAAAAAAATCAATAACAAAAGGTAACATTGTATGTCAAGTACTTCAATAAATAAATACCAAAAAATCAATAACTGGAAAAAAATTTAAGGAATTTACAAATGTGTGGAAATTAAGCAAAACACTTCTGAATACCAAAGGGTCAAAAAAAAATCACAGGGAAAATTAGAATATATCTTATAGTAATTTACATATTTTAAGACTATGTTATTATGTACATTTAAATTTAAGTTTATATTCTTATTGATTCCTTTATTATTATGAAACACTATGTTTTTCTGTAGTAATACCTTTTGCCTTAGAGTTCGCTTTGCCTGATATCAGTGTAGCTACACCATTTTCCTTTGGTTATCGTTTCCTGTTATATTTTTCATACTATTACTTTCAACCTTTAATAGTTCTTATATTTAAGGTATATCTTTTATGAGCAGCATATGATTGGTTATTGTCTGTCTACTTTGACCATCTTTGTCATTTAATTAGAGTATTAATCCAACTACTTAAGTGTAATTATTGATGTATTTGTATTTAAATGTAACTTCCTACTATATATTTCATATTGTACCATCTTCTTTTAGATTAATCAAGTGTTTTTTATTCCACTTGCCCTGTCCATTATATTTTAGTGATATATTTATTATTTTATTGGTTACCCTAAAATAAGAGACTCCAAGATTCATTCTTTGTTCACTGCAGTCTACTTTAAGTTTGTACATTTACAATTTCTTGGATAATATTTTTGTGTGTTATGTATGTTAACCCCATAGCTATTTTAAACCCCATAGTGCATTACTTATATTATTTGTATTTAGATTTACTCATTTACCATTCCCTGTGTTAATATTTTTCCTGCAGTTCCATGTTTAAATCTGAAAAAAAGAAATCCGTTTAGACTTTTGTAGTGTACGTCTACTAGAAACAAATTTTCTCTGCTTTTGTTTGAAAATGTATTTCACATTCCTTTCTGATGAATATGTTTGTAGGCATAGAATTCTTGGTTGGCAGTTTTGGTCTTTCAGAACTTTAAAATGTCATTCCATTGTCTTCTGTATTCCATGGTTTCCATTAAAAAGTCAGCTGAAGTCTTTGCTCCTTTGAAAGTTATATATATATATATATTTTTTTTTTATCATTGTTTTTTAGATGTTTGACTATGATACTCTGGATGTAGCTTCCTTGTATTTATCCTGCATGTGGTTTGTGGAGCTTTTTGAATTCATGACTTGCTGTCTTTCATCAGTTTTGTAAATTAGTTGCCAATAGATTTGAAATGTTGCTTTTTTTTCAATTCATGCTTTCCTGTTCTTCTAGGACTCCAATTATTGGTGTATCAAACTTTTAAATGCTGTTCCACATAGCTCTTATTTTCTCTTCTGTATTTTCCATCCCTTTTAATCTTTATACTTAAATTTGAATATTTTCTACTTCTCCCTTAGTTCACGATTCTTCTCTCTGATGTGCCTAATCTGTTATCAACCCATCTCATAATTTGTTTTAGTTCTTGTAACTTTTCCTTCTAGCATTTCCATTTGGTCCTGTTTTTTACACACTTGGTAATTTTTAAATTGGATGCTAAATGTCATGTGTGAAAATTTGCAGACACTACATGAAGTTATCCTTTTTTCCAGAAAGGATTTAATATGCTCCAGTTATACAATGTATGGATTGATCACATTACTCAAGTCAATGCTGGGTTTCAGACTTTGTTAGTCTTATTGATTTCCAGTTTGTTCTAACTCTTAAAATATAGCCTTTAATTATTAAGGAGTAGCATTCTTAGATTCTCCTCTAAAATCCTGAATTGTTTACTTAGGCTCTAGCACCTTGGTGGTTTCTAAATTTTCATCTCTGTCTCCCAAGTTCTATGAGGCTGCCAAAATCTCTGCTTAGCTATTTAACATCCAAGCTATTCCTTTACACTTAGTTTCTCTGCATTTTACCCTGCACAGTTTAGGAGTCAGCACATGCCTTAAGGGGACATTATTCATAAGTTTGAGCTCACTCCTCTGTGGTTTTCTCAACTCCTGGATATTAGTCTCTCAAGTCCCAATCACCTCGGTAGCCTCAAATTATAGCATCTTTCTCCCTAACCCAGTGAGACTGCCATAAGCCCTGGCTGACACTTTCTTATTGGCTTCTATTACCCATGCCAGGAATCTGCCAATACAAGTGAAAAGCTGAAGTGAATGTGGGGCTCAACTCATTACAGTTTTCTCTTCTCTGGGATCTTGGATCCTCCAGTACTGGCTTCCTTAGTTCTTCTCTAGTGACTTCAAATAGTTGTATATATTATTTTTAAATAGTTGTTCTCAACGGGAGTTAAAATATTACAGGCTATTCTATCATAGCTAGAAGTGGAAGTCGAATCATTCACTTTAAATTTGCAATTTCCGTAATCTCTACTTTCAATATAGTCTTTCATTTGTGGTTTTAAAACTGGAGAGTTAAAACTGAGTCAGAAAAAGTATGTACCTGGATGAACTTGGAATAAGAAAAATGAGTCAGGAAAGCATTTATTCAAATATTAAATAAAATTTATACAATTGCTGTTTATCTATGGTTAGCCTAAATAACAAAGGGAAATGGATTCCTAAATTATGTAGGTATTAGTCTAATACTGCAAATTCACATTCTGTATATCCCAGGTCTAATGTCAGTATTGAACAACAAAATTAAAACACCCTTTTGGTTTTATAAGTATAAAATTTAGTACCTTTCTGTAGCATATATTTTGTATTACTTTTTGAATTTCTAACATATATTGCCTCTTTATAGAAAGGTAAGTTTGACAGTTTGGCATGTAAGTTTTTTTTAAGTGAAAGAAATAGGTCTCCTTACTATGTTGTGCAGGTCTTCTGGATGGGACATGCTCCATTTAGAGCTCTGTTTCCTGCTTGGAGGGGCAATTAATATGCTTACTACTTGAGAAACAGCATGGCTCATTGGACTAAGCTTTGACTCAGTAGTTTCGAGTTATAATCCTACTTCTGCTACTGATTCAATTTATGTCCCTGGGCAAACCACTTAACCTTTGCATTTGTTCACCTAAAAAATGGGATAAAATTATCACTTATTTGCATGAGGAGCAAGTAATAACTGATTTTGAATATAAAGAAATGCATACAATATATTGTGACTAGTTAAAATTACTACAAACATTCCTACAATTCAGTTTCCCCTAAAGCCTCAGTATGGCTTTGATTAAAATTCTTCTGATCTAAGTTAAAATGAAGCACAATAAAGTGCAGTTAAGTGTTTTAATTTGCATGCTTAAACAGATGGGAAAATCCAGTGTAGTTTAGCCAGAGAAAACAAAAATTTTTTAGAAATAAAGAGAAAAATAATTATTCTTTCCCCATTGTTTTTTAATTATAAAAAGTATTATATGTTATACACATGTATTATTCTCTATTGTCTAAGTGCAAAAATTCACATTTACACACAATAATAACAATAAACTCACATCTACTCTTTCCTTATTTATAATTCTTTAGAAATGGAGTTGTAATAATAGTTATTGTTAAATTTTATAATTTTATCTCAACACAGATTTTTTTTTAAATGCCCTCACCATATCATAAAAGAGAGCATATATTCAGATAATTCCTTTGCCTGGTACTTTGCATAATACATGCTTCTGAAAAATGTAAAGATTGACTTTTTTTAATACAGAGAAATTTAAAATATGCTTGTACTTAGGAAAGTTTCCATTGAAAGGAAGCCTTAAAAAGAATGCCTTTAAAAATATAATAAATCATCCTCAATTTATTTCATAAATTTAAGTTTAATTTAAAATAGAGGACAATAAATTGACTCTCTTTACCACGTGTCTCCTTATAACTATTTTTTTAAAGATATTATTTATTTGAGATAGAGAGCAAGCCAGAGAGAGAGAGAGAGCATGAGCTGGGGGGAGGGAGGGAGTAGGGCAGAGGGAGGGGGAGAAACAGGCTCTCCACTGAGCAGGGAGCCCGATGCGGTGTTCGATCTTAGAACCCTGGGATCATGACCTGAGCCAAAGGCAAACACTTAACTTACTGAGCCATCCCAGCACCCCTCCTTATAGCTACTTCTAGTACACTTGCAGTTTCTCTGGGACTCATTTTTTTTAATCTACAAAATGCTAATTATATTATCAAAGCTACTTATTTAACAAAGTTGTAATGAAAATCAATTAAGTATGCATAACAAAACTTTGAAAACCATTTGTCTTGTTGAAGATAACATTGAGGAATACTGTCATCCAACAGACTCCAAGAAACATCTCCGTGTTTTTGAAGTCTTAATGTTTTTACTCACTTGTAAATATTTGTCACCATTCTAGGTAGTTTCAACCTCCTGATCACTGGATGCTTTGACATCCCATTTTTGGATCTCCTCATTGCCAGTGACCATTTTCTTCTATCACAGCAATGGTAACTCCCTGGACAGACACAACTCCCCTCCAAAATCTTGAATTCTTATTCTTAGATCTTAGCTCCTATCCTTCAAGTTGCTTAAATATTGACCAGGAAGTAACAAATCCTCTTAATTGTGCCAGCCAGCCTTCTAATCCATTGCTCGTATCACTCCTTTACCCACAACAGCCTCTTCTAGACTACACTTCCGTCCTGCCCAACTCAAATTCCATTATTCAGTGTTTCAGTTCAATTCCCATACCTTTCTTGTTTTTCTTTTCCTCAAAATCACTTACTTAACAAACCCAACCATGGTAGAACTCAGTCATCTGCCTGACAACTCTGTGCCTGAAAGCCCCCTGTGCATTTCAGGAAATAACCACGCACACAGCTGGATAGACTGGAGTAATGACAAACATGATCTCCAACCTCAAATACGTAATCAACCCTGAGAATTCTACTATAATGCTTTGCTCTCCAACCTCAATTGGGACTATTTCACAACTTTTCATCACGCCTCTTCCACTTTAAGCTAAAAACTTGCTTTATAATTTGTGGAAATTAGAGCTCTCACTGGAAATACCATCACCCTCCAGTGTCTAGTTCTACAAACTCACCTGCTTCTGCTTGCACTTTCTTCCTCCTGCCTGCCTCAGTCTGGCTTCTGCTGAAATGACTATCAAGGAGATGGATTCTCTCTCCATGATGCCACATCCAATAGCTCCTTAATTTTTTGCTCTTCAATTTATTGATGTCTCCATAGGACTCACTATTGTTCCTATCTCCCTTTTGTAGGACACTCTCATGTATGACATCTTTCTCAGTTTTTATCTCATCTCTCTGGCTGCTACTTTTTTATCCCCTTTCCTGGCTCTTACTCCTCCACTTGCTAAATTTCTTCTCTCTGTCCACTCTCTATTTGGATGCTTTCATTCATTTCCATGGCCTTAAATCCCATTTATGTGCTGATAATTTATATCCACAGCATTGCCTATTCCTCCAAACTTCGGTCACATCCAATTGCTTACCCTATATCTCCATTTAGATGTCTTGCAGGCATCTGAAATTTAACGTTTTCAAAATAGAGTTTTTTCATTATTTGTCTCTCTACTCCCTTCTTTATATTCCCTCCAAATCTTCCCCATCTGAACAAATGACACTACCTCTGCATATTTGCTTAAGAAAAAAGTAGGAGTCATCCAATTCATCAGCAAATTCTTCTTCCAAAGTATATCTTGAGTCTGTCCACTTCTTTCCATGTTAGTTCACAGTACCATAATCTCTTGCCTGACTTACTACAACACCTTTCTCACTAGTTTCTCTGCTTTCTTTGGTAATTTCCTGCAACCTGTTCTCAATATAAGAACAATAATAATCTTTAAGGACCTAAGTTAGAACACATAACTTCCTTACTTAAAAACCTCCAATGGCTTGATGCTTCACTTTGAATAAAATCCAACAACCTTACTTGGCCTATAAGATATTGTTGTCTGGGGCTTGTATTCCTCTCTCTCCTTATTCATACCACTGTATTCATAGCCACGAGAATTTCCTTTCAATTTCTGGAACACATCATAGGCTTTGTACATACTGTTCCTCCTTAACTAGCTCCATTCATGGCTATCTCCTTTTCATCTTGTGGGTTCAGCTTAATGCCACTTCCTTAGTAAGTCCTTCCTGAGTCATTCTCTCTGAATAGTGTCCTTTTCCTCACCAATTCCACCACTCTTCTTTATCTCAGCACCCTGTCTGCTTTTATAAATAATCCTTCCCATTTCACAATTACTTGTTTAATTGCTATTTTTCTGTCTTCCTTATGATACTATAAGCTCAATGACGGCAGAGACGATATCCATTTCCTTTATCACTACACAACCAATACCTAGGACAATCCTGTAGCTAGATGAATAAATAAACTTGTTGAATAAATGAATACCACAGATAAAGATGGATAATGTGATGAAAATGACTGATTCTTTTTTTTTTTTTAAAGATTTTATTTGTTTGACAGAGAGAGACACAGCGAGAGAGGGAACACAAGCAGGGGGAGTGGCAGAGGGAGAAGTAGGCTTCCCGCCGAACAGGGAGCCTGATGCGGGGCTCGATCCCAGGACCCTGGGATCATGACCTGAGCCGAAGGCAGATGCTTAACAACTGAGCCACCCATGTACCCAAAAATGACTGATTCTTATGCAGTCTTGCATCATAGAAAATTTTAGGACTATAGCATCAAAGTTTTATTCAAGATTTCAAGCATTTGTCAAAATGGATGGAAAGCACTATTTTTGAGGGAGAGTCTTAGGTATACAGTCCCTTTTCTACTCCAGTGCCTCTCAAGTTATCTATGGTGAATTCCCAATCTATGAGACTTTTATAAAATGCAATAAAACTGAATTATCAAAAACATGAAATAAAAACAAAAACAAAATATAAGCCCAATTGTTTTTATTAACTTTAACATTATTCTGTTAAGTTTCTACAATATTTTTTTTTTTTTTTTTTTGAGAGGAAGGGAGAGAGGGGAAGGGGAGACGAAGAGAGAGAATCTTAAGCAGGCTCCATGCCCAGTGTGGAGTCCGATCCTGGGCTCTACCTCCTGACCCTGAGATCATGACCCTGAGATCCTGACCTGAGCCAAAATCAAGAGTCAGCCACTTAACCGGGTGAGCCACCCAGGTGCCCCTCTATGGAACTTTTTAATCAGTTGTCAATGTCTATGCTAATCTCATTAAAGATCATTAACAAAGTTTGAGACCAACGTTGGTTTGAGAACTGCACTTTTGAGTAGTGTTGTTTTACTCCAACTTGAATGAATGACTGAGGTCATTGGGATTGATTTATGTACTGTATCTCAAAGCTCAGTCTATCCTCTGTTATAGAAAGAAGAGTTGAAAAGTATTAAAAATAAACAAAGCTAAGAAATAAGTTATAAAATTTATAAAACAGTTGAAGAATTTAGAAGTAAAATAGAAAATTATTAGAAATTAAAGTTCTAATATTGCAGAAATTAAACAGAAAACTAAGTCTCTGTGGTCATGAATATAAATTTCAGGGTGGGAAAATACCTTCCTCAGAAACCCTGACTGGAGTTTGAAGGAGGTGAGAGTGGAAGAAAAGTCAAATATTACCCTTGGGATGTTCCACAGGAAACAATTGGTTGTTATTTCTATTATTAATTTGGATTAATACAGCCTTCTTATCAAAGTGCTAGGCACATTATTTCTACCACAACTAGTTTCTCCTAACTCTTCTCATTTTCCTGCCCTAAAATATTCTGCCTTAATGTTTTGTCCCTCATCCATTCCCACATCCTTATTCTTCTCATTACCTGTCTCCCCTCCCACTCCACCACTGGCATAATGCGATGCTATGACTAGACCTAAGTAAAAAGGGAGGAATAACAGTAGCAAAAGCTAGGGTATAGGGAATTTAATTCCCACCTTGAGCATTTAGGGAGAGGAGAATGTTCATGGGAGATATGCTATTATTTGCCTTCCTTTGACTTACCACGTTACCAAGTTTTTCCCCATGTATTATGCCTTACAGCATTGGTATATGAGAAATTCATTACTTATGCCACTTCAGGAAATGTTACTTGAAATTTGAACACAGGAGTAGATTTTTATAGTACCTTTATAGTATACTTTTATATACTTATACAAATGTATACTTTTATAGTGTATAGAAAGCAACAGAAATACTTTTAAATCCTTCATCTAAGGGAAATCCAACATCCTTCATACTCCAAAGGAATTTAGTCATCTTTCTGAAGATGAAGGAAGAGAGATTTGGCATGTCTATGCTTATATGTGGCTGTTGGTATGTCCAAAGGCAGGTGAATACCTTACAGTGAATTTCTTCACAATATATGGCATACCATCCAATCTCAAAGGCAAGTTCAAATCTGGCCTAATTCAATTCCAGCCCTATTTCAGAGCTGAAGATTTAATCTATACCTTTTTGAGCTATACAAGTTCCTAGCAAAATAAATCATCCTTTACTTTGGAAGCAGTCTATAACACTTGTTTACCTCGGTCTCCTCATCTAGCCAACACACACTTGAATTTCTAGATTAAATTGGCCTCTCAAGATTCTTCCAGCTGGGAAAGACTTGCAGTTCAATTGAATTTCTTGTCAGAACTCTGGACCTGAAATTCTAGCATTTGAGTGGCTATAAGACTGGGTTTCAGGTATGGGGATTGAGTGATGTTAGCTAAAGATGTTTGACACATAATTGTCTAATGCTCTGGCAGATCAGAGTTCCTTTCACATTTCCTTTCCCTTTCTTCTCCTTCCTTCCTAAACTCAGCTTGTACAGCTTGCGCTGTTAGAGAGATGTTGGATTTGTAGATTAAGAGAAAGTGATTCTAGAAATAGGAAAGAAAGAGGGGCAGTAGGGTTACCTGCAGCTACCTCTGTCTTCTTTTTAAGCTTTGGAATTCCAGTGGGAATTAGTCACATACTCTCATGTCTTATGAGGTTAAATTATTTTTGAATTTTTAAAAATATACAGAGGATGGGGGATTTTAGGAACAAAATAGGTAACTACTGTTACTGGATATTAATAACTTCTCCCATGGGGTTAAACTCTTTATAAGAATAGTGAGGACTTCAACTTGTTGCTCCCTTTTCATACTACAGAAAAATGATTTCCTTCTTCTCTTACATTCTTTTACTGGCAAATTTTGGTGGTAAATAAGGAACACATTTTCGAGTTTTAGTCCTACTACTGGTTATTCCAGTTATTCCACTTGCTCTGGTTTCACAATTCAAGAAATATGGAAGTGATGCAGAGAAAAGACAACAGTGAGGCCTGATCCAGGGTATAATCGACATCAAATTCCTGAATGAACTAAATACACTCTTCCATTCCAGAAACATTAGTGGCAACTTCTAGTGCAAGTAGAGAATGGAAAGAAGGTTTATATCTATTCCTCTAACCAGCTCATAAAGTCCAGAGAATTACATAATATGAGATCATTTAGACACCTTGAAGACCAACTTGGGACTTTTCTTAACTGTTGCACAATAGCAGTCAAATTCTGAGCACAACTTGAGAACTGGAAATCTTGGAGAGAGTTTAAAGAGTCATAGTAATTACTAATAACCTTGACAAGTTGTAGAAATGGGCAGATAATTACAGGATGAACTTAATAGACAGAAATATAGAGTAATTTAGAGGAAGAGAAAAATAAAACACTATAAATACAAGGGAGAAGGCTTGGCTTTGTGGGAAAAATGTGAGATTCAGTAAACCACCAGTAAAACATGAGTTAGCCATACGGTACAGTTGCTTTATTATTTTTTATTAATAAAAATAAAAAATTTGTAGAGTACATGCAAGAATTATTGTATCTAAGAAAAAGGCAGTAATCCCCTAGTCATCTATACAATTATTTAGTAACCACCTATCACATGCTAGACACTTAGAGTGCTAGCATAAAATGGAGAACACATAGGATCCCTACCTTCACGGAGCTCGCTAAAATGTGGTAAATGAGAAAGCTAGTTTAATACTGTCTTTAGTTTGTATTCTGTAGCCAACTTCAAGTACAGCAAATACTGGGAGTTCCTTGAGGTAGGGGTCCTATTTTTACATTTGGGATCCCATTCCGTGCCTAGCACAGCATCTTGTAAACAATCAACTTGGATTAAGGGGTAAAAATAAGCCCCCCAAAAACTAAAATTTGAAAAAATAAACGCTTGTCTGACCATCAAATCTCTTTGGCACGTAATGTTTGCGAACCTATTACGTGCAGAACAGTTCTCAACACAATGCTTTGTGTATAAAAGGGATGGTAGCAATGGACTCAAATTGCACACCGTGATAATTGCCATGGACATCCTCCTGACCGGGTTGACAGCCCATCCTCCGCGAGTTTTTTTCCTTCTTTTCTCTTTTAGTCGAAAGACAAAACCCTTAAGCTGTAGCTACAGGGGTGGGACGCGGAGCTTAGACTGGGGGCACAGACACCAGCTCGCGCGCACCGAGGTCGCTAGGGCAGCTCCGCGGGAGCGGCGGACCGGCTCACACCCCCGGCTTCCCGGCGCCCGGAGTCTCCGTGCGGACGAGGCGTCCCCCCAGAGGAAAGACAGGGCGCCGCAGACGCCCCTCCGAGTCACCGGCCACCCGCCCCGCCTCAGGCTCCTGTTCCTCTTGGGTTCCCATTGATCAGGCGGGTGTACGTTCCAGAGAGGCCAGTGGGGCGCGATTAGAAAACCAAGCGCTCCACGTCCCCGACCGCATCTAGTCACCCACCCACTCCACCCCACAGCCCAGCAGGCCAAGCAGGCCGGACGCCGAGGCCTCGCGGTAACGAGCCTCCGTCCGCCCCGCCTCCTCGCCCTCCAGCCGGCCCCGCCCTCGCACTCACCCCTCCCCCGCTCCCGCCTCACTTCCCCGGCAATCTCCTCGCGCTCCCGGCCCGGCACGCGCGCTGCGCCCGGCCGCCGCTGCCGCCGCCGTCGCCGCCGCCACCGCCGCCGCCGCCGCGGCCGCCGCGGCGGAGCGTTTCTCCGCGGTGCCTGGCTTCCAGCTTCGGGCCGGAACCGGAAGTCTGGGGGGCGGGGCCGGCGGAGGCCAGGGGACCGAAAACGCGGCCGAGCCCGGAGCCCGGAGCCGGAGCCGGAGCCAGAGCCTGGACCAGAACTTGGCCGCCGCTTGCACCGCTGCCGCCGCCGCCGCCCGCTGCTCCTTCCCTGCGCCACAGCTGCCTCGGCCGGCACGGCCCCGAGCTCGGCCGCCACTGGTCCGTGGACTTTGGGTGTCCGGGTTGAAGGTCGGTCCGGACGTCGGACCCAGCTCGGTTCCCGGACTGTCCGGGCGGCAGCGGACGCCACCGCCGCCGCCTCCTCGTCGCCTCAGCCTGGCGTTTTGTTCCGAGAGACCCGAGAGGCGAGCGGAGCTGACAGTGATTTTGACAGTGATTTAAACCCGCTTTTGTTGTTGTTGGCTTTTCGTTGTTTGGTTTTGTGTGTTGTGCGTGTGTGTGGCGGTTTTTCCCCCGTGGTGCCTTTTTTTTTTTTTTTTATTGTTGTGCTCTCTTTCCGCCCCCCCCCTTTTTTTTCTTTTTCTTAACCCCGTGAACGTTTTTTTGGTCGGGGCTTCCGAATATGTTTTATGACGGTTGATTTTACACCAGGAGGTTTGTCTCCGAGGAAGACCCAGGGAACTGGATATCTAGCGAGAACTTCCTACGGATTCCCCGGCGCCTCGGGAAAATGGGAGCTGCTGCAAAGTTGGCGTTTGCCGTCTTTCTTATCTCTTGTTCTTCAGGTAGGTGCATGGAGAGCGGCGCGGCGGGGCTGCTGCTTGCCGCTGCTGCCGCCGCCGCTGCTGCTGGCGGCCGCGGTTGTTGTTGGCCGCGGTTGTTGTTGGGTCGGCGAGCTCCAGTGGAGCCGGGGGACGTTTTCCCCGACCCGGAGCCCCTCGGCTGCGACCCCCCAGGTCTGATTGTGATCTGGAAATCTCCATGAATTTTTCTCGTTTTGAGTTAGGTTGGCGAACTGATAAGAGTGACTGCTCTGTTGTGGAAGTGAGAAAGTCATGGTTTGTGGCCGTAACATTGGATGACAGCGCTGGTCGGGTTGCAGTTAAGCCACAAATACCACAAGTGACAATCTATGCAAAGGTTTGAGACCTGAAAGGCGTTTTCCAAAATGTCATTTAGTGTAGCATTCTCCAAAATAAGGGTGTTTTATTTTAATCGTCTTTTAATTAGTGCTTCACCAGTGACTATCACGACAGAGATCTAGCCAGTTATTACTTAATTTTGACCGTGAGAAACAATGCATCATATCAGCAATTTCATCTGGGTCTTCCCTTACGTTTTCTTCAACTTTACTGTCCAGCAGTGTTAAAAATAGTTGTAGTTGTTGTTGTTGGAGTATTAACAATAACCCAGTGCAGAAGAGGTATGCCGCTGTGTGTTGGTAATGTGCTGGCTTTCAACCACCATTTATGTGCTCTTTTCTGGCATAGATTTTGCTTACCTACGGAATACTTATTTTAAACGCGTTGTATTGAAGCATTGTTTTTGGTTTAGAGCAGCCATTTGAGATTGTTCATACTGTCAAATACATTATAGTCATAAAATAGGTTTTGGCCCAACGTTGGAAGAATAATTTGGTCCTTTTATATTGGAAATTTTGATTTTTGTGAGAACGTTCTATGCTTGCAACCAGTGGTTGGAAAACTGTCTAGTCTTTTGTATTTGAAATTCTGTAAATGAATACAATCTAGCTCAAAGGTGTGCAAATGTACATAACAGGAGAGTTAGTATGATAGATGAAACAATTTTAAAGTCGCAATGGATCTGTTTATCATAAAATTAAATATTCAATTACTAGGTTGTGAGAGAGAATTATAGGGGGGGGAACGAATTGACAGGTTTCATGGCCATGTCTTTATCTCGTTTGCTACAGGGAAATTAGAGGGTGTTAGTCTTTTCTTTGTGTACCTCTGTGGGGTGTGTGTGTGTGTGTGTGTGTGTGTGTGTGTGTGTCCATCCTCCCAACCCCCTCTTTTAATAGAATCTTTTGTAATGTATAGAATTTTGCTGAATGGTACATTTCCTTGTGGTTAATAAATGGATAAAGTCTAGTCTTATGTCTGTGGTGGTATTGATCAGTTCCGGGTGGGCTAAATGTGTTGTGAAATGGCGATCATTGCCAGAGATTAACCAAAGAATCATGTCTGTTTAAATGGAAGAAGGAACATGCTTAAGGCATGCTGACAGTTCTTTTTGTGCACGGTTTGGGGAGGAAGATAAACAATGGTGTCTGTGAAATGAATGAATACCTTGATAACATTAAACCTCTTGCTTTTGTGACATGACTTAACTGTGTAGTTTTTATTTTTCCGGTAGTACTCTCTCTCCTGTGTTCCTGTATGTTCTGGTTGGTGAACTCCTCTTTTTCATATCCCTTTCTCTGATCTCCTGCCCTTGAGGAGGAGGGGCATCATGGCTACTGACCAAGGAATTGTGGACATTATTCCCTCCCAAACCCACCTGAGTCACACTAATTGGTGAAGGAGGTTATTCTTGAGCAGTCTCAAGGTATTACTTCTGGAAAAGCAGGCTGTCGCTACAGATCTTACAGCTTCCTCTGCTTGGTTTAGAAGTAAAGAGAATCGAGCATTAGTTTTTTGTAGGATTATTTTCCGTGGGCCAGGAGATTAATGGCTAAAATTTTGAAATACAGTAATTTTCTTGCTATAGAGCATATACATATATAGCACGCAGAATTACATAAAACTGATAATAAATATTGTTGCATAGTTTTTTTTCCAAATCCTAGTTGAACTAAAATATAATTCTGTTGAAGATAATTGAAATCATCTTAAAGACTTTAATCCATATTTATGTATGAAGATTTTTAGTACTTAAAATATCTGATTTTTTAAAAGGCTTTTGTTATGAATCAAATGCACTCTAAAAGATTATTATATTTCTTTTCCTAATTGATTTTTCTATGTAATATGTAATCTGGCATGCTGGAAGCATGAGAATGGCTATTTTTATGAGAATTTAAAAATTTCTCAAGTTGTCGGTTTTTGTTCCTGGATACTTGATTTCTTTTTTTTTAAGCGAATGAAAAATGGTAGTAAAGAGCTGTTGTATTTCAGGTTTTTAGGATGGATGTTTACTGTTTTCTTTAGTATTTTGCAGACTGATTTTTCAGTTTCCATCCCATGGTATGTATACTGGAGACTCTTTTTGCAGACTATTCCTGTAGGATATGGCCAAGTATGTAATTTCTTAATGTAATTCCAGGGGAAACATTTTTGAGTTTTGCCCTCATCCTCAAATGCCTACAGATTTCTTTTGTATTTGAATTTTTTCATTCTTCTTATCCTTCCTCAAATTTTGTTTTAAAACACAAATGTATTTCTTAGATTATTTTTGTTTGTTTTAAAGCATTGTGGCTAATTTGTATCTTTCTTCACCATTTGTTAAACTGTGAGTTTGATACTTGCTCTAGTACTTAGGTTTATCCTACCTAGAATGATGCAGCTATTGTGGTATTTGAGTTGCACTGAATAAGTTGAGAATTTGTTTGGATTTCTGTGGGAACTGGAGCAGTTTGGTCCATATATTTGATGAAATAAGAAATGGAAATAAAGTAATTATGTGCATTTCCTTTACTTCAGCTAGGCAATTGTGTGTGTGTGTGTGTGTGTGTGTGTGTGTGTGTGTGCGTGCGCGCGCAGCGCGTGCATGTGTTCATGTGCTCCTGTGTATGTTTCTGTGAGTGAGTATATGTGCGGTTGGAGGGAGAATTGGCAGTGCAGTGAATCTTCTGGGACTCGGCTGAACTTTGGCTAATAAGTGATAGTTATTAAATGCTTTGTTTTCTACAGGCAGAATTTCTTAAATGTAGTCCGTGAGCAAATTCAAATACAATATATTGGAACATCAAACTTCTCCCCCACCAATTCTTGTTGAATTTTTTTCTATTTATAAGCCAGTAGTTCTCAAGCTTGCGTGTCTTTTGCTCCCTGCCCCTGCACCTCTCCCCCAGGGAACATTTGAAGACATTTTTGGTTTTCACAACTCTGGAGGACGGTATGGCTGCTGCTAATCATCCCATAATGCACAGGACAGCCTTACACAGTAAAGAGTTATCTGGCTCAAAAGGTCAATAGTGTTGAGGTTGAGAAGCCTTATTTTAAACTCTTCATTTTTAAAAGTATTAGTATATTAGTAAAAAGGTCCTGCTTCCCACTCCCACAGTCAATCATCCAAATTTTACAAGGATATGCTATTGATCTTCAGGTGACTTTGTATTGAGAGCTTTCATCTTTTCATTATCTTTTAAAATTCGAATGATTATATTAGAAAAACAGACTGTAGGTGTACACATTATTTCATCTTAATGTACTTTAATAAAAATATTTTGCTGAGTTATGAATAAACTCTCCAAACCCATTGCTTTGCTATGATGGAGAGCCCATGAAGACTGTATATTCCTGAATAGGATGAATAATTGGTCAGAGTATCAGGTTTAATTATATTTGCTTTTGATCCAGTAGTCTCTTTGCTGTGATAATCATCTTTAAGGATATTTCCTTTTATCCTTATTAAAATCATTGTCTGGACTGTGTGGTGGCAGCAGGGTTGTGTGTGTGAGAGAGAGAAAGAGGGAGAGACAGATTAACATGGTACAGGAAAGTTTTCTAAGTTTCATGTGGAAGAACTATGTGCACTATTACATGTCCCTGAAAGGTTTCAAAGTATAAAATCAGGTTTTTTTAAAGGATATTATTTCTTTTTCTTTTCTTTTAGATAATTTTAATTTGAAGAAAGTTTTAAAGTGGTTTCCTAATTACATAATTTTCTGGAGAATCATTGGCTGGTTTTTGGTTATCATTAGGCTCGTTTAGGCTATACTAATTAATATTCTGTGATCTATCACAGACCCTTGTCCTTTTTAAGGTTAAAATTTGACCATAATTAATAAGTGCTTACCTTGTTTTGAACTCTGGTTTTAAGGAAGTGAACTCAGCCAGGATAAGAATTAAAGTGAAAAAGTGTAAGTAGCATTACACCATTGAAAGGAAAAATTCTGAAATCACTCCCACAGAAAGTATGCAAATAAGCCTCATACTGTCTTTGTAACAACCCTCTCCATACATATACATCTCTGGTACTACTGACATCTTCACCTTTTGGGTTCTACTGTTTCATGAGAAATAAAGCATAACTAAACCAAATGAGATTTTAATAATCTCTAAAGTTCTTTAGATTCTAAAACTATTTTGTTGCTCTTTTACTTTTGTAAGTAGTGTACTCTTATTTCTCATCTTTGGTGTCTCAAAAATCTGTGGTTATATTTGTCTTTTCATGCTCTCTTATGTTGCCACTTGACCTGCATGACCTGCATGGTTCCTCTTAGATAGTAAGTTAGGTAAGGTTAGCAGTGAATGATACTAGAGTCACTAGTACTCTTTCACTTTTTATTCCATATTCTATAACTTATAATTTCTTCCATTGCCTTTAATTATGTTTCCCTTTCCACTTTCTGCCTTCTTTGTTTATTCTTTTTTCCTTCTGTACTTCCCTGTATTGTAGCTTGCTTGTGGAACCTACTTGTTGCTTAGCATCAGAGGTAGCTCAAGAGGGCTCACACATGGTTTAAATGAAAACAGATTAAATTTAGAACGTTTGAGAATTGACCAGATAGTCTTTTCCATTGTTCTTTCATTTGTTGGTTTCTGGAATACCACACATACACTTGGGAGTAGCGTTATTCTTTTGGAATCAAATGGCTTCAACTGTAGATTGCTCTTACACTACCCCCCCCCCCCAACTTTTTTTGATGCGGGGAGGGGCAGAGGGAGGGCAGAGAGAGAATCTTATGTGGCGCCCAACACTGGGCTCCATCTCATGACCTGAGCAGAAATCAAGAGTCTATCACTTAACCCACTGAGCCACCCAGCACCCCACTCTTACTCCCTTTTTAATATTCTAGTTTTCTTGAACTCTTTGCTGTTTTCAAAAAGTCTACCTTTTGTTATTATTCATTCATCATCTCTGTTTAAGCCAAAATTTGACCAGACCAGGAAATATATTTATTGCCACACAGCTGGGACCATATCAGACTTCCTCTGTGGTAGATTTAATTTTGTTAGGTTATAATAGTCATGTCTAGGCAGAACACTGATTTCAAATTGACTACTGAACATGAAAGTTCCAGGAATAATGTATAGAGAAAGAAGAAGGAGAAGTCAAGAAGGTAAGAAAATAGATAGCAATTGACTTTCTGTCCTCCAACTGGATTTCTGTTAGTCACTTTCATATACCCAAATGCATCTAGTAGTCACATTTTGTTTAATGAAGGGTCTAAAGGGAATGCATTGTTTCTGAGGTTGGATTTTTAAAAACTGTTAGAATGGGGGACTTAAAGGAAAAAATTTGGAGGTTCTTATGGATACTGGACAAGAATGTGATCACAGTGGTCAGTAGACTTTGGTTCTGGTGTCATCACTGCCACTGTCTAGCTCATCTATCATTTTTCTTACCTGAATTATTATAGTACTTTTCTAGTTAAGATTAGGTCCCTGACACTACTTCCTCTTCCAGTCTGTCCACATTATGACTTCCAGATTGACCTCATTAAAAAATAAATCTAAACATGTCACTTCTGCTTTAAACATTTCACTGTGAGTCACCTTTAGAGCATAAAATCTAAAGTCTTAGAAAGGCATGTCCTTAGAATGGTGCTTTATCATTTGGTTCCTGCTTGTGTTCTCTAACCTCTTGGTATAGTGGCTAAGAAGATGGGCTCTGGAGTTAGACTTCCCTGGTTTACATCCTGGCTTCATGGTTTAACCTTGGGCAAATCACTTCACCTTTTGTGCTTCAGTTTTATCATCTATAAAATGGGGATATTAATAGTGACTACCTCAGAGAGTGCTTTGAAGATTAAATATCACATAAATACTAGGTATTCTGCTGGGCTTCTCCTTAGCGTGAGTCCTATATTCCAGCTATACAAACCTGACTTGCAGTTTTTTGAATGTGTTGTCCTTTATTGTATATCAGTATGGTACCTTTGTATAGGTTAGTTCTTCCTCCTTTACCTGGCTCACTCCTTATTTTTAAGACTGGGAAGTATCACCTTTTTAGAAACAGTTTTTCTGCCACACAACCCAGATTGAGTTAGTTGCTTTCTATTCTTCTAAATGACCTTGATTCTAGTAATTACTGCAAATGTTTATTTACCTCTATACATGTTAGACTATGAGCTCTTAGAAGACATCTTCTCTTTATCTACAGACCCAGTCATAGAACCTGGCACACAATAGGTGCTGAGGAAATGTTTAGTGAATGAATGAAGTGAATTTTTTTCATTTCTGGACTGTGGGTTTTTCTTTTATGTATTAAAGCAATAAACTTGGATTAGATTATTTCTGAACTTTCTTCCTCCTCTAAAAGCTTTTTGATTTTATAATCTTAAGGTTAGAGTTTAGTGTATCCTTAAGTTCTGTTCATTTTTTTTTAAATGCTGTGTTTCTGATCCGTAGATTAAATCTTTTAATATAACTTGAATCACACAGGTTTAGAAGGCATTTTAGAGATCTTTAAGTTCTGTGGCTTTCAGCTTTTTTGATTGTAACCCATAGTAAGAAATACACATTGCATCATAACTCAGTTCCCATATACATAAATATGTATATATATCAGAAATAGAAGTTTTGTGAACTCTTACTGTGTGTAAGACTTTTATTTTTATATTCTGTTTCACTAAAAGAATTTTTTATTGTGATCCATTAATTAATTCAGTGATCAACTGATGGGTTCTAAACTCCTAAGAAATAGTGACCTAGTTCAGCAATCCCTTATTCTCTCTACCCAGTTCTCTGAGATGGAAGCTGCAAAGTAAACCTGTGCAGTGAAAAATATGTGTACTGAAAAATGTGCTCATTATTTAATCTATAATAGAGAATGTGTACTTAGGTACAGAATGTAGGGAAAACTGGTCCTGAAAGAACATGGACCTGCCCTGGCTGAGCTCTTCTCTCTTCTGGATTCTGTGGATAAATTAAGTATACACAAAGGTGCTAAAGAAAATTAGATTGTAATTTTGAAGAGTTCAGATTTTTCATGATTTAGGAAAGGCTTGCTGGAGGACATAGATCCTAATAATAGGGGAAAAAAATGTCTTGGCAGTGGTTGAGAGGGATTTTCATCTTAATAAAGAAAAGGCACAAAATAGGATCCAGGAACACAGAGAGCATTCGCCAGTAAACTTGACCATGGATGGAAGGCAAGTGGAGATGAAGGAATTTTGACTAAATCTGGGGAAGAGGTTTATGTGATGAGAAGATGTTTATAATTGCTTGAAGAAGTAAAACAATCTCATTTGAGGGGGTTAAATCGGAGGAAAAGTAATTAAAACTAAGAGAGATGCAGATATTGGTGGATGTCCCAAATGTATATATATGTAGAATGTAGGATAGAAGAGCAGTTTGAAGATTAAAGTAGGATGGTAGCGCTACTAAATAAAATTGGTAAAGAAATATCAAACCAGAAGAAAATAAGAAGCATTTTCATAACTAAAGAAATTCTACAGACAGATATAGATGTAGGCTATAAGCATGAATGAAAATAAAGACACAGATTTGGAAAAATAAGAGTACATAGAAAAGATGAGCACATGTAGTATTCTTTTATGGGGGCAGAGACACTATGATGAATATGACTTCATTGTGAAGTTAAAGAATTCTGAGCACTTGTGGCTCATTATGTTGTTTGTGTTTAAATAATGGTCAGATTACAGTAATCGCAATTATTGCTCATACTGGCCATCCAGATTACATTCTCTGAAATCTACATAAGGCATTTTCCTCATAGTAAATTAATTATACTGTTGTATAGAAGTAGATTTAGAAACTTTTTTGACTTGGTAGATGTTATTCATGTCTGAATCCTAAACCTTTTCAATACCGTTCTTTTGGACTAGATATAAGCACTTTTTTCTTTGGTTGACTATTTTCTTAGTAGCTATAGTCACATTGGGCATCATTTTATTCTCGAATTTGCTGAAGGAAATAAATGTAAAGCAATCAAATAATTATTAGAAGTTCCCATTAGGGAGTGGTTGCTTTTTAAAACATTTAAAAAAATGAACCATCTTTACATATTGTAATAAAAGTAAGCCTATCCATATATAAAACTTTGAAGAAGGAGTTTTCCTACTTATGATTAGTAACTTTACAATATATATTTTACAGAAAGAAACCTTTATTAGGAAAAATCTGTTGGTCTTCACATCTTTATGATTATACATGATCTTCTCATCTTTATGATTATACATGATCTTCACTTCTTTATGATTATATGTGATATATCAAGCTTCTTCCAAAGCATTATTTTAAGAGGAGGGGGCATGGGTAAATTATGAGATCTTGGCAAGTTTCTAAAACTCTTAATTTTTTAGATTTGTAAACCAAGATGTATTTAATGAAGTAATATGCCATATAACACAGTAGCTGGTTCATAGTAGATATTGCATACACATACTCATTTGTAACCTATCTTTAAGTCTCGTTATTAAGAATGTAGTGTATAAAACATTTAAAAATATAGATTCAGTTCTTGGGAGATATTTTTAAATTTGCTGGTAAATTACATATCAGTTTATGTGAAATAATATTCTGACTAAATGATTTAGCCAAAGAAAATATCAATATAGAGTGCCAAAAAGGAGCCAGGAAATATCTAGAACATTCAGATAAGATTTTTTTTTTTACAGAGTTCTTTAAGGTCTCGTTGTTGTAGCATGCATTAAAAGGAAACATTGGAGTAAATTTTCATTTCTATTTATTGGAATTTAAAATGTTTTCTTAGACAATTTCACTTAAAACTTAAGTGTTTTAAAATTTTTCATGTAGGGGCGCCTGGGTGGCTCAGTTGTTAAGCGTCTGCCTTCGGCTCAGGTCATGATCTCAGGGTCCTGGGATTGAGCCCCGCATCGGGCTCCCTGTTCGGCGGGAAGCCTGCTTCTCCCTCTCCCACTCCCCCTGTTTGTGTTCCCTCTCTCGCTGTCTTTCTGTCAAATAAATAAATAAAATCTTTAAAAAAATAAAAATAAAATTGTTCATGTAAAAGTAAAGTGTTGAAAGATTCTCAGGTCTGTTTTTGGTTAACAGCTAAAAGCTTTGAAAACATAATCATTCAAGTTTCGTGATCAGTATTTTAAATGTGATATAATAATGTCTTGGACTAAAACTTAAGAGTCTCATTCAAAGTCCTACTTTGCTACTTATTCTTCTTTGACCTCGGCAATCACTAAGACCTCACTTTACTCATCTTTAAATTACAGAGGATGAAATAAGTATTCATTTATTAACAAATGTTGAACTACATGCTAGACACTGCTAAGTGCTTAGGATGCAGCCGTGAACAAGACAGATATGATTATGCGCTTATGGAGCTTACAGTCTTAAAGTCAGTAGCCAAGTGAATAAAATAATTACAGATCGTCATATGAGTTCTGACAGAAGCAAACAGGGTACTCACAGGATAGCTATTGGCTTCACATCCATACCACAAATCTCTAGTTACTTAGCTTATCTACCTATTTATTGTGTGCACTTTCCACTACGGGAGTGTAAGCTCTAAGAGGGGTGTGTCACCTTTATCACAGTATCCTCTGGGGATAGCAGTTTCTGGCACAAAGTAGAAGCTCAATAAATGCCTGCCTGCCTGCTTGAAGAAGTGAATGCAGACTTGGGACTGGAGAGATAGACAGGGACCAGATCATGCAGGGCTTTGATCTAATGTGGGAAGGAGTTATAATAAAATCCAAAGGGCAGTGGGAAAGCGAAGAGTTTTAAGGAGGAGCTAAATCTGGGTTATATGTTAAAATCACTTGGGCAGCTATCTGGAGAATATATTGGAGGTATGTAGGAGTGAAGAGGTGAGAGTAGGAGGCTGTTACGTCAACCTAAACTAGAGAGACTCTCCAAGACCCCTTCTAGCTTTGAACATTCTCAGTATTCTAAAGCTTGCCTACACTTAACCAGTCTTCCTCTCAGATTTTCTTAGTCACCCCATATTTATCCTACTTATTATTTCTTAAAAAGAAATGGATAGGCTTATTGTGCACCTGAAAACTTTGAATACAACATCTCAAAAAAAAAAAAAAAACCTAAAAAAAGAGATAAAGAGATAATAAAATGCAGACCAGAGTTTATTGAATTTTTGTGGCAAGTTCCTATATTTAGATTTTGTGCATTTGCTAATTTATATTCTTATTTACTAAGCATTCCTATTTCTCTGTGAAACTTTACTCCTTTTCATATGCCTATTTTTTTCACAAGATCATCTCTTTATTTTAAACATGTAATGTATTGCTGGTACGGTTGAAAATTCAGAAGTAGAAACAGCATATTTTGTATCTTAATTCTTAGGAATTTGATATCTTTACAGGTTATCAAGGTCTTAAAGGCTGAAAGGATAGTTAATACTATGGGTTCTTATTTTTACTCAGGGCTATGGCCTCTAACTCTAAGTAGTCAGCTTGAATATTTTTATCTGTGAAAGATTTCAAGCCTGTACTGTTGGTAGGAGGGGGAGGTGGTGCTTGGCACAGGGAAATCAACTCTATATTGGCAGAAGTTCAGCAGAATCATCTCTGACTAGGAAAAACTGTATTATTACATAGAGATAAAACCAGAAGAGACATTAAACTTCACTGAATTTAAAAATATAATGGTGGCTGCCTCTTTTCATTTGGGTTCTCTCATTATGGAAACAGGTAAAGCTAACTATCTTTGGTAAGCCACTTTCCATAAAGAAGTGAGTTTCACCCTGTAAATATTATAGGCCATTTTATTTATTATTACCTTAAGTAAAGTAGTTCTAGAAAAATAACGCTTGCTAGGTTTTGTGTTCATTGGTACTGGAGTTTCATACTGCATTATTTGTGAATAGAATTTGCTAATTGTTTTTATTTAAGCTAAGACTTGAAATTACTTGTGCAAGTACACTTTAAAATGATATGGGGAGAAATGAAAAGTCAAAGTTAAAAGAGAATGATAAATAATAAGGGCAGTTGTGAGATATTAACTTATACAAGATGGGCAGGGCAATAGTAAAGCAATTTGGTTAGTAGGCATTTCGAAGTAGAATAAAACACCTTTCTTTGTGAGTGGGAAAATGATTAAATAGCTACTGATCATCCTTTTATTCTGCATAAATGTTACATAACAGATCTGACCAGCTGACTGGTATTTTTTTATTTTCTTTTTAAAATTCTTAAGTTTTTCTTTTTTTATTATCTTATTTTTTTTTTTTAAGATTTTATTTATTTGACGGGGCGGGGGGAGGTAGAGCACAGGCAGGAGGAGCAGCAGGCAGAGGGAGGGGGAGAAGCAGACTCCCAGCTGAGCAGGGAGCCCGATGTGGGGCTCGAACCTAGGACCCTGGGATCCTGACCTGAGCCAAAGGCAGATGCTTAACCGACTGAGCCACCCAGGCATGCCCTCTCTTATTTCTTTAGAGATACATAAACCTGGTTTGGGTGTTGAATTAAGAAATTCATTGCTAATTGTTTGTTGAAATGTAAATGGAGATTATCTATTAGCTGACAAGGCTAGAAATAATAGAAACGATTAAATTAGGAGGCTTTAACTGCTGAGAGGGCCTAACAGACGGTCAGGTACTGTTTTTTTCGAGTAACTACCTCTATCAGAATGATTTTTATGAGGAATAAGCCACTCAAACTGATCCTCACTTCAGAAAGATGGAGTAAAATTAAAAGATTAGGGTCAGAGAGGAAGAGTATTGGTTATACTTTTTTCTTTTTGAATCAGTGAAGGGTGGTTTTGATCTTTTATCCACAGATCTTTCACTATTGTAGCTGGAGAATAGCCCCACACTAAGAATTGTAATTCCTAATTAGCAACATGTATTTAGCAGCTTTGATTAAACAGTATTTTTAAATTAATATCTAGTCTTGTTTCTATGATAGGGAAAGATAACAGCGCACTAAGCCAGAGAGGAGAAGAAATCAGAAGAGCCTTGTCTGTTACGGATTATAGAATTTTCTACCATTGTCTGTTGTTGGCCAGTAAGGGCTAGTTAACAGAAATAAAAGCTAATCTTGTTGGTACAAATGTAGCTGTTGGTTAGAAAGAATGATTTTCTCAAAAACAAACAAATAGTGGTAAGAAAGTCCTTCATCTCAAATTCAGTGAAAGTAATTAATTATGCAGCTCTTGGACTGGTATAGTAGAAAGAGCAGACATTCTGTAGGGAGAAAACTTGGGTGTTGGGCCTTTTTTTTTTAACCATGGTGTGATAAACCATTTGAACTTGGGAAAATTCCATAACCTTAATTTCTTCATCTGTAAAGTGGAGTTTATAATATCTACCTGACAAAAGTACAGTGAGGATCAAAGGCTACATACATAAACACAAGCCCATTCACATATTCACTTGAAACTTTTTAAACTTTGAATTATTATTCCATATATTTTTAATCAATGCAGTGATTTTTTTTTAAGGAGATCAGTAGAATGCTAGGTTCAAGTGAACTGTAATAATAGTTCTAATTCAGACTTTGTGATTCTTCATCAGTAGACATTTATCTCTACATTGTGAAAAAGGGGTTAATTCTATAAACAACTGAATATACAGTAAAGTATTAGAAGAATGTCTGACCCTTACAGTGACCTTAAAGGCATTGCTTGATATAGCCTTTCTCCAGTCTCATCTTTTGCCATATTGGTTCCTCCAACAAACCAAATGCTTTTTATTCCTAGGAGCTTTTGTTTTCACTTGCCTTCTGTGAATACTTACGAGTTGGGAACCATATCTGACTTATTCACTGTAGTTTCCCCAGCATCTGACACATAAAAGGTGTTTAACCAATATTTGTGAATGAATGTTGAATGCTTTCAAATACTAAGGAGTTCACAAAGTTTTTTTGTAAAGGGCTAGATAGTAAATATTTTAGGCAATCTCTTTTGCAAGTATCAGCTCTGCCAGTTTTAACACAAAAGCATTATAAACAGTACATAAATGAATCAGTGTGACTGTGTTCTAATAAAACTTTATAGATACTGGAATTTGAATTTTATGTACTTTTCATGTGCCATAAAATATTCTTTTGACTTTTTTCAACAATTTAAAAATGTAAAAACTATTGTTTGGTGGCTGCAGGCTGGATTTGACCCAGAGGCAGTGGTTTAGCGGCCTCGAACAGAAGACATGGTATAAATAGCACCCCTCCTCCCGACATAGAACTATTTTATGTTTTAAAAACTTTGGAACCTAGGAAGAATTTTCTTATAGGATCATTGTCATATATGTTGGGTAAGTTCGCAGACTTTTTTTTTTTTTTTTTTTTTTTTTTTTACCTCCTGTGTTCTTTATTCCAGCAGTACAGCTTTGCCCCCCAGCAATAATACTGTCTCTGAGAGAAAATGGATACAGTATTCTTTTTTGGACCAGAAGAAAGACAGACTCTCCTTAGCACCTATCAGAATTTCCTTCTTCCAGGGTCCCTCTTTTTCTACCTGCTGGGCTTTGCATCCTGGAAAGAATCTGGCTTTCTGGGGCTCCAGTAGGGTGGTATGATGACAAGACTGAGATTCTTTTAGATTCTTTCAATGATTAGGGAGGAGGGCATGGAGGGAAAGGGGTTAGAGGGGGAGCAGAGAGAAGAAAGATAATAGAAAATGTTAGAGTGAACATACGTAGTAAGGGTAATATTTTGTGAAACTTCAGTTATGTGTTTGATTATATGTATATATGTACTGGATCACAATGAAAAATGTATTTTTTTTAAAAGATTTTATTTATTTATTTGACAGAGAAAGAGACAGCGAGAGAGGGAACATAAGCAGGGGGAGTGGGACAGGGAGAAGCAGGCTTCCCAGGGAGCAGGGAGCTGGATGCAGGGTTTGATCCTAGGACCCTGGGATCATGACCCGAGTCAAAGGCAGACGCTTAACGACTGAGCCACCCAGGCGCCCCGAAAAATGTATTTCTTACTGTGGTTTGTGGTCAGAAAGTTTGAAAGCCTGTACTTTAAGGGTTTGAGGTGCTGATCCTGAGATCTCCCCCGCCTTATTATATATATATATGAGACCCAAATGGAAAATTGAAAGGAAGTCTTTACTGCTTGCTATAGTGTGTTTTGGGTACCAGGTTACTTTATGAGGTAGTTAACCTGTTTTATAGATGAGAAGACAGGGTCTTAAACTAATCAGCTTCACAAGTGAGATTCATACAGACACTTAACTTATTTTAGAATATGCACTTCTTCCATTATACTATGTTGTTTTTACTTTAGGGAAAGAAGCTATGTAGGACTTCCATTGCGTTTCAGAGGACAAAAAACATCTTAATAGGTGGCAACTCACCAGATTTCTTGAGACAAGGCATTGGCTTAAGTATTAGGACAGGGCCACTGGAAGAAAATGGTTAGGAACTCTGTGTGAAGAATGATGCGATGTGTAAGAAAGGAGGAGGCTCTGTCATTTTGCATTTATTTTTTTCTTCTTCCCCCTCTGTACTGCCTGCCCTGCTCCTTCATACCTCACCACCAGTGTGGGCTCTTAACTCATACCAGAAACAACAAGGGCTTGAGGATGAGGTTTAATGAGGAAGAGTAATATAATCTTGTCTTTAGTTGAAAGGAGAATAAGGAGGGAAACTCAAGTAGCAGGGCCACCTGGCCACCTGAATGGGTTGGCTATTCCCAGGTGGCGATTTATAAGTGGGTATAGGTAAAACAGAGACTGCTGTTAATCATGTTACAAGCAGAAGTCTTGGCATTGGAGACTGGTAGCTTTGATATGCTAATTGAAAATAGTTCTTTTCTAGTTATTAAGGAGAAGCTTTTCTTAAACAATACTCAGTCCAGATTTAGTTACCCATTTTACATACTTTAAAATTATATTAAATGTTTAAGACATCTCTGTTTCTCTTATATATTTTTTTTAGCAAGTATGGTGAAAACTAATTTATGCTAATTCTGATCTCTAACCTGATTTGGAATTGTCTTGGGAAGAAAAAGATTGATAGGAAGGCTATCGTTCTTAACTAGAAAAGTAACGAAACCTAGCAGATAAATAGATACCTGGTTAATTGAATGGAAAGATGACAAACCCTTGTAAAACATGTTAATCTTTCTCAGGCTGAGTTGGGGGTCTTGATTTTACAATGGGAATTACTAATTTATATAGAATTAGTTTCAACTGGTAATATCTGAAAACTTGGACTTCATATTTTTAGCCCTCTCGGTTACCCCTATGGTACTGCTTACCATATTCTGTATTAGAATTGCTTGTTAATGTGCCCATCTATATCATCTGACCCTGAGTTCTTTTAGATTATTTCAGTGTAGTGCTTGGTATTCCATGTAGGTTTAAGAGCACTGGAGCCAGAGCTCCTGGTTTTGTATCTTGGTTCCATTATTTTCTAGCTCTGTGATCAAGTTATTTTTCTCCTCTGGAAAATGGAGATAATAATAGTACTTTATACAGTTGTTATAAAGTGTAGATGAGTGCTTTGAATGATTATCTGGCACGTAGTAAGCGTTCTAAATAACTCAGAAACCTTAGTTGAAAGACAAGATTGGAGGGGCGCCTGGATGACTTAGTTAAGTGACTGCCTTCCGCTTGGGTCATGGTCTCCGGGGTCCTGCGATTGAGCCCTGCATTGGGCTCCCTGCTCGGTGGGGGGCCTGCTTCTCCCTCTCCCACTCCCCCTGCTTGTGTTCCCTCTCTTGCTGTCTCTCTCTCTGCCAAATAAATAAATAAAATCTATAAAAAAAAAAAAGGTAAGATGGGGAGAAAATATTTGCAATATTTGATAATATCTGATGAAGGACTATTGTCCAAAATAAACAAAGAACTCTTAGAACTCAATAAGAAGAAAACAAACAACCAGATTTAGAAATGAGCCAAAGACCTTTATAGACACCTCAGCAAAGAAGATGTACAGATGGTAAAGAAGCATGTGAAATGGTGCTTTTACATCATAAGTCATCAGGCAAATACAAATTAAAACAGTGAGATACTACATACCTATTGCAAAGGTCAAATTCTGGAACACTGACACCAAATTCTGGGAGGGAGGTAGAGCAATATGAACTCTCATTTATTGGGAATGTAAAGTGGCATAGCTACTTTGGAAGATAATTTGGTCACTTCTTACATACTCTTACCATAGGATTCAGCAATCATGCTGGTTGGTATTTACCCAAGGAATTGAAAACTTAAGTCCAAACAAAAACAACCAAGATGTCCTTTAGTAGGTGAATGGATACATAAACTGTGATACATCTAAACAATGGAATATCATTCAGCACTAAAAAGAAATGAGCCATCAAGTCATGAAAAGACACACAAGAAGCTTAAATGCATGTTACTAAGTGAAAGAGGCCCATCTAGAAAGGCCGCATACTGTATGATTCCAACTATATGACATTTGGAAAAGGCAAAATTCTGGAGACTAGTAAAAAGATCAGTGGTTGCCACAGGGTGGAAGGGATGAATAGGCAAAGCACAGAGGATTTTGGGGGTGGTGAAAATACTCTGTATGATATTCTAATGATGGATATGTGTTATTATACATGTGTCCAAACCCATAGAATATGCAACACCAAGAGTGAACCCCTAAGGTAAACTATGGGCTTTGGGTGATTCTGATGTGTCAAGGTTCATCCTTTGTAACAAATACAGCATTCTAGTGAGTGATGTTGATAATGCAGGAAGCTATTCATGTGTGGGGTCAGGGAGTATATGAGAGATCTCTCTACTTTCATTTTGTTGTGAACCTAAAACTGCTGTAAAATTAAGTCTCAAAAAGTTGCTGCTGCTTATTGTTTTTGTCTAGCATAGTGTCTAGCTTGAATTATTTATTGAACATGAACAAGTACAGTGTAGTAAATCTAAAATTGAGGGAATTCCGGTATATTTAGTGAGAAACTACTTTTGCAGATGGTCATGCTGTTCAGGATACAATAGTGTTTGTTTTACTTAAAATAGTTATATATTTATTGGACTCTGGTTTAATTCTAGAAAATAATTTGTTTTTCAGGGAAGAGCACTAACATTTTCAATTATGTAATTTGGTTGTATTTTATTTAGAGATTTGGGGGGATCTTTTCAGAAAACTATAGAATGGAGTAGTGTGTCATTCAATAGTACATTCTCAAAGGGGAGCACCTCAGAATCTTTCCAAAATGAGATGAAGACAAAAGGGAAGTTAGTGTGGTAGGGGAAATAAATGAAATTTCCCAAAGTGTATCTTACTTGATTTTTTTCAGTATTTGAGTATCAACATTTCTGGGAAGATAACTTCTATTTAAAAGTTTTCTAATTTTCTAAGTGATTTCATGTATGTTCTTCTTTGATCCTATTTTAACCTGTTTGAGATATGCTTCATGTTTTTTGTTTTTTAGTTTAAGTCAGACCCTGAGATAACAGAATTTGCTTGAATTCACTAATCAGTGGAGCTAGAGCTTAAACCCTCATTTTTAAGTTCAGTGTTCTTTTGTAAAAGCAAAGAATGCTTACTAAATTTTTTCTCATCCTCCTCTGCCATTTCCCACCCTTACTGGGGGGAAATCTTTATAGTCCTTTATAGAGGTAGTTGTTTTGTAAATAATCCTTGTACTACCCTTTGAGAAACCCCTGCTTGGTGGGGAAGTGGGGAGCCAGAAGTAGCAATACAGCAGTAAGAAACAGCAAAGTGAGTGCTAATTCCAGGGCTGAGGTGGTTTGGCTCTTTGCTTGATAGCTTGCTAGATGGCAACCACAAATGCACACATGTTGATTGTTGCTGTGGGTAAATGCTGCCTTTGATTGCTGCAGATGTGCTTTTCTCAATCACTTTTACTTTTGATGAGGAATTTTGTTCCTAGTGGGTCATTAATAGATGAGTCCCATTACACATATGCCAGAATTTTGCAGTATTACATTCTTTGGTCAAATTGGAACTGGCAAGTTATGTCACAGCTCAGTCATTATGTAAAACGATAATGTTATTAATGATTAACATTTGTTAAAGCTGCCATTATTAATAGCCACCACTTACTGTATGCCCTGGGCTAAGTGCTTTTAAGTTTTAGTGATAATGTGTGTGACTCACCTTATAAGATAGATATTATTCCCATTTTATAGATGAAGAACCCGAGACTGAGACTTGCCTAAGGCTACATAACTAAACAGATTGCAGATCCAGGGTATGTTAAATTGGTCTGCAGGGCTTAAATCTGTTCCTTCTATTGAATCAAAAAATATTTTGAAATGTATGTTAAAACAGAAGTTACCAATTCCGGGGCAGTGTGATTTTCTTTGGACCTGTTCTGCCAGGGTTCCTGCCCCATGTTCCCACCCTGACATAGCTGCTGTTGCTGTTACCCCTTACAACCTCCGGTGTCGTAAACAGGGCCGAGTTATCAGATTGAGTTTTTGATGGTCTACCATGGTTCCTGTAGCTGATAAAGCAGAGCTTTCTCCACCTCGTCAGTAAAAGTCCACAGCTGTTTAAAGAGTGAGGAACAGAAGTTCTTTTTGGCTATACAATGAGCCAGAATCAGAACTAGGTCAGAATTCATTTGCTCTGATCACTACTTGCGTAATTAGTGAATGAAAGGATCAAAGTAAATGCATCTTTTAAAAATGATTATATTTTGATTCAGAGAGGATGAATTAATTGAAATTTGCTTCTGTAGAAGAAAACAAATCCAGATTCTTTTTGACTGATATTTGGAAAATAATTTAATGGTAGTAGCAGTTAATTGCTCACTTGGTGCCTGTTACCTATGCTGGGAGAGTGGGAAAGAACATACTAGATAAGTATGAATGGTTCTGGCATTTGGATTTGTGGTTCCCTTGCCCGCATTCATATTAAGACAGATTGATAAAAAGATAAAACACATACTTTGTTTTGCAAAATCCAAGGACTTAATTTTTCTGTTACTATAACTTTTAAATTATAGTTTAGCCTGCAGAAAACTGAATAATGATGAAGAGAATAGGAAGAAAAGGAAATCCCTTATTTATTCTGGGTTTCTTAGATTAGGAAGAATGAGTAAAAGGTGACAAATGAGTAGTCAAAACTAATAAATCCATAGGGATTTGGTTTGAATTTGGTGACTGAATTTATAGAAAAACGAATATTGTCCTATCCTTTATCTATTTTGCTATAATTGAAATTGGCCAACACTTAGAGGGTACCTGCTGTGTGCTTCTCAGTATGCCAGGTACTATGGAGGTTGCAAAGAAATATGAAGTCTTTGTTTATGAAATAGTCACTTTGGAATGATAAACCTTATACTCTAAAACATAATACACATTTTGAAACTTAACATGTAGTACAAAAACATTTGACAATTACTAAAATTAATGATGTTTAGGCACTAAGGGGCATTTCTCTTTCTCTCTCTTTTTTTTTTTTTTTTGGAGGCTTTGGCTATCTTTTAGGACTTTACTAGGTAAGGGATGCCTTTCAGATTCTCCTTGGTCTAATCTTTTTGGGTCCTTCTTTGCTTTGTTTCTTCCAGAATTTAGTGCTGCTTCAATAAAAGCACCATGAGGATAGGGATTATGGCCTTCGTGTTTATCGTTGCATTCCTACTGTCCAATGCTCAGTATTTTTTGAGTAAATAAATGTGAAAGGGTCTCCCTTTTTCCTCTCACTGTCGGAGTTCTTGAAAGGTTTCTGTCCTACTTTGGCTTCATATCTGTACCTTTTGTTTTCTCTTTAACCCGTTGTCATCCTGGAGTAAGTGAAATAATTCCCTTAAAGATTAATGATTTTCTAATTGCCTAATCTAAAGGATTCTTACCTATAGTCGGTTACTACTTGACTTTCCTATAACTTTGATGCTGTTGTCTTACCTGTTCTTGAAATTCTTTTGTTTTTTTATTCTCCCAGTTTTTCTGACAATAGCCCCCTCAGTACCTCAATACTCAGTCTGCCCATCCTTTTAGTGTTGTGTTTCTTAAGAGTTAAGTCCTTATGGAATTCTTTTTTTTAATTTTTTTTTTATTTTTTTTAAAGATTTTATTTATTTATTTGAGAGAGAGAATGAGAGAGAGCACATGAGAGGGGGGAGGGTCAGAGGGAGAAGCAGACTCCCTGCTCAGCAGGGAGCCTGATGTGGGACTCGATCCCTGGACTCCAGGATCATGACCTGAGCCGAAGGCAGTCGCTTAACCAACTGAGCCACCCAGGCGCCCCCTTATGGAATTCTTAATCTACATATCCTTCCCTGCTGAAGTAATCCCATTTCTCATTTTTAACTAAATGTAGAGGTCCAGAATTATATCTCTCACTTTGATCTCCTTCTTGAGTTCCAGACTTACTTATTAGTCATCCAGTAAACATTAAGTATATGTCAGAACTGGGAATATGGGGATGAATAAGACACAGCCTTTACTCTAGAGGACTCACAGTTTTGTTGGGGAATGATTAGTAAAGTAGCAATTATGCAGCACATTGTATCTATATTAGAGTGCCTTGGGACTACCGAAAAAGGAGGCCTAAATTCAGTTTGGAGGGAGTCAGGTAATGTTTTCCCTCAGTGATGCTTACAGTGTTTTTGAAGGATGATTAGGAGTTCACCAGGAGAACAGAGTGGGAAGAATATTTTATGTTGTCTTTGTCGGGTCTGGTGGATATGCTTCCTGGTGTTGAGACATCCCATTATGGAAGTCTCTAAGAACAAACAGCCTCAGGGCAGAGAGTGAGCATCTTCAGGGGAGTCAGTGTCATGGCCAGCAAAATGGCATCAAGCACTAAATCCAGAGGGAGAGAAGAGATGGTAAGAAGTGGAGAGTTAATAACAAAGTCCATTAGTACTCAGTCAAAAGCAGTGTGTGTAAAGGAATAATTTCGATTAAGACTGTGGAAGTAACGTGTTAGATTTATCCTTTTCTGTGTTACCTGTTGCATATTGTAGTAGTGGTTTTGATAAAGCAGTATTTCTCAGGCTTTAATATGCATATAAATCAGTATGCATATTAATATTAAAAAATGCAGATTTTTGATTCAATATGTTTGGAATGGGGCCTGAGGTTCTACATTTCTAACAAATTCCTAGTGAATCTATGCTGTCTGTCCCTGTACTTGGAGTAGAAAGGGACAAAAAGAGCCAAGAGTGGCCAGAGACCTGCAGAGGAAACAACTTATACACGGACATAGATCATTATTACATCTTTGAGGAACTGGAATTAGTTCATGAGACCTAGATCATGAGACATGGGGCATGAAGCAGTGATGGGCTCAGTGATGAGTCTGCAGAGATGGACAGGGATCAGATCATGAAGGGCTTGTTTTGTGCCGGAATGTTAACTTCATGCTGAAGGCTGTGAAGGGCCATTTTGAGCTGGAGAGTGCTTTATCAGATTAGAACTTTAGCATAAAAAGATCTGTTAAGTTTTCATCAAGTTGAGGTCAAAAAGTACTTGTAGCTTATCCTGATAGGGATATCAAATAAGTAGTTGGTGGTATAGATCTTAGCTGGAGAGAGATTTGAGTCATCAGCTAATAGACATATAGGCAGGAAATCAGCTAGCAGAAGGAAGAATAAAGAGTTCTAAAGATCAAACTGGGGAACACTAACATTTTCTGGGTAGGGAGAGAAGATAAGGAAGAGCTTATAGAGGAGACCAAGATGTGGTCAGGAAGGTAGAAGGAAACAAATACAGTGTCCTTGTAAGAAATCTAGATGAGGGAATATTCAGCAGTGCCAGAGAGACCAAATAAGGTAGAACGTGAAAAGTCAATAGTAGATTTGTCAGTTTGGAGATTATTTGTAACTTTAGCAAGAGACATTTCAGTGTAATGGTGAGGACAAGAACCATTGAAGAAAATGAGGAGTGAAATGTAGATGAGGAAGTGGGTTCAGCTGTGGTCCATAACTTCTTAAGAAATGTAAGCTGAGAAGGGATGGAAAGAGATGGAAAGAAAGCTAAAATTGAGATGTATATGTGCTTAAGGAGTTGGTTCAGGAGAGAGATTATAGAAAGGGGAAGACTAAAATTTAAACCTTTTGGAACCAGAAACTTGGGTGCCATCTTCAACACTTCTTAGTGTTTTGCCAAATCCATGAAATTACTAAATCCTGTAAATTTTACTTTCTGAATATTTCTTGAATCTATTCTTGCTTGCCCATTCCCATTACTGGAGTGTTCTACCCTTACCATCCCTTCCCTGGACTCTTAAATGGACTGCCCCCCACCAAACAAAGCAAACAAAAAAGCACCAGGGAAAAAGAAAACCTGTCTTCCACACAATTTGCTGGAAACCATGGAGACTACAGAAACTAAGAGATCTGTCATGAATGTGCAGATCTGACCCTGACACTCACCTGCTTAAATCCCCTGCACTGACTTATCACCTACACAGGATGAAGGCCAAGCTTTTTAACATGACATACAGTACCCCCTGGGACTGTTTCTTTCCAACTTCATTTCCTGCCACTTACTGTCTCCTACTTTGATCCTGTGACACTAAAAAAACTTCTCATCTGTCCCTTCCCCCCCATATACTTTGATTTTGCCTCCAAACTCCACTCATTTTGTACTTCCTGCAGTTCCTGTGGGACCTCCCCTAGGAAGTTGTTAGGTACTCCTTTCTGTGTTTCCATACCATCTTATTGATTTAGTGATTGTTATACTTCCTATATTAATGGTATTTTCTCTTTTCACATTAGACCTGTGAGGGGTTTGTCTAATTCATCTCTGAATTCTTGGTGCCTAGCTCAGTGCTGCTGGAGTAGGTAGGTAGTTGCTCAGCTCATGCTCAATGATTAGACATAAAAAGAATTACATGTAGAAGTAGTGGCATTTGACCTGACCTGGGAAGAATGGTAGGATTTCCACCAAGTGTAATCCCATTGGCCTTTGATGGGGAAAAAGATTCTATACGGAGTGGCCAGCATATGCAAGAGCATTGAGGCAGTAAATATGATAATATTTATAGATATGCTGAATACCCCTTTTAGACAGGAGAGAAGAGGTAGAAAATGTAATGGGAGGTAGGGTTAGAAAAATAAGTTGGGTAAAGATGAAATCAAGTCTTGGGTCTTTGCTTTAAGATTTTATTTTATTTTTTCCCCTGTAGTAACCCTTGTGGATTGTTAAACTGGGAAGTAACACCAACTCTTGAATTTTGAGGAAAGACTCTATATCTTCTTGAAATATTAGATGTAGAGAACCTGTATTTTTTGTTCAAGGTTTTAGTGATTTCTGTTTTTTGTTTTTTGTTTTTATTTTTTTAATTCCTTTCCTAAAGATTATATTGCCCTTTGTACTTAGATCAGTACTTTCTGTCATTGTCTTTTAATACCTTTTAAAAGCAATTCTTGATGACTTCTAGATGTTTTTCCCTCAGGGATAATCTGTTATTAAATGGGTAAATTAAAAGGATAGCTTGTATTCTTCTCTTAATATTAGAAAATATTCTAATATTACATTTTTATACCCTTTAAAGAATTTTGTAAAATTTCTCCCTTTTGGCATGGTAACTTGCTTCCTAGAATTGCTTCTTGAAATCTCTAAGTCTGAAGGTTCTGCTGTACACATACTTTTGCAGATTATTTGTAAAAATGTTAAAATTGATTTTGCTTCATTCATAAGGGAGACTGACTATTCATTCTTGCCTTTTGTGTATTCCCTAAGCCGATGTCCAATTTATGACTGCACGACCCTCTTAGTTACCTGTTTAAATATGATATTGGGAGATTGCAGAAGGAAATCCAGGGATTGAATGTATTTGGGGAACTATTAGACACTATTAGATCAAAATGGGGAATAGCATAGAGTAACAGCCATTCAAAGGGGGGTTGTGTGTGTGCGTGTGTGTGCCCTGTATTGTGTTTCTGTAGAGAAAACAGAAAGCTGTGGTCTATGCTTATGCTCTAGTTGGAGAGAATTCTATATATAAATCAACAGTAAATGTTACAATGTAGTTTATATTTAAATGCTGAATTGCTTGAGAAACCAGCTGAATACTAGCTGAGTAACTAAGAAATTCAGGACCAAGAAAACTCATCAAGAGGCAAAATAGCCTGGAAAGCTTCATAAAGGAAATGGGACTTCAGTGGACCTTGAAAGATGAATTAAAATTTAGATAGTTGGGAAAGTGGGGTGTGTGTGTGTGTGTGTGTGTTGGTGGGGGGCGGTTGAGAGGTGAGTGTAGGGACATGAACTAAGATAGATATTGGACATAATTTGTATTGAATGAGGTATGAATGTGCTTGGGGGTGTAAGAGAGGGTGAGTGTGGGGGATGTGAGAGCTCTCTGGGGGTGTGGAGGTTGTGGGTTTGTGTGAGAGGAGGGGATGTGAGGGTGTATGAGTTAGGAAGGTGTGTAGGGGTCTGTAAGAGGAAGGTATGTGTAGGGGTGTTGAGGGTATTGTGGGCTCTGTGAGAAAAGGTTGGGTTGGGGTATGTGTGGGAGGGTGAGGGTGTGGGTGGAGGGTATAAGAGTGTACTCTTCAAGGCAAAAAAAAGTTGTAGAGTGAAAAATGTCTCAGGTATAAGCAAACCTTTAATATTTAGACATGTCTGTTAGTCATTGTGGTACTCTTATATAGCATAGCATCAAATTCAGTGTTGGCCTATTTCTTCCTCCCTTTAATATTCTACTTGGTCATGTCTGCTACTTCTTTAATCAAAAACGTACCTTTCATTTCAAATAACTCTATCTGTGCTTCTTCTGAATGTCTCTATACCTTGCCAGAATGCCGAATTTAATAAGCCACATCTGATTTTTCTTGTTTGCAACTTGACAGGTGGCACAGTTTATTCAGTTCTTTGGCATTTCTAGTACCTTGTAGGCTACCTAGGATGGAGTTTTTACCCTTTACACCCTCTGGCCTAATTTATAAAGTCAATATGCAGTGACTCTGAATATCATAGGTAATTGTAAGTCTTTTAGTTGCAAGAACTGTTTACCCTGATTTTTCTCATTTCTTTCTCCACTGACTCCCTTCTTCCTTCTTCCCTTTTAAAGAACAAGCTTCCTTTTTCATTACTTCTCGGTACAGACTGCTTTCTGCATATAGGCCCTTCTTTTCCCTGACTACCCTCTTCTTTCTTTAGATGATCAGGTATCTTTACTTTTCCAGGTATAGCAAGAATCTTTTCCATAAACTTTTTCTATGAAATCTTTTCTAATTAATCCTTTATATTCTATGTATCCCTTTAAATCTTCACATTCCTCATGAAATCCTCACATTTCTCATGTGCTTGGCTTGCAAATAAGCACATAAATTACTTTAAATAACTTCTAAATTTTTGATATGTTTGATAATGCAGAATGGATTGCAGATTCCCCAAGGGCAAAAAAAAAAAAAAAATTGTGGTGTATTTCTCTAATGTTTTGAGTGTTCTGAGTACTTAGATATGGTTATTGTCTGATGGTTGGTACTCCTCTCTAGTGCCCAAAGCCCATGTGTTGGAAGGTGTTTCCCCTGCTATGTCACAAGTTCTGGTTCTTATACTTGTGGTTTTTTTATGATAATAAAAATTTGTTAAGAAGACATTTTTTCCTTGCTTTTGGTCAATACTGAGTAAATGCCAAGTTTAATACATTATTACTAATTAAATTAAATTAATAAATAAGCTTTTTCTTACACTTATCTTCTGCTAATCACTTTTGAATTCTAATACTTAAATTCTAAGGACCTTAAGGAACATCAATAAATAATCTAATTTGGTCAGCTTTTTAAATCAGGGTTTTACTTAAATAAAAATTTTGTATGTTATCCCTCATAGGAAAATTTGCAAATATCTAGCCTAGTGCTTGTGTGTTTAAGTATATATGATATATCTAATTATAAATAAATTTTGACAGATAATGTATCAATATTTTGTGGAGGAAATAAAAAGTAAAAAGCTGTGCTGTCTGCTTCAGGTAAGTCCTAACAAGCAAAAGCGTGGAATAGCTGCTTTTAAGCCTTTAGTGTCAGTGGAATTGAGTAGATATATACTGAAGAACTCATAAATATTCTGAGGACTAAGTCCCCTACTTAACCATCTGTTAAGATTTCATTTTAAAGAAAAACTTGCCTCCTGCTTTTTGGGACATCTTAAATTGCTGCTCACATTGCTTTCTTGTTCTTCTTCAAGTTCACATCTTGTTAATTTTTCTGCTCTTTCTCTTGTCACTTCCTCCTGTTTACATATCTTGTGACTTGATTTTGTTTGTTGGTCTTTGGCATAAGTAGGAGAAAAACAATTTGTTGAGTGCCTACTGTATTAGGGGTTCTTATTGGTAGAGCTTGCTTGTTCTCTGATGCAAGGTTTTTTTTACCCCATATAGTGGCAAACACGATCGCATACTTTCCATTCCAACTCTTCTGAATTCACATTGAAAACATGAAGCCCATGTTTTCGTACGTCTGTACTGCACCACAGTAAAATTTTAAGGATTAATAAATAGCTCACTTCTTAAATGTGTCTCACCTATGTTTTTATCCAAAAAGGAGTCATACGTTATTTTTTCCACATAGAACATAATATGTAAAGCCCAATTAAAAATAAAATGTGCCTTGATGCAAAAGAGCTGCTTCTTCTGTCTTAATGGAAAGTTGGGTTCCATGGATAATCAACACATTGAGTAGTTGATTTAAAGCATCAATGGCTTTCATTTTGTTGTACTTTATATTTGCAGAGTATTTCTCAACAGAAACCTCTTTTGCTCCTTTTCCAGTCTGACATCAACAGACTGCCATGGTTTTTATATGATGTTTTGGTTTATCACTGCCACTTCTGCAAATTCAGGGAGGTTGTCATTGATGCATTTCCTCGTTCATACATTAGAGGAATATTAGTGTGACTTCTTCCTTTGGCAGAAATGCTACTAGACGACGATCGTGGTAGGAGTCTTAGTCACCTGCCTTTGTCTCCAGGTTATCTGGTTGAGCGGGATTTGTGCATCTCTTCTGAAAGTTACAGTGATTTTCTTTCCTAATAACATATCTTCTAACTCTTATAATTTTACATACATTTTGTTTTACATATGGATATCTTAGTGATAGAAGTTATACTTGTCTTTCTATAGTTTCTAGGGTTTTCCTTGCTCGTTTGTTAGAGGTAGCATTGCCTTACCTTCTTGGCGTAGGTTTTAAGTACACAGGAGAGAAGGCAATAAGACAAGTTCCAAGTATAGGAGAGGACAGTTTTTAGAATAGGGAGGGTAGTTTATTTGCCTTTGAATAGCTCGTTTACTTGACACCTAACTTGTAGTTCCCACTTTGAAGACATTCATGGTAGCTTCATTTCTAGATGGTGTTCCTTGAAATGCACATGTATACAATTTGTGATGAAATATTGTTTTAGATTTTTTTTAATGGGATGAACTAATTGATAATATCTTTGAGAAGATGGTTGAACAGAGAGAGTGGGTATATTTTAAAAAGGTCTCATATGATGTGTTATAATGAGGGCATTGGGCCAGTCAGGCTCAGGATTGTGGAGTGTATAAAGCAGTACTGCAAAGAAAATATAATGCAAGACAGAGCTGTGAACCACAAAATATAATCTTAGATTTTCTAGTGGCCACATTAAAAAAGGTACAAAAACAAAGCAAAACCCCCCAAATGAAATTAATTTTAATAAAATACTTTATTTAACCCAGTACTAAGTCTTTGAAATCTGGTGTATGTTTTATAGTTATGGCACATGTCAGTTCAGATTAGCCATATTTCTAGTGCTCAGTAACCACACATAGCTAGTGGCTACTGTATCAGATAGCTCAGGTCTAGAGTGTTTGGTGAAATTATGGTAATACCAGGAAATTGGTGAAGGCATAAGATGAACGAACATGAATCTTTTAAGACAGACTTAGTGCAGGGAAATCTGTATGAAATGGTGTGTAATTTCAGGAGAGATACTGAGAAACTAGTGTGAAACAGAACTTTTTGGTAGATGGTGGGGAAAACATCTACGAGATGAGAAAAAAAAAGATTCAAAAGAAGATGAAAATAGGAAATGGCAGGACTTGACAGTGGACAGTATTCTATAAGAAGAATAAAATAATTATCATTTTAAGGAAAACATCTTTTCCAACCAGGGACTTTTTAGCCTAGGCTGTGTCACTACTGGAGAGCAATAGTTATTCATAATCACATCCAAGAGAAACCATTGAGATCAGCAGATAAAATTGATTGCAGAGAAATAATGTGGGTAGCAGTGAGGCAGGGGAAGATGATTTACACTAATATAGTAGAGAGGAAGGGTCTGAGGTAAAGGATTGATTTTAATGAAATAACTGGACAAAGTTCTTGGTGACTTAAGAGCAAGTGAAAGATTATGCAAAATACTAGATCAAAATTTATTGCTTAGGCAGTGAATTAAGAGGACCTAGTGATAAGGACATTGGTCACAGTATATAAGTGATGTTAAGGGCTCATACTTTTAACTTTAGTCAGTCCTGGCCTGACCACTGAATTTTATATTCCTTGGCAAATTACAAACCACCCAAGTGTCAGTTTCTTCATCCACAAGATGGGCAGAAATAGTATCTATTTCATTGACATATATGGGTTAAATGAGTATGCATGTAGTGATCTTGACTGGTATGATCTTTCTGTTATTTCTCTTAGTTTGGAATATCCATATGGAGGAAGAAGAGTTACCATAGTGTTTTCTTGGACTACATGTTCATACCACATCTTCTAAACTGTCACTCCTTAAAGCAGTTTTCAGAGTTCAGCTTGGTGAAACGCCTTGATTAATAGTTGGTGAAAATTTCTTTACACAGAATTCCTATTAAGTGAAGAAAGACTTTCTAAGTCTTGTTTTCTGAATGGTGTACATAGTGAAAATGAGAATAGATGTCTAGGATTGAGTACCAACTCCACCAATGACCTAATCAGTTCATCTCTTTGGGACTTCCAGCATTAGAATCACCTTGAGTACTTGGATAAAAATGCAGATTCTTGAGCTCTACCGTAGACCCACTGAATCAATCTCTGAGGGTAGAGCTAAGGAAGTTTTATGTAGCACTCAAGTATAACTGATCCACATCACATCCAGTTTGAGAAGCACTGGAAATGATGTACTGGATGATTCTAAGATCTGCTTTGGCTCAAGTATGAATCTTCTGATTGTATTATAAGTCTACAGTAGGAGTTGGTAGGATTGTTGTGAGGATCAAGTAAGATATCCTTGTAAAAATCAGTTTAAGTAAAAAGATAATTACATTTTAGACCTCTGTAGGTCATAACATATAATACACAGTACCTATGAATACATTATAATATATAACATGTGTATCTTATATGTGTATATAGACAGTGACTCTTAGCTGTAAATCAATCATGATTTCTGTATTAGGTGAGTCTTGGTGGATCACAGGTCTTATTAAGTATTTGATACCAGATTTCTTAATGTACAAAATAATGAGTTTTTTTAATCTCCCCCATTTCCATTTAATTTTTTGCTTTTATAAATTGCATAGAGGCTAAGCAGGATTACAGATACTCAAACCAAGTGAATATATAATTCGAAAGAAAGACTAATGTCCATTCTAAATTTTAAATATAGAGGCTTAAAGTGTTTAATGTTAGGAATATTAATATTAGGAATAATAATTACTAAGAAGTAATTTCTGTGACTATTGTTTAGATAGAAATCTTGTTTAGGGATTATTTGAAGTCTACCTTTAATACTCTTTACCATCAACAAACAAAAAATACCAACCTAGAACAAAAAGCCCACCCCTACTGCTAGGGTACCCTCTGGGGATAATAAAATATAATTCCACATTTTCTCCATTTCCAGAGGGAGCACATTATTATTGAACATCTATTCTGTGTTAGATACAGTGTTTCAGGCTTTAAAAATTGTTATTTTTATATCTCGTCCCTACACATAATATATAGAAATGCTTATTAAAAATGCAGCATAACAGATAAGACAACACACTTTTAATTTGATTTAGTGGGTCTGGATTGGGGTCCAAAAATCAGCATTTTGGTACAGGGCCCACACTTTAGAAACACTGCTGAGTTTTTGGTTGCCTCCAGAGGCATAAATTGTAGGCACTGGCTGCATGGCATAAATTAGGAATAGTATGTTTCCAGCTTGAAAATGAACATAAAAATGTTGTGCATCAGAACTGCCTGTGTGTGTGTGTGTGTGTGTGTGTGTGTGTGTGTGTGTGTTCCCTAGAGACTCAAAATGATACTAACATAGATGTCAAATTAGGGGACAAACCCATCACCTGCTGGTTAAGGCACAGAAAACATTAGTATCACAGAATGCATTTTTTAAAAAAGAAAATCTAAAACGAGTCTGTACTTCTCAGCCTTCCTTTTTAAGTTAGTTTCAGGGATCCAAAAGTGTTACAGTCCACTGGTGAAAACTGTTAAGATTATGTGGCAAAATAAATAGGAAAGCAGAAAATAAGATAGGCAGTGTCTAGTACTTCTATTAAGAAAAATGATTGAGCGTTATTGTATGTCTAGTTCTGGTTGCTCCTGTAAGTATCATCTGCAGCACTAGGTCTCACCTCTTAAAAGGGTTAAATACCTTCACTCCCATGAACAATCCTGGTTTTGGTCCTTTTTCCCCTATTTTTCATTTGAGCAGTCTGCTCACTCGTTGTTTCTGTTTCTCTTGTGTCATTTTTTGTCTCTCTTCTCCTTTACTGGTTTCCCTTTTTACTGAATGAAATAATGATAAAAATGAGTGAAACAGTTTATAAAAAATTTAAAATTTCTAAGTACCAAAGTAAGCAAAAAACTAAAATTTGAAATTTTCTTTCCTTACACCGGTGCTACTGCTATGTCTCTTAGGTATTTAACCCAGATGTTTCCTCAGGTGTTAGGAATATGCCATAAATGCTTACTTATATTTGAAAATGCTAATATTAAAGATGTATCTTGGATTGTGTGGCACCTAGGACATAATTCTCATTAGCCTGTTGCTGTCGTTCTCTTCGTTAGACTTATGAGGCTTTTGATACCTAAAGATATGTAAGTTCCTGTTGGGTTCAAAGTTTCATTGCAGTTGTTCCCATTCTTAATTTGTTTTTAAAAAGCAAAATTGTTCTTCACTGAAAATTGGGGCAGGTGGGTTTAAGTGCTAAACGGGAGGAGGGTGTGTGAATTCCACCAGGAATTGGTCTTCAGACTTAGTGGAAGGCCAGGGATTAGAATTGTTGGCCCCTGAGTCAGCAGCCGGCCAGCTGCTTAACTGAGAACAACTCTGATGGGTGCAGTTGTTGCCCATGTCCTTTCAACTGCTTCTTGTCTCCATCCTTTTCTTCTGTCCGGTTGCTCCTGTCCCTTTCTCAGTCTTCTCAGTGCACAAATACATCACTGAGTATGAAGAGGGGTAACAATAGTAGCATTATTATTAAAGTTTCTGTGTCTCTGAATTCCTTTGCTTTCTGCTACACATCTTGATCCCAGACTTCCAATTCCGAAAGGTTGATCTGAACCTAAACACTGGCCAGCTGTGACCTTAGTTTCTGGCACTGGGAAAGTAGCTTTTGACTTGGGAGAAAAGTGCCCTATATTTGAACGTCTTTGAATCTTACTTTATAGGTATCGTTCAGTCGCTCATTAGTAAGAATTTTTGCCTTGTGTTTAAATGTTTCACAAATAGAGGACTGCAAACAGCCCCAATAATTGTTAGGCTTCTGTAGATCTTTGTTCTTTAACATGCTTATGATGGGTATAAACATCTCTAGGAGGGAGGACGTTGAAGAAGTAGTGAAACACCGTTCAAGTTCAAGGTGGGCTAACAGAATTCTTTTCAAGATATTTAACTTATTAGGACATAAGCACAGATACATCAAGGTGTTAACTCTCTTCCACTATTGGATTTAAAAGTAAATAGTTTATTTAGTGTTCTTCAGTTTTACTTTTCCAAGGTTGTCTGTCATACTCCTGAACACAAAAAGTTCCTTTTACTATTAGCTTAAGTGAACAGTAGTTTTTCTGGTTTCATTAATGAGATATCGGTGGTGGCATATTAGAAAATAATCATGCACATAGCAAAACCGATTACGGATTGTTGTTGAAGTAATCATGGCTTATTTTCAGTGTAAACATGACATTTCAAGTGAACATTAGTGAGGGTGATAAAATTTGTGTACTAAATGTAAGTAATAGGCTTTACAGATGTTTATGTGAGAGCTTTCTGAAGGAGGCTCATTGTAGACTGTGTTTTGCTGTAACTTTGATCCTTGATTAAAACTGTTGGTGTTACATGGGCGCCTGGGTGGCTCAGATGGTTGAGCGTCTGCCTTCGGCTCAGGTCATGATCTCAGGGTCCTGGGATCGAGTCCCGCATCGGGTTCCCTGCTCGGTGCAGAGCCTGCTTCTCCCTCTCCCTCTGCCACTCCCTCTGCTTGTGCTCTTCTGTCTATCTCTCTGTCAAATAAATAAATAAAATCTTAAAAAAAAAAAAAAAAAAAACTGTTGGTGTTACATTTATCATGTTCCTTTTTTTATTCTTTGAAAACCCTATTTCTGGTTATACAGAGAAATATGAATACTTACAGTAAAAATTGATGCCTGTAGTATATGTATTTTATTGCATTAAGTTATGGAGGGAAAACTCTTATTGAGATACTATTAAAATAATTCTTTTGTGGTAATTAACATAGAACAAAATTGTTGTATTTTGAGCAGTATTAATATAGCAAGACTATTAAAATGTTGAAGAAAAAGATTTTTCTTCCGGTTTAGAAGGTAAAGATTTAAGCTACATTTGGAAGAAATGTTTTAAAACTGTAAACTTGAAGGATTTAGATTAAATATATTTTGTAATATTAAATAAAAACGTGTTTGTTAATCTAATTTTATTATTCCTGCTACTCTTTTATAGCATCAGACAAGCCAATATCTTAAAACAACTTTGATAATTATTGAAAGATACTGGATAGGTGTGTTTATCTTTAAAGGGGACAAATGTGACTTTTATAAATAGAACTTATATATTTTTACTAATAACCAAGAGGCCAGTAACTAAACTAGATTCAGATACTTATTTGATTTGGAATGTTTATCTGAAATTTTTGCTTAGCTTTCTCTGGGTTTAGGAGGAAGAGTGCATACTTTGTATTATTGTGACTAGGGATTTTTAGAGAAAGGTTATTAGATTTAAGGGCTTTCCTTTGTCTCTTATGAATCAAGTAGCAAGTAAGTTTTCTTTTTTAGAGGGATGGAGAATGGCTATTGGAAATATCATAGAAAAATAATTGATTATTTTTGAGAGCTTAGAGATCAGTAGTTTCTTGGGAATGGAAAATTTGATGGTAAATCTATATTTTTTAAAAACATACTAAATGTAATCAAACTGTGTTCTCAGGGTTTGAGAACTATCTCCAAATTAGAGTTGATATTTTGCCCTGATCTGGTAACTTTTCTTCAACTTTTTCAAGCATTTTCTTAATGTTTTACTCCACTCCATTAGCTAAAACATTAAAAGGGGTCTGAAATAGGGAGGGAGTGGTAGAAGGAATGTATCAAGGTCTGAAAGAATTTGTTCTTTATCTGGTGTGAATTGAGGCTGAAGAGGAGCCAGATTGTGGAAGGCCTTAGAAGATTTGTTCAAGTTTTATTTTAAGGCCCAGGGCAGTGGGAGGCCACTGAATGGCGTTAAGTTGGAGGAGTGACTTGATTTTGTTTGCTTTAAAAAAGGATCTAACATCTGGATGAACTGCTTAAATGAGGTAGAAGTGGAAGCTGGGAGATCAGTTAGGGAAGCCATTGCTCTAGCCTAGGAAGATATATTGGTAACTTGAAGTAATAACCTTCTTATTCCACTGACACCTCCTTCAAAAACTAGCTTAGATTTTCTCAAATTCTATTGCTTATAACTTAAATCTCTGACCTGATTTTGTTCTTTTCTTTAAAAATTTTAGTTATCTATAAATATTCTTTTAACAAGCTGGGTGACATTATTTTATTGTTTTATTCAATTAGGGGTGCTAATATGAATGGATGGTTTCTTTATAGTTAGTATGAATGCATTTGTAGGGGGTTTAAAATGTCCTTACTATGCAATAAGGAGTTGATGTGGCTGCTTTAATATCAAGCAGTGATTAGTAGGGAGCACTTTTGTATGCAAGTCAGGATATCTCACTTGATTTTTATATTTCCTTTTTTTTTCTTTTTTAAAGATTTATTTATTTATTTTAGAGAGAGAGGTGGGGAGGGGCAGGGCGAGAGGGAAAGAAGCAGACTCGCCACTGAGCAGGGAGCCCAACACAGGGCTAGATCTCAGAACCCTGAGATCATGACCTGAGGCAAAATCAAGAGTTGGAGGCTTAACCTACTGAGCCACCCAGGCACCCTTATATTTCTTTATTCATCATTTTGTTTTGTAAATTCAGTTTCAAGACAAAGTCTACATTTTTAGAGGCATTAACATGATTTTTTCCTTTAAATAAAGTACATTGATAAAGAAGCATACTTGAAATTCCCTAGTCTTTGTGATGTTCTGATTATTAATCAATGCTGCCTTTCCACTTAACCTTACTGGAGAAATTAGAATAAGCTTCAATTGAAGTTCAGAAATATCTAAAGGTAATGTGTGTTTCTTTCTTACTTTCTACTGTAGTGTCTTGTTTTGAAAATTCAGCCTCTCATTTTTTTCTCTTCTTCCCAGATTGAGGTTAAAGATTTCTCAAATTTTGAAAATACTTTATTTTTCACTATTTCTGCTTAGTACCCAAATGTCAAAGTGCCTGGCACATAGTATGCCCGCAGTATATATATTTGTTGGATGTAGAAGATACTCTACCTCTGTGAAAGACATAATATCCTCTAAGATTTCATGTAGCATGCCACCAAAATAGACTTTACAGTGTCCCTGCCAGGGACAGAAGGGGTAGAAGGGTAGAATTTACTCATTGGTGAAGGGGAAAACATTGGGCTGTTATTTTTCCTGTTTTTTTTTTTAATGTTATGTTAACCACCATACATTACATCATTAGTTTTTGATGTAGTGTTCCATGATTCATTGTTTGCGTATAACACCCAGTGCTCCATGCAGAACGTGCCCTCCTTAATACCCATCACCAGGCTAACCCATCCCCCCACCCCCACCCCTCTAGAACCCTCAGTTTGTTTTTCAGAGTCCATAGTCTCTCATGGTTCGTCTCCCCCTCCGATTTCTCCGATTTCCCCCTCTTCATTCTTCCCCTTCTGCTATCTTCTTCTTTTTTGTTTTGTTAACGTATAATGTATTATTTGTTTCAGAGGTACAGGTCTGTGATTCAACAGTCTTACAGAATTCACAGCTCTCACCATAGCACATACCCTCCCCAATGTCCATCACCCAGCCACCCTTTCCTGTTCTTTTTTGATGGAACTCTCTTCCCAAGAATGTAATAAGAAACCTACTTATATTGTTTAAAATGAGAAGAAAGCAGGTCTTTTCTTATAACCATTACCCCTCCTCCCCTTTTAATTAGGAGGTTGAGGTTTGGAAGTTTGCCAGGTTTTCTTGGAGTGTCTTAGAAAAGTAGTCTTAAATGTGGTCCCAAGTGCTGGTCAGTTGAATCAGAAATTTGGAGTTTTGTGATTTGCTCTTTTCTTGGTTCCTGTTACTCTATATGTACTTTATGTATTCAGGAAAGTGAAGTTCTTTGGTAGTGAATGATAAAATCAATGTTTTATTCTTGGCGACCAACCAAATATACCAATGCGAAGTATTTTTCTTTTGGGAGAAAACATAATGGGTGGCTTTAGTTAGTTAGTTTAGTAATCGAGTGCAGGTTAGTGTCTTTTATTGAACAATCCCTTTGTAGCGTATCTTCTGTATTTAGAGAAGAGTTTAAGAAATGAGTTCCTCTAAAAGTTTTGCTAATAAAGAAATGCACCTTTTTGTATAATTAAGTGAATCAAAAAATGAGAAATTGTTAGGAATTAAAGAGAGCTGTTTGCCTCTTTCATAAAAGGAAATTCTATTACAAATTTGGTGATCTCTTTGGGCCTCTAAAACTTTATTTATGTAGAGGCTTTTTAAGAAAGAGGCTTGAGAAATTGATAAATTGATGTTTTTCTTCAAATCTTGGTCTTCTTTAAAAAAAGATTTTATTTAGAGAGAGTGCGCGCGTGCGTGCACATATGTGCAAGCAGGGGGAGGGGCAGAGGAAGAGGGAGAGAGCGAATCTTAAGCAGGCTCCATGCTCACCATGGAGCCTGACCCGGGGCTCAGTCTCAGGACCCTGAGATCACAACCTGAGCCAAAATAAAGAGTCGGATGCTTAACTAACTGAGCCACTCAGGTGCCCCTTGGTCTTTATTAAATCTGGAGAAAAAACTGATGGTTACCAGAGGGGAGGTGGGTGGGGTCATGGGTCAAATAGATGATGGGGTTTAAGGAATGCACTTGTGAGCAGCAAGTGATGTATGAAATTGTTGAATCACTACATGGTACACCTGAAACTAATATAACACTGTTAATTGTATGGAATTAAAATCTATACCCCTGAAACAAATAATACATTGTATGTTAAAAAAAAGAAGAAGAAGAAGATAGCAGGAGGGGAAGAATGAAGGGGGGGAAATCGGAGGGGGGGATGAACCATGAGAGACGATGGACTCTGAAAAACAAACTGACGGTTCTAGAGGAGAGGGGGGTGAGGGGATGGGTTAGCCTGGTGATGGGTATTAAGGAGGGCACGTTCTGCATGGAGCATTGGGTGTTATACGCAAATAATGAATCATGGAACACTACATCAAAAACTAATGATGTAATGTATGGTGATTAACATAACATAAAAAAAGAAAAAAATAATAAGAAAATCTTGGTCCTTACATAGTAGATATATACTTATTTTGGAACTATCTATATGGGAAAAATTAGTCACTTATGAGTTAACAATGTTGTAATACATTTTAGGTGGTTATCTTAGTAATTTGTCAGGAATTAACATTAGGAGTCCTTAAATAACCAGTGGTTAAATGTTGACTTATAAGTACTTTTACTCCTTATTACACACACATGCATACACTGTGTCTGGTATCACAACATTACAACGTTTGGATTTTTAGTTTATTCCATAGGAGTTGTGTTTCTAGTTTATATTACTTGAGCTAGATGGACAGAATCTTGTAATATTTTGTCAGACTGATAGTACTAAGTACAGAGTATAACAGGTAAGGCAAAAAAAAAAAAAAAATCTGGGAAGAATGTCGGAAAGTGTGTTTTCCTTTAGAGGTGATTGGTAGTAAGGAGGTGCTTAGTTTAAAAAAAAAAAAGATTGACAGGGCCTAAAATGTTTTTATTATCATGCAGAAATTTTATTTGAAAATTTATTCTCCTTCCTCATATTTCTAACATGTTTATCAGAAGGCTTTTGGCGCATTGTGGATTTTTCTTCCTAATACTTAAAAACAGCCCAGGGCAACCAAATAGGGAAGGTGACTTGTCTTCTATGATGTGTGTTAATATAGAAAAGAAAGGATGCTGGACGACCTATGATGTGTTTATAGTTGCATAGAAATATTATTAAAATGAGTTTTGAAGTGGGACAGAAATTATATAACACAAAAGTAATAAACAAGAATTTTAGATTTTTTTCTAATACTAGGAATTTTGGTTATAAATATGAAAAAAAACTGTTGGTGATTTAAGGCTAGTTAGGTTGATTCTATATCCATTGTTATTTAATGTCATAGTTCGTTTTCAGTCTTCCTTCTTTTCCTTTAATAGAATTGTATTGCTAGTTAAAATAAGTATTGCTAATTTTCTTCAGTTGCTGGTTTTAAACTGCCAATTACTTTGATGAAAACTTTTGTGATGAGGTGTTTTTGTTTTGTTTTGTTTTGTTTTTTCAGTTTCTCACTCTTGGTACTACTGGCTCCTCAAGGGTGATATTTCACATTACTTTCATAGCGGCTGAAATGATCCATTTTTAGTCTTTTTGCATCAGACAGAGTTTGATGATTTACTAAAAAAAAGGCTGCATCTTCCAAGTAAATAAAGCACTACAAAAACCTTAATATACATAATGTCTTCTCACTGTAATTGAGACGTGTAGATTGTTTTTAGTAGGAACTACTGTGTGTGTGTTTCCTTAATCTATATTAAGATCTCTGTTCTGATTTTGAGAATTTACCTTTTATCTCTTATTATTCTAAATTTATGCCCAGTTTTGGCTTTTGTACAATTTCTAAAATGGCCCATTAATTCTGATGGGTGTACTGGCCTCTAGCTGCAGTCACCATGATCTCCCTGCCCTCACAAGATGAACATCTAATAACAGAAATCTATTTTACACAGTCTAGGTAATACTTGTATCTACTTGTATTTGTTTTGATGTAATTCATATTTCGAATGAGTGCCAGAGAACTGGGTAGAACTATTTTAATCTTGCATCCTGGGCATTTATAGATATCCCACACATTTTGTGGCTGTAGGCAAAAACACTTTGCTGTTGTGCTTCATCTTTGAAGATATCTTATCCCTGAAAATACGTATCTTTCATGACAGTAGGAATAAATATCAGGATGAGAGTTAGCAACAAAGAGAAACAAAGGATAGATAGTATGGAAGCCAGCTTTGTTTTGTCAGATGATACAAGATAAGCATTTAGAAACAGCCAACCATCTAAACCCAAATCACTTTTATAAACCAAATCACTTTTATCCCTTACTTTCTTACACTGAGAGGGACCAAATAAGGGACTCTGGAAAGCAAAAACTTATCTATGTCTTCTAATTTGCCATTCCTTTTGATACTTGTGGCTGTCGGGTCAGCATGTGATACTGTAGATCCTTGGTTTTTATTGGGTAGTTGGTGTGGCTTACTGAGTTTCTTTCCATTCCAACACACTTTAATACTCACTGTGTTCAGATTAATCTTAGAAATATCACTTCTGTTCTTTTTCTTAACTTCTGATGTCTTGCAAACCTGCCTTGATTATACCTAATACTAAACAATATGGAATGCACATGTCTATTAAGAGCAGTCTTGTCAAACACTGTGATTATTCACATCCCCGCTTATTTGGTCATTATCTTCCCTGCCTTTGTTTTTCATAGTTTTGTCTCTCAATAGTTTGCTTTAGTCCCACTTCCTCCGTAAAGGCTTCCTTTTTTCTTTTCTGTGTGAATTGATTTTGAGTACATTTATTGAGTTCCTATATTGTGTTGGGCACTGGTGATACAGAAGGGGTAACAGGGCTTACTCTAGAAAGCTCATAGTCTAATGGAGGTCCTGGGTTATCCCTAATTCCTACAGCATTTATCTGTAGCCCTTATCTTGGTGTGTTAATTTATAGTACAAGCATATGGTCAATTTTTTTTTCATCTGTAAATGCTCAATATAAAGCATAGTTTTCTCTAAAGGATTATTCCTCAGAAGAAGAGTAGTTTTATATTTGAATCCTTACAGAGTTTTTCGTATTTTGAGGCTCTCTCAATTTTATTTTGAATGAAAATATGTTTGGAAAAGGCAGACAAGCTTGAAATGATGCCAGTCAGTGCTAGAGTGAATGTTTATGTCAGTTTCCTAAGGGACTAGGTAGAAGGGGATAAAGAGTTTAAACAAATAAATTATTCTTGGGGGTGGTCGTAGTGTTGATAGTGTTACTATCATTTGTTGTAAACTATTTACAGAGGCTGTAAAAAAAAAAAACTTTAAAAGCTCGTTTTAAAAAGCAATATTGTAAGTAGTTACTTTATGAAGATCACAAAATACACCTATAGAACAGTGAAAAAAATCACTTAGTATTATATGAACAGATATTATTGGTTTGGAAAAACATTTCCAGTGACAATATTCTATATGACTTTAAAGCGTATTGCTTCTCAAGCAACTTAAATGGAAGTGAAGATGATCCATGTTTTGATAGTTTTCGATGACTCAAAAAGAATGAGAGGACACTTGTTGGAAGATGCATGTGAAATTTGAACAAAATTGTTTTGTAAAATTTTTGTGCTGTATGATTTTAAAATATTTGTAAAACTAAATTCATTAAAATAAGTATACATTGGACTGTTTCATATAAATATACAAAGGTTTGTGTATTTCAGGTTGGTCAAAATTTAAAAAATACCTTATGGGGGAAATTGGGAAATCCTTCAAATTGAGGATTTTATGATATTCATTCAAGTTGCAAGTTTCTGGGTAGGTGGATGATTACTTAGCCTAGTGAAAGACTGTTAAATAATCCCTGTTGAACTAATAAAATGCTGCATATATTTATTTATTTTAGGGTTTCTTGGTGCCATAAAGGGTTGTACTATACTAGAATTTCCCAATTACTTATCTAAAATTCTTTTGTATAATGTTTTTGATACTATTCTGTCTTTTTAATTTATACTACAAAATGTTTTGGATTAAAAGCATCATTCAGTTTAATCTGCCTGCTGTTGCTAATTCTCTTTGGACGCGTGTTCTACCCTTAGAGTGGCAGGAAGCAATAATATGTGAAAGGGAAACAAGAATTGCTTATCAAGTTTTGTTTATTATTTTTGAAACTTCATTAACCCTTCCTAGAGGACTAATTTGCCTGTAGGAGGAACAGGTTGGGGGAAGGCGTTCAGTTGCATGCCGTTTATACTGTATTCTCAATGACTTATTGATAGTTTCAGACACCATTAGAAAACTTTTTCAGAAGTGAGCCCCAGGGCATGTGGGTGGCTCAATTGGTTAAGTGTCTGCCTTCAGCTCAGGAGGCTCAGATCATGATCCCGGAGTTCCAGGATGGAGCCCCTGCAGGGCTCCCTGCTCAGCGGGGAGTCTGCTTCTCCCTCTGACCCTCACCCTCTCGTGCTCTCTCTCTTTCAAATAAATCTTTTTTTTAAAAAAAGGAAGTGAGCCTCATATTTGTAAGATGTCAAAACAATTCTTTCCTTTCTGTTTAACGTTGGTTGAGTACATAGGAAAATTGTGATAGGGTGATGCAGGTCACAGGACTGTGAAAAACATTGTCATCTTAATCAGAAAAGAAATTAATGTAATTGTTAAAGGTATTTCAATTCCAGCTACCTGTTTGAAGCTGGGAAGCAGTAGTAGTTGGTGGGTTTTTTATTCAGTTGTTACATTGCTTTTTTACATTTTATCATCCATTAAATACTGTTTGTATTTGGAGGGCAAGTAAGATGGATAGTTTCAGACTCACTGGCATTCTGACATGTAAATGAATGTATATAGGCAATTGATCAAAAACACTAAATAAATGTAAAAGAATACATTTTATGTTGGATTGCAAGTGGTGTACATTTTGGGGGAAGGAGTAATTCTGATTAAAGGACTTCTAGGATTTTATCTACCTTGAAAAAACATGAAAATTGTCACATGTGAGATTTAGCCTAGGAGGTTTTTTTTTGGAAGAGCTCGGCTTTCAGGAACTATTTTTTTTTTTTTTAAAGATTTTATTTATTTATTTGACAGAGAGACACAACGAGAGAGGGAACACAAGCAGGGGGAGTGGGAGAGGGAGAAGCAGGCCTCCCGCGGAGCAGGGAGCCCGATGTGGGGTTCGATGTGGGGCTCGATCCCAGGACCCTGAGATCATGACCTGAGCTGAAGGCAGACACTTAACAACTGAGCCACCCAGGCACCCCGCTTTCAGGAACTATTAAAATGATGATAGATAGCAAAGGGGAGGGCATTTAAGAAATATTTGCTTGAACCATGTCCCCATTGGTCTAGCGCTATTTATTGAAAAGGCTTTCCCTCCTCTGTAGAATTGCTTTTGTTTATATGTCCGAAATTAATCAGGCATATTTGTGTAGATCTCTTCCTGGGTGTTCTCTGTGTTCCATTGATCTGTGTCTGTCCTGCCTGTATTACCACATGGTCATACTTTGGTAAGCTTTAACATCAGTAAGCATGAATTCTCCCACTTTATTCTTTTCAAAAATGTTTGGAATAAGTTCATTTATGTCCACAAGGAAATTTGATGTGATTTTGATATGAATTGGATTAAACCTATACATTATCATGGTATGTCTCTCCAAGTGTTCAAGTCTTCTTTTTATTTCTTTTATCAACATTTTATAATTTTTATCACATAGATTTATACATTTTGTCAGATTATATCTTAGGTATTTTAATACTCAGGAGCAATTGTAACTGGTTTTACAGTTACAATTTTTAAAAAAAATTTTTTAAAAAGGTTTTATTTATTTGAGAGAGAGAGTGCACTTGAGTGCACACAGATGTGCGCAAGAGGAGGGAGGGGCGGAGGGGGAAGGGGAAATAAAGGGAAAGAATCCCAAGCAGATTCTGTGCTGATTGGGGAGTCCGATGCTGGGCTCAATCTCGGGAGCCCAAGACCACGACCTGAGCCAAAATCAAGAGCTGGATGCTTGACTGACTGAGCCACCCAGGCACCACACTGGTATTACATTTTAAATTTCATTTCTACCACTTCATTGTTAGTATATAGAAATGCAGTTTTTGTGTATTGATCTTATATCCTGTGACCTTATTGAACTCATTCTAATGTTTTGTTTGAAGATTCCTTGGGATTCTCTCCAAAGACAGTCATCTCATCTGCAAATAGAAATAGTTATATATTCTTTTTCAATTGGTATGCCTTTAATTCCTTTCTCTTGTCTTATTGCAATAGCTAGAATTTTCAGTACAGTGTTAAGAGTAATGGGAGTAGACATCATTATCTCATTTTTGATCTTAGAGGGGAAGCATTTAGTCTTTTGCCATTAAGTATGAGGTTAGTTGTTGGTCTTTTTGTAGGTGCTCTTTGTGAGTTTGAGGAAGTTCCCCTCTATTCCTGGTGTACTGATAGATGGTGTGATTTTTGTCTTTTAGTTTCTTGATTTGGCAGATTGCATTGATTGATTTTTGAATATTGAACTAACCTTACATACCTGAAATAAATCCTACTTGGTGTGGATTATTATTTTTTTTTAAATATACTGTTGGATTCTGTTTGCCAAATTTTTTTTTTTTTTAAAGATTTTATTTATTTGACCGAGAGAGACAGCGAGAGAGGGAACACAAGCAGGGGGAGTGGGAGAGGGAGAAGCAGGCCTCCTGCGGAGCAGGGAGCCCGATGCAGGGCTTGATCCCAGGACCCTGGTTTCATGACCTGAGCCGAAGGCAGATGCTTAACGACTGAGCCACCCAGGCGCCCCGTTTGCCAAAATTTTGCTGAGGACTTTAACATCTAAGTTAATAAGAGATATCGGTCTGTATTTCTCTTTTTGTGCTGTATTTGTTTTTGTTATCAAGGTAATAGTGGCCTCAAAAAATCAGTTGAAGTAGTCCCTTCTTTTTCTGTTTCTGGAAGAGTTTGTGTAAAATTAGTGTGGGTGTATTATATTAATATTTACTGCTTTTAAAAAATAAAAGCCTGATTGTCCTCAGATGTTGTCACTTTAGGTGAAATTTGCTTTTTCATCATAGGAGGGGTATTTTAGATTTAAATATGACTTTTGCAGGGCTATTTTATGGTCAGATGTTCTACCAAATTTCAGATCAAGTGTGTTGCTTTTTTTTTTTTTAATGGTAGAAAAAATGGTACTAGTCATTAAAATAAGTAGTACTTTGGAAATAGAACTGTTATCTAAATTAACTCTGATACTGGATTCTGTGATTAGACTTATTGATTTAGTATAGGCTAAATGTGAATTATGAAATGATGGAATTATCCATAATAATTACAAAATTATTATGGAAATTGAATCAGTTGTGGAAACAGGGTAATGAAAGTATTGGTAATTTTTTCAAGGCCACAGTTTGTGAACTAAATTCCAAATTCAGGTCACAATCTGTTAAGCCAGTGGTACTTAACTAGAGAGGAACATTAGATCACCAGTGGGTCTTTGTCAAAAAGGGAAAGAACACACATACACACATGTGCGTGCACGCACACACACACACTTTCTCTGGATATATACCTTACATCATAGACTTTTCAGTTACTCATCCCCAGAGCTCCAAATGGCACTCAGACAGGAATTTGAGAAAACATAGGGGATTCTGTTGTACATAATTAGTTAAGAACCACTATACTAAACCATGAACACATACCTTTTATGTCTGTTTATTTCTTTTGAAAATAGTATGAACTATTTGGAATTACTTTGGTAGAAGTTTTAAGTTTCAGAAAATTTTAAATTGGAAGTTGCTGTTAAAAATTCATACATATAAGCAACTTTTGCCAATTTTTTTTTAATTGCATCTTTAAAGTCACAATGCAAGCTTAAGAACATAAAATGTGTAATTTGATTTTATTTTTATAATTATCATGTTATTTCGTGTTCAGTTAGAGATATGATGGGATAGAGACCGATTACAGGATCAGCTTGAGGAGGGGGTGATGAGATTGTCACAATTTTCCATATAAGCAGGATTCTTTCTATCTCTGGAAAATATCAATCAAGTGATAGTCTAGATCTGGAAAGCCATGCTGAAATCTTGTTTGCCTTTAAATTTTAAGTGAAGAAAGTATTTTTTTAAATGAAGAAATGGTCATTTGTTCATCTTTTCTCTAGAACAGACGTGGCAAATACTAATTTCAAGACTCTTTTACTTCAAAATCCTTCTCAATATGCTACTCCAGGCAGCTACTGTTAATTTATTGGAATTGACACGAAGATGAAACCTATTTGGCATTTCTGCTCTAGGCAGTATTTTATTTTATTTTTGTCAGTTTTTTTAGTTTAAATGGTGTTATAGTGTTCCTGTGCTTCAGTGGCATTTTCTTTGGAAATTAAAAATAATAAATAGTGGCTTTTAACACAAATTACATGAATGGTAATTTACAGAGGACCCATCCCCAACAAAACAAATCAAACAAAAGGCAGGTTAGCTAGACTATTGAAATTAGGACATTGTTTTAAGAGATAGCTGACCACACATCCCATGAGCCAAATTTATAGCCTGTAAACTAAGAATGATTTTTATATTTTTAAATGGTTGAAAAAATAACAGTATTTTGTGACATGTAACAATTACCTGAAATTTCATTTTTAGTGTCTATAAATAAAGTTTTATTGGAACATAACCATGCTCGTTCATATACTGTCCTGTGGATGCTTTTGTGCTATAATGGCGGAATGGAGTAGTTGTGACAGAGACCACGTGGTCTGCAAAGCCGAAAATATTTACTGTCTGGCCCTTTACAGAAAAAGTTTGCCATACCTTGTTTTCAGATAATAATGTGACAGTGCATGATTGTTTTTGGGTTATTTAGTAAAGGAGGAAACTTATTTTGCTGGTATTTTCAACAGGTTTCTTTTTTTTTTAATTTTTTTATTATGTTCAGTAACAAGTTTCTGAAAAGGAATAACTTAGAAAATAGGTATTTTTTTTATACAGGTAAATAGTAGAAGCAACCCTTTTTTTTTTTTTTATAGACTACAAAAAACATGGAGTTACCAGCCTTAGTTTATAATAGGTCTGCTCCTATTATTTCTTCCGTCGTTGAGAGGAAGTCCAGAGCACTAATACTGCCACAGATTTTAGCAGCTTATAATCCCATCTGTGTCCTAGGACACTGCAGAGCTGCAGCAAGTTCTCATGCTTTTTGGTTTCAACTTTAAGACATTTAAAAATGTAGAACCCCAGAAAGTTTTTTTTTTTTTAAATAGGGATTTTATCTATCATTCTTATCACATTAGAAATTGACAAAATTTTAAAATATTTAACAGTAACAGTAATCCATTACATGTTCACAAAAGAACATTTTTATGAAAAATGTTTTCCAAAACAAAAAAAATTAATGAAATTTTTGCAGATCTCTTTAATGATTGTTTTCGTGGAAGACAACTGGATTCTTGTATCTCTTCCTCCATTAAGTCTGCTGTGATATGTTCTTTTGATATGAAGGAAATGTGGTCATACACAGATATAGTTTTAGAAAAAAATGAGTATTTTTAGATAATTGTGGATGTTTTTCTCTGATATTATACCAAAACTCAACACATGGTAGATTTTTTGCTTTTTTTTTAAAGTCAGGTTTATTGAAGTATAATTTCCATAGAATAAAATGTATTTTTTTGATAAAACAATTCTTTGTGATTAACCCATAAGACATATAACCTCCGACCATAGTTACAATGTAGAATATTTTGGTCACTCTGAAAAATTTTCTCAAGCCCTTTTGTAATCAGCCCTCTCCCCTCACTCCCAGCTTCTGGCAACGTCTGATCTCATTTTTGTCCCCATAGTTTCACCTTTTCCAGAATATCATATAAATGGAATCACATATAGCATAATATATTTGCGATTCATCCATGTTGTTATAGTTATCACTAGTTCATTTCTTCTTATTGTATGGATGTTTGTTCATCCATTTAGCAGTACTGGATATTGAGTTGTTTCCAGTTTTGGGTTGATTATAAATAAAACCATTCCAAGCATTCATGTACAGATTTTTGCATGAGCATATGTTTTTATTTCTTAGGTAAATGCCTAGGCATGGTATTGCTGGGTAGGTAGTATGGTAGGTGTATGTTTACTAAAAGAAGCTGTCAAACTGGCTTTCCAAAGTGGGTGGACCATTTTGCATTACAGCCACCAATGTGTGAAAGTCCCAGTTGCTCTACATATTTATCAACATTTGAGATTGTTTTTGTTTAGCCATTTTAATCGATATTAGAATTTCAGTTTGCATTTCTCTGATGATTAATGATACTGAGAATCATTTCATGTTAGTGTTTTCCATTCATATATCTTCAGCAAAGCATGTTATTTTGAATCTTTTGCCCATTTTTTTTAGAAATTTGGTGGCTTTAAAAAATTACTATTATTGAGTTGTGACAGGTTTGTCTGTATATTGAATGTCAGCATTTTTTTTTAGATACATAATTTGCAGGTATTTTCTCCGAGTCTGTGACTTTTTTTCCCCTTGAACTTTCAAAGAGAAGTTTTAATTTTAGTGAAACGTAACTTACCAGTTCTTTCTTTTGTAGTTCATGTCTTTCATGTTCTAAGAAGTCTTTCATAATTTAGGGTCACAAAGATTTTTCATGTTTTCTTATACAAGTTTTATACTTTTAGATTTTTTAGGTCTTTGATATGTTTAGAGTTAATTTTTGTAAATGGTGTAAGATACAAGTTGAAGTTTGTCTTGTTGTTGTTTGTTCATAAGATGTCCAATTGTTCCAGCATAGTTGTTGAAAAGACTGTGTTTTCTCTATTGAAATGTGTTGGCACCTTTGCTGTGTGTCAACTGAACATTATGTGGGTCTATTTCCGGATTCTCTGTTCTGTCCCATTGAAGTGTGTGTCTGTCTTCTCACTGAGACCACACTAGCTTGATTGCTGAAGCTTTATAGTGAATCTTAAAAACAGGTAGTATGAATTCTCCTTTGTACATCTTTTTCAGAATTATTTTGGGTATTCCAGCACCTTGTTTTTCCGCATAAGACAAGAGGTAGTTTTTTAAAAGTTAGTTTTACAGTGCAGAATCTGAAACCATTAATGAACTTTTTGTCCTCTGTAACATTGAAATCTATGGGACTATCTTGAACATTGAATGGATTTTTTTAACCCACGAATGCTTTTATAACATCACACGTAATTCATTTAGAGAATATTGGTTCTCTGAATTATATAGACCTACTAATTATTGGCACATTTCATTATTCAATATTTAAAAGTTACATGTATTAATATCTCCACTGATCTCCTGAGAGAATTCTTTTTTTTTCTTTTTTAAGAGAGAGAGTGTTGCTCATGCAGGCATGTGCCAGTGGGAGTGGGATGGGGAGGGGCAGAGGGACAGGGGGAGAAAGAATCTTAAGCAGACTCCATGGCCTGGGCAGAGCCCGAAGCAGGGCTTGATCTCATGACCCTGAGATCATGACCGGACCCGAAATCAAGAGTCAGATGCCTAACTGACTGAGCCACCCAGGCGCCCCTCATGAGAGAATTCTTTAAGTGTTGGGAAAGTGTCAGGCTAATGGTGGTGATACAAATTTTCCAAAATCCTTCTTTTTTGCTTGAAAGATCAAATTTTATCATTGGCATTGCATACTGTCACTTGTTTTTCTTGAAGTAATAGGTTTAGTTGGTTCATTTTTGAGAACGTGTCTGTCAGATACCCAAGTCTGAATAACCATGGTTGGTTTAATTCCCCACTCAGTCATGCAAAGGCTTTATCTTGAGGCAAACCGTTGTACTTCATTATGCAGCAGAACTGCTTTTGCTTAGTTCCCATTTTGTCACACAGGATATTGGAAAGAAATCTATCCAGGGTCAAGATTTAATTAAATTAACAATTTTACTGCTTTTCATCCGGGACATTCTTAAATGAAGTGAAACTGTCCTTTTTCAGAGAAATCTTGAGATATATTTGGTCACTTTCTATTACTATGTTTATTATACTTCAAGTATGGAGATTGATGTGGAAACTTAAACTCAGTGTTACAACACTAGGAAGACAGTAAGTTACTGACGTTTTAGGCACATCTGAGTTTGAGTTTGGTATATGGTGAGACAATCTCTTAAGAGCTAATACAGTTATATTAAGTTGTTGTTTTATTATCTTATAGGTGCTATACTTGGTAGATCAGAAACTCAGGAGTGTATTTTCTATAATGCTAATTGGGAAAGAGATAGAACCAATCGAACTGGTGTTGAACCCTGTTATGGTGACAAAGATAAAAGGCGACATTGTTTTGCTACCTGGAAGAATATTTCTGGTTCCATTGAAATAGTGAAGCAAGGTTGTTGGCTGGATGATATCAACTGTTATGACAGGTAAGGAAACATTTTCTCCACACTCATTTTTACAGGGGGAAAGCTCAATGCATGTATTTTCACTTAAATGTTTCTTTTTTAAGATGGGATTATGAATACAATTATAACATGCTTTAATGACCATATACATGTTTTAAAGTAATAAGATAAATATGGTATGTGTATGTTTTATCTTTGGTACACTTTGAATAATCTACCATGTAGTGAGAACTATAGATAAGAACCTTTTTTCCCCCTATGTTATTAGTATGATAAACTTTTTTTAAGGTCAATTTTAAGGAAAAGGGATTTTTTAAATTGCTTTAAAAGACAGTATATCTGTTGAAAATCTATCCTGTATCCTCAAAGAAAGTAAAGCTTAATCATAGTATTTAATTTCCTTTTAGTTTCCCTATTTATGTATCTGGAAGAAATTGATCTTACTGCATTTTTTTTCTTTTTTTTTTTTTCTTGCAAAGTAGGCCTTTGTTCTTTACCCCTGAGAGACATTTTAACTTGATGTTCAGAATTACAACAGTACTAAGAGAGTCCTCATAGAAAGCTACATTTTATTTAAAAGATTTTGCTTAAATTGTTTTATTCTGTATTGGAAATAAAATACAGTAGACATGTTATTGACTGTCTGTGATCTTTCTGTAAGGAGACCCATAGATGTTTGGTTGATTACTTAAACTGCCTGGGCCACAGGATTTCCACTGTGGGTGGGTGCTGATGGCTGGCAGAGGCTGCAAAGTCCTAGATAAATAGACATTTTGGAGCCAGAAAATACTGATATACTCATGGAACACTGGGTACTTGCCTATCCCTTTCAGGAGCCTCAATTGATTACCATGAACCTGTGGTTGATTAGCCATATGTAATTAATAGCAAAATGTGTTGAATAAATCCATGAAAATTGAATTATCTCAATTTTTCATGAGAAATTAAAATCTTAGGTATATATTTAGTATTTAGGGTTTACTTCTAAATCTCTGAATTTTCCAGAGATTATTTCTCTGTAATTACACATTTTAGCTGCGTTTCTGATTCTTAGCCTCTCTATAAATAGAGGTGATCATCAAGTGATATCTGCTATTATGAAAGGTAAGTAGGGCCACTAGGAAAACAGGATGGAGGTTACTCAAAAAATTAAAAATAAAACTACCCTGTGATCCAGCAATTCTACTTCGGGGTATTTATTGAGGAAATGAAAATGCTAACTTGTAAAAAGATGCATGCACCCCTATGTTTATTGCAGCATTATTTACAATAGCCAAGATATGGAAGCAACCTGTGTGTCCATTGATGGATAAAGAAAATGTGGTGTTTACACACACACACACACACACTCAGGAATATTACTCAGCCATTTAAAGAAAGAAATCTTGCCATTTGAGACAACACAGATAGACCTTGAGGGTATTATGCTAAGTGAAATTAGTCATATAGAGAAAGACAAATACCATGTGATTTTACTTGTATGTGTAGTTTTAAAAAACAAAAACAAAAAATAAAATGAACTCCTAGATTAGAGGCTGGGGGTTGGGGGGGGGTAAGGTGAAATGGTTGAAGGTGGTCAAAAGGTACAAACTTCCAGTTATAAAACAAGTCCTGGGGTTGTAATGTATAGCATGGCAACTATAGTTAATAAAGCTCTATCGTATATTTGAAAGTTTTGATAAGAGAGATTTTTTTCTTCTTCTTCTTCTTCTTTATTTTTTTTAAGAAAGGGGGTTGGGGAGGGGCAGAGAGAGGGAGAGAGTGGGGCTTGATCTCATGACCCTGAGATCATGACCTGAGCTGAAATCCAGAGTTATATGCTTAACTGACTGAGCCACCCAGGTGCCCTGATAAGAAAGTAGATCTTAACAATCCTCATCACAAGAAAAAAAATTTGTAACTATGTGTGATGTTGGACATTAACTAGATTATTGTGGTCATTTCACAGTATGTACAGATATGAAGATATTATGTTGTATACCTGAAACTAATGTAGTGTTATGTCAGTTTTATTTAAAAAAAAAAAAACATAGGAAGAATTTTGGGGGAAAATCTTTACTCAAATTATCTTTTATTAGTTAGTTGAAACCAGAGATTCTTGTTCTTTTTGTGGTAAAAACTACTGTTTAACAGTCTCACCTGAAGGATAGTTAAGAGAAAAAAAAAAGGATTCAAGAAATGTCAAAGTATGGAGGAAAAGACAATGATAAAAAGAAGAATGAAATTGGATAATGAAAAGTACTTTTTTGAGTTAATTAGGCTAGATACTTAGTCATTTTCACCTCCTATAATTTGAGACATGATTCTAAATATTAAAATTTTAAATTCATATATTTTTTATAACTTGTTAAAATTTAGCTTTCAGTTGTCTTTTACTTTCTACTAAATAGGTATTGGTGTAGATTTAATTTTAATGTTTGATTTTGTTAAAACAGCTTTCTTCCTGAAATTTCTTAAGCTTTCCAGTTTTTTTTTTTTAAGATTTATTTATTTATTTGAGAGAGAGAGAGCATGAGAGGGGGGAGGGTCAGAGGGAGTAGCAGGGATGATCCTGGGACTCCAGGATCATAACCTGAGCCAAAGGCAGTCAGTCGCCCAACCAATTGAGCCACCGAGGCGCCCTTAAGCTTTCCATTTTAAATTCAACCTTATTATTCTAACAGCCATCACAAAAGTTTGCAGTTTATTTCTAAGATATGTCTTTAAATTCACCTCATGTTTATTAGCAATATTTGCGGTTTTGATTTTTCTTTTTTTTTTTTTAAACAGGTATAGCAGTTTATTAGCAGCTGATTAGGGTTTGTTCTAGCAACTAAATCCCTATCTCCTCACCTCCTCAGTCAACCTAACTTGTATCAGTTTTTGAGTTACTAGGCTCTGTACGTTGTTACATACTGTTCTCCATTTGTTGGTTATTCCAACCCTGTTCATTTTGTTTAGGGAATTTAAATCTACTCCAAAAAATGACACTCTTAATTCCCAAACCTAGCTTGGGAATTAAGCTTGGGTCTCTGATGTTGAGATAGGTTCTGCCATGAGAGGAACTTGCATTATTTTGTGTATGTGTATTTATATGTATATATATGTATATATGGATGTATTGGTGTGTACACACACACCTAGTTTTATTTATAGTGTTCAGTTTTGTACTTATGCAATGGGAAAGCTGTATTTCCTGTAAGAGAAAGCACTCCTAAACCAAATTTCTTCATTGGCTTTATGTTCCTTTTCAAGCTTTTCTAATAATTTAAAAAAAAAAAAAAAAGATGGTTGCCTTAGATTAATCATTAAAAACCAAATTTAAGCAATGTTCTCATGGAGCTAGTGTGATTACTATAAAAGCAGCTGTTTTGTTTTTGTTTTGATGAGATTTAGTAACAGGATTACTGGAATGTTTTTGGCTTTTAAGAATTGATCATTGGATATTAATAAGAATCTTGAAGCTGACTATGAATGACTTTTTCATTATTTTATCTCTGAGAAGAATTTTAGAAAAACACCCATCGTAGATTCAGTTTAATGTTGATTTTAATTATTTCTCCTTTGTTTGTTTATAGGACTGATTGTATAGAAAAAAAAGACAGCCCTGAAGTGTATTTTTGTTGCTGTGAGGGCAATATGTGTAACGAAAGGTTTTCTTATTTTCCGGAGATGGAAGTCACACAGCGTAAGTTCACAGGGAAAATACATAGGTCTGTTTGACTAGTACCCTGAAAACAAAGCATATTTGTGTTGATGGAATAATTTACTCCTACTTTCTCCTACTCTTATTTTTCTCCTAAAATTTGATACTATAATAAATATTTATTGTGGAATTTTGTAGACCAAATCTGAATTGTTTTTTTCCTTCCGTTTTCCACAGCAACTTCGAACCCAGTTACACCTAAGCCACCCTATTACAACATATTGCTCTATTCCTTGGTGCCACTTATGTTGATTGCGGGGATTGTTATTTGTGCATTTTGGGTGTATAGGCATCATAAGATGGCCTACCCTCCTGTACTTGTTCCAACTCAAGTAAGTTATTGTCTTGTACTTTGTGCTGTTTTAAGTTGTATATTATAAAGAAATATTACTGTGGTGAAACCCACTGGGTTGCTGTAAATCATTTTCTTTTGGTGTTACTTTTTGAATGTTTATTGTTATGGCAGCCATGGCTAATTTTCCGAACTTATTGACTTGCTGTGTCCTAAACTTTTCTCACTTAGGAGTTAAGGTAAAGTAGAACAAGGGGCATTCTGTTCTTTGGACAGTTTTACTGTCATTGTAGGGCTTTCAAGTGTGAGATTCACCCTGCTTTGTTTCTTGAGAAGTAATTGATGGTGGAGAAGTGATACCATAACCCATTCTTTCCCTCCTGTTCTTTCTCCCATTCCTAAATTTTTGTGCCTTTTTCAAGTCTACTTGCCAAAATATCCTTTTAACCATAGGGAGGGATTTAGTAAGGTAATCAGGAAAGTGTGGAAAAGAGAGGTTTCACAAAGGCATCAGGAAGGTATATCCAAAAAAATGTTTTTGGGAAGAGGAGCAGATGAGCAGTGCTTCTCTTCAGTTAGTATTGGTAGTTCCAAGTGTTGTTTTTGTTTTGTTAGTTTGGGTTTTTGTTTTGTTTTGGTTTGGTTTTTTTGCAGCATATCAAGTGTGTACTGAAGACTAAAAGCTTTTTTTTTTTTAAAGACCAAAAACTTTTTTAATGCCCTTGATTCTCCCTCTCCTGACCCTGAATATACCTGAAAATGTAGATATGGTGGGTAATCAGATTAAATTAATGAAATTTTCCTCGTTCTCTGTCATGTAGACAGTTGGCACTGGCACAGTGGTTTACAAGCTCTTTTAATATAAGTAGTTAATATATTGCAGGCTGTGGAAAGGTGAAAACTATAGTTGTGGGAGACATCTTTAAACTCTAGTTTTTACTGTGTTTCTTTTAACTCTTAAGATCAGATTACCTTGGCCTTCTGGATCTCTTGGTTTAACTTTGTTTCTCTAATACCACTAGGATTAATGGTTAAAACGTGATAGAAGAATGGTAAAGTCCTATAATTTAATGACCAAAACAACTCTTCCCTGTAAGCTTTATTTACATAACATACTTCTTTCTCAGTACTTGCAGCAATCTGTTAGCATTAGATTATTGATCCACATAATCTTTGTAAGATGGTGTATATGGAGAAATAAACCCAAAGGTAAAATACCTTATTTGGTAAATTAGGTAAACACTGTTTTGTGCAGCTGAAATATTTTAACTTTTAAACATTAGTAACTAAGTTGTGGATTTATTAAAAATTATCTCTGAAAGTATTATAAAAATAAAAATTTTAGTGCCTAATAAATATATGTAGCTTATTCCAAATGGCCATAGGATCTACTTTGTCTTCTTTAGGTGGTAACTAGTTTTTATTTTATTTCTATATTTAGAAGAGAGAATGTTTAGTACTTAGAGTAGTGTCTGAATTTACCCTAGATTTGTGTTAAGAAAGAAAAAAACTGGAAACTAAATTTAAAAACAAATTTGTTGTTTTTTTAATAGAACTTTAAAAATAATGTATTCTTATAGATAATTTTGATATTCATAGAATATTGGCACAAAGGTATGGTTGGACTTTTTTTTAGAGGGCTCAGTATCCTATATATGAGGCTACTTTATTTAGAAATGCTAATTAATTCAAGCATTTAGACTTTTAAAATGGAAAGATACAGTCCATTTCTGTGGATTTTAGATATTTGTTGCCATGTTAAAGTTATTGTACACATTTATTTAGCACTTGAATTGCTCTGTGGTAAATTTGCATACATTGTATGAATTACTGAAAAAATGAGAACTAGATTTAAGGTTTTGTGATGGAATGATCTGGAATCGTCAAGCTTTGTTAGGAAAAATATAAAACATGCCTAACTGGTTTTTTTCCTGTCATAAACTGTGTTGTAGAAGAGGGGTTGTCATCAATTTGGAACTTCATTTATGTCATCTCTCACTGTGTCTCAAACAGTATAGTGTCATGCTTTAAGTTTCATTTTTGGTGAGAGGTTTATACAAAGTAGTTCTGCAACTGCTTAGTGCCTATCTTATTACAAAATGCCCAGTTTTATCTCCAACTTCAAAATAATTGATAATAACAGCAAGCATTTATTTGAACACTTACAGTGTACTCTGGTACTGGTAGGTTGCACATATGTATAAATACATAAGTTTTATATAAGAATATGTAAAAACATAAAATACATAATTTTTTCCCATGATTTCTAAATTGTGACCGGTATATAAGGCTCATCTTTGGAATTTATTAAATAATACGAACTCGTGGGCCACAACCCTGTAAGTATGGAGTGGGGCCTGAGATACTATGTTTCTAATAAGTTTTCAGGGTGATTGTGGTGACCAGCCAGGTGTGAAAAGCACTGATTTCACTTTACCTCACAGGGTTGTTTATGTAGTTTTAATTTCCATTTTATAGATAAATTGAGACATAGCAAAGCTTACAAGTGTCAGAGCTGGAATCTGAACTAAAGCTTTTCTTTTCTTGCTGCTTATCCTGTTCTGCCTCTTTTTTTTTTTTTTTTTCCCCAGAAAGCCAATGTCTCTGGTGTTTTAGATAATTCAGTAAACATTCCTGCCATTTCAAAATCATTCTGTAGGCTAATTTATTTTTCTACTTTGGATGTCGAAAAGTTTGACTACTAAAATGAGCAGTAATATCACATTGTCTCTCACATAGGACAAAAAAGAAGTCATGGATATATCCAAGGGCATATTCATGTGTTTTCCATTAACAAAATTTTTTAGCACATTTTAGAATAAGGTTTATCAGCATGATTGGGTTGTAGGTAAGGATTCCTGTGCCGCTGAGCTGATAGTGCCAACGCCTACTAGTTATTCAAGACTTTCACGAGGGACAGGAGTAATAAGTAAGGGAGACATACATTTGAAGTCTTAAGGTGATTTCTGTATTTCACTCCATATTCATGTCCCCATTAATTCCCAAGACTAGTTAGGAAAAGATCTTATATTCTTATGGATTTCTGAAACATTTTTCCTCCATATCTTCAAACACTTAGACAGTGACATGAAATTTTTCATTCCTTTTCTTAGGGAAACTTTTCCTTAAAGCTTTGGCTAAAGGCTGGTTTGTGAATTAACTGGTCTGTTTTATGACATTAGTCTTATCATGTGGTAATATCTTATTGACAAGTCATTCCTACAATAAGCACTATACTTGAAGAGAATTTATAGTGGATCTCGCAGAACAAGCTGAAGTTACGTATACTGTGACCATTCGTTGGTCTGATCTCAGTCTTTTATTCTCATTGGGGGGTAAAAGATCAGTCTGTGGCATCCTGGAAGACAAGAGATATCCACATATATCTTCTTACTGAGCTGGTTCTGACAGCAAAATTATGGGGTTCTTTATTTCTAAGACACCAAGTTAGAATTTCTTCTGGTGTTAGTATTTCATTGTGAAGAAATGATCTAAGGATATACATGCTTTAAAATCTGGTCTTACGGCTCTTAGTAACCAGTAAAAAATACTAATTCTCAAATCTAGCATAGTAAGAGGAATGGAAAAAGTAATTTTGCTCTTTTTTTTTTTTAATTGAAGCCATTCTTCTTTCTTTATAACCTATAACTATTATGTTTCTAGCATATGTTTCTAACTGTTAACATTTCTAACATTATAACCTATAACTGTTATGTTTCTAACATTGTCTTCCCCGTCACCCTGGATGAAAGCCTGGGAGACAACTACTACTTTTTTTGGCCCTGTCATTTACCAAGTCCTATTCATTCACCTTTTCATCCTTCTTGATCCTGTTGTAGTTCAGGACATTATTACATCTGAGGCTGAGATTATTTCTGTAATCTCATAGCTGGTCTTCTCTCTCTCTCTCCATCTATACTATTGCTGTAGAAGGGCATTTTACATGTCTGATTATGTTGCTTCTGTTTTTAAAACTGTTTGAGGGCTCTCAGTGATCCACAGCAAAGAATACAAAGTCGGGAGTATGACACGGTGGCTTCCATACCTCCATACATTTACCTTTTTATTCTTTCCTCCCATTACACCCTAAGCCATCCATCGTATGCATCTAGAATGGTATTAGTTATGTACTGTCCTTAAAAGAATTGAGAAAATAGTGTTGAAGTCAGTTTCTGTCTTGTGTGATTCAGACGAATAACAGTTGAGAGAGGCTCTAGTCATTTGTGTACATGTTCCAATCTCCCACTTGACTGTAAGCTCCTTGAAGACCAGCTGTGTGTTGTAAATCACTGCTGTATTCACGCAGTGTTTGTGCGTATAACCATTCTGTAAGTGATGAATTGCCAAATTTGACTTTGTTGCATTCAGAGTTATACTGAGATGATAATGCAGCATGCCCAGGCATTCATTTAATAAAGAGCTTTAGAGCTTAGTTTTAAGATAAATCTAGAGGCCATATTTCTTTAGGGTAAAATAAGTTGAAGTATTCCAGGCTTTCGTAAGACAGTGCCAGTATTCAGTTCTTTTTGGAATCACAAGCTTGAAGCATCTTTTTAATTTGCATCCCCTAGGTCCTTTTCTTTTACCTGTGCTGAAATTGTTTTTCCACATATAGGAATTTGCTCTTGTAACCTGCAGTGAGTAAACTGAACACAAACTGGTTTTTCTAGTGCTGGTGAGTCAAGAATAGGAGGGAATGGATGCATTGACTCTGTGATTAAGAAGTCTTACTGTGGTTAGAGTTAATGTGGTTTCAATAAAAGTGTTTGCATCGCTCTCAAAACCATATGTGAGCTGAAGTTTCCTGTTAATAAGATCTATATTTATGCTGATAAAAAACACTTGATAAGAAAGCGGATTTTAGGGGCTAGAAATTACCTACCTTTAACAAGGTATAAAGTTAACTTCTTGTTCATTTTTAAAGGCTATTTAAGTAGCACTATAGTATTGCAACAGTAATGCCTACTTAAATGACATCAGTCTCTTCAGTTCTCTACATCATGACATTTTGTCTTGATTTTGGTCTGAGGAAGAGTGAAGACTTTCAGATGTTTGGGATGCTTATTTGGGCACACAAAATAATCCTGCTGATCTTAATATTAAAGTAATAATAGGTTGTCATTTCATGCTATGTCAAATTACTATCCACTGAGAAACCAAGCCATCTGTGAAAATGCTGTGTAGGATTTCCTGTTGAACATGAGTCTATATATGTACCCATTTAAAATTAATAAGATACTGAAAGGGTAGCATAGCATCATTCAGCCAAGTCACTTTATTTTTTTTTTTTTTTTTTTTTTTTTAAAGATTTTATTTATTTATTTGAGAGAGAGAGAATGAGAGAGAGCACATGAGAGGGGGGAGGGTCAGAGGGAGAAGCAGACTCCCTGCCGAGCAGGGAGCCCGATGCGGGACTCGATCCAGGGACTCCAGGATCATGACCTGAGCCGAAGGCAGTCGCTTAACCAACTGAGCCACCCAGGCGCCCTCAGCCAAGTCACTTTAGGAAAGGGTACTGCTTACCTATTTGTGGAGGATGCAGGAGAAATTTACTAAAATTAAATGAGTATTAATATGCTAATATTAAGTTATACTTGCAAAATGAGTATCACATCTATCGAAGCACATCTTGAAATAGGTTGACTCACTTTTTCTTTCCTTTTAAATTTTTTTCTTTTTAAGAATTAATTTCAAATACTTGCCTGTTATAATAAGACAAATTATACAGAAGGAAGTGTGTGCAAAAGAAAGGAGATAGAACCATTTGTTCTTTCTTTTTTTTCCTTTATCACTTTCCTGAGATAATCAATTTTTAACAGGTTGGTATGTATCCTTTGGCACCTATTTCTAATCTCATTTGTTTGAGTATATGCTTTTTTTCCCCCCCTTTTATAAACTACAGAATGTTATTTCACAGTTGCTTTCTTTTAATTTAACAGTATACTGAGGACAGCTTTTCAGCTCAATACTTTTCAATCTCATTCTGATTAAATGATGTGTTCTTAAGTGAAATTTAGTGGAGCTTTAATGTATGCTCATGAAATATCAAAACTTTATGTTTTATTAGCTTAGAGTTGGTGTTAGGTTTCTGCTAAGACCTGGAACCTACATTTCACAAATATTTTTAACTGTCTTACTTTATTTTAGCCTGTTTAAAGTATGGTGATATAATGGTCTTGTCTTGCAGTTGAGCATTCTTCTGTTTTGTTTTTGTTTTTGTTTTTTTGTATATGCCTAAGAAGTAGTGCAGGGCTCCTACAAAAGTCTCTTTTCTTCTGTGTTCCACCTTTGTGTGTGATTATTTTTGTTACAGCTTAAATTATGACTTAGTTTTATGTATATTTCTAAACTAATTGTGGGGAGAAGTGTCATAAATTATTTGTAGACTTGCAGCTTGACAAAAAATTACTCTCTTAGGCGTACATGAGCTGTTTTACTTAGCAAATGCATGGACAGGCCCACTTGGAGATTTGCTGAAATTCCGTGTCCAAAAGCAAAAAGGAAAGGAAGGGGAGAAGGGAAAAAAAAAAAAAAAAATTAAAAGCTTTATCCAAAGCTTAAAACAAGTTAAAGCTATATATTAAAGTTAATAATGAAAGCACTTTATTTCTAAAGATGACTTCCATTTAATTTTTTAAAATCTTGAGTTCAGTTTTCCTTTGGACTGTGGATGGCCCCATCTTCCAGTTTACAAATGGGACTGATGCATATAGAACAGAATACATAATTTCTCCTTTTTCTTGTCTGGCGAGGAGATGGACGATAGGAAAAAGTGTGCTTTTCTCTCAATTCTTTATTTCCTGGACCTCACTGTAGATTTCTTCCTTCATTCCTAGCTACTTCATCACCGTCACATCTTCTGAGCCCATTTGTTAGTGAAAGCTGCTTGTATCACGTAGGCTGGCGGGTGTTGGCGTTTGTCGGTTTGGTTTCAGCTGACCCACTCACCTGATGCCTGAGTGCGTGCTGTGTGCCAGGCATCGTGCTGCTGGGTATTGGCCAGCCCCAGAGGGACAGTTCTGGCTGGCCCTTTTGAAGCCCACAGTTAATAAATATGTAGGTGAACAAAAAATAGGTTGGTTGGTCGTTTGTGCAGCTTGGAAATGAATTGCATCAGCAATTTTGGTCAAAGGTGGAGGAGAAGAGGAGAAAGGTCTGACCCCAGTTCTGTGGTGACTGGGAGCCCCACCGGGGGTGCCTGTCTAATGTTAAATGCTCAAAACATGTTAGCTGTTATTGCTAACAGAGTTGCAACTTCAAAATTGTACTCAAAAGGTATCCTATTTATTAAAGCCATTGTAAATACATATTTATATGTCAATACTTTGAAATTAGTGCAGTGAAAGATTTCTTTTTGAGTACTCTGTCAAGGACTACACGGAGCATTTCACACTGATTAATCTTTCAACACCCCATGATATAGGTTCTGTTTTATTAAGTCCATTTCATAGATAAGAAAATCATGGCACAGATAGGTGAAGTGTCGGCCTAGTGTCAGTCTGCTGAGTGGTAAAGTCTGGCCATTTAGACCCAAGGATTATTATTCATTGAAGTAATTTTAATAGAATGGCTTATTTCAGTAAATAATGGGGGGGGGGCATAAAAACCTAAAGTAGGATAAAGGGAGGAATCAGAGTATGTAAATTTAAAATAGTTTTTATTGTAAGTACATAAAGCCTTGTAGATAAACGTAATCATTTTATCACATCAATTTCTATAATGTATAGCATGATCCTTTTCCTTTTTTTCAGCTTTACTTGCAGAATACAAATGCTAAAATAAATAAAATTTCTTCTATCCTCACTAATAAACCTGATGCTTCTGAGCAGTGGCCAGAAGGAGAATGGATATCCCTTACATCTTGTTCAGACTTTTAGACCCCATTGCTAGCTACCCTGAGGAGCTACTTTCTTCTTAGGGAACTTATTCAGAATCCTATTTCGTCCATCTCGGTCTGTCTTTGCCTTGCTTTCAGGAGTTAGATGAGGAAAACGGAGGAAGTAGGAGTTGATACATCACAATGGAATTTTGAAGATCTAATTGGATAGAATGATGGCTGTGCATTTGGCAGTATCAATATTATTATTGCATATGTTAATGTATAATATCTTGCTTTCCCTAGCTTAGAAGCATTTGTTCTGATATACACACTATATTATTTCTTTATAGATTCTATTTCAGTCTGCTTGGCAATAGTCTTTTTTAAAATTAGCAATTGTAAAATTTCTTAGAGCATGAGATAATTAGATGACTAAGATGAAACAAATTCAGAGTTTGTCAGTTTTCAAATACTTTGGGGTGGGGGTCCTTAAATCTTGGTAGTCCTAAGAAGATATTTAGTGAGTTATCGAAAAATATATATGTATATATAAGTTTTAGAATGGTTTAAATAGTAAATAAGAGAAAATTTATAGTATATGTCATATATGTGTGTTTATAGTATATAAATGAACCAAAATCCATATTTCTAGAAAGATTTCTTTGTGTTCCTGTTCTGTACATCTAACTGCCTACTAACCGTCAGCACTTAGATGTCTCCAGGCACTTAACATTCCATGGTAATGATCTCTCCAAACCTGGTTCTCAGTAAATAGAACCAGTAACCATTCAGTGGCACAAGTCAGAAATTTAGGATGCATCCCAGTACCATTTTCCCACCTAATCTGTCTCCCTTGAGTACTTACTCCATTTTTCAAGGATCCTCTCCTCAGGAAGATCTTCTCTTACTTAACATGCCCTTGGAAGTATGCTTTCACCTTACAGGTGCTCAGGGTACTGAATTCCTTTTTACTGCTCTTATTTTATAATTATGCATCCATCAGTGTGGTGTCTCTGACTAGTCTTCCTTCCCCCACACTATAGTAAGCACCGTGAGAACCGGGTAGTCAGTGCCTAGCACAACTAGGCACTCAGTAAGGATTTGTTGAGTGAATGGAGAAGTCCTATTCATTCTTCTCTGATGTTTGGCAACACAGTTAAATTTCTTTACCCCTTAAGGAATAAGCAGCAAGTCTCTTTCTCATCCAGCAGCCTAATTACTTGACATTAATGTGCTGATTTGGTTTTCACTGTTCTCTCCAGTTATAGTGCATGATACTCAAGTTTCATTTTCCATGTTGTGAATTCAGATGGTTTTATTTGGTTACTTGTTATCCGTGTATTTCAGTGATTTAATTTTTTTGGATTCTGTTTTGACCCTTTTGTTTTATAACATAGTTTACGCATTGAGGCCTGTTCTTGGTGTCCCTTGTTTAGCTTGATCATTCTCTGACTTACTCTAATGTTCATTTATTGAGAAGTATATTGAGCAAAGATACCCTTTTTGGGAAGATACATGGACCTACTTGCATAGTGTTATTATAGTGGCAGGGTTATCTCTGTAGTACCTGTAATGAAAACAAAACCTGAGAGATACCTAGGCCTTGGGAAGCTAAAGTCTAGCTATTCATTTGGCATGTATTTCTTTCAAGGGATGAATTTTACTCTGCAGTACTGATAAGATGTTTTGATAGTAGGATTAGCTAAGCCTTTTCAATGAATTATAAATAATCCTGAATCATTATCACAGGAGAAAATCAAGAAGGAAGCAAAACTAGTTAAACTACGGGTACAGATAAATGAATTATCAAATCTTTTTTTGTCAGTGCTATTCTCTGTATAAATATTGTAGAAATACTGGAAACGGCAGATATACTCAGTGATTGGAGGGATTTGAAGCCTCCTTTTACACTGGTGACAGTATTTCTCTTAATTTTAAATTTAGGCCCCTAACTATTTTAGGATGACTGGGAAAATGAAAATCTTGTTCTCTATCAGTATCTGAGTGTCCTCAGACTGAAAAGTATGTATGGATACTTGTTCCCAGGGCCACCACTGCTTGACTTCTTCACTCTCAATGTGGCTAGTAAGTCAACAATGGGCCTGGCCTGTCACTATGTTCTACTTAATTCTCATTTTTTTATTCTTCCCCGTCTTTATTTTCTTACCCTAGTATATTGTTTATGTTGCACACACAAAGACACTAGAAACATTTTTCTAATTTATTATGATATCTTCCATGAAAAGGGAGTGAAGCAGTTCAGGAAATGGGAGATTTCAGAGACTCTTAAAACAACTGCCAAAGTGTGGGCTGAGGAACTTATTCTGGTTACGTAAAAATTTCTTCTGTGCTGCTTCTAGTTTTTGTTAAAGGCAATACTGCCCTCTCGTGTCCAGAAGCCAATTCCAGCGCGTATTTTCTCAATTAAATTGCTTGTTTTACTCATCCAGTTTAGACTCTAGAACTTCTTAGAAAACAAGTAACAATTATTTAAGACTCGGTGTAGTTTGCTAGCTTGAAGTTCATTGGATCAGGTAATTTGGGGTCATACTAGAGTTGTCTATACAATAATGCCCCTCATCTGAAAGGTGATATCCAAGTTTTTTGTTTGTTTGATATTACTTTCCTCCCTTTATAAGGAAAGTGTTCCCAGTTCTTATTTTAAAAATATGATACATTGGATCATTGCCAACTTTTAAAAAGCTAAATCATTATTCTCCTTCCTTCACTTTTGTAACTGATGTGTCATTTTTCATTTCATTCTGGATATAAATCGTAATTTCTTTTGCCTGTGTTTTTTCTTCACAAGCACGCCTTTCATATAATGATAGAGGTAAGATGCATTGATGTTTGTTTTATGGTTGTGGAACTTTTTGTGGATGCATATTAAACATTTTTTTCTTAGATTTTTGTTGTTGTTGCTTTATTGTGCATCCTTTATAAATTTGTGTTACGGAATTTTTTTTTTTTTTTTTTTTTTTTACCACTTTTAGTATTAAAAACATGATTGATTTGCCACAGTAATAGTTTTTGGTTTTCAAAGAGTTGTTAACCACATTTATACTTATCTGAGTTGGAATGTAGAAACTTAGTTGATTAGATGTTAACACCTAATGGCTAGTATGTCACTAGCTTAATGTCAGCATATGCTCATTTTTACCAGGAGCTGACTTTCTGGTGAAACCCATTATCCTTTAATGTGAAATCTATATTTTCAGATAGTTTCTTTCATCTTTAGCCTCCTTAGCAAACGGGCTGGCTAGAGAAGTATAAATTGATCTTTTGCTCTCTAGAGTTTGAAGGCTTTTAGATTAGAATTTACCCTTCTCACTTGAGAACTCAGAAGAAGTACAATGATCATAGACTACTTAGCAGCTCTTCACTTCTGCTAATTTATTCCAGTCTTGAGTATAGTAATCCTACTGGGTAGCAGTATTGGGATGGGGGCACGATTTTCAGTGATTGCCATTTGTTGGTTCTCAACATGATGTCTCCTGATGCCGTAATTTTCATATACAAATGGGTAAAGAAGAGATCTAAGTGGAGGCACGTTCTACTGCATGTCTTCTTAACTGTGCAAAATAGCGTGGGGATTGCAAGAGAACTGGAGACTTAGGAAAAGTTTTCAGGAATTCCCCAGTCCTCGCAGTTGATCCCCCAAAGCTGGTTTTCTGTGTAGCGGGGCAAAGTCATGTTTTATGATAATATCAGAATGTTGCTGTCATTATGAAGTTCAAGCCCAAATTTGTCTCGCCAGGTGTTGATATATTTTAAAGGTATAAATCTTTATTCCTAGAATCAGGTACAGTTGACCCTTGAACAGTGCAGGGCTTAGGGGTCCCAATGCCGTGCACAAACCTGTGTATAACTTTTTACTCCCCCCAAAACTTAACTACTGAGTTTTGTGACTAATAACACAAATGGTCGATTAACATATATTTTGTATGTTATATGTATGATATAGTATATTCTTACAATAAAGTAAACGAGAGAGAAGAAAATGTTATTAAAATCGTAACGAAGAGAAGATACATTTACCGTACTGACTGTACTGTATTTATTAGAAAAAAATCCACATAGAAGTGGACCCCTAAAGTTCAAACCCATGTTGTTCAAGGGTAAACTGCATTGAGTTTTTTGTGGGTAAATTAGTATAATGATGCTTATAAACTACAAATAATTTGATAGTCTCAGATGATAGGATAAGTAAAAAGCCAGATATTAGAGATGCAGTTAAAGCTTCCTGTAAATTTAATGAAGAGCTGAAAAGTATGGAAGAGAATATGCTAGTAATTTTTCATTAAAAAAGCAAAAAGCCATATTGGCATTATATATTTTGTAGAGTTATGGTCTGTATTTTAATTACTTGTTTTTGAGTCTCACCTTTTAAGTATTATAGAGTATTACTTAAAAACACGTACCATTTCTAAAAGTTTGACATTCTGTAGGAATGTGCCTTTGTAGACATTTTCCTCACCTTTTAAAAATTCGCCAGTATTCTTCTTACTTTTAACAACAGTCTGTTTCAGGCTGTTATGATAGAAGGCTGAATAGAATGGTAGTATCATTAGGAGAGTGAGCTAAGATTTTTTACTGATAATGGTAGCTTAGAAACTTGCCCAACAAAGACTTGGAAACTTATGGGAACCTTGGAGTTTATTTGTGCTTTTGGAAAATATTCGGTGATCTTTTTCCCTCTAAATATAGACATTGAAAGTTATTGTATGTTTCCTAAAATTAAGGTTAGTATTATATTAAAATTGTATTTTGAACTGGTGGCATAGTCTTAATTTGAGATGTGGATTAAGTCCTCTGAATCCTGTTTTATAGACTGAATCATATCCATGTGGTTGGTACGCCTTAGAACAGAGAATGGGTAATGTCATATGTTATCGAGAGACATTATCAGTTTATATTAAAAGTTATTAAACATCTTAATGTTTAAGTTAAGAGCCATTTTCTTCTTTACGTGGTTATTTTGCTTCTTGAGCTTTCAGCTCTTATCTGCATACTTAAATTTTTGGTATCCCTGCCTGCTTTGAAAACTCGACATTTCTGACTTAGTTCTAAAGAAGGGGAATCATTGATTTTTAACTTCGTAGTTATTTAAATTTTTTCAGATTGAACTTTTTCCTGTTAGCATAATTATTTTATGCAGTTATCTAATAATTCTTGGACTTTGAGCATGAGTGCTTTCCTCTGCCTCTACAAGACTAGTTTCCCACCTTTTTCCCTCCTGTCTCCACATCCACATCCGCAGCCTGCTCCTGTCAGTAGCATCTCTTATTACAGTTATAAATGACCAGTCGAGCAATGAGGTAGGGTGGGTTTAAGTTTGATAAAACCTCTCCCTAGAGTCTTGTGTCCCTTTCCAGTAAGAATCATAACTTTAGGGGCCATACTTCTTTAAGATTTGTATCTGACTTTCTGGACTCGTCACTCTGTTAAACTATACAACACTCTTTAGCTCTACTATAACCTTTTGTCTTTTGAATGTGTGAAGGCAAAGCAACTTTTTGTAGACATTTTAAAAATAAATATCTGAGGTTGAAATGAGTCACAGGAAGTTTTCTAGTTTATCATACTATTTTGAAGTAGGAATTCTCAAGCCATTTTGTAAAGGATTGCCTACAAAGAAATTGCACCTTTGTCCTCTTTAATACTTTGCAGTATTTCTATTTTTGAGGGTCTTTCTAGTGCAGGTGTCAACTGTTTAAAATCTTGAGTGACACCAGTGGGCTGAATAGCACCCAAAGGGAGCACTGCCAGTCTTGGGGCATTAGAAGAGGGGATTTTTTCTTAAAAGGGGAGGAAAGGAAGAGAGAGATGCCGTGATACAGGAGGACATACTATTTCCAAGCGACTTAGATGCCACCCAGTGTCACAGTGTCTGTTGCTGTTGCCACAGAAATTTTAGTTCTTTGTAATACTCATTATGCAACCCTTCATACATTTTTATTACTTTTCTCTGGAAGCTTTTCAAAAGGCTTCCTACATCTTGTTTTAGTTGCAGATACTGAAATGATACAATGCTTCCAGTGAGGGTTGCCATTCTGCTTTGTATAGGAAGGATGCTCTTGTGTTTTGTAAATGTTGTACCCCTATTTATATACTATATTTGCTCCATTTTCAAAATTAACTATAGCAGTACATTTTTCTTTCATTTATCTTGCCATCTATTACGAGGAACACTCATTTTCTGGATTATAATTTCTGCTTTCTTTGCCAATCAGACTAATAATTTTTATCTCAGGTCAATTTGGGGAGGTAATTAATTATAAGCAAAGGGATTGTTAGGTTGAAAAATTAGAATGAACAGAAAAGTTTGGCTATTAACATATTTATGTGCTTTGTATTTTATACACTTATCTGCAATGTATTTGAGAATGACTGTGCATTTCTGAGATTAATGAAGAAAAGATTTAAAGATAAACAGTCATTGGAGAAAGTGGATTTTGAGGATTGTTTTCCTTTGAGAAATAGCTGTAATTTGCTGTTGCTGGCATCTTCTAATGAAGTACCAACTTGATGAAACCGTTGAAATACTGTTAATAATATCCTAAAGGTTACAGAAGATCTTAGTCCAGAAAATTAGTGAGACTGACTCAAAATGATTTGAGGTCATTTCTACTGCTGTCCTTATATAGCAATAGTGCTGAATGTCATTACGAAAACTCTCAATTCAAGTGGCTTGCCTTATTGCCTTACGATCACTATAAATAACTAGTAATGCTTGAGAACTCAGTTTTAGTAAGATTGAAGTTAGTGTCATTTGTATGTGTTTCCTGTTTCTGTCAATTGATTCCTCAGTATACTCACTTTTTTTTCTCATATTTAGCATTGATCTGTATCATGTGCTGCTTTCTGATAACTACTGTTATTGTTTATCTGTAGGACCCAGGACCACCCCCACCTTCTCCATTACTAGGTTTGAAGCCACTGCAGTTATTAGAAGTGAAAGCAAGGGGAAGATTTGGTTGTGTGTGGAAAGCCCAGCTGCTCAATGAGTACGTGGCTGTGAAGATATTTCCAATACAGGTATGTTATTGCGTCTTTCTCATCTGCGTATATTTTGTAAAAGGTGCAACTGGCTCGATTACTGTAATTCAGAAATAGTCCGAAAACACAAACCACGTTTCTGGGTGGTTCTTCGTGATACTGAGGAAAGCGATTAGTCCTTTTGTCTGCCTTCTCATCTGAGGAATGGGACTCATGGTACAGCAGTCCTTCTGTCTGTTCGGAGGGGTGGAATTCCAGTGAATGAACATAAAGGAGATCTTTTGCCAATAAAGATACTACAGAAATGTAGTATTAGTGGAGGATTCCAGTAATAGAATTTCGTTGGTTCACTTTTAATATCCCATTGACATTATCAGAAAACAAAGAGAAGAATGAAGGAATAGCATACTGGTTTTAGACTTGTTTAGAGGTATATTACCAGACTGATTCATTTTTGTCTTTCTTTGAGTGCCCATGTAATCATTTCAGATTTTGTTTGGTGAATTTTCAGAGGCAGTGAATCAAGATTTCAGATAATTGGTTTACTGTTGACTTGTTTCTCTTTTAAAGGGGGCTGACCTCATAAAACCCTGGTCTAATGCACCTCTGAGCTGTTCTTATGTTTTGTTTGAGTCCATTGGTGGTATAGATCTATGCTGATTTCTTCATCCCTGTCTTGCTTCACAGCCCTCTAGCTAATGCCTTGTGTGCTGCTCTGGTCCTGGTTGGGTTTGGTGATTCAGGCTCTGCCACTGTATCTGCACAGTGGATCTTCCTCATTCCAGAGTTACAGAATCCGTTTTTTCTTTTGTCTTAATATACCTAGCTTTTATCTTTGTTGCCTCCTCTAAAGCCTTTTTTGGTAGCAGTGCAGATACTTTAAAACTATAGTTCTTAATGGAAGAGTCTAGTCTGTTCTGCTAAGATTGACAAATTCAGGGTTGTTCTTTCATTGTGGGAAGAAGCTTAAAAGTTAGAGAAAGGCCTTTGGATATTAACACAAGGGTAACAATAGCAAGAGTAACAGTAGCTAATATTTTATTGAATGCTTCTTACTGTCAGGAAGAGGTGCTTTATATAGGAGTACTCAGTAATAGGTGTCCATATATTGCCCATATATAGAAAACACACATATACATAATACAACAACCCTATGGGGCAGACACTGTAGTCCCCATTTGCTAATGAGGAAACTGAATGATTGTCACTTGGCAAAGGTTCTTAAGATAGTTTGGATCCAGAGGGTTCCTAACCATTACGCTATGGTGCCTCCGACTTTCATTATTCTTCCACTGTGAAGAGAAACTAATTCTTTATAAGCAGACATGTAGGCAAGGAGTAGGCATGGGTTGCTTGCAGTCACAAATGAGTATAGAGTGTTTTAAATTATTGTATTGCCTATTTATACCCTATTGTGCTCCCATTGGCTTTGCAGGGTATTCTCAACATTTTAAAAACGTTTGATATGATGTTAATCTTTGAACAAAAAATTGTTTTCTATTGAGATGAAGTCATTCTACCTGAAATTCGTACTTCAGGGAGATTATTCTGAATAAACACAAGTAACTTCACACCGTGATGAAATGACACTGTATTATGGAATTGTCAGCAGAATGTGTTGCCGTTGTTAGATACAGATGTGCACCATTTCCGATGATAACTCCTGTATTTACAAACTGGAAACACAGAAGAGTATGTTTCAGGGAGTGGGGCAGGGCAGGCGTTTGTCAGAGAGTTGTTACCTTATTCTTAGATTTCTTTTAGGAAAAAATAAGACAAAATCAAAGAATCTTTTCATACTTAGCTTTATTTTTAAATTTTGCCTTACAATCTACTTGAGTAATCTCTTAGATACGGCTTAGTTGCCTGTGTTCTTTGCACTCTTACTATTCTTTCTTTTTAACTCTAGGACAAACAATCATGGCAAAATGAATATGAAGTTTATAGTTTACCTGGAATGAAGCATGAGAACATATTACAGTTCATTGGTGCAGAAAAACGAGGCACCAGTGTTGATGTGGATCTTTGGCTAATCACAGCATTTCATGAAAAGGTAAAACTACTTTCCGTTTTAACTCAGGAAAGTTTACCTCCTTAATGTTGGCTACAAATCCCTCAGACTTGTTTTTCTGGGAACAGTATGTTGTTATAGTTGGTTAATATTTATAAATAAAAATCCTTTAAAAACTAATTTATTTTAATAAAAGAGGAAAGATGGCAACTTTTTCACCTAACCCTCTACTTACGTAAAACCAGTCTTTTGTCCCTTATTTCTTGTGCTGCAGTTACCTCTCTTACAAATAATTATTTCATTGTAGCCGGTGCTTAGTCATTTTCATTTACCATTCATGATCCATCTTGATTATGTGGACCATTTTTTAGCTTGAATTTTGTGTAGCCTAGTGACAAAACTAGAGTCAGGAGATTTATCTGATCTTTGATCTGTCACTAATTTGTAATTATCACCAAAACGCAGTTGCTGTTTTCCCTCAGTTTCTCTACTTTCATAGTTAGTATGAAAGTACATGTTAATGAAATAGGAAATTGTGTTGACTTGGCAATTAGTTTCATCATTGTCAGATCTAGGTGGCTCTTAAATGTCTCTAAATTCTTGACCAGAAGGATAGTAGTAATCTCTAGAGGAAGATTCTGACATAGTTGCTTCTATGTCTTAATTTTGTGTTTTCCTAGTCCTATGATATAACTAACATCCTTGTAGTCAGTGTATTTTAACGTTTTAAATATTTTCCTGAACTCTAGATTTTCAAATAGTATTTTTGTTTGTTTGTTTGTTTTTAACTTCTGCCTTCAAAATAGGAGGAAATTGTGCCTTGTAGCAAACCTTTAAAGATTAGACGTATTCCATTCTAGTCAAATGTTTACTAGTGTGAAACTTGAACCCTTCCAGAAAGATTGTTTTTGTTTTTGTTTTTTTGGATATTATTATTCACTAAAAGTAAAGATATATTGCCTTCCATAATCTCTTAAAAGTAAAAAGGAAAGTTCTCCATGTCAAATGGCTTTTGTCCAGAGCATAAGTTGTTTTTTTTCCCCTTTTTCTTTAGGGTTCACTGTCAGACTTTCTTAAGGCTAATGTGGTCTCTTGGAATGAATTGTGTCATATTGCAGAAACCATGGCTAGAGGATTGGCATATTTGCATGAGGATATACCTGGCCTAAAAGATGGCCACAAACCTGCCATATCTCACAGGTAGAGCTAAATTTACATTATTTTCCCAAATAATTCAGTATTTATTATTTAAACTTTTAATCTACTGTGCAAAATTTGTTTTCCCCCTAATTACCTAATCATGCTAGAGGAGGCAGTTGATTTTCAAATTAGCTTTGAGAATGGCCAGGAAGTATTTTGGGTAATGTATATATTTAATATCATTAGCAGAGTTTAATTACTGACCTGTGTTTTAATTTATCTTATTTCTGAAAGCATGGTTAAGAGTGAAAGTGTATTTTGTCTATCTCAAAGGAAAAAGAAATTTGTTTTGCCTTAAAACATGATTTACTTCAGTGATATAATAAGATGTAATTAAGGAGAGACTTTGAGTATCTTTTTTTCTTGTTTGTAATGACCATGTGATCATTACCTGAGCTGAGGTGGAGGGAGGCATCATTTGAATAAATGGGCTTGAAGCCAGTAGTTGTCATACCCTCAAAAGGGAAAATGTTAGTTCCTTTAAACATGGGATCAGTTTGCCATTGTGTATTCAATTTAAAGATAGTTGCTTTAGAAACAGACCTGTAAATACAGAGAACAAACTGATGGTTGGCAGAGGAGAGGGTGGGGGTGGGAGTGGGAGTATGGACAAAATGGGTGAAGAGGAGTAGGATACAAGCTTCCATTTATGGAATAAGTAAGTCATGGGGATAAAAGGTACAACATTAGGGAATATAATCAATGGTATTGTATGGTAACAGAGAGTAACTACACTTGAGTGAGCATAGCATGATACATAGACTTGTTGAATCACAATGTTGTACACTTGAAACTAATGTAACATTGTGTGTCCATTATACACTTAATTAAAAAAACACGGTTGCTTTAAAAGTTGGTATGAACCAATTCATTTAGCAGATAATTGAGTGCCACTAGTTGGTGTTTTAGGTTGCTTGGAGGCATTACTTTTAATCCAACTCTAATAAAATAGATTGATTTTGCAAACCTTGAATGATTTCTACCTCAGAAATAGCTCCCCTTTTTTCTCACTTTCCTGCATACAGTCTGTCTCTTCCTGGATTTTTGCTCGTCTCACCTAGTCCTATAGGGAACTAATCCTTTGGCACCCCCAAAGGTTATTAGGAGTAGGATTCCTAAAAATCTTTTGAGGCTAAAATTGATTGGTTTTGGAGCATTTGTGGGTGACTACCTGTGTCTCCTCTGTCCCACTCTTGGTCTCTGTGTCTGTGCACATAAATTTAACCACTGCTCATGGCATAGATGTATGTAACTAGAGTATAGTAATCTCTAGGATGAATCAGTTGAAGCTAGTGTGTGAAAGAAGTTATCTGATTGCTTTAAAAGGGTTACTCTTTACAGAACACCAGGATCTAGCTGGAGCAGTTTGTTTATGGTGAAAATTTTCTGGTATACATTCCTAGAGATGCTTTTCTACAAGGCTGGTGAATCGAAGAACCACTAAAATAAGGGTCCATTCTAATATGTAGGCCTGTACCAGTAGGCAAAAGGCCCCAATTATTTGAGTATTCTTTCAGTTTGGTTTCTTTCTTTTTTTTTTTTAGTTTTTGATGTGGTGACCCACGATCCATTGTTTTCGTATAACACCCAGTGCTCCATGCAGTACGTGCCCTCCTTAATACCCATCACCGGGCTAACCAATCCCCCCTCCCCCCTCCCCTCTAAAACCCTGTTTGTTTCTGAGTCCATAGTCTCTCATGGTTCATCTCTCCCTCCGATTCCCCGCCCCCTTCATTTTTCCCTTCCTTCTCCTAATGTACTGTTTGGTTTCTTAAATTTCAGTTGCAATGGGTGTTTCCAACTATAAACTCTGAAATATTCATTTTACCTCAAAAAACCAGCAATTTTATGATTGGTAGGTAGGAATAACATAGATAACATGTAGGCTAGACAGTATTTTTGGAATAGCAGCTCTTTAATAAAACTGCTTTATGGACAGAGTTCCTTCTTATTGTCCATGTTATGAATAGGAGTTTATTACTCTTGTGCTTCAAGCTTTTTCTCCCTCCTTTTTCCTGTTTATCATACTTCTGTAGTTTAGTCTCCTTCTTTCCCACTTTCAATGAAAAATTTTAAAAGATAACTTGTTTAAAATTAATTTGAATACTTTATCTTTCTATTTGCAAGGGACATCAAGAGTAAAAATGTGCTGTTGAAAAACAATCTGACAGCTTGCATTGCTGACTTTGGGTTGGCATTAAAATTTGAGGCTGGCAAGTCTGCAGGTGATACCCATGGACAGGTAAGGATAGTAACTATAAACTGTAAGAAAAAATAATCTTGTCCCATATTTTCTTAGAATGGCACATCTAGATTGAATTGATCTAAAATTACTGTGACGGTTATTAAATCAGCATCTAATATAAAATGACTCTTATGTTAAATTTACTGAGGAAGACATTTTCATGTGGTGGTGAAGGACTGTTAGGAACTCAAGTGGTTTAGATCAATCAATTCATAAAACAACTTAGACACATGTCATGGGATTCTATTTTTAAAACTAATCAAGTTAGACTCCAACACACTGAAGTAGACCTCATTCTTAGGGAGTTCTTAGTAATAACACAGTAGTTTTAATTTGTTAATTCTTTCATCATCCTAAGAGGAATGGCAGAACAATCAGTTACTGTTCATGCTACTATGTATTAATATCTATTGCCTGATTTTTCCACACAACAATTACAGTTTCTTGCTTCTTGGTGTTTAGTGCTTCATTAACTCTTTAGCCAATTTTACAGCTTTTCTTTGAATTCTCTCCAGAGTTCAGAGCACTTGCAAAGCCCTGAGCAAAGAGCCTAATTAACTCTCTCTAGTTAAGATTTGTACAAAGAGCTCTGAACAATGGGAATCTTTTAAAAAAACATTATCCATATATTTTATTCTCAGAAACTGTGAGGCGAGGAAAGGTGCTTTCACGCCTACAAGATCACCTTTTTATTTTTTTATTTTTTTTATTTATTTTTTTTTTAAAGATTTATTTATTTATTTATTTGAGAGAGAGAGAATGAGAGAGAGCAAGCACATGAGAGGGGGGAGGGTCAGAGGGAGAAGCAGACTCCCTGCTGAGCAGGGAGCCCGATGCGGGACTCGATCCAGGGACTCCAGGATCATGACCTGAGCCGAAGGCAGTCGCTCAACCAACTGAGCCACCCAGGCGCCCAAGATCACCTTTTTATTAAGAAAACCAGTTTGACCTGAAAGGTGACATTTCCTTACAAAGTTGGCATGATTATTTCTTCATCTTTCAAATCATGGAAATTACTTGGTTATCTGTCAGCTTTCGTTTTTCCCAGTATATCCTATTGACCTCCAAGAATAGTTATTAAAGAATCACAGCATAACAAATTTTGGCAATACTGACTGATGATACAAGAATTTAGTTTACAGCAATGGTCAGCAGTCAGTTCTAGGAAAGTTGATACCAAATGTGTTTGGGAATGAAGGCAGTCCTATGGAGTATATTGCGGAGGAGGGAGATTGTGCAAGAGGCCCAGGGAGCTGACTTGTGTGATTATCATAAAACTAAATGTGGGGAACCGTTTAATCCTCTGGCACTTCATAACCCTCTTCCCCCCTTTTCTTAAGAAAAAAATTTGAGACTTATTCCTACCTTTTACTGTCCTCTCAATTGGTTTACATGAGGAGGTAAAAATAATTACTTATTACATCACTGGTTACTTGACTTTAGACTTCTTGTACCAGAAAATTTCAAAATTCATGTTATTGTACATTTTACATATATAAAGATAAGGTTTTTATCTTATTAATTTACAAAAGAGAGGACATTTTACACTAAGAAGGTAGTTGTCACTTTATAAGAAAAGTACTTTGGGGGGCGCCTGGGTGGCTCAGTCGTTGGGCGTCTGCCTTCGGCTCAGGTCATGATCCCAGGGTCCTGGGATCGAGCCCCGCGTCGGGCTCCCTGCTCGGCGGGAGGCCTGCTTCTCCCTCTCCCACACCCCCTGCTTGTGTTCCCTCTCTCACTGTGTCTCTCTCTGTCAAATAAATAAATAAAATCTTTAAAAAAAAAAAAAAAAAAAAAAAGAAAAGTACTTTGGATGGCATATATCTTTTTTTTTCTGCTAAGAACTTTTTTTTCTTATATTCAATTAGCTAACACATAATAATACATCATTAGTTTTTGTTGTGTTCAACGATTCATTAGTTGCATATAACACCCAGTGGTCATCACCACATGTGCCTTCCTTAATACATTTATCTTTAAGAGAAAAGTAAACTTTTGAGAAATGCTTGCTTATGGTACAGTTAAAGATGCAAAAAAAGCAGAGCTACTGTTTTTTTCTTTCTTTAAAGTGTTGTTATTAAATGAATTAAAAACTTGAGCTTTGGAGTCTTAGTGATCTATTCCCTTTTTTAGACATTTCTATTGTATGTGCGTTCACAGATAATTGTCTAACTTGTAATCTAGAGATCAGTCACCTGAGGATAGAGCTTTTCGGAATACCATTATCTGGCCACTCCCTAGATCTCCAAAAACTCAATTAGAGTGATCCACCCAGCTATCCTATAAGAATTTTTTAAGCATTCATATGTGAATATTGTCAAGCACCAACCAAGGCTAGCTATAGTAGCTTAGTAACCATAGTTCCAATACTAAGAAATACCAAATTGTTAGGGACAGATATAAAGAATTCCAAGGCAGAATTCATGAATGAATAAATATGTACACGTTGTAGAAACAGAACTTTTAAAAGTTTATCCATTCTTTACTTGGCTAATTCTTTTTAAGTTTTATATTACTACTTTTTGTTAATAAAGAAAGAGAAACCCTCAAAAATGAGTATTCTTTTTTTTTTAAAGATACACATTTCAAACAGGATGCAAAGGTACAATTGAGAAGTATAGTTTTCTTGTCCTTGTCTCCCAACAGAACAACCATTGTTTTTGTGATTACTTCCAGAAGGGGGAAAAAATTCTAAGCCAGCGCCAGCATAATGTTTGCTGATATATTTATTAAAGTGTATCCAGAAAGGATCTCAGTATATATACTGCTTTGTTCCTTGCTGTACAGTGTTTTTGGAAACTTTTCCATATCAGTCCAGATTTATTTCATGTTTTTTCAGAGCTGCATAGTACTCTGTTTAAGAAATCCCTGCTGATGGAAACTTCCCATTTCTAGTGTCTTGGCTGTTATTACTTGAAATGGAATACAGTGCTCCTTGACTCTGTAGTCTGGTGGTCATAATTTGGTTCCCTTACCTGATACGATAGCAGACCACATTTGGTTTTGATTCTTTTTACAAAATCATAAAATGTTAGTTCATAAAGTTAATGAATGAGTACTGTTTGCTTTCAACATCTTTTTCAGGTTGGTACCCGGAGGTATATGGCTCCAGAGGTATTAGAGGGTGCTATAAACTTCCAAAGGGATGCATTTTTGAGGATAGATATGTACGCCATGGGATTAGTCCTGTGGGAACTGGCTTCTCGCTGTACTGCCGCAGATGGTAAGGGAAAAAATATTTTTTTTAAAAAAAAGATATGCCTGTTGTCTACTACACATATATGAAAAGGGATGATTATACTCAAAAGGTAATATTTCAAAGTACAAAAAACTTTTTTTAAGTAGACTCCAAGAGGTAGTGGCTTAAACGGAATTCAGGAGGCAAGGGGATGGGGGCAGGCTGGAGAGGGAAGGTATGGGCATGTATTGATCCTTTACCATTGCCATGTATTTTGCACTAGGCCCTTCACATACCTTTAGCTAATTTCCTAAAACTCCTTTGGAGGTAGTTACTATCTTAGTTTTATACATGAGCAATTTGAGGCTCAAATTTTAAGGAGAAATTAAGCAGATTGCCAGTTTTAGCTTCAAGGTGGTAAATGGTGAAACCTAGATTTGAAACTCTGATCCAAATGTAGGGATAGGGCTGCCACTTTGGTAGGTCCTGCAGGTCCTGCCTGCCCCCAGGTTGCAAAGTCAACTCTTTTGGCAAGAGGAGATAAAGGAAGAGTTGGGGGATTTTCCCTTCAGGACACTCAAGGCTGAATCTATTCATCACTCCCATGATGTCAATATATACTTAACCAGATTGAATTTACAGTCCATCCTCCAGGGCACAAAATTGAGCATGTCTTTGGATATACCACAGGTTAAATTCTGTCTCCTTACAGCCTTGAAAGTCTGAGCTGATGTAGACGTTATTATGAACACTAGTTATATTCTCTTGCACACCGTGGTTCTAAAGAATTATTGTTTTTGTTATGTAAGTCCTTGTTCAAGTCCTATAAATATTTGCACTGATCGATTGATAATAAGCTTGCATACTATTTTCCTGGCGTGACAAAATTATAGTGTGCTAGATACTATCTTTAGTGCTTCTCAGAAGTTCTCCATTCTCTTCACTTGTGTTGCGGTACTTTTTTTTGGACGCGAAAATATAAAGCAGACATCTTGATAAATGTAAATTAGCTTGATCGTTTTCTTTTAATTTATAATTACGTAAAAACTTCCTACAGATTGTGAAAAGACCATAGAAGAAAGTTGTGTGGAGTATTTAAACCAACTTAACGTATATTTATGAGAATACTATGTTTTCTGAGTACTGTAATGGTCTCTCAGTGTAGGACAGACTGACTACCTCTGGTATATGAAATTTGATTTGGGGTACTGTGCTTTTAAAGGGAACTTAGTAGAGTGCTCAGGAATGGATAGCCATTCCTTCTTCTAAGATTGGGGGTTTGGCATGGGGGTGGATCCAGACCTAAGAAAGTTTGAAGCAGTTTGGATATAATTCTAGCTTAGAAGTCTAGAGGAAGAGTAAGCTGTTCAGTGTAGTTTGGCTCAAAGTGGAAGAGGAAGTACATTTATTATGTGCATTTATGGAAGCAGAAATAGGTTGGATGGCAGATGTTATAGGAAAATGTATTTTATAAGAACTTTAATAATGTGAACTCTCCAAAGCCAACCATTGGATATGGTGTTGTAGGGGATATACAAGGCCCTGCCCTTAAGCAATGTATAGTTTAATTAAGGGGATAAAATATATCCTGGACAATTGACTCTAGAGTAAGGTAAGTGTGAATTGCCTAGCTTCGTGCTCAGTACATAGATATTCAGTAAGTTATTTTGGATGAGTGTAATACCTGAGGAATGTTAAGAGAGTGTTAATGGGAGCTTAGAGAAGTGAAAAATGCTTTGTTTTGGGGTAGAACGGTTATCAGGGAAGATTTTATGAAAAATGAGAAGGACAGATGCTGATACATATATATATTTTAAAGATTTTATTTATTTATTTGAGAGAGAAAGACACAGCGAGAAAGGGAACACAAGCAGGGGGAGTGGGAGAGGGAGAAGCAGGCTTCCCGTGGAGCAGGGAGCCCGTTGTGGGGCTCGATCCCAGGACCCTGGGATCATGACCTGAGCCGAAGGCAGATGCTTAACGACTGAGCCACCCAGGCGACCCGATGCTGATATTTCTAAAATGCTTGGCATGTGCTATGAAACAATTGCAGAGTCAGGGATTTCTGACCCTTAAGTCAGAAATTGGGGCAGGAGGGGACAGTGTGAACATTGCTCAAGTGAGTACTTTAAAATTGGTTGATGGCTAATTGTTGATGGTTCAGTTCAGTGACTCTCAGACTTTAATGTGTACTAAACTCCTGATAAAGTTCATGTTGACTCAGTAGGTCTGGGCTGGGGCCTGATACTTCTATTTCTTGCAGGCTACAAGTCAGTGCCAGTGCTGCTGAGCTGCGGACCACATTTTGAATAGCAAGAGTTAAATAGACATTTTAGAATGTCAGTACTCTGAGTCACTGGAAGTGCTTAAGCGGAGACGGACTATCCAGGCATCAAGGATTCTTCCATTTGGAGAGGCTGGAGTTAGATGTCCTCCTTTGTGATTCATTGTTTATAACTTATGTCCTATCCAGGAGTAGGAGTATCTGTACAAGGTTTAGGTCCATATACAGACCCTTTATATGCAATTGCTCTTTAGTGAACGGTTTCTGTCAAGGGGAGACAGCACAGTGATTGAAAACACAGACTTTAGTGGCAGAGATGGATTCAAATTTCACTCTACCACCTAACAGCTGTATGCCCTTGTGCAAATTATGGAACTTTTCTGAGCTGCTTTCCTATCTGTAAGATAGAGGTAATGTCACCTTCACTCTGTGGAGGTGTAAAATGGAAGGAAATAACATATGAAGTTACTAGTCAGGGTAAGTGCTTATTAAATATTAGTATTAACTTGTAACTACATTATCCTATTTGAGTATGCCTAAGAAAAATGGAGCAATTTATTTTGTTGAATACATTTTGTCTGTGAAGGCATATTCTGAAGGCTAGTTGGGAACCCTATTTGGAGTATGCTGGTGATTTTTTTAAAAACGATTTTTGGCAGCTTTTGTGAGGAGGGCGTGTGACTCTGAGGTACATAATTCCTCATGCAGAACGTGTAGGGGGTTAGGATGTGTCACAGAATAAAGATGGTTATAAGAGACTGACCCCCAAATTGTTAGATGGAAGCACCACTGTTTACAGTCTGATTTGAATTGTGAGAAGTACTTAAAGGGATATTATAGCCTCGATTTGCAAATATTGTTGGTTCCCTGTGGGCCTATCTGTGTATGGAGATAGGCATATTCCTCATACAATAGATGAGAAAGCTCCTTATGCAAATTTAGCAGGCTTATGCCAAATTGTAGAGTTTTTGATTTCTCCTAAACTAGCATTTGGGTCATAATGTGGTAGAAGTAGTTGAGAATGTTTTTATCTCCTGTCATTATAGCATTTAACAGTTGGGAAAAGGTGATACAGAGTATGTTTCAGAAAGGTTGTTCCAGTTTGGAAGTCAGGAAGATTTGAATTAAAATGATTTTTTTTTTTCATTTTAGGACCTGTAGATGAATACATGTTGCCATTTGAGGAGGAAATTGGCCAGCATCCATCTCTTGAAGACATGCAGGAAGTTGTTGTGCATAAAAAAAAGAGGCCTGTTTTAAGAGATTATTGGCAGAAACATGCTGTAAGTTAGCTTTTCATTTGAAATTCCAATAAAATGCTTTTCAGAGGAATGATTTCTATCTCTGCACACTTCTGGGACGATTTTCTGGGGAGGTTATCTTCATACAGGATATTGTCTAGAGTCTACAAACTACAGAATTTTAGGGCTATGAGGGAAGATGAAGTCATTAAACCTAAGGGGCTTGCATTGCTATGGTCCTGTGTTTGTCTCTTGTTTGGAGAGCTTCCCAGGGAAAGGAGTACCTGACTCTGAGCATGTGGAAAGGTGGGTAACCTTGATGATCACCAGCTTCCTTTAAGATGGTATTTTTAAAGTAAAGCAGTTTCTGTTCTCTATGTTTTTGATTTGGGACTGGACTTTGTTCAGGTCCTTAAGAATGGTCTAAAACTAGAGACTTAGGTAGGTGAAGAATGGAACGCTATTGCCCTGGTTATTGTGGTCCAAATATAACTGGAAACATGGATTAAAAACCAGGTAGAGAATCTCAAGGATGCTTTTCTAACCTTTTTTTCTATTTAACTGCAAGACAGAAATGCCGGTATTAACTAAGAAAACAATAAAAATTGTTTAAAAAAAAATTAGCCTTGGTTTTGAGTCTAGATCAGGGGTTAGCATTGAACTGACCTGGTTTATATGCAATGGCTAGGGATTTTTGGAATTAAAAAAACCTAATTACCTCCTGTGATAGTCTCGGATGCTATAAGAAATTTGATTTTTCTTAGTGCTTTTCGTCCATTTCCTGCATACAATAGATACTCATAAGTGAATGCTGACACATAACAACAAACTTGGCTAATCTTGAAACTTTGACTCACAAAAATAACAATTTCTTTATGGACATTTTATCGTTTCCTAATAGAAAACAAAATCTGCTACAGTGTTTGAATATGTTTTTCATTTTTAGGGAATGGCAATGCTCTGTGAAACGATAGAAGAATGTTGGGATCACGATGCAGAAGCCAGGTTATCAGCTGGATGTGTAGGTGAAAGAATCACTCAGATGCAAAGACTAACAAATATCATTACCACAGAGGACATTGTAACAGTGGTCACGATGGTGACAAATGTTGACTTTCCTCCCAAAGAATCTAGTCTATGATGGTTGCACCATGTGTCCACAGTGAGAAACAGGACTCTGAACTGGAGCTGCTAAGCTGATGAAACTGCTCACAGTTTATTTTCTGTGAGAAATGAGTAGGAGGTCTCCTGGACATGTCAGGAAGAAGACCCTCATTTAAAAATGTGGCTCTGGGAGACTTACAGCATTGCCTGCAGCAGAGACGTGAAGGACATGAGACTAAGAGAAGTTGCAGACTCTATAAAGAAACTTTTGAAAAAGTGTACATGAAGAACGTAGCCCTCTCCAAATCAAGGATCTTTTGGACCTGGCTAATCAAGTGTTTGAAAACTGACATCAGATTTCGTAATGTCTGTCAGAAGACACTAATTCCTTAAATGAACTACTGCTTTTTTTTTTAAATCAAAAACTTTTCATTTCAGATTTGAAAAAGGGTAACTTGTTTTTATTGCATTTGCTGTTGTGTTTGTATGAATGACTATTGTAATGCCAACACGACACGGCTTGTGAATGTTTGGTGTGCTGCTGTTCTGTGTACATAAACAGAGGCATCAGAGTGGGGTACAGGAGAGAGGCTTCCAAGCATTACTTTAACCTCCCTCAACAAGGTATACCTCAGTTCCACGGTTGCTAAATTATAAAATTGAGAACACTAACAAAATTGGAATAATAAATTGATCCATGTTTTGTAACAAGGTATTACAAATTCACTGTGTTATTTAAGAAAAAAAGGTAAGCTATGGTCAGTGCCAACACTAAGTGGCCATTCATTAAGCAGTGTTTTAGCTTTTCTTGTGCTAGCTTGTAATTTAAGGGAAAAAAGTGTTTTTTGAAATGAAAAAATGGTATCATTTCCCCCTTTTTCCCATGTTTTAAAGCTTCACCTTCTATCCAGTTCCCAAATTATTGCATATTTACCTAAGTATTTTTTTAGGTGTGCTGTGTTTGGGGAATATTTGAAAATTTAAAGCATGATTTAAATTTTTTAAAGTGAGCTGTGACACTGGAAAGCTCTTCATTTTTATTCTTTTAAAATAGATTTTTTTCCTATTTATGTATGTAAAATTGTAGTGTATTTCTTTTCACCGAACAGTGTGTGGGACATTCTTTATCACTGTTTAAGGATCACCTCAGGAAGTGTCATTACCCAGAATTCCTCACTCTCTGCTTTGAGACTTGTAACTTTATCACTATATTTCTGCTTGGTGCCATCTTGTCAGAGTAATACTTTGATGTCTGTGATATGTAAAGAATTATCCTAGGATAGAGGTTTTAAATTTTAAGCACAGATTTCAAATGTTACTGCTTTAAAACAAATCAGGGATAACAAGTTATACTTATAAACTTAAAATATGCAATGACATTTAGAGGTAACCGATGTTGATATAGGTAATATAGCCTCGCCTCCTCCTGCAAATTGCTTTCACACTATGACTTTTAGGATAGTTGATTGATGCCTTATCCTTGATAAGAAAATGGAATCGATGGTAGGTAGGTGCCAAAGTGCTTTTCAAAACAATACTGGATTAGAATATAATTGGATTGTTCCTCAAATTTATATAGGCCAAAGTAAAACAGTAATTTCCTGAATTTCTAAATTACTGACCAACAAATAGCCAGTATTATGCTACGTACTTTCGTCAGGTCATTTTAAAATCCATACATTGATTTTATAAAAGAATTTTTTACATGTCACTATCAGGAGCTCACTGTGAATGTATTACCTTCATATGGCTATTTAACCACACAGTACACTACATTTTACATATAATGTGCACTTAATCTCTGGGAATAATAAATTATATTATTTATAAATAATGCATAGGTCAACAGACTCTAAAGCAGGGAGGGAAAGAAGAGTAATAGCATTGTTGTCTGCGTGCCACACACCATGCAGAACTTTGTGCTCTTGGGTCACATATGTACCCAAGTTTTCATTGTATTCCTAAAGAATTCCCTTTTCAATGTTGAGTTCACCTCTTTATTTCAAAAAGTACTTGACATCTCAACTGATTTGGTTTAACTTCCACTTTGAAACTATTCAAGATGGGAAAGTGACAATGTTCACACAGAAATTGTCCATCTCCTGAAGACTAAGTTCTACCTGTTCTAAACATTTAATTTTAAAAGTAAGAAAAAATCAAATCAAAACAAAAACAAGGAATATTATGATGAATGTTTGGCTTATGTGAGCACTAGTGATAAATTTTATAAGATCAGTTATTCAAAAGATAGTTTTCTCTTCATGTTAGAAAAAATTTTTAGAAATCCTGGGTATTGTACTTAACTCTAGCTAACCAACTTTAAGACTTGTATCCTTTTGAAAACTATATTAATAGAAAAACACTTTTTATAAGCAGTAAAATAAGAATGTTCCAGTGACTACCTGTCCTGATACCTAGTCTTGTTAAAACTTTCATTTGCAGGGCATTTTCATGTTTGGTTTACAGTCAGCACAGAGTGGGCAAGCTTACAAAAAGTTTGAGCTGGGATACTGAAAAAAAGAAAGATCAAAGAATGAGAAAAACGATGACTTCTTTGTTTTGGGGTGAACTGAGACCCCAATAATTTTTTCCTCATGTGTATGGTGCTCCTTACGATTCGTCTTGTATTTTGCCTTTCTGATACCCATCAGAACTGCTGCTCTAACTTCCACTCTTTACCTTGCCCAAATCTCCATGTAAGGAATGCTTTATGATCAACTGCCATAGGACTGATGGATTAACCAGTGTTTGGCTTTATTCGAAGTCTATGCCCTGCACAGCTCTTGTATGTATTTTAGATGCTAGGACGTTTTTAGCATGTGAAGTGTGACTCTTGTTTGAATGTTTATTACAGGTACCTTGTGAATTCCAGAACAGAGACTGTGCCTCAAAATTGTTGGTCCCATGAATTTGCACTACCTTTCATGGTGATGTTTTGAAAATGCAATCAGGAAAAAACCCCAAGAAGTTTGGAATTTAAAAATAGAATCATCTATCATGAAATTGAAAAAGAACCTCTTCTTCCTCCTTTCCTCAATCCTAAGTAACAGCTACATTTAAGTAAAATGCAGGCGGGTAGGGGAAAAAAAACCCTGGCCAGATGATAAGTTTAAGTGGAATTAAACTTAACTATTAAAAAAAAAAATGCTTCTCCACAAATATTTTCCAGTTTCTCTTTTTTACCTTTTTAAAAAATTACTTTTTAGAAACATTTGGTATAATGTGCATAAAATTATTTACTGATTTATGGGCAAAATGATACAAGTAGCATCTTGATTGAACATCATTTACCTCAGATATTCAACCAGCAGTACATTTTTTATGCAGTCTCAATCCATATCCTATTTGTTACCTCTCAAAATATTGGTAAGCAATTATTTTAGCTTTACTCTGTATTTCTTGTCAGTGTTTTGGGCACAGGTTGTTGTACTACTGTCAAATTGTACTTGCTATTTTTTTCTGCAAGTATTTAACAAAAAGTTAAAAAAAAAAAAAGCCCCATAAAACCCCACCTTGGATAAGTGATTGTTAAATATTGTACAATAAAATGTATGCTATCCCCATTCCATCCCCGAGTTAAATAAAAAAAATGAATATGGTATGATTTGCTTACGGTTTTTCTTTAGCTATACATTTTTCTTAAAAAGGGGAACAGCAGCTTTGTCATTTATGGCGAGGCTCACACCTTGAGATATGCAAGAATGGGGATAGTGGTGAAAAGGAAGTTTGTCAAGGGTGGCGTTTCCCCCCTTTATAAGTCTAAGCAGATTGTATTCCCCGCAAGGTATGTATATTAGTCCTGCCAGTTTTAGGAAACCAGAGGCTAGCAGGCATTAGTTACCTTGTCTTTTCATATGGCAACAGAAAAATGTGGCTTACGAAATTGTCATCAAATATACAAACCACTCTTCCTAAAGGATATTAACTAGTTTACTGACGGAATGGAAGAATTCTGGTATTTTCACTTAGGGTAATCAGTAAGAGTAATCGTCAAGGAAGCTAGCTTTCATTTACATTTTTAATGTTGCCAAGGCTTTTGTTTATCGTGTGGCTTTCAAAAGAAGGGATTGGAAAGCCCCACGGGAGCACTGTGTCATAGTTCACACCAATGGATTCTCAACCCGGACTGCTTTCTAAACCAAGTGAAAACGCAAACTAGAATGGAATATGCACTGAATCACTACCAAAAGACTGAAATTGTTTTCCACAGCATCAGCATGTTCTGCTAAACTGATTTTTTGGGAAGTTAATACATAATATATACTCAACATACATAGCATTAGGATATGGTACGTTTGGACCAGCAAGTTTTAATTCCTCAGAGCCATTCACCACATGAACTGGAGGTGTTGTGTTTTGTTTTGAAGAAGATCCTGTTTTGGATAGGGTACTTGGAAGGGTCACGTGAGTCAAAACTGCACTGAAACCTCTAACACTCTTCCTCACCTGTTTTGCTAACCTTTTTTCCAATTTGCGTTAAGAATTGTTTCACTGAAAATGAAAACCCACCCTGTGACTTACAGTTTTCTAATCTGTATACTGGGTGTTGGTGGATCTTCTGCAGGTCTTCGTAACCAGGAAGGCACATGAGAGCTTTCAGCCTTGTAGTGGCATCTTAAGCTAATAATTTGCAGTCTTGAAATAAAGTTGTTCAGATGCTTGCACAGTGAGTGCCATTAAGGCAGATAATACTTCCCTAAAATAGTTCAGAAAATTTTCTTAAAGGGAAAACTCTAGCTCAAGTGTAAAATCCTTGCTTCCAGTAGCAGTGATGCTACCAATGCTAACTATTTTGGCAAAATATCCCCTAAAAATCTGTAGACTATTGCATAGAACCAGTATGTAAGCCTTACCTTTACTGAGACACTGCTGAAAAGTAAATGACAGTGATCTGAAGACTTAGAAGGCAGGGAAGGAACAGCTACGTCTGCAAAAAAATAGGTTGAACTGAAGAGCTACTTTTTTATGCACAGAAATATTATAGTCCAATCTATACCTATACTTCCTGAAAACCAGATAAATCACTTCTTAGAGCATACTTTAAAAAATACGTGGCAAGAACCAGTTAATGAATTTTAGTTCTTGATAGTGGGGCTTTGGTGTCAGTCAAACCTGAGTTGAATTCCAGGGTCTGTCAATCATTCTCCACCTGTGTGATTTTGAACACTGCCACTATGATGTTAGTTTTCTCAAGTGTAAGTAACAGTCCCTGAATATCACAGGGCGTTTGATAGTTAAAAGGATTATGAACACAAGGATGGAGACTGCCTTTTGAAAACAACATGCAATCAAATATTCTTGAATAAATGAAGTCACTAACACTTGGCAAATGCTTATTAAATTTCATTCTTAACAGATACCTGGAATTAGTTCTTGGACTCCTGAATTTTATAAGGTTAGCATTTCTACATTCCCTTTAGAGATTTACTTTTTGATACAAATAAATTTAGTCAATAGTGCCAAACACTTCCCATTAATTGTGGGAATGGTTTTCCAGGCATTTCCTAAAGTCCCCATTAAAAAGACAAATTCTGATCCTTTGGGGCCTAGGAGAGGCCCAAGAATTTTTTTTTTTTTAAACATTTCATGAAATCTTTAATGAAACTGGGAAGAATTTGCCTTTTAAAAAATTCTACAAGGGATTCTTCTGTAGATGATATGATTAAGTACCACCTTTTGAGAAGCCTGGAAGAAATTCATGTTCAAACTTCTCACTTTTTTCTTCCACGTGAACTATCTTCTGCCAAACTGGTCAGTCTCCTGAACTAGAAGACCTGGGTCTGGGGTAGAATCCAAAATTTCCATGGATAGAGAAAAGAAAATGCGACACCTCCCAGTGGACCAAAAGATTCCTCAGTACACCTCAACTCTTACCATTGTTTCTTTACTGCTTTTAGGATTTGTAAAAACACTTGGCTGCTGGGTTGAAATGATCTCTTCAAATATACCGCATAAATACTTGACAAGTGTTAAATAAGCATATGGTTCACTCCCTAAAACAGTCACATTTATTTCTTTGCACTGCTACTTACAACATAATCTAAATCACTGGAATTATAAATCATGTAACTGCTCATGATTCAAAGGCAAGACACAGTCAAGACACTACATGTGTAACAGTCTCCCATAAATACAAAAATACAGATTTATAAATATAAGAAAATGTAATAACATATCTTGCTAAAGGACAGTAGCTTTGAGTTCCTTACAGAAGAATGCCTGTAACTCCGTAACTGAAGCCACTGGTTATATTCATAACCAGCTGAGTGAGGATGTTGCCCACTGCCTAACATCTGTAGGACAGTTGGGGTATTTCTGCAAAGCATTCATAATTTGAGTATTATCCAAAAGTAGTTTCATCAGCTGGTACTCTCTCTGTGTATTTACCGAAGTCCTTTCCATGGGCCTTATTAATTCTAACTGTTGTAAGTGTTCAAAAGCCTGGAAGATGAAAGAAATAGTTTAGGTTGAATAGGGCAAGTAAAATAATAACGTTAATCCAGAGAACATTTAGGGTTGTGTTTAACTGTAGAAGAGAGTGCCAGGAAACAAAACTTAACAGAAATCAGTAGGGATCAAAAACAACTCTCATCAACCTCATAAAACTTCATCTATCAGGTGAGGCAGTGTTAATACACAGTTATCTGTCCCTGCATTGTTGAATGCGAACAGGGCAAACTCTAATTCAGTCTGCACAATATGGTTTTTCTTCCAAACCTCATTCTGTACCATATCACCTGCTAGTACTTAAGGGCTTCCAGTTCTCTCTATAAAAATCTAACATCTGATAAGACCAGTATTTTAATTACCTAGGTTATTCAAATTTGCATTTACATTCTCTTTCTAGTTTTGTAAGACTTTGCTACGTAGAATTTAATACAGCTGCAAAAAAAGCCAGAGGCAGGAAAGACCCCTAGGAGTACACCCAAGCCTATTCAGCTGACCCTATAAATAAATGATTCAGCAGAGTGGTATGGGCATGAAGGAAAGAAGACAGCCTCCTTTTTCCCTCTGAAGAGCATGCCACCACCTGTCACAAAGTCCCTTTCCTCCATCTTCCCCCCCCTTAAAAGGGTTACGATCTGTTTCCTCTCACCTCTAATATTCACGTATTATGTCTTTTGTACCCTGATTGTTGTTTTAGGTATTTTATTGGCGTATGAAAAAAAAAGAAGCCATTAAATCATGACATGGTAACTATTAAATACTGACCCAGTGAAACACATTCTGGAGTTTTCTATTCTTACAACCACACTGTAAAAAATATCATTGGAATATAATCTTTATGTATCATAAAAAGTCTTCTGATGAAAAGAGAAATAACACAGCCACCATTCGTTTCTGAAAATGAGAAAATACCAGAGGCTGCAGGTATTATTAGGGCTGAATAAAATGGAGATTTAAAATATTTCTAGGCAGCAAAATACTTTATTTAAAATGCAGAAGCGAGCAGGTACAAAATACAAATCACTCACAAGAATTTAAATATTCATGTAACCCTTTGTACTCACAACCTCCACAAACTATGACTATCAGACAGACATGGACATGAGGAAGGGGAAAAAACCAACCTCCAGTAGGCTGAATACATTCCCTGTTCTTTTAAAGAAACGGTAATGCCCTGTACTCACATTTTTTTATTTGGTACAAGAAATAGAATTCTGACCATTAAGGCCTATAAAGGGTGATAAAGGACTTATGGATCCATTGCTAGAAAGAAAGAAAGGAAGAGAGAAAGAAAGAAAAAGAAGGAAAGGAAGGAGGGCAGGAAAAAAAGAAGGGAAGGGAAGAAAGGAGGGAAGGAAGGAAGGGTGGGAAGGAAAGAAAGGAGGGAAAGAGGGAAAGAAAGGAAGGAAGGAGGGAGGGAAGGAGATGCTTTTCCCCATAAAGTCCTCTAGAGCTGCGCTGTCCAGTAAGGTGACCACAGAGGGCTACTGCTATTCGTGGAACTTGATTTTTAATTTTATTTATTAAATTTAATGTAAAATTTGATACTCAAGTCAATGAGAAAATTTTAAGTTCGTTTGGAATAATTCAGAATGTAAATCTACTTCAGCTACAAATTTTATGAAATCTAAAGAACAAGTATTTCCAATGAATATTTAGTGAATTAAGATCGCTTTAAGTGTAAACACACATGAAATTTCAAAAACTTAATACAAAACAAAATAAAGTATATCACAATAATTTTCTGTATTGATTATAGACTAAAATGTTTTTGGTATATTAGGTTAAATAAAATTTATCATTAAAGTTAATTTCACCTTTTTAACTTTTTGTTGCTACTAGAAAATCCAGTATTACACTATGTGGCTCACATATTTCTAAAGGACAATGGTACACTCTAATGAAGTTCTTCAAGTTTTAAAACTCATGACTTAACCAATCCCTAATAAAACTTTGTATGTCCTCACTAGCCCATATTTTATCCTTTAGTTTTTATTAATGGCTAATATTGTCATTTTTATCTTTTTACTGCTAAGATTATAAAGCCAACCTTTGGGTTGTACAGGGACAGAATTTTATTGATAAACTGTAATGTATAGTTCTTTGCACAATGCAGTGCTAGAAACAGACAGTAGAGGGCAGTATACTTCCACAAACTGGGAAATACCTGACTGCTTTAGAATTATTCAAACGTTTCATTTTGAGATAATTTGTCTGTTATGCAAAAAAAATTTCTATGATAAATACCTAATGTATCAAAATTAGAGTTCAACTATGATATATACAATCAAACTGGATGTAAAAACATACCTGTATGCAGAAAAATAACAGTGACCTTAAATCTTACCTTCATGACAACAGGTTTCTCAAAATTATAAACAGAATGGGCCTTCCTTTGAACAAACTTCTGAAACTCTGGACAGAAAGCAATAACAACATTAACACCCTCAAATAAGCAGTGAGGCAGAGTCAGAAAGAAACCAAAGTCTCATCTCACCATTATAGACCATTTGAAAGTTAAAGGGCTCCTCTTCATAGATGTCATTTAAATGTTTCATTGCTATTATAAGACAGATTTCCAAGACTGACAGACCTATAGTAAAAGGAAAACGAATTATGAGTTGTCTGTTAACTTACTGATCCATAAGATTGAAGTAACTGTCCTCCAAATAGAATAATAAAGTGAAAGACCATGGTTTTGAGGGGTGGCAGGAGATCAAGGCCTCCCCCAGGTTCAAACGTGTTTCAGTCACTATTACTTATACAATCCTAAGCAAACTGCTCCACCTTCCTGGGCTTAGCTTTCATATAAGCAAACTAAGAATCTTCTTAAGCTTACAGAGATGTTATAAGGATTAGAGAGAATACTATCAAGCACTTATCACATGGCCCATAATAAACATAAACTGACACTGCAATTGTGTACTTTATTTATTTATTAAAATTTTATTTATTTGAGGGGGGGAGAGGTGCAGACCCTCCACTGAGCAGGGAGCCTGACCCAGGGCTCGATCCCAGGACCCTGAGATCATGACCTGAGCCAAAAGCAGACGTTCAGACTGAGCCACCCAGGTGCCCCTGCAATTATGTACTTTAAATCACGTAGGGTCCTTGATTATTCAGAGAAACCCTAAACACCTGGAAATTGTATCTATTTTTTTTTTTTTTCCTGGAGAGAAGAAAATTCATTAACTTCTTAAAAGGGATAGTGAACCTTCAATGCCAAGGCTCTTTAGTAGCACTTGATGCAATGTGAATGCCTGCAATATAAGTCTTAGCTGGATTTCCAATGTAGCAAGGGAGGGAGAGCATTGAGATTCTTTCACTTTAAATGGGAGTGATAATACCTTTTGCAGGGCTTAGTTAAAGGATGTATGGATATAAAAGTATTCTGTGTTATACCCAATGTTAAGTATAATTTTGAAAGAATTCCATTATATTAAGTTAAACTTATAAAAAACTAATTAAGCAGGCTTCTCACCATGTACAATATTTGCTTTAGAGTCCATGCTACACAACTGGTTTGCCTCTATCACATCTGCTGCAGTCATAAACGGGTGTGATGTTGTTACACGATTTAAAGCAAGCATCTAGGGAAATATGGATTAGAAAAACATTTACATGTTTACTTAGGCATTCTGGAGATATTACTGAACAAAATTTCTTCATTTGGAGTCTATTCTTACGGAAGAGTTAATATTAATACTTGGGAAAGGTATTCTCATACTTGGCTCTATTAAAATATAGTATTTCAATACATATGCTATGTAACTCTATAAATGTAAAGCATAAAAAAAAAAAGTTCTTGCTGTTCTCTCTACCTCTTCCCACCTGCACATCTTATTTGCAATTCCTCAAAAGAAAAACACTTAAAAAGGAGTAGAGCAAGAAGAGATCCAAAATAGGTAAGAATGCTATTCAAAGGTTATTTTGATTTCATGGGAAAATGGAGTAGGGAAGTACCTGAGCTCACTTCCTCCCATGGACACAAGATTGAAACTACATATAAAGCAACTCTGAGAACGCTCTGAAAACCAGCAGCTGAGGATTGTGTGTGTGTGTGTGTGTGTTTGCTCGTGCACGCACGCACAGCTGAAGGTATTTTAAAAAGCTACACTGAGAAGGGTAAAAAGAGACAGAGATGTGTGGCTAGGGTAGGAACCAAACACCCAGTGCAGCGACCCACAGCAGGAGGTGTGGCGGTTCTTCCTGAGGAGTGAGGGGTTCAAACCCTACATTGGGAACCCTCTGCCTTGGGTATCTGCACCAGGAAGACGAGCCCCCATAATGTCTGGCTTTGAAAATCAGTGGGGCTTGAATCTGGGAGAGCCAGAGGGACTACAGGAAATGGAGACTCCATTCTTATGGGCCCACACAAAATTTCAATTGCTCAGAGGCAGAAGTTTCAAAAACACCTGGGCCATACATAAAGTATACTGACTAATTTAAGGTATACATAGTGCTGGAGGGACAGGGATCTGTAGGAGATTTCTTTGGGAATGGAAGTACTGGCAGCAATATTCTTCTTGTTTTCCTTCAGCCAAGCTAGTTAGATGCTTGGAAGAGCCAGTTGTGACACTATCCATCTACCTTGTTAGCACCACTATCCACACCAGGGGCATTCCCCTGTGGAACTGCACCATACGAATCCTAGGTACCCCTTCCAAATAAGTCCTACCCAAGGAAAGGGGGGCCAACCCCACCCACCAGCAAGCACACAAGAGTCATGGTGGGATCTCACAATGAGCCAGAGGGACTGCTCCACCCACCTGCCCTCAGCAGCCACAGCTGGGCTTCTCAGCCACCTGGGCTGGGCCAGCTCCACATACTGGTGTCTGCAGTAGTTGTGGTGAGGCATTGCCACCATTTGGGCCAGGAACCAGCCCTGACAAGTGTAACTTCAGCAGTAGTGGCCCAGTGACAAAAGAGAGGTGCAAGCAGCCCACATGAAACAGCCCTGAAGCTCCAGGTTCTAGTGACCTGAAAGATTGTACTTCTGGGCTCCAGAGGATGCCCTCTACATAAGGCCGCTACTTTCAAGACCAGGAGACGGAGCTACCTAATATAAACAAACACAAAGTCAGACAAAATAAGGAGACAGAAGAGTATGTTCCAAATGAAAAAAGACAAAACTTCAGAAAAAGAACTAAACAATGGAGTTATTTAAACAATCTGCCTGATAAAGATGTCAAAATAACTGTCATAAAGATAATCATCAAATCACCACTTGGGAGATGTGTGGATGAACTTAGTAAGGACTTCAAAAAAGAGACAAGAAATAGAAAAAAGAATCAATCATAGCTGAAGAATACAATAACTGAAATGAACAGATTAAAAGATGCAGAAGAATGATCAGCAATCTGGAAGACAAGGTAATGGAAAGGACCCAAGCTGTATAGCAAATAGGAAAAAGAATTTTAAAAAATGAGGATATGTTAAGGGACCACTAGGACAACATCAAGCATACTGACATTCACATTATATAAGGGGTCCCAGAAGAAGAAGAAAGAGAGTAAGGGGCAGAAAACTTATTTGAAGAAATGATAGCTGAAAATTTCCCTAACCTGGGGAAGGAAACAGACATCGAGGTCCAGGAAAGGAAGTACAGAAAACCCCAAAGAAGATGAATCCAAAGAGGTCTACAACAAGACAGAATATTCAAAGTGCTGAAAGGAAAAAACCTACAACCAAGAATATTCTACAAAGCAAAATTATCATTCAGAATTGAAGGAGAGAGAAAAAGTTTCTAAGATAAAGGAATTCATTACCACTGAACCAGCCTTACAAGAAATGTTAAAAGAACTCTTTAAGCAAAAAAGAAAAGGCCCTAAGAGGAAATTAAAAAATTATGAAAGAAACAGTTTCACTGGTAAAAGCAAACATATAGTAAAGGGAGGAGAGCAATCAATTATAAAGCTTGTAGGAAGATTAAAGAGTAATAAAATCAACTGTATCTATGATTAGTTAAGGCATATACTAAATAAAAATATGTAAAACATGCAATCTAATACATAAAATGTGAGAGTGGGAGGAGAGTAAACATTAGTGCTTTTAAAATGCTTTTTTTGTTTGTTTGTTTCTTATGTAGGATCCATATGTGGGGTCTGAAGTCACAACCCTGAGATTGAGACCTGAGACAGGATCAAGAGTTGGACCCTGGACTGAGCCACCCAGGCGCCCCTAAAATGCTTTTGAATTTAAGCAACTACCAACTTAAAATAGACTGCTAACATACAGTGTTATATATATAAACCTCACGGTAATCACAAACCAACAACTTAAAACAGATACACAAAAAATAAAGAGAAAGGAATCCAAACATAATACTAAATAAAGTCACAAGGGAAGAGAGCAAGAGAAGAAAGGAACAGAAAAGAACTATAAAAACAACCAGAAAACAATGAAAGCGCAGTAAGTACATACCTAACAATAACCACTTTTAATGTCAATGGACTAAGTGCTCCAATCAAAAGGCATAGGGTTACTGAAAAGATTAAAAAAACAAGACCCATCTATATGCAGCCTACACAAGACTCACTTCAGACCTAAGGATATATACACACTGAAAGTGAAGGGATGGAAAAAGATATTCCATGCAAATGGAGAGGGGGGAAGGCCAGGGTAGTAATGTATATAGACAAAACACACCTTAAAAAAGACAAGGACTGAGGGTTCTAGAGGGGAGGGGGCTGGGGGGGACGGGTTAGCCTGGTGATGGGTATTAAAGAGGGCATGTATTGAATGGAGCACTGGGTGTTATACGCAAACAATGAATCATGGAACACTACATCAAAAACTAATGATGTAATGTATGGTAATTAACATAACATAAAATAAAATTTTTTAAAAAATGAAAAGAAAAAAAAAGACAAGGACTGTGATAAGACACAAGAAGATCATACAATGATAAAGGGATCAATCCAATAAGAGAATATAACAACTGTAAATATAATGCACCCAACACAGAAGCACCTAAATATATAAAGCAAATATTAACAGACACAAAGGGAGAAATTCACCGTAATACCGTAATTTTATAATTATAATTACATGTTATAATTTAACAACTCTTACATCAATGGACAGATCATCCAGTCAGAAAATCAGTAAGGAAACACTGGCCTTAACAGACTAGCCAAATGGATTCAGCAGATATATACAGATCATTCCATTCAAAAACAGCACCAAACACATTCTTGTCAAGTGTATGTGGAACATTCTCCAGGACAGGTTACATGTTGGGCCAGAAAACAAGTCTCAATAAATTTAGTAAGACTGAAATTGTATCAAGCATCTTTTCTGAGCACAATAGTATGAAACAGGAAATTATTCACAAGAAAAGAAAACTGGAAAAAACCCCAAACACATGGAGACTAAACAACATAATGAGTCAACAAAGAAATCAAAGAGATAATAGAAAACTACATGGAGGCAAATGAGAATGTTAATACAGTGTTCCAAAATCTCTGGGATAGAGCAAAAGCAGTTTGAAGAGGGAAGTTTATAGTAATACAGGCCTACCTCAAGACATAAGAAAAATCTCAAGGTAAGAATCTAATGTTACATTCAGAAGAACTAGAAAAAGAAGAACAAAGCCTAAAGCCAGTACAAGGGAGGAAGTAGTAAAGATCAGAGTGAAAACAAATGAAAGAGAGATTTAAAAAAAAAAAACAAAATCAGAAAAAACATCAGTGAAACTGAGAGCTGGTTGTTTGAAAAGATAAACAAACCTGACAAACCTTTAGACAGATTCATCGAGATAAAAACAGGACTCAAAATCAGAAATAAAAGAGAAGTTACAATTGACACAACAGAAATACAAAGGATTATAAGATATAAGAGACTACTATGAAAATTTATATACCAACAAATTGGACAACCTAGAAGAAATGGATAAATTCCTAGAAATATACAATCTTCCAAGACTGAATCAGGAAGAAACAGAAAATCCGGATACTAGTAACAAAATTAAAACAATAACTTAAAAACTCCCACAGGGTGCCTGGGCGGTGTAGTGGATTAAGCGTCTGTCCTACTCTTGGTTTCCACTCCGGTTGTGATCTTAAGGTCCTGAGATCAAGCCCCGTGTCGTGCTCCCCACCCACACGGAGTCCGCTTGAGATCCTCTCTCCCTCTGCCCCTCCCATTCGTGCTTGTACCCTCTCTCTCTCAAACAAATAAATCTTTAAAAAATAATAAAAATAAAAACTCCCAAGAAATAAAATTCTAGAACCAGATGGCTTCACAGGTGAATTCTCCCAAACATTCCAAGAGTTAATACCTATACTTCTCAAACAATTCCAAAAAACTGAAGAGGAAGGAATGGCTACGAGGCCAGCATTAGCCTGATACCAAAACCACTACAAAAACAGAAAATTACAGGCCAGTATTCCCAATCAAACTGAATACAATACATTAAAAGGATCATTCATCATGATCAAGCAGGATTTATTCCAGGGATGCAACGATGGTTCAACATCCACAAATCAATCAGTATGATGCACCACATTAACAAATTGAAGCATAAAAATCATATAATCATCACAATAGATGCAGAAAAGCTTGGCAAAATTCAGTATCCACTCATGATAAAAGCACTTAACAAAGTTATATAGAGGGAACATACCTCAATACAATAAAGGCCATCCATACATGAAAACCCCCAGCCAACATCATAAAAGCTGAAAACTTTTCCTTAAAGATCAGGAACAAGACAAGGATGCCGACTCTCACACTTTTAATCAGCATGCTACTGGAAGTCCTAACTGCAGCAATCAGACAAGAAATAAAAGGCACTCAAAGTGGTTAAGGAAGAGGTAAAACTGTCACTATTTGCAGATGACATAATATTAGGATAGGAAATCCTAAAGACTTCACAAAAAAATCATTAGAACTAACAAATACTTCAGGTAAAGTTGCAGGACACAAAGTTAATATATAGAAACCTGCTGTGTTTCTGTATATTAATAAACTAGCAGAAAGAGAAATTAAGAAAACAATCCTATTTACAACTGCATCAAAAAGAATAAAATCCCTAGAAATAAATTTAACCAACCAATGAGGTGAAAAACCTTTCCTCTAAGACCTATTAAAACACTGATTAAAGAAATTGAGGGTGACACAAATAAATGGAAAAATATACCATGCTTGGGCGTCTGGGTGGCTCAAATGGTTAAGCGTCTGCCTTCGGCTCAGGTCATGATCCCAGGGTCCTGGGATCGAGTCCTGCATCGGGCTCCCTGCTCGGCGGGGAGCCTGCTTCTCCCTCTGCCTCTCTCTCTCTCTGTCTCTCATGAATAAATAAATAAAATCAAATCTTTAAAAAAAAAAAAAATATATATACCATGCTTATGGACTGGAAGAACTAACATTGTTTAAGTCTGTTCTACCCACGTAATCTATAAATTAAATGCAGCATTTTCCACAGAACTAGAACAAATAATCCTAAAATTTGTATGAAACCACAAAGGACCCTGGAAAAGCCAAAGTGATCTTCAGAAAGAAGAACGAAGCTGGAAGTAGCACATTCCCAGATTATCTATACTACAAAGCTATAGCAATCAAAACAGTATGTTATGGCATGGAAATAGACACATAGATCAATGGAATAGAAGAGTGAAACCAAAAATAAAGCCACACATTTATGGTCAATTAATCTATGACAAAAAAGGCAAGAATATATAATGGGGAAAACATAGTCTTCAATAAATGGTGTTGGGAAAACTGGACAGCTATATGCTGAAGAATGACACTGGACCACTTTCTTATACCATATATAAAAACAAACCCCAAATGGATTAACGACCTAAATTAAGGCCTGAAACCATAAAACTCTTTAAGCAAAAACAAAACACTGGTCAGTAAACTCTTGGATATCTGTCTCAGCAATATTTTTTTGTAACTGTCTCTACACGTGAGGACAACAAAAAATAAACAATTGAGACTACATAAAACTAAAATACTTTTGCACAGTAAAGGGAACCATCAACAAAACAAAAAGTCAATCTAATGACTTCTCCCATATTTGCAAATATATCTGATTGAGATTAATATCCAAAATATATAAAGAACTCATAGAACTCATTATCAAAACCTGAAACAGTTGGATTAAAAAATGGGCAAGGAGCTGAACAGGCACTTCCAAAGACATACAGATGGCCAACAGACACATGAAAAAATGTTCAACATCACTCATCATCAGGGTAAGGCAAATCAAAATCATAATTAGATTACCTCACACCTGTCAGAATGGCTAGTATCAAAAAAGGTAAACACAAGTGTTATGAGGATGTGGAGAAAAAGGAACCCTCCTGCTGTTTTGGAAATATAAATTGGTACAGCCAGTATGGAAAATAGTATGGAGATTACTCAAAAAGCTAAAAATGGAACTACTGTACAACCCAGCAATTCCATTTCTGGGTATTTACTCGTAGAAAACAAAAACACTAACTCAAAAAGATATTTGTACCTTTATGTTCATTACAGCGTAAAATTTACAACAGCCAAGATATGGAAGCAATCTACTTGTCCATCAATAGGTGAATGGATAAAGAAGATAATACACACATACATACACAATGGAGTATTACTCAGCCATAAAAAAAAGAAAATCTTGCCATCCATGACAACATGGATGGACCGAGAGGGTATCATGCTAAGTGAAGTAAGTCTGACAGAAAATGACAAATACCATATGATTTTACTTACATGTGGAATCTAAAAATAAAACAAAAACGGATTTGTAAACACAGAGAACAAACTCATGGTTGCCAGAGGGGAGAGGGGTAAAGAGATGGGTGAAATAGGTGAAGGGGATCAAGAAATACAAACTTCCAGTTATAAAATAGGTCAGTCTCAGGGATGTAAAGTATAGCAGAGAGAATATAGTCAATTACACTGAAATAACTTTGTAAGGTGACATATGGTGACTATACTTATCGTGGTGATCATTTTGTAATGTATAAAAATGTCAAGTCACTATGCCGGTATGACTGAAACTAACATATATTGTATGTCAACTGTACTTCAATTAATAAAACAAAAACACTATTATTCAAAGCCCTAGACCAAACCAAAAAGGCAGACCTGTGACTTGTATAAGCTTTTTTACTAATTGTTACTGAACAATTAACCAGTTCAGGTTAGTGTTAAGTGACAGAAGTTACCTACTTTATGTTCAACTGTACATAATAGAAAAAAATTAAAAACCAAATTATACCTCATGTAGCTAGTTGCCTTTCCAACAATTTGAAGATTTCTTTAAGTGTAATTTTCGTAACACTTAAATTTAGTCATTAAATAGGGTAAGCAGAGTTAGCAGATGAAAATGTATGATATTTGGTTAAATTTGAATTCCAGCTAAAAAATGAGGAATTTCTTAGGTGTAATTAAGTACCATGTAAAATTGAAGAAATATTTATACTAGGTATAAATCTCCCAGGTAAACCAGGGCCCAGGGTCCTGAGTTGAACAGAAGAGTTTGGAAATCCTTTTCCTTCATTCCCCTACTGGGAGAGACCTGATACACAGTAACTCCTTCTCTTACTCTTTCCTTTTACTGTAAAATGCTTCTTACATAAAAAGGCAAGATAATGCTGTACTGGATATCTACGACTACTTCCTCAGCTTACAAAATATAATCTTATAGGATCTATTTCTTCCCCTAGTTGGATTCTCTACTCTTCTTCATACAAAAAGCCATGTTGTTATACTTCTACTACATATGCATATATTCCTAGACAACAGAGAGTAATTTCCAAATTTTATATAAATACCATATCGTACTTCTACAACTCTCTCTTCACTGAACATGTATTCTGAGAATTTATCATATTGAGGTATCACTTCTAGTTCATTCATTTTTTCTATTGTATTATATTCCTTTATGTATACTCACAACTTAATTATTCTTTCCCTTATTGATCGATATCTGTCATTTCCCTTTTTTGGCAATTATAAACAAGGCTGCTGCAAATAATCTTGTACATGTCTTCTTGTGCATCTGAGTTTCTCTAGAAATCTAATTTGCCACAGTACCTAGACATATTTACACTACTAGCAGCCATAAATTTTAATAGTCGCAGACATTTACTATACCATTAGACATAAACTTACCATTAGAAATAAACAAATTTCTATATACTAACAATGAGCATGTTGAAAACATAATTAAAAACAAGATGTCATTTAAATATGATATTTAGAAAGTATCAGTTCCAAAGAAAATTAAATACTTAGGTATACACTTTAAACATACACAAAATCTGTGTGGTAAAAATTATAAAATGATGATTAAACAAATCAAAGAAAAACTAAATAAAAGGAGAAATGTACCTTATTCCAGATTGGAAGATTCGATGTAGTAATCATGTTAATTCTCCCAAAATTTATCTGTAAGTTTAATCAATTCCCATCAAAATACAATTACCTGGTGAAATAAAATGAGTGTAAAAATAAAACGAATACAAACCAATAGCATGTGTAATGACCGCAGGTTTTTGCTGACATTGAAATGCTTTTGTAGTACTTCTCGCACACTTCTATCTTCTGTGAGACACTAGAGAAAAAAAAAAATCAAAACAGATAAGGAACAAGGCAGTTTAAAAACTACAATGTGCCTCACTAGTTGGTGTACCTCATTAACTCTGATATTCATTCATTATTAAATAGGTGTTGGTTTTATTTTGTAGAATACAAAAATCAAAATGAAATTTCCAGTCTATTAATTTTCTTCTTATCCCTTTATGTTAATTAAAATACACAAAAACAAAACATAATACCTGCTACCCCAAACTTTCTGATCTAAAAAGGGAAACTATACAGTCATACCAGTGGGATGATCAAAACTCAGCACAAAACACAACAGAGAGTAAGAGTTACTATATCGGGGAACACAAGGTAAAGCAATACAAAGAATGCTTAAACTATATGAGTCAATAAGGTAAAAAGAAAGAGTATTTCAGTTATAGGGAACAGCAGGAGCAATGAAGGAAGATCGTGGCATACTGACAGAAAATGAGTAGTCATGTAACCCTGAGTTTCAGTTATTGGCAAAGCGATTTCATGGAAGGACAAGGACAGAAAAACCTAATTGTGGGCCATTGCAATTGTCCATATTAGAGACAAAAAGGGTCTGAATTAATAGTGTGAATAGAGAATTAAGACATTTATAGAAGACATGGTCTGATGGAGAGTCAAATGGTGATGTGTGGAGAAGCAAGGGCTTGAGAGAGGGAAGAAAAAAATCAGAAATGATATTTTGGGGACAGAACATCCCAGGATGAATGAAGAGTGAAATGTGGTCAAGAAGTGAAACTTGGTTATCAGTATTTAAGAACTAAATGGAAAAAGAGCAAAGAGACTGAGAAAGATACTGAAGACTGGAAAATAATCCAAGAGAGAGCAATTAAACCAAGGGAAGAAAACTTTAAGAAGGAAGTAGTGATCAACAATGTAAATTATTTAGTATAATTAAACTAAAATATATTTTGAGAAGAAACTAATCACTTTGGAAATGTGGAGATCAATAAGGTCCTTTGAAAAAGCAATTGTGACTGTAGTGAATTAGAATTAATGAAAAGTAAGGTACATTTGGCATTAAAGAAAAAATTAGATGTAAGGAGAGTAAACTCACAGCTGGCAGAGCCAAAAACAGCCTCGGCAAGATTGACATAAAGTTTCAAAAATCATCTGTAAGGAATAAGGATTCTTTTTTTAAAACAAACAAAAAACCCAGGAAACCTTTTTTTCTAGAGGTAAAACTGTTATATCTCATACCTCTACTGTAAGTAGATCCAGATTCAAGAATAAGTTCAGTATAATGGAATAAAGTTTTATGCTTTCAGTAAATACATTATCCTAGTTATAGTCCCTATTACTATTGAGAGTACACAAAATAATAAAGCAAAGTAGTACACATAAAAAACTTCTGGGAATTAACTGTAGTCCTGTTAAAACTAAAACTATAAAAAAAAATCACCTGGAACAAAAATATTGATAAAAGAAATTTTCTCCCTAAGAATTCAATTTTTTTTTTTTTTTAAAGATTTTATTTATTTATTTGAGAGAGAGAATGAGAGACAGAGAGCATGAGAGGGAGGAGGGTCAGAGGGAGAAGCAGACTCCCTGCCAAGCAGGGAGCCCGATGCGGGACTCGATCCCGGGACTCCAGGATCATGACCTGAGCCGAAGGCAGTCGCTTAACCAACTGAGCCACCCAGGCGCCCCAGAATTCAATTATTTTTTAAGAACAGTTAGTTAATTGCTTTTCTTCTACACGATGCTTCAAAGGGTTAACCTATACTGTCTTTCTTCTTGTATTTTTAGAGGTCTGAATCCAACTCCCCGTATTTCTGAAAGCTATCACCTTCTTGCTTCCATAATTACTTAATGTGCTTTAAAAAGAAGTCTAGAAGATCTGTATGTGAGCCATTAAAAAAAATCTCTTAATACACTTTCACCTTGATTCCAACACTATAAACTACTTGGAGATATAAGGCTATTATAAAAAAAAAAAAGAAAACAACTCTTTGGATGTCTATTATATTTAACTATGATAAGTCATTGAAGATATTAGATCTTGGGTTTTGAAACACTAATGAATTTCTTATTTCTCTGTATTGAAAGCTCCCTTATAGTTGGCTCAGGAAATGATGCAAGGGAAATAAACACACAGAATCACTGACTGACATCACCCCTTATAGGAACATGGGGAAATACCCAGAAACAAAGCAGACCTCCCCTGTTATTCAAGGAAGCTGAAACATTAACTTTTCACTGATGAACACATGAGTAGCAGCTGCAGAAACAAGTTCTTATTGTACTAATTGTACAGTTTGCTTGGCTGGTGCCCTCTTCACAGGTAGATTCTAAGCAGAATGTAACAGAGTTTCACTGGTACCTCAGAACTCATGATGCTCCAGGGATAACTCAGTGGCAGCAGTATATGTACTAAATCTCCTAGTCAGTTCCTGCTGAATCTTCTCACCTTCTGTTAACTAAAGGGAAGGTTATGACAGTAGGTAAATGTTCCTTGAACTTAGCTATAGTACTTTGGGAGAATTTCCTTTGAGGAGAATTAGTTATGATCCTTTAAAATGCTCTTTCATTCAGGGATTTCTCCTTATACTGCCATGCTGGGATGGTGTTTACTCTGCTTAACTTACTTGACTCATTTGGGGTATGGCTAAAACATTCAAGTTAGACAGGATGTCCAGGTTCAACCATATCCTGAAGATACTTCTTGGATGAGATTCCATAGGCGACCTGTTATCTATACCATTGTTTTTTGTTTGTTTGCTTTTTTAAACCTGGGATCAGAAAACTTGCTGGGTAGTCAGTACTGAGAGAAAGGATAGCTCCCTCAATGTAATCCCCACTTTCCTGGGCAAGGCTTCTGGCCATGGTGCTGACATATATTCCAAGTGAAGCACATCCATTAGTATACCAAAGGGAAGTGGCAAATGAGGATGATGATACAGGGAACAAAATACTAGAACTAAGACACAAACTCCAGTGGTATTACTTCTACATTATAAAAGAACTGCAAGATTGTAAAACAAAGAAACAAACAAACAAAAAACCCCAAAAAACAAAAGGATAGTGCTCACATTCATTTCTACCATCTGCCCCTAAATTCAGTGATACAGGATCAGCAAAAAAGGACCAAAAACCTAAGGGCTAGCCACCCTCCTGCTGAACGGTTACCATTTTCCAAGTCATCCAGAATTATGCTTCACCAGCAATCCCTTTCATCTAATTCCTTTATATACCCACTTGGATGCACAGAATGCAATATTCTGTGAAGGACAGAAAGATGGGTACCAGCACTGTACAACCTGGGCTATGTAGTCATCTTAGGAAAAGAAAGGGAGCAGGGACAGAAATAAGAGTCCTGGCAAAGCAAAGACATTTAAATACTATGAAAGACTGCATTTGAATCTCTAAAGAAGTCAGAAAAAAATACTGTTGTAACAAGATAATCAGTTCAGGAACTGTAGAAGGTAAAAGTCTGTAAGGCACTGAAAAGTGGATTCAGAGGCCAAAGATGCAGAGCTCGTTCCACCCCAGACCTAGGTAAGAAAAGGGACAATGTGGGAGTACCAAATATAAAGGTTTCTTAAAGGAATCTTATAATAAGATGGAGTATCAAAAAAACCTCCCTGGGCTAACAAATATCTGAGTCCCAGACAGGATTAATCTGGGGAGAAGGGGAAAAGGAAAAACCCACACCTAATTGTATCACAGCACAATCTCTGAATTTTAAGGATAAAGATAACCATTTTTCCATTCAATTCTGTATAGTTACACTACAAAAAATAATACAAAATTGTCAATCAGAACTATGCAAAGTTTGAACTCTTTATGTAAAAACAACTTCAGTATATATATGTTTGAAATGCTATAAATCAAATAATTACTCTGTAATGTAGTATAAGGAAGTAGAATGGGCATGGATATAAGGGAAACTTGTACGTTTTACCATGTATTCTTATGCACTGATTAAATTCTGATCAGTGAACTTTTAGTAATCTCTACACTCAATGTGAGGCTTGAAACCACAACGCCAAGATCAAGAGTTGCATGCTCTTCCGACTAAGCCAGCCAGGTGTTCCCTTGTTCAGTGAACTTTTAATTTAAAAAAATGAAAAGTGACAAAATTAATAGTGCTTAGATGAGCAGACTATATTTTATAATCAAAACAAGAATCAAGTTTTAGTTATGCAAGATGAGTAAATTTTGGAGTATAACAACAGTAAAAATGTGACTATGGTTAACAATACAGTATTGTACACTTGAAATTTGCTCAGAAGACAGCTCATAAGTATTCTCACCTCTTCCCACAGAAGAAAAAGAGAAAAACAAGAGATCTCACCTCTTCCCACAAAAGAAAAAAGAAAAACAAGAAAGAAAATGGTAACTACTGAGGTGATGGATGAGTTGAATAGCTTCACTGTGGTATTTCATGATGTACATGTATATCAAAACATCAAGTTGTACACCTGAACCATATATAATTTTTGTCAATTATACCTCAACAAAGCTGGGAAAAAATAAAAAATTGTTTAAGAACAAAATAAATGCAAAGTTCTCACTTTTAATTTGGTATTGATATTTAAGATTAAAATCATGACTGCTTTTCGAATCAGTATTTGTATATCCTTTGGGTAAATACCTACTAGTACAGTTGCTGGATTGTAGGGTAGTTCTATTTTTAACTTTGTGAGGAACCTCCATACTGTTTTCCACAGTGGCTGTACCAGTTTCAATTCCCACCAACAGTGTAGGAGGGTTCCCCTTTCTCCACATCCTCACCAACATCTGCTGTTTCCTGTGTTAATTTTAGCCATTCTGACAGGTGTGATGTGATATCTCATTGTAGTTGTGATTTGTATTTCCCTGATGATAAGTGATGTTGAGCATCTTTTCATGTGTCCATTAGCCATCTGTGTATCTTCTTTGGAAAAATGTCTATTCATGTCTTCTGCCCCTTTTTTAACTGGATTATTTGTTTCTTGGGTGTTGAGTTTGGTAAGTTCTTAATATATTTTGGATACTAACCCTTTATCAGATATGTCATTTGCAAATATCTTCTTCTATTCTGAAGGTTGCCTTTTAGTTTTGTTGACTGTTCCCCTTGCTGTGCAGAAGCTTTTTATTTTAACCAATTTTTTTCTTTTAAGATTTTATTTATTTATTTGAGAGAGAGAATGAGATAGAGAGCATGAGAGGGGGGAGGGGAGAAGGACACTCCCTGCTAAGCAGGGAGCCCGATGCAGGACTCGATCCTGGTACTCCAGAATCATGACCTGAGCCGAAGGCAGTCGCTTAACCAACTGAGCCCTCCAGGCGCCTGAAGCTTTTTATCTTGATGAAGTCCCAATAGTTCATTTTTGCTTTTGTTTCCCTTGCCTCAGGAGATTTATCTAGTAAGAAGTTGCTATGGCCAAGGTCAAAGAGGTTGCTGCCCGTGTTCTCCTGTAGGATTCTGATGATTTCCTGTCTCACAGTTAGGTCTTTTATCCATTTTTTGAATTCATTATTAACATAAGCCAAATAACAGAAAGAGCCCAAATGTCCATCAATAGATAAATGGATAAAGAAGTCATGGTATGTATATACAACAGAATATTAATTAGCCATAAAAAAGAATGAAATACTGCCATTTGCAATGACGTGGATGGAACTAGAGAGTATTATGCTAAGCGAAATAAGGCAGTCAGAGAAAGACAAATACCATACTATTTCACTAAGTGGAATTTAAATGAAACAGATGAACATGGGGTAAAAAAAGAGAGGCAAACCAGGAAAGACTCTTTTTTTTTTTTTTTAAGATTTTATTTATCTGAGAAAGAGAGAGAGAGAGTGAGTGGGAGGGAGGGAGGAGAGGCAGAGAGAATATGAAACAGACTCTGTGCTGAGCACAGAACCTGATGCAGGAATCGATCTCATGACTGCAAGATCATGACCTACGCCAAAACCAAGTTGGACACTTAACCAACTCAGGCACCCAGGTGCCTCCAGACTCTTAACTATAGAGAACAAACTGAGGGTTGCTGGAGGGGAGGTAGGAAGGGGTTGGGTTAAATGGGTGATGGATATTAAGGAAGGCACTTGTGATGAGCACCATGAGTTGTATGTTAGTGATGAACTGCTGGATACGACACCTAAAATTAATATTACATTGTATATTAACCAACTAGAATTTAAATAAAAACTTGAAACTACAAAAAAAATTAATAAAATAATTATTGCTTTGACATAAAACAACATTCTTAGAGCCAGTGAATATAGACTTTGCAACTTTAATTATCCAAAGATCTAATCATCCTCATCAGTATTTAATATCATAGACCAGTTTTTCCCAATTCTTTCAAAATCAAGGACTCTAAATTATTTTCTACTTTCAGAAGACCCATATTTCTGAAAGATTCTACCATGTGGGATTTATTCAACAACACTGTTTTTCAATTGTGCTATTAAACACACTCCCACACATATACTCTCTCCCTTCTCCCTGCCAACTGAAAATTCTTGACAGCATAAGATAAACTGATGCTAGTATGTTGAGTTGGTATGATAATAGCCTATATATGTTAGGCTATTCAATTTAAGCATAGATAAATTTACAGAGTCCACAAGGTTTAGTAAACCTTTAAATCAACATGCGAGTGTGCTGGGGTAGAAGACCCTGAGGGCTCCAGAGACTACAAGATGAGATTCACCAATTTAGACAATACAACCAGAGGTGCCAAGCCTAGTTTGACTTAAAAGACCCAATGAGATAAAAGCTGAAATTGTAGGAGAATTAGAGGGGGAAAAAATCCATACTGGACTGTTAGGTACGAACCACCGAGCTAAAATACTGCTAAACTTGTAAATAATGAAAATAATATTTTTATAATATTCTAAATATTAACAGAATAACCTAAAATATAAGCCAGATCGAAACAGAACAAAAATCTCATTAAAGTTCTTTTGAGAGAAAAAATTTAGGATATGACATTTCAAATGTCTTTTAAAAGAAAATAACACAAAAAAGTGTGTAATTTGTATTAATGCAGTTTTATGCTACAATAACATTAGAAACTTTGTGCTAATTTACAAATTTGTTTAAATTTGTAGGTTTTTATAAGCTTTCAGTGGTATAGCAAGGCACAAAAATTATTTAAAGATTATTGCCTCTGTTCCAAGTTACCTGAACATTCTCATTCCACTTCTCAGTGAAGATCTTGTCTGGAAATTCTGCAGGTAGAGATAATTGTTCTTTAAATATTTTAAGATACTGTGGAAAACCAAATGAATTCATTAAATGTATCTGCCGGTGAGAAAACCGTGACTTCACTCTTTTTTCTAAGAGTTCCAAAATATCCTTAAAAACAAAGAAAAATCCATATAAGATGCATGTTTAAAAAGAAAAAACATACCAATATTAGAGGTATACATATTTGAACTACCACTATTAATTAACAATGCTTACTCTATAAAACACAATTAAGCATTTTATGCAAGCCTCCGAAAACTAAAATCATTCCCTTGATATCCTTACAGTTATACAAGCCACTTTTAATAATCCCCTTCTAAGCATGTGTAGGCCTGGTGATGTCATGCCTCTTTCCTACTATGCTATTCTCAGTTAATCTTTAACATTCCAAGACCAACAATAATTGCAAAAAAATTCTAACTATTATTGAATAGTTCTCTGCCACAATAACACCAAGAATTTCAATAAGGAATTTCATACATTGACAAAGAGGAATAAAGATATGTGAAGAATTCAGATTAAAAAAAACAGCAAAATATAGTAAGACTTATTACATTCCTGAAAATTTAAACATCTTCATTGTTTTATGTAACGACGACTCAAGAAGTAGCATATGTAATGGAGAAAAATTCAGTTCATTAAACTACCTATAAATTCAAGCTGAAGCCATGGTGAAATGAAGGAACAAACAATAGGAGAGGAAACTTGCAGGAAAACAGCATGACACTGGTAAGTTAGTCTGTCTTTTGGCTTTTTTACAGTGATATTTTAGAAACTACTTGCGTTTGTGCTATTTTTCCTTCAGAAGTTAGGAATCAAGTTTATTGTCATTTTTCTATAAAAGAACTTAAAAAAAAAAAAGCTGTGGTGAGGACCTAATATATGGATTTTTAAATCTATCCAGATGATTTTCATAATAGCTAGGTTAAGAAACCAATCATATAGAGGAAAGAATTCAAGTGATCAAAATGGGATCATGGGTAGTCTGGAAAAGAAGACAGGAAAGATTAATACCTTGGGGTTAGTAGGGAGAAAGTGAATGAAAAACCTGGAATGTTTTTATAGCTCAAAGAAAAATACAGTGCAAGCACAATGAAAAGAGAATGAAGTTATGTTCAGAGACAGCAATATTATAAATTTTCTATTAATGAGCAGTTCTAGAACACCCATGTAGGTAGGTGGCTGAAAGGTAGTGCAAACAACACTCTATGCCAGCAGTAATTAAGAGCTTGAACTTGGGAATGGAAAGAAAGGTGGAAGTAAAAGGTATTTTAGTGGTGGACAGAAATGACTGAAGTTTGGCAATGTGGGAATAAAAGGAATAGTAAAAAAAAAAAAAAAAAAAAAAGAACTACTTCCACAGAGAAGAGGCTGTTTGCTAGTAGTCACTAATCCATCTATCCTTTTGCTTTTCCCCTATAAACACAGACATACAATAGACTTGAACAGTATAGTTGGGAGAATTATACATATAGAATTTTTAAAGGCCTATGATAACACTGCTAAAGAGCAGCTGATTCTTTATCTGGTCCTTCAATGGGTCAGTAACATCTGCCACTGCTACTTCTACCCAAAGATTTTTTTTTTAGCAAGAAGGAAGATGCTTCCTGAACTCCTGTGGTACGACTGCTGCTTTTGACAAAGAGGAATAAAGATATGTGAAGAACCAGGCAGAGGTTCTATGAGGGAGACTTATTATGAAGGCATATATCATAAACTCTAAAGCACTGGGGAAAGAGGACAGAGAAAGACACTCCACAGGAAAACAACACTGGAAGGAAGACTGTTGAAAGATGACTCAGTAAAGCATTTCACTTTTCTAAGAAGGAAACAGCTGTAGGAAAGGAACAGAAGTAAATGGGTCTGACCACAAACCTGCCAAGAATGAAATAGGAAAAAGAAGAATGAAAACAATAGACCCATGGCAGGCACAGTATGAGAAGAGATGACTCTTAAATACCAATTTTACCTGAATTCAGTAAGAAAGTTTATGATGTAAAAGAATATAAACAAAAAAAGGCCTATGTAGCCATCTGAAGTATACAAGGTTCAACATGTAGAGAGTCTTCATAAAGTAATGTGATAGTGACATTGAGACTATGGTTAAAATCATTCTAAAATCACCCCCAAGAAGCAAATAAGCCACTATCTACTGTGACAGCTTGACAGAAGTAATCCCTTCCATTTCTGGAGATGAATACTTACAAAGATGGGATACTATCATTTTTACTCAATTCTAAGCATTTTCAAAAAAAAGAAACAATCTTAAATATAAAAGTAGAGACTATTAACAGTTTTAATAAAATAGTGGTACAATTAATTTTCTCTTTACTTGCTAATGTAGATATTATACTAGCATAATCTGACATCACATTTTTTTTATTCAGTGATTCCACTGGAGGGAGGGAGGTATTAGTTTATGAGCATGTATGATAAACGTTTTCTTATTTTCTTCAATCTGAGTTGAAAAGTGGGATAAATGCGGAGAGGTGAAGCAAGATGGCAAAGGAGTAGGAGACCTAAATTTCATCTGGTCCCAGGAATTCAGCTAGATAGGGATCAAACCATTCTGAACACCTACAAACTCAACAGAAGATTGAAGAAAAGAATAGCAGCAACTCTCCAAACAGAAAAGCAACCACTTTCTGGAAGGGAGACCATGCGGAGAAGTGAATCCGAGGCGATATTCAGGAAGACAGATCTGGGGTGGGGAGGGAGCCTCCGCCAGCCAGCTACCGGCAAGTGATAGAGCAGCGGAGCACAAAATCAGAACTTTTAGAAGTCAACTCCGCCGAGGGACGTCACTCCAGTAGCTAAGCACGGGGTGGAACCTTCGTTGGGACAGTGTGGTCTCAGGACCCTCAGGGTCACAGAAAGACCGGGGGGTGCCTGAGCACGGCAGAGCTCCCAGGTATCGGAGCAGGAAGCCGGCTGCAGAGACGGAGCCTAGGAGTGGGCTCTCAGCTAGGGGCTACAATTAACCATGACCCACGGCACAGTCAGGCCACTACTCCTTCAGCAGGGACCCGACAAGCGGCGGATCTGGGGAGAGTCCCCTTCCTCCCCCAGGAGGAGCGGCACAGGAGCGCACTGCAGGAATCTGCTGGGTTTGGAGACTCCAAACGCGGTCGTGTGCCAGAGACAGAGGCGCTGGGTCACAGGCCGGGTGAGCATGAAGGTGGCCAGAGACCGGGGAGACAGGAGTGATTGACTGCTTTTCTCTGCGGGCTCACTGAGGAGTGGGGCCCCGAGCTCTTGGCTCCTCCTGGGCAGAGATTGGGAGGCCGCCATTTTCACTCTCGTCCTCCAGAGCTGTAGGGAAAGCTTGCAGGGAACAAAAGCTACCGAGAGCAAACTGGAGCAGATTACTCGGCCTGCCCCTGGCAAGGACAGGGCAATTCTGCCTCGGGCAAAGACATTTGAGAATCACTGCAACAGGCCCCTCCCCCAGAAGATCAGCAAGAACAGCCAGCCAAGACCAAGTTTACTGATCAATGAGAACAGCAGAACTCCAGCACTAGGGGAGTACAGAACATAGAATTCATGGCTTGTTTCCCCATGATTCTTTAGTCTTTCAAAGTTAATTTTTAAAATTATCTTTATTTTTTTCTTTTTTTATTGTTTTCACATTTGTCTTTTTCCCTTTTTCAACCAACATCTTATCAATCCCTTTTATAAAAATCTTTTTTAATTTTCATTTTTAGAATCATATTCTAACCCTTCACTGTAGTTAACCTTATTTTTTGTATATATATAAGTTGTTCTCCCTTTAAAATTTTGGGATACAGTTTCTTCTAACAGACCAAAATATACCCAAAATCTCTAGTGTATGGCTTTGTTCTGGTCTCCTGCCTGATCACATTCCCTTTTTTTTTTAATTTTTTAAAAAATTTCTCTTCTTTCTTTTTTCAACCAACTTCTTATCAATTCCTTTTATAAAATCTTTTATAATTTTCATCTTTACAGTCATATTCCATCCCTTCATCGTATTTACCCTTCTTTTTGTACATATATGTTTTTCTTTCTTTAAAATTTTGGGAGGAAGTTTCTTCTAACAGACCAAAATATGCCCAAAATCTAGTGTGTGGCTCTGATCTATTCACCAGCCTGATCACATTTCCCCCCCACTGTTTTTTTTCCGTTTCTTTTCCCCCCGGGTTTGGGTCTCTTCTGATTGGTTTAGTGTATATTTTTCTGGGGTTGTTGTTACCCTGTTAGCATTTTGTTCTATCATTCATCTATTCTCCTCTGGACAAAATGACAAGACGGAAAAACTCACCTCAAAAAAAAGAACAAGCAGCAGTACCAACTGCCAGGGACCTAATCAATACGGACATTAGTAAGATGTCGGAACTAGAGTTGAGAGTGACGATTATAAAGATACTAGCTGGGCTTGAAAAAAGCATGGAAGATACTACAGAATCCCTTTCTGGAGAAATAAAACTAAAATCTAACCAAGTCAAAATCAAAAAGGCTATTAATGAGGTGCAATCAAAAATGGAGGTTCTAACTGCTAGGATAAATGAGGCAGAAGAAAGAATTACTGATATAGAAGACCAATGATGGAGAATAAAGAAGCTGAGAAAAGGAGAGATAAACAACTACTGGATCACGAGGGCAGAATTTGAGAGATAAGTGATACCACAAGACGAAACAATATTAGAATAATTGGGATCCCAGAAGAAGAAGAAAGAGAGAGAGGGGCAGAAGGTATATTGGAGGAAATTATAGCAGAGAAATTCCCTAATTTGGGGAAGGAAACAGGCATCAAAATCCAGGAGACACAGAGAACCCCCTCAAAATCAATAAAAATTGGTCAACACCTCAATATCTAATGGTAAAACTTACAAGTCTCACAATAAAAGAGAAAATCCTGAAAGCAGCTGGGGACAAGAGGTCTGTAACCTACAATGGTAGAAATATTAGATTGACAGCAGACCTAGCCACAGAGACCTGGCAGGCCAGAAAGGACTAGCATGATATATTCACAGCACTAAACAAGTAAAATATGCAGCCAAGAATACTATATCCAGCTAGGCTGTCATTGAAAGTAGAAGGAGAGATAAAAAGCTTTCAGGACAAACAAGAACTAAAAGAATTTGCAAACACCAAACCAGCCCTACAAGAAATATTGAAAGGGGTCCTCTAAGCAAAGAGAGAGAGCCTAAAAGTAACATAGACCAGAAAGGAATAGAGACAATATACAGTAACAGTCACCTTACAGGCAATACAATGGCACTAAATTCATATCTTTCAATAGTTACCCTGAATGTAAATGGGCTAAATGCCCTAATCAAAAGACAAAGGGTATCAGACTGGATAAAAAAACAAGACCCTTCAATATGCTGTCTGCAAGAGACTCATTTTAGACCCAAAGACACCTCCAGATTGAAAGTGAGGGGGTGGAAAACCATTTACCATGTTAACAGACATCAAAAGAAAGCTGGGGTGGCAATCCTTATATCAGACAAATTAGATTTTATTTTATTATTATTTTTTAAAGATTTTACTTATTTGACAGAGAGAGACACAGCACAAGAGGGAACACAAGCAGGGGGAGTGGGAGAGAAGCAGGCTTTCTGCGCAAGCAGGGAGCCCGATGTGGGGCTCAATTCCAGGACCCTGGGACCATGACCTGAGCAGAAGGCAGACGCTTAACAACTGAGCCACCCAGGCGCCCCCGACAAATTAGATTTTAAACCAAAGACAATAATAAGAGATGAGGAAGGATACTATATCCTACTTAAGGGGTTTATCCAAAAAGAAAATCTAACAATTGTAAATATCTATGCCCCTAACATGGCAGCAGCCAATTATGTAAGCCAATTAATAACAAAATCAAAGAAACACATCGACAACAATACAATAATAGTAGAGGACTTTATCACCCCCCTCACTGAAATGGACAGATCATCTAAGCAAAAGATCAACAAGGAAATAAAGGCTTTAAATGACACACTGGAATAAATGGACTTCACAGATATATTAAGAACATTCCATCCCAAAGCAACAGAATACACATTCTTTTCTAGTGCCAATGGAACATTCTCCAGAATAGATCACATCCTAGGTCACGAATCAGGTCTCAACTGGCACCAAAAGACTGGGCTCATTCCCTGCCTATTTTCGGACCACAATGCTTTGAAACTAGAACTCAATCACAAGAGGAAAGTCGGAAAGAACTCAAATAGATGGAGTCTAAAGAGCATCCTACTAAAGAATGAATGGGTCAACCAGGAAATTAAAGAATTTAAAAAATTCATGGAAACAAATGAAAATGAAAACACAACTGTTCAAAATCTTTGGGATGCAGCAAGGCGGTCCTTCAAGAAACAAGAAAGGTCTCAAATACACAACCTAACCCTACACCTAAAGGAGCTGGAGAAAGAACAGCAAATAAAGCCGAAACACAGCAGGAGAAGAGCAATAATGAAGATCAGAGCAGAAATCAATGAAACAGAAACCAAAAGAACAGTAGAAGAGATCTACGAAACTAGGAGCTGGTTCTTTGAAAGAATTAATAAGATTGATAGACCCCTGGCCAGACTTATCAAAAGGACAAAAGAAAGACCCAAATAAAATCATGAATGAAAGAGGAGAGATCACAACCAACACCAAAGAAATAAAAACAATTATAAGATCATATTATGAGCAACTATAGGCCAGCAAATTAGATAATCTGGAAGAAATGGATGCATTCCTAGAGATGTATAAACCACCAAAACTGAACCAGGAAGAAATAGAAAACCTGAACAGACCCATAACCACTAAGGAAATTGAAGCAGTCATCAAAAATCTCCCAACAAACAAGAGCTCAGGGCCAGATGGCTTCCCAGGGGAATTCTACCAAACATTTCAAGAAGAATTAATCCCTATTCTTCTGAAACTGTTCCAAAAAATAGAAACGGAAGAAAAACTTCCAAACTCATTTTATGAGGCCAGCATTACCTTGATCCCAAAATCAGATAAAGACCCCATCAAAAAGGAGAATTACAGACCAATATCCCTGATGAGCATGGATGCAAAAATTCTCGCCAAAATACTAGTCAGTAGGATCCAACAGTACATTAAAAGAATTATTCACCACGACCAAGCGGGATTTATTCCTGGGCTGCAAGGTTGGTTCAACATCCGCAAATCAATCAATGTAATACAATACATTAATAAAAGAAAGAACAAGAACCATATGATCCTCTCAATAGATGCAGAAAAAGCATTTGACAAAGTAGAGCATCCTTTCTTGATTAAAACTCTTCAGAGTGTAGGGACAGAGGGTACATACCTCAATATCATAAAAGCCATATATGAAAAACCCATAGCGAGTATCATTCTTAATGGGGAAAAACTGAGAGCTTTTCCCCCAAGGTCAGGAACACGGCAGGGATGTCCACTATCACCACTACTCTTCAACATAGTACTAGAATTCCTAACCACAGCAGTTAGACAACAAAAAGAAATAAAAGGCATCCGAATCAGCAAAGAAGTCAAACTCTCACTCCTTGCAGATGATATGATACTTTATGTGGAAAACCCAAAAGACTCCACCCCAAAACTGCTAGAACTCATACAGGAATTCAGTAAAGTGGCAGGATATAACATCAAGTACAGAAATCAATTGCATTTCTATACACCAACAATAAGACAGAAGAGAAATTTAGGAGTGGATCCCATTTACAATTGCACCCAAAACCGTAAGATACCTAGGAATAAATCTAACCAAAGAGGCAAAGAATCTGTACTCAGAAAACTATAAAATACTCATGAAAGAAATTGACGAAGACACAAAGAAATGGAAAAAAGTTCCATGCTCATGGATTGGAAGAACAAATATTGTGAAGATGTCAATGCTACCTAGAGCAATCTACACATTTAATGCAATCCCTATCAAAATACCATCCACTTTTTTCAAAGAAATGGAACAAATAATCCTAAAATTTGTATGGAACCAGAAAAGACCCTGAATAGCCAGAGGAATGTTGAAAAAGAACAGCAAACCTGTTGGCATCACAATTCCGGACTTCAAGCCCTATTACAAAGCTGTAATCATCAAGACAGTATGGTACTGGCACAAAAACAGACACATAGATCAATGGAACAGAACAGAGAGCCCAGAAATGGACCCTCAACTCATCTCCAACAAAGCAGGAAAGAATGTCCAATGGAAAAAAGACAGTTTCCTCACAAATGGTGTTGGGAAAATTGGACAGCCACATGCAGGAGAATGAAACTGGACCATTTCCTTACACCACACACAAAAATAGACTCAAAATGGATGAAAGACCTAAATGTGAGACAGGAATCCATCAAAATCCTAGAGGAGAACAAAGGCAGCAACCTCTTTGACGTCAGCCGCAGCAACTTCTTCCTAGAAACATCGCCAAAGGCAAGGGAAGCAAGGACAAAGATGAACTATTGGGACTTCATCAGAATAAAAAGCTCTTGCACAGCAAAGGAAACAGTCAACAAAACCAAGACAACTGACAGAATGGGAGAAAATATTTGCAAATGACATATCAGATAAAGGGCGAGTATCCAAAATCTATAAAGAACTTATCAAACTCAACACCCGAAGAACAAATAATCCAATCAAGAAATGGCCAGAGGACATGAACAGACATTTTTCCAAAGAAGATATCCAAATGGCTAACAGACACATGAAAATGTGCTCAACATCACTCGGCATCAGGGAAATCCAAATCAAAACCTCAATGAGATACCACCTCACACCAGTCAGAATGGCTAAAATTAACAAGTCAGGAAACGACAGATGTTGGCGAGGATGTGGAGAAAGGGGAACCCTCCTACACTGTTGGTGGGAATGCAAGCTGGTGCAACCAACTCTGGAAAACAGTATGGAGGTTCCTCAAAAATTTGAAAATAGAGCTACCGTACGACCCAGCAATTGCACTACTGGGTATTTACCCCAAAGATACAAATGTAGAGATCTGAAGGGGTACGTGCACCCCAATGTTTATAGCAGCAATGTCCACAATAGCCAAACTATGGAAAGAGCCAAGACGTCCATCAACAGATGAATGGATAAAGATGTGGTGTATATATACAATGGAATATTATGCAGCCATCAAAAAAAACGAACTCTTGCCATTTGCAATGACGTGGACAGAACTAGAGGGTATTACGCTAAGAAAATAAGTCAATCAGAGAGAAAGACAAGTATCATATGATCTCACTGATATGAGGAATTCTTACTCTCAGGAAACAAACGGAGGGTTGCTGGAGTGGTGGGGGATGGGATAAATGGGGTGGCTGGGTGATGGACACTGGGGAGAGTATGTGCTATGGTGCGGGCTGTGAACTGTGTAAGACCTGTACCTCTGAAACAAATAACACTATATATATATATATACACATTTAATGCAATATATATCTTCTTTTTATATATATATAAAAAGAAGATAGGAAGGAAAAATGAAGGGGGGTAATTGGAGGGGGAGATGCACCATGAGAGACTATGGACTCTGAGAAACAAACTGAAGGTTTTAGAGGGGAGGGAGGTGGGGGGATGGGTTAGCCCAGTGATGGATATTAAGTAGGGCACATATTGCATGGAACACTGGGTGTTATACGCAAACAATGAATCATGGAACACTACATCAAAAACTAATGTAATGTATGGTGATTAACATAATAAAATAAAATTAAAAAAAAAAAGTAGGATAAATGCAACAGGCACTAGTGCAACACATTTGAAAAAATGCCTGATATAATAACCTACATAAGTGATGATATCAGTAATTAAGCTTTAATTTTCTAAATATGATAATCAATTTTTTAATAGAAAGAAAAACTTACCAATCTACATGTAAGACCAATAACTGCTAGTGGAGTCTGTGCAGACTGAGAAATGTCAAACAGATTATAGAGGAGTGTTTGGTTTTTATGATGAGCAAAAAGATCAAATTCATCTAATATGAAGATCACTGGGCAACTACTAGACCGGTCACCTAAGATAAAATAAGAGTTTTATATATTAAGAGGCAACTATATCAACCTTTCTTAAGTTTCCAAATTATTTACTACACTTTAGTTGTTAAAACTCAATTCAACAAACATATATTGAAAACCTACTTTGCATAGGATACTTAGCAATGCCTATACATTTATTCAACAACAAAAAAATTATTCACAGGACAAGATAGCCCTTACTGCCCTCAAGTAGTTCACAGTCTAATTACGTGACCCTATAGTTTACTGATGAAAAATTAAGAACATTATTTAAATGACAAGACTGTTGTTTTTAAAAGTATGTAAATATAATCTTCTGTCATCATAAAATTGACAAGGATCTCTTAACACCTAAATAGACCAAAACACTTTGGGATTAATAATAAAGGGAGTCACTAACTTATGAACAAAACTTTTGCTTCAAAAGAGACTTGTTTAGTTAGCAGAAATGCAAACTATCTTCCCAAGTATTTATAATTTTTATAAATAATCATTAAACTAGGAAATTCAACCAAAGCCACTTTTAACTCCTTCTAACCACAGTTTTTTTTAAGGCACCCCAACAAAGTTTTAATATTTCAACAACAGGGGAAAGTTCAACATGACTCTGTGAATTCATTTTTCTCATTACAACGGGAGAAACTACAAGGGCAGAAGAATCACTATTACCTTAAGGTTTAAGGCTTTATATTCACATAAACAAGTTAAAAGAAAATCTGATAAGGGAACACTTAACAGATAACAAAACATACAGTAACCTATATGTCATGAAAACCACAAGGACTACTCAAAGAGTCTATAAACAGAACTATATAATATAGAAATGTAGCATTTGAGGGATGCCTGGGTGGCTCAGTTGGTTAAGCGTCTGCCTTCAGCTCAGGTCATGACCCCAGGGCCCAGGGTTGGAGTCCTGCATCGGGCTCCTTGCTCAATGGGGAGCCTGCTTCTCCCTCTGCCCGCTGCTCACCCTGCTTGTGCAGTCTTTCTCCCTCTGACAAATAAATAAAATCTTAAAAAAAAAGAAATGTAGTATTTGATAAAATATACCATTATAAATCAATGGGGAAAAGTGGCTTATACAAGATTAGTTCTCCACTTCACACCTTATCAAAATAAACTCCCGCCAAATTACGAAATATATGTATTAGATGAAAACAGAAGTCAATGCCTTCAAAATCTGGAGAAAAATACTGATGATACAAAAAATTTAAAATTTCTTTTCAGCACAGAAGTCCAAAAAGAATTCCCATAAATGAGTATGGGATAAACACCACCAAAATAAGGCAAAGAATCAACAAGAAATACATAAACCAGGAAATATCAGTGTTTAATAAAAATATGAAGTGATGAGCATCAACAGCACAATAATGCATATCAAACTAAGAGATGTATTTTTTTCTCTTAGGCAGACATGAAAATTAATAATTGTGAATAAAAGTTGAAAAGGAAAAGGTACCCTTAAATATGTTTAGATTTAAAATTGAATTTCTAGGGTAGTTTGGTTCTATTCTTCCTTTTTTCCCTTTCCCCCTTTCTTTCTTTCCCCCTTTGTCCCCTTCCTTCCTTCCTGAGATTTATTTATTTATTTGAGAGAGAGAGACAGAGAGAGCATGAGCAAGGGGAGGGGCAGAGGGACAGGGAGAAGCAGACTCCCCGCTGAGCAAGGAGCCTTCCCGGGACTCAATCCCAGGTTCCTGGGATCATAACCTGAGCCGAAGGCAGACGCTTAACAACTGAGCCACCCAGGTGCCCCTATAAGTATTATTTTTTTAATTATTTTTATTTAAAGATTTTATTTATTTATTTGACAGAGCACAAGCAGATGGAGCGGCAGGCAGAGGGAGAGAGAGAAGCAGGCTCCCTGCTGAGTAGGGAGCCCGATGCAGGGCTCGAATCCAGGACCCTGGGATTATGACTTGAGCCAAAGGCAGAAACTTAACAGAATAAGCCACCCCAGGCACCCCTATAATTTTTCTTTTAAATGTGGTACTGTTTAATCCAGAATTCTACTCATTAAAATTTACCCTAGGAAATATCTAAATAATCACCTAAGCATTTCTTCCTAATTATACAAAGTTAGAAATCAAAATTCATAACTGGTGATTAGTAACTTCTAATTTATTACATTTTAAGTATAGCTAATTTATAAAATAGAATATATGAGAACCATAAAAATGATGGTGTAGCTCACTATTTACTGACACAGGTGCTCACTACATCCTGTTACATAAGTGAACAAGATATACATTATACAATATAGAAAATCATTTTATTCTTATAAAAAATTATGCCCATCTGCATCACATTCACTGCAGGTGAATAAAGACATGAAACCAAATGTTAACTGGGATAATCATGGGGTGGCTGTGTGAGCAGCTCAGTCACATGTCCGACTCTTGATCTCGGCTCAGTCTTGATCTCAGGGTCATGAGTTCAAGCCCCACTTTTGACGTGGAGACTTCTTTTTTTTTTTTTTTTTTTTTTTTTTTTAAAGATTTTATTTATTTATTTGACAGAGACAGAGATAGCGAGAGCAGGAACACAAGCAGCGGGAGTGGGAGAGGGAGAGCAGGCTTCCTGCCGAGGAGGGAGCCCGATGTGGGACTCGATCCCAGGACCCTGGGATCACGACCTGAGCCGAAGGCAGACGCTTAACGACTGAGCCACCCAGGCACCCTGATGTGGAGACTTCTTAAAAAATAATAATAATTGGGATAGTCACTGTAACAGTTGTGGCATTACAGTGATCACTTTATTATGGTTTTTTACATTTTTGCTTTTTGTAAAAATATGTAACACCTTTATAATCAGGGGAAAAATAAAGCTAAAAGATACCTTTTGGTGGTATTAATTATGTTAATATTTACCTTTTTTTAAAGCTTCCAGAAGAAATGAAAGGTTTTCAGCAAAACTTCCCTGAATAACAAAAAAGACACCATAGCTAAAAGTTTAATGAAATAAAGAATAAAAGAGGACTATCTGATTCTTAGACATTATATAGACACTATGTATCTACTTTTTCCTAGTCAGTGGCCAGATTCTGAGCTGGATACTTCCATGTGCACCATTAAAAACTTCAATATAAAAGGAGAGATGGCATAGTATTGAAAATGGCATTACCTTGTCATGCTCAAAATTTTTTATTTTCTGGATAAAGTCTGTAAAGATGTTAACTTTAATTTAAAGGTAGTTTTTAAGACTTGCTGTATTCTAAACACAGAGAACCAGAAATCATTGCACTTTGTATCTTCAAATAGATTAAGCTCTTTCAAGTCTCAGATTAATTTGTACCACTAAAAAAAATGACCATATGATTTCACTCATAAGTGACATTTAAGAAATAGAACAAATGAACACAGGGAAAGGGGAAAAAGAGGGGGAGGCAAACCATAAGAGACTCTTAACAACAGGGAACAAACTGAGGGTTAATGGAGGGGAGGGTGGGCAGGGGATGGACTAAATGGGTGATGGGTATTAAGGAGCACTGGGTGTTATATATAAGTGATGAACCACTAAATTCTACTCCTGAAACTAGTATTACACTATATGTTAACTAAAATTTAAATACCAACAACAAAAAAATAAAACATACTATTAAAAAAAAATGAGCACAAACTTAAGTGAGATCCAAAAGGAAATGGGAGAAGAAATTTGCCTCAATTATTACATACTACAATAGTTTTTCCCTATTCAAGAGCATACTACAGAATTTGTATATATCATATCAAATTTGGCTATGTTTACTTGGAACACAGCCAAAACATTTTTGGATACAACTTAAATATTCTACATGGGAATTAACAGAGTAGCAGATGCATTATCCAGATGTTCCAACTTGTGGATAAGGGCTCTGTTAAAATATTTTTTTCATTTAAGTCATTAATTTTTACTTCATTTAGATTTTTTAATTTAAAGAAATAGCCAACTTTTGGGGCGCCTGGGTGGCTCAGTCGGTTAAGCGACTGCCTTCGGCTCAGGTCATGATCCCAGGGTCCTGGGATCGAGTCCCGCATCGGGCTCCCTGCTCTGTGGGGAGCCTGCTTCTCCCTCTCCCACTCCCCCTGCTTGTGTTCCCTCTCTCGCTGTGTCTCTCTCTGTCAAATAAATAAATAAAATCTTTAAAAAAAAAAAAAAAAAAAAAGAAATAGCCAACTTTAAATTTGTGAAGATGTACAGGACAAAAGAAACCCACTTGTTTGTTTTGCAATTGAGAGAAGTGATATAAAATAGCCTAATAGGTTTTTAAGAACTTCCACATATTTTATAATAACTGTATGTTGTCAAATCAACATTATTTTCAAGGTAGTTAGGGCAAGAGGCATTTACCATAATATAAACAAAAGCTCAGAGGCAATCTGTGGGTGAATCAGTGGTCAAAGTTATTCAAAGGTTGCTTGTCTTTTGCTTTTTTTTTAAAGACAGTTACACCTGACCTTTACTGTATGTAATTATATAAATACATATGCACGTATTAGAAGAATATCCTTAATTAATATACATGCATATTTATATATAAATACATGTATGTATATATGTATAGGAATATACAAATTTGCTATAAGTATATCAAAAGAGAAAGGCTCTGGGTTAAGTGACTTAGATTCTTAATATCCCAATATCCATTTTATGACCTTCAAAGAAAATTAGGCAAACTAATTATGCTCTCTGAGCCTCAGGTGACTTATCTATATAATGTAGAAGTTAAACTAATAATCACTACATGTGATGATTAAGATAACAGTAATGACTAGAATAATAAACAATTGTGCCTTTTATGATTTCCTATGAATCCAATAAGAATAGGTCCAATTAGGAAAGTTAGAAACCCCAGTCTACACCAGTTGCAAACCAAAAGCCAAACTGAGCCTACATAATAGTAAGTGTCCTTGACCAAGCAAGCCACTGTATTCAACATTACATTCTAAAGAGGAGGAAGAATGTCAGACTTACAGAAGGGGCATTTTGAACCTGCAGACAGTGTGGAAGGGTAACACATGACTGGTTTACCTTTTTATAGGTAATTACTAAAGAATGAAATTACTAAATGCTAAGAGGCTTACACGACAATGGCTGTGTCATTGCAGAATGGAGTAGACACTGTAGAGTGATAACACTGTATGACCACCAGTGAGCAGAAAATGAACGTGGGATGTACACAACTCTGACTTCAACTGAATAAGCAATATGAGGTTAAGTCATTTCATTATGAAAAATAAAGTAGCTGTAAATTAATCATATTTCTTTTCAACCCTTTAAATCAAGTGATAGGGTAAAAAGTTTAATGAAAGTTCCAGAACATTTCTAATCAGTTTCATTTACATTACTGATTTCACTATCCTAAGGTTCCAAGCTGTTACAATAATGAGACATGAATTAAGTTTCTGAAAACATTTTAATAAGAGACAACTGACATTTGTATAGTACATTACCAATCCAGCATTTTTTAAACTTAAATTATGTTCAATGCTTCCTTTTGTCTTTAGACTAAATCTGTGAAGTATAATAAAGATAATGCACATTTAACACAGATGAGAAATTTGAACTTCTGAAATACTCATTAGCCATGATTATCAAGTAGGAAACGGTTTTAAGACAAGACTCAAATCCACCTTTTGCAGCTTTAAATTCAGCACATTTTCCATTACTCCCAGCTACCCAAGTCTCAGAAGACTAAAAAATAGGGTGAGTGTAGTACTTTAAAAAATATATTAAATTATCTCCAAAGATAGGGAACCAAAGTATTTATCTCACAGATAAAGAAACTCAGATAATATCTACATAAACATGGATTTCTTGGCTATTTTATAGTTAGTATCATCTACTTCAAAAAAGTCTTAACATAAAGATATGATGAATAAATGCATCCTAGTACATTATACTTTTTTATAAGAATCTTTCACATTTCAATTTAGAATCTCTGAACCCTCCCTAGCCTTCCAAAAATAGGAAAATATGGCATATAAACGTTAAACCCTGTTTAATAGAAGAACATAAATGATACTTACAAAAACTTTATCTCCAACTACATTTTCCAGATTTAACTGCCTTGTGATTTCCTTTAGGGCAATTTTATCATTGATCTGCAGTAGTCCTGAAATAAAGCCCATTTAAAAGTATTTAATTAAAATGAAATATTTGATACAGTGCAGATTATTTTGCAGTCAAGTAAGCTTTCTAATGGTTTTTAAATTTAACTAGAAAGAAAAAAGTGAAAAGTCTGTTATAACATTACTTCCTTTTTGAAACTCAGCAATGAAGACATTTGGTAGACTCAAAGAACTATCTTCCTTGGGGTTCTTTTATTTTAAAAAAAGAAAAGAAAGACAAAAAACCAAGAGTCGTTACATACCTCATTTATTATTATTTTTTTTTAATTTCTAAAAATATTGTGTACATTAAAGTAAAAGTTGTTAAACATGGATCAAGTTCTTAAATTACGACTATTACCCACCTTTAAAACATACCAGTAAATTAAACTTTATATTATAAAAAGCTTCTATGGCTTATATCATTTCCAATGGCAAAATGATGACATACTTACCATTTAGGTGAACTTGTAATACATTTTCACTCACTTCTTCTACTTCCATTAGTTCTTTCAAAGCATGGTTTATTAACTAAATGGTGTTAAAAAGTTTATGGAATATTTAATAATAGATAAAAATATAAGCCCATATTCTTTTTTAAACTATGAATAACGGGAACAGAATATAATAAAACGATTGCCATTTTAAACTAACAAATAAATTTGCACATTATTCACAGATAACAGAAAGGTTTAAGTAGAACATCTAATGTCTGACTCAAGATGCCAAAGCCAGGACTGATGTCATGCTCTCTCAATCATTTTCCCAAACTAATAAATGTTTAGAAACAACCCTCAAGTTTTCAAAGACAAATTTCTCTATAAGTCACATAAAACTACAGCCACTTAAGAGCTTCATGTCTGAGTCAGTTCATTATTTATCTCTAACATTTATTCTATTAAATATTTTTGAAATCACTTAAAAGCTATTGAAAAACATGTACTACAACAATGTTAAATGATTGTAAAAAGTCTACACCAGTCAATATACCAATTTCTATGAAATACTGTTAACTACTCTGTATGTCATCATGAAATAAAAAATTGAAAAAGTAAGAAATACCAAGGGTTAAGTTGAAAAAGAGATGTTTCCTCTATGAGTTGCTAGGTATAATAGCCACTCCTTATCCACAGTTTCAATTACCTGTGGTGTGGAAGCAGATGAATCCTCCTTTTGACATTATGGGCAGAAGATCGATAGTAGCCTAATGTTACATAATAATGCCTACATCATTCACCTAACTTCATCTCATCATGTAGGCATCTTATCATTTCACATCATCACAAGAAGGGTGAATATAGTACAATATAACATTTTGAGAGACAGAGACACCACACTCACATAACTTTTATTATATTTGTTATAACTGTTCTATTTTATTATTAGTTATTATTTTTAATCTCTTACTGTGCCTAATTTATACATTAAACTCTACCATAGCTATATATGAATGGAAAAAACAGTACATATAGGTTTTGGTACTATCCATGGTTTTAGGCATTCACTGAGGTCTTGGAATGTATGTCCCATGGCTGAGGGGGGGGCTACTGTATATAGAGAAAGACCTTATCAAAGAAATGCAGAGCTTGCAATGAAAAAAAATTACTAATAATATAATTACGACTAAGAATACACTGAACAAGGTGTTACACCACCTTAAACTGTTGAATTATAAAGTTTCAGATTTTTGTAACTATAGATTCCCATGCCAAATACTTCCTATTCTCTATTTTTTGACTTGTGACATCTTATTACAATTATATTGCAATATAATATACATCTCTTCACATTAATATGGCACATACATTTTTAAAAACTTAAAAATGAGAACTAAGAAAAGCCAAAAAGATTTTAAGAGGAAGAACAATGATAAAGGACTACAAATACTAAAACCACTCCTATCATTAGAAAATAAATGGTCCCTCAAAATAGACTGTGTATACAAAAAAAAAAAAAAATTAGGAAAGATGGCATCAAAATTTAGTAAGGACAAAAATGATATTCAAAAAAGGCACTAGAACAACTGGTAAACCATTTTGAAAAACAAAATACTATTTGTATTTGCAATATCATATTTCCATTTGTCATTGCAACATTTTTGTGAAACAGGAAGAAGCAAGTATTTTAAATTACTATGTTTCACAATAGGGTATCAAACATACTAACTATTCCGGTATATCTGTATTGTTTTTAAAACAAATGGAATTTTGGGGCGCCTGGGTGGTTCAGCTGGTTAAGCCTCTTACTCTAGATTTCAGCTCATGTCATGATCTCAGGGTGGTGAGATCCAGCCCCGCGTCTGGCTTCTTGCTGAGCACAGAGCCTGCTTAAGATTCTCTCTCCCTCTGCCTCTGCCCCTCCCCCGATGCGTCCTCTCACGTGCATGTGCGCTCTCTCTCAAAATAAATAAGCCTAAAAAAATGGAATTCTACCTCAGATCATAGGTAATCTAAGTCCTCTTAAAAAGGGAAATCTCAAAATACCAATTGTCATACTATGAAATAAAGCCCAACTAAGAAGTGACATTCTTTACAGAGAACTGTCCAAAAATGAAGTGGTACTTCTTGGCCTTTAAGCAAGTATGAATCTATCACAAGACTTTGTTCCCAGATGATACAAATGTGGTATCTCAAAATGTGGCCTTTGCAATAGCTTCTTAGTAATCTGCAATGTTCTTCCTCCCACCAACTGGTATCTTACTTAAATAATATTTCTATTTCCCTGGCTCTGATTATATGTTTTAAAGTATTTTATGTTTGGTAAATTGTTGAAAACTGTTTTAAATTATTCGCATAATGAAATGGGGGAAATAATACCTTCATTTTACATACACATATAGAGACTTATAATAAGGAAGGAAGACGGCAGCAGAGTAGGAGGATCCTAGGTTCACCTGCTCCCACGAATGCAAAAAGATACCTATTAAATCATCCTAAATAACCCAGAAATCAACCTGAAGAATGGCAGAAAAAGCTCCACAATTAAGGGTAGAGAAGAGGACAGAGGACACATCAAAGACAGTAGGAAGTGCGGAGTGTCTTGGCTTGGGAGAGAAATGGATCATAGCCAATGCAGTGGGGAGGAAGTCACAGTCCCAGAGAAGTGGGAAAGAGAGACTAAAGTACAGGGGAGTACACAGGAAATGAATCCTCATAGGATTGGTCTGGAAAGCTAGAGGGCCTCAATTTCTTGCGTTCTTGCAACCAAGGAGGCTTAAAGCCTGGAGTTGTAGAGGTCAGTATGCGTGGTTCTGGGAGAGCTTGAAGGACACTGGGGATGCACTTGGAGAGAAGGCAGGGTAAACAGTCTGTGGACATACAGCAATCTGAAAAGTGCCTGGGACACACAGCGGGGAGGTTAGTTGCTCATCTCCAAGAGTGTCCCAGAGAGAGGGTATTCACAGAGAGAGACCTCTGGGGAAAAAATGAACTGGCAGGTACCATTTAGCTCTAATGCTCATCAGTATAAATAGAGCTGCCCAGAAAACAGCCTCACACCCACATTTGCTACCAAACTTGCTTATACCAAGCCCTGCCCCATGCCCTGTGCTGTGGTGGAATTGCCTTTTCCAGTCACTCATTCCTCAGTCCCAGCACATGGGCCCCCTCCCTCACAATACTGGCTCAAACCCCCTGCCAATATGATGTCTCCCCACACTTGGTTCAGGTGGTGGTGGTGAAAGGTATCATTTCACAAGCAGACCACACCACATCTAGTTAAAATGCACCACATTCAGGTCAGGGACCAAACACTGCCCACAAGAGGCAAAGAGCATCTGTAGTAGATGACTGCCATGAAGGATAAAGCAGCCAGGACAACACAATAGCAGAGCACATGTAGCACAAACTGGAGACACTCCCGGAGGTGCCAGGCCCTGGGGAAGAGGAGACACTACACTGCAGGGCACTATAGAATCTCTTATTCATAAAACCATTGCCCTCCATCAGGGAAATACAAATCAAAACCACAATGAGATACCACCTCACACCAGTCAGAATGGTTAAAATTAACAACTCAGGAAACAACAGAAACAGATATTGGCAACGATGTGCAGAAAGGGGAACCCTCTTACACTGTTGGTGGGAATGCAAACTGGTACGGCCACTCTGGGAAACAGTACGGAGGTTCCTCAAAAAGTTAAAAAGAGAGCTACCCTACAACCCAGCAACTGCACTACTAGGTATTTATCCAAAGGACACAAACATATTGATTCGCAGGGTACATGTACCCTGTTTATAGCAGCAATGTCTACAGTTGCCAAAGCATGGAAAGAGCCCAGATGTCCAACAACAGATGAATGGATAAAGAAGACGTGGTATATATAGACAACAGAATATTATTCAGCCATCAAAAAGAATGAAATCTTGCCATTTCCAATGACGTGGATGGAACTGGAGGATATTATGCTATGTGAAATAAGTCAGTCAGACAAAGACAAATACCATATGAGTTCATTCATATGTGGAATTTAAACTAAACAGATGAACATAGGGAAAGTGAAGGGAAAATAAAATAAGAGAAAAAACAGGGAAGCAAACCACAAGAGACTCTTAATATAGGGAACAAACTAAGGGGAAGTGGGGGGGGGGGATGGGGTAACTGCATGATGGGCATTAAGAAAGGCACTTGAAGTAATGAGCACTGGGTGTTGTATACAACTGATGAATTACTTAATTCTACCTCTGAAACTAATAATACAGTATATGTTAGTTAAATTGAATTTAAATAAATAATTTTTATAAAAGCCACTGCCCTCAAAAACATGAGATGTAGTTGACTTTCCTAACACACAGAAACAGATACAGAGACTTAGACAAAATGAGAAGACAGAGGAATTTGTCCCAAATGAAAGAACAGGACAAGGCCATGGCCAGAGATCGAAATGAAAGAGATATAAGTAACATATGTGATGGAGAATTTAAAGCAATGATTATATGTATAATCACTGGACTTGAGAAAAGAGTGGAGCACATCAATGAGACCATTAACACAGAGATAAGGAATAACATAGCAGAAATAAAGGGCTCAATAAATGAAATGAGAAACATGCTTGATGGAATGAATAGCAGGCTGGAAGAAGCAGAGGAACAAACTAACAGCCTAATGGACAAAGTAATGGGAAATAATCAGACTGAACAAAAGAGAGAAAAAAGAATTATACAAAATGAGAATATACTTAGGGAACTTCAGTGTCCCCATGCAACATAGTAAATTCATATTACAGGAGTACCAGAAAAAGAGTAGAGGAAAGGGGGCAAAGAATTTATTTCAAAAAACAGCTGAAAAGTTCCCAAATTAGGAGAAGGAAATAAATATCCAGATCCAGGATACACAAAGAACCCCCAACAAAAATCAACAAAAGTAGATCCACACCAAGATACATACAATTAAAATGGGAAAATATGATAAAGAAAAAATATTAAAAGCAGCACGACAAACAAACAAAAAGACAGTTACACACAAAGGAAATACCATAAAGCCATCAGTGAATTTTTCAGCAGAAACTTTCCAAGCCAGAAAGGAGTGTCATGTTATATGCAAAGTGCTGAATGGGAAAAATATGCAGCCAAAAATACTCTTTCCAGCAGGGCTATCATTCACAATAGAAGAAGAAATAAAGAGTTTCCCAAATAAAAACTAAAGGAGCTCATGACCACTAAACGAGCCCTGCAGGAGATATTAAAGGGGTCTCTTTGAGTGGAAAGAAGAGACCAAAAGTGACAGGACAAAGGTAGGGATCACAAACCCAGTAAAATGAATATTCCTGTAAAAAATCAGTCAAGGGATTCACAAAATAAAAGGATGTAAAATATGACACCATAAACCTAAGATGCAGGGAGGAGAGGAATAAAGAATGGGTTCAAACTTGAACCATCAACTTAATATAGACTGCTATATGCAGAAGATGTTACATACAAATGTAATGGTAACCACAAATCAAAACCACTAATAAATATGCAAAGAATAAAGAGAAAGAAATCCAAATCTATCACTAAAGAAAACCAGCAAACCATGAAAGAGAGAAAGATAAGAAAGGATAAGAGAAAATCTTCAGAAACAAGCACAAAGTAAGTAATAAAATAGGACTAAATACATATCTATCAATAACTACTCCGAACGCAAATGGACTAAACGCTCCAATCAAAAGACGTAGGGTAACAGATGGACAGAAAAACAAGACCCATCCATACGCTGCTTACAAGAGCAGCTTACACTTTAGACCTAAAGATACCTGCAAATTGAAAGTGAGGGGGTGGAGAAACATTTATGATGCAAATAGATGTCAAAAGAAAGCCAGTGTAGCAATACTTTTATTAGAAAAAATAAACTTTAAAACAAAGATTGTAACAAGAGACTAAGAAGGACACTATATAATAATAAAGGGGACAATCCAGCAAGTTATAACAATAATAAATATTTATACACCCACATGGGAGCATGTCAATACATAAAATAGTTAAGAAATATAAAGGAAATAATCAATAATAATATAATAGTAGGGGACTTTAACACCCCACTTACATCAATGGACAAATCATCTAAACAGAAAACCAACAAGGACACAATGGCTTTGAATAACACACTGGACCAGAAGGATTAAGTCAGAACATTCCATCCTAAAACAACAGAATACACATTCTTCTCAAGTGCACATGGAACATTCTCCAGAATAGATCACATATTAGGCCATAAAACAAGCCTCAACAAATTTAAAAAAAAAATCAAAGTCATACCATGCAACTTTTATGATGACAACACTATGAAACTAGAAGTCAACCACAAGGAAAAATCTCAAAAAACCACAAATACATAGAGGTTAAATAACATGCTACTAAACAATGAAAGGGTCTACCAGGAAATCAAAGAAGACAGAAAAAAGTACATGGAAACAAATGAATATGAAACACACAAGAGTTTAAAAACCTTTGGGATGCAGTAAAAGCGGTTTTAAGAGGGCCTATAGCAATACCGGCCTACCTCAAGAAGCAAGAAAAATCTCAAGTAAACAACATAAGCTTATACCTAATGGAATTAGAAAAAGAACAAAAAAACCCTAAAACCAGCAGAAGTAAGGAAATAATAAAGATTAGAGCAGAAATAAATGCAATAGAAACAAACAAACAAACAAAAAAACACCCCAATAGAACAGATCAATGACACTGGGAGCTGGTTCTTTGGGGGAAAAAAAAAAATCAATAAAACTGATACACCTCTAGCCAGACTTTCAAGAAAAATATAGAAAAGACCCAAATAAACAAAAATCACAAATGAGAGAGGAGAAATAACAAACACCAAAAACTACAAGCAATTATAGAAGAATATTACAAAAAACTATATGCCAACACTGGACAACCTAGAAAATACGGATAAATTCCTAGAAACCTACCAAAACTGAAAAAGGAAGAAATAGAAAATTAGAAAAGTCCGATTGCCAGCAAGAAAACTGAATCAGTAATCAAAAAACTCCCAACAAACGAAAGTCCAGGGCCAGATGGCTTCTTGGGCAAATTCTACCAAACATTTAAAGAACAGTTAATACCTATGCTTCTCAAAATATTCAAAAAAAATAGAAAAGGAAAGAAAGCTTCAAATTCATTCTATGAGGGCAGCATTACCCTGATACCAAAACCAGATAAGGACACCACAGAGAAAGAACTACAGGCCAAGATTTCTGATGAACCTAGATGCAAAAATCCTCAACAAAATACTAGCAAACCGAATCCAACAATACATTAAAAAAAAAAAAAAATTCACCATGATCAAGTGGGATTTATTCCTGGGTTGCAAGGGTGGTTCAATATTTGCAAATCAATCAACGTGATACAACACATAGTAAGAGAAAGGATAAGAACTATATGATCATGTCAGTAGATGCAGAAAAAGCATTTGACAAAGGACAACATCCATTCAATATAAAAACTCTCAACAAAGTAGGTTTAGAGGGAATATACCTGAATATAAAAAAAGCCATATATGAAAAACCAACAGCTAACACCATCCTCAATGGGGGAAAAACTGAGAGCCTTTTCCCCAAAGTGAGGAAAAAGATAAGGATGCCCATTCTCACCACTTTTTTTTTTTTTTTTTTAAGATTTTACCCATTTACTTATGGATATGAGAGAGCGAGAGAGCATAAGCAAGGTGAGTGGCAGAGGGAGAGGGAGAAGCAGGCTCCCTGCTAAGCAAGGAGCCCCATGTGGGGCTTGAACCCAGGACCCTGGGATCATGACCCGAGCCAAAGGCAGATGCTTAATTAACACAGCCACCCCTCACTCTCACCACTTTTATTCAACATACTACTGCGAAGTCTTAGCCACAGCAATTAGAAAACAAAAGGAAATAAAAGACATCCAAATAGGTGAGGAAGCTGTAAAACTTTTCACTATTTGCAGATGACATGATACTATATATAGAAAACCCAAAAGACTGCAACAAAAAACTGCTAAAACTAATAAATGAAGTCAGTAAAGTTGCAGGATACAAAAATCAATGTAGAGAAATCTGTTGCATTTCTAAACACCAATAACGAAGCAGTAGAAAGAGAAATTAAGAAAACAATACATGAAAAATTTACAATTTTTTGTAATTTGTACCAAAATTTACAATTGCACCAAAAATAATAAGATATCTAGGAATAAATACAACTAAGAAGGTGAAAGACCTATACTTTGAAAACTATAAAAAACTAATGAAAGAAATTGAAGACAACACAAAGAAATGGAAAGAAATTCCATGTTGATGTACTGGAAGAACAAATATTGCTAAAATGTCTACACTATCCAAAGCAATCTACAAATTTAATGTAATCCCTGTCAATACCAACAGCATTTTTCACAGAGCTACAACAAACAACCCCAAAATTTCTATGGAACCACAAAAGACCCCAGACAGCCAAAACAATCTTGAAAAAGAAAAGGAAAGCTGGAAGCATCACAATTTGAGACTTCAAGTTATATTACAAAGCTGTATTAATCAAAACATTATGATAATGGTAAAAAAACAGACCATTAGATCAATGGAAAAGAATAGAAAACCCAGAAACGAACCCACAACAAAGCAGGAAAGAATATCCAACAGGAAAACAAACAACTGGTGCTGGGAAAACTGGAGAGCAACATGCAAGAGAATGAAACTGGGACACTTTCTTACACCATACAGAAAAATAAACTCAAAATTGATCAAAGACCTAAATGTGAGACCTAAAACCATAAATATCCTACAATGGAACATAGGCAGTAATTTCTCAGACACAGGCCATAGTAACTTCATTTTAGACAGGCCCCCGAAGTGAGGGAAACAAAAGCAAGAATAAACTATTGTGATTACACCAAAATAAAAAGTTCTGCACAGTGAAGGAAACAACCAAAAAAACTAAAAGGCAACCTACTGAATGGGAAAAGATATTTGCAAATGACATATCTAATAAAGGGTTAGTATGCAAAAATGTATAAAGAACTGACACAACTCCAATCAGAGAAAGACAAGTATCATATGATCTCGCTGATATGAGGAATTCTTAATCTCAGGAAACAAACTGAGGTTTGCTGGAGTGGTGGGGGGTGGGAGGGATGGGGTGGCTGGGTGGTAGACACTGGGGAGGGTATGTGCTATGGTGAGCGCTGTGAATTGTGTAAGACTGATGAATCACAGACCTGTACCTCTGAAACAATAATACATTATATGTTAAAAAAAAAAAAAAAAGATAGTAGGAAAGGAAAAATGTAGGGGGGGAATCGGAGGGGGAGACGAACCATGAGAGACTATGGACTCTGAGAAACAAACAGGGTTTTAGAGGGGAGGGGCGAGTGGGGGGATGGGTTAGCCCAGTGATGGGTATTAAGGAGGGCACGTTTTGAATGGAGCACTGGGTGTTACACGCAAACAATGAATCATGGAACACCACATCAAAAGCTAATGATGTAATGAATGGTGACTAACATAACATAATAAAATAAAACTAAAAAAAAAAAAAACTGACACAACTCAACACCCAAAAAACAAATAATCTGACTTAAAAATGGGCTGAAGACAGGAACAGACATTTCTCAAAGAAGACATACAGATGGCCAATAGACACATGAAAAGATACTCAACATCACTCATCATCAGGGAAATGCAAATTAAAACCACAATGAGATACCATGTTACACCTGTCAGAATGGCTAAAATAAAAAACACACGAAACAACAGGTGTTGGCAAGGATGTGAAGAAAAAACAAACCATCTTGCACTAATCCAAAGGGATACATGCTTACAATAGCCAAATTATGGAAGCAGCCCAAGTATCCATCAATAGATGAATGGTTAAAGAAGAGACAGTATGTATGTGTACACACACACACACACACACACACACACACACAGGAATATTATTCAGCCATAAAAAAGAATGAAATCTTGCCATTTGCAATGACATGGATGGAGGTAGAGAGTATAATGCTAAGCGAAGTCAGTCAGTCAGAGAAAGACAAATACCATATGATTTTACTCTAATGGGGAATTTAGGAAACAAAACAAACTAGCAAAGGGAAAGAGAGAGAGAGAGAGGCAAACTAAGAAACAGACTCTTAACTACAGAGAAAAAACTGATGGTTACCAGAGGGGAGGTGGATGGGGGAAACGGGTGAAACAGGTGATGGGGATTAAGGAGTGCACCTGTTATGATGAGCACCGGGTGATTAAAATAAAAACTTAAAAGAGAGTTGAAACAAGTTTATAGCACTCTTTCCATTGACTTTATTTCAAACAAGTTATTATGATTTGCCTAGATCAGCTCACAACTTTTTCATGATGTGTTTGTATGGTCTGAAATGATAACTTAAATGTATTAGCATATATGTCTCCAAATAATAATTTTAGTTCCAATGTGGATATTGCTAAAACTTACTCTGTGTGTAACTACCTAGGTAATGAATTATATAATTTCAGTATTTTTCACAAACACAGTATCTTTCCAAATATTTTAAATTACATTATATAGTAAAAAAATTTAGTTGGTTATTTGATGTTACACCAAGCAAGACAACCAATATCGCTACTCCATTTCCACAGTTTTTGTAGCTAACAATTTTACAAACATACCGGCATAGTTTATTTAGACTTGCCAGCAATCAGGGATTTTTATGTTTATCTACTCTTACTATTTCCAAATACTTGTTTCTTTGTCTACAATAATTTCTATATAGAAGAGTAATTTCCAGGGTACAATCTGTCATTTGGAACTGCATCTATTTTTTTTAATAAAATGTCTGAAATACAATAAGCCACACTAACTGTTATCTTTATCAATTAACTGTGGATTCCAAATTTTTGTACTTCAAATAGCTTGTACAAGGTAGTGTTATAAATATATTGTAATCTTATTTCTTATATTAAAATTTACATGAGAATTCTTGTCTAAAACAATCTATTTTATGTCTCAAGATACTCCACACACAACAAATTACAAAAGTGACCAAAGTAAATAGTGCTCCTCAGCTCTTTGACCTCCCAATATTGGAGTGCAGCATACTGTCAGCATACCAAGAACAATCTATCTGTTTTATTAACTGATAAATACTCTCTGTTAATGGCTATCATCTTCTTAAGTCCTGAAGAAATAGAAAAAACTGACATAGGAGTTTATATAAAGACGATGTAACATGAAAGAAAGGAAACAGTAAGCTGATGAAAAAGATTAATTACTACTGAAAATGTGTATTTTAGAAAATAAATACTTTGAGCCATTTAAGCCAGACTTAGATAAACACAAAACAACAGACTAAGAAGGTGCATGACAAGGAGGAAGACAAGAAGGAAGGATTGTTAGAAACTAAAATGCAGTATATCACATTAGAAGAAGCAAAAGATAGAACAAATGGTGAAGAAAATCACACTGATGATATGGCAGAATGCTGAGGGAGAGGAAGAAAAGAAAGAAATATGGAGAAATAAGACAGAGAAATGAGAATAAAGGCTTAATAACAGGATACTTTAATCCTAAGAAAGGACAAGAAGAAATGAAAGAGAGGAAATACTCGAAATAAAATTATTCTTTAGAGAAAACAGACCTAAATTCATATTAAGAGGGTTTGTATAATATCAGTTAATTTTATGATCAATGCTTAAACATAGCTTGTGAATAACAAATGCAGTAAGACAAGAGAAGGAAATGAAAGGTATAAAAAGAAACAGGAATGGAAGAAATAAAACTTTCTTCTATTTGCAGATGACATAATTGTCTGTAGAAAATCCCCAAGAACTGACAAATTTTTGGAACCAATGATCAATTCTAGCAAGATTGCAGGATACAAGATAACACACAAAGGTCATTTGCTTCCCGCTATATCAGCAATGAACACTTGGAATCTGAAATTAAAAATATAATACTATTCGCATTAGCATCAAAAATATTTAAAAACTTAGGTATAAACCTAATGAAATATATGTAAGACTTATATAAGGAAAACCACAAAACTCAATGAAAGACCCAAGAAAGATAAATGGAAAGATATTCCATGTTCATAAATGTGAAAATTCAATATAGTTAAGACACCAATTTTTCTAATGTGATCTATAGTTGAAACTACAACTGAACTCTAAAATTCCCAGTAGTTGGAAATTAATATTAATTATAAAGTTAATATAATATAAAAAGGCAAAGTACCCAGAATAGCCAAAACAATATTGAAGAAACACACAAAGTTAGAAAACTGACACTGTCCAACTTTAAGGCTTATTTTAAAGCTACAGTAATTAAGACAGGTCGAAATAGACTGACACAAATACAATTAACTGACCTTTGAAAAAGAAGCAAAGGTAATTCAGTGAGGAAAAGATAGCCTTATCAACAAATGCTGACACAATTTAAACATTTATATGCCAAAAGAAAGAAAAAGAATCTAGATACAGACCTTATAGGTTTCAAAGAAATTAACTCAAAATGAATCACCAAACCAAATGTAAAACACTAAGAACTATAAAACTTCTAGAAGGAAACATAGGAGAAAACCTAGAAGATCTTGGGTTTGGTGATGAAGTCTACTTATTTATTTATTTTTAAAGATTTTATTTACTTGTCAGAGAGGGCAAGAGAGCAAGAGAGAGAGCACAAGTAGGGGAAGTGGAGGCAGAGGGAGAAGCAGGCTCCCAGCTGAGCAAGGAGCCCGATGAGAGACTCGATCCCAGGAACCTGGGATCATGACCTGAGCCGAAGGCAGACGCTTAACCAATTGAGCCACCCAGGTGTCCCGGTGATGAAGTTTAGATATAACACCAAAGTCACAATTCATGAAAGAAACAGCTGATAAATTGAACTTTTTTTAAAATGAAAAAACTGGGGGTGCCTGGGTGGCTCAATTCAATAAGCGTCTGTGTTTGGCTCAGGTCATGATCTCAGGGTTCTGGGATTGAGCCCTGCGTAGGGCTTCCTGCTCAGTGGGGAGTCTGTTTTTCCCTCTCCCTCGGCCCCTCCCCCTGCTTTTGTGTGCTCTCTCTCTCAAATAAATAAAATCTTAAAAATAAATGAAAAAACTGCTTGCCAAGGAAACTAATAATAGAATTAAAAGATAAACCACAGATTTGGAGAAAGTACTTGCAAAACACATATCCAAAATATACAAATAACTCTTAAAACATATCAATAAGAAACCAATCAACCCAGTTCAAAAATGGTCATAAAATACCTTGCCAAAGATAGATGAAAAATAAGCATATGAAAAGATACTTAACATCATACATAATTAGAGGATTGCAAATAAAAACAGCATTGAGATACTACTACCTATCTACTAGAATAGCTAAAATTAAAAACACTGACAATACCAAATGCTAATGAGGATGCATAACAACAGAAACTCTTATTCACCGCTAGTGAAAAAAAGCAAAATGGTAGTTACTTTGGAAGACAGCTTAGTAGCTTCTTAGGAAGCTAACCATGGTCTTAGCAATTGGTGTTCCTAAGTATTTACCCAATTAAGTTGAAGACTCTGTCTACATATACAAGTGTTTATAATAGCTTTATTCAGAACTGCCAAAAATTGGAGCCAACCAAGATTTCCTTTAATAGGTGAATGGATAAATAGTGGCACATTCAAACAATATAATATTATTAAGCAAATAAAAGAAATGGACTGTCAAGCCATGAAATGACATGGAAGAATCTTAAACTCATATTGGTAAGTGGAAGAAGTGAATCTGAAAAGGCTATATATTTTATGATTCCAACTATGTGACATTCTGGAGAAGGCAAAACTATGGAGGGCAATAAAAAGATTAGGGATTGCCAAGGGTTGGGGATGGGAGGATGAGTAGGTAATGCACAGGGGACTTTTAGGGTGGTGGAATTATTTTGTACGACACTGTAATGGTGGATACGTGACAGTATGGATTTATTAAAATCCACAGAATTGTTCATTACAAAGAGTGAACCTTAATGAAAACTATGGGACTTAAGTTAATAATAACATATTAATATTGGTTCATCAAATTCAACAAACGTACCATACTAAGGGAAGATGTTAATAATAGGGGAAGTTGTATGTATGTGCATGGGGAGGTGGTTATAATAGGGGAACTCTCTTTTATGCTTAATTTTCCTGGTAAAAAATAGATCTATTTTAGCCAATTTACTAATGAAATGGAGTATAGTTTTAATTTATATTTAAGCACCTTTATAAGTGTTTACTAACTCTATTTCCTTTTTTTCTGAAACTTCTCCATGCTTTTAGGGACAAACTTCCAAGTTCAGAATAAATTCAGGCATTAGCTGCTCAAGTTATATTTTTAGGCCTGACACTTTGATGTAAACATCACTGAGATTCAACTTCTCTGTTGTAATGCCACTTTGTTTCAAGAAGCATAGTTTAGGATGGAATAATAGGTCTAATGTACTGACTCCCTAGATCTCATTTTCTCAGAGTATCACTATGAGCTTCTTGAAGAATTAAAGTACTAGTATCTAAAAGTGTTTTTCAAACATCTGTATGATGATGTATTTTCCAAATATAATAAAACAATGAAGACTGAAAAAAAAATTATCCTGTACTGAAAAAAGACCTAAATTCATATTAAGGGAGTTTACAGAGTATCAGCTTTTATGACCGAAGCTTAGATATTGGTCTGAAATTTTCATACTGCTAAGATAAAGAAATTCTGTTAAGTATCTAGACAGGGAAAAATCACACACACACACAAACTCAAAACAAGCTGTCGTGGTCATCAGTGATATTCACCAAATACTTCTGTTAACTTCCCTTCTAGTCACCTAGGCGGAATGTACTTCTTTACTCTCTTGAAATGAGGTGCGACCATATGACACTTTGGCCAGTTAACTGTGAGGAGATGTGCTCTGTATCACCTCTGAGTAGGAACTCTAAAAAGAGTGTGTGTCCTTGATTCATCACGTTCAATTTTCCTACATTACCAGCAGCTTTACCTTGCAATTTTATGTTTTAGAGTTGGTTACTTTCCTTAAACTTCATGAACCAACTACTGCTAGCTCAAACTTTTCTTCTGTAGCTTCCTCATCTCTCTCAGTCTTCACAGAATTGAACAGAGTTAGGACCTTCCTCTGGATTAGGCTTTGGTGTAAGGGAATGTGTAAGCCACTAAAACTTTCTCCATATCAGCAATAAGGTTGTTTCACTTTCTTATCTTTGGTGGGTTCACTGGAGTAGCACTTTTAATTTCCTTCAAAAACTTTTCCTTTACATTCACAGCTTGGCTATTTGGTGTAAGAGGCCTAGCTTTCAGCCTATCTTGGCTTTTGACATGACTTCCTCACTAAACTCAATCATTTCTAGCTTTTGATTTAAAGTAAGAGATGTGTGACTCTCCCTTTTACTTGAACACGTAGAGGCCATTATAGTGTTATTAATTGGTTTAATGTCAGTATTGTTGTGACTCAGGGAATACGCAGGCCCAAGGAGAGGGAGAGAGATGGGAGAGTGGACAGTGAGTGGAGCAGTCAGAACCAACACATTTATCCATTAAGTTTGCCATCTTATACAGGCATGGCTCCTGGCACCCCAAAACAATTATAATAGTAACATCAAAGATCACTGATCACAGATCACCATGACAAATATAATAATGAAAATGTTTGAAATATTGTGAGAATTACCAAAATGTGACAAAGAGATAATACAAGCAAATGCTGTTGGAAAAACAGTGCCTGCATACTTGCTCAATAAAGGGTTGCCAAAAACCTTTAATTTGTAAAAAATGCAATTATCTGCAAAGTGCAACAAAGCAAAGCAAAACGAAGCATGCCTGTACAAACCAATAAAAATGGTTTTTTTTTTCTCTTCCCTTTTTTTCTGGACTACAGACAAATGCTTCTTTTCACTGATGCATAATAATCTATTATATGGATGGACGTACTAGCATTTATTAACCAGTACTCTGTTGATGGACATGTATGTTGTTTTTCATCTTTTACTATTAACAAATGGTGTTGCAATGAGTAACTGTATATACATCATTTCACAAGTGTAAATTCCTAGAAATATTGTTGGAGTCAAAGGGCATATGACTTTGTAATGTGGTCAGATGCTGTCTATTATTCTAGTTATGTCAATTTATACTACCAGCAGAACACTTGTCTATTTCCCTATAAGTTCACAACTTTAGTGTTATCAATTTTACAGGTTTGTCAACCTGGTAGAAAAAATTGCTAATATTTTTAGTTAAAAGTAAAATTGAATAAGTTTATAAGTTTAAGACAAATTTGTATTTAATTTTCTGTGACCTTTCTGTGCATATCCTTTGCACAGTGTTTCTATTGCTAATAATATTATTGTTAAAAATTTTAAATATTCTAATAGCTCAAAGGCATACCAGTCACATGGTTTTCCTGTCAAAACCACCCAAACAGTACTGAAGTCAAACACAAAGGAAAATCATACTGAAGAACTCAAGAATAAAGAAATAATGGTTGTATAAAATGACTGAGCATAGGACTGAATCAAATTATAGTCAAAACTAAAAAATTATTGTAAATATTATAATAAATGTGAAAAATTCTTCAAAGATTAAAAAAGAAAAGAAATTACCTAGATTTATATCCCCACGGGAAATGGGTGATTACAGTAAAACTGTAAAGTCCTTATTTCCTCACCTTACCTAATATACAGTCAACATTTATTGCTTTAAAAACAATCTTACTTCTAATTTATATAACTTTACTTAATACATAATTTTACTTCTATACATAATAAAAAAAGCATGTTACTGAGAAATCTAAATTCACTGCATGGAATATAGCAGAAAAGAGCTTTCATATAGCCCAAGTACTGAAACTTAATAGTAATATATTCAATGTAACAGTCATAATTTGTCTCATACATTGAATAAAAATGTGAAAAGAAAAAATGAGGGGAAAAAGCAAGAGAATCTTCTTGAGGTAACTAAGCAAATAAGATAAAGACAGAAAGTAGAAAAGAATTCTAGAAGACGTGACTGTACATATGAAAAAAATTACTTGAGGTAGGGTTAAACAATAAACAATAGGGGAAAAAAGAATGCATGTTATGACAGTTACCTAATTTATAAACAGAAACACCTACCTTGCAGGGTTGGTGTAAAGAATAAATGATAACACAGATAAAAAGTATAAGATAAGGTATAGAACATAGATAAAAGGCACAAGAAACATGCTCAATAAATGCTAATTTGTTTTTTCTACTGGCAATCACAAATTCTTCACAGACAAAAGGCCATGATGGAAAAAGTATCAATTGAAAATTTGTTACTGTGGAGAAAAATAAGGTAAAAACAATACGCTCAACTCAAATATACCACTCTAATTTTTAAGGCTTTGCATGTCTTTGTATGTCTATGATTTAAAGAAAAAAAAAAAAAGGAAATAAGATAATGAAAATAATAAAAAATATTTTCAGTACTGTCTATAAGAATCATCACATGCCTACACAAACAAGAAAATACCAGAAATCAATAGTTTTACCATGGTCTTTCCTGATCCTCGGGGTCCAATAATGAGAACAGAGTTACTTTCTCCATGGATAGCAGTTCTTTTCAGCAGCTCAATTAAGTGTCTGAAATGACATAAATAAGCCAAAATTTAAAAAGGAAGCTGGAATAATTTGCTAGGTAATACTATTTAAAAGTTGAATTTGAATATGCACAGAAAATAAGCATTCCCTTTTTCTCTCTCTCTGGGCACTGGACTTATGCTCTATATAGTCCTACAAAGAAAAACACAGAAGAGAGGGTAGGTCAATATGGATTCTCTGGAAACCTCAAGAGGAAACCAAGTAAGTTTGAAATATCTTGGCTTTCTGATGGTATGGGACAAGGGACGACAGTGGCAAATCTTGGGAGCTTTCACTCCACAACTGGCTGTCGAGTATTTAGGTGCAAAAAGCTCAGAATTCTCTCCGTAATACCAGATGGCAGAAGCAACACAAGATTGAAAGGTAAGGAGCTTTCTCATTATGGAAATATTTTATATCTGCTCTTGCTTTATAATATTCAGTGTTTCTATAAAAGAATAATTTTTTTATCTCTACAAAAGTATCTGTCAGCCTTATTCAAGATAAAATCTGTGTAAGATAATTTTTGCAAAACCTAAGGGCATCTTTAAGTAGGTTTATAGCAGACAAAGGGATAGCTAAACTTACTTGTATTGTACTTGTACTCCAAATAAGTTACTATGTGGGCTCTGATGACAAAATCTTTCCCGTAAAATTCTTTGTACCTTATAAAAACAAAGTGAATAAATATAAATGAAAATGTTACACACAAAATAAAAAATGAATGAGAATATACATTTACAGCAGTCAGAATTAGGTATTAATGAATCTATTCAACCCTCCCCAAAGAACTTGTCTTCAAGAGTTCTGGTACCATTTCCATGAGTTGTAAAATGAACGGTTCTTTTCACCTATCTCAAGTCCCAGAGGAAGGATGAGAATTTACTTGTGAGGTTCAACAAGAGAAAAGAATTACTTACTTTAGCCACATCAGCAATTTGAGGGCTGCTTTATTGCGTGTGAATAAATGAATACTTCACTTTGTATGTAACATATCAGCCAAGGAAAAAAGACAGGAGAGAATCTAATAATGTAATCTCACCTAATAATGCTTCTGAACCACACCTCAATCTTTAGAGACCAAACAAATCTGAACTGGCTTAACCCAAGCCCTATCCATTTGCACCTGTCATAAAAGTCAGGATTCTGAGAAAATAAAAGAAGTTTAAAGGTTCATATAGCTACTGGACCTATAGGACCTATTAGAAGCAGAGCATGCTACTACTAAAAGAGCATGATCCATGCCTAAAGAAACAGTGCAAATAAACTGGAAAGAAATGACACACTGAAAAAAGTAGTAATTCAGCATATAAGGAAATGCTCAATTACACGGAAGAAATTAGATTCATCTATACCTATAAAATGAGGAATCACTAGAATGAATGAAGAAAAAAAATTCTTGTAAGGACCTAAATTTTCAGTTTGCCTTAGAATAAAGGGCTTAGACTGAGTTGTGAAAAATTATGTCAGATAATCTAGCACATTCTTTAAAAAGACAGACCATTAAAGGATTCCTTTTCTGCATCTGCTGCTAATACAGAAATCTTTCAAAGACAAAAACCTTAGGAGGCTATTTCAGATTTGGTCCCATCATCAGAAACAAGAAGCTTCCAAGATTATTTGCTTCTCTCAGACTGACAGCATGGGACTGATTCTTCATGTACCAAAAGATAAAATCTGAGTTCTGTTTATATGTACCAGAGGCTAAGCAAAGCAAATTACTCAGTGGTAATAAAATAATCCTAATTATCATTATATAAGAAGGGGAAAGAATAAGAGGAGTGATGCCAAAAGAGCCAATTATGTGGATTTTAAAGTTACACTTTTCTAAATCTTAATTTTTTTAGTCTATAAAATGGAACAATAATAGTTTTCTGGCAGGCCTGTTCTCAAGATTAAATAAGGCAGTCTTGTCTGTAATATAAGTATTGTATAGGTAATAGCTGATACCTATAAAACACTTAAATGAGCATATATAATCATAATACTAATCATATTGTATATTCCTCTACCTAGATAAGATCATTAGAAATCAAAAGATAAACCTCATCCTTTGCTTTTCCAAATTTCATTAAAGTCTAATGAGAGGCAACAACTATGTATAAAATCTAAGGGATAAAGTGAAGTGAAGCTGTAGTGAACAGTGAAAGGTTCAAAAATCTGAAAGTGATCTGAGATGAAGGTTAAACAGGTGTACACGTGTATAGAAATTAAGCTGTAAGTGGAAGATTTGTGCACTTTACTAGGATATGTAAATTATACTTCAGCTAAAAATTTTTCATAAAACAGAGTTAAACATCTTCCTTCCAAAAAAAAGTTAAGGTCTTACATGAGGGATGCCAATAACATACATTTAGTTTTGATTAGAAAAAACTATAGTTCTGGTCAAGTGAGATAAACAGAAATGCCAGGACGGAGTTATTATACCTATTCCCTACTATATTTCTTAAGAGACAGACACATAGATATATGCTCAACACTTGGAATACAGTATGTACTTAAGATAATATTAAATGTTCATGATAAAAACACTCAATATACTAGGAAAAAAGGACAACATCTTCAACCCGATAAAGGGCATCTATAAAAACCTATAGCTAACATCACATCAATGGTGAAAGACTGAATGTATTTCCTCAAAATCAAAAACAAAACAAGAATGTCTGTTTTTGTTGTTGTTTACTCAATATTGTACTGAAAATTCTAGCCAGGGAAATTAGACAATAAAAAAATAAATAAAGTCAATCAGATTGAAAAGGTTAACTGTATTTGTAGATGGCATTATCTTATTAAAAAACTAAAGAATAAACTAAAAACTATTAGAACTAGTAAGTGTGGCAAGGCTGCAGGATACAAGATTACATATAAAAATCAACTGCATTTAGATACACATGCAATGAACAAATAAAAAAATTAAGAAAACAATTCCATTTATAACAGCATCACAAGAAATAAAATAGGAATAAATTTAACAAATGAAGTACAGAATTCTTAATTAAACTGAAATTAGGACACATTTGGGAAGACAGGAGTAAAGTTAGGATTCCAACTATCTAAAGACTTACAAAGGATGAAAGTAGTGTAAGACAGTCTCTCCTTGAGAATGGAAAGGGTGATTCTTCATAAGTGTTAAGGGGAGAATTCAAATTAAGAAGATTACTATTTCTCTGATCAGCTTTGCATGGTAACAAACTTTGAGGTTAATGAAAATATATACTAACCTGTGACAGGTACTCTGCATGTATTAAGTTGTTACTCTTTGATTTACGACTGCTCATTTTAACAAACTGAAATCCTTAAAAACAAAAAAAGCATGAATACAAAACATTACTGGCTTGAAGAGATTCTTTAAGAATTTACTATTACAGAATCAAAATAAACACAAGTTTTAAAACATGAAAATGTCCCAATTTCTCAAACTTTAAAAACTCTCAGCTGAATCTCTTGTGTTTCATTTCTTAATATATGTAAATCAAACTGTCATGCGGTATACCTTCAACTTATACATTAATATATGTCAATTATTTTTCAATAAACTGAAAAAAATCTCAACAGTTCTTTGTCTAAGTACAGGCTTATTCCAATTCTCATACCACACGGTATATGGTTCTTACAGACAACTAACTCCTACCTTTCCCTTGAATCTACTGTTTGCATTCCCTTCCTTAACTTTTTTTCTTTTTTAATCTATATGATTCCTTTATACAGAATGTTTCCCTCCCCATCCATCCCACAGGATCATCACCTTCCAGAATGCCTTCGCTTTCTTGCTCTACTCATCATACATACACAATCATTAGAGGGTAGGTAAAATGCCTCTTCTGTGAACATTGATAATTGCCTTTATTTCTCTTCATCCATAATTAAATTATAGTTAAAAAGATTGTCCACTTAACTGCCAGTATCCCAAAACAGCATGTTTTAAAATTCCAAGCATTTTAGCACAATATCCAAAATAAAATTGGCAGTGATAATGTGAATGGAAAATATATATACTAATAAAAAAAAGAAAACTTTTTAAAAATTCTTCCTCAGGGCAACACAGTCACAGATAAATACCTTTGGCTAAAAGATCTAATTTTCTTAGCACTGTTTTCCAATAGCAATCTTTTACTAGTCTGGTAATAAGAACTTAAGCAGTGTTTGCTTATATACCAGGAACTGTTAAAAGCACTTTGTATTTAACTCATTTAATAACTCATTAACTCATATTTATTAATTTTACATACTGACAATTAGACGCCAACCCTTGGAATGCTGTTTTATTCTTCTCTGGAAATGCTAACAGGATAATCTGGGCAAGGCTTTGACAGACTGATAGCAAGCAAATCTGTCTCCCCCTTATGTATAAGCCATGTAGCCAGGGCCTGTCCAAAGAGCTTCTGGCTCCTAGATCCCAAATTGGAAACTCAAGAACAGAGTACTCAATTGTCTTATCCCTTAAGAATATTTTTTCTTAAGAGAAAAGCGGTCTTCTCAGCTGCCCTAGGGCACCTTCTAGCAGCCTAATGTCTATGCAAGGCACTTCAAGAATCTTTACATTAACAATTTTTACTTTATTCTACTTATTTTATTATTTTTTTCTCTTAAATAAGAACTGTATGTGGCGGGGAAATCCTTTTATCAACACGAAAAGATATCTTCACTGTGGCTTAAAATACTCCTAACTGTGAAAAAGGTCTATAAATCAACATCTGAACTCACAAAAAGTCAATTACTGCTAGACAAAGAGCATCAAGCATTTGTATCTTTTTATAATCGACTGACAGCTTGCTAGTAACACATTAAAAAAACGATTAGTAATATATTCTCCTTTCCGGAATTAAAGTGGTCTATTTCATCTTTTATTTGCCGCCTTCAATTAAGACTTGGGGTTTAAGAGGAATATTTCAAATGAAGATTAAAATTACTAGTCAATATCTACACTTCCACTTCTAACAATTTTGCCATGATTGGAATAGTCTTCCTACTTATTTCAAACTTGAAGTTACTAGATGCATTTTAGCATGTCTAAAAATCTGGCAATATAGACTCTAAATCTTCTACTGAATATATGAAAAGGTTTTCATTTTTAAAATTAAACCAGAAAAAAGTAAAAGCAAAGGAAGTGAAGATGAAGACACCAAATTTTTTCTAGAAATTTTTAGTGTTTCTTAGAAAGTCATAAGTGATGAAATTTAAAAAAATACATTATTCAAATCAGAACCGTGAGAAGTCCAGAAAAAAAAAAATTGTATATCAAATTTAAGATAAATGCAAATTCTTAAAGAGTAAGGAAAAGCACAACTAGAGAAATGCAATTAATGGTAATACTATGTCCTTAAGAGCTTTGTTACTAGCAAGGCCTAGATTTGGGTTGTTTTGTGGTGTCACCTTCACAAATTAACTTTCCTAAGCCCCAGTTTTCTTCTCTGCAAAATTTGAGGAAAAACTATTATCTAATTCACAGGGAATTGTGGGGGTTAAATTAAATGGTTTACCTGATATGCAATGCTGTCAAATCCCATGTACAGTAATACAGTACCCTTTCTAAATTATCACATTACATTGGAGAGAAGAACCAAGAGGAGGATGAGGAAGGGAGGGAAGCAAAAGCACAGAATCTTGTTCTAAACTATTTCTTTGACAGTACTTCTTTGACAATGCAATAAATATCAAGTGCAAGTTCAACTAAAGTACTTCAGAATTATGAGAGAATACTTCAATGGTATACATTCACTGAGTTTTTCTCAATATAAAAAAATACAGTTTTGAATACTGGTAGTAAAAAGAAATGATGGGTGGATCAATCTACAGTCACATGGATCTCAAAGACCTCAAATCACTAATGATAAGAAGCCATTCAACACCTGGAAGAGATGATGACTGCTGGGCAGCATACCCAGAGTTTCTGATTTAGTAGGCTTAGGGTAGCACTTGAGAATTTGCATTTCTGATAAGTTCCCAGATGATGCTCCTATTGCCAGTCCCAGAACCATACTTCAGGAGTTACTGAGAAAATTGAGGATTTCTTTTCATTCCACACCAAACCTGATAAAACTGATAAGATACCACAGAAGATAAAGAAATCCATGGGTATAGATGGCATCTCTTCAAACCAAATTAAGCCTAAAAGTAAACAGTATGTAGAGATCATACTGAGGTAAACAGTACCTAAGGATCATCAGAACAGGAGAATTTGGAATAGGAAAGACAACAGGAAGCCAAGGGACTTTCATCATGGTAAATAAAATAAGCTAGAAGGCTCCCTAATATAAAAACAGTTCACAGAGCATAAGCCACAAGTGGAATAAAAAAGTCAGAAAAGTTTTTCTTTCCTCCAGTTATTGAAAAGTAATAAACGTTTTGTCCTATCATCTGATGATTCAGAGAGCCTTCAGAGGATATTCACATAAACTTTAAACAGGGGCATCTTGGTTGACTCAGTTGGTTAAGCATCCGCCTTCGGCTCAGGTCATGATCCTGGGTCTGGGGTTGGAGCCCCACATGGGGCTCCCTGCTCAGCGGGGAGCCTGCTTCTCCCTCTCCCTCTGCTGCTCCCCCCTGCTTGTGTCTCTCGCTCTGATAAAATCTTCAAAAAAAAATAAAAAAAAAATTCTGTAAACAAAAGAGTGAAATATAGAAACACTTGCCTGGATGTTGTATATTTATATGTCATTCCCTGATCAAAAACAAAACAAAACCAAAAAACCTTCTTTCCTGCAAGATTATTAAATTGTTTTGACATACATGTTTTAACAGCATAAAAGACAATGTTTTTACAAATAGTTTTTGATTCATCAATATTTTCTTAGGAAAAATTAAAATCCCTGAACTAAAAAAATTAAGCAAAAGCAAAAATTAGTACTTAAAAAATACTTTAGAAAATAGTTATCAACTTTAGAAAATAGTTATCTCAGACTGGTATCAAACAACATGAAGGGCGCCTAATACAAAAAGAAAAAAGATGTGTTTGATTCAATAGATGAGGACAAACATTTGCTCTGATAAAGCCAGCTAAATAACAGTGCTAACCAAAGATTACAGTCTCACAGTTCCAATTATAAGAGAAAAGCACTAATGGTATGGCACTGTTGGACAGGCTGTGTCAGTTACTGTGATGCCAAGCGGGTGGTCAGTGGCAAAGAACAAGTAGTATTTAGGAAGACATGAGCAAAATGGGTTAATGCTCATTAAAGAAAAAAAAAAATAAATCCCAGGGCAACAGACCTGAATCTTTAGGGGTAGAAACCCCCTCCGCTACAAATTATTATTCTAATATGCAGAGTTGGAAAAAAAATTGGATTAGTCTCATACAACATGCCTACAGAGTTCCTGGTAAATGACAAAATGGTTCTTTTTATAAAACCTGAGCAACTTAGGTCTGTGTCAGTTTGCCCACTTCCCTGGACATTGGTCTCTTGAGCAGTTAAGTGTCACATATGAGATTATCATAACTGTAGAGAAAATATTATAGAGAAATTGATTGCTAATATCCACAGAAAGAAGATACTTTTCTTTGCCAAAGGCCAAGGGCTTTAAACACTGCCCAGAATGAGATGACTGCACCCAAAATCCAGGTAGACAGTCATAGGTATCCTGTTAAGAGCAGTAAAGAAGGAAAAAATAAAACAAAAACCATACCTTTTCTTCTTATTTACTTAATGTTTCAATGTACTGGTCTTGGTGAATACATATTTAACCTAGTAAATTACCTGCCTTTATTTATTGTGTATGTTTATGTGAGAGTTAAAGTTGACTCCGAATTATATAACCTTTTCTCTATATATTACCAAACCAAATGGTTCAGAATACAAATATGGCAATGACTACTTATTTAAAAAAAAAAAAAACAACAAAATTTCACATTTGGGGTGCCTGGGTGGCTCAGCCGGTTGAGCATCTGACTCTTGATCTCAGCTCAGGTCATGATCTCAGGGTCATGAGATCTAGCCCCACGCTGGGCTCTGTGTTCAGTTGGGCTCTGTGCTCACTGGGGAGTTGGCTTCTTTAACTCGTTCCCCCTCTCCTTCTGCCCTTCCCTCCCCACCCCATTCACATGCACGCTCTAAAATAAATAAATAAATCTTAAAAAAAAAACAAAACAAAAAAACTACACATTTGGAGACATTCACTCTTAACCAAATAACTAAAAATAAACAATGCCATTTTACCCATGCATAAATATGAAACTACCCAAGCCAATATATTCATTCATACAACAGCCAAGTAAAGCACATCATTCAATGAATATTTAAACTTACATATATATACAATGGATATAATTTTTTTCATTAATGGTCTTTCTTCTAGATGTTCTTAAATGTCCAGATCTAAGGCACTAAACTGAAAGGCTTCCTGGCTATACTATCAAAATATTTTATTTTCATTGGAAGCTACATCCAGGGACAATCAACGTGAATAGACTCCTGGGACAGCCCCTCAAATCAGATTTTTTTTTTAATTGAACTATAGTTGGTACCTTATGTTACATTAGTTCCAAGTGTAAAATATAGTGATTCAGTAAGTCTATACATTATGCTTTGCTCACCACAAGTGTAGTTAACATCTGTCACCATACAAAACTACTACAAATGGGCACCTGGGTGGCTCAGTTGGTTAAGCGACTGCCTTTGGCTCAGGTCATGATCCTGGAGTCCCTGGATCGAGTCCCGCATTGGGCTCCCTGCTCGGCAGGGAGCCTGCTTCTCCCTCTGACCCTCCCACCTCTCATGTGCTCTCTCTCTCTCATTCTCTCTGTCTCAAATAAATAAATAAAATCTTTCAAAAAAAAAAAAAACTACTACAAAACCACTGACTATATAATATTCTCTATGCTGTACCTTTCACCTCCGTGACGTATACATTCCATAACTGGAAGCCTATACCTCCTACTCCCCTTCACCCATTTTGTCCATCCTCCCACACCCTTCCCTTTTGGCAACCATCAGTTTGTTTTCCATATTTCTCAGTCTTTCTGTTTTTGTTGTTGTTGTGGTTTATTTGTTTTGTTTTTTAGATTCTACATATAAGGGAAATCATTTGGTATTTGTCTTTCTTGGATTTCACTTAGTATAATGCCCTGTAGGTCTATATATGTTGTTGCAAATAACAAGATCTCATTTGTTTTTATGGCTGAGTAATATTCCATTGTATATATACCACTAATCTGAACAAAAAAGTCAGATATTTTTTTAAGTCTAGCAATTGACAAAATAACTCTCAGCTTGCTTATTAGCAATAGCATACAACATCTGCATTATAAGATAAAACCTGACTTTGAATATCACTGTCTTAAAGAACCTTAAAAAACCTAGAATTATCAAATCTTACAAAGGCACAGATTATAACACTAGCTTTGTTTTTTTTTAATTTTAAAAAGATTTTTATTTTATTTCAGAGAGAGAGCACTAGAGAGAGAGAGAGCATGCAAGCATGACTGGTGGGCAGAGGGAGAGGGAGAAGCAGGCTCCCTACTGAACAGGGAGCCCAACATGGGGCTCGATCCCAGGACCCTGGGATCATGACCTGAGCTGAAGGCAGACGCTTAACTGACTGAGCCACCCAGGTGCCCCGATATTTGCTGTGGATAACCACCAGCTATGTCTGAGAATAAGCTGCTCAATAAATTACTGAACTGATTTAATGAATTTAATAAATATTTTAAAGTAAAAAACATACTGCTTTACCAAAATAATACTGTTGTTTTAAGTCACTTGTAAGTCCCTCCATGCCACAAATTTTAGGCACTCAATTTGTCAGCTGTGTAAAAATTTAATATAAATTTTTGGTGATATTATATGGTGATAACATTTCATGACTAATTTGGCCCAATAAATTACTAAGATAGCTATACAATATATATTTGGAATATTTTCCAATTTCCATGTGTATATGTGTGAATTTCTGTATGTCTATGTGTATGGGTGACACATATATGTGTGTGTCTGTGTATACATATAAGTGAATTTATGGCTTCAGTTTCAGACACTGCTTAAAGGAATATTTTCACCCCATTAAACACAAATTGTTACTGGGAATGACATAACAAATAAAACAGAAGACAAATGCAATCTAAAAAAAGATTAAGTAAATATTTATTTATATAAAATAAATGTATAAATGCCTCCCTGTATGATAGTTAATGAGAAAACCAAGGAGCACAAAGCTGATAACAAGGATTCTCAATCAACTCAATAAACAAATATTTAGCTAATCAGTACTTATTACAAGGCCCTGGGAAAATCACTATGGGAAAGATGAGTATTAAAGTTGGTCTCTATCCTCAAAAGCTAAGTCTGATCGGGAATAAGATAAATGAATATAAAAGTGGAAAACGCAGTATAAGTACAAAACAAGAGCTAAACTCACGGATTTAGTAAAGAAAGGGGCCTTAAAGAACATAGAGGCTGCTTTTCATAAGAGGAGAAATTGGGCAGAAAGATTTTTTAAAACCTGCCAAGATCATACAACTTACATATAAGCAGCAGCTGTTACCTCTAGTGACACCCAATGCAGTGTTCTGTTAGTCTGAAGTGACATGAAAAAAATAAAACAAAAAAAAACTCTGTAAACATTAAAAAGAGCCATCAAAATCATCACTGGGCTTTTCTTTAAAGGAATAAACATACCAGAAGAATGCATTCTGAAAGAAAATTGTTAGTTTCCCAGATGTTGAAGACTGACAATCCAGTTTTTTTCCAAATGTGTACCTGTACAATTTACGTTAATAAATATCTGTATTTTTAAAATACACTTTTTTTTAACATTAGAAAGTAATATGTGTTTATCATATGAACTCTGGAAAGCCGATAAGGAGTCATGTGGATAAGGATCATTAAGCAAAATGAAATCAGAGAATCCCTGTCCTTGCAATATCTAACAAAACAAATAATTAAAAAGAAATGTTCTAGGGGGATTATGGGAAGACGGATTATGGAAAGTAGGAAGCACCAGGAATCTATCTCCACTAGAAAGCAACTGTACAGGACAGAATGTGATATAACCATTTTGGAACTCTAGAGTCTATTTAAGGTTTGTAATATGCAGAGGAAGGCTTGGAAAGCAAACTGCCATTAATTTTGGTTAATTTCAGCTCTTTGTTCAGTAGCAGCTACCCATCCCCCACAACTGAGCCCAATGGGAGGCAGCTATAAACCAGTTACTACAGGATCTTGCACACTGCCTGTGGTGACAGAATGGATAAAAGGGATCCTGTTGCCCAAATGTCAGGGATTTGTGCTGATGGTGGCATCTCATCTCAGAGAAACATAGATTGCCATTGTTATTCCATTTCCTCTTATTGTTCTAAGTCCCTCTTCCTCCTGAGACATAACTTCCATGGGATTTAAAAGGCCAGTGCCCCTTTTCCCTCCCTTCAGTCTTCCCTCTTTTTTTTTTTTTTTTTTTTGAGATAGAGTGCTTTTGGGTGTGCAGGGGCAGGGGGCTGGGTGGTAGAGAGGTCAGAGGGAGGAAGAATCTTATGCAGGTTCCATGCCTAGTGCTGAGCCCAGTGCTGAATCCTACATGGGGCTTGATCTCACAATCTTGAGATCATGACCTGAGCCTAAACCAAGAGTTTGACGCTTAACCGACTGAGCTACCCAGGCGCCCCTACTCTTTCTCTTTTTGGGAGCCAAAGATTACAGACTAGGATATTCAAAAGAAACTGAATAAAATTAGGGTAACTAAAAAGTCATGATGCACGCCCAGGGGAAGGTACAGGCTCACAGACACCTGAGAGACCTTAATTTTATACCTCAAGCTGATCTTTGGCACCGACTCACTACAACAATTAAAAAAGTAAAGTAATAAAGACAAAAAAGCAGCAAACCCTGCATAATGGGGAAATCTGACTTTCAGAGCTACTAAATTATTAGTTTCAAATGACAGTTTTTAAATAGAAAATATCAAGAATACCAAAAAAAAAAAAAAGAAAAAAGTATGCCCCTAATCCTCATGTTGCTCAAGGGCCAACACTTCTATTTCAAGGGAATAGAGTCTGCAAAGTGACAATGTAAGGAGAAAAAAAATTAATGAAGCCTATACTAGTAACCGTGAACAGAAACTGTAACTGTAAACCAAAGAAAGCATTTACAAGAGAAAACAGGTGAGAATATGTCCTATTTACTCAGTTTTAACGTTGTCCAAGTAGGTCAAAGATACCACAAAGAATTTTTCCTATCCTGCAGATGAATAAGCTCCAAACTAGCTGGTGCAAAATAATCCTCTCAGGTAAAACAAGTATTTAAAGGCTTTTCCTTAAAATATTTACCTAAAAAATTAGAATTACATTAAACTTAGATAATATTTAATATATACATTGACAATATCTTCACTTGATCTCTTCATTAGCAAGTCATGTCATCTCACTAACAGCAATCTAGGAGCCCTAAGGAAAGAGTGGAAGGTAAGGAAACAATAGGAGTTACAAGCGGTACCACCATATGTTTATTCATGTTCAGCTTATTACTATACAACACAGGTATATGCGCCCAGTTGGGTGGAATTAATGAATTCAGCTAACTTCAACTTAAAGGTATTATGATGTTTTAAATGAAAGTGATATAATTCAGACATTCCAAAAAAACCTGTGGATCTTTCCTGGAATGAAAAGTGGCTGCCTGTCCAAAGCATACTGCTTACAAAAAAAAAAAAAAAAGAAAGAAAAAAAATACTTTATGTAGAACTTTAAAATAAAGTTATGAAAGAAACTGATTTTTGAAAGAAACTTGTGCTAGGGAGAGAGCATTTTGAAAACGTTTTTATCTCTGATTTTGTGGCTGAAAATGATGTATTACCTATAAAAAAATTCTCATACACAGGCACTTAAAACCACTTATAAAGAGGACTTTCTAACATATATTCCCACAAAAAGCATGAATAGGCTTTATTATGTCCATTTGTTAAAAATATAAAAACAACTTTCCAATCATTTTGGAAAAACAATTTACATGAGAAAAGATGAAATTTACTAAGAGAATTCCTACAAAATCTGTGTAAAATTGGTGGATGAGATTGAAAATGAAAAACATACATACAAATTATCTTTATTTTTTTCAACAGCCCTCTTTTGGACAAAACCCTGAAGTTCCAGCACAGAGGAGTATGACTTTGTGACAAGAACTCCTGGTAAAATAAAAATAAAAAACTCCCTCTGATGATGACTAAAGAAAAGAATATATGCTATATACTATCAACCTTTGTTTAAATTAGGTAAAAGTGATAATACAAAGTCTACAACTGTTTACTTAGTGTCTAACTCAGTATGTCTGACATTTTTCAAAGAACAATAAGAATGGACAAAACGTTAGAACTCTGCCTCTCTTCGGTTAGAAAAATGATCTTGATCGGATAAACAGTCAAATAAAATGTAAAACGAAAGATATTTTAGGAGAAATCTGTGGGTGGTTTCCATGTTTCGTTATTGTTCTTTGAGATGAAACTGAGGTAAGAATATATTTAAGCTGTTTTTCAGACAGTTAGAATTAGTTTCCACACTTACTTCTTGTCAGCTGGAGTGTTTAGAGCAAGGGAAAGAGTATTAAAAGAAAGGCTGAAGGGGGACAAATAAGGGACAAAATAGGTATGAACTCCAGGTTTACAGACAAGCAAACATATTCTTAGTACCTTCTAGAAAGATCAGGTGGAAATGTTGTCTATAAAATTATGTGGATTTAGTTAAGTCAACTTGGCGCAGAGTCTCTGGTGAGATGTTTCCTTGAGCTCCCCAGAGCTGAAGAGTAATCCCAAATAATTGCTTTTTTGTATATGATTTCTAGATAAACTTGTCCACAGTGGAATAACTAGTAACTCCTGACAACTTTATAAAATCTTTTTTTCTCCTCTGTTTCTTCCCAGTGAATACAGAGGGAACACAATTTACTTAGAAACTTACTCAGATCAAATGAATCCAAAGTTTTAGCATCTTTAGTTTACTTACATAATGACATGCTATTTTCTTCATTGTTATTTTATAAATCTCTAATATTTTATAGAATTTATAATGTCTAATACTCAAAACCGACCAAATAATTCACACTGAAAAATTTGTAATTCTCCAGAAGAGCCATGTTCTCTCTTACATCTTAGTTTTCAATACTACAGAGCAATGTGCCTGGAACCACATATACACATGGCGACATACCCACACATGTACAAGTGTATATACATGTATATGCACATACACACATGTGCAGATATATACACATACGTATCTTTTAGTAAATGTATTTACTTTGTAAAGTACCTAGTAGAGTCCTGACATTAATGAATATGCACCCAGAGTTGTTTTTAATAACACTGGTGGATCAGTAGTCAACAAAATAAGTAAACAATCTCAGTGGGAAAATCGTTAAGTTTGGGGCGCCTGGGTGGCTCAGTCACTTAAGCAACTGCCTTCAGCTCAGTCATGAACCCAGGGTCTGGGATTGAGCCCCACATCAAGCCCCACATCGGGCTCCCTGCTCAATGGGGAGCCTGCTTCTCCCTCTCCCTCTGCCTACCCCTCCCCCTGCTTATGCTCTCGCTCTCTCTCAAATAAATAAATAAAATCTTAAAAAAAATCGTTAAGTTTAATGACACAAAATCTTCAGGTAAAAAAGGCACTTGTTTATAAGTTATTACAATATTTATGACTATTGACCATGGAACATCCCATGATGTATCTCATAACTATCAATTTTGTACTAGTGTAAAACAATAAAAAAATTGAAGTTCTTTAAAATACACATTAAAATTTATTCACTTATGAATTATATAGGCTAATGAAAGAGACAACACATTTGCAAATAATCTAGAAATCCTTTCAGCTTTTGAAATGTATCACATCATTTTACTGGCACTGGTTTATCTCTTAACTACATCTTAAATGTCATACTAGCCAACAATACTCTATATTCTCTGAGCACATGGTATTTGACTAGAAATATGCGGAACAGGAAGAGGAATGAAGGCTGTGATTCAAAGCTAATGTGTTTACTTGGATGGATAAACAGTATAAAGGCAACAAAGATTTGAATCAATGAAAATATCATTTTTTTGGATGGAGGAAGGTATCATACGTCGGACCCAATATTTAAGACCTGGGCACTAAAGTGAGTGAGTAAGAAGAGAGCACATATATAGAGATTTGTTTTTGAAAAATATATGAGTATACTTTGTACTCATAAAATATATTATACCGTATTGTACTTATAAGAGCAATTACTCCAGGGCATATGTTCATTTAAGAAGAATGATGAATAGAATCCTCCCCACTATTTAGTTTCTTCCTTTTGACATACTCACAGTTGAACCATGTAAATGTAAATATTATATTCTACAACCCCAGTGAATCAATTAGCGAATGTTAATTAAACTACTTTTAGAAGGAAAAAACTGAAAATACTGCCTTAGATAGAAACCACTTGAGAATTTCTAGAAATTATCCCGTGTAAACCTGAAATCTTATAATTTACCCTAGAAACTTTAAGAACAGTTTGTTGTTTCTAATGAGACTCTTCAGCTTATACAGGAAACATAAGGAGACCAAATCCCTACAATCTGAGTACGAGGGCCGAGATTATATTCTCCCATTTTGTCTACTAATGAATACTAATGCATACACACTCCCTACCTCTCCATCAACATGCTTAGATAACTTTGTCATGACAGTTGAAAAATCTCAGTTTAAACATTTATACTGTAATAAGATTTTTTAAAAGGGAGAGATTACCAAAAACGTTTTTTGCTTTAAAAAGACAGCTTAGAATTTTTTCTTACACAATGTTGTACAATACACAGGATAACTATTTTTTTGAGACTCCAAACCAGAATTTTCAGTAACTTACATTATTTCTTGTACTGCAGAAGAGCTGTTCATCATGATGACTTTAAGATAATAAAATACCCAAAGTGTCTTCATAAAAGTTATAGACTCATTTATTTTTAGCAAGATCATCAAACATAACTCCCTCATTTTCACATATGAAAACATTGAGACACAAATTTACTCAGAGATCCAGTTACAGTCAGAGTCAGATTAAGCACTCAGGTGCAATATATCTACCCTTCTCTGCAACCCACCCCCATCCAACGAAGGTTAACTGATGATCAATTGTGAACAGACAGGTTCAAATATACTGTTTCTATACTGATGTCATTCTTTATACACCTCTTACGTAAATACCATTCTCTGTTCTGAAAAAACTGCTGTTCTTTAATCACTGAGGTAAGGAAAACAACAATAAAAACCACCCTCACTGAAACAAAACTCCCAACAATAAACAAAAGCACCAGTCTAATTAACTGGGTAAAGGAGAACTCACTCACTCTTCTACATGAAAAAAGTTCAAATACATCCAGCCACTTTCTTTCCTAATTCTTAAATAAAATAAAGCTAGCTCAATATACCCACATTATTTCCTTGAAAAGGCAGCAGGTAAACAAACAAAGAATGTCCAAAACTAAATCTGTGGTGCAATCTATTTAATAAAAAAAAAAAATGGTCTTTTCTAAGTAAACACACAAGAAAGCACATGGAGGACTAGTCTTTTCTCCTTTTGGAGGCAGACCACACTGCATAACTGTGAGACAAACCATTAGGCTCCTGTTTAAGAAAGCTGACACACCAGTTTACCTTGACTTCCTTCAAAAATGTCACCGACGTTACAGAAAAAAACAATAAAAAGAACAAATCTATGCCATCAGCAAAGATAAAAAGATGAGATAACCAAAATGTTGAAAAACTTTTATAAGATACAAAGCACACTGACTACACAAAGGATATTATAACCCAGTATTTGCAAAAGACTTCTGTAACACATATGTTTTCTCAGAACTCCAGAATAACCATAAGATCTAAAGCAGGACAACAATCATAAAAGAGATGAGGAACATGAATGGTAAAGGAGTTTGCCAATCTCTAATTTTGGATACTCAGCAACAGTTCCATTTATCCCAACTGAAGGCCACAACTATAGTTCTCTACATAAAGGGACAGCTTCTTCTGAAGACACCTGGAATAGGCACTGAGGCTTGAGAAGGGGAAATGGTACCCCAGGTAACTTTCTGGCACTAATAAGAGGAGGTCTCATACTCAAAATTCAAAGTTTTCCTTACACCCTAAAAGAAAACTTGGTAATCTCTATTTTAACTAGCTTCCAAAATGGCCCTCAGTGGTTCTTACCTTCTAGTATTTATATCTTTAAGTAATCCCCTACCACGTTACAGAGCTGGCCAGTGTAAACAAGAGGATGTTGTGAAAGTAATGGAGTGTGACTTCTGAGGATAGGCCTTGATTTCACTGAGACCACCTGTTCTGAGGGAAGCCACCTGCATGTAATGAAGACAGTCAGGAAACTCTATGAAGAGGTTCATGTGGTAAGGAACCGAGGCCTCTTACCAAGAGTCAGTAGTAACTTGCCAACCACCTGAGTGAACTATTTTAGATGCAGCTTCTCCAGCTACTGTCAAGCTTTCAGATGACTGGGACCCAACTAACATCTTGACTATAACCTCATGAAAGCCGAAGAACCACAACCATCTCATCTAAGCTGCTCCTGAATTCATGACCCACAGAAACCCTGTGAGAAAATAAATGCTTGTTGTTTTAAACCCTTACTGGTTGCAATTGTTCTGGAATAGTTTTCTACATGGCAAGAGATAACCAATAAATCCTGCTTTAAAATTTATATTAAAAAAAAAACCCACTAATAGTACTGATAATCCAATTATTAATGTTGAGAACTAATCATAAATATTGTAAATTTTCTCTACCATAAAGAAAAAAAATCACAAAATCTAGAGAATGGGACCAAGGTAAAATTTAGAGGAAAATCTAGGAATATTTGTGAGATTAGTCTCTAGCCCTGGTTCCTGGCACATATTACTCCTGAAACTCTTGTAATTTCCTCAGTGTGAAGAGCACCAGATGCACTTTTTGTTCAAATATTTGATCTCTGACTCTGGTTGCTACATAGGGCTCCTGAAATCCTTGTAATTTCCTGGTTGATAGGAGTGTCTTTTGTTCTAATGAGGCAACTCTTAGTGGACTCTTGGATAGGTCCTGGGTAAGGGCTGGTTACCAGAAGAGTAAGCTATGATTAGAAGCTTGGAATTTTCAGCCCCAATCCCATTCTCTTGAGAAGGGAGAAGAACTGGAAATGGAAATGATGATAGATCATGCTTATGTGATAAAGCTTCCACAAAAATCCCAAAAGTACGAATTTCAAAGAATTTCTGGATTGGTGAATACATGGAGATTTAGGGAGAGTGGCACGCTCAGAGAAGACATGAAATTCTATACCCCTTCCAACATTCCTTGCCCTGTGCATCTCTTCCATCTGGCTGCTTCTGAGTTATATACATCCTTTTATAATAAAGTGGTAATCTAATAAGTAAAATGATTCTCTGCGTTTTGTGAGGCACTCAAAAGGAGGGGATTGTTGGAACCTCTGATCTATAGCAGGTTGGTCAGAAGAACAGGTGACAACCCCAACCTGTGAACTAGCACCTGAAGTGGTGAGGGCAGGGGAGTTTTTTAGGACTGAGCCCTTAACCTATGGAATCTGATGCAATCTCCAGGTAAACAATGTCAGAATTCAGGTGAACTGTAGGACATCCAGCTACTGTCTGAGAATTGCATGGTGGTGGTGGTGTGGGGATCAAAAGGAGGGGATTGTTGGAACCTCTGATCTATAGCAGGTTGGTCAGAAGAACAGGTGACAACCCCAACCTGTGAACTGGCACCTGAAGTGGTGAGGGCAGGGGAGTTTTGTAGGACTGAGCCCTTAACCTATGGAATCTGATGCAATCTCCAGGTAAACAATGTCAGAATTCAGGTGAACTGTAGGACATCCAGCTACTGTCTGAGAATTGCATGGTGGTGGTGGTGTGGGGAACACTCCCTCCAACACTTTTGCTGGAATTGGGTACAGAACTACTTGGTATTAAACAGACTTACAAATTTATTATTAAAGAAATTAAATATGCAATTTGCAACATGTAACTTAGAAAACTAAAAACAGAATTAAAATGAAATTGTGTATGATGAAAACTAAAAGCAGAAAAATGACAAAATAATTATTAATAAGACAAACAGTAAGAAAAGTAAAGGCAGAAAACATTAAAAAAAAAATAGTGATCACAAAAGAAATGGGAAGTGTGCTCAAAAATATACCAAAAAATAACCATAGCACCAAGGAGTTTTGAAATTTAATTTTTAACCAAACATTCAAAAAAGAAGTTGAAAGGGATTTAAACAATTCCAATATATATAAAAAATAAATACAAGCCTTTGGACTTTATTCTATGTACCTGATATAACCTTTGTTAATAAAACCAAAGGGGGGGGAAAAATCATTAGAGATATATGGCTCACACAGAATTCATAAACAGAATCATGGATTCTGGATCAAATATTTACTAGATAAAAGCCTAATAAATAAAATATAGTATCTTTTAGAAAGCTAAAAATCTGGTTCTTTAATTTATAATAGGATAGGTCTCAAAAACCCACCATAAATAGCGCTACAAATAAAACCATGAACAATATATCTGCTATTACTAGTAATAACCAATATTATTCTAGAGAAATCAAGTAACAACAACAACAACAAAAATCCCACTAGTACAATTTTATGTGGTTCCTATATATTAAAGGAGTTTAAACTCTACTTTTCTTCAACACAAAAAAAGTTAAACTGCAAGATTCCTTCAACCTGCAAAATGCTAAAATTTAGTACCCCATTTTAACCATTGAAACAATGTGTTTACCTACACTTTGTTAAACTACAAATGCTTACTGATGAAAATATACATATTTCTTAATCAGAGATGATTTTGTCAAGAATCTGTAATGAGCTTATTTCAGTGACTGATTGTGGCACCCCGTATCTGTATTAATACAGTGAACTAAAAAGTTCCATTATTTACCATCCCACTGCCTTATTAACTACCATAAATGGAAAAATTATTAAGTGATATTCTAAAGTTAATACAAAATCACTTAGATAATGATAAAAGGAACAATCCAACAGGAGGATATAATAACTTTAAATATTTATGCACCCAATACAGGAGAATCTAAGTACATAAACTAATAACAGACATGAAGAAGAAATTAACAGGACTAAGACTAGATGGACCTCACAGATATATACAGAACATTCCAATCAAAACCAGCAGAATACACATTATTTTCAAGTGCATATGGACTTTTCTCCAAAACAGATCCCATGTTAGGCTACAAGACAAGTCTCAATTCAAAGATTAAAATCATATCATGCATCTTTTCCAACCACAACAATATGAAAAAGAAATCAATCAGAAGAAAAAAATCTTGAGAATACGAATACATGGAAGCAAAATAACATGCTACTAAACAATGAATGGTTAAACCAAGAAATCAAAGAGAAAAATAATACATGGAGAGAAATGAAATTGAAAACACAACATCCATACCTTTGGGATGCAGCAAAAACTGTTCTAAGAGGGAAGTTTATGGCAATAAAGGCCTATCTCAAGAAGCAAGAAAAATCTTAAGCAATCTAACCTTACACTTAAAAGAGCTAGATGAAGAATGAACAAAGCCCAAAGTCAGTAGAAGGAAAGAAATAATAAGGATTAGAATTAAATAATGGAAATAGAGACTAAAAACACAACAGAACAGATCAATGAAGCCAGGAGGTGGTTCTTTGAAACGATCAATAATATTGACAAACCTTTAGCCAGACTCATCAAAAAGAAGGAGAGGACTCAAAATCAGAAATGAAGAAGTAATAACTGACATCACAGATATACAAAGGATTATAAAAGATTACGGAAAATTATATGCCAACAAACCTGAAAGAAATGGATAAATTCCTAGAAACATATAATCTACCAAAACTGAATGAGGAAGAAAGACAATCTAAACAGATCAATTACCAGCAATGAAATTGAATTAGTAACCAAAAAAATCCCAACAAACAAAAGTCCAAACCCAGGGACACACGCCTGGATGGCTCAGTCGGTGGAGCATCAAACTCTTGCTTTTGACTCAGGTCATGATCTCAGGGTCATGAGATGGAGTCCCGTGTCAGGCTCCCCACTCAAGGGCAGAGTTGCTTGGGATTCTCTCTCCCTCTGCCCCTCCTCCTGCTCGCATGCATGTGCTCTCTCTCTCTAAAGTAAATAAATTCTTAAAGAAAAAAAAAGTCCAAGAGACCACTTCAGAGGTGAATCATACCAAACATTTAAAGAAGAGTTAATACTATTTTTCTCAAACTATTCCAAAAAGGAGGATAACCAAATAAAGACACTACAAAAAAAAAATTACAAGTTGATCTCTCTGATGGACACAGTAACAAAAAACCACAACAAAATAATAGCAAAACAAATCCAACAATACATTAAAAAAAAAAATCATTCACTATGACCAGGTGGGATTTATTTCAGGGATGCAAAGGTGGTTCAGTATTTGCAAATCAATCAACATAATACTTCGTATTAACAAGAGAAAGGATATAAACCATATGATCATCTCAGTAGATGCAGAGAAAGCACTTAACAAAGTACATCTAGTCATGACAAAAACTCTCAACAAAATAGGTTTTAATGAAACACATCTCGACATAATAAAAGCCATATATGAAAAACCCACACCTAACATACTCAATGGGGAAAAACTGAGAGCCCTCCCTTTAAGGTCAGGAACAAGACAAGGATGTCCACTCTCACCAATCTTATTCAACATAGTGCTGGAAGTCCTAGCCACAGTAATCAGATGAGGAAAATAAATAAAAAGGTATCCAAACTGTTAAAGAAGAAGTAAAACTTTCACTATTTCAGATGAGGAAAATAAATAAAAGGTATCCAAATTGTTAAAGAAGAAGTAAAACTTTCACTATTTGCAGATGACATGATATTACATATAGAAAACCCTAAAGACTCCACCAAAATACTGGAACTGATAAATGAATCCAGTGAAGTCAGAAAATACAAAATCAACATACAAAAATCTGTTGCATTTCTATACACTAATAATGAAGCAGCAGAAAGAGAAATTAGGAAAACAATCCTATTTACAAACACCAGGATAAATAAAACACCTGGGAATAAGTTAAAGTGTGTTATGATGAAAACCGTAACATACTGATGAAAGAAATTGAAAACAACACCAATTAAAAGATATTTCATGCCCACAAACTGGAAGAACTAATATTGTTAAAGTGTGCGTACTACCCAAAGCACTCTACAGACTGAAAATCCCTATCAAAATACCAATAGCATTGTTCACAAAACTAGAATACTAAAATTTGTATGGAATCACAAAAAGATCCTGAATAGCCAAATCAATTTTGAGAAAGAAGAACAAAGCTGGAGATATTACATTCCCAGATTTCAAGGTATACTACAAAGCTGCAGTAATCCAGAACAATACTGCACAAACATAGACAAAAGATCAAGAGAACAAAATAGAAAGTCTAGAAATAAACCTATGCTTTTAGAGTGAATTAATCTATGACAAAGGAAGCAGGAATATACAATGGGGAAAAGACAGTCTCTTCAACAAATAGTGCTGGGGAAACTGGACAGCTACATGTAAAAGAATGAAACTGGATCACTTTTTTACACCAATATACAAAAATAAGATAAAAATGCATTAAAGATCTAAATGGGAGACCCAAAACCATAAATTCCTAGGAGGAAACACAGCAGTAATTTCTTTGACATTGGCCATAGAAACATTTTTTTAGACATGTCTCCTCTGGCAAGGGAAACAAAAGCAAAATTAAACTAGTGGGACTACACCAAAATAAAAAGCTCTTGCACAGCAAAGAAAACCATCAACAAAATTAAACAACAACCTACTAAATGGGAAAAGATATTTACAAATGATATATCTGATAAAGGATTAATATCCAAAATATATAAAGAACTTACACAACTCAACACCAAAAAAACACAATCCAATTAAAAAGTAGGCAGAGGACCTGAGTAGTCATTTTTCCAAAGGCATACAAATGGCCAACACACACTGAAAAGATGCTCAGTATCACTAATCATCAGGGAAATGCAAATTAAAATCACAATTCGTTCTCACTTTATACCTGTCAAAATGGCTTAAATCAAAAACACAAGAAACAACAAGTATTGGAGAAGTTATGGAGAAAAAGGAACTCTCATGCACTGCTGGTGGGAATGCAAACTGGAGCAGCCACTGTGGAAACAGTATGGAGATTCTTCAAAAAATTAAAAATACAATTATCAAATGATCCAGTAATTGCACAACTAGGTATTGACCCAAATACAAAACCACTAATACATGTATCCCTATGTTTACTGCAGCATTATTTACAATAGCTGACATATGGAAGCAATCCAACAGTCCATCCACAGACGAATGGATAGAGAAGATGTGGTGGACATATAAATGGGAATATATATATACATATATAATGGAACATCACTCAGCCATGAAGAAAAAGTGAGATCTTGTCATTTGCAACAACGTGGATAAACCTAGAAGATGTAACACTAAGTGAAATTAAGTCAATCAGAAAAAGACAAATACCATTAAGACCTCACTCATATGTGGAATTTAAGAAACAAAACAAAGAAAAAAAGAGACAAAAAGCCAAACTCTTAAGTACAAAGAACAAACTGGTGGTTGCCAGAGAGTAGTGGGTTGGGGGATAGGTAAAATAAAGGAGATTAAGACTATACTTATCTTGATGAGCAATGAGAAAGGTACAGTGCTGAATCATGTTACACACCTGAAAGTACTAACTATATGTTAATTATACTTGAAAAAAACCTTAGGAAGAGAACAAAGTAAATTTAATCTTTAAAATGTAATTCTTTCTCATTCAAACTAAATTTAAAAAGATCAAATGATACCATTTTTGGCATAGAAAATTAAAATGTTTGAGTTAAGACAATAGTCTGTATTGGTGAGGTTGTGGATAATGGAAGCAACACAGAATGACAGTACAAACACATACTATTAGAAAGGTCAATTTTATACAGACTTCAATCCTGCAATTCCACTTCCAGGAATTTACTCAAAAGAAATAGTTACAGACATACACAAATATCTAGCTATAAAAATGTTTAATGTATCTTTGATTATAAAAAGGAAAATTAAATATCCAGTGGTAGGAGGCTAACTATGTTACGATACACACACAATGAAAGAGAATTACTCTTCAGCTATAATCTTGACTAATTTGATTTTAAAATAACAACAACAACAACAACAAAAACAGGACTTTTGTTCAAAAAGGATCAAGGCTTTCTGTCCAGCATTTCAGGAGCTTGGAGGTTGAAACTCCTCCTGTCCTCACAGCAAGAAAAAACCTGAATGAACTGAAAAAACAACTCTTCTTAGATCTGTAAGAATAAGGTCATAGGGCAAACTGTTTCTTCCAATATTAGACATACAAAGGCACACAGAGAGAATCACAGCCTATTGGAGCAGAAGCCCAGGAACAGATACTGCACTGGAGGCAGTTTCAAAGCACGAAAACTTAAAATGCAACAGACAAATTGCTGGAGGCTCAATGTTGATTAAGAGTGAGTTAAAAACTCCAGGAGGGCCCAGTCTCAGGGAAGACTCCACATTTTTCTGAGTTTTACCTCCAGGAACCCTACTAGGTTTGCAACAAGGATAAAAAAAAAAATTCCCTCCTGTTTCAACAGGGATAAGGGAAAAACAGTCATACTGAAATATATCTAGAGCATTCTGTTCTCCTTAACAAGGCTTGCCCACAAAGCAAGCTATTTTACCAGAGCCAAACTGACCTGGGGAAGGGAAATACCCAACTGCAGCCCCTTCTTGCCTTCCTGACTCACCTAAAAGGGGTAATGTGTATTTATGGTGAGGGGGGAGCTGAGAAGTACTGTAAAGGTCATAGTCCAGGGGCACAGACTCTCTAACACATAAAACAAAACTGAGACATAATTATCGGAATTTATAATGCTTCCCTTCCCCCAACATCTTACTACCACATTAATAGGGCTCCTGTATTAAAGCAGCAGTTTACAAGTGAAAGAACAATTCTCAGATCCTGTTTATGAAATCTCTAGGGAATTCCAAAGAAAACGATAGAGACAAAAACAAAAACACAAGAGGAAATTTTAGCTTCTGACACCTACGGGTACAGAAAACAATAAACACAGCCTACCTTTAAGCTGAATAAACACAAAAATCTCACATTTACCTCAGTTTTTTATATACAGTACATCATTTCTGGCTTTCAACATAATGTTACAAGACATACTAAAAGAAAAAAAAAACAAACATGGTTTGAAGAGACAGAATGAGACTCAGATGTGACAAAGATTTTGGAATTAACAGACTGGGAGTATAAAACAACTATGACTAATCTGTTAAGGACTTTAATGGAAGAAGCAGGTAACCTGCAATTACAGATGGACATTTTAAGCAAAGTAGAATTTCTAAGAATGAATCAAAAGGAAATACCAAAAATAAAAAACACTAAAAGAGAAATAAAGATGTTTTGATATGCTTAACAGTATAGAAATGACTAAGGAAAAAAATGTCATAAGGAATAGGAGTAAGAAATTACAAATACCCTGTTACATGGTACTTGTACTAACCATTAAATGGTGTAGTGTTTTTTGAAAATGGGTTTGGATTGCTCATACATGTACACTGCAAACTCTACAACAACCACTGAGAGAAATAAAAAAGTATAATTTTTAGCCTGAGAAAGAGAGAGAGAGAAAAGCCCTGAATAATGTAAAATGCTCAAAACAAGAGAAGGCAGAAAAAGAGTGGAGGACAAAAAAAGAAAGAATAAGGGCAACAAAGGGAAAACAGCAATAAATCTGGTAGCTATTAATCCAACCATGTCAGTAAGGACTTTAAATATCACTGGTCAAAGTAAATACAACAAAAAAGAGACTGTCAGAGTGGGCAAAAAAAAAAAAAAACAAGACCCAATTATATGTAGTCTCCAAGAAACCTACTTTAAATATAACAAAACAGATGAAAATACAGAGACAGATAAAGATATACACTAATCAAAAGAAAGCTGAAGAAGCTACACTAATTTTGGATAGAACAAATTTCAAAGCAGGCAGACATATCAAAAATAAAGGGTAAAGGATAAAGGAGTTAATTCTCCCACAAGATATAACAATACTTAATGTGTGCATGCCTAACAGAGGGTTAAAACACACGAAATAAAAAAGTGATAGAAATGCAAGAAGAAATTGATGAATTACTCTTATACTTGGAGACATCAATATCCCTCTATTGGTAATCGATAGAAAATCAGGAAAGACACACCTGAATTGGACAGGACCATCAGTCTAATGGATCTAATTGATATTTATAGAATATTGCATTCAACAAGAACAGAATATACATTCCTCTCAAGCTCACATGGCACATTCACCAATGAAGACCACATTCTGAACCATAAAATACACCTCACATTTGAAAGAATAGAAATCATATAAAGTATGCTCTATTATGATGAAATTAAACTAGAAACAAATAATAGAAAGATACCAAAAAATCCCATAACACAGAGACTAAACAACACACTTCTAAATAACACAAGGGCCAAAGAAGAAAAATCAAGAAAAATAAAAACTAGGAAGGAAATGAAAATGCATACAGAACTCAACCAAATATAAGAGATGCAGCAAAAGCAGTCCTTAGAGGACATCTTATAGCACTGAACACATGTTATTAGAATAGAAAAAACACCTAAAAAAATCAGTAATCTAAGTTTCTACCTTAGGAAACTAGAAAAAGAAAAGCAAATTCAATTCAAACTATGCAAAAGAAATAATACAAATTAGAGTAGAAATCAATCAGGAAAATCAACAATGTACCTGGCCCAGTTTAAATTTAAAATTTATTAACATCTTGCCAGGCTAAGAACAAAAGATTTTAAAAAGACACAAATTACTAATATCAGAAATGAAAGCAACACCATCAGTACTGACCCTATAAACATGAAGATGATGATAAGAGAAAATTATGAACTATGCCCACAAATTTGATACCACAATTAAATGGACCTATTCTTTGAAAGATGCAATCTAACAAAATATATACAAGAAAAAAAACAGATAATCTGAATACATTTATAAGTATTAAAGAAAGTGAATCAGTAAATAACCTTCCAAAACAGAAATCATCAGGCCCAGACAGGTCCACTGGTAAACTCTACCAAACATTTAAGGAAGACATGATATCGATTCTTTACAAATGATACCAAGTCTCTTTCAGGAAATAAGGATGAAGGAATACATTCTAATTCATTGCATGAGCTAAGCATTACCCTAATAAGAAAACCAGACAATGACATTACAAGAAAGGAAAACTATATACCAATATCTTTCATAAATACAGATGCAAGAATTCTCAACAAAAAATTAACAAATTCAATCACACAATATACAAAAATAATTATACACAAAAAAATAAGTGGGATTCATTCCAGGTATGCAAGGCTCATTGACCATTCCTAAAGCAAGTGATATAATCTGTAACAGCAACAAGATAAAAGAAGAATAATATTTTATCAAGAGATGCAGAAAAAACACTTCACAAAATCCAACACCCATTCAAAACTATACTAGGAATTGGGGCACCTGGATGGCTCAGTCAGGGAAGCATCCAACTCTTGATTTCAGCTCAGGTCATGATCTAAGGGTTATGAGACTGAGCCCAGCATCTGGCTTTACGCTGGAAGTGAAGCCTGCTGAAGATTCTCTCTCTCTTTCTTCCTCTGCCCCTCCCTCTGCTCGTGCACACATGGCGTGCACGCTTGTGCACGGTATCTGTCTCTCTCTCTCAAAAACAAAAAAACAAAAACAAAAACAAAAAAACACTAGGAATAGAAGGGAATTTCTTCAATGGAAAAAACATCTAAAAAAAAAATCTACAGCTAACACCACTTTTTTTTTTTTTTTCAGCTAACACCACTTTTAATAGTGAAAAACTACTTTCCCACTCAGATCAAGAACAAGGATCACCACTGGTATTCAAAATGTTACTTGAACCCTTAGCTAATGCAGTAAAACAAGAAAAGGAAATAAAAGGTATATAGATAGGGAGAAAGAAACAAAACTGTTTGCAGATGACAAGATCATGTATGTAGAAAATCCCAAAGAATACATACACACAAACTATTGAAGCAAAGTTGCAAGATACAAAGTTAATATACCAAAGTCAACTGCTTTCCTACACACCAATAATGAACTGGAATTTGAAATTAAAAACACAGTACCATTTATATTAGTACCAAAAAAGAAAACCCCACAAAAAACTTACATATAAATCTAACAACATACAAGATCTACATAAGGAAAACTATAAAACTCTGATAAAAGAAAATCAAAGAGGATCTAAATAAATGCACAAATATTCCATGTACATGCATAAGAAGACTCAGTATTGTTATGTCAGTTCTTCCAATCTTGATCTATAAACTCAATGAAATCCAAATCAAAATCCTAAAGTTATTCTGTGGATATGATAAACTGATTTAAGGTTTACATGGAAAGGAAAAAGACACTCAACAGCCAACACAATATTGAACCAGAACAAAATTTGAGGTTGGAAACTATCCCACTACAAGACTTACTATAAAGCTGGGCTAATATATACAACTGACCTTTGAACAAAAAGAGTTTGAACTGTGTGGGTCCATTTATACACACTTTTTTTATATATATAAATACAGTACAGTACTGTAAATGTATTTTTTCTTCCTTATGATTTTCTTAATAACACTTTCTTTTCTCTTGATTACTTTAAGAATACAGCATATATTACAAAATATGTGTTAGCAACTGCTTATGTTATAGGTAAGGTTTCCAGTCAACAGCAGGCTATTAGTAGTTAAGTCTGAGGGGGGGTGGATTAAAGGTTATACACTCATTTTGAACTGTACAGGGGGTTGCAACCTGGCTTGTTCAAGGGTCAACTGCATAGTGTGGCAATGGTGAAAGAATAGAAAAATAAATAAATGGAACATAATAGAAAGCCAGATATAGACTCACATAAATATCTTTGACAAAGAAGAAATGATAATTCAACAAATAAAGTCCAATGGTAGTGGAAGAAGTGAACACATGCGGGCAAAAAACTGAGTTGACAAAGAACTTAAAACTTTCACAAAAATTAACACTAAATGGATAATAGACCTATACATTAAGTGTAAAGCTGTATAACTTCTAAAAAGGAATATAGAAAAAAAATCTATGTTACTTTGGGTTTGGCAATGATTTTTTTATTCTTTTTTTAAGTAGGCTCCAGGCTGGGCTCCAATGCGGGGCTTGAACTCATGACCTTGAGATCAAGACCTGAGGTGAAATTGAATCAGAAGCTTAACTGACTGAGCCACCCAGGTGTCCCTGGCAATGAATTTTTAGATACAACATCAAAAGCACAATCCAGGAAAGAAAACATTGATAAACTGAATTTTATTTAAATTAAAAACTTTTGCCCTGCATAAGATACTGTTAAGAGAAGACAAGCCACAGACAGAAAAAAATATTTGCAAAACACATACATAATAGACTGCTATCCAAAACATACAAAGAACTATGAATTTTCCTTAATGATAATGTATCAATACTGGTTTATCAACTGCAACAAATATACCACTCCACGCAAATGTTAACAATAAGGTAAACTAGGTTAATAGTAGAGGAGCTAAGCCAGTAGGAATATATGGGAATTTGTTGTATTATCACATCAATTTTTCTGTAAAACCTAAAACTGCTCTAAAAAATGAGTCCATTAACTTAAAAATCCAAAAAGGAAAAAAAAAAAAGGATGAAGCAAAGTGCGAAGTCACAATCTTCTCTTTTCTCTGCCGTCAACTATGGTGATCCCAAAACACATGGGAAATTATAGACCCAAAAACTCTTTACTCTTTTTAATGACAATTTGTGAAAAATCCAGGTGGGAACACAAACTTATGGAAGATTTGTGAAAATGAAATGTTAAGTACAAAAGGCAGTCACTTTCAAGTCAGTAAAACAAGCAACCTACAAAGTGAAGTAAAAATCTCTGTAAAATACAATTTATGGGCAAAATCTGCTTTGGGAGAATATGACCCTGTGAGAATGTTTGCAAAACAATAATGGTAATTCAAAGAAAATATTAACTACTTTAAAAATATTTTAAAACTAATTCATCTGTTTTTGTTCTTAAAGAAATCAGAAGAATAGAATATTTACATATGAAAGTAAGAATATTTATGTATGAAAATAAGCAAAATTTTTGTATTTTATTCATTCTTGTCAACACTGATCATGGCAGTATTCAGGAACATAACTAATATATAATTTGACTATATAAAGTTATCAGTGCTGTGACACTAAACATTGTATTTTAGCTTCTAAACATATGTCACATACAAAATTTGTTTCAATATAAATTTTTAATACATGATGCCCACAATCAGAATGGTGCTATATATATCACATTAGACAAGATTCAAACAATAGAGGTCTAATGGCTATTAGTTCCAACACAGCTTTTAGAGGAAATATTTTTGGTTTTTACTCATTGTAAAGTAACTAAGACATACACAAACCTAGAAGTGATTATTTTAAGAAAACAATATAAGTTGACATTTCTAGGTCATCTATATAAAAAATGTATATTCTTATAATGGTGTCAAGATGAAAGCATATGGGAGAAAAGTGAAAATGTACATGTGCACCAAAAGAAAAGCTAACACACTTAGACCTTTAATATTGTCAAATCTGATCTCAATCTTTTGGTCAAAACTTCATAGGAATTTTATTGCCATGTTAATCAAAGAAGCAGTAAAATATCTTAGATTTTATTGTGTTTTTACTGAAGATGAGAAGGGCCATTGAGAAAAGAATGTGATACTAAGGGGAAAAAAAGAGGAAAAACTAGCAACCCCAACAGATGCTTCTTTGAGGATAAGCACCTAGGAAAGAATTTGGAGTGAAGAGGGGGAATAAGACTGAAATAGAAGAAGGGGAAAAACTGTCAATTCCAGGTTTCATCTACCTCCTAATTTATAATGTTCAACTTATATCTCATTTTCCAATTTAAGCATTTTGTAAAATGTAGTCTCATCGGCCAATCCTGTTCAGATAGGATAAACACGTAACAACAAGGTCACTTAATAACCAGTATTTTAATTTGGGCTAAAATTCATCTTCAAAAAACTGAAGTGCTAAAATAGTTAAAATTAAATGGAGGCCTCTATCCCACTCCATCAGAAGACAAGGTTCTACAGAGTAACACAGAAGAACTCTACATTGGGGAATACCATGCACAGCAGAAAATGAGGGTATCATAAAAAAAAAAAATCAGGGGTGCCTGGGTGGCTCAGCTGGTTAAGTGGCTGATTCTGGATTTCAGCTCAGGTCATGATCTCAGGGTTGTTAGATCGAGCCCTGCCTAGGGCTCCCCACAAGCAGGGAGTATGCTTGAATTTCTCTCTCCCTCTGCCCCTCCCCCCATTTGCATGCACATGCACTCTCTCTCTAAAATAAATATATAAAAATCTTCAAAAAAATAAATTCTAATTAACTTGGATTATTATGCTATAGAGCCTTATGTGATTTAAAATTTTTTAAACTAATGTACGACTTAAGTTAAAACACACAAGTTTGGTTGGAAGCAGAAAGATCTTGAAATCAATTTTCAAAAATTTTTTAAAAAGAAAAAAAGAGGATAAGGGTTCTATTTATGGTAATGGCGGATCAGATCAATCCCACTGAAACCAACAGAAAATTCTTCACAATAGAAATCAAATAAATAAAGCAGTATGAAATTACAAACCAAAATCTAGAAAGTAAACCAGAAAAATAAACCCCATACTCAGTTACTTCTTCCTGAGGCCTTTTACCTATCCAGAAGAAAAAGCTGAGAAAATAGAAGAAAGGCTGAGCTGCTGGTAGATTTCTTGGACTATGAGGGAAAAAATCAAAGCACAGGATCCCCCCAAAGTGGGATGCAAATAAATCATCACCCAAATTAAGTTGAGATCCTAAGGGCAACATCATCAGGTCAGGGAGAACTGGATGTAAAATAGAACTCATACAACTCATGACTTGTAGCCCTGCTTAATGTCATGTGTATGTGTATGTGTGTGTGTGTGTGTGTGTGTGTATAAGTATAAATATATATGTTTTATAGATTTATATATATATAAAACAAGTAATCTGAAGTCTTGAACATGAACTAAGTGACTTGGGACTGGTAGCATGGTTAATCATCTTTCCTAGGAAACAATGGCTTCTTGAAAAATATACCATTATCCTAAGACTTAAATAATCCTATAATTTTTCAAATCCAATAACTAGCACGTAGGCACACAAGAAAAAAATCATGAACCAGCAGAAACAGACCCTTAAAAAATTAAGAGACTGAAATGATCAGTCACAAACAAATTATGAATAATAAAAATAAAAGCCATAACTGTAATTTTTTACCAAGTAGCTACAAACAGTAAGAATTTGGGTGATTTACTTCTTAAAAACACACTGATCCAGAGATTCAAGCATCTCAATTTACCCAAAACAGGAAAAAGAATTCTATACAAAACATCATAAAGAAGTAGCAGAAAACTTAAGACAAAGAAAACATTTTTTTAGAGATTGCTTTCAAAGCAGCAAGTATTAGATTGACAGCTGACTTCTCAAAATCACTAACGGAAGCCAAAAAAATCTAAAAGCAAAAAACCCACAGTGGAACATTATCTTTAAGATTCCGAAAAACAATCACAATCTACAATTTAAAAGACCCAAAACATTCTTCAAGATTGAAGATGAAACAAGACACTGTAAGGTAAGCAAAAAATTAAGAAACTGATCGTCAGTACATCTGTATTAAAGATATTCTAAACAGTATATTAAAAGATCTTTAAAAAAATTCTATAAAAAGATCTTTAAAGAAAATTCAGAGATGCAAAAATTAATGAACACTGCAAATGGTAAAAATATAGGAATATGTAACTGAACATTGATGGTAAGAACAGTACTGTTCAGGTGAAATACAATACCACTCATATATATATATAATTTAAAATTTTCTAGTACCCACATTAAAAAAAAGGTAAAATTAATTTATTATAATTTCAACATGCAATCATAATAAAAAGCTGAATTATTTCACATTGGTTTCATACTAAGTCTTAGAAATCTGGTATTTGACATTTACAGAACATGACAATTCAGATGCTAAATCGTCATCAGAAATACTTGATCTTTATTTTTAGTTTCAAGCTGAAAAGTACATTTACATACCCAAGTTGTTCCAGACATACTTAAGGGTTTTTCAACAACTGAATCAAGTATCAATTTTCAAATTTAAATTAACACTACATAAAACTAAAAATTCAGTTCCTCAGCAACACTAAGCACATTTCAAGTGGTCCATGGCCAGCCACAAGCGGGCTAACAGTAGTGGGTAGCACAAGTACAGAACCTCTTCCTTTGAGTTAAAATTACAAATAGATTTAAAATAATACTAATAGCATATAAGCCAGTAAGGAATGAAATGAAGATAAAATCATTGAGGATGCAAGAAATGCTCCAAGCACAGAGAAAATATTTGCCACACTGGTCTAATCTTTAAGTAAAACACAGACAACCCAATAGAAACATTGTGAATAGGAAAAGACATTTCAAACAAGAAATTGAAATAGCCAATAAATTTTTTACAAAATGCTCCAAGTCATTAATAACCAGAGCACTGTAAATTAAAACATTAACATAAAGCCACATTCATCACGTTGGCAAAAATGAAAACCATCATTGTTTTTGGTGAGACATTAGAAAAAAGTTATGTATCATACGCTGCTGGTAGGAGTATAAATTGATATACCTATTTTGGAAAAGTTTGGCATAATCTACACTCTCCAAAAATGCATGCTATGTGCATAAAATACATGCATAAGAACATTCATAGTAGCATTGCTTTTAACTGCTAAAAACTGGGCACAATCCAAATGTCCATTAATCTTAGAGTAAATTAAATTAATTGTGGTTTATTCATAAAAGAACTTACTACACCATTTACTATTGACATTACTATACAAAAATGAAAAAACATGTACTACAGCTAAATCTACTAACAGGGTTAAAAAAAATATAGTGACCACAGAGGAAACTAACACATAATGTGTAATTCTTTTCTAATTTTTTTTTAAAGATTTTATTTATTTGACAGAGAGACAGCAAGAGAGGGAACACAAGCAGGGGGAGTGGGAGAGGGAGAAGCAGGCTTCCTGAGGAGTAGAGAGCCCGATGCGGGGCTCCATCCCAGGACCCTGGGATCATGACCTAAGCCAAAGGCAGACGCTTAACAACTGAGCCACCCAAGCGCCCCTGTAATTCTTTTCGTATAGGTAAAACACAGGCAAAATTCATCTACATCGTGTAGGCATGCCAACATTGGTGGTTAAGAAAATACTTGAAATAAAAATAGGAAATAATTACCTAAAAATTCAGTTAGTGTTAACCTCTGGAAGTGGTGAGCAGGAGAATATTCAGGAATGGATGGGGGGAGGAGTAGGTCTCCAGTGCCAAGAGTGTTTTAGTTCTTGACTTTGGTAGCGATCACCAGAGGGTTCACTTAGTAATTATTCATTATACTGCATACCTATGATTTGTGCATTTTTTACATATTTAGTATCTTAACATAAAAAAATTTGTTACCGAAGGCACTTAAATTGCTTTGCTATAACTTTTTTTCTTTTATAAAGTGGTAAATGTTTAGCTGCAATACGAACAAAATTTTAAGGTACAGGAGTCTAGTTTTTATTCCGTTTGACAAAAGACTATTACACACAGAGAAAGAAGCACTAGGCAATGATGTATAAATAGGGTCCATTGCCAAAACATAAGAAGTAAAATGTAGAAAAGTAGCAACTCTGATAGTGTATCCTAAAGAACTCATTACAGAATTAAATAATACCAATACAACAAACATGAGGAATTTTAGATTATTGGTCTTAAAAGAAATCATAAAGGGTGATAATCTTTCAAAGTACTTTTACCAAAGAAGGTAGCTGAAAGATCGCAATGGTTCTAGTTAAGATTGTATGAAATGAATATGAAAAAGAAATGGTGATATTTTACTAAAAAAGCCTTACTAATGTAAATTCATGAATTCTTCAATAGTTTGAATTATTATCTTACGAGGGAAACATTTCCAGCAAACATAGTTGGTATTTAATTGAGAAACCAAAGGCTCTAAATCCGAGACTAGTAACCAAAGAAACTTAAAACAAAATATCCATTTAAAAATCTCTAATCTACACTGCAGAAAAGGAAAATTTTATGTCCCTTCTCTATAAACCGTACAACATCAAGGACTACACAATCCCATATCCCTTTCTGAGAACAAGCCTAGGCGTTGTGTTGCATCAACAACGCCAAGATATGGGAGGCAAATTCCATTCAAGACTTCTCAGCTTGCTCCCTCCTCCCCAAAACCACTCCAGAATTCCAGGGAGCATAGCAAAGTAAGGAATGATGGTCATAATACCCAATGCAAGTAATGCATCCAATGCCAGAAGTTGTCAAAATTCACACATGGAGCTTTTCTCTCCCCCTGCTCTGAGCTGAACAGTCAACAGAGTCATCTCTGATCCCATTTCTCTTTAGAAGCAGGATCATCAAATTCCTCACCACCACCGGGTGCAGTCAACACCCCACCAGAGATCTACTCTCTTGAGGAATCCCTGCAGACTTCAGGGATTTGTTGGCAGCCTCACAGGAAGACCACGAGACATAAGGGGCCTGCCTGGCCTAGACAAGCCTGCCCTCTTCCCGCATTCCCAGTCTCCGCAACCTTCCGTCCTCATTCTTTTCGATTCGCCTTTCGCCCTGGCGACCTTGGCCTTCGTTTTGAGGCCAGCCTACCCCATGTTACCTCTCACAGAAAAGTCTGCCCTTACCAGGGCAGAACAGGAATTTGGCGACCACAGGAATCGCTTCACAGGCGCCGCTCGCCGCGTAGTCTGCTCAGCTTCACCTGCTACTGCCAACGGTACACCACTACTCCCGACATTCCCCGCGCACGCACCGCGTCTCCCACCCCGCCCCACTCCCGCCCCAACACGTGACCTACTTGCGTCTCCGTCCCCGCCCACTTCCGTTCATCCACTTTCCCTTAGGAAAGAGGCGGGGGCAGGGGGTGTTAAAGAGTAGCGACTTCCTCCTACTCCCCGCCCCCGCCCCTCTACCCCCTGCTACAATGTCTTCCGGGTCGCAAGTGCCTCGGAGCCTTCTGGGAAACCGTATCATTTCCTCCCCTCCCCCTCCTCCTGCCTTCAACCAACCAGCCTCCCGTCAGGGAGGGGCATGCGCAGTGAGTGCCTCCCGTCTCTTCTACCCGAACCCCCCCTCCCCCCCCCAGCAGAGAGACCCCAGCAGCAGCAGCAGCTGATGATGAAGAGAGAGGCAGTGGCAGAGGGGGGGCACCTTTTATTTCTATTTTTAAAGGGACAGGACACTAATTTTACCCCACTTCAACCTTGAATTGAGGGGGGTGGGGGGAAGGCGGCTGAGTTCCTTCCCCCACCCTCCAGCCCTGAGACCTGAGAGGGGGATTGAGCCTGAGAGAGAAGAAGAAGGAGTTTCTTCTTCTTCGAAAACCCCCATCCACGACTCCTACCCCCTCACCCCTCCACTAGCCTCCCTCCCGAGCCCCCTCCACCCTCCTCCTCTTTGGCCGTGAGAGGAGGAGAGAAAGAGACCAAAAGCCTCTTAGCAACACAGACCCTTCTCTGCTGCTGCTGCTGCCGCTGCTACTGCTGCTGCTGCTGCTTGGCCCTGGCTGGAGACATCTCACTACACCCAGGAGCAGCCACTTCCCCAGCTCTCCTCCTCCTTCGCCTCCTCCTCCTCCACTCCCCCCCCTTTATTACCCTTTGTGTCATCCTCCACAGCTCCAGGGAAGGCACTCAAAAGTGGGGGGCAGGAAAGGTAAGTGTGTCTGTGGGGGCTTCATTGCCTTCCTCTGGCTCTGACTTTAACTCCGGGGCAGCAGTAGCACCAAACCACATACGCAGTGGAGCTCCGGGGTGAGGAGGGGGTGGTGCTGGGGTGGGGGGGGGAGTGAAGGAGGGGTTGGAGTGGGGAGGGGTGTGTGAGGTGGGTGCCCATCCTGTCAGAGGAGGAAGGGCACTTTTATTTTTATTTGCTGTTGTCAAAAGTGGTTTCTCTTCTCCAGCTAACATCTGATTGTGTCTTGCTCCAGTGGGGGAGAATACAAAAACAACCCCCTCCTTCCTCCAATGAGGCGCCAGGGAAAGAGACAGAAAGAGGCACACTTTCTAGATGTCACTTGAAAAAATTCGTTTGGAGAGCTTTTTTCCTTTTTCCCCAGGAAAAGCTCCACTGCATTTGTTTCTGAGTGGGAAAATGTCGGGATCTGGATTGTATTGGAACTGCTTATCCATTTGTAGACCTGAGTGTTTTCCCCTTTTTGGTTCTGTATGTGATTTGGAAATTGACTTCAGTGTTGGAACAGACTTGATTGGTTTTTGCTTTCTGGGTTTAATTTTCCTTTTTTGTTGTTGTTGTTGTGTCTGACTTGCATGGGAGATTTCAAATTTTTAGTTGATAGAGGCCTTTGGTTAGGTTTTGACTTGTATTACTGCTTGTTTTGTTAAATGTTTGTTTCATATATCAGCATGTAAAGTTCAAAGCTTAAAATGCTCAAAGTTTAAATACCACCGGTATTATCTCTTCCTACATACGTTCTTGATATTTATTTTCCATAAGACGAGAATATTAGCTATTTTCTAATTAATCTGGGTATTTTTCTAACCTTTGTAACTTGTCTGAACAAGTAATCCCCATTGAAAACTTTATGTTGTTCTGGCTTCATGGAAGGCCAAACCTCTCCATCAATAGTTTGCTGGATTGGTACCACTTTCAGTTTTAACTGAATTATTTATTTAGTGTTGTAAATTGAGATGAGTTTTTCATCTCTTGGGGTACTGAACCAAATTGCTCACTGTACGTAAAAGGAGACAGATTTCTAAAATATATTTTCATGAGTCAAATCATGAAGTCGTAGTTAGTACATTCATTGTAGTTAGACATAAATTGAAAGATAAATCCAGGTTTAGGTTTATAGAATAACAGTCTTCATAAAAATCACTATGGCTTTCAAATTCAGTGCTGTATTTTATTTCACAAATGCTAGAAAGTATGTTTCCAATGTAGGCCTTTTACTAGGGCTTACATTGGAAAGTGGCATTTTGTTTCATACATACATTTCTTTATCCTTTCCTTGAAGATGGATGCACACATTCATATATACACTCTCTCACACACACCACACTCTCTCTCTCTCTCTCTCTCACACACACACACACCCTTTTTTGTAACTGCATTGGTATCTCTGATCCCATAATTTATGTCAGCAAAAAATATTCTTCTGTAAAGCAGCAATTTTATGATCAGACTGGTAGTATGAAAACAGCAATTTGATCAAATAGAAAGGATTGAAGAAACATAAATCTAGATGGATAATTGACATAAATATTAAAACATGGTAATACTTTTAATTTTTTATTTTCTTGATGGTAAAGCCAAAACATAATATGCTTCTATTTTAGTGGCAGAAACGCACTGCAAATGTAGAAACTTGTTCTGTAAAATTTTCGTTAATGTGTGCAAAAGTAGACATTTAGACACGGGGAAAAAGCTGTGTAGCAGTAAACAATATGATCTTGTTTCCCTCCTTTCTGTCATCAGTTTGAACAGTTCCTTACCTTTCTCTGAGGTGTAATTGGTGCACTTCAGCAGAAATCTGTGTCAAGTTCAAGTTTTTCTCCCAACATCAATACTACTATTTCAGGTCTACCTAGGATTTCTCGTCCTCACCCTAATTCCTCAGCAACATTAACATAAGAGGGAGAAAGTAGAACTTAGTGAAGAAATCAATTTTAAGGAAAGCAAATTGTGTATATAATTGCATGGTAGTTGCCCGTCGGCAGCTGAGTGAAAATTTACAGCCTTGAGTATAATACCTTTACTCAATTTATGTCTGCTTTTCTTTTGAAAACATTCCTTTATCCCACCACTCCTAGGGTAACTCTGTATGGTTTGAGAATTCCAGACTTCTTCTAAGTTGGATAATGATTTATATTTAGAAAACCTTTTTTATTATGGCTTATTTTTTAAATATTAATACATTTTAGGATTGTAATTTTCATCTGTGTGATATCTTGGAGGTCACTTTATCCAGCTCTTCATTTAACATAATGCTGAATTTCAGAGAGCTTGAGGAACTTGCCTAGTTTCCAAGGCCTCTAAGTGAGCAGAGCGTGGACCAGAGAACTTAGCTCTCTTAACATTCTCTATGCTATACCACCTCATTTTCTTTTGTCAGAAATGAAACTGTCATTCACAGTTTTGTGTATAGCACTTAGGGATTTTATATGGAGGCATATTGTTTTAAGAATATTTAGGTAAATCGCTTTAAGCCAAAATTTTGTCTATTTATAATTCAGTTATTTGTTGTTATTTTAAGAGGTACTGATTTCTCTCATTCTGGATAGTTACTATTTTGAGAATTATTTCAGCTTTCCCGGATGCTTATTTTTTCTCTGTACTTCTACTAATTAATCAGTAAATATACTTCTTACTCTTTGATTAAAGATATATATATATATATATATATATATATGATGCATATTGTATTATAAATGTTTACCTATTAGTCTTGTTCTGTGAACCACTTAAGACTAAGGATTTTTGTCTTGTTAACAATTTATATCCCTCATAGCAGTGTCAGTGTCCCTCATAGCAGTGTCTGGTGCATAGGAGGCCCTACTGGTTGCTTGTCATAATTGATAATAGAGTTAGGCATATTTGAATTTCTTTACTCCCATATGTAGGATTCTTTTCCTTTCTTCCTTTTTCCTTTCCTTGCCTCCCTGCTACAATTTCTCCACTACCGTGAATTTTTAAATTTATTTTTACTGTAGCTCTCACTTTTTCTGTTAGCCAAATTAAATCCCATTAACAATATAGTACTTATAGAAAGTAAAAACATATTCCCTTTAATCCTTGTACAGGATGCAATTTAACAAAAATAATTTATTTTTAATAAGAGATTTCAAAAAAATTCCAATTAAAATATACTAGCAAATGTTCAAGATACACTTAAATTTCATTTCATTGAGTGACTAGTACAATAGGTTATTGGAATGATTAGGCCACTTTTACCAGCTCTATAAAGCAACTTTACTTAGGTGACATGTTTCCCTGACTTTGTTTTTTTGGTCCTTACCCAGACACTTATCAACTTTCCAGTTTTCTATGGATATGAAGATTTACTCCTAGTCATCACTGGGACCCCATGAAGTCAGCCAGAAAGCCTATGTCCAACTTATGTACCTTTGCAGACTTGTCTGGATTTTGAATGTATGTGCAAAACAGATTGTACTTAGGTATTCATTAAACATCTACTGAGCACCTACTGTCTTTCAGGCATTGTGCTAGGCATCTGAGAAACAAGGATGGTCCCTACAGTTTAATGTGAAGAGATATTTTAATTGTATTCCACAAGTATATTGGTTATAACTTTATTTTGATGTTTTTTCCTAAATAAATTTTATATTAACTAAATGGATACTGTTAGGTGGAAAAATGCATGTTTAAGAAGGATTTTGTTGTATTTTATTAAAATAGAAAAATATAAAGAAAAATTTTCCACTTAATACTGTATTCTGGGGATTTCTATTCTATATATAATTCATTAATTTTAGACCATAAAATTAGTCTATGTGGCTATCATTGCTAGTATTTTATTGATATATACTTTTATTTGAAGATTATCAACATTGTTCATTGAAGTATCTCATTAAATTATTCCCCCCAAAAAACCAAACCCAAACTCTCCAAACTTAAAGTTGTTTTTTTTTTTCTCAAAAGTAACTTTTCTTTTTACATTTCATATAACAGGCTATCTTTCATGGTTCTTTGGAAGACATGGAACATCATTTTGATCATTTAGTTAATTTCTATAGTTTAAGTTAACAGAATAATTTAATTATCATGGAATAATTACAGTATATACTACTTAGGAGTTTTGGAATTTTCAGTATGCACTAGATAAATTCCTCCAAGATCCTCATTAGAAACTTTCCAGTTCTAGCTCTAAACTGGTTAGTTGCAATTTTTAATCTTGATTATGTGATACAACTTCAGTAAAATGATTTGGAAATTTCTTAGGTATGGATGTTTCAAAACCAAAGGATACTATCTTGGTTCCTATCATGGCCTTCATATATAATTTAAAAATATTAGAGAGAAATTTCCTGGATTTTCTTTGTCCCCCTTAAACTGTACTTTTTAGAATAATATTGATTTACAATTTGAAAGGAGGGACTCTCTTGCTGGTACAGTATCTTGTGAAGGTACATAGACTTCTGAAGGTCAATTCTGATCTCTTTCAAACTCATTCTTAACTTTTTATTCTAGTAATAATTATAGTTACCATTTATTATAAGTGCTTAACACTGTGATAAATATATATATTTACTGGTCCTGTGAACTTTGAACATTGTTCCCATGTTACAAATGGGGAAACCTATTGTGACAAAACAGCATTTTACATATAGCAGCAAAATAATCACAGTAAATTCATAACACTTTTTAAATTTAAAACATGGTCACTATAGCTTTTACCAGTCAGTAAGTAGTCGTAAACATTAGTAAAATCATGGCTCTAGTGGCTTATTAATAGAGTGTTGGAAAATTTCTAAAAGTTTATAAGGACAGAAAAACAATCAACAAACCCAGTTCTTTATAAGGAACATAGATCCAGACCAGTGTGCAACTTGAAATAAAATACACTTGACCCTTGAACAACACAGGTTTGAACTGCAGGTCCACTTATATGCAGAATTGTTACGGTACTGTAAGTATACTTTTTCTTCTTTAGGATTTTCTTAACACTTTTTTTTCCTCTAGCTTATTGTAAGAATACAATATTTAATACACGTAACATACAAAATACATGTAAATTGACTTACGTTATCAGTAAGGCTTCTGGCCAACACTAGGCTTTTAGTAATGAAGTTTTAGGGGAGTCAGAAGTTATATGGGATTTTCAACTGCCCAGAGGTCAGCACTCTCATTGTTCAAGGGTCAGCTGTATACATAAAGTCAGTCTTCTCTCTGTATGGCAAAAATTACATTTAGGCTTTCTACATATTGAACTTCCTTTCTCTTGCATGGGTTACATTTAGCATTTTGTTAGGTGAAGTTTGAAGGTTCTAACAATTTGTAACCCAATGAATATTTACTGTAAACATTTTAATGTAAATGTTTTAATGGAAAACCTTTACACAGAGGGGACATATATTGCCTAGTGGTTGGGTATGTATATATACATATCTTCTAGACCCTGTATCTTACAAAATTTTCATAATTACTACATTACACATATAGAATTAGGTTTAGTGTACTCTTTAGTACTACTTAAAGTCAGAAATATTTTTAGTATGAGAATGGACAACACGTTGGATTCTCTAGATGCCTAAATTATTATGTAGTTAAGAGTCTCATGCTCTACCGACTGAGCTAGCCGGGCACTGATTTATTATATAGTTATTCTTTAAAGCAGCTACTGAATTAAAATACATTTTGACCCAGCTAACCAGATTTGCTTTTACATTATTTGCTTCTAGGAGAAAAGAGTAATTTTTTTTAAATTCTATGTTGTTAAGTAATTTTCATATGCATCCTAAGTAAATACACATTCATCCTATATGCATAAATTGACTACGTTATTCTATAAATAATATGCCGATGCATTATGACCTGTAGAATTTGGATATATTTTTAAATGTAAAGAACTATTCTCTGTAATTATTATATTTCAGAGAGGAAACTTTATAACAAATTGGTTTTATTGCTTTAACGAATAATCTCAGTAATCGGTGGGATAGAATAAGTCTATGGTCTCAAACAACTTCCTTAGATAACCTGAAGGTAATTCCTAATAGGCAAAGGCAATACCTAAAGATAAAGGTTGAAAGTAAAGATTCTAACTCATCATTGTTTCTGTTTGAAGTATTTCTGTAATATCAGGTAAGATTTCAGAAGTTGGAATGACTCAGTATAATTTTTCAGAGAGCCAAGGTGAGAACTAGGCTTAACATATATTAAGGTATATCTTCTAATGTAGCTGTACATGATGGAAAAGAAAATCACTAATGATATCATACCTGGTGAAAAGCATATACTTCATTCAGAGTTGTATGTGACATTCTAATTTGAGTCCTGTTTCAGTTGACCTATATAACCTTTTCTTAGAGAACTTGTAATTAAAATCTGTGTTATTGAGTAATTTATTAGAACATATTGTTTTAAAAGATGAAAATGAGTTCTATAAATCAGTCACCCACCTTGCAATGGTGAAAATTTTTGCACATCCATGCTTCACTGAGTTCTTTGCCAACCAACCAAGATTCAGGCAATTAGAGGAAAAATTTCTGTATGGTGCTAGTGTTAAAATTTACATTATTGTGCTCCCCTTTTTTAAATTTCAAGTCTATATCTTGAAAGTTGGAAGTAAACCTAAAACTAAAATGTTTCTTAAGGTTGATTGAATACTAAATTATATTAACATTCATCATTGTATCCAAAGCTCTTGTTTTCTATATACCTTGAGTCCAGAAATGTCTACTGATCTGTTGGCCAATGATTAACTTAATCCATACATACATTCTTAATATTACTACTATCTAAAAATAATCTTGGCTGTATACATACAGTCACTAATGTTGGGGGGAGGCAAGTATTCCACATTCAACAAAAGAAAAGTATTGATTTTTAAAAAGCTTCTTTACTTGGGATATACTGATATAAAAAAACAGCTGCTGTATAAGATCAAAAGGATTTTTACTTATTTGGAAAGTTAAATGTAAAGTTTATCATTAACGAATATTAAGCCGATATTTAGAAAGTCAAATACATGTTCCAGTGATGACAGAAATGTAGAGGCTATTTTTTAGCATTATTCCAAAATCATTTTCCTTCTCCCACATTTGTCGCGCAGGAGTTTGTGCTGAAGGATTTCTTGGCCATTTTAGAGACTGTAATCTAGTTAAAAGGTTTGTTTATACTTCCCATCTCTGTTCTGCTGATGGTATTAGAATGCAAGCCAGAGCCAGACATCTAACTGTTTATAACATTCAAACTTCAATTAAAGCTGCAGTGTTCAGTTCACTATATATCAGAAAGCTTTATACCAGCTACAAATATCAGCAGTAATGATGGCAATGATTTTGTGTAGCCATAGGCTTTCCTAAATCATGCCATTCCTTATGAATACTTTTTTCATTTAGGCGGTATTAACATTAATTCTTTCATAGAAGTCTAAAAATGAAGCTTATTTTCTACCAGAAGTAGTATAGCATTTCCTTCAGCAGTTTCTTTTGATAATAAAACCTAACAGCTTATATTATTACATATCTTATTTAAATGGCCCACTTTAGTTTTTTTTTAATTAGTAAATTCTATAGTAGATTTGTTTGTTAGCTAATTGATTCAACTCCAGTTTCCAGTTTGAAGAGCATAGCAATATGTTGCCTATTAGAAAACAAAAGTAACAATCACATTACTCCAGTGTTACATGAATGGGAGGAGACTAGACCTACATAATACAGATTTTAATTTAATCTTATGTTGCTTTTCTGGTCTTCTGCTCCTGCTGTTTGTGGTTTCTATGTTCTAAGTATGTTGGTAAACTATTTTAAAAGTTTTTTTTCTTTTTGTAGCTGTTAAGAATTCTTTAAAAACATTTCTTCAGCAGCTTCACTGTTTTTGTGCAATCTACCTCATTGATTTAGAAAATGAGTTATATGTGTGTGTTTAATTTTTCTAATGAGTAGGCAAATTTGCTATATTATATTGCTTTCTCTTTTTATAAAACTAAATTTTACTTTTTACTAATTTTGGACCTTGATTACTAAATGTGTACATTCTTTACATACATATACTTTTTATTAAAATACAAGTTTATAGGAGGTTTAAACATTTAGGGAAAGATGAAAAATCATATTAAATTCAATGATTACTTGCTAAAGTGCTTTTAATTAAAATATATTATAATGGAAAAATCTACACTACTCATTTTCCTGGACACTGAAAGAAATGATTCATTTATTTTGAAATTTTGTAAGAAAGAGAATTCTACCTATGGTCTCTGAGAATAAGAACTAATCACAACCATGCAAAATTTGGATTTGTAAGTTAAAAAACATGGAAAGATCTCTAAGATAAGCTAAACTGAAAACATGTCACAAAAAATATGTACACTATGATCCCATTTATGTAAAAAAATGCACACAGAGAATAATATGCATGTACTATATAAGAATATATACTTATGTACATATAATACATATGTTATACCATGTGCACATATATTTATAAAATAAAAAGTTGTATAAGATATATGCCTTATGTTTATGTAAATACATTAAGAAAAAGTCTGGAAAATATGTAGCAAATTATATCCTTGGTTTATAGAAAGTGTGTAAGTGGGATGCTGGAAGATTAAGAACTCTTATGGTTTTTATGCTTTAGCATTACTTGGATTTATTTTTAACAATAAGTTTATATTCATGTAGTAATTTTATAATGGAAAAATATACTTATGTATTAAAAGAATGAGAAAACGAATGATCCAGGAAAATTGCAGTCCTATCCCCTAATTGTCACATGAATATATCCCTTGAATACCTTGAAGAGAATTGAGTATTGGCTAACAATCATCATAGCTTGATACAGAATAAAGTCTGTTAGACTGATCTAATCTTATCTAACAGGGTGAAAACATAGTCAATTGAGGGAGGAACAATGGATATAATCTATCCTGACTTTGAAATATTTTGCTTCTTATTGCAAAATGCATTTGTCACTTACCTGGGAAAATATTGACTAGGGAACTGGTGGTGAAGAATGTCAGTCATAAAGTGGTGACAAAAAGAGTTTTAGTCTGAGATAAGATATATGTTGGACCTAAGATAGACTTTTATTATTTTAATCAGTGTTCCAGATTATATGCTCACTCAAAATACAGATGGCATAGTCACTTAACATTTTTATAATTTTTCTGTATTCAGGTAGTGGTTTGAATAGAAGACAAAGATAAAGCAAGTTTTTAAGATTAAGTCTTTTTTTAAAATTGTCTCAAACATGTACTTGAAAAACACTTCAGGAGCTTTTGTAAAATAACATCAAACTGAGTATGAAAATATGCAGAGTAAAGAAGCAATTAGAATTCTGTAGAGTTAATCACAGTGGGCTTCTTGGGAGGACATGAGTTAATCAGAGTTTAGGTAGAGGAGAAATCGTAGGTTGGCTCAGGAGAGAGTAATTCAAGTTAAGACAAAGCTTCCAATGCAGAGAGAGGATGGGGGAGCTTATTTTTAATAGTTTGAAGCTACGATTAAAATTCAAAATAACCTGGTAAATTAAGAAAGGGGTTAGAAAAAATATACCTTGCATTTATGTTTTTAACACTTTATTTCCAAGAATGCAGGTCAGAAAAGAAATAGGGAAAAAATAGCTTGCATAAAACATAGGGAAGTGGATAGTTCTTTGCAATTGTAACTGGAAAATTGTCAAGAGTCTAAAGCAAGTATATTCTGAATGAGTTGGAAATGAAACACTATGTAGTTAAAACAGGAAAATTTTATCCAAGGATACTAACTGAGGTTCTTTTTCCTTTTATAATTAAAATTAATACCCAAGTTGGTCCCTAGGATCAATAGGAAATAGTATACAATTAAAACTATGAATCTTATATAGAAATTCTAAAAATAACAAAGGAATAGCTTATGTTTTCTCCATTTACTTATCAAGTTTTATTTGCATCTGGCATAATTTATTTCCACCTGGCCCCATCATGTCAATTACCATTCTACCTATTCCTACCATCACAAATTGAACTTTTTTTTTTCCTGAAAAATGTCAGTTTTAAAGAGTTTATCAAATATGGCTCTGTGTTGTTTCCACTTGAAAAATCAGTGATTTTTCTCTTATGTAGGGGTCATTGACTCCGTATTCATTATCTCTCGCTCTCTCTCTCTTTTTTTTACCAGTGGGATTGCCAATGTCTTTTTTCCAACAAATATGTGATGAAACCTATTATGTGCTCACTGGAATAGTGACCAAAAATAGACATGGATCTTGCTGTTCTGGACTTATCCTAGAGATATGGATATTAATTAAATAATCATATAAATACATGCAAAGTTGGAACTATTCCAATTGCTGTAGAGAGGTACATGGTACTTACTATAAGGGCTTTAAGAAGAATAATTTAACCAATCAGTGGGATCAAGGGAAGTTTGTTTTTGTTTTTTGGGGGGGGGGAAGTGTTTAGTTGGCTGAAATCTTGATATTAGTTAACTTAATCAAAAGGGAGAAAAGTTTTCTAGAAGGAAGGAATAGTATGTACAAAGGTACTAAGGAGGAGAGAGCATAGTACCTAACATTAAATGACAGAATGACAGAAATTTTAAGAACTAGAAAGTGCATGGTAAAAGGTAATGCTAGAGATTTATGTAGGAATCAAGCTACAATATGTTGTAGGCCAATGCTTTCTTTATCCTTATGATTAATATTTATACTTAGACTAATATTCTTTATACTCAGTGCAAAAACTTACTACTACTTATAAAAGGGTTGTGCTATAAGAGTTCATTTTTATTTCACTTTAAAACTCATAGTACTTTATCCCATGGAATCATGGTTATGGTGGTCAGGTCGTATGAAACCCCTTTAACACAGAAAACAGTGGAAAGTAGTGACCATAACATTGTGCCTTAAACATAAGTAGGTAGAGGTTAGGAAAGAAAAGCAAGAAAGGGAATTAAAATGAATGTATGTATTCAAGAGAATATCCTGGGTGTGATTGAGTTGTAAATAATGAAGAAAAAGAAAAAGCCTGCAAGTGTGCTAGGCTGGTGTAGGATATCATAGCAAATGATCTTAAGGGATACATTCAGTGGGACAACTTGAAAAGACCTTTAACTGGCACCTGGATATATCACATTGTGATATCTAGAGCAAATCAAGACAGACAGAGTAGAAGACAATATTCACAAATTGAATGTTCTGAATCTAGAGCATATTTGTGTTGATGTTATTAGAATATAAATTTTTTTTAATTCCTTTAAGAAAAGCAGAATTACAAACTAATCACAATACAATGCCAACTTTATTTTGGTTATTTTTAGATTAATTTATATAGTCAGAATTAATTATAAATTGTTAAGTTGCATTAACTATTTCAGCCCTCAATATTAGCCTTGAAAATATGATGTATCTCAATTGGAATAGTAGTTTTAAAGACAAAGTTGAAGAAATTTAATTTTAATTGTTATTTTCCATTAAACTTATATTGTTGATAAAATATATTCATGTTAATCTTTTAAGTTTTAAGCCTCTTTGAACACCAGTTTCTGTGTTAAGTAATAATCTAATTAATAACCAAAAGTTCAAGAAACGCCCCAAATACAAAGAGCATTACAAAAAGTGGATTAAGTCACTTGAATTTTATTAAGACCAAAATGTCGCAAAGACAACCAAGGATGACGTAAATATATATGCAAGCATTCATTGAATAGACAAGATTGCATCACATTACTGTTGGTTGATGAATTCTGCCAGTGCGTCATCCATCAGTTGATCTTGAATTGAACTTTCTGGCATTCTCAGAAATGGCAGACCATGCTTCTAAAGAGGTTAACATCTAAAATTAAAAACTACAGAATTGAGTTTAGTGCTTCTTTATTCACTTGCTTTTTTACTAATTTATAGAACATTCTTAATGAAACAGTATCACTAGCATTGGTTTATTTTTCATACAGTGTCTAGCAGAACACTTATGATTTCATTCATAGAACGTAAGTGTTTGGGAAGCTTGTTAGTGTTGAAAAGATGGTTTACTAAATTTATTTAATAACTCTAAGGGGTCAGGATACCTTTTAAACAGAAATGAAAAATCACTTAGGAATTGTTTAGGGATTGATGTGTTCCTTGTTTTACACCTTCCTAACTTGTCTTTCTGTCGAAGTGTATTCCAGAGATCCCTAGTTCTGTGATAAGCTAATAGGTATGAGACATACCCCACTAAAGTTCCTTTATCAAATAAAGTTTGGAACATAACAATTATGATTAAAGAATGCTAGATAGGATTTTTTACTGCAGTAGTAATCACTAACATGTATTGAGTGCTTACTTTTTGCCACTCACTTTGCTAAGCGTTTTACATACATTATCTTATTTAATCCTCTTAACAACCAAAAAAAAATTCAGAAGTATATTCTTCATATAATGTCATTGCTTATAAGCACCAATGCAAAAAATTCTGTTAAGAATGCAAAAGTGAGACAAATACCATTTTAAACTGTTATGACCTTATAACGTTGGAAAAGAAAGATTATGAAATTTATGCTTAAAATTAAATATTGAATTTAATAGTATATTTCTATATATTTTTTATATTTGGAGTGAACTATTTAATTTTTTATCTGAGTGTAGTTGACACACATTATGTTAGTTTCAGGTATGTAATGTATTGATTCAACAACTCTATATGTTATGCTCACTGCAAGTGTAGCTACCATCTGTCACCATGCAGTGCTATTACAATACCATCGACTATATTCCCTCTGCTTTACCTGTCATTCCGTGACTTACTCATCCCATAACTGGAAATTGGTTGGATTTCTGTATACTAATAATGAAGTAGCAGAAAGAGAAATTAAGAAAACAATTTCATTTACAATTGCACCAGAAAGAATAAAATACCTAGGGATACACTTAACCAAGTAGGTGAAACACCTGTACTCTGAGAACTATAAAACACTGATGAAAGAAATTGAAGATGACACAAACAAATGGAAAGATAACCCATGCTCATGGATTGGAGAATTAATATTGTTAAAGTGTCCATACTACCCAAAGCAATTTACAGATTCAGGTCAATCTCTGTCAAAATACCAACAGCATTTTTCCAGAACTAGAACAAATATTACTAAAATTTATATGGTTTCACAAAAATAAACCACCTAAATAGTGAAAGCAATCTTGAGAAAGAAAAACAAAGCTGGAGGTATCACAATTCCAGAATTTAAGATATACTACAAAGCTGTAGTATAACTAGAGTATTCACAGATGATCAATGATAACCATACTTTTTTTATTAATAGGGAACAACTTTTAGAGGTTCAGAGACAGTCCTGAATTTGAATACTGGCTCTGAGTGTATAGTATGCAACCTTTGGTGAGCTGTTAAGGTTCTGAATTTGGGATTATCTGTAAAATTTGTGTAGTGACTCATTTCTCAAAGAGTTGAGACTATTAAAGAGTGCATATGAATTCCTAGCATGTTGTGGACATTCACTAAAATTTAATTTCCTTTCCTTTCTCTGCTTCTATTATTAGTAATAACCATGTTTCAGAATCTTTGTATGAATTAAATTTAAATTTTTCCCCTTTTTTAAAAAATAAAATTATCCATTACTCCTAAAAATATTTTAACACTTTCTCTGAAATTTTACACATGGACCTGATCTACTCTTACCTTTTTGCTTTCCTGCATTTAGCTAATAAAATGGGCACCTATAAATATTGTGGAACTCAGATATTAGAGAAATTTGAATAAATGGTCACACTTTGTTAATTTAAATATTCTACTCCTACCTTACAGCAGTGCTTTTGGTAATTCTTATTGAGTGAAATAAAATGTAAATAAGTTAATTTTCTTTGTCTAGTTTCCCCACATTAAATAGGCAGTATTAAAAAAAAGTTAAGAGTCTGGGCTGTAGAGCCTGGCTGTCTGGATTCAAATCCTTATTCTACCATTGCCTATCTGTATGACATTAATTTCCCCCTTAGTAAAATAGGTGTAATAATTGTGTTCACCCCAGGGCTATTTGATAAGAGAGATATATATACACATATATATGTGTGTGTGTGTACATATGTATGTGTATATGCTCCTTTAAGATTGCCTGACACATGCTTTCAAAAGTATTAACTGTTCTAGTGATTATATGTATTGTCTGTAATTAGTTGTAATATTCAAAAATTGGTGTCTTAAATGTTGTGGTGAGTGTCTAACTTAGTAGTTTCTCGGCAGAATAAAACATTCAGTTTAATTTGTGGTTCCTTGAAAATTATGTCAGACTTTTATTTTGTATTTTCCAAATTCTTTACATTACTTTTAGATTTTTGATCTTATTATTGAAAGATATGGGAAAAAATCCCCATTCTTTCCCATAAAGAAACAGAAATACAGAAAGATCAGACCTTTTAAAGCATGGCAGTAGAAAAGTCAGTATAAAGACTAAATTAGAATTCAGAATATTTCATGTGCCAGTATGTTGAGCTAAGCTATGCTGCTCCTTGTTAAGTAGTCAAACAGCAAACCTATTAGTTGGCAAAATGAATAAAATAAATGTTAAAGTTATGTTATTCTGTTTTTCAAAAATTTTATTGGCTTGTGTTTCCTTTGGATGTGTCCTCTTAAGTTTGATTCACTGAAAAATTGTTTTAAATGGGATTAGATTAATTAAAGCTATCTCTTTGGATATTTAAGGATTGACTATTTTTTTTTTAAGTTATCAGTGGCTTCTCACCCCACCCCCATGAACTAGTTCAAGAACTCCTTCCCTATTTCTCATATTATCAGTGTTCTCGTACTATATATTACAGGTTCAATGTGCTTTTCCAAGCCATCCTAGAAACATAACCATCATTGTTCATATTTAGTTTCTATGAAAAACAATTCCAAGTTTCAGAGAATAAATTATTATTTTACAGTTAACTTTTAAAAAGCACTAGGATTATAAGAACAGCATATTTCTATAAAGATACATTAGAGGAACATTAAAAAGTTTTTTCTTGTTTAAAATCTTATGTAGTGTCTACAATTCATCAATTTAAGAAAGTGATAAATAGTTTGGTTGGGATCCAAAAAATAACTGATGATGACCAAAAAGACTCAGAACTATCTCTTTGAGAGAGAATTGTAAATGATTTGTAGACAAATAAGTAATAGAAGAGGAATTTCAAATTTGTACTTACGGTTCATAGTTGCTTAGGAGGTAGGATTATTATGTAAAATAATTTATTATGAATTTTCTTTTTAAAAATAGCAAAACTTAAAATTTAGTATTCCAGTCTAATAATTTGCAAACATTTATGGGCATTTTTACCTAAATGCCACTTACATTATAGAAAATTAAACAAAGATAATTCCATATGTGTCTAAAATAGCAAGATATTAACTCAGAGGCATAATGGCCTTGCTACCTTCCAGATGAAATAATGTTCAAATGTTGTAAACAAGTTCTACAAAATGTTTCTCTCTCTCATTCTCTCTCTCTCTCTGGTATTTTGATATGTTCATTCTGCTGATTGGGGGCATAGACTCAGGGATCCTGTCACCTGATAACCTAGTCTGAAAACTCAAATTATTTTGTAAATCCTGATGTGACACTTTTAAGTTTCTGCTAAAAAAAAAATATCAAGTTATGTTTAAAGTCTTTTTTTAAGTTCTGGCTTGTGAAAAGAATTATTCTCTTTAAATGAGATTGTTGTGGACCTTTTAGGTTATTGAGGCTAACATCAGCTGCTAAGGGACATCAAATCCTGACTCAAGGGAGCAGTAATATTTTCAAAAGCAGGAATTTTTCTGAAAGAAAGCATACATTGTTGTGCTTATACTTATTATATATGTAGTTAGGTAAAGAGAGACCTAGGACTCAAGAAACAATCTTAGGATTTTCATAGTGGTATAGAGAAGCATAAATATTCATTCATTCAGTTACTTGTTCTACAGATAATATTTGCTATACATCAGTTATTCAGCAATAAATAAGACAGGCGGGGACCATGGCACTTAAGAGTGATCAACATTACAAAGAGTAAACAGGTCTTTCAGGTACTTAGAGAATGGATATATGACTTGACTTGTGTGACAGATATTTCTAGATGATAATAAAATCATATAATTTTCAACCTCTTAAGAGGTTTTATTGATGAAGAAATAGAGATCCATGCCAGAAAAGGTAAATAGTTTATCCAAGATCATATAGCAAGTGGTATATCTAGGACTGAGGTGCCTCCTGGTCTGTTTATATTTGCCACTTGGATTAAAACAGGAAGCTGAAAGAGAAGAAAGTAAGGCAAGGTGTCTAGAAATTTGGACCAGCCACTTTGGGCTTGAATATAGTTAATGTAATATGAGAAATTATACTTTTTAAACTTATTTATTTCTTTGTGCTTGTTTGTATTTTATTTGAATTTCTTTAAATTTCTTTTGGTTCTCCTTTAACATTTACTAAATAGTTTTTCAGGGTTTTGCTATGGAACTCTGTGCCCCCGGAAACTATGTGTGTTGTTTCTATGGTTCCTGAAGCTCTTGCCCACTATAACTTTTTAGGGGTATATTTGGGTTTCTTTCTCAGTAAAGAAAGTTGCTTACTTTAATTATCTTGAATTTACTAAGCTATAGTATACTTGTGGCTGGAAAAAAAGAAAAGGATGGTGTAAGATTAAAGACACAGTTTTTCCTGGGACGCCTTTGATCTAACACTGGTTTGAAATCCTGTTCCCATAGACTAATCCTGGATATCTCTGATAAGAAAGGCTTCATAATAAATTATCAAGGGTATTCCAGTTACAATTGTTTTGATTAAATAAATAAATAAATTACAAGGATTTGTAAAAAAAAGTTATAAGATTTCATCTTTGTTTCCATCATAATTTTTGTATCTTTTTCAGTGTTACTGTTTAAATTCCTTTAGGTTAACAAAAAGTTTGAATTTTTTTAAGGTTTTTTTTTTTTTTTTTAAAGATTTTATTTATTAGACAGAGAGAGACACAGCGACAGAGGGAACACAAGCAGGGGGAGTGGGAGAGGGAGAAGCAGGTTCCCACCGAGCAGGGAGCCTGATGCGGGGCTCGATCCCAGGACCCTGGGATCATGACCTGAGCTGAAGGCAGCCGCTTAACGACTGAGCCACCCAGGCGCCCCTTTTCTTAAGGTTATTAAATAGAAAAACTAAGTACACATCCTAGTAACTTACTTTGACTTGGGGACAATAAAGCACAATTATAGGATCACATTTGAGAAGTAAATAAAGTGTTTGAAAGTTGAGTCTGCAAAGCTAGACATAGTAACAACAGGAAGCATCCCACCTACAGTGCATATGGTAAAGGAGAAAGATGGTGCAACAGACTACAGACAAAATAGCTGAGACTTAAAAAAACCACATATTCTGCTTTACAACCTTAGATCTGTCATCTCAGAAATAATAATACTATCTTTCATCCAGATATCATGATATGAACATATTTTGATTTATAAGAAAACTTTTTTAAAATATCTACTTCATATTTATACATTATTTATAGTTAGGTTATAATGTTTCCTGTATGTTTTATATTTTGGGGGGGTATATGTTTGTGCTTTTGCCTCTTAGGAATACATACTGTAGTCACTTTATTTTGCCAAATTTTAATAAATTGATTACATGAAAAATTGAACCTATAAAGCTGTAAATGATGAAAAGGTTTCACTGAAGAGTTCCTTTAAATAGAAAGCTCTTCTGATGTACTTAAGTGTCTTTAAAATCACTTCCTACCCTGGACTAAAAGAGATACAAGAAAACTCAATGCTAAAATGTCAGAACTAGTAATCAGAAATGAGGGTAAAACATTTCTGAAATTTTAATAATAAACTAATGAAAAAATATTCTGCATACAGATTCCATTTGCCTCTAACTTCTGATTATATTCATTTTATTGAGTTACTACTGTATATTCTTTAATTTTGTTTTTGAAATTTGTACAGTCTATATGAAAATAATATATGGAAAAAGGAGTCTTATATGTAAAAATGACATTATGTGAGTATCAAGTAAGCAGAAGAGCACTGGACTGTTATGTTTCAGTTTGGGTATGTTTGGTAGTTTGGGTATATGCTATTGCTCCTCATTTAATAAAAGGGAATCCAGTGGTCTATAATATTCAGATGTTGTCCAGTTCATTATTTAATTAGCACTCTACTGATAGGTAATAACTTCTTTAATTTTTTAAAATGATAAATAAGTTCATGTCCGTTAAATATGAGCATATGGTATATGCGCAGTTAAGTATCCAGTCCTATGATTCTGTTTCTATATTTCTGTAATCTAATTAATTAAAACTAACATGCTTAATTTGTAAATTTAATGGTATTCATAATCATTGTTGAAATTCATAATTAGGCAAATATAATAAATAATTGCTCTAAAAGACAATAATAGTGTTTTTTAATACAGCTTTTTTTTTCTATTTTATTTGTCCAAACACCAGTATCAGTTTTTATAACACATTTTAATCTTTGGCATATATATATATATCCATCCATTATTGATTAATTGCTTATCCCATTCTTAACAGTTTGACCTTCAAAGCAATACTTTTTGATTTGCACACACTTCTTTCTCCTAGATCTAAGATAGTGTTTCTAATGGATGCACATTAAAATCATTAAAGACCAACCCCTAACATTTAAATCAGAATTTCTGAGAATGAGGATCCTGGTATTGTTATTTTTAAAAGTTTCTTAGATGATGCTAAAGTGCAGCCAGTGTTGAGAATTATTGTTCTAGGGCTAAGGTCTGCTGGGTTAACATTTTCATGCCTTGCACTTGAGAGATCCTTAAACACTAGGTTCACAGGTTGCTAGAGGGCTGATGGCACTGCAGAATCTGGACTCTTGTTTTTGGACTGACACTAGAATGTGATGAGGAATTCCTGTGAGGGTGGCTTCTGGATCCTCAGCTCTAGTTGCTTAGACTAGGGCAGGGTAGCTGAGAGCACTTATCATGGCTTAGCCCAGGGAAGAATTAGGAGAGGGGCCTTCTGACTGGTTAGGTGAAATTGAAGTGAGTTTAGAAGTTCAGGAAAGTAATAGTTAAAAATAGCCAATTATATAGCCATTCATGTCCTGAAGCACCTTTAAATGGACCTCCAAAAGAGCTACCCCCCTGCCATAATGAATGGTCTTTCTTAGGGAGAAAGATGAGAACCGGGTATTAACAGACTGTCCTCTTTAACAGTGCTCCCCCTCATCCCAGCGCACACATGCACACTCACACATATCATACACACTGCCACTGTTATTCTAAATCAAGTAAGGTCACACATGTTTTGATGCAGAAATTGATTACTGAGGCAAAAGAAGATTCTTCCTTGTCCCCACTGCCTTTCTTCTGCTTTCCCACTCTCTAAAAGCATAAACAAAAAACTTTTAATACCTATTGGCTTGTACTTGAAATTCCTTAAGGGGAACAGATTTTCTCCTTAAACAGAGGTGAAGGAAGCATACACATTGCCATCTTCTCCCAAGATAATGTAGTCTTTTAACAAGTTAAATGTGCCTTTATCCTTTCCTGTATTTTACTCTCAGAGAGGAAGAGGACAGAAAAGCTCTGGCCACTAAAGGAGATAGAGGGCTCACTTCCTGGTTTGCTGCTTATCTTTCATTGTGAACACATACATAAAAGATACGTACAAAAGTACTGTTAGCCTTCTCAACCTCAGGTGAGCAGTTAAGTTGCAGAGAAGTGATTAGCATATAGTATTCTTCTTAATGCAGAATTTCTCTTTTATAAGAATCTATGTGGATTAAAAATAGTAAATACCATTATAATAAGAGCTATTAGGTGAATATTACCATATCTCAGAAAAAACATTTTCATCCTTTTTTCTACATGATAGTCATTAGAATAACTAAACACCCTGATGAACAAGGCACTGCTACTCTAAGAGTTCAGTGATTGTACGCCTCTCTATACCCTTTCTTGGCAATTTTTCCTACCATTTATTTTTAGTGCCGGAATAACACTTTAAAGTTAAGTCTTCCTTTACATGACTGATGAGAAGCATATGCCTCTATGAGGAAGAAAAGGGGTTTATGACTTAGAGATAAAACATTTCTCACAGCTATGAGTAAGCTATAGGGAACTTCAAGTAAAAAGCCAAAGAGCCCCCCCCTTTTTTTTTAATAATGTAATTGGATACCTAAAGCTATTTAACCTCTCAAAAACGAGGACAATATTTAAAATTTTACATTATCAAGACACATTACATTATTTAAAAAAAAATTGCTTTAAAATCTATGTTAGAGTAAAATGAAATCTATTTTAACAAATCTGGGAAGATGAGGAAGGACCACACACACAAGAAATTGAAACCCTGCAAATGAGAGAAGTTGCAGATCTCAAAATCTCTTGAAAAGAAAACAGTGATGTTTGATAAAGTTTCTATACTAGCATTTGGTAATTTTATAAAAATTGCACAGTGGTGACTGCCTTTAAAGATAAAAAAGGAAAAGGAGGCCAGACTATTAACAAGGTGTAGGAATCCCGTGGCTGGTCAAGGATTATTTTACTGGGGCTTCAGGGCTTCTGCAGGCAAGGTGGCTTTTACCCTCTTGTGGGTCTTGGCTCCTTTGCAAATCTGATAAAAGTATTGGACTCTCGAAGGGTGTCAATGAAAAACTCTGTATGACCTTTTTTTAAAAAATTTAAATTCAATTAGCCAACATATAGTACATCATTAGTTTTTGATGTAATGTTCAGTGATTCATTAGTTAAATATAACACCCAGTGCTCATCACATCACTTGCCCTCCTTAATACCCATCACCCAGATAACCCCATTCCCCCACCCACTTCCCTTTCTGCAACCCTCAGTTTTTTTCCCCAGAGTCAGGAGTCTCTCATGGTTTGTCTCCTTCTCTGATTTCTTCCCATTCAGTTTTCTCTCCCTTCCCCTGTTGTCCTCTGTATGACCTTCTTTATGTATCAGGGAGTTTATGAATCTGCTGAAGACTAATTATTAACCCCCTAGACCACTTGCTTCAGAAGCACCTGAGTTGCTGTTTAAACTGCATACTCTACCCCAAATCTACTGTTTTGGAATTTCCAATGACTTGGCTTCTGGAATCTGCATTTTAAGAATTCCCACATGATAATTCTGTTCACTGTTAAACTTGAGAATCACTGCTCCAGAGCTCTATGTATTATACAAGTTCTGCCCTTGGCCTAGGAACAAGGTTTTCAGTGATACTTGACTTACGATACGTTACCTACTAAATTCTTGACTTAACTACAAAATACCAAATTGGTGCCATTAATGAGCACCAGGATTGTAAAGAAATGCAGTTATTTGTGCTGGGTTGATCATTTTAATTAAATAAGTTATGAGCAATAAACATTTTAGCTTCTGGGTTTGTAGGTATACATAATACACAAATTAATATAAATTTCTTATTAAGACTTTAAGACTTATTTTAGTCTTAGTAAAATACACATATTTGCTCTTAAAATATATCTGTGGTTACTCAAGTGTTTAATAGACATCAGACTAGGATTTCCAATGATAGCAACTTGAGAGTACTGCTAAATCAGAATAATTGAGGTTGGCTCCAGTGACTTTTGCAATTGGTTAAAAATATGTGCAGCTTTACTTCAGATGTATATAGTGATATAACTTTCCAAGAAGAATCTTGTCTATATCTGAATGAATCAGTCTTATTTGTAATGTACATATTAAGTAGTGGTATGTAAATTAATGCTGCTAAAACAGTTTAAAGACTGCTTGAAAACAGTATTTAAAATTGGACAACATTTCCTTCTAAATCTTATTATGGTCTTAATTTATTTTTGCTCGTTTCCTTCATAGATAAATTCAGGGTTGAACTTTAGACTAATAGGGACATACCGTTACCTCATTTCAAATGATTAAATCTGGATTAATGAGCTAGTATGCCCATGTTGCTGAACTATTTAGTGTTAATGCATAAACATTTTTCCACCATGGCACTGAGAGACAGATTATGAGTCCAGTATTCTTAGGACTTTTTGTTTAAACACAGAAGAAAAAATTCCCTAGTTAAGGATTATAACACGTATTTTAGTCAGCTTTCTCATCAAACATGTTTGGAGTCAAGGGAGACCAGGTAAAATAATATAAATTGCTCAGTGAAGGATCTTTATTGCTAGGAGGAAAAAAAACTATAAGGTGATCAGTGATAAATCAGAAATATCATTTCTATGTGGGAAAAATACTTGTGCTATTGTTACATTATTTATTGGTAAAATAAAAAGACCTATAAATGTTCATCTGCATATTTCTTAAAAGCAGATTAAAGTTAGTTGGGTAAATATTATCAATGTAAAATCTGTTATTCCTATGGTCCTTATTTCTGGAAAATACATGAAAATGCCCTATAAAATTTTTTCATGTCTCCTGTGATCATCCAAATTTACATAAAAATGGCAGTTATATAGTTATTCTACAAAGATTAAAATTTAGTTGATAATTTTATCACTGCATCTTCTGACTAAAAATTCATTTATGTTTTCCTACAATATACAACTTTTTATGATATATTTTTTGGTGTATTGAATTTAATTTCTTGATTCCCTTTGATTTCCTCCTCACATGCATGAGGGCGTATACACATGCATGTACACACACACGTATATATGTTATTTTATGTCTGCAATAAGAATTATATATATTTTTATATTTGACAAATTGAATTACAGTGGTTATAGTTATAATGGCTAATGTTTGGATTAGCATACTAACTGTTACATAATATTACATACTTTATGTACATTATGTCATTTAATCCACACAGTCACCTTCAAAGTAGGTATAATTTTTATTCCCATTTTATAGATGAGAAAGCATATGTAAGTGAACTAATTCCATGAAGCTCGCATGAAAATAGACTTTAAACTAGGTTTAATATCAGTCTTTGACTTCTTAACCAGTATGCTCTACTAACTTTGAAGATGACTTTAAAATATAATATCCAAAGTCTTACATTAAAAACAATATTTTAAAAATGTAGAGTCTTCTCTCCATTCTGCACTCATGAAGAACACATTAAGGCAAAATATTAACTTGCCTGCTTATTATATACCAGGAATAGTTATAGACACTTTTATATATAGCATTTAATCCTTACTTATGAGATAGGCCTTGTTATCCTCTTCTGCAGTTTTAAACTAAGGGTCTACTTTTTAACTTGTTCAAGGTCATACATGATCTGGCAGAGCCAATATCTGACACCATAGTCCTCGTGACTGGTGAAGAAAAGACTGAGCTTGGATCGTGTCATTTTCTCAAGTAGACTGGATACTAATTATTCCAGGATAAAGAGCAGATAAACCAGGAGCTAGAGAGGAAAATATCCTCGGCTACTGGTAAATGTAAAGAAATGTCATTTTTCTTTCTTCTTTGCCTTCATGCTACAAAAATACATTAGGGTTCTTTGTACGTACCAATCTAGAAATTTTGATGACTTTTGCTTCTTAATCCTATAATGGATAATAAAATTATGTCTTGATTTATGTACAGAATCATGGTCCATATAAATCAAATCAGTTCACCAGGGATTTGTTGTTGTTTTAATGAAGCCTTTCTATATGCTAGTGATGTTGCAAAGGAAATAAAATACAAGGTCTTCAAAGATTTTAGGATTGGTTGAGAAGTCTACATAAACACATCAAATTAATTCAACAACATATGATTAGGTCCTAGACTAAGTGGTTAATATTATGTCCCAAAAGTCCTTCAAAATCAGCATTTATGTAATTAAACTCATTAACATCTCTCACAAACTTCTCCTCTGCTTATATTTACTCTCTTGGTTGGTGTCATTCTGTTCCCCCCCACCCATTCCCAGGTTAAAATGTCACAGTCTTCTGCTACGCCTTGCTTTACCTCCATAGTCAACTAGTTATCAAATCCTATAGAACTTGTCTCCTTCATAACCCCTAGTCTATTCATTTCCTTCTCATATTATGCTTATTTCTGTTGCTTTAGCTCATTCCTTTGCTAGACAATGATAGTAAGTAGCCTTGTTAGCTAATGAATCTGCCTCTGGCCTTCCCTCCTCTACTTCATATTCTATCTTTTGCTGAAGTTAGTTGTTCCCAAACATAAATCTAGTTATGTCGTTACCCTGATTAAAGACCTTCAGGGGTGTCCCTTCATCTCATTTATATAAAATCGTATTTTCAGTCTGGCACATAAGTCTTTATTTTACTTTTATTTATCTTTATTTTACTCCACTTAGACCTCCAGCCTCATCTCCTATTACTTTTCCCCTTGTCTTGTTGCAGCTCACCAAACTGCTTCCTCTTCAAGATTGTGTTGTGGTTCTTCAGGTCTCCTTGCCTTTACATATGTGCTGTCTTCTATACAATGCCTCTTGCCTTACCCATTCCTGCCCCCACCCACACATCAAATGAACATGTTTTACTCTAAGGCCCAATTCAGATGTCACATCCTATCAAATCATCCTAACCCTCCTCAAGCAGAATTAATTTGCTTCTTCTTAGTTAAGGGCACACACATTTATCTTTTTATCACCAGATAAAGTTCTCTCTACTTTTAATGTCTACCAACCACCAAGATTATGAAGTGCTTGCTTTGTTTTTATTTGTGCTTTTAAATCTAGCCCAAGCCATAATAGATGCACCCATGTCCTAGATATATTGTAGTCATTAAGGCCATGGCCTTTGCAAAGAGACAGACCTGTACTGAAGTAAGGGCTCTGCAACCAAAAAGAATGGAAGCCATAATAGATGCACCCATGTCCTAGGTATATTGTAGTCATTAAGGCCATGGCCTTTGCAAAGAGACAGACCTGTACTGAAGTAAGGGCTCTGCAATTCAAAAAGAATTCTTTTTGGTTGCAGAGCCCTTACTTCAGTACAGGTCTGTCTCTTTGCAAAGAGGGAAGAGAAAGGGGAAGTTTTAAGGAGAAAGGGGAAGTTTTAAGAAGGAAGGAACATGGGCAATGGCAAGTCTAGATGTTTTTCACATCCTGCTTGGGCAGAGTTAGGGGCAAGTAATACCTCAAACCTACCCAAGGACCAAATGGAGACATAGAAATGCAGTTAGCCATGATTTTTACTAAGCATCTCAGTGTATGTGTGGTTTTGTGTTACCAAGCACTCAGGTACAAAAACGAGTAAGAAATGGACTCTACATTTGAAAAAAAATCAGAGTAAATAGGGAAAATAGATAGGTAAATAAATATAATGTCTAGAAATGTATGTTAATAAACTAATTCCGAGTTACAGAAACCCCTTATGATGAGAATATATTCTTTGGCAGTAAAACTTCAAATCCAAAGTGATGCCCTCACAAAGTTTTAAAGTGTGAATTGGAATTCTACAGATGGATAAGATGGTAAGGACTTAGTAGACAAAGAATGGCATGTACTAAAGTATGAAATAGAAAAGCAGCAAGACCAGAGAAACCATTGTTTGCAAGCATTCATACATATGGTGATTTGTTTTAGAAAGCCTTACAAAGAAGCCTCCATAAAGATACCTTAGACAATTCCCAACTTAAATGTTTAAATATGCTCTCTTGAAAAAAATCCTTTTGTATCAATTTATTTGTTTTCCTTTCCCTTTGAATATAAAGTGGATAGGAGCATGAACTTTGGAGATCAGATTTTGAGTTCAAATCCTAAAATAGTTTCTCTAAGCGTCATTTTATCTATTCAAAAAAAGGGGATATTGGGGCCCCTGGCTGATTCAGTCAGTAGAGCATGTGACTCTTGATCTCCGGGTTATAAATTCAAACCCCACCTTGGGTGTAGAGATGACGTAAAAATAAAATCTTAAAGGGGGCGGGGCTGAGTGGCTCAGTTGGTTAGGCATCTGCCTTCAGCTCGGGTCTCGGGTCATGATCCTGGGGTTCTGGGATCCAGCCCTTGTGGGGCTCACTGCACAGCAGAGTCTGCTGCTCCTCTCTCTGCCCTTCCCCCTGCTCGTGCTCGCTCGCTCTCTCAAATGAATAAAATCTTTAAAAAAAAAAAGTGGGATATTAACTCTACTTACCTCTCAGTGTTTTTAGGAAGATTCAGAGAGAGAATGCATACAAAGTTTTTGGCACAGTGCCTGATCTATAAGAAGGTCTCAGTAGGACTCCTGATAGGCTTTTTTTTTTTTTAACTCTCATATTTAAGAAATGATTTATTGAGTACTTACTATTTATTAGGTGGTGGAATTACAAAGATGAGTAAGGCACAACCTCTGCCCTTGAAGAATTTGTAGTTTAGTAAGGATATGTACTATATTCTGCTATATATTGAGAATCAACAGTTATAACCTGACACGTGCTTTAATGGGGTTTAAAAGAAGGTAAGAACTGAAAAAGGAGCATCTGAAACTGCTTGAGGGCATTAGAAAAGTCTTCATCAAGAGGACTGTGACTTGGAGAATGAAGAACAGTTTGCTGGTTTGGAGTTGGAGGATGGAGAGGAGTGAGGCTTTCTAGGGAAAAGAGAGAGCATATTCAAAAGGAAGGTTAAAGTAGCATAACTTGTTCAGAGAAAAACAAGCAATATGAAAACCTCTAAAAGAGAAGGATGGGAGTAGAAAACATACAGGGGACTGAATCTTCTCAGGTGGAATTCACTGGTTGAAAAGTCCCCCAGAGTGCCTGAAGTTCCAGCTTTGCTCCCCTGAGAAAAGAGAAGTGATAAATCCCTCAGGGTGAGTATAAGAGAAACCTCTTTGAAAAATTGCTCTGTCATAGCCGGGAATGCTGGCATGGTCCACTCATAAGGCATGGAGTCTTGCCTGGGTCTAAGAAAACACTGGCAGTGCTCCAAACAGTGAGCATTCAGCACTGAGTCAACGGGTGAAGCAAAGGAGGAGCAAAGGAACAGGATTTCATTAGTGATGCTACTTTCTGAGTGGTGTTGCCAGCAGCAGAAATAAAATTGACCATGTTGTAGAGAGATGGTAAGAAAGAAGTCTTTTTCTGTGGTTGCTGAAAGTTTCTGAGGTGATAGATTGACTGATTAGACTGTGGCTTGACTGGACGGTTGTATATTCACTGGTTCTCAGCAGCCCAGTGATTTGTACCCAGAAACTGGAGAGCCCCTTAGCTCTCTAGAAGCAAGAAATCATGTGACATGTGGATGTGGTGGGATATCCCAGGGAGTCAGCTATTCTTTACCTTTCTTTTGAACGAGGGGAGGAATTTTCATAGCACTAGAATACCCTGAAAATCTTTGGGTATGCACTGGCCATAGAATAATCGTGCTATGGTTTTATATGCCAACTGTTTCCAAACTATGAGGCTTATGACAATATCTTTTAAACCAGAAAGCAAAGAAGAAAAAACTGAAATTTGTTGAGCATTTATCTTGCTTTCTTGGTTGGTTTGGGGGCTGGGGGTGGAGGAGGATTTATTTTTACTTTTTTTAATTGAGATAAAATTTACATAATGGGCATGTCACCACTGTAACCGTTTTAGAGTGTATTCAGTAGTTTGGGGTATATAAATGATGTTGTGGAACCATCACCACTATCTAATTCCAGAATATTTCTATCACTCCATAAAGAAACCTCTTAACAGTCACTTAAAATTTCCCTTCACCACCCCTGGCAGCCTCTAATCTACTTTCTGTTTCTATTGATATGCTTATTCTGGACATTTCATATAAATGGAATGATATCATTCTGTCTGGCTTATTTTATTTAGCATAATGTTTCATCCATGTGGTAGTGTGTATCAATACTTCAGCCCCTTTTATGGTTGAATAATTTTTCATTTATGGATGTAGCACATTTTGTTTGTTCATCAGTTGATAGACTTTTGGGTTGCTTTCATTTTTAGGTTATTATGGATAATGCTGCTGTAAACATTTATGTACAAGTTTTTGTGTAAATACATGTTTTCAGTATTCTTAGATATATATATTTGAAGTGGAATTGCTGGTTCATAACTTGATGTTTAACATTTGAGGGACTTCCAGACTGTTTTATAAAGCGGTTGCTCCATTTTACATTCCCACCAGTAGTATATGAGAGTTCTAGTTTCTGCACATGCTTGCCAACATTTATTATGTATCTTTTTTATGATAGCTATCCTAGTTGGTGTGAAGTGGTATCTCATTTGATTTTGATTTGACTTTCCTGATGGCTAATGATATTCAACATCTTTTCATGTTTTTAATGGCCATTTACAGATCTTTTTTGTAGAGATGTGTATTCAAATCTTTTGCCCATTTTTAAAATGAGTCATTTATCTTTTTACTGTTGAGTTGTAAGAGGATTTTTTATATATACTTTGGACACTAGACTCTTATCAAATATATATATTTGCAAATATTTCTCCTATTCTCTGTGTTGTCTTTTCACTTTCTTGATCATATCCTTTAATGCACAGAAGTTTTTAATTATACAATTTAACTATTTTGTTGTTGTTACTTGATCTTTTAGTGTCTTATTTAAAGAAACAATGCCTAATCCAAATCCAAGGTAGCCAAGATTTAAAACTCTGCTTCTAGGAGTTATATATTTTTAGCTCTTGCATATAAGTCTTTGATCCATTGTGTTAACTTCTGTGTATGGTATGAAGGTTCAAATTCATTCTTTTGTGTATTCAATTCTCCCAACACCATTTGTTGAAGAAAGTATTCTTTCCCCATTGAATGATTTTGGCACCCTTGTCAAAAATCAATTGATCATAATCGTATGGGTATATTTCAGACTCAGTTCTTTTCCATTGATTTATATATCCTTATGTCACTACCACAATGTTTTGAGTACTGTAGTTTTGTAGTAAGTTTTGAAATCAGGAAATGTGAATCCTTGAATATTTTTTTTTATTTCTGAGACTGCTTTGGTTATTCAAGATCCTTTATATTTCCACATGAATTCTAAAATCAGCTTGTCCATTTCTGAAAAAGAAAAAAAGAAAAGACTGTTGGAATTTTTATAGAAGTGGCATTGAATGTATAGATCAATTTGGAGATTTTTACAGTCTTAATAATATTTACTTTCCAATCCATGAACATGGGGTGTCTTTCCATTTATGTTGGTCTTCTTTAATTTCTTTAAGCAATGTTTTGTAGTTTTCAGTGTACAAGTCCTAAACTTCTTGGTTAAATTTATTCCTATATATTTAATTCCTTTTGATGCTATTGTAGGTGGAATTATTTTCTTAATTTCCTCTTTGGTCTGTTCATTGCTAGTGTTGAAAAATACAACTGCTTTTTTATATTGAGCTTATGTTCTATAACTTTGCTGAACTCATTAGCTCTAGTAAGTTTTTTACAGATTCATGGTTTTATATAGATAGAATTATGTTATCTGCAAATAGAAATAGTTTTGTTTTTTGTTTTACTTCTTCTTTTCTCGTGTAGATGCCTTTTTCTTTCTTTCTTTTTTTTTTCTTACCTAATTGCCCTCACTAGAACTTACAGTATCATGTTAAATAGAAGAGGTAGGAGCGAGATCCTTTTGTTCCTGATCTTAGGGGGAAGGCTTTCACTATCTCAACGTTAGGTATGATCTTATCTGTGTTTTTGTTGTTGTTGTTGTTGTTGTTTTTTAATGCTCCTTCAGCTTGAGGAAATTTCTCTTCTATTCCTAGTTTGTTGGGTGGTTTGTTTTGTTTTCTTTTTGGTCCTGAAAGGTTGTTGGATTTTGTCATAGGCTTTTTTGCATCTATTGAGTTGATCATGTGGTTTTTCACTTTGTTCTATTAATATGGTGTATTACATGCATTGAGTTTCAAATGTTGAATCAAGCATGTATTCCTAAAATAAATCCCACTTAATTATCATGTATAATGCATGTAAATGCTGCTGGATTTGATTTTCTATATTTTGTTGATGATTATTGCATTTATATTCATAAGAGGTATTGGTCTATAGTTTTCTTGTGATTTATTTTTTTGGCTTTGGTATCAGGGTATAATCGTCTCATAGGATGAGATAGGGAGTATTCTTTTCTCTTCTATTTTGTGGAAGAGCTGGAGATAGATTGGTGTTAATTTTTCTTTTAACATTTGGTAGAATTCGCCAGTGAAGCCATCTGGTGCTGGACTTTTATATTAGAAATTTTTTGATTATTGACATAAATCTTTTAATTTGACATAGGTACATTCAGATTTTCTATTTCTTCTTCAATCAGTTTTGGCAGTCTATGTGTTTCTAGGAATTTGTCTATTTCATCTAGGTTGTCTAATGTGTTGGCATGCAATTGTTTATAGTATACTCTTATAATCCTTTTTTATTTGTATAAAGTCCATAGCAATGGCCCTGCTTTCATTCTTGATTTTAGTAATTATAATCTTCTCTTTTTTTTAATGTGGTCTATCCAGATAAAGGTTTGTCAATTTAACTGATCTTTTCAGAGAACCAACTTTTGGTTTTGTTGATTTTTCTCTTTTGTTTTCTATACTCTATTCTTTATCACTGTTCTAATCTTTATTATTTTCATCTTCTTTCTTTGGGTTTACTTTGCTCTGTTTCTAGTTCTTAAGGTAGAAGATTATGTTACTGATTTGAGATCTTCTTTTTTAATGTGAGCATTTACAGCTATAAATTTCCCCTTTAACAATGCTTTTGATGCAGGCTGGCTAGGTCTGAGGACCCAGAGAGGCATCTTACAGGACCAGCCAAGAGGGTCGTTGGCTTAAGCAGGCTGGAAATCAAACACGAGCCAGAGAATGTGGAAACAGAGTTTATTGAATAGTCTAAGTAGAATGTAGAGAATAGCAGACAAAGTCTCTGGGAGGCTCGGAAAGGAAACCAGAATGAGTCTCATTGTCATTTAGGGCTAGGGGTTTATGTCGGGAAGGGGTCTAGGGTGTGTGTTCCTTCAGGAATCCAGAGTAGGGTCCAATCAAAGATGAGTGTCAGGTGAACAATAGGTGTTATTCCATAAATTACTGAAGGTAGGAAGTATTGATGCTAGCCACAACTGATGTTTGCTTGAAGCTAATGTCCTGGAACATGTTGGGGATCTGGCTCTTCTTCTGGTGTTATCAGGTGTTTGGGGCCTAGGACAAAACTCAGAGAATGATTCACTTTCTTTCTTTCCCCTTGAAGTGGGAGCATAGCTTCTTTGGCTCATTCACAAGCAAACTGTGGAACATGAGTAAATGGGGCCTGACAGGAAAATCAGCAGAGATGGAGCCTTTCTAAAATGGAAACGCTTCACCTTCCCTAGTTCACTTGCACTGTATATCATGTTTTCATATGTTGTACTTTCATTTCCTTTTGTTTCAAAGTATTTTCTATTTTTTCTTGTGATTTCTTTTTTGACTTATTGGTTATTTAGAAGTGTGTTATCTAATTTTCACATATTTGTGAATTTTTCAAATTTCTTTCTGCTGTTGACTTCGAATTTCATTCCAGTGTGGTCAGAAAATACACTTTGATTTCAGTTTTTCAAGCTCAGATATACAACATTTCTGTTACCGGAGATTTGCTTGAATAGCACTGCTCTAACATAGTGCTTTTTAAAATGTGTTTCACTGGGGCGCCTGGGTGGCTCAGTTGTTAAGCATCTGCCTTCAGCTCAGGTCCCGCATCAGGCTCCCTGCTCTGCAGGAAGCCTGCTTCTCCCTCTCCCACCCCCCCTGCTTGTGTTCCCTCTCTTGCTGTGTCTCTCTCTGTCAAATAAATTAAATCTTTAAATAAATAAACAAATAAATAAATAGTTAAATAAATAAAATGTGTTTCATGAACCAGTACTGATCCTCAAACTGTCACTGTTTTGTGACAAAATAAGTACAAAAGTTGAAAATGTTTAGAAACTTTAATAGCTGCCACATCAAGTACATAACTAGTTACCTAGCAATTCATTTTTATTATATTTTACATGAGTATTGATCTGTAACAGATTGGAAATTTTAACAAATACAGTGGTTTGTTCACAATGGATAGTTTAGTTTCCGTAGTGTAGTGGTTATCACATTCGCCTGACGCAATGGATAGTTTGAGGAGCACTACTCTAAGGTGGGCTTACACAGAATTGCAGAATCACAGTCTATGCATATGTTCAGCTTTACAAGATCAGTTCATTCTATTTTCCATAATCATTGTATCAGTTTATTCTACCACCAGGGTATGAGAATTTCCATTGCTCTGCTGTTTCTGTGACAGAGAATTTCCTGCCCTGACCCCCTTTTTTTAAAGTTTTGCCTCCTGGTAGGTGTGAAATGGCATCTTATAGTTTTAATTTGCATTTCTTAAATTACTAATGAGGTTAAGTATATTTTCATATGTATATGGTACATTTGTGATTCCATTTTCACATTTTAGGAATTCTTTATATGTCTGGATACTAATTTTCTATGCATGTAGCAAATATCTTCTCCCATTTTGTGTTTTGTTTTTATGGTGCTTCGATGAAAAGTTCTTTTTTTGTTTTGTGTTTAATAAATTTTCCTGTAATACTTTTTTAAGTTTTAAACTATTGTCTTCTACATTCTTTTTATACCTACCTGCACCTGAATTTGATTTCTGTGTAGACTTTGAGATAAGTATCTAATTTTATTATTTCCTTCAGTGGTTAAGTGTACCAGCATTGTTTATTGAATGGATTCTCCTTTACCATTAATTTTCAATGCTCCATTGGTTTTAATATATGTATAGGTCAGCTTCTGTACTCACTATTGGTGTTCATTGGTCAGTTTGTCTATCCCTTACCTTAATTGTTACACCTTTAAAATAAATCTTGGTAGCTGATAGCATAAGTCTTGTCACATAGTGCTTCCATGGAAATTTGATCAGTATGTCACAGTCTATAAGAAACCTCATGTGGATTTTTATTAGAATTGATGTCATCATTATAACAAGTTTTTAAGTCTAGGACTATAGGATGCTTCTTATATTTTACTCTTTAATGTTTCACAAAGTTTTGAGATTTTCCCAATAAATTTTTTTGTATAGTTTTGGTACTTTAAAATACATTGTATCTTATTTTTATACAGAAATGCAGTTCTCTTGTATATTTGTTATTTATCCAGGAATCTTACAAAGCACTCTTTTTCATTCTAATAATTTATTTGTACATTCTCAGAATATTTTTAAAATAGATCATCTTTCTCAGCAAATAGTAAAATTTTGTTTGCTCCTTTCAAAGGCTTATACCCATTATTTCTCCTCTTTGCTTTTATATGGGGACTAGAATGTCCAGTGCTGATGATAATGGACATCCTTGTAATGTTGCTTTTTTTTAAAAAGTGCTTTCCACATGTCACCTTTTAAGTATGACTTTTTTGTGGATGGGTTTTAGATTTTTAAAGTCCTTTTCTGTTACTAGTATTAAAAGTTTTTATCATACACAAATACTGAGTCATACTAAATGCATTATTGAGTTGTTTAAATGATTTTTCTTCTTTAATCTGTTAATGTTAAATTACATTTAAGTGATTTTCTAAATTAAACTGACTTGGCATTCCTGTTATAAACCAACTTAAGTCATTTTGTAACACCTTTCTTTTACATTGCTGGATTAGATTTTAAAATGTTTAGTTTGGCTGTTTCGCATCTTTGTTCAGGAAGCAAGACTGCTCTGTATTTGTCCTTGTTTTTGATTAGTTGATATTTACTCTTTTTTTTTTTTCATTCTCTGGAAGTGTTTTTTTAAGATTAGAATTTTATTTGAATGCATTCTGAAAAATGCCTGTAACCCATTAGAGCTATTGTTTTTGTGTGTATGTGAGGTGTTTAACTTTAGATATAATGACTTTAGTGGTTAAAGAATATTTAGAGTCTAGTTTATTCTTTAGATAATGTTAGAGTTTTCTAGGAATTCATCTATGTTTTCTTGTTTATAGGCATAAAGGTGTTCCTAATCTCTTATCTGTTTAGTATATGCATTATTTGTTATATTCCACTTTTCATATATGACATTTTTTATTTATGTTTCTTTGCTGTATATGATTACCCCTGTAATGGCATTATCAATTTTGTTCATCTTCTTGAAGAACTACCTTTTGGTACTACTGATACTATTGTGTGCTTATTTTCTATTTAATTTATTTCTATAACTATCTTTTATTATTTTTCTTCTACTTTTTAATTACTTTATTCATTACATATTCTGCTGACTTTTTTACTTTAGATGCTTTTTCCTTAATTTTCAGGCTTTTATCTTTTTTAATATAAGCATTTTACACCATTAAATATCCAGTAGATACTGCTTTAACTGTATCTCACAAATTTTGAAATGTAGGATTTTGTTACTCTTTTCTTATAAATATATTTTGATTTCTATTGTGATTTCTTCAGTGACTTCTTTGTTCTTTAAAAGTGTTTTGTCTTGTTTGCCTCAAGTGTTTAAGAATATCTTTTTTTGTTACTGATCTCTATATTTTAAAGGCATGTGGTCATGGGGTGTGAACAATATGAAGACCTTGTTACTTAGTAAAAAGATCGTGATTCTTAGAATCCCATACTGTACTACTGGGATCGATTTTTTGGAATTTTAAATCCAATGTGTAAAAAAAAAAAAAAGTACATCCAGTGTGCTTTAGGGTTTGTAATTTAGTCAAAATGCATTTGTTGTACTATCATTACTTGGGTTTCTCTCCTAGAATCTTAGATCCTAGATATTAGCAGCAGCATGAAGGGAATGACCACAAAATTATTCCCATGCTTTAAAAAAATTGGATTCTAAAAACTATATTGACTTGTGCTGTTGTTTTATTTTTTAATTGGTTTGTTTTGTTTTCTGGACCCTGAAATAAGCACTAGTGTAAATGTGGTTCAAATTTATTGATTAGAAAGAACAGACATTAAAATCTTCAATGTTACTCATAGTTCATTCCCAGAGACATTATATCAATGATGACATTTTTCACCCTGTACTTTAAATACTTTAAACTCCACAATGAATATTGTTCTTAGAGTGCTGTTTTAAGGGAGGGAATAACTCTCATCTCCCTACCTTTTACCTCAGAGTTTGAGTCAGCATTTCTTTCCTTTTCTTCCCCCTACTGCTGTCTTATAATATATATATCATTTATGCATCATTTATTTATCATTTAACAGTATCATGAACCATTTTCCCTGAACTATTTCTTGGATGCTCACAGATACCCTACAAATTAGGTAGTGTCTATATATTCCAGATAATGAAACTGGACTGAAATACTAAAATTAATTGTCAGTGTCCCTTAGCCAGTAAGTGGGAAAAGCCAGAATTCAAACCCATCTACCCCCAATATTGTCAACTTTTATGTTTGTATAAGTTTTATTCTGTAGATCTTTTGTAATGTGTGTGATCTTATTAAGAAACAACTCTAAATTATGAATGGCTTAACATGTTCCAATATATGAATATTTATTTTGACTTTCTAGATTGCTTTTATTTGCATTGCAAATGCCTTAAAAAAAAGTTTTCAGAGGCTCTTACTTGTTTACTACTAAATATTCTCCACTGTCATTTATCTTTAGTTTCATTACTTCATTAAAAAAAAATGAGCAAAGTGTAAGCACAAAATTTGATTTTGTCTCCCTACATACTTTTCCACTTATCTCTAACATCTGTATATGATAGACACAGTGCTTGAAGTTTTCCTCAGGTAGGTTTCATTACTTCTGACTTTAAAAGTTTTGTTCAAAGAATATCTGTTAGGCAAAAAGTATGACTGAGTTATTAGCTTAAAAAACTTCCTGCCAGAACACTTCTTTTTTGGTACATTAAATATGGCATTGCAGAAGAACATAGTAGCCTTATGTGAGCTTGGTCAGAACTTCTGGCTATTTCAATATTTAAATTAAGTCATTGGAACACAATGGAAGTGTTTTATAGAGTGTATTGGATGGATGGGTAGATGGATGGATGGATGGATGGATGGATGGATAAGTGAGTAAATAGATGAAACATTTGCATGCAAGTTTTTGTAGTATCTAGTCTCCTGTATATGTACATTTGTGATGTTGCTAATGTTATAGACACAACAGAAGGAAGACTTATGCATGAAGATCCCTGGCAAGAACTTACAAATCCCTGATGGTGGTATTATTTGCTTGTATAAAAAGTTATGTATCTATTTCTGTAGTTTGCATATTTGCATCTTAGCATCATTTACAACTACATATTTAACTGAAGAGTTGTCAATGGCTTTTTTATTATGAAATGTTTGTACATGAATGAAAGCTGGTTCTGACAACTGAAGAAAAGTATAATTTATTATTTGCCTTCTATATTTACAATAAGCTACAGCATTTACACATTAGTAATGGAATACCCAGTAAGCAACTTTTTTACCCTATTGGCATCACCGTGGCTTTTTTTCTTTCCAGCTTCATTGAGGTATAATTGAAAATAAAGTTTAAAGTGTATGATGTGATGATTTGATATACATATACATTGTGATAGGATTTCTTCCATTGAGTTAACTAACATACCCATCACCTCATATATTTGTCTTTTTGGTGACAACATTTAAGTTCTACTCTCTTAGCAAGCTTCTGTTATATAATACATTGTTACCAACTGTAGTCATTATGCTATACATTAGAGCTATCAGCATACTATTAGGTTTGGATGAAGGAGTTTGACTTGATACTAGTAGAAACGTAATTAATATTAAGTGAGCTATGCAAATATACTAATATAATTAAAATGTTTAATAGTCTGAATTTAAATAAATTTAAAATTACTTTTCAATTAAAAAAATAATTAAAGGAAATTCTTCTAATTCCTTAAAGGATTTCTCTAGCACAAGGCCAGGAGGAATCTTTCTTCTTGGTGATTGGTGAGATGCTTTAAGGTATTTGGAGGCCTCAAATGCATGGAGCCATGCCTTAAAATGTCCACTTTATAAATCTTTTAATTATATGGTTTATACAAAACCAATTTTTGTCATTCATTCTTGTGGTACTTTGTAAATTTCCACATTATGTTTTCTTTCTATAGTAGTGAGGGTTAATTGAACTAGTCTGTTTTTATGTTGCATATACTTATAAACTGATTATTCTAGGGCCTAAGTAAGGTATGGACTGCTCTCAAATATTCCAAAATTCATTGAAAATGTTTAAGTTAAAAATGTTTATTTTAGAAGCAGCTGGCTGGCTCAGTCGGTTAAGCAGCTGCCTTCGGGTCAGGTAATGATCTCTGGGTCCTGGGATCGAGCCCTGTGATGGGCTCCACGCTCAGGGGGGAGTCTGTTTCTCCCTCTGCCCCTCCCCCCTGCTCATGTTCACTCACTCTCTCTCTCTCAAATAAATAAATAAAATCTTTTTAAAAAATATGTTTATTTTGTCGTTAGTATCCTTAATAATGCCTAGAAATTTGTTAGCGTGTTAAATAGAAGACTTCACAGAAGAAATAGAAAAATGTACTTCCAAGTTTCTTTTTCTTATGACTGATAGTACATGATTATTTGTTCTATAAATATATTTTTGTCATTTCTCCCTTAATGACATAACCATCCTAAACTCAGTCAAATCATATGTACCATTTTTTGCCTCCTTTCATATACTTTGGTATGATTCTGCTATTGCTTATCCTGTTACTTTGGTATTTTACTATTTGTTCATTACTTAACCAAAGAGGCTCCGCACATTTCCAAGATTATAAAAAGGTTAGATAGGACTAGTTTCTGATGCTGATATTCTTTAAGCCTCCCTTTATTCATTGTATTTTACATATTTTCTTCTCCATTGCAAAAAAGTTTCCAAATCTCAATTTTGAAATAGTTGACTCAATTTTTGAAATAGTTTTTGAGGTTTGATTTTGTCAAGATTTTTAAAAATTAAAATAATATAAATAATTTATATTAGTTTTCCAATTTTTGGACATATTTGCAATCCCTTAGAATTTTTATTTAGACTATTACTCTTTTACAAAATGCTTTTCCCTATATCATAAATAATTCTGCTTGCCTACTGGAGATGTAGATCTGCCTGATCTGTAATTATAAGATTATTGTAATTATAAGTAGCTAGTAATAGTATTTAAATGATCAATGGCACAGTGGCAAATTTGTTTTTTCTTTTTATGTTTCCCTTTCTGTTTTTAAGTGTACTTCATGCTCACTCTGGTAAATCTAGGAAGTACATACAGTTAGAAAGAACCGTTAAGACTTTAACATGTTTCTTTTCTTTTTTGTACCCATTTCCCTTTCATAATTGAGATCATATTGTGCATCTAGTACTTCTTACCCAAAGAATGGGGAAATCTACCCCCACATAAATATATTTTCATGTTATTCAGAACTTTTAAATGTAGTTATTTCTTATGTGTACATAATAATTTACTTAGCCATTTCCTTAATGTTAGACCTTATATTGTTTCTAATATTTCATTATTATTCCATAGGAGTAAATGCGTTATTGCATAAGACTGTCAACATCTCAATGTCCAAAGACTAAGATTCTTGAAAATGAAATTTCTGAGTCAAAGTCTATGAAAAACTGTAAAGCTGTTGACTCATGTTGTCAATTTACTTCTTAAGAACGATGAAACTGATATATATATCCCATCTGGTAATATATCAGAATGGCTTACTGTACAATTGAGAGCTTTGGATTTTCTCCCCTTAAGATCTTCAATTTTTGTTTATTGGTTCTCAGGATATTAAGTATTTTTTCAATGTTCTTTACCATTGGTACTTCATTTTGTTTTAATAACATATTTATTCATGAAATCCACTTTGTTCTTTTCATTTATTCTATTGAGGCCTTAATTTTTTAATTTATGAATCTGGAAGAGTGTATTATATAGTATGTATATTAACATTTTGTCATGTTGGCTGAAAATATTTTCCTAGTTTGTTTGTATGGCTGATCCTTGAACATGTGGAGATATGAGGGGTGCCAGTCCTCCACATAGTCGAAAATCTGCATATAACTTTTGACTCCCCAAAAGCTTAACTACTAATAGCGTACTATTTACCAGAGCCTTACCAATAACATAAACAGTTGATAAACACATATTTTGTATATGTATTACATACAGTATTATTATAATAAAGTAAGCTAGAGAAAAGAAAATGTTAAGAAAATCGTAAGGAAAATACATTAACAGTACTGTACTTTTAAAACTGTATATGAGTGGACTTGTGCAGTTCAAACCCATGTTCAAGGGTCAACTATATGTTAGATTGAAATCAGAATTACCATAAAATTGTTCTACAAACTCCCTTTCTTTTGTCAGTCTTAACCTTGAGATGGATAGATTTAATTTTATATATATCATTTTAGCTTTTTTTTGGAGAGGGGAAATTTGCAAAATGCTAAAATTTGACATTATTTCCTATAATCTTAATTTGTAAAAAGTAAATTACATGGTTCCTGCTCTTTATTCAAAATGTACGTACTTTTATTTTTTATCATTTCTCTTTTATTTTTATTTATTTTTTTTATTATTATGTTATGTTAATCACCATACATTACACCATTAGTTTTTGATGTACTGTTCCATGATTCATTGTTTGCATATAACACCCACTGCTCCATGCAGTACGTCCCCTCTTTAATACCCATCACCAGGCTAACCCATCCTCCCATCCCTCTCCCCTCCTGAACCCTCAGTTTGTTTTTCAGAGTCCATAGTCTCTCATGGTTCGTCTCCCCCTCCGATTTCCCCCCCTTCATTTTTCCCCTCCTGCTATCTTCTTCTTCTTTTTTTTTTTAACATATAATGTATTATTTGTTTCAGAGGTACAGATCTGTGATTCAACAGTCTTACACAGTTCACAGCGCTCACCATAGCACATACCCTCCCCAATTTCTATCACCCAGCCACCCCATCCCTCCACCCCCCACCTCTCCAGCAACCCTCAAGTTTGTTTCCTGAGATTAAGAATTCCTCATATCAGTGAGGTCATATGATACATGTCTTTCTCTGATTGACTTATTTCGCTCAGCATAACACCCTCCAGTTCCATCCACATCGTTGCAAATGGCAAGATTTCATTCCTTTTGATGGCTGCATAATATTCCATTGTGTGTGTGTGTGTGTGTGTGTGTGTGTGTGTGTGTGTGTGTGTATATATATATACACACACACACACACACCACATCTTCTTTATCCATTCATCTGTCGATGGACATCTTGGCTCTTTCTGCAGCTTGGCTATTGTGGACATTGCTGCTATAAACATCGGGGTGCACATACCCCTTCAGATCCCTACATTTGTATCTTTGGGGTAAATACCCAGTAGTGCAATTGCTGGATCGTGTGGTAGCTCTATTTTACACTATTCAGAGCTTACACAAACCATAGAAAAGTGTGAGATCCTCAACATGTTTTCAAAATGTATGTAACTTTATATGTTGTATTTAGTAATTTAAACATTTAACATTTAACTGTCTCTATTAGCTCAGGGTAATATATAAACTTTTGCTAAAGTCTTTTTGTTTTAATTTCATGTAAATAATGTGTTGTTTTACAGATGTGTGATTACTATTCCAGGCAAAGAAACCTAGTTTCAGCTTTGGTTTAAGAGTTTTTAATAATTAATGGTATTCAAATTATAAAATCATTCCAGTTTTAACTATGTTGTTATGATTTTTTAATGTCATTTTTCCTTCCGCTACTGATATACTCTGACAAGGATTTTTCAAATATTACTATTATATATACAACTCTAAAAGGGAAAAAATTATTGTAGACTCTTCTAGAAAATTTCTTATATATATATATGGGGGGGCAGGTATGAACTCAGTTTATTATCTCTTACATAGCTGTAAACTACCCCCCATTAACAAAATAAAGTACAAACAAAAGTTACACATTGTCTTGGAGAACACAAGAATTTCTCTGAATATATTCACAGGTTCCTTGGGACCTATGACCCAGTTTGAGAAGCAGTTCACTTAGCCTCTCTCTGTCTCAGTATTCTAATACAATTTTTTTAAAGATTTTATTTATTTATTTGACAGAGAGAGAGATAGTGAGAGAAGGAACACAATCAGGGAGCGTGTGAGAGGGAGAAGCAGGCTTCCTGCCAAGCAGGGAGCCCGATGCAGGGCGATACAGGGCTCGATCCCAGGACACTGGGATCATGACCTCAGCTGAAGGCAGATGCTTAACGACTGAGCCACCCAGGCGTCTTTCTAATACAATTTTTTTTTAAATTATGTAGATTTTATATGCTTTTTTTTTTTTAAGATTTTATTTATTTATTTGACAGAGAGATAGCGAGAGCAGGAACACAAGCAGGCGGAGTGGGAGAGGGAGAAGCAGGCTTCCCACCAAGCAGGGAGCCCGATGTGGGGCTCGATCCCAGGACCCTGGGATCATGACCTGAGCTGAAGGCAGACGCTTAACGACTGAGCCACCCAGGCACCCCTCTAATACAATTTTTGAAAATAATTATCTTAGTCACTAATAGGGAGAAAAACCACAACTATTTTTAAAGAAATTTGAGGTACATATTAATCTAAGAATTTAATGTAGGGATTGCAGATGGATTGAGTACCAGTGTTGCTTTCATTTGTTTAGAATTTGTTTTTCAAGTGTTTTGAATTTGTGTTTTTCCTGAAATTTTAGAACCTTTATACATTACTTGTCTCGCTTTAGTATTAATCTTGCCTTTAAAAAACATCCAGGTTTTAATTACCTGAGAAATAGTAAAATAAATTGCAGGGTTGGAAGTTGGAGATCCTTTGGATTTGTTCTAGATAGTATTACCCTAATGCACGACTCAACACACTTTTTCTGTAAGGCCCTTTCTGCTTTCTGCTTTATGAGCCAGATTCAACATTGCTTTTGTAGTGTGAAACCAGCCATTGATAATACGCAAATGGAGATGCCATGCCTGTGTTCCAATACAACGTGTTTTGGGGTTTTTTGGTGTGTGTTTGTTTTACAAAAATAGATGATGTGCTTAATTTGCTGACTTCTGTGCTAATGTACATTTTGGATGATACTGCCTATGTGTAAACAAGGGCTCACTTATTTTTAAAAATTGCAGATCTTGATAGGGGCCTTTCTAATGGCAGGTTTTGCCACCAGTACAGTTTAGACATCCTGAAAAACCCATGAATATACCAATTATAATATTGCTACTTTCTCATTTATCAATATTTTAGACTTTTTACCCTCATCCCTATCCAGGTTATTTCCTACATCCCTGCCCAGATTCCTGAGCCAGGGTATTAGTTATCTCATTCTTTCATGGGCATTAATCTTTCTGGTTTTAGCCCAGTATCCAGGTGCTGGTTGATTCCGTAAGTGCTCTACTGTCCACAGGCTATATAGCCTTCTCCCACCATTGCCACCCTGATTGCCCAGACTGACTTGATAACTTATTTAGTACTAGTAAACTTCCTATTCTTGAGATCTGATGGGACTGCAGCCCCTTATGTGCAGGGAGAGAATCCTTATGCCTCTGGCTTTGCTTGTATATAGAGTAGATCTTGAGAAAACTTACTGCTGCTACCAATTGTCTTCAAATGTCACCACTACACAAAGATTCCTTTCATATTGCTCCTCCTACCAGATAAGATAATTTAGAAATTGGTACTACCCTGGATCAAATTCTTTTCATAACACCTTGGACACTCTAATTTGGCTGATATTCACCTTTCTCTCATGATAGCCAATGCCCCCAGCCCCAACTATTCCCAGCAGTTTTGCATAGGGCCCATCAAGTCTTCTGGCTGAACTCACCTTCCTTCTCTTACCTAATGACAAATCTATTAAAGGAGCTATAATTTTTAGGCAATACTGCAAATAATTAGAGGCTATTTATATTAACCAGTTTTTCCAATTTTCCATCCCTTCTTGCTTCCTTCTTCCTTTTTTCTTCCCCTCTTTCCTTCCTTTATTCCTTTGGTAATTGATGTTTGAAAAACAGAATACTTAAGATATTGACAGCAATTCATACTTATATGTAGCCCACTACTTTTATATTAAAGTATTTCTTTTTTTTAAATTTTATTATGTTAATCACCATACATTACATCATTAGTTTTTGATGTACTGTTCCATGATTCATTGTTTGCGTATGACATCCAGTGCTCCATTCAATACGTGCCCTCTTTAATACCCATCACCAGGCTAACCCATCTCCTCACCCCCCTCCCCTCTAGAACCCTCTCTCAGAGTCCATAGTCTCTCATGGTTTGTCTCCCCCCCCCCCCGATTTCCCCCCCTTCATTTTACCTTCCTACTATCTTCTTTTTTTTTTAACATATAATGTATTATTTGTTTCAGAGGTACAGGTCTGTGATTCAACAGTCTTACACAATTCACAGCGCTCACCAGTTATCTAGCCCCAAAACTTCTTTTGGAAAGTGGTGATGCCTAAATCAGAAATACAGTAATATACCATATATATTACATTATACACCATATATATACGTTATACCACATATATACCATATATATACATTATGTATACCATATATATTAATGTATTTCTGATAACCTACTTGAGAGCTGAAATTCTACCTTATGGTCAATCACTTCCTGATACCTAAAATTATGGTTCATCTTGTCTTACTTTCTTCAGGCCCTAAAACCCAGTAGGCCTGTGAGTAGGCAGGTGAGATTCTTCACTGTTTTGGAGTCTAACAGAGGTAGAGTTGCATAGCCATCATCTGAGACAATAAATTTAGGCATCACCACTTTCCAAAAGGAAGTTTTGGGGCTAGATAACTCCCAACCTCATCCCCAATTTTTTTACATGTATAAGCCCCACCTGCTTGGAGCAGCAATAGGGGAAGGTTAAAACATCTTTGCTCTCTTCTGGAACATACACCAAGAAGGGCGTAGAAGGCCTCTTTCCAGCCATATAGAACTCCATGATGAGGTTTTCCTATTTTCGGATAGCCTAGTATTTCCCAGCATTATTAAAGTAGGAGGTAGAATAAGGTGAAATAAGAATAGCTTTAAGGTTAGAGGGAGCTGGAACCAGTAGGCTGTGTGGGCCAGATGTTCTAGCTATCAGCTGAGAAGGGCAAACCTATGAGTTTGTGAGGTGCTTCTGTGTTTTCCTAGCCTGTGAGCATTCTGTGTCCCATGGTTGAAACCAGACTGTTTCTGTAACAGTAACAATTCTGAAGCAGTATCATGATCATTTGAAATCATCATTCAACAAAAGATGTAGGAAAAACCAATCTCAGGAAAGGAAATTAATATAGGAGTATCACAGTATAATGTAATAAAATATGAATTTTTTCAAAGTTGAATGTGTTAAAGTTAATGACTGTCTGTTAGATAAACCAGAGATGACATGGAAAGTGGGGAATGGGAATGTCATAAAATGTAAATAAGAGTTTTTGTGGATTTTTCAGTAGAAAACACTGTAAACTGAGCTTTGTGTGAGTTTTCTTTTTTCTTTAGAATTTATTTTTATTCTAATTTAATTTCACGTTTTTATTTAAATTCTAGTTAGTTAACACACATGGTAAAGTTGGGTTTTAGGTGTAGAATTTAGTGATTCATCACTTGCATATAACACCCACTGCTAATCTTGTGTGAGTTTTCTTAAAAGTAGGAAGATTGTCTATGTATGCTCATTGCCTGGAATATATACAAAGCAAAGCTAAAAATGTGAACTTAGCATTTAACTGATAAGTGATTGCTAAAACATATCAGTTATTTGTATGTTCCAAAATTAATCAGGCGCTATTGTTAAAACTTTGGGGGTGGGGAGGGGGCAAGAGACATGTGCAACATTATTTTCATTGGGTACGTTTATAGACATTCGTCTTAAATGCCATGTGTTAATAGGCAAATATCTTATGTTCATCTCATGATGAAGCCTCATCTATCACTACCTCCTCACTTTAGTATTTAATATTTCCTTCAGCAAAACTAAGCTGTTTTTAGATCTACTACATATACTATGTTTTTTCTCACCTTCAGACCTTTGCTGAAGCTATTCCTTCAATGAAGAATGCATTTCACTTATCTGTACTTGTTTCTTTCTTAATATTTAAGATTTGGCTTAACCTGTGATGCTTTCTTTTGTCCTTCAGTGACCTAATGGCATCATCCAATTTTGTAATTTTCTGTCATGCTAGATTTTTCTGGGAATACATAGAGAACAAAGATGGTGTTCCCAGCAGCTAGCACAGATCATGGCACATAGAGATGCTTGATGAATATTTGTGGAACTGAATGTACATTTAAGAATATTTGTACCTATTCTGGTTAATGCTAAGAAAACACTAGTTAACATTGATAGAAGTTTTGACTATTCATAGTAACTATGTAAAATAGAATGCAAAAGATATACTCTCTGAATATTCATTAATTCAGTACAGTTATTGAGCACTTACTTTGAAGGAGGCACTATGATGGACATTATATGTTTAGGAGCTTTAAATGTATCAACATCAAAGAAGTATTTTGAACTCCCCATTAATTGTTACTCAGTAATTGTTAGGCATTTTTGTTGTATTTTATTTTCTTTACAGATTATCATTAGACATAGATGAAGATACAATCTTCAATAATTCAGTAAACATCTTACTTCATTTGCCAAGATATAAATAAATTTTCCTTAAGTTCCTGTACCTCTAAGACTTAAGAGATGAATCTGTATTTTGTAGAGTTATTCCAGATGACTTGTTACTTAAGTGAATATAGTTTAGGATCTCACTCTATCTGCTTTCCTACAAAATAAAAACATTGAATTTAGATTCTGTTTTTATTAAAACGCTAACTAGAATTAAAACAAATAGAAATATATGGTGTTCAGGATTACAAAATAATTTCATTCACTTCTTTTCCCCTATCTTGCACTACTCCCTACTTCTAACTCTTCCCATCCCTATTCCCCTCATCCTCCAAAGCTGACTTTTAAAATTTCATGGTAACTGAATGGTCATTCTTACTGTCATCTCTCACCAGTGCTACAAGAAAGTATCTTGCCCTATATGGCAAAGGTTTAACAAAAACATTTTCCCCTTAGGCATGAGAGTTTGACCTTCTGTTAAGTCTGTAGCTGTTTCCTTGGTTACATGATAAGGGTAGTATATCAGCTGTGTCAGTAGACAACATTATTTATGGTAAAAATGCCCCCTAATTGATAAACTTCATTTGTACTATTACACTATAAATACTTGGCAGGAAGCCATATCTTTGGGTTTCCTTGAATGTGGTGACTCTTATAAATGGATGTGTCGTTTGGAGGAATCCTGGAAGCTATGCCCATGAAGTTGTTACAAGAGATACTGACTACAGGTGGGGCAGGAGGCCTCTAAGTCAGTGTGACTTTCTCATCTGTTGGATGCGGGTCTCATCTTGTACCAAAGTTGTGATCTAGGAGGCCAGGAAAGGCTCCCAGATGGCTGTATGAACCACTGTGTGGATGCTGCAAGGACCCTGCAGAAGAAGAACAGCTGACTCTGCCTTGCTGGCAAGTGCTAGTGCTTATCCTGTAACATTCTGGATAGACTGGTGTTCAGAGTAGCTGTGGTTACCCTGAGTCTGCATCTTCATTTGAACCTAAGATTTCTTAATGGCTACACTTTGTTTCCAGAATTGCACTAAGGAGAGATTGTATTGAAAGAAGAGAAGCAAAGATCTTGGGTTAGTTATTTCACAGTGATGCTGTCGGTTTGTGCTCATAGTAACCGTATCTTCCCGAATCTAAGAGTTCTTTCCACAGTAGATTGTAGAATACTTACAACAAATAACTTCAGTTGGAGAAAGTCTGATGTAGTTATACTGCAATATTTGTTTATCAAGTATTCCTACTGATAGTGCATTGTTAGGTTCTTTTTTTGTTGTTTTTATACTTCAGGGACCATCTTAAGAGGTGAAGGATGATGGATGATAATTGTAACTAATTAGCACTTAGTGTGTACCTTATTTCACTTTTCACTGTATCATTGCTCTCTGTACCATATTGATAGATTCTTCATCTAATTTTACTAATAGGGTTATTCAGTTATTTTACTTAAAATTTGATCTTTGAAGTCATTTGTAAGATTTTCAGTCCTTGGTTATAATTTTAAGTGATGTGCTGTTACTAGTAGGTAAAGGAAAATATCACAAATTTTTAGAAATTGGAAAACACTAGACTAAAACCCAAATTTTAAGCTAAATGCAGGATTCACTCATTTAATTTTTTTAATGGTATGGAAACTCTATGTTCTCTTTTGAACATTTGCCATGTCTGGATAAATAAGAGAAAAGTTTCAAAATGTATAATTCCATTGTTCAGAGATCTCTACTGATGAGCATACACGTTTCTTGCTCCAAACCTTTTATATAGAGAGAGAAGGGGGAGAGAGGGAAGAAGGGAAGAAGAAAGTGAGAGAGAGAAAGAGAGATGTATCTATTTCTATTTTAATGGGATTAAAATTGCATACTGTTATACAGCCTGTTTTCATTTGATACATCATGAATATATTTCCATGTCAATACATTTTCATCAACATAATTTTAAAATACAGAATAGAGTTCTAAATGGAAGAACCATAATTTACTTGACCAATCCACTATTGTTGGCATTTATGTTTTTTCCTTAGTGACAGGAATCTCTCTTAATAACTCACAGTAAATGATCATCCAACCAATGCTTTTTGCTGGATTTAGCATTTATATAAATGTCACCTTATAGTATGTTCCTGTGTTTAGCAGCTGTGTCGCAATGCTGGAAAATAAGGAGCTCATGGGGAACTAGAGCAGTCAGTTCCCATTTATACAAAGTATTACTAAATGATTTTCCCTCTTTCAGTGCCTTCATTAATTAAATAATAAAAATACTGAATAAAATAAAAGGACAAAAGTATGTGACACTTCCCTAAAGACCTCTCTCTACATTAACATAGCACTCTACTTTAGGGGTAAGATTATTAAGACAGTGTTGCTTCTATATGATGATATAGGTAATATCCATTCTAGTAATTTGATATTGATAGTGCATTTGCTATATACTGTTTAATCCCAACAGCACTATCTGAAAATAACGCTGGAATTGTTAGAACTTACATCATTAAGAGATGTCTTGGAAAAACATCAACAAAAATTCCTCAGGCAAATGGTCATTCTTTTTTATCATGGTGGGACCAAGGTTCTTTGATGGAGAGAAATTGGTGGGATACAAGATATGAAAGTTTGAGGACCATATCTCCAGTTCACATTTCACCATTTTGTCCACAAGTATATTTTGGAAATTTTTTGCCCATTTCATTATTGAACTTCATGCCATTCTGATACTACCTAACAAATTCTGGATTGTTATAATTATAGAAAAGCCTGGCAACTTCACTAGTATAAAAATTGGAAATACAGAAATAAATTAATCAAGATCTTAATACTATTTTCTTTATACAACAGCCTTTTAGAATATAAGTGTAAAACTAAACTCTAATATTACTATAAATTGATGATAATTCTGAGTAAGGTAGTAATTTAACAAATTAATAGACATACATGCTAAAATATTGAAAAGCGTTTTCATTTAAAGTCAAAATCAATAATATTAGCCTAGCATATTATGATTTTTCTCTCTCTGACAAACTCCAACTGTCTTACGTATGTAAACATACATAGATATTTATTTATAATGTATATTTTCTCTGTGTGTGCATACATGTAGGTGTGGATTTATGTATTTGTGCATGTAAATATGTGAATAGTTAGCAGAGGACTGGTTTAGGGAGGCAGACATTGTGCTAAGTCCCTTTATATTTTCATTTAATCCCCCTAATAATCCAATGAAATAGGCACTGTTCTTATCCCCTTTCTTTTGAGATAAGGAAACTGATATGTAGAGAGAAGTACCTTGTCTAAGGTTACACAGTCATCAAATAATAGACCTTGGGACTCAAACTCAGGTCTCCCAGGGCTTTCTGGTATTGTAGCTAACATATACATATATGCTTAATATGTTCCTACCTGTTGGGGGATCTATTCATCAAAGATGATCTGAGATATTTTCTCAGCATTGCCCATTTCTCTTCTGAGCCCTCTCAGGCTGGCCTGTGTTTTTAAAATGCCTTTTGTTTTAAACATTTTTAAAGAACAAAGTTTATTGTTTTTCTCCTAAAAATTTTGTATAGATGTTATGTTGGCTGTCTTTTTAGTTGAAAATGGAATAAAACATTAGCATACTCTGAGTTTTGGAATCATTAAGTTTTAAAATAATGTACATGGTGAGTTCTAATACTAAATTTGAAAGATTATATGAAGAAAATTTTAAAAGTTCATTGGACAGTGCATTTTTACAAAATGTCTCACATGATCAGGCGTTCTTACCATCTGGAGTAAATCGTAGTGAAGTGTACATGTCTGTACTCCATGTTTTAATCATTGTATGCCAGTGTACATTCACCTAGAGAATTTATGCTAACTGGAAGATAGGTTCTACCTTACTTATACTCTCCAATATAATAGCATTTATTGTAGTAGATATAATGTCTTGAGACCTACTGAAAATTCTAATAACAAACACCTTTAAATAATGGGACTAGGTAAACATACATAGTTACCTGAACTATGCATAGTGAAAATGAGTCATCATTTAGTTAAAAATAAGTTTACTAAATTATACCATCTTACACAATGTCATCCCTCAGGATAATACATTTTATATGGCATAGGAGATGAAATGAAGTGATAGATGGAGTAAATACTCCGTCTAGTTTCTTTGCAAACCCAAGGCCTGAATATATATTCAGATTTCTGTTTTACCAGAAGTCAAACATTTAAATATGTATAGGCTAAAATGCAGACTTTAATCTTTATGGGTAAAATTTCTACTTTTTTTTAAAGATTTATTTATTTATTTATTTGAAAGAGAGGGTGCGAGCAGGGGAGGGGCAGAGGGAGAGGGAGAGAATCTCAAGCAGACTCCGGGCTGAGTGCGGAGTCCATCGCTGGGCTCAGTCTCACAACCCCGAGATCATGACCTCACCCGAAACCAAGAGTCAGATACTCAACCGACTGAGCCACCCAGGCACCCCTAAAAATTTTATTTTAGAAATTATCAACATGGTTTGCTCTGTATTAAAAAAAACAAAACAAAACTTTTCCAGGATCCTGGGTGGCTCAGTCAGTGCCCACTCTTGATTTTGGCTCAGGTCATGATGTCAGGGTTTTGAGATTGAGCCCCACCTGAGACTCTGTGCTGGACATGGAGCCTGCTTAGGATTCTCTCCCTCTCTGCTCCCCCACCCCCCAAAAAAACCTTCTGGAGTGTGTGTGTGTGTGTGTGTGTGTGTGTGTGTGTGTGTGTGTGTGTGTTATACATCATAAAGAAAAATACTAGCTCTTTCTATTAAAATAAGTGATTTATTTAGGCTTAGCGTTGTATTTTCCTGGAGACATAACCCATATACATACCAACCAAGGGTTTGATTGAGTGGTAAGTGGAATACTTTTAGATTTAACATACCACTTTAATTCTGTAGGGGGTACATGAATTAGTTGTTGTTTGAAAACTGAATAAAATGGCATTCAATTACTGCTGACAATAGATCATTACTTATCATGACAGGCTCTTGAATTATGAATGTATCAGATTTATTTATTACCTCAAAAGTTTTAACATTCCAAATTTTCATATCCCATGAAAGTTAGATCAGTTGGATCTGACTGGGGGTAGTATTTCCTTTCACAGTGGTAAATGTTTATGTACATTTTCTTTAAGCTTTCTAAACAACAGTGATTTGATTGAGATATACTTATTTCTGTTTTGTTAATGTTCTGGGGTACACATTTGCAGCTCTAAAGTATATCCTTTTAACAAAAATGGCATAGGAGATGAAATGAAGTGGTAAGTGGAGTAAATACTCCATCTAGGTTTCTTTGCAAACCCAAAGCTGAAGCCCCTCCCATAGAACTGGCCAAGAATCCTCACAAAGAAATATTTTAGTTTCTTAGTACCTGATGTAATCTAAATATCCTACACTCCTCAGAAGTGTGAGATTCTCACAGTGATGATTTTTTGTTACTGTGTGACAACAAGATATATAAGATTAAGACCCCTATGGGGGTGATGGAGTCGGTTTAGAAGAGAGAAAGGTCACCATTGTCTTAATTTTAGATTTACTGGGTTTGGGGGGCAGGTGGGTAAGGTATAGATAAGTTAGACTACCCATTAAACCTTGTATCTTGATGTACAAATAAAACTCTTGGGAGTTAAGGGGAGGGTACATTGCTAAAATTGGTGGATTTGAAGTTAATGTTAAAATTCAGTGTCCTAATTGTTTTTCATGGATCAAATTAAAACTGTGTAAATGACTTTGTTATCCCTCTTACTTCCTTGCTCTTACATTTAGAAACATTGCTTCAGTGGAAGCAACTTAAATGTCCATTAATAGGGGCGCCTGGGTGCCTCAGTCATTAAGCATCTGCCTTTGGCTCAGGTCATGATCCCAGGGTCCTGGATCGAGCCCCGCATCAGGCTCCCTGCTCAGCGGGAAGCCTGCTTCTCCCTCTCCCATTCCCCCTGTGTGTGTTCCCTCTCTTGCTGTGTCTCTCTCTGTCAAATAAACAAATCTTTAAAAAAAAATGTCCATTAATAGAGGATAGTTTGAATATATATGGTACATTCATATAATGGCATACTGTATAGCCATTTAAAATGACAGATGTAGACTAATATTACAATAACCAAGACATGGAAACAACTTAGGTGTCCATTGACAGATGAATTGATAAAGAAAATGTGATTATATGTGTATATATATATATATATATATATATATATATAGTGTCTACATATATGCTAAAAAATATATAAATGTATATACACACACCAAGAAAAATGAAATATTATTCAGCTGTTAAGAAGAAGAAAATTCTGCCATTTGTGACAACATGGATGAACCCTGAGGGCATTATGCTAAGTGAAATAACTCAGACAAAGAAAGCCAAATGCTATATGATCTCACTTATATGTAGAATCCAAAAAAACACCCCAAACTCCTAGATACAGAGAACAGATTGATGATTGCCAGATGCAGGGGGTGGGGATGGGGCCGTGAAATGGTTGAAGGTGATCAAAAGGGACAAACTTATAAGGTAAGTAAGTTTTGGGGATGTACTATACAGCATGATGACTATAGTTAATAATACTGTATTACATGTTTGCACATTGCTAAGAAAGTAGATCTTAAAAGTTCTGTGAGGTGATGGATTTTAACTAAACTTATTGTGGCAACCACTTGCAGTGTATACATATATCAAATCATTGTAATTATTATTAATATGAAAATGACATTTAAAAATAAAAATTAGTAGTTATTGAGCATGTATACTTAATGTCTAGGTACTATTCTAAGCAATTAGCATGAGATATATCTCATCCTCAGAACCCCATAAGATAGGTACTATTTTTATCATTATTTTAAAGGTGATTTACCTTAGACAAAAATAATTTGCCGAAGATCACCTGGCTATTAAGAAGAAAAGCTAGGTAATGGATGGAGAAGTCTGATTCCAGAGCCAGTGCTGTTAACTATATTATATAGATCTTTGTTGCTAATATGGAAGTGTGCATTATTTATAAAGCAACAGGTAAAAATAACATACAAAATATAGTGTTCTATTTGCATAAAATTGTTGACCCTGGTTATTTTTGGCTTATAAGATATCAGATAATTTTTTTCTTCTATTAATTTTTTTATAGTTAGTATTTATGATTTTTCTAATCAGAAAAAGTAAATAAAGCTTTGTGTTTTAGAAATAAATAAACCATTGCCCAAAGTATCCTCTCTTCCATTTCCCCATTTGTGTTTCTTCCCTTCGCCATCAGTCTTGGTGCTTTAACTTCTGCAAAGCACTGCTTAGTCTGCTTAGTCTGCTTACCTTCAAGTCTGTCATTGTTACAAGGAACTTTTATTTTATTTTTTAAAGATTTTATTTATTTATTTGACAGGGAGAGACACAGTGAGAGAGGGAACACAAGCAGGGGGAGAGGGAGAGGGAGAAGCAGGCCTCCCGCTGAGCAGGGAGCCCGACGCGGGGCTCGATCCCAGGACCCTGGGATCATGACCTGAGCCGAAGGCAGACGCTTAACTGCTGAGCCACCCAGGCACCCCAAGGAACTTTTATATTTGTAATTTGTGTGTATCTTATTTCTTTCCTCTTTCCTTATTCCTTATTGCTTCCTCTTTCCTTTGTAAAACTCTGTATAATTTAGCTTGGTGTTTTTGGACTTCTAATAAATATTGAAGATGAGAAAAAAACACTAATGTGAACTTTCTGATTAAATAGATTTATAGGTATGCTATTTCCTTTCAAAAAGAGTAGTGGGTATAACTGGAAAATAATAAACCTCAAAGGAATAGAACTTTTTACATGAGGATATGGCAGTAACAATTTGAAAATGATCATGAGTGATTAAGGAATGCTGACCTCCTACTTCCCCCAGACTCTATTACAGCATTATACGAGGGTATTGGGAGAATAAAGATTTCTTCCTTTAGAAAGGTCCACCAGAGAAAGGCGTCCTCTGAGTTTCTACTAAGGCAAATAGGTCTCTAGAGGGAGCATTTTGTCAAGAAGATGAGGCATAGGGGATTGTAAATTGTTAATTAGTAATTATAGTAGCAGGAATAAAGGTACAATAGAAAAAGCATTATGGGAAGGAATTATTCAAAAGGTGGTTCAAGGAAGAAGCCCAGAGTAGAATGAGGCCACTAAGGAAGACTACAGATGACTCTAGAAGAAGGGTTTATATTTCAGGGGGTAACCAAAGACGACAGGCTATAAGGCATACTGGGATAAACTAGATTTAATCAGGTTTGTTTCTTTGGTTTTTTGTTGTTGTTTGTTTGTTTGGTAATGACAGTCAAAAATAAAAACTGATGTACTCTGTTAGAAATCAGAATGGGAGTCTAGAACCCTGCCCACTATACCTCTTTTCCTTGTCTGATCTCTGTCCCATTGCACTTGATTCCTAAAGCACTAGACTAAGCTAAGAGAAATGGGAATAATTGTCCTGAAAGGATTATAACATTTGCTATAGGACTTTTTTCATCTATAGATACTTTTATGTGTATATCTAAAAGACAACTCAATTTAAAAATAACCACAATACCATTACCACACTTTAAAAAATTGGACATGGTCCTAACTATCATTGTACATCAGTCCTCAGATTTTTTTCAATTGCATTATATATTTGGTATTTTTGTGATTTTTTTCTTTTTTCTTTTTTGTAGCTGTTCATTTGAATCAAGGTCTAAATAAGATCCATACATTACAATTGTTTGAGGTATCTCTTAAGTGTTTCTGAATCTATAGATTTTCTCTCTCAGGATTAATAATTGATTAGACTTACTTTTATATGTACGATTTCTCTAATCATGGAAATTTTAGAAAGTAGGAATCTATATTGTAAGAATTAAATTTATAAGGAAGTACTTACTCAGGTTTTTATACAGTCCTCACATAAATGTCTTAACAGTGAAAATAAGTAGTTTGCAAGAAATCAGGAGCCACTAATAATTATCCAACTTATTTAATTGTAAATAATATCTATATAGTTGTTTTCTTAATTTGCCCTATAAGTGTGTTCTTAGAATATAAATATTATCCTCATTATACTATCCTGGTTAGGAAAACAGGTCACAAAAATGAAATAATTGGTGATTATCCCAGATCACCCTTAGAAACTAGTTTGAAAATTCAGAGCACTTGATTTTTTTTAGCAGAGTGATAAAAAATGCTTTTGTTCTTCTGCTGTGTATTACAGACAGGTGTGAGTTTTAAAATAGGTTGCATGTAGCCTGAACATGAGAGTATGATTGGTAGTGTATCAGTCAGGATAGGCTATATTATGAGGTAGTGAGAAACAACCACAAAACCTCAGTGGTTTGAAACAATAGAGGTTTATTTGTTATTCTCCTTGCATGTCCATCATGGTCAGAGGTATCTCTGCTCATAATAGTCACTTAGGGACCTTATGGAGCAGCCACCATTCAATCATTGCTGATCATCACACTGGAAAAAAAGGAAAAAAAAGAGAAAAAAAGAGTCCTGGAAGATCTCGCATCTACAATTAAATGTTCCAGCGCAGAAGTCACAAATCCAATCACAGAGAGGCTGGAAAGTTAGTCGTCTATCTGCCTCAGAGAGAAGAAACGAGCCATTGGTGAACAGTACAGTACAGATACTTAACGCTATAAGTAATAATTTTGTTACTGGATTGCTAACAGATTTATTCATTTATCCACTCATTTATTTGTTCAATAATCAAGTATTTATTGAATGGCTGCTATGTGAAAGTCATGTACTAGACAGTAGAAATATTAAAGTGAATGAAATACATTCCATCCCTCCTCTCCAGAATCTCAGGGTCTAGTAAAGAGGCAAGTAATTCTATATAAGGGATCAAGAGACTAGTGCCTACAGGCCAAATCTAGCCTGCAGCCTGTTTTTATATGGCCCTTAAACTAAAAATATTTTACATTGTTAAAGGGTTGAAAAAGCAACCAAACAAAAAGAATACGCAACAGATAGTGTAAGTGGCCCACACAGCCTAAAATATTTGCTATGTGAAACCCTTTACTGTAAAAAAGTTGTCTGACATCTTCCATAACATCTGCATTTAAATTTGAAGCTCCTCAAACTACTTGTTATCTAGCCCATTGTCAGATAAAACACACAATTATATTGTAAGCTCTGGATAGCTCTTAACAGAGTGCCTTTTGTTTGATCTGATACTGCATTTCTTTTGCTCCCCCCTATTTATATTTTTACCTTAATTCCAGTGTAGTTAACATACAGGGCTATATTCAAGTGTACAATATAGTGATTCAAGAGTTCCATATATTACTCAGTGCTCATCAAGATAAGTGTACTTTTAATCCCCGTCACCTATTTTCACCCATCCCCCCACCCACCACCCCTCTAGTAACCATCAGTTTGTTCTCTTAACAGTCTGTTCTTTAGTTTGTCTCTTTTCTTTTTTTTACTTTCTTCATTTGTTTTATTTCTTAAATTTCACATATGAATGAAATCATATGGTATTTGTCTTTCTCTGATTGATTTATTTCACTTAGCTTTATACTCTCTAGCTTTATCCATGTTGTTGCAAATGACAAGATTTTGTTCTTTTTTATGACTGAATAGTATTCCATGGTGTATATATACCACATCTTCTTTATCCATTTATTGATCTGTAGACACTAGGGCTGCTTCCGTAATTTGGCTATTGCAAATAATGCTGCAATAAGCATATAAACATAGGGGTGCTGCAATAAACATAGGGGTGCATATAGGGGTGAGTTAGTGTTTTTGTATTTTGGGGGTAGATACCCAATAGTGCAATTACTGGATCACAGGGTAGTTCTATTTTTAATTTGTTGAGGAATCTCCATACTGTTTTCCATAGTGGCTGCACCAATTTGCATTCCCACCAACAGTGTAAGAGGGTTCCTTCTATACATCCTTGCCAACACTTGTTATTTCTTGTGTTTTTAATTTTAGCCATTCTGACAAGTGTGAGGTGGTACCTTATTGTGGTTTTGATTTCCACTTCCCTGATATTGAGTGAAGTTGAGCATCTTTTCATGTGTCTGTTGCCCATATGTATGTCTTCTTTGGGAAATGTCTGTTCATGTCTTCTGCCCATTTTTAAATTGGATTATTTGTTTTTGGGTGTTGAGTTGTGTAAGTTCTTTATATATTTTGGATACTAAACCTTTATCAGATACGTCATTTGCAAATATCTTCTCCCATTCAGTAGTTTACCTTTTAGTTTTGTTAGTTGTTTCTTTCACTGTGCAGAAGCTATTTATATTGAAATAGTCCCAATAGTTTATTTTTCTTTTTGTTTCCCTTGCCTCAGGAGACATCTCTAAAAGGATATTGCGACGATCCATGTCAGAAATTACTGCTTGTGCTTTCTTCTAGGATTTTTATGGCTTCAGGTCTCACTTTTAGGTCTTTAATTGATTTCAAGTTTAATTTTGAATATGGTATAAGAAAGTGGTCCAGTTTCATTCTTTTGCATGTAACTGTCCAATTTGCCCAGCTCCATTTCTTGAAGAGACCGTCTTTTCCCCATTGCATATTCTTGCCTCCTTTGTCAAAGATTAATTGACCATGTAATTGTTTATTTCTGGGCTTCCTATTCTGTTCCATTTATGCCTGTACCATAATGTTTTGATTATTACAGCTATGTAATATAACTTGAAGTCTGGAATTGTGATACCTCCAGTTCTTTTTTTTCTTTTTCAAGATTATTTTGACTATTTGGGGTCTTTTGTGGTTCCATACAAATTTTAGGATTATTCTAGTTCTGTGGAAAATCTTCTTGGTATTTTTTTAAAGATTTTATTTATTCATTTGAGAGAGAGAGAGCATGCACAAGCAGGGGGAGAGGCAGAGGGAAAAGCAGACTCCCCACTGAGCTGGGAGCCCGACATGGGGCTCAATCCCAAGACCTGGAGATCATGACCTGAGCTGAAGGCAGACACTTAACCATCTGAGCTACCCAGGCACCCCTCCTCTTGGTATTTTGAAAAGGATTGCATTAAATCTGTAGATTCCTTTGGATAGTATAGACATTTTAACAATATTTATTCTTCCAATCAATGAGCATGGAATGTCTTTCCATTTCTTTGTGTCATCTTCAGTTTCTTTCATTAATGTTGTAATGTTTTCAGAGCAGGTCTTTCACCTCTTTGGTTAAGATTATTCCTAGGTATTTTATTGTTTTTGCTGCAATTGTAAATGGGATTGTTTTCTTATTCTGCTGCTTCATTATAGTGTATAGAAATGGAACGGATTTCTGTACATTGATTTGTATCCTGCAACTTCACTGACTTCCTTTATCAGTTCTGGTAGTTTTTTGGTGGAGTCTTTACAGTTTTCTATATATAGTATCATGTCATCTGCAAATACTGAAAGTTTTACTTCTTCCTTATTAATTTGGATGCCTTTTATTTTTTTGTTTTCTGATTGCTGTGGCTAGGACTGCCAGTACTGTGTTGAATAAAAGTGATGAGAGTGGAATCCATGTCTTGTTCCTGACCTTAGGGGAAAAGCTCTCTGTTTTTCCCCACTTGAGGATGATGTTAGCTGTGAGTTTTTCATATATGGCCTTTATTATGTTGAGGTATGTTCCCTCTAAACCTACTTGTTGAGGGTTTTTTTTTTTTTTTGTATCATGAATGGAGGTTGTACTTTGTCAAATGCTTTTTCTGCATCTACTGAAATGATCATATGATTTTTATTCTTTCTTTTAGTGATGGGATGTATCATGTTGATCGATTTGCGATATTGAACCACTCTTGCTGACCTGATATTACATTTCTGTGGAAATATAAATCTTTTCCTGTGTTGTTTGAATGGTGATTTTTATTGGTATCTTGAGTGATCTTGTTACTGGGCTTTGGAGACATTTAATGATGCATGGTTGACCACAAAATGGTCAGACTCCTAAAATGTGTATATGCAGATATTAAGCAATGATTTGTTAGGAACAGGAAGTAAAACAGTCATGAATATCTCTGTGTCTTCAGAGAAATAAGACCTTAATTTTATGGACTTTAAAAATCAAAATCAGTAAATGGAAATACACATAAAAGTCGATTTTTAAAATTTTCTGTACTATGGACTGGACTACTGTATTACAGAATATAATTTTAGATATTTCTGAAACTGAATAAGAGGGTGTGGTTCAGAGTATATAGAGTTCAAAGACTATATGTAGATTCCCTGCTATGAATGAGGCACGAGATACTAGGACAAGTGAGAATCACTCCATATACTCAAGTTTGGAATGAAGGAAGAGGGTATTCTGATTCAGTTTGAGAGGAATAAGGTTGTATAAAAATAAATCTGGTTTATTCTAGAACAGTTTTGTAGGCAGAGCATCCACAATATGTAACTTTTATAACATGAGAGAAAAGATGCCTCAAGCTTAGACTTGATACAGTCTTGTACTGACCATTAGAGCTCAACTCCATTATATCCCCACTTTTTTTTTCTTGCATTATGCAGACTTTACCAGATTCCACACCAGTTTTAGGATCCACTTAAGGTATTCTGATATGTGGAATGTAGATTGTCAGTGCCACAAACACCTGTCTAACAACAGTCTATGGAACTCTAATCTTGGTCAAAGTCAGCTTCTTTCCTGTTGGGTCGTTTATAGGAATTTTTATAGATTTGGGGAAAATCCTCCTTCAGAACTGGTGCTTCAGAGCTTGAACCCTTAAATGTTACTCTCAACTATTTTACAAGCACTGGAGATGATTTTTGAACAATGGACAAGCATATTTTTCCAGGTGCATCCTGGGGTTCTTTCTAGTGTTATGACTGATTATGACTAGATGACAGACGTGGCTCAGATCTGTGGATTCAAGTAACTAATCAGATTCTGGGCTTGTATACTGAGTAGCCTGTAGTATCCACTGAGTGCTGTTTACTTATATGTCAGGTTGGCATAGTATTTTACCAGCTTTCTATTTATTTTAGGATGGGCAGATTACTCTAAATACACTGAATGCACTAGTGTTTACTACGGATTTTGTATGATCCATTTCTCATGGTTGTTGACTGCTGCTATATGTAATTCTGAGATTATCATTTAAAATCACTTTTTCCTTATGTAGTCATTTTGTTGTTAATTTCCATAAGGTGAACTGCCCTACAGCTTATCCATCGCAAATGTATCATTATATAATAGGGTTATATGACTGACTTCCCTTTGTACTGTAGCTAAAAATAATCCAGTTTAAGTATATATTATCCATTGATACTTCTTTTAACACACATTCTTTGACCCTTTCAGATCTCTGATTTCTACATTACAAGTTTAGCTTTTTTGTTGGTAATTGTGAACTTCTTTTGGTCAATGCTGATAAAAAATGTAATTTTCACATAACTGGATATCATAGCTATAATTTGGAATTAGCCAGTAATCCTGCCATTATGTTGGAAAATTTAATACCATAAAAGAATAAGTTGTTAATTATTTTATCATCAAAATATTTTATTCATGGAAATGAGTGCTACATAGACTGAAGCAAGGACCCCATAGCTAACCTTCTTGGATATGTATATAGAAAAATAATGTTTAATATTGTTAACTCATCTCTCTCATCTATTCTTGATGTATAGCTTTTCTGTCTTCATTTTGAGTGATCCACTGAAATATATTTCCAGGTTAACATCATTAAAGTTTTTAAAACAAAGTTGAAATGATCATGTGTCTGAAGTTATTCATTACCATTTATGCCACTTCTAATTCATGAAATGCTGACTTGGAATCTCAGCAGAATTGTGAATGGTTTGGCTGTATCATCCAATCTCAAAACCACTGCCTTTGTATCACAAACATTTTGGGTATTGGGTTTGGCCTAGCCTCATTCAGCCTGTCTTAAATCAGAGATTTTCAGATGTTTTAGAGGGTAACAGTAGTGTTGGCAGTAATAACAGCCTCTCAGGAGATTGTTGGAGTTAGAGAAGCATAGTCAGTTTTGCTAGTGTAAACTAGAGAAAGTGAAGCTTCATAGAGTTTTCTTGGTTAGTGAGTGAGTACAGAAAATACACCATCTTCTATGTGCCTGAAATTCTCAAGTCAGAGAGGCAGTCCCTCCATTCACTGCATCCCCATCTCAATTATAGTTGTGACCACTCTCTTCCCTATTAAAAATTTGTCTTTGCCTATTTTCCTTAGTGTCCAGATCCTGAAGGTAGTTAATTTAATTAGCCATGTTGTCATGTTAATAAATACTACTTTATGTCTAGTGGATCTTTTAGAATTATTAAAATGAAGTCAAAATAGAAAAAAATATCGTTGCATAAAGGAAGTTTAGAGTCAAGGTAAAGGTGCAGTCTTCAGTCTGGAGGTATGGAATTAGGGGCGTGATTAATCTATCCCTCAATTAGAGCAGACAGATATCATATGCAGGCATACCCATTTTATTGTGCTGTGCTTTCTTGCACTTTACAGATACTGAGTTTTTTACAAATTAAAGTGTGGCAACCATGAGTTGAACAATTCTATTGGTGCTATTTTTCCAATAGCATTTTCTCACTTTTCTGCGTCTTTATCACTTTTTGGTAATTCTCGCAGTATTTCAACCTTTGTCATTGTATTTGTTATGGTAATCAGTGATTACAACTCACTGAAAGCTTGGATGATGGTTAACATTTCTTAGCAATAAAGTGTTTTTTAATTAAGGTATGTACATTGCTTTTTAGACATAATGGATTGCACACTTAATAGACTACAATATAGAGTAAACATAATTTTTATATGCACTGAGAAACCAAAAAATTCATTTGACTCACCTTATTGAGATATTTGCTTTATTTCCTTGATCTGCAACCAAACCTGCAATATCTCTGAGGTGGGTCTGTACTAAATTTATGAGTAAGTTGTGGTCCAGCTGAGGCATTTATATCATGTAATACAAGAGATTTATTGAAATCATAATTCTTCAGTAAAATCAGTGTATATGGAAATTCATTGTATTCTGTATTTAGTTTTAAAGACGTCTTATACAGATAACTTCAAAAAATGATCCAGGAATGTTGAGTAATGAGAGAAGCAGAGTATTTAATGTGGATAAATATTCTTTTCTTAAAAAAGTATGATTCTTTAGTTTTCTGAGCTTTCAAATTATATGTTTGGAAACTGATATTTCACTAGTTGCTAAATAACTTTATTATTGAAAAATGATCTCATTAATTTTGTCACTAACTTTATTCAATAGCAAACCTAAAGTAGAAATTGTGGAATGTAAATGCAACATTTTGCCATATATAATAATGCTTTTTTAAAAAATGTGTAGCATCAGATTTTCAACCTAGCATTGTTTAAGCTTAAAATTTAGTATTGGGCCTCATTTTAAAGACTTAAAATAGACTTTTTAGTTTCATTCTTAAAGTTTTTATATGGTCTGGAAGAATGATAAATATATATGCAGTTCTTTTGCTAATTTGTGGATCTACTAAGTTTAAAAGTAAGAAATTATGAAGTGATGAAAAATGTTTAAAATAAAACAAAAAATCAAAATTATATAATATGATTGCAACTATGTAGATATACAACTATTTAAACATTAAAAATATTAGAAGAAAATGTATCAAAATGCTATATTAAGGTGCTAATATTAGGGCCTTCTTTTCTTCTAGATTCCAGTATTTTTGTAATATGGTTGTTACTTTTATGATGAGAAGAATAAATATGTTTTTATAAAATGAAATAAAGGAAGCTAAGATTAAGTATAGAAAAGCATTTGCTGCTTCTAATTATGGCAGATGTTTCAAAGGCACTTATATTAACTATAAGGATAATTCATGTACCCAAAAGACTATACTTTCTTTAGAGTATATTTCAGCATAAGAAGCGGCTCACAATGTCAGGGTGCTAGGCAATTTTCAAAATTAATATCAAACAAGTTTTAATGTAAAAGGGGTTAAATAAATGTTAATTTATTTATTGTCTCCTTCAACCCCCCCACTCCTCCAAACACCTTGAATAAAAACTACAAGGGTGGAGTTCTTGTCTGTCATTTCAAATTGTTGTATCCCTAGCATTTAGAATAATTTCTGGGACATAGTAGGAGCATAATAAGTGTATGTTGAATGAGTAAATAAATAACAGATGAGAGAGATATGCAATTAACTCCTAATTAATTATGTACAGAAAGTTCCAGTGTAAATTACTTATGTTCCATTCCCTCACCATCTCACTTGGTTTAAGCTGTAAAACCAGAGGAATATGAAACCTCTGACAAGGATTAAAGATGTCTTGAACTATAGAGTATAGAGCAACTTGGAGCCAAGCAAGATCAGCCTCGATAAGGAGATATATCGCCATCACTCATAGGAAAAGATGTGGCTCTAAGGAGGAGTGAGGTACAGTAGGTAGGGCAGAGAAGTGATAGGTATATCCCATAATCCTAGTCTGCTTTCCATAAAAGGACCCTGTATTGCAGCACAGTCCAAGGTGGCCCCAATTCACGAGGCTTCCCAAAAGGTTCTGTGCATGCTTAGATGACCTGATGCAACCTACTCTTGGGTCTACCCCAGAATCATAACTTTAACCCTTTTGTTTCTTCTACGTAGTGCCTACTGCAGTATAACTCATAGTTTTGTGGGTGAATTCCTGGTATCTTAGAACACTATATAAAATATCAGTAGCTGCTCATTTTGAATGTGATTGCATTAATTTAATTGGTAAATCATATAAACTTGCTCATGACCAGTATACTCATTATTTCCTTTCATTCACTTCAGCATGATTCTATTAAATGATTTTTAGGCTCTTGAATCTTCCTGCTTTAATTTATTCTGTACCCTCATTCTTTTTGGTTGCTGTGTCCTTCCATCCTTTCCCTTTTGTGAAAATATTTCACACTTCATATGCAAAATCAGAGGCATTTCTCATGGATCCTTTAGACTCTGAGACCCTATAATTTCTTTCTTTAGCCCTAGACTTCTATAGTCTTAAGCTAAAACTGCTCTGTCCAGATCTGTTTGAATGTTTATGTAATAGCATCTCTTACTTTGAGTTCTGAGTTTTCCAATTCTTGTCATTCAGTGTCTCCTGTGGTATCTTCCTTCTTCTAGAGCATATATCCATCTCTCTGTCATGCTTTTTTCAAGTCTATTCCTTTTGGTTCTGATGGATTCTTTAATCTCCGCAGGTCTCTGCCATTTGCCCAGGATCACCAGCATTTCCTTCTGGATTATTCTTCATCTCAGATGGTTATGTTTCTCATTATTTTTGGACCCTTTTATATCTTCTCTGAGGGACATTAACACATTCACTTATTTATTCAGTCATTCAACAGATATTTTTTGAGTCACTACTATGTACCTGAGCTGTTCTAGGTGTTAGGATAAATTGTAAACAAACATGGTCCAAACCCTTGTGGAATTTTCTATCCAGTTGAAGCATAAAACATTAATCTCACACATCTACAACTGTTACACTTCGATTACTGAATTTGCATGTGAAATCAGGGGAAGGAAGTTTTTATTACAAAACTCTCTGTACATTTGCAACCCAAAAAGGAATATAATAATCTTACCTTTTTGCTGGTAGCTTTGGCACAATTTCAAGACCATTTGGCATGTTTCCAACAAAATGAGTCGGTTATCCTCTATAAAAATCTTGTTAATAATTAAAACCAATATTTATGAGGCATTGCGCTTCTTGCCCATTATTGGCATTATTTTGTATGATCCTCATAACAAACATATGAGGAAACAAGCACAAAGAAGGTAAGTCACTTGCCCAAAGTTATTAAGATACTAAGTGAGAAAGTGAGATTTCAAATCCAAGTCTGTTTGTTCCCCAAACCTGAGCTCTGTTATCTCTCCTGTTTGCTGGTTTCCATCACTAGTGAAATTAATCAAAAGTCAAATGTGTAAAATTTGTGTTCCCCTTTCACTTATTAACCATCCAATATTTCTGCTCTATAAAATGTTAGGGAATCTTAGTTTCAAAAATCAAGATATAACCATATGCACAAAGCCACTTTTGGGTTGGTTGGTTTTGATTATGAAAGAGAGTATGACTTTTGGGATACTGGGAAATATTTACTATTAAGTGAAAATGTTTTTGTGAAAAGATTGCATGTTAGTATATATGATTTTAAATCATAACTTCTGCTTAATTGAGAGTCAGCAAACATAACTTTGTTACAAATGAAATTTTTTAAAATGAGAAGATGAAAAAACACGATATATGATTTCCTCTGAACTATATTATGTATATTTTTCACTTTTTAGACATTTGCTTAACATATTTCATCCAAAAATAAGAAATAGAGCATCTCAATAAAGGCTGTATATTTCACTGTGCCCCTACTGAAATTTCAGGTTCCCTTTTTATCCATTGTTTGTATCATCTATAAAAAATATTTTTGTGTCCTTCACATTTTCACTACTAGGAGACTTTTCCTCCTAGATAAAGATTCTAGATAAAGATTGCTGCCCGCCCCCCCCACCCCCCCGCCAAAGGAAAACCTGGCATAGAAATACTATTATATAGGAACGCCTGGGTCAGTTGGTTAAGCGTCTGCCTTCGGCTCAGGTCATGATCCCAGGGTGCTGGGATCGAGTCCCACATCAGGCTCCTTGCTCAGCAGGGAGTCAGCTTCTCCCTCTGCCTGCCACTCCCCCTGCTTATACCCTCACTCTCTCTCTCTCTCTAGCAAATAAATAAAATCTTTAAAAAAATATATTATTATATAAATATTATATAAAGTCTCTTTTATTTTGCTTCTTTGCAATTTAATACTTAGTTTTATGTTTTAGAATATAGATTTATGTAGTATTTAAAAACATTGGACTGGAAATTAAACAAGATCTCTGCCATGCTTTACCATTAATACTGGACAAATTACTTAATTTTTTGCATGCTTTTGGTCTCATATGGGATGTCACCAACTCACTGTGACATGCCTAACTAGAAGCTTTACCTTTTATGTTTGGATTATAAAATTTACCCAGCTAGAATTTAATTCCAAGGATAAGAACATGTAATACAAAAAGGTAATGTATTATAATAGCCATTGAAAAAATAAAACAATTTTGACACAGATCTAAGGTAATACCTACCCTTATTTTCTACCTTTTAAAATAGAGTTTAAACATATTTAGATATTTCAGTACAATGTTTGCTAACTTCCAAGTCATTTTTTCAGTATATATTTTTCATCATTGCTACATTGATCTTTCATTGGAAACTTGGGCCTATCGAAATCTTTGTCTCAGATAAAAAACAGATCTTTAATATCTTTAATAGATTCTGCTTTTCTTTTTAGGACCAAGTAATTAAATCTTTGATATGCAAATATATAATTTAAGATCAATTCAAGTTAATCCTATATTGGCTCATCTTTTTTAAAAAAAATTGTCTTTGCTTTAAAAAATACATCACCATGAATTCTTTGGAAGACAGCCATTATATAAATACAGGGTATCTTGTTACTATTTATAAAATATTTTTGCCATTTCTTTTAATGGTGGCTGATTTTTCTTCCTGGGGCTTTTTTCTCCCATTCTTAAGCAATCCACTCCCCTATCCCCTACCCCCATCCCCAACTAATATTTCCTTGTTGCCATCATTTTTCCTTATTTATTTGGTTGGAAATTGATACTGTTAGTGACAATGGGTTTTTAAAGAGTTGCATTAAATATTTTTTATTGTCTTTACATTTGTCCCTTACTTTTTTTTTCTAATATAATGTTTTTGTCTTTTTTCAAAATATTGGCTTCCATTTTATTTGATTAAGGAAATTGATGGGACATCCATAAAGAAGAGAATATACAGAGGAAGACATATTTTATAACTATAAACCAATACTTTCAGAAGAGTTAACAGTGCTTTTATCACTACCCATGTTATAGGATGAGGCAAGCCAAGAGAAACAAAGGATTAAAGTTGATTTAGGCTGATAAGAGGTTACAGAAAATGAGGGTCTCAGCGAACACAGAGCTTCAGTCAGAACATGAGCTACTCTAGAAAGGAGAATATAAATTCTTAAACAATAGAAGGTGGAGTCTAATCTGAAGTCAGAGAAGCTCCTGACAGCAGAAATGAGTAGATTCCAACTATGGAAATAGAAATTGGCACAAACGGGGTCAGTAGGAAGGAGAGAGAAGGAAACCCTGGTCTGGTTGACCCAGGGATAGCATCCGCTGTGCCATGTAACTGTATTTTGTCTGTGTAAGCAACACAGCAGGTCATGACCACTGAAACAAGAGCAGGGTTGAGCAACACTGCCTGCATAGGTTTAGGGCAATCCACTTGAGTGTGAGGAAACAAGGAATGGCAGGTTTTGTTGGCAGGCGCTATAGAGCAAGGTTTCCCACATCATTATTATCATCATTATTAACAGTAATTATTGTTGATTGTCCAGAGAGGCTAATCTAAATCTCGTATTTTGGATAATGGCATTTTTAACATTGAGTTCAAGAGAAACTGTTCTCCTCCTATTACCTGAGGCCTTTTGAAACCTTTCCAAGAATCCTTGGGCACTGGAACAATTACAAGGGTTTTCTTAGAGCTTTTTGTCTATTGTCAATTAGTCTTCAGTTAGTTAGGAAGCCCCCAAATTTTCTTTTTCAAAGGTGACAGTGGATCATCCATGCAGGGATGTTGAGAGAATTTACAAATACTGATGTAAGTGTCCATAGTCCCTTATCTGTAATTCAGAGTTTCAAAAAGTTTGGAGGGAAAACCCCACACTTTTTTTAATAAGAAAAAATTAAGTAAAAGTATTTTTAGTTCAGGCAGCAAATTCAGACTTGAACTTATTTGGTGGCAAATTCAGAACTGGATTTATGTGAGGCTATTAATAGGCTTTGTATTTCCCCTATGTGAATATTCCTGTATTTCACATGTGTTTGAATCTCAAGTGCTGCTCCAGCCCCCTCTGGGGATGTTATATAATATATAGTATAAATATATAGTATATATATTTCTTAGTTTAAATTTCTAAAATTAAAAAAATATATGTGTATATCAATTCTGAAATTTTACTGGCCCCAGGGATTTTGAGTCACAGATACTGTGACCATTAGTAGTTTTAATCATGTGGAACCTTGTAATCACATATTTAGTAACTGTTAACTATGATAGGCCTCATCATCCTGAAGAGACTAATACAGGTAGTCTCTAATCAGTTTTCTCAGAATCTATTTATCACAGAAATGCTGTTTTACATGGTAGTTATGCTTGGTGGTATTATGTCCCTTTAACCAATCCATAATGTATCTAAGACATAATATTAACAGTTCTGTGGATCTTACGGCAATGTTTCTATGAAAATATTTTCAGAATGTAGCCTGGCCCATCCTCAAACATGAAAACAGCCCTACTGCATTATTCACATGACTTCTGAGGCTCACTTATCCCATCACACAATGAGAGTGAGAATTCCAACAGGCTGAGTCCATTGCTAAAGGCTCCTTTAACTGACAGGATGCAGGCTGGGATGAATTGTTTGTCTGTTTTGTTTTGTTTTGCCTCTCATAATAGCTTCACTATTGTTTGCATTCTTTTCTTCTGTAGACTCTAAGAACTGCCTTACCTAAATCCTTTTTCATTTATACCATCTATAATTATTCTTTTTTTTTGGAAGTAATGGGGCTAGGTTCCCTTCTTTCTTATCTACCCCTTCACTTTATCTTTAATTTTGAATTATCCACTTAACTCTTACTCTAAGTCTCTCAATTTTCCTTTCATAAGGAAGGCTAATAGTTTTTACTCAAAAACACATGATAGATGATTAGAGCTATTAAGTGACTGAGACTGGGTAGAAAGAATATTGGAGTACTACTTCCAAGAAGTTAGAAAAGCTGGAAGCATGACTTCTTGTCTATCATGACCTTTTGTTTTCTTGCAGATTATTAGTTTATAGGACATTCAGTTTCCTAAGGGATACATTTCCTGTAAATGATCTTTCAATTTCACTCTATGCTACCCACATACAAATAATGCACACATTGGTAGATTGCTTTTAAACAAATATCCTAGAAACCATCCATGTAAACAAATTTCTTAGAAAGTAATTACATTGGAGCCTATGTACTTATTTCAGTGCTGCTGCTTTGCTTAACTACTTTTGGAACTCCTTAGGTTGTCTTTACAGTCTGTGCCATTATTTTGAATATTATCTGTATTATTAGTCACTTTTTGAGAATTAATTTAGAATTTACAGACAACTGTCTTTCTGAGTAATGTCTAATGAGGAAGGTTTTGTGTTTTGTTTGTTTCATTCTTGGTCAAAAACAAGTGAAAGCTAAAAAGCAGATTTTGGGGGTGTCTTTTAAATTGATTCTTAAACTAGTTCTAGAACAAGAGGTTCAAAGCTATTTGGAACAGTTGTAGCTCTGTAATCCTATACTTGAATGGAGCAACATTTATTTGGGTATAGATTATTGAATGTTGATTTAAAATACATACTCATTATTCTTAAGCTTATTGTACAAGTGTATGTAAAATTCAGGTAGAGACACATACATGGGATCATTGGGAAATTGAAACTATGAGAATTCAGATACAAAAGAAAGTTTTCTAGGGGCACCTAGGTGGCTCAGTTGGTTAAGCATCTGCCTTCAGCTCAGGTCATGATCTCAGAGTCCTGGGATTGAGCCCTACATTGGGCTCCCTGCTCAGTGGGAGCCTGCTTCTCTCTCTCCTCCCCGCTTGTGCTCTCTCTCGCTATCTCTGTCACTATCTGTCTCTCTCAAATAAATAAATAAAATCTTTAAAACAAAACAAAAGAAAGTTTTCTTCAAAACCTAGCATGTTTCAATCATTCTTTCATTGTTTTGAGCTGATTAATCTATCTGGAAGAGCAGAAGAGACTGATCTGGAATAACATTTTTGTAAGTTCTGTTTATGAAGTACCCAAAAAATAACAGGTAATTATTGGGTATGCATTATCGTATTTAATATTTGTAACAATCATTGTTATGAATATTGTTTAAAAGAGAAAGTTTAAAAATATCTTGTTTAAAAGAGATACTTGTTCTCTTTTAAAGATTGAGGAAAGTAAGGTCCAGAAAACTGAAGACTACCATGCCTTTGATCACATGGCTAATAAGTAGCAAAGCCTTCTGAGCTTCTAACTTTTTTTGAAACTGCTCAAAATTACTTAAACCATGCCTCTACTGCTATGGGCGTGATCCTTTGACCAATTAGAAGTGTATTCTATTATTTATATGATACAGCTACAGTGCCAAGAGATTAATTGCAGTATTCATTGTTTGTATTTTAATGGCAGACTTTTTCAGTATTGTATATTGGAGCTCTCCAAATTTCTTACCCTGGCCCAAATGACCCTATATGATTGATTTGACTTCTGACTATCTCTCCACCCTCATGTGTAATCCAAATTAACCTATCTCGACACACCAAATTTATTCCTCCTTTAAGACATTTACACAAGTTGTTTCTTCTGCCTAGAATGTTCTTGCCTTCAGTCTTTCCATGGCTGACTCTTGTTAGTCAGGTCTCAGCTTAAATGTTAATTATTCAGAGAAGTCTTCTCCAAACACCACCAAAGCTTAAGAAATCACTCACGTCACATCACCTTGTGTTAATTCTGTTGATGGCACCTACTACTATCCAGTATTTTCCTGTTTACATGTTTATTGTCTCCCTTACTGTGTAAGGGAATGTAAGCTCCATGACAGCAGAACCTTGAAACAACCTGGCCAAGAAATTGCTGTAGGAATAAATGAATAAATTGGGTCAAGAAATTTGCATAACAGATTATTCAAATTAAAGAAGACTAGGAATAAAAGAGGTTTAGGGATATTTGGAATAGTGGTTCTCAAAGCTTGTTAAACAAGCCATCAGCAGCAACATCACCAGGGAATATGTTAGAAATGTAATTCCAAAAACTTTACCATGACCTGTTGAATCAGAAACTCTAGAGGTGGGGCCTTGCAGTCTGTTTTAATCTCTCCAGGTACTGATTCTGATGCAGAACCACTGAATTAGACATTTCTTTGTACCAATCGGTTATCAGAATTATCAGTTTTGTTTTGTTTGTTCTTAAGCCAGATTTAAAAAATTAAATTTTAAATTTAAAATTAAACTAAAAATTTTTTAAATTTTTAAATTTTCACACATATAGAAATTTCAAAAATATACAACCCTAGTGAGAGTCAATATAGCTGATTCAGTGAATTGAGGACATAATTTTGTCTACTTGAGTATCATAAGACTTGGTTTCCAAAAGTATTTTTTTTCCAAAAGTATTCTTTGAGTTAAATTTTCCTAGTTTCTAAAGAAGTTTGGAATTTCTTTGAATCTGCTTTAAGACCAACTGCAACAAAGAATAATTAATTAAATTTTTAGTAAGTTGTAGACAAAGCTTGATCAAAGATGTACATTGGCATTCTAAGGATTAGTATAGTCTAGTATCTCTTACAGATCTTTAGAAAGAAAATTCAATACAGAGCCCTGTATTTGAAACCCACTGCTCTAAAATGAAGGGTTACTCAGAGACTTTAAAGTATTTTCAAAATCCCACTTATATTTTATCTCTTGAAATATTAATGTACACTGTCATTTTCACATCTACCCTTTAGGTAATATTTAACTACCTTTAGTGGTATGAGTACATGATAAGTGGTTCACAAAAAGAATGAGTCCAGAATGGCATCTGCATTAATATTTTGAGGTATTGATGTTTTTCCTATCAGGCACAGTACCAAAGCCTTAACTTTTTTGATCTAGAAGAGAGTACTGTGAAAACTAGCATGTTTAATTTTCTGAAACTCTAATTAAACATTTTTGAGGATGAAGAAATACAACTTCCGGAATGCTGGCCACAGACCAGTTATATACAGGTATTAGAGCTAATAGTTCTAGTAGCTATAGAATCTGCTATTCAGAAAGTAAGATAAGTGACTTGACTCAAGTTTATGGGGACTATGCCACAAAAACAGGATTCAAACCTAGGTGTGTCTGATTCCAAAGCAGTGCTTTCTCTACCATTCAGTGCTGCCTTATAACTTCCAGCGTATAAAAAACCAGGTGAATCATCTTAAATCATTATTGGAAGCTAGTAGGGTATAAATAATAAATGAATAAATAAAATTATGGCAAGTGATTGCTCTCTACTCATTAAATGTGGTTAAAAGGTTGACATTACTCCAGCATATGCCTAATCCCTTGAAAATGTTGGATCACAATTAAGAAATCCAGGTTCAGCAACTCTTTTTAACAAGTGGAAAAATGTTGTTTGTCATAGAAACATTCATTTTCAAATCCCTAAAAGAACACGGTGAATATTAAGATGTCACTTTAAAATAAATATTTGAGGGGCGCCTGGGTGGCTCAGTCGTTAAGCATCTGCCTTCGGCTCAGGTCATGATCCCAGGGTCCTGGGATCGAGCCCCACATTGGGCTCCTTGCTCAGCGGGAAGCCTGCTTCTCCCTCTCCCGCTCCCCCTGCTTGTGTTCCCTCGCTGTGTCTCTCTCCCTGTCAAATAAATAAATAAAATCTTTAAAAATAAATAAAATAAAATAAATATTTGAAAGTGAACAAATTTTCCCTTATTCTGTTGCTTTAGAAATTAAAACTATAGTACTTCATTACGTTACTTCTACATTAGATCTTGAAGGGAATATAAAATTAAATGTAATTGCTGGGAAATGATGTATAGTTGACTCCCTGTCATACTGTGTATTGTTGGTTGCATAATACCTTTAACACATATATAATCTGTATTTAAGGAAAAGTGCCTGATTTACTTACCATTAAAGTGCTATAGTAATATAGTGTGTATTTTAAAGAGATACTTTTGTTTGAAGACTCATTTTCAGATGCTTAAAATTTATTCCCCTCTTATAAAAGGTGGGAACATTTAATTAATAGACTTAACATTTATAAAGTGTTTTGAGAGTGTGTGGTGTAGTATAAATAAAATTACTATGAGTAATACATGTCTGTATGCATAATACTCATTTTTAAATTAATTCCATTACTATGAGTTAGGTTCTTTTTGGAGTGTTCTTGCTACCTTCAACAGACTTGAAAAAAATTTTTTGAATGAAGAAGCAATTTTAGATGTTGTTCAGTATTTGCAGTGTTAAATGTTAATTGGAATCCCTGAGCTCTAATGCCACCTTAAATGGTCTTATGTGTGGAAGAGGGGAAATCGAGGTACTCTTTTATTCTTAAAAGAGAATAGAGAAAAAAGTAATTGAAATACTGCTAAGAGTTAAAAGAGCAATACTATCAATATTTAATTACCCCAGGACAAATCAGTTTAACATTTACACTTTTCCATTTTCTTTCTTTCTTTGATATGCTTTTGACTATTTAAAAGCAAATTACAAGAGAGCAGAGAAGGAAAAGGAAATTACAGAGAAAGAAAAGGAAATACTGCAGACAGACTATAAACATTTAACCTGGTAATTTGTTAGGAGTTCTGAAAAAATTTGAGGGATAAGTTGCTGAAATAACAAAGCTAAAGAATTAAAAAGTATTGTTCTTATTTTAGAGCAGTAGTTCTCCACTGCGGGTGATTTTAGTCCCTGCAGGGCATATTTGGCAGTGTTTGGAGATATTTTTGATTGTCCTCACCTGAGAGAATCAGGATGTTGCTACTGGCAGCTAGTGGGTAGAGGTTAGGGAAGTTACTAAACATCATACAGTGCACAGGACAGCTCCCAACAACAGTTTTCCAGTTTAAAATGTCAATAGTGTTGGGTTGAGAAACCCTGTCTTAAAAAGAGACAGACCCCTCTTATTTCAAAAACAATAGAAATACAGGGGGATATGCATAAGGACACACACCTACTAAATGAAGTAGCCAAAACTTGAACTTGGACCTCCTGACCCCAAGCTATTGTGCTTTCTTGTTTCTCATTGTTCTTAGAATCAAAACTTCCATTAATTTTGGAGAATTATGGAGAACAAAAAGGAGCAAGAGAATTATCAAAGCTGAGTCTCCATTTCCATTTCTCTTAACTGTAGTGTAATTGGGTTTATATTTTGTTTGTTCAGATGTCTTATACCTAAAGTACCTTTTGTTTTGGAATTGGTAGCTTCAGTTTTTTCTCCATTAAAAGCTAATCAATATGTATTATCTGTGTATGTTCAGTCCCAGGCATCTAGCAAGGCATACCAAAAGGGCCTAAGAATTTAAAGATGAAATACTAGTTTTCAGGGAAACTGCAGGATAAAAGAAAATGAGACCTTTAAAATGTGGGAGAAATTATTCAAAATGTAAGTTGGGGGCGCCTGGGTGGCTCAGTCGTTAAGCGTCTGCCTTTGGCTCAGGTCAGGATCCCAGGGTCCTGGGATCGAGCCCCACATCAGGCTCTCTGCTCAGCGGGAAGCCTGCTTCTCCCTCTCCTGCTCCCTCTGCTTGTGTTCCCACTCTTGCTGTCTGGCTCTCTCTGTCAAATAAATAAATAAAATCTTTAAAAAAAATGTAAGTTGAACAAGGATAGAAACTGTCTTGCATCTAAATTTGTTTGCAGGAAACCTCCTAAATGTCCAAGAATAGGAAATGTTTGGGTATATGACAGTATTTATATATAAAGGAATATTATGTGCTTATTATAAATGATGTTTCTGAAGAATGTGTTATCACAAAGGTAGATCCTTAAGTGAAAAAAATAAAAGATACAAAATAGAAGATATAAGATGCAAAATTTATATAGCTGCTTTTAATGAAAAGGCATAGAAAAATACTGGCAGATAAAATATCTGGTGTATAGTATTATTTATAAATTCAGAGCAGAAGTACTACAGCATTCTATTTAATGCAATAGATTATACTGATCCATTTATTCATGTAGCAGATAATTCTTCAATGTCTTCTGTGTTTCAAACACTGTGCTAGATTCTAGGGACAAGGCACTAAGCAAGAAAAGCACAAAACTTTTCCTTAAAATGCTAATAGTTTTATCAGGGAAAACAGATAAGCAGTAACAAATTGTGTTAAGTAGTAAAGGGGTCCAGTGGGAGTATATAGCTGAAGCCCTGTATTGTTATAGTAAGGGTAAGCTAGGCCAAACTTGCTAACAAATTAAATCAGAAATCTCCATAATTTATCATAAAAAGAATTTTTTCCCACTTAAGTAATGTCCAGTTTGTATCAGGTAGCCCTCCACTATCTTGGAGAAACATGTGGCTTTTCACTCTGGAAAACAGTTTGGAGGTTCCTCAAAAGTTAAAAATAGAACTACCCTATAATCCAATAATTGCATTACTAGGTATTTACCCAAAGAATAAAAAAATACTAATTTGAAGGGATATCTGTACCCTGATGTTTATAGCAGCGGTATCTACAGTAGCCAAAGTACAGAAACAGCCCAAATGTCCACTGACTGATGAATGGATAAAGAAGATGTGGTATATGTATACAATCGAATATTACTCGGTCATAAAAAAGAATGAAATCTTGTCATTTGCAATGACATGGATGGAGCTAGAGAGTATTATGCTAAGCGAAATAAGTCAAATACCATATGATTTCACTCATGTGGGATTTAAGAAGCAAAACAAACTAGCCTAGAGAAAAAAGGAGAGAGAGAGAGAGAGAGGCAAACCAAGAAATAGACTCTTAGGTATAGAGAACAAACTGATGGTTCCCAGAGGGGAGGTGGGTGAGGAGAATGAGTTAAATAGGGAATGGGGACTAAGGAGGGCACTTGTGATGAGCACCAGCTGTTCTATGGAAGCATTGAATCACAAAATTATACACATGAAACTAATATTAAAAAAAAAAAAACATGGCTTTTTCAGTTGTCATGACAGTGAAAGGGAGAGCTGGAGAATCCCACTGGACTTTTTTAAAGACCAGTCCTGAATGATTTATATCTTTTTCCTCCACATCTTCCTGGCCAGAAATCAACCTCATTCCTCCATCCTAACTAGAAATGTTAGAAAATGCAGAAGTGATACATTTGACTATTTGTTGAGCACCAGCTTTGCCACTGGTCTTCACCATAAATTGGGCTAGTCAGGAAAGGCTTTCCTAGAAGCTGTGGCATCTAAATTGAGACCTGAAAATTAAGAAGCAGTTAGTTACACCTGGAAAGAGAGGTTATTTCAAGTAGACATATTTTGTGCCAATGCCTAGAGGAGAAAGAAGGATGACTCTTCTAAGTACTTGAAATTTAGTGCTTGAACATTGAATGTGGGGGGAGGGCAAGCAGGGGCACAGTCATGAAGGACTTTATAAGTTGTTTCAAGGTATTTTATTCTGAAGGCAACGAGGAGCCACTGCAAGGCTTAAAGCATGACAAAGTTTAATGGGAGTAGAGTAATAAACTTTGCATTTTAGAAAGATCATTCTGGTTGCAAGGAAGAGTGTGGATTGGAGGAAAGCGAAATTATAGGTGGGAGGCCAAATGAGAAACTCTAGTCTCAGTCCAGTTAAGCAATGATGGTGACCTGTATACGGAAGGGGGAGAAAGAAATAGATTGGGGGTGATACTTAAGAGGTATAATTATTGGAGTATAGTGTTTGTTGGGTGGGCAGTAATGAGGAATGGGTTATATGAGGGATGAGGAGTGATTGGTTCAGTTTGGAACATGTTGAGTTTGAGACATACAAGACATCAAAGTGTTTATGTCCAAACAAAAGAATACATAGGTCTGGTGATCAGAAGAGAAATCTGAGCTGAAGATACAGATTTGGAATTTATCAGCATATAGATAATAACTGAAACCACAAGAGTAGGTGAGTTTGTATACAGGAAATGCCTACTGTACAAAGGGAAGAGGGCCTGTGGCACAGCCCTACAGACAAGATTTAAGACAGAGGTTCTTACTTTCACAGTGCATCTGAAATGATGAACTTTCTGAAAACATGGTACCTGGTTTCCACAGTCTGGGGATTGTGATTCAGTTGGTCTCAGTGTGTCCTATTTCAAAAGCTTCCTTGGTGATGTTAATGTTCAGCCAAGATTGAGAACATGCATGTAGGGTTAGCCAGAGAAAGAAGAGAACACAACGGTGACTAATAATCAGTGAGATAGGATGAAAACTATCTGTTGTCTCCAAGCCAAAGAAAGAAAAATTTTAAAGAATGAGCTGAATCAGAATTGCTGAGATGTGATGAAAAATAATGATCAAAAAGTATCACTGGATTTTCCAATATGAGTATGAATTAATGACTTGAAATAATGGTCATGGAAGCATAATTGCTGTAATTTGTTAAGTGAGTGGTAGAGAAAAGGAGACTTGATGTCTCCCTTCTTTCATGGAGTTTGATTATGAAAGGGAAGAAGGGAAAAAAAGCATAGTACCTAGAGAGAATTTGAGGTTGGAGGAGGCCTCTTTTTATAATGGGAGAAACTTAAGCAAGTTTAACTGCTAAGGGCTGTAGAGAGATGAACAAATTAGTATCAGAAAGGATAAATAGGTAAAGGGAGTGAGACTAGAAAAGCACAGCACAGGAAGAGAAACACCTTTCTGTTCTAAGAGGAGGAGAGAATTGGAAATCTGTCAGTTTTTAGCAATGGTGGTAGAAAATTGAGGGAGTTGAATTCTCATCTCATCTAAAGGCAATTATTTTTTTCTGTTAACCAGCACTTTATATCATCTGCTAGGAGTGAAAGAAGACATGGTAAGGACAGAGTTTTTGAGAAGTGATTAATATTTAAGATGATCACAGTAGAGGAATAGAGAGCTAAATAGAGAAAGCTAACAGGATTATCTGGCATCATTGGGGCCCAGAGGATGTTGACCCAAGGATTTATGGTGGCCACTGTCTGTAGAGTTTTATATTTTGTCATTGTTCTCTCGAAGCACTCAGGACCCAGGTACAATGGAAGGACAGAGGGCAGGGGATTGAAAATATTGACAGGCAAGTGGTTGAAGTGATGAAGTGTGTTAAAGCAGGGTAGGAAAGGGACTGAAGAGAAAGGACAAAAGATAGTTACAGAGAAAGCCTCTGAAAGTAAGCAGTTTTTTAAAACACACACTACCAGCATATATATGTAATTATAAATTATATGTATTTATCTCTGTGCTAATATACTTTATATAAGCTTATATCATCTTGTACATCCTACCTTAGAGAGTACTTGCCTTGAGAATCTATATATTGGATTGTAATTAGAAGAGAACACTGGACAGTTGGGAGGTCATGGTCAGAGTAAAATGTCTGAATGTATTATTTTGAGGGTATAGCAGTATGACATCTGGGCATGTCTGTGGAAATGGTTGATTGACTCACCAAGAAAAATCAAGAAATGGAAGATAAGTATGGGGTCATTCATGTAGCACACTGAAATGATTCTGGTTGATTGCAATATCTGGATAGGAAGGAAAACATTTGAACCAAGTGCCAGAGAATAAAATGTGAAAGGGGTTTTTGAAGAGGAAGTTACCTAATGGGTGACAGTAAGGAAGAGAGGTAAATACAGGAACCTGAAAAAAGCATGGGTTTGCACTCCCTGAGAGACTTTTTGTATAGAATACCAGGAGTAGACAATGAATACTGACAGACCTTCCTAACTCAAAAGTAATTATTCACATCTATTGTAGGTGTTTCATTTAGGTAAACAAGTCCCTCATCTCCTGTTGATAACCCCAGGGAGGGATAAAGTGATTTGTACTCTAGAGTTAATTGTTATAATGAAATCAATACCTAGTTTAAATCAGTATTAAGGAGTAGAAGTAAAAACTTACAAGAATTGGAGAGAGTAATTTTATAATCATTAGTTAAATGTCCTCATTTTCTTTCCAGAAAATTGGAATCCATCTTATACTTTTGTTGACTCATGAATGCATTTATGTGATAGTTTTTATAATGATATTATTTCATGTAGATTGAGGTTTAACTTAATGGAGAGAAAAAAAAATGAATGAAATCGGTATTGTCTTGAATCCTACCAGCTGTGTGATCCTAAGTATGGAGTACTTATAATGACAAATCTGGATAACTTACGGGATTTTGGATTTCTGGAGGTGATCAAGAGTCTACAGACTAGGGTAACATGAGGAAGTGAGAAGAGTGTCAGGAGAGACAGGAACAGAGGGAGAACTGTGTCTGATTGGCAAAATTTTCTGGAACCAGAATGGAGATTGTTTTATCTCTGATATTCATCACACATGATGCCTTTGGTATATTTTGGATGCCCTGAATTAGAAAGACTCATTTGGAAAGTTGCTAACTTCAGTGTCTCTTTGTTCATTTCTATCTAACCTACTGAAGTTTCTCACTATCCACTTCCAGTTTCCCAACGTCTTCCCTCTCATGTGCTTTTACAGCAGGGTTGAGGTAGAAAAGAGCATTAATTCATTCATCAAACTGATATTATTGGTCATGCAGTATTATTTCATGCTTGGTAAGCAGTAGTAAGAACATGTATGCTCTCAAGGAGCTTATAGGCCAGTGGGGTGAACAGATAATTAAACAACTGGAATATGATATGATAAAATCACTATAATCACACAGAAGGCACCCAAACCCATTCCTTAGCAGTTAGGTGCATCTTCTGGGAGAATGTGACATTTCATGGGAGACAGAAGACCCTTAAGGAGAGTAGGAAATTGCCATTGCCAAGCGAAGATCAGAGTGAGTGTTGGGTCACTGGGGAGGATAAATGTTCAGGTTCAGGGAATAGAGTAGAATGTTCTTAAGACAAGAGAAAGCAAACAGCCGTATACTAAGAAAATGTGATCAGATGTTAGCAACTTTCCAAATGAGTCTTTCTAATTCAGGGCACCCAAAATATACCAAAGGCATCGTGTGTGATGAATATCAGAGGTAAAACAATCTCTATTCTGGTACCAGAAAATTTTGCAAATCAGACACAGTTCTCCCTTGTTTTCCCTATCTCTAAAATCACTATAAACAGTATAAACCTCTACATAGAGCCCTCAAATGTCAGGGTCTAAAACTTGTATGTATAGAAACACCTGTCCCAGTTATCTAATGCTGCATGTCAAATTACTCAATGGTACAGAATAAACATTTATTACACTTACAGATTCTGGATCAGGATTTCAGACAGGGCATAGTGGGGATGGTTTGTCTCAGTTCCATAATGTTTGGAATCTCAGTTTAGGGACTGGCAGGCTGGGAGGGCTAAAATCATCTGCATTATTGTTCATTCTCCTAATGGTTGATTCTGGCCATTGGCTGGGGGATTTAATCTTCTCCAAAAGGGCCCCTCCATATGGTCTCTCCTCACGGGCTAGTTTGAGCTTCCTCACAGCATGGTGAACAAGATCAGGAGCAAGTATTTCAAGAAGGAAAACTAGGTAGAAGCTTTATCCTTTTTATGACCTAGCCTGAAAAATTACATAGCATCATCTTTATCATAATGTATCTGCTGCAGTGGCCGGTCATAAGCCCTTACCCATGTTCAAGGGAAGGGACATAGAAGAGTGTCAGTCTCATTGTAAGAAGAGAATATGAGAAAAGATTGAGTAGCATCTTTGGAAAGTACAGTCTCGCACACTCCTCACTTAAGAATGTTCACAAATAAGAATGAATCTATGTTCCACTGCTCTAGTAACAGTCACTAATTGCCCTTTATAGCTTACATGTTGGTTATTCATCCGTGATGTCTTTGACATTATTTTTGAGGTATTTTATAAATGTTAGTAGCCCCATCTTGTCCACTATGTACAAAAGCAGAAAGAAGGCTAGACGTGGTACTAAGAAAAATTGTATGATTCCATTGGAAATAAAAATTTTTAATTAAAACTGATAAAACTATACTGCTTGTTGGGGAGCCTGGGTGGTTCAGTCGGTAAGCGTCTGCCTTCGGCTCAGGTCATGATCCCAGGGTCCTGGGATTGAGCCCCGCATCGGGCTCCCTGCTCGGCAGGAAGCCTGCTTCTCCCTCTCCCACTCCCCCTGCTTGTGTTCCTGCTCTCGCTATCTCTCTCTGTCAAATAAATAAATAAAATCTTTAAAAAAAAAAAAAAACTCTACTGCTTGTGTGTTGTCACTTTCGATATATAAATAAATGTAATTAAATGAGCATCCTTTCAGAACCTGAAACAATTTTAGGTATAAATATGGAAGTTCAGTAGTACTTTTTCATTTTTATAAGTCTGCTAGCTAGGTAAGACAGTTCCAAGTTTGTTTTTTTAACCTCATTTAACTGCATTTTCTGTTTACTAGCCTCAGTATAATAAAAAAAAATAGTAAACTTCAAAAAAAAATTGTGTTCTTTCACTAATAATAGATGTTAAAGTTAAAACTACAACTCATTAGGTTTGTTTTTCTTTGGTTGATCCTGATTTTCTCATGTGTTTTATATGTGTTTGTGCAAGATGTGTGTGTGTGCCTGCATGTGTGCACACGTGTGTATATATACACAAATATGTTGAACAATCTCTATATACATACATAATAGCCGTAAACCCCCAAATTATCCCTTTCTTGTTTCACTTGCCTATCTTAACCATCCACTGCATCCTCTGATTTAAATGATCCAGGATGGGTGCCTGGGTGGCTCAGTTGGTTAAGCGACTGCCTTCGGCTCAGGTCATGATCCTGGAGTCCCTGGATCGAGTCCTGAGTCGGGCTCCCTGCTCAGCGGGGAGTCTGCTTCTCCCTCTGGCCCTCCCCCCCTCTCATATGCTCTCTCTCTCTCTCTCTCTCAAATAAATAAATAAAATCTTTAAAAAAAAATAAAATGATCCAGGATGGGTGCCTGCATGGCTAAGTCAATTAAGCGTTGGACTCTTGATTTTGGCTCAGGTCATGATCTCAGGGTTGTGAGATGGAGCCCCACCTCTGGCTCCATGCTCAACACAGTCTGCTTGAGATTGTCTCTCTCCCTCTCCCCCTACCCCCGCTCTCTCTCTCTCTCAAATAAATAAGTAAAATCTTAAAAATACAATACAATAAAATGATCCAGGAATGGGCACCTGGGTTATTGAGTTGGTTAAGCGTCAAACTCTTGATCTCAGCTCAGGTCTTGATCTCAAGGTTGTGAGTTCAAGCCCTACATTGGGCTCCATGTCCAGTGTGGAGCCTACATAAATTAATTAATTAATTAAAATAAAATAATATGCTCCCAGAAGGTCTGAAATAAATTGGAGGAAAAGGTTTAAAAAATCATGTCTGTATTCTTGATGTCAATTTTGCTTTCCTAATCCATGCCATCTTCCCTTCTTCTGCATCAAAAATATTGTATGAACAAGTTTGAACTGGGTGTGAAGTTAAGCAAGATATCACTTTCATTTACTTAGCCAAATTTCAGACAGCCTCTGACATAAAAAATACCTTCTGACCAGTCTACTTTGATAAAAAGTCGAGTGGAAAAATTGTGGTGTCCACTATTTTTGCTGGGTACTGTACATTTGTTACCTCATTTAATCCTCAAAACTACTCAAAATAGTATGTATTATTTTCTCTGTTTCTCTGTAAAGAAAGCAAAAGGCTGGAAGAAATGAAATAGCTTGTCTGTTACATAGCTGTGGCATAGTGGTGACAGTAAGATTCTAAGCCAGGTCTAAGTCCAAATACTGTCTTCTTTCATTTTGTATTAGTACCTTTAGTTTTTCTACATTTCTCAGGTGAATACTACTTTGATTTTGGTTTAATATTTATGTGAATGATCAGGATTATATTGCTTGTTTTATTCAGCTAGATACGTGTATAAATCTGGATTATTTATATAGGGCTTTTGCAGGAGCAGTAAAAGACTTAGAAGAGCAAGACCATTGGCCCTACTAGGAGCTCAGTCTGTTCATTGGCAAATCAAAATTTTAAGGTCTTTTTTATGACCAAAAATTTATACAAAAGAAACTATAAAGAGCATAATTTAATATGTTGAACAGGACCACAACATTCCAGCTCACCAAGAAAAGATAGATGGAAAAATTTAATCAGAACATAAAAAGTTGACTGTAAGAAAATATGACATTCTGTGAGAAATCAAACTGTTGCCTTAGAATAAATTCCTCACATATCCACGTAGGCAGCATGAAGAAAATAAAAAGTACATTATCCACATGTATTATGTTTTTCTTTATTGTGCCAAAGCCAAACACAACCCCAGCTGTGTTGCTACTTATTGCTTTCTTTCTATTATTTTTGCTTTCCATCAGTGTCTTTTTTCCTCTTCAGAGTAACATATATCCCTAACGGTGGGGTTGCATTTCTTACAGAGATCAAAATTAATGTAATTGAAAACATTTCAGCCTTGGAAATATTTTAGTATTTAATGTAGTGGCTCATGGGTGAATATTACTGAGTCATAGAAAAGTTAACATAGAAATAGTGATATAAAAAACAGTCCCCAAAGCCAATCACTGCTGGAAGAAGAGCCAGGACAGTGGCCTTAGTTAAGAGAACCTTTTTAGGAAGCTATATAACCTATTGATGTTGTGATACATGCTACATGCTAAAGTGGCAAGTTAGTAGATGGATTAGTTTGGAACATCAGCCCAATTCAGTGAAGTGCTCTTTCTTTGTTTCTGGACCAGAAATATGACTCATTTTCCCATCCCACCAGAGATCCCCTGACTTCCTTCTTATAATTTCTAGCTATGCCAGTGCATGGAAAAATGAAACAAGATGAACATTATTTTTAAAATTTCATCATATTTTGGTCAAACATAAATCCCTAAAGTTTTGATTTCAAAATAAGTTTAAAGTATCTTGTCAGAGTTAGAATAATTTAAATACATTATATAACTCATATCATTAAAACCCGTTGTTAACGTTATTCAATGGTAAATTTAAAACCCTGTTCTTTATGAAATAATTTTTGTTGCAGGCACCATGCTTGACCAATGTAGTATAGCATTTATGTGCATGATGAGGTTGTAGGAAGGAATATGAGGAGCAATGACAGCAGTGACCTGAGTTTCCTTCTTCTAGAATGGCCATCCGACTCCTCCCTGTCCCATGGCTAACTCTAATTTCTTCTTTAATATATGGCTTAGAAGTCATCCCTTCAGGAAATATTTTCTGAACGCTTCATTTTGCAGTAAGTGTACTCCTCTGTGAACATCTACAGTACTCTGTGCATACTCAGGTATTTTATCTCTCTCTCCCTCTCACTGCACTGTAAAATGGTTGTAAGCCTCACTGTTTTTCATCTTTTTATCCTCATCAACTAATCCTATGCCTCTTACTTGGTAAGCACTAACATGTTTGATGAATGAATGCATAGATGAAAAAATGGATATGAATAGATTTACAGGTATTTTATGAAGCACACATTCATAGAAGATTGTGTTTCGGGGGAAAAAACATTAACTCATTACCCATGAAACATTGAACTAGTGTCCTTTTATGCTGCTTCTTCCCATCCTGCAATATTGTTTTTGTGTTTTGGATCTTAAGCCTATTGCACTAAAAAAAATTGCTGTTATTTATGTTTTATAACTTAGATCTTAAGACACAATAGTGAATTTCTGAAAACATGAATTTAAAGTTTTTTTAGCATTCTTAATTTGCAGTTGTATTATTTTGTGGCCAGTTTTCCTCCCAAAGAATATGCCTCTAGTTATTTGTGGATACAGTAGCAAAATAAGATTTGCCTTATGGTGAAAACTTGACTTTTGGTGGGTTCTTTGGAATGTTATCTATTTTTAAAGTTACAGGTCTCCTGATTTAAATCCAAAGTTAGATAAATAATACAGTTTTTATAACACTTCAGACTCTGGTTTGGAGATTGCCTTCATGTACATTTTTATATAATCCTCAAATTAAATGTTTGTGAGATAGTATAGTAATTATGAAATAATATAATGGCATATTATAATATCCCATTTTATAATTAAAGAAACTAAGACTCAGAGATTAACACGTTGGATTATATAGCTGGGCCTGGAATTTAATTTGTGGGAAGATTTTTACTACTGATTCAGTTTTTTTAGTAGTATTCAGATTTTTTTATTTGAACATGAATTGGTGTCAGAAAGGTATATTTTCCTAGAAATCTGATCATTTCATCTGTTTTCAAATGCATTGGCACAAAGCTGTTTTAATATCTTATGATTTTAATGTTATAAGTATCTATAGTTATGTAGTTTCTGTTAATAGCTACTTCTACATGTGCCTTCCTCCTTTTCTTCCTTTCTTTTTCTTCTTCCCTTTTTTCCTTCCTTTCTTACTATTGCTAAATCTCTCCAGATGTTTGCAGTTTTATTAGGCTTTTCAGAGAGTCAACTTTTAGCTTTGCTGTCAGGTCTATTTTATTTTTATTTTTTATTTAATCAGTTTCTCTTAATTATTTCTTGTCCTCTGCATTTTAATTTTTTTTGAGATATAATTGACTCGTCTGCTTTTTTAAAGTTTATTTTGTTTCTTTTATCAAACCCATTTTATTGGAATCTCTTATCACTAATTTTCATCCTTCTTTTCCATGGTAGGCATTTAAGGTTATAAAATTTTCTTCTGGGGGCTCCTGCGTGGCTCAGTAGATTAAACGTCTTCCTTTGGCTCAGGTCAGGATCTTGGGGTCCTGGATCGAGCCCTGCATCAGGCTCTCAGGTCAGCAGTGAGTCTGCTTCTCTCTCTCCCTCTGTGATCACTCTCGCTTTCACTCTCTCTCAAATAAACAACATCTTTTAAAAACAATTTTTTTCTTCAATTATTGTTTTTGCTATATACACATTTCATATTAGATTTTGTTATTTAGTTCTGAATATTTAGCGCTAATTTCCATTTTGAGTTATTTAGAACTACGCTTTTTATTAAATTCTATCTTAATCTTATTTTGTTAGAGAATGTGGTTTGTATAATGTCAATTATTCAAAAGTTTCTGAACCTTGCTTTTGTGGCCTAGTGTGGTCAGGTTTTTGGAATGTTCTATTTTGGAAATGTATTTGAAAATAATGTGTATTCTACAATTATTGGTGCCATTTATATATATGTCCATTAGATACGGGTAATTGTTCAAATGTTCTATGTTATTTTTTTGTTTTTTATTCAGTTTTTTTAATTTAATTTTATTTTATTTACATTCAGTTAATTAACATATAGTATATTATTAGTTTCAGAGGTAGAGTTCAGTGATTCATCTGTTGTATGTAACACCCAGTGCTCATTACATGATGTGCCCTACTTAATGCCCATCACCCAGTTACCTCATTACCCCACCTCCCTCCCCTCCAGTAACTCTCAGTTTGTTTACTATGGTTAAGAATCTCTTTTGGTTTGTCTCCCTCTCTGATTTCATCTTTTTTTATTTTTCCCTCCCTTCCTCTGTGCTCTTCTGTTTTGTTTCTTAAATTCTACATATAAGTGATATCATATGATAATTGTCTTTTTCTGATTCAAATCTTCTATCTTCTTATGACATTGTCTTCTTGACCTTTCAGTTACTAAGCTATATTTAAAAGCTTCCATTTTGCAGTATTTAGTTCTCCTTGTCAAGTTTTGCTTGATGTATTTTGAGGTTATGTTATTAGTTACATATAAGTTGGATATTGTTCTGTTGTCCTGGAGAATTAAGCCTTTTATCATTTAAACATTGTCCTTTTTATTTCTAGTATTGCTTTTTGACTGAGAGTACATTTTGATTGATATTAATGTAATTTTTGGTAATATTTGCTGTTACTATATATTTCTACTTTGTACTCTTATTTATGTCCTGTATCATCTTTTAAAAAAGAAAACAATATAGCTAAAAACAAAAAACCCTTAATGAAACCTGACAATTTTATTTTTTAATTGGAACATACACTCCATTTACATTTATTGTAATTACTAATATATTTGGGTTTATTTTTACCATTTTATTTTGGGTTTTTATTTTCCCACCATTTCTTTGTTTCATTTTCTTCCTTTTATTGCCTTTCTGTATACTTCATTATGTTGTTCTCTTCATTATTTTGTTGTTGTTGTTGTTGTTTTTCTGCTAGTTTGGAAGTCACACTCTCTACTTTTACTTTGTTACCCCAAAAATGTTATCAGCTATCATTTCAAATTATGTACGCATCCTTACTCTCTGCTCAAACAAAAACGAAAAATCTTAGAAGAGAACATTTTAGGGTGCCTGGGTGGCTCAGTCAGTTAAGCATCCAACTCTTGGTTTTGGCTCAGGTCATGATCTTAGGGTCATGGGATCATGTTCTGCATCAGGCTCCACACTTAGTGGGAGTCTGCTTGAAATTCTCTCTCTCCCTCTCTCTCTCTCTCTCCCTCTGCTCCTCCCCCCTACACACACCCACTCTCTCTTTCTCTAAAGTAAATAAATCTTAAAAGAAGAGAGAGAGAACATTTTAACTCTGCTCACCTTTTCCCAATTTATGTAATTTTATTTTATGTGTTATTCCATTTTTAATTCTGTAAGAAATAAATATCACTGTTTTATGATGTTAATGTTGCTCATATTTACCACTTTTTCCCCCTCATCATTCTTCTGGCATTTCAGATCGTCCATCTAGTATTATTTTCCTTTTGCTTGAAAGTATATTCAGTCAGGATATGAGAGTGACAAAGCCTCTCAGTCTTTGTCTCTAAATAACCTTATTTCATTCTCATTGTTAGAAGAATATTTTTGAGGATAGAATTCTAGGTTACTAGAGAATTTCTTTTATCCTGTAGAAGGTATTATTTCACTGTCTACTTCTATTATTTTCAAAATTTAATTATTGGTTTGTCAGTCCTTTGAATGTAATTTATTTTTTCTTTGCTTTTGAGATATTTTCTTCTTCTTGTGTTTTCTGTAGCTTTGCTCTTCCAGTATAGCCTCCACTTCCTTCTCTTTTTGTTAGAACTCCAATTCAGATACATGTTAGATCTTTTCACAGTATTTCCCGTACCTTTTACCTCTCAGGACTACATTTGACATGATATTCATTTCTCTATTCCAGTTTTCTAATTCTCATTTCAGCTATATTAAAATTATTGTCTAACTTACTGATTGATTTTTTCCTTTGATTTGATTATCATACTTTGCATTTTTATTTTTATTTTTAAAGATTTATTCGAGAGAGAGAGAGAGAGTGAGAGGAGGGACAGAGGGAGAAAATCTTTAAGTAGACTCCCCACTGAGCGAGGAGCCCAATGTGGGGCTCGATCTCCAGACTCATGAGATCGTGACCTGAGCCAAAACTGAGAGTTGGACGCTTTACCAACTGAGCCACCCTCACACCCTTTGCTTTGCATTTTTAAAAATTCTGCTTTCTTTTTTCCAGGGTTCATAATCTTATATTGTTAATTTTTTTTATCTCAAAACATATTAAACATATTTATATTGTGTGTATAGTAATTCTAATACCTGGAAATTTTTTAGGAATGATTCTGGCGCATATTTTTGTTTGTTTTACAATATAGTGCTTTGTTTTTTATGCATATAAGTGATTATTTTTAAAATCTTGGACTACCTGTGATGAAAGTGGATTTTTCAAGGTTTACCTTTGTTTCTATCAGATGCCTGAGAACACTATGAGTATGATACCAGTAGTATAGGACCACTTTAAATCTTGGCTTGAGTTTTTATGAAGCAAGAGTAGTGAGTCTTCAGACTGCAGACTTAAGTGAGGGTTAGCTTATGGTTGCAAATTCTCAGAGATGACTTATTTTTCTCATCTACCCAGTGCCAGAACTCTGTATAGACTATTTCCCTTGCATTTCCTCTGGGTGGGATTGGGGGGATTGGTATGGCATAGTGCTTAAGAGCATTGTCTCTGGACCCAGCCTGTCTGATGTGTTTTGGCTCTACTAGTAACCATGAACAAATTCCTTAACTTTTCTGTGCTTCACTGTCTTGACCTTTTAGAAAATGTTATAATGGTTTTTGTGAGGATTAAATGATTTAATATCTTTGAAGCACTTAGAACCCAGTAAGTTCTATATGTGTTTGTTACTTTTATCATGATCATCATTATCCTATTTTACTCTTATACTGAGTAGTGCTTTATGGTAGCAGCACTATAGTGGGTCTGCTGTTGAATGCCCTACCTTTTGAAGCCACAAAAATTAATACTCAGGTTCAGCTACTTCAGTAAATATTCTCAAGGTAAAAGACAATTTAAGTGCTTGCCTTACCACTCTGAATATCAGTCTTCACTTAATCTTGTCAGAATTCCTTACTTTTTTGTTAGCTCATGGGAATATTTGAGAAATACTTTATATATTATTTTATTTTAGTTGTTTAAGTTGTTTTCAAGTGGTACTCAGGTTGCAGGATATATAGAAGTCCATTATATAGCTTGTAAATGGCAAAGCCAAGACTAAAATCCAAAATTGATTCTGAGCATGTGCTTCAGGAAATAACTGAACAAAGGACATAAACAGACAAATGTTTCACATATTCATGATAACTAGTAATTCAAGAAATACTGATGGAACTAACCATACAATGCTACTTTTCTTATCAAGTTAGAAAAGTAAAGAAGAAAAGGAAGGAAGGAAGGAAGGAAGGAAGGAATGAAGGAAGGAAACAATTTGAAACCGCAAATTAACAAGCATTCAAGAATCTAGATACCTTTATATCTTACTGGCAAGAAGTTAATTGTTACAGCTCGTATGCAGAGCAATTTGGCAGTGTATATCCAAGTTGTTAAAATATTTATATTTGTGACACATAAATTTCACTTATGAGAATTTATAAAAAATAATTAAAGTTACGTACAGAGATTTAGCCACAAGGGTGGTCATTACATCACTTTATAGAAAATTAAAATATTGGAAATAGGTAATTGCTTCACAAGAGAATGGGTTGAGTTGGGTGCGAGTTATCCATACAATAAAATCCTAAATAGCAGTTTTTAAAAATGTCTTTGAAATATATTTATGCAATCAAAAAAAGTTCATGATAATTTATTGAGAGGAAACTGAGATGTTTGCAAGCTGAGATAAACAATCTAATTTTGTTAAACAATAGAGTATATATAGCCATTATCATTCTCAAAGTTTAAAAGTAATAGCTCTTGGGAATGAGGTTTTGGATGATTTTTAAGACATTTTCTTTTTACTTATTTGTATTTTCTACAGTGATCTAAACATTACTAAAAATAGATAACGCACCATTAAATAGAGTCTTAAATAAGCATAATTTAAAATGCCAGTATTCTAATATAACTATTTTTGCATGTGGACTTTTCAATTCTATAATGCTTAGGCACTGCATTTTTCTCTAGTTAAAACTATTCTGTACATATATTTTGTGCTCTCCCTTTTTCTTTGGCATTTTCTAATTTTTTTAAAATTTTATTTTATTATGTTATGTTAATCGCCATACATTACATCCTTAGTTTTTGATGTAGTGTTCCATGATTCATTGTTTGCATATAACACCCAGTGCTCCATTCAATATGTGCCCTCTTTAATACCCATCACCAAGCTAACCCATACCCCCACCCCCCCTCCCCTCTAGAACCCTCAGTTTGTTTTTCAGAGTCCATAGTCTCTCATGGTTCATCTCCCCCTCCGATTTCCCCCCTTCATTTTTCCCTTCCTACTAACTTCTTTTTTTCTTTTTTTAACATATAATGTATTATTTGTTTCAGAGGTACAGGTCTGTGATTCATCAGTCTTACACAATTCACAGCGCTAACCATAGCACATACCCTTCCCCTCCCCAATGTCTATCACCCAGCCAACCCATCCGTCCCACCCTCACCACTCCAGCAACCCTCTGTTTGTTTCCTGAGATTAAGAATTCCTCATATCAGTGAGATCATATGATACATGTCTTTCTCTGATTGACTTATTTCGCTTAGCATAATACCCTCTAGTTCCATCAACATCGTTGCAAATGGCAAGATTTTGTGTTTTTTGATGGCTGCATAATATTCCATTGTATATAGATACCACATCTTCTTTATCCATTCATCTGTTGATGGACATCTTGGCTCTGTATTTGTGACACATAAATTTCACTTATGGCTATTGTGGACATCACTGCTATAAACACTGGGGTGCACGTACCCCTTCGGATCACTACATTTGTATCTTTGGGGTAAATACCCAGTAGTGCAATTGCTGGGTCGTATGGTAGCTCTATTTTCAACTTTTTGAGGAACCTCCATACTGTTTTCCAGAGTGCACCAGCTTGCATTCTTACCAACGATGTAGGAGGGTTCCCCTTTCTCTGCATCCTCACCAACATCTGTCGTTTCCTGACTTGTTAATTTTAGCCATTCTGACTGGTGTGAGTTGGTATCTCATTGAGGTTTTGATTTGGATTTCCCTGATGCTGAGCAACGTTGCACACTTTTTCATGTGTCTGTTGGCCATTTGGATGTCTTCTTTAAAAAATGTCTGTTCATGTCTTCTGCCCATTTCTTAATTGGATTATTTGTTCTTTGGGTGTTCAGTTTGATAAGTTCTTTATAGATTTTGGATACTAGCCCTTTATCTGATATGTCATTTGCAAATATCTTCTCCCATTCTGTCGGTTGTCTTTTGGTTTTGTTAACTGTTTCCTTTGCTGTGCAAAAGCTTTTTATCTTGATGAAGTCCCAATAGTTCATTTTTGCTGTTGTTTCCCCTTGCCTTTGGCAATGTTTCTAGGAAGAAGTTGCTGTGGCTGAGGTCAAAGAGGTTGCTGCCTGTGTTGTCCTCTAGGATTTTGATGGACTCCTGTCTCACATTTAGCTCTTTCAACTATTTTGAGTCTATTTTTGTGTGTGGTGTAAGGAAATGGTCCAGTTTCATTCTTCTACATGTGGCTGTCCAATTTTCCCAACACCATTTGTTGAGGAGACTGTCTTTTTTCCATTGGACATTCTTTCCTGCTCTGTTGAAGATTAGTTGACCATAGAGTTGAGGGTCCATTTCTGGGCTCTCTATTCTGTTCCATTGACCTATGTGTCTGTTTTTGTGCCAGTACCATACTGTCTTGATGATGACAGCTTTGTAATAGAGCTTGAAGTCCGGAATTGTGATGCCACCAGCTTTGCTTTTCTTTTTCAACATTCCTCTGGCTATTCGGGGTCTTTTCTGGTTCCATACAAATTTTAGGATTATTTGTTCCATTTCTTTGAAAAAAGTGGTTGGTATTGTGATAGGGATTGCATTAAATGTGCAGATTGCTCTAAGTAGCATTGACATCTTCATAATATTTGTTCTTGCAATCCATGAGCATGGAACGTTCTTCCATTTCTTTGTGTCTTCGTCAATTTCTTTCATGAGTATTTTATAGTTTTCTGAGTACAGATTCTTTGCCTCTTTGGTTAGATTTATTCCTAGGTATCTTATGGTTTTGGGTGCAATTGTAAATTTGATCGACTCTTAAATTTCTCTTTCTTCTGTCTTGTTGTTGGTGTATAGAAATGCAACTGATTTGTGTGCATTGATTTTATATCCTGCCACTTTACTGAATTCCTGTATGAGTTCTAGCAGTTTTGGGGTGGAGTCTTTTGGGTTTTCCACATAAAGTATCATATCATCTGCAAAGAGTGAGCGTTTGATTTCTTCTTTGCCGATTCAGATGCCTTTTATTTCTTTTTGTTGTCGATTGCTGTGGCTAGGACTTCTAGTACTATCTTGAATAGCAGTGGTGATAGTGGACATCCCTGCCGTGTTCCTGACCTTAGGGGGAAAGCTCTCAGTTTTTCCCCATTGAGAATGATATTCGCTGTGGGTTTTTCATAGATGGCTTTTATGATATTGCGGTATGTACCCTCTATCCCTGTACTCTGAAGAGTTTTAATCAAGAAAGGATGCTGTACTTTGTCAAATGCTTATTCTGCATTCTTTTATTGATGTATTGTATCACATTGATTGATTGATGCATGTTGAACCAACCTTGCAGTCCAGGAATAAATCCCACTTGGTCGTGGTGAATAATCCTTTCAATGTACTGTTGGATCCTATTGGCTAGTATTTTGGTGAAAATTTTTGCATCCATGTTCATCAGGGATATTGGTCTGTAATTCTCCTTTTTGATGGGGTCTTTGGTTTTGGGATCAAGGTAATGCTGGCCTCATAAAATGAGTTTGGAAGTTTTCCTTCCATTTCTATTTTTTGGAACAGTTTCAGAAGAGTAGGTATTAATTTTTCTTTAAATGTTTGGTAGAATTCCCCTGGGAAGCCATCTGGCCCTGGGCTCTTGTTTGTTGTGAGATTTTTGATGACTGCTTCAATCCTTAGTGGTTATAGGGCTGTTCAGGTTTTCTATTTCATCCTGGTTCAGTTTTGGTAGTTGATACATCTCTAGGAATGCATCCATTTCTTCCAGATTATCCAATTTGCTGGCATATAGTTGCTCATAATATGTTCTTATAATTGTTTGTATTTCTTTGATGTTAGTTGTGATCTCCCCTCTTTCATTCATGATTTTGGCATTTTCTAATTTTTCATTTTTCTACATGGCTTTGCAATTATCAATTTGATAACCATGTTATACTATATTTCATTAATTACTAAAATTTAATATATTTTCTCCAGTTGTTTAAATATTTAGTTTTTGAGCATTTCTCTTATGGCTGGGACATCAACTAAATAATAAAAATGATTATTCTGAAGATAATAGTAATAGCTTTAATTTGTTAAGTACTTTTTGTTGTTTTGTAAAAGTTATATTTAATTCTTAGGACAACTCTTTGGGTTAGGCATTATTATTTTTTATTAAGGATGAAACAGGTTTAAAGAAGCTAAGTAACTCACTGATTACAAAGCTAGTGAGAGGTTGAGCAAGAATTCAATTCAGGTTTGTCTGATTGTTTTTCTGATTTGTCTGAGCTTTTTCTGGTAGTATTTCTAAAACTATTCTATAATTGTTAACAGGAAATATTAACAGGAATGAAAATTGGTTTGCATTAATTCCTGAATACCATGTCTAGTTCAGAATTGTTAAGACCATTATCTTTTAGTTTCCAGTGTTGTTAAAAAGACTGGTAACTTTCAGATTCTCATCTTGTACATAGGAGCATCCCCTTCACACTCTCTGGGAGCTTTTGGAATCTTTTCTTTTTCCTCAGTGTTTTATAATTCCTTAATGATTCACCTTGTTGTTTGTTCTATTTTCATCCTTTGACCTGGGTGAAATTTCTCATATGTTTTTTTGATAGTTTCTTGTCTTTTAATTTTGCTGTTGGTAATGTTGTTTTTTCATCCTTCTGGAACTCCTATTATTTGGATATTGGACCTCTTAGATGCTAATTGTCTTATCTTTTATTTCCTATTGTTCATTTCCCTTATATTCTTCTACCTTGTGGAAGCAGTCTTGGGTTTTATCTTTGAACCTTCTTTTTATACATTCATGGTTTTTTTTTTTTCATTCCTGTTCTTTATTCTCTGAGAGTTTCTTTCCTATAGCTTCTAATTATTGTTTCCTGGATACAAGGTTTCTAAATGTATTTTTTGAAGTTTCTTCTGTTTCCTGAATTGTATCAATTTCTCTGACTTCACTGTTTTTCTTTCTGGATTTGAATCCTATCTCTGCTGGCTATAAGCAGAGCTTGTTAACTGAAGAGCTTCCCTAAAAGTTGAATGAGCAGCGGAGTGCTCTCTTTGTTGGGAGATCACCAAATGTCAGTAACTCAAGGTATTTATTCTTGGGTAGTTAAGATTATACTCAGGAATTTTCTAGTCCCTTGCCTCTGGGTAAAAGACTGGATGACAGCATTCTGGGCGGCAATCAATGGAAAGGGAGTGGTGGTAAAATAAACCTTTACCTAAACCCACTTATTAAACAAGGCACATTATTCCACTCTCAGCTCTTCTGGGTGTCTCACAATGAAACCTCTCTGATTCAACCTTCTAGAGACTGAAGCTCCAGTCACCTACTCAAGTAGTCACTTGGCTTCAGATTAGGGAAGGAGATTAATTTGGCATCCTCTTTTAAAAAATTGTGAACAGATCCTTACACTTAAAGCCTGCCCTATTATATACTTATATCCAGAAGGACAATTCCTAAGCTTTTCTGAGGTTCTGCAATAGAATTGCTTTCTCTCCCTTCCTTATCCCTTCTTCCTTGTCTCTTTCTCTCTCTCCCTTCCCTTCCATACCTTTCTTATCCCTTGGGTTATCTTTAATCAGTTCAATTTCCAGTTTCTAAAACTGTACTGATATATTTTATCTGTTTTTGTCTTGTTTTTTCTTGTAGTATTATACTCTTTCTAAAAATATATTTACTGTTATTTAAATGGTGTTTCAGGAAGGAGTGGAGATGAACACATGTGTAATCTACTATGTTTAAAAAACTCATTTTATAATATTATGGCCACCCATTCAAGAATATGACATTTTCTCCATTTATTTAAGAATCATAATTTAAATCTCCTAATTAAATTTAATGGTTGTCTTCATAAAGATTAAATGTACCTCTCATTAAATTACATTATAAATAATGCAGTTTTTCCTTGTTATTTGGAATGAAATCTTTTTTTCCTTTGTATTTTCTAGCTAGTTATTACTTGGTGATATTACTTTAGTATATTTAACTTATATCTGGAAAATGTATTAAACTCATTAGTTCTATATACAGTCATTTTATCAAAATAATATTTTGCCTTTTCCTGTTATATTAATTATGTTTCTTTTTCTTTTTTTGCATTTGTAAAAATATTCAAAACCATTTTAAATAATATTGGTAATAATTCATATCCTTATTTTATCCCTCAGAGGAATTTTCTAGTTTTCTAGTTTGGAGGGAATACTTCTAGTAGGGTTCTACTATTAGATATAATATTGACTTCTGTTTTGAAATAACTCATTATTTTTAAAGTGTTTTTTAGGACAGGCTCAAAAACTGAGGAGACATGTCCAAAGGGTACAGACGCCAGCTTTAAAGGGACTCCCTCTGGAGAAATTTGGGACAATTGGACTATCAAAATAAATAATGATAGAAATGGATTATGACACAGTGAATTAAAGATAGCAATGAATGAGTCCACACTGACACCTAAAAGAAATTAGAAGAAGGGTGAATGTAAAGTGCTTCTTTGTAGACAAATGCCATCTAATAAATGTAGAAAGAATAATAGAAATAGGAAATGACCTTTATTTACAACCATTGTAATAACTGATTTGAGCAACAGTCACCAATTGGTGCTAAAATTATTGAGTAAAAGACTATTTGCAAACATGGTCTCAGGGTGTTACCTCACAGATTACTTATAAATTAGAAAGGAATAGGTACCTTTAAATTAGAGAAATTTGGCAGATATCATCTTAACTAAATTAAACTTCAGAACACCAATAAAAGATGGTCTGGCATCAAGTGTCTCCTAATAAACACTTAAGAAGGAAAAGCTGCCACTTTTGTTGTAGTCCTGCCAATTATGTTTAACCTAAACCTAATCATGAGGAATTAACCAGACACATTAAAATTGAAGAGGTCTGAAAAACAATTGACCTAGACTCTTCCAAAATCTCAGTAATGTGAAAAACTACACTAGACTGGAGAATTTGCTCTAGGTGAAAACAGAATGAATATTGATTGAATCCTAATTTGGAAAAAAAGAAAGGCAAAAATAATAAAAGATTAGGATATTTTGGAGATAAATGGCAAAATACAAATGTGGATTGTAAATTATATCATATTAAATATCACTGTTTAATGTCCTGAATGTCATAATTATATTATCACAATTGTGTAGAGAATATCATTGTTCTTAGGAGATATATACTGAGGTATATATGGGTCGAATACCACATTTATACAACTAACTCTCAAATGTTTCAGCAAAGAAAGTATATATATATATATACATATATATATACATATGCACATACATGCATATACACACACATATATATATACACAAATATATGCACACACAAGCAGATATTCAAGACAGAGGAAGTGCTAATGTGGCAAGAGGTTAAAAATCATTAAATTAGGTGAAAGGTAATTGAGTGTTCTGTGGGGATACTATTATTGGAACTTTCCTTAAGTTTGAAATTTTACAAAAAAGTTGGAAAAGTAGAATATATTTTGGTCACTTTTGTATATAATGTCAAAAAATTTTAAATTTAGCTATCTTATACCTACAGCTACATCACCTTAGTAATAATTTCTCTAACAATTTGTTTTAGTTCATGTTTTTTCATAAGAAATTGTGCATGTGTGGGCACCTGGGTGGCTCAGTTGGTTAAGCAACTGCCTTTGGCTCAGGTCATGATCCTGGTGTCCCAGGATGGAGGCCCGCATCGAGCTCCCTGCTCAGCAGGGAGTCTGCTTCTCCCTCTGACTCTCCCGCCTCTCATGCTCTCTCTCTCTCTCATTCTCTTTGTCTCAAATAAATAAAAATCTTAAAAAAAAAGTTTTATTACAAGAAAAAGAAATTGTGCATGTGTATGTGCACATATGCACTTGTGAGAACCTTTAATCTCTCTACTGAAATCCTATTCCCCAAGGAATCTCCTCAGCATGTCTATTTTTTATTGGATGTTTTACTCTGTCATAAATATCCTGAACTAAAATATTCTTTCCTTCTTTTTAAAAAACTATACTTTTTATTAGCTTTTCTTGAAATGTTTTCCAAAATGGCCTAAGAAGCCTTTGTACCAGATACTTTCTACTTGGTGCAAAATGAATATGTCTTTGTGAATTTTTCACACATTGCAAAATAAAATCAGCATGAGAAATTGTCACATGAGCCTCTTTGCAATTCATGGTTCCCAGTGCTTAATTTAAAAATAATCTAAAATGCTATTTCTTAACAAATTTTGATTTTTAAATGTGTATCATTATTATCTATTTTCTCTTTATTTACTTTTCCACCCAATTATACTAATTTTTATTTAAATCTGATTCCCATCATACTCTGTTTATGGCTTGTCAGTCTCATTTAGTCTATTATTATAGGGCTGAACTTGAAGAAAAAAATCTTTCAATCTGACTCAAATCTTAGGAGGCCTAATTCTGCCACTGACTCTAAAACTCAGGCATCTCTTTGGTCATCTAAATGTCTGGGTCTGTTTGGTAATCTGAAAACTTCATTAGACGAGTTGTAGGTAAGAATCACCGATGTTACTTCTACTTAGTGAGTCAGTCATGCCCCCTTTATTATGTGGAGTCTGCAGCTGTTCACTCTCAAACCTTACCTAAAAAACTTGCTCATTTTATTACACAAATCCTCTCCAACTCTAACGCTTGAGGTGAAGTGGGGCTTGAACAATAGGGGATATGACTTGCAGCTTCTTACATTTTATAATAATTCATTCAGTGATCTGGTAATTGGTGCTTTTGCACATAAAGTTTAACTCTTAGATAATGGCAAGTACATTGTATTTCATCTGCTGGGAATATTACCTTGTAAAACATTTTTTTTTAAACTTTTTTATTTGTAATGCCTACTCTCAAACTTGTACTGTTGATATTTTTTGTATTTACTGTTAGCAGCTTCTAATCTCTAATGAAAATGTTGTTGACATCACCAGTTTTGTTAGAGGTTTAGAGAAGCCTAAAATGGAATCATTTCACTACCTTCCCTTGTTGCAGAAGAATGTGAGTAGCTTAAATACACCTTATTCTGTTGTGAACAGCCAGTTTTCAGCGTGGAAAGGCTGCCAGGAAAAGTAGGACAGGATGGTGAAACTGGATTAATAAATGATTGCCCATCACTTTGCTCCATTTTTCTTCTCTCTATGAATAACCTAAAGATGACTGTATACTGTATGGTAAACATATCACAACACACGATTTTGATTTTTTCTACTTTAAGCTAATTTTGTTATTACGAAGTAATATTTATTTCTTTTAGAAGACATAGAAGAGGAAAATAAAGATCACATGTAATTACACTGTACAGAGATAATAATTTTGGTTCTTATCCTCTCAGATCTCTTTAGGGATTTTTATTTTTTAAATGAGTTCATATTGTATATACCATTTTGTTACTTGAATTTTTTCATTAATGTATATAGCAAACATCTATCCTTGTTATTTAGTTTTCTTCTGCACTGTTATTTTATATGGCTGTATGATACTGTGTAGTTGTACCATGACTTTTAAACAGCTTCCCATTGTTGGTTTAAAATTTTTATTATACTAGTGCTCTGATGTCATTGATGAAATAAATCTTTGGCCACAATTTCTTTTGAATAAAAAATGCAATAGCTAGATCAAAGAGGATTGAAATTTAAAAATTTTGGTACATATTGCTCAACTACTTTTTCAACTACTTTTTTTTTTCCCATGTTATTTCCAATTTTATTGTTTGATACTTAGACAGGTCTAAACATGAGCTTTTGCCATTTCTTCACCCTTAGCACTTTAACTTTTTAAAAGTACTCTGTACTGAAACAGCTTAATATTTTTTAGACAAAATCAATAAGGAAGGTGGCTGGTTTAAATACTGTCTGAGAACTTTAGATAACCTTTTAGCAAGCTGGTTAACCAGATTGGTTAATGATCTGGAGGTGAGAATAAGTTACTACCTGCTATCATTACGAATAACATATTAGGAATTTCCAAGATAAAATAAAAGTAATACCTATGTGACAGCATTGGACATTTTACTAATATATAAAAGCTATAAGCTTCTATAGGAAATGATTTAGTTAATGTAGTTTTCCCTTATTTTTTTCCAATATGGTGGTGTTTTTATTGCCCCATTATAAATAATAAAATGTATGTATGCTATTTTAAAAAATCTAACTATACAAATATAAAACAGCAGAAAGTAAGAATCCCTATCTAGAATTATATTCCTTAGAGATATCTCTGAGTTTATATATATAATGTATACACATGCATAAGTATTTACAATTATATATTTAATTTTTAAAATTATACAAGTGAGAGCATACTCTAATTCTGTTGTGCAAGTTGCTTTTTAAAAAATCTACCGACATATTGCTAACATCTTCCTATATTGCTTCGTATATATTTACCTTACTCTTTTTAATTTCTGTATGATATTACATGTTATGAATATATTATATTTTAGTAAGTAAATTTTCTATTGAAAATTATTTAGATTATTTCCTTTTCTTCTCATTTACAAATAGAGAGTGCCTCTACTGTTTCATACAGATATCTACGTGCTTTATTATTAATTCCATAAAATTAATACACCTGCAGCAGTGAAATTGTCTTAATGGTAGAGAGCAATGATAAGACTCTGGGCTGGTATTAGAGCTTGAATCCCAGCCTCTACCACTAACATGCTATGTGACGTTAGAAGCTAATTGACCTTACTGTAAAATTGACGTGAATCTAGAAACTACTTTAGAGAATTGTTGAGAATTCTATATCCTCTCCTAACGAGGAAATTCATGTAACATAGCTACTAGGTACTTGTTGTACTGGCACATAGTAAGAGTAATATTTCTCTATAGTTCTCAATTTCCTTCTTTAGTGAATTTCCTATTCATTTCTTTTGTTTATTTTTCTTTTGGATAGTTTCCTTTTCATTGATTTTATGGGAGAATTTTTTAATATGAAGAATATTTACTAGTCTCTTTTGTAAGTATAAATATTTTTCCCAATTCATCATGCCTTTTGCTTTGTTTTATATATTTTGCTGCATTTAAGTTTTACATTTTTGTTTAGTCAAGTGTGTTAGTCTTTTATGATTTCTGGTCTTTATGTCATGGTAAGAAAGGAAATCACTATGGAAAGATTATAAAATTATCTTCCTATATTCTGTTTTAGAGATTTTTATCATTTTTCTTTTCTACTCTTAAATATTAGCTCCATTTAAAAAAATATGTCCAGTATTCTCTTCCTTTACTCCCCCAAGGGACATATTGGAAATGTTAGGATCCTTTTTAGGATTTCCCCGTGACTGAGAAAGCACTACTGGTATTCACTGATCAGGAGCCAATGATGTCTGCCAGACTCCTTTAGTGTATAGGACTTCCTTCCCTCAATAAATAATTCCTTATTTGATTTTGAAATGCCCTACTAGACCTCTGAATCTTATCATTGCTTTCTGCCAACAATGAACAACTGAAAACTAAACATTTAAGAATTTTAAATAAAAATAACAATGGATTTATTCTGTTGACTATCTGATTAACTGAGTTTAAATAATAACACCTGAGTATATGGAGAAATACTAACTTTCAATACCAGGGGAATATGTAGATTATATAACTTTTTTTGCTGTTTTACTGTTGATTGCTCTGCAAACGGCTAAGATATATGTGGTCCAAGTTTGTAGCCTTTTGGGAGTTGTGTTTTATGCAATCATAGAATTTACAGTACAGAGAAGAATGGAAAAATTACATGACCTTCAAGTAATTTCCTACTAATCAATTTTTGTTGCTAGACATTGCATAGAGGCTGGATTGAAACCAATTGTACATAGTTGCTAATTCAGGATATACCCATATATTTTTGAAAGCCAGATGAATAAAGATGAAATTATGTGCTTTTATAAATTAATAGAGAGCTGAACCAGAACACAGGCCTGGAGGGAGATAGAATTCACCTCTGTACATAAAGGAACACCTCACCTATATTTAAATTACCACCATTGCCACTGCCACCACCATCATCAGCATTATCATCATTATATTTATTGAGTCTTTACTCAAGTGCATAGGCAATAATCTATGTGCTTTAAATGGATTATCTCATTTAATTCTCATAAGAACCTAATAAGGTAAATTCAATTATCCCCATTTTGTGGATATGGAAATTAAGACACAGAGAAAAAATAAAGCCATGCAATCTGAATTAAAATTCATATTTATAGCATGCTGCATCTTTAGTAAAAAGTAAAAATATTAAAAAAGAGTTTTGGATCTGCTCTACCATACAGGAAAATGTTGACTGAGTCCTGGGAAATTTTCACCAAAAAACACCATAAAGCATCTTGTTTTGCTTTCTATTAGAGTAGGCATTATGACTATTCCACTATAGCCCTCAAAAAAGGTCACCATCAAATACCTACCACTTATCACAGTACCAAGCTCATAATCAGTACTCAGTAAATGTTCACAGAGAATGTGTGAGTCTCCGTGATAATGTTCCCATGGACTTGCTAAAAAGATGGGTGACATAGTCTCATTCTATCAAATAAGTTAGTTCTAAAGTGTGCCCCCAAATTGCAAAAATGAATTAATTTGCCATATTAAATTATTGCTATAAATCAATTATATTTCCAAGAAAAAGTATTAAAAGTTAATAATTTTAGTTTCACATTGATTAATATTAAACCATTTTATCTGATAATAGTTCAATACTAGGATTGCTCTTGCTTGGTTTTGGTCAATGTAGGGAGCACATGACAAAAAGGATTTAAACTTTTTATTCTCTCTCACAAAGGGAGCATTTCCCTAGGTCACCATCTAAGGTAGATTCTATTCACAAGTAGTTTATATAAGGTAAAAAGATGATATTTAAGTTATTTTAACAGCTTATTGAGATATATAATCTATACCATGTATTTCACCTATTTAAAGTGTACAATTCAATGATTTTTAATATATTTATAGAGTTGTGTAACAAAACAATCAGTTTTAGAATGTCTTAATTAACCCCCCAAAAGTCCATATACCCATTAGTGGTCATTCCCTATTCCCCCCCTCCCTTACCTCCCAAACTTTAAGAAATCACAAATTTACTGTCTTTTTCTATAGATTTGCCTATCCCGGACGTTTCATACAAATGGAATCATACAAGATGTGGTCTTTTGTGATTGGCTTCTTTCATTTAGCATAATGTTTGCAAGTTTGTCCATGTTATAGTATATATCCTAACTTCATTCCTTTTTATTGACAAGTAATATCCCAATATATAGATATACCACGTTTTGTTTATCCATTCACCAATTGAGTTGTCCCTCATCAGTTACATGATTTACAAAATATTTCTCCCATTCCGTAGGTTGTCTTTTCGTTTTCTTGATGGTATCCTTTACAGCACAAAAGTTCCTAAGTTTGGTGAAGTCCATTTTTTTTTTTTTTCTTTTCTTGTTTGTGCTTTTGGTGTCATATTTAAAGAAGGCTTTGCCTAAGCCAAGGTCACGAAGATTTTATTCCTATGTTTTCTGTTAAGAGTTTTATAGTTTTAGCTCTTACATTAAAGTCTAGGATCAGTTTTGAGTTAATGTTTGTATGTGGTGTAAGGAAGGAGTCCAGTTTCATTATTTTTCATGTGGATCTCCAATTGAACCCATCACGATTTATTGAAAATTCTATTCCCATGAATGGTCTTAGTTTCTTTGTCAAAAACCAAATGACCATAAATGTAAGGGTTTTTTTTTTTTTAAATGTTTTATTTATTTATTCATGAGAGTCAGAGAGACAGAGAGGCAGAGGCAGAGGGAGAAGCAGGCTCCCCGCCTAGCAGGGAGCCCGATGCGGGACTCGATCCCAGGACCCTGGGATCATGACCTGAGCCGAAGGCAGATGCTTAACCATCTGAGCCACCCAGGTGCCCTAAATGTAAGGGTTTATTTCCTGACTCATAGTTCTGTTCTATTAATCTGCATGCCTGTCTATCCTTATGCCAGTACCACATTATTTTGATTATGTAAAGTGTGCATTCTCTAACTTTGTTCTTTTGTGAGATTGTTTTGGTTATTCCTGCATTTCCATGTGAAATCCTAATCAGTATGTCAGTTCTATGAAATTAACAGCTGGAATTTTATACAGATAGTGTTGAATCTATAGATAAATTTCAGGAATATTATCATCTTAACATTGTTAAGCCTTTTGATTCAGAAATACAGTATATCCTTCAACTTATTTGGGTTTTCTTTAATATCTCACAACAGTGTTATCAAATTTTAAGTCTTATACTTTTAAAAAAGTTTATCTCTAAGTATTTTTTCATGCTATTTTAAATAAGATTGTTTTCTTAATTTCATTTTCAGATTGTTTATTGCTAGTGTATTGACATACAATTGACTTCTGTATATTGGTCTTTTATCCTGCTACCTGACTAAAATCTTCTATTCTAATAGTTTTTTAGGATTCTCTCTATATAAGATCATGTCCTCTGTAAATAAAGATCAATTTACTTTTTCCTTTCAAATCTGGCTGTCTTTTCTTTCTTTTTCTTGCCTAATTGCCCTGAATACAAGTGGTGAAAGTTTTGTTCCTCATCCTAAGGGGGAAAGCATGCAGTCTCTCACTATTAGGTATGATGATAGCTTTTATCGGGTTGAGGAACTTCCCTTCTATTTCTAGTTTGTTTCATGTGATGTTTAAATTATTGAATTAAAAATGCCCGTTATTCCATTTTTACACTGGATTCAATATTTGTATTTCAGAATTCACACCATATAGAGACTGTACTAAGATATCCTTAAGTTATATTAATAGCTCTTCTGTTATCTATTAAACAGTGCCTCTACTTTCTAGTTGTGGGATCTTGGGCAGCTTTAACTTCTGTGCACCTGAGTTTCCTCATCTGCAAAATTGGTTTTGACTATTATAGTACCTAACTTAAAGGGCCTTTTAAAGACTGAGCTATTTACAAGTAAAGCATTTAGAATATAGCTGGCCCCATTGTAAGCACTAATATATCTGTTGCTATTATGAATATGCTTAATTTGGGGCGCCTGGGTGGCTCAGTTGGTTAAGTGACTGCCTTCGGCTCAGGTCATGATCCTGGACTCCTGGGATCGAGTCCTGCATTGGGCTCCCTGCTCAGTGGGGAGTCTGCTTCTCCTTCTGACCCTCCCCCATCTCGTGCTCTCTCTCTCATTCTCTCTCAAATAAATAAAAAAATAAAATCTTTTTTTAAAAAAAGAATATGCATAATTTATGCACAAAGTCACAATATGTTTTTTCACATGTGTAACATACGTAGAAGGCATTTCTTTAAGAAAAAAACATTTTATTCAAAGCTTTACTTTAGTTTTTTGGTGTTTTGTTTTTTGTTTTTACAATGATATGCACATATTCCTCTTTTTTTTTTTTTTTTAAAGATTTTATTTATTTATTTGACACAGAGAGAGAGAGAGGAATCACAAGTAGGCAGAGTGGCAGGGAGCGGCAGAGGGAGAAGCAGGCTCCCCGCTGAGCAAGGAGCCCGATGTGGGACTCGATTCCAGGACCCTGGGATCATGACCCGAGCCGAAGGCAGACGCCTAACGACTGAGCCACCCAGGCGCCCCCACATATTCCTCTTGGTAGATTATTCAAGCAAACTTTTCTAAGGCTACATACTTAGCACCTACAAAATTAGATAATATAAGATTCAGAAACCCTTGTTCAATTTTTGGAAAGTTTTTAAGTAAGTTTGTTTTGTATTTGTGACTTGCCTATTATTACAGGTGACTTCAGTTCTTCAGATCATGTTTCTTTTAAAAAGCCATGTGCCATGTCTGTAAAAAAGCTTCAGAGGCATCTTCCCAGTTTTGATACTTAGTTTAGCTAAGCTACTTCTTTAGAGAACATGAATGAATAGCTGTGAAAAGCAACACATCTTGCCATGAGGGACTAGATTCATTAAAGACATCCTAAAATTTAAAGAACTAAGTGTCTAGGCTTTTTATATCAGAGTAAAAAATACTTTGTATTCTGAAAATTCCTTTGGACATAAATTGAAAGAAGACAGATACAATGTTTTCTTATTTCCTGTTGTTGAGTTAAACATATAGCTCTGAAGTTTCAAAATGAAATTCTTTGGATTTCTTTGGAGTCAACTATGAAAGCATCAGTTTCAGCAATGTTAATTTCCTTGTGAACAACAATTGTATATGATTTACTATCATAAAGTTTGAATCCCATTTTGTAATCATTCTTTTAGCTACCTTGGAAAATTCTAGATTTAACTGACCCCCCCGCTTTTTATAGGAAATAAACTTTAGCACAAGCAGCCATTTGAATACAACTCCTAATACAGAGGTAAGATAATATAAAGACCCCGAGCACTGAAAATACTTACCACAAAGCTCTTGTATTAAAGCAACTCCTGGGGTGCCTGGGTGGCTCAATCAGTTAAGCATCTGCCTATGGCTCAGGTCCTGATCCCAGGGTCCTGGGATCAAAGCCCACTTCTTCAGGCTCCCTGCTCAGCAAGAGCCTGCTTCTCCACTCTCCTCCCTGCTTATGCTCTCTCTCACTATCTCTGTCTCTCTCTCTCAAATAAATAAAATCTTTTTAAAAAATAAAATAAAAATAAAGCAACTCCCTTTTTCCTTAGACCTTCACTAACCTTATTGACTCCTAACATACTTTTCTAGTTTTTTAGAACAAAAAAGTTAAGAAGAAATACTTGAATAGAGAGAAAGTATTTGGATAGAAAAGAAATGACCTCCATTTAAAGAGGATTCTAAAATAAATAGAGACGCAGAATTATACTGTTATAGGGTATCATTTTAGATGTGCTGGAATTATTGAGTAAATTTAAAATTTTTCTTTGCTTTTCTACTTAGGAAGGCAGGAATGCATATGGTATACAGGCATACTTTGGAGATAGTATGGGTTCAGTTCCAGATCACTACAGTAAAGTGAATATTATAATAAAGTAATTCAAATGAGTTTTTTGGTTTCCTGGTACATATAAAAGTTATGTTTATACTGTAGTCTATGAAGTGTACAATAACATTATTTTTAAAAAAAAAAAAAAAGCCCAATGTAGATACCTTAATTAAAAAATACTTTATTGCTGAAAAATGCTAACCGTTGTCTGAACTTTCCGTGAGTTGTAATCTTTTTGCTGGTGGAGGATCTTGCCTCAAGATTGAATGGCTGCTGAGTGATCAGAGTGGTGGTTGCTGCAAGTTGGGATGGCTATGGCATTTTCTTAAAAAAGGCAATAATGAAGTTTACCACATTGATTGACTCTACCTTTTATGACCAATTTCTCTGTAGCATGATATACTGTTTGCTAACATTTACCCACAACAGAACATTTTTCAAAATTGGAATCAATCTTCTCAAACCCTACTGTGCAATCAACTAAATTTATGTAATATTCTAAATCCTTTGTTGTCATTTTAACAATCTTAACAGCATCTTCAGCAGGAGCAGTTTCTATCTCAAGAAACCATTTTCTTTCCTCATCCATAAGAAGCAACTCCTCATCTGTTAAATTTTTATCATGAGATTGCAGCAATTCAGTCACATCTTCAGGTTCCACTTCTAATTCTAGTTCTCTTGCTGTTTCCACCACATCTGCTGTTACTTCCTCCACTGAAGTCTTGAACCCTTCAAAGTCATCCATGAGGGTTGGAATCAACTTTTTCCAAGCTCCTGTTAATGTTGATATTTTTACCTCTTTGCATAAATCATGAATGTTCTTAATGGCATTCAGGATGGTGAATCCTTTCCAGAAGGTTTTCAATTTACTTTACCCAGATCCATCAGAGGAATCACTGTCTATGGCAGCTACAGCTTTATTAAGTATATTTCTTAAATGCTTGAAAATCAAAGACTTGAAAATCTTTTTTTAAGACTTAAAAATTAAAATTACTCCTTGATCCATGGGCTGCAGAATGGTTGTTACATTACCAGGCATGAAAACATTAATCTCATTGCACATTTCCATCATAACTCTTGGTGACCAGGTGCATTGTCAATGAGCAGTAGTATTTTGAAAGGAATCTTTTTTTCTGAGCAATAGGTCTCCACTGTGGGCTTAAAATATTCAGTAAACCATATTGTAAACAGATGTGCTATTATTCAGGCTTCTTTGTTTCATTTTTTGAGCATAGGCAAAGTGGATTTAGCATAATTCTTAAGGACCCTGGGATTTTCTGAATGGTCAGTGAGCCTTGACTTCAACTTAAAGTCACCAGCTGCATTAGCCCCCAACTAGAGAGTCAGCCTATTCTTTGAATCTTTGAAGCCAGGCACTGATATCTCCTCTCTAGCTATGAAAATCCTAGATGGCTTCTTCTTTCAGGGGAGGGCTGTTTTTTCTACATTGAAAATCTATTGTTCAGTGTAGTTAACCTTCATTACTTATCTTAACTAGATCTTTTGGATAACTTACAGCTTCTGTATCAACACTTGCTGTTTCACCTTGCACTTTTATGTTATGGGGAAGGCTTTCCTTAAACCTCACGAACCAATATCTGCTAGCTTCGGACTTTTCTTCTACAGCTTCCTCACCTCTCTTAGCCTTCATAGAATTGGAGTGTTAGGGCCTTCCTCTGGGTTAGACTCTTCTGTTCAGATTACTAAAACTTTCTTTATATCAGCAATAAGGCTGTTTCACTTATCATTTGTGTGTTCACTGGAGTAGCACTTTTAATTTCCTTCAGGGCTTTTCCTTTGCATTCACAATTTGGCTAACTGTTTGGTGTAAAAGGCTTAGATTTTGGCCTGTCTTGGCTTTTGACATGCCTTCCTTACTAAGCTTAATCATTTCTAGCTTTTGATTGAAAATGACATACATGTGACTCTTCCTTTCACTCGAACACCTAGATGCCATTGTAGGGTTATTAACTGGCCCAATGTCAGTATTGTTGAATCTCAGGGAATAAGGAGATCGGAGGAGAGGGAGAGGGATGGGGGAGCAGCTGGTGAGTGAAGCAGTCAGAACATAACACATCTGTTGATTAAGGTTGCCATGTTGTATGGGCACAGCTTGTCGCATCCCAAAACAATACAGTAGTAACATCAAAGACCACTGATCACAGATCACCATAACAAATATGATAATAATAATATAATAATAATAATACTTGAAATATTGTGAGAATTACCAAAATGTGACACAGAGACTTGAAGTGATAAATGCTGTTGGAAAAATGACACTGATAGACTTGCTTGATGAAAGGTTACCACAAATCTTTAATTTGTAAAGAAACACAATATCTGCAAAGTGCAATAAAATGAGGTATGCCTGTATTTTAGAATACTTCTCTTCAAAAGTGGTTAAATTTATTTAAAGTTTGACATTTGAAATGGTAAATATCAGTTACTTAGAAAATTAGTTATGTCAAATGCTTTGTTTCCTAAAAACTGCATAAATTAGGTATTTTATTAACTTTTTCTTAGGATGACTTGATGAAAATAAGCTTTATGCTTACCTATTATTAGGCTGACTGTATTTTGTCTGTAATTAGTGAACTATGTTATGTTAGACTCTAAATGTCAAGTAAATGGTCAATAATTATGTTAAATGCAGTGAATGTGAAAGCAGCCTTTGTAAATTGTTAAGTGTTATATAGAGTTTATTCTTAGCCATTTTCATCACCTTTAAAGCTATGTTTTACTCTTCTATATCCCTTAAAGAAGGATAGGTGAATACAAGAGGCCATATATAAGCCAAATGATTTGGCCGAAGGCAGAGAGGACTAAGAATAGACAGATGGAAGTGGGCAGTGGAGGGTGGGGTAGGATGCAATAATAGCTAAGAATATGCAATTTTGTGGTCTCATCAAGTGCTGCTCTTCTCCTTAGCTTTTACCTCAATCCCAATGTTTTTTTGAAGTCTTTCTCCTTTTTGTCACCTACACAGGCACATAATAAGTATTTATTAAATTTTTGTGGAAATATTAAAAACTGGAAAGATTGAGCTTTATAGTGTGGGAAGCTTTTTCAAATTTTTAAGTTATGAATATCAACTGAATAGGTTTACTATGTTTTAGGAAAATGATTTAATATGAATTGACATGGAGAGATTTTCTTAGAAAGACAGAACTCAGAAAGCTATTATAATCTAAATGAAAGATATGTGCAAGTTATAAGACTTTGAAAGGGGGAGACTGTTAGAAACAATGTAGATATAAATTCAACATTGTTAGTTGACTGATGACTACCTAGATAGGGACCTTCTAAAAAGGACAGGAGTCAGAGGTGATTCTGAAGCTTCTAGCATGAAAGTTTATGATTCATTAACCAAGATGTAAAGCAATTGTCAAAGTAGGAATGAGAATGAATAAAATGGGTTGTGCTTGAATATGTTCATTGTGTGTTGACTATGGGATATCGACTTAGAAATCCATCAGACAACTGGTAATAGACTATTTCCAATTTTATTTATCTACTATTCATGTGTGAGAGGTGAGGCCTAAGGAACATATAGATATGAGCTGACATCATTAAGATAGATAATGTCTCCAAGGGAGGTATCTGCAGGAAGAAGACTGCTAAGAACTGAAATGTGGGGGAACATATAAAATTGGGCAGTAGAAGGGGACCCAGTGAAGGAAATTGGATAGAACTCCGGAAAGTAGGAACTCAAGAATGAAGAATCCAAGAAGACAAAGGACGGATAACTTTCAGTGATAGCAATTAACACAAATGTCCCCAGTGAATTTCATGAGTAATGCATTATGTTACTTTTAAAAATTACTAAAATAGTTTTAAAAGGTAGGAAATGAAAAGTAAATGTCCCTCTCCTAACTGCATTCTTCCCTGTAGTAGTAAATGTTAAGTTTCTTTTGTATCTTTCTAATCATTTTTCTTGCATATGCAAGTATTACTGTATTCCTACCATCTCAAATGCTAAAGTTTTCACATTTTAATGTATCTAAAATTAAGATGTCTTACAATTGATGTATATGTTAAATTTAATGGATTTTTTAAATAAGTGAGTAAATTTAACAATTCCCAAAACACTGATTTTGATTCCAATCTTCCCATTGATAGATACAATTCTTATAAATCACAACTCACGAGACTCAGTCATGCAATATGATCAAAGTCAAAGAACAATCTATGACGCTTAAATAAATTTTTAAAAACAACATTTTCTTGTCTTGGGCTCCATGAGCAATATTTTAGAAATACTTATTACAATTCCCATTATCAGTTTTTATATGCATTCCTCAAACACTGAACACATCACAGCTGTCTCTTTAATTTCCCCAGATCTTTCCATTTTGCATTCACCTACCCTCACCATATGTACCTCTGTTTTCTTCCACCCGTATTATTTTCATCTTAATCACATTACTGGAGGAACTAAGTGGCAAAAGAATATCACCTGTATGAGTTTCATGTTCTATAATGTTCTTTCCATATGTATATACCTCTGTATGTCTCTGTATAAACAAATATAAATTTCTGGCATGTAATTCCATTAAATTACAGTAAAAAATAACCTGTAAGAATTTCTTTTTCTGTGTTGCATATTTTGTTTTATGGTGTGTGTTTGTGTGCACACACATACATGTGCATGTGAATAGTTTATAACTGGTCAAATTTGTAATATGATGTATATATATACTATTAGAACATGCTTTTTTAAAGTCAAGATGCTTTTGAAATACAAAAATTTATATATATACACATATATATATAAAATTAGTATGTTTCATCAATATAAGAGGTACTTTTTTTATTTTGACATCTCTGAATACAGGTTACATTTGACCATTTCTAGCATCTTAGACTCTATGAAAATATAGTAATTAATTCTTTCTCTTAGTTGCATCTCATAATTTTTTAACCATTCTCTTATTTATATGCTAGGGTTTTTTGTTGTTTTTTATGGTTTTGGGGAAATTTTTTTTGTTTTTAGCTTTTTACTATTACCAAAAATGGCTTAATGAACATTATTTTGTACCTTAAATGTTGTTTATTTCACTTTATGTAAGTTCTTATAAGCTATATTGTGAATTTGAATACATTATGAAAATGGAATAATGGTTAATATATTGTTTTTGCTTTTTTTGATTCTATTCTGTATATTGCAGTTATAATCATCTTTCTAAAAGGTAAATGTGATCATGACAAGTAGGTAATGTAGGATGTAAATTCTTATGATATTCCCTCTGCTTGAAATACCCTTTCTGAATTTTCACTTTCCCACTCAGACTTCAGGATTCAACTCTGGTGTCATCTTGAAAGACATTCTTCAACCTCCAAGATGTCTCCAGCATAGCTCAATAGCCCCCTATGCTTAGCTCCTTTCAGCATCTATCATATTTTACTACAGATGCCTTATTAATTTTTCTATCTCTTGTATTAGGCTTCCTTAAGGTCTGGGACTCTGTGGGTAGTAGAAGAAGTGTCTGCCACTTAATAGGTCAGTAAATATTGAAAGAATGAATCATGCTATGAAATCTTTTTAAAATATTTCCAAATATTTTTTAAAGATTGACTATGAAAAATTTTTTGCTATGCTGAAAAAGAAAGTAAAAAGAAATTTAACAAGCTCTATGACTAGCTTAAAAGGAGATGAAAAATGTGTTGACATTACATGTACATGCTTTCTTCCGTTTTTAGCCATCCTAAGAGGAAGCAGTAACTAAAATAAAAATTTGTTCAAGGAATTTGTTATCTACTCAACCTGGGTATTGAGAATTATAGGTCAAGAAGTAGGTACCTTAGAAAGGAACAATTACTAAAGGTTTTGAGTGGAGAAATATAATTTTAGTTATTAGATGGCTAAATATTACTTTCCATATTGATAACCAGAGTGTTTATGGTATCTCTCACTATACATAGTCAGTGCTTTATCCCAGGTGTTTCCTTCCCATGCTCGACACATGCCAAAAGGAAAAAAACAGACAAAGCAGTCCTTTGTACTTATATTTCACTGAATGTATGAATTATATTACATGAATTGTATAAATTAGAGCCTTAAGAGGAGACCTCTAACCTGGGCTGTTTTAATATAGGGACAATGATAATACCATCTTTTCCCCCTAGCTGATTATACTTAAATAGCAGTTGACAGTCTCTTATCCAACATGGCTGTGTGATGGATGGGCAGTCACATGTACAACACATTCCTTACTCAAAAAAGCATGTCAGAATGCGCTTACTTGAAAGGGAGTGAGAGAGAGAGAATATGACTTATAGTATAAGGGTATATTGAATGCTTCTTACATTAAGAATAAATAAAATTATTTTGCAAACTTTGGTACCTAATTATTAGTAAAAAGAAACAAACTGAGGGTTTTAGAGGGGAGGGGTGTGGGGGGATGGGTTAGCCTGGTGATGGGTATTAAGGAGGGCATGGACTGCATGGAGCACTGGATGTTATACGAAAACAATGAATCATGGATCACTACATCAAAAACTAATGATGTACTGTATGGTGACTAACGTAACATAATAAAATTAAATTTAAAAAAATTATTGTGAAATCTTAGTTGAAAAACCATACTTGAAAAAGCATGTCTATATATATTACTTTACATAAATATAATATATACAATACCTATATTACGAATCCTTACAATAACCTTGTATTTTTGGTAGAAAAAGTCCTGGTATCCTGAAGTTCAATGACAAACAGTTGTCTTAGGTTACACATTACATAGGCTTGGAGCAGAAGCTAAATCCCGTTTCTTGCTTCATGGGTTCGTCCTTTTTCCTTTATACCACCTTGCTATGTAATGGACTGAAAATGACAATCAACATAAAATGTAATGCATAACTTTTCATATGCATACACACAGTTATGTACATATATACATGTATTGCCAAGTCATTCTAAATATGTAAAAACTCCTCTACCAGCAGCAAATATGTGAAGCTACACTTCCACCTCTGTCTTACAAAAACCTTATTTAAAATTAATGGATTTCATGTGTGTAAAATGTTTGCACTTATTTATTATACCAGCACAATTCCTATTTCTTTAAGAAAAAAGTTCCAGCATGAGACTGAATGTTTCCTATCAGCACAATTGTAAGATTTAGCACAAAGTTTTGATCTTAAAGTTGAATCTTTAGCTCTATTTCTTTAGCTAGCAATTTCATATTGCTTTTTGTCAGTTTTGTAGTGATTTCCAAAATGCCTTTACTCATCCAACCCCAATTTTAAAGACTTTCCACTTCAGAAGAATTAAAAGCAGCAAAGAACTTTTAACCGTCCTTAACAAGAAAGTGGAATACAAACTATGGCTGAGGGAAACTTAAGGAACTTCTTAACCAAAATAGTGACTCAAATCATAGTCTTATGTCTAAAAAGATAGCCTCAGTGGAAATACAGCTGATACATTGTATAAAGATGGTTGTCAGGAGGCGCCTGTGTGGCTTAGTCAGTTGGGCGTTCTGCTCTTGATTTCAGTTCAGGTCAGGGGGCTTCATGCTTAGTGGGGAGTCTGCTTGAGATTCTCTCTGTCTCTCTCCCTCTACCTTCCCCCCTCCTCTCTCTAAAATAAATAAATTTTTAAAAAAGAAGGTTGTCAGTGTATTTAAAATATCAGTGTATTTAAAATTTTACATTAGCAAAAAGGAACATTTCATTGTTAATAAGTTTTTAGCGTATGGCAATTGATAAAAATGTTGAATTTGGGGGAAGAACTCAGTTCTAATCCACTTTTTTGTGGCTGTATACTACAAAAATTGATAACTCAGGCATTATAAATATATTTTACTAGATAATTGATTAGGTAAATGCAGAATATGGTATCCATATTTAATTTATTGTTAAATAATATAAGACTTTAAATTCTTTTTACTTTCTGTACTAACTTCTGTCTATAGAATAAGTATTATTTAATACCATTTTGAAATTTGGACTACCTTCCTAATTGACACTTCTAGAAATTTTAAATTAATAAGATTTTTTTCATTGTTGAAATGTTTGTGATTCAAATACAGTTTTCAAATTTAAGTAATTTTGCGGCATTGCAGACATTTTGGTGGCTTCTATAGGCTTTGAAATAACTTTGTTACAGAATCATGGATCTGGAAACAAAGTCTCTAAACATATAGGGAAAAAATAGTTTCAAATCTCATGCATTTATCTATTTTTTTATTTTTATTTTTATTTATGTATTTATTTATTTGAGAGAGAGGGCACACAAGCAGGGGTTAAGGGGAGGGCCAAGGGGAGAGGGAGAAGCAGATTCCCCACTAAGCATGAAGCCCCCTGACCTGAGCTGAAATCAAGAGCCGAAGGCAGACTCTTAACCGACTGAGCCACCCAGATGCCCCCCATTTCTTTGTTATTGAAGTATAGTTAATACACAATGTAACATTAGTTACGGGTATACAACATAGTGATTCAAGTCTCTACATTATGCTATGCTAAGCACAAGTGTGGCTACTATGACCATACAACACTGTTATAATACCATTGACTATTCCTTATGCTGTATCTTTTATCTCCATGACTTATTCATTCCATACCTGGAAGCCTGTATCTCCTACTCTCCTTCACCCAAAATGCCCATACCCCACCCCCCATCCCTCTGGCAGCATCAGTTCTCTGTACTTATGGGCCTGTTTCTGCTTTTTGTTTATTTATTTGTTTTGTTTTTTAGATTCCCTATATAAATGAAATTATATGGTATTTGTCTTGGTCTGACTTATTTCACTTAGCATTAAACCCTCTATGTCCACTCCTATTGTCGCAAATGGCAAGATCTCATTCTTGTTATAGCTGATTAATATTCCATTTTATATATACACACATCTTTATCCATTCATCTATCAATGGACACTTGGGTTGCTTCCATATTTTAGCAATTATAAACAATGCTGCAATAAACAGGAGTGCATATGTCTTTTCAAATTAGTGTTTTCATTTTCTTTGGGTAAATACCCAGTAGTGGAATCACTGAGTCATATGGTATTTCTATTTTTAACTTTTTGAAAAATCTCCCTGCTGTTTTCTACAGTTGCTGCCCCAATTTGCATTCCCACCAATGATGCACAAGGGTTCCTTTTTCTCCACATCTTTGCCAACACTTGTATTTCTTGTCTTTTTGATTCTAACCATTCTGACAAGTGTGAGGCGACTCTCATTGTGGTTTTAGTTTGTATTTCTTTGTATAGTGATGTTGAGCATGTTTTCATGTGTCTGTTGGCCATGAGTATGTCTTTTTTGGGAAAATGTCTGTTCGGGTCCTCTGCCCTTTTTAAAATCAGATTGGTTTTTTTGGTATTGAGTTATTTAAGTTTTTTTATATATTTTGGATATTAATCCCTGTTGGATATATTGCAAAAACCTTCTCCCATTCAGTAGGTTGCCTTTTTGTTTTTTGATGGTTTCCTTTGCTGTTCAAAAGCTTTTTATTTTGGTGTAATCCCAATAGTTTATTTTTGCTTTTGTTTCCCTTGCCTTAGGAGACATATCTAGAAAAATATTGTGATGGCTGATATCAAAGAAATGACTGCCTATGTCTTCTTCTATGAGTTTTATGGTTTCAGGTCTCCCATTTAAGTCTTTAGTCCATTTTGAGTTTATTATTGTATGTATGGTGTAAGAAAGTGGTCAAGTTCATTCTTTTGCAAGTAGATGTCTGGTTTTCTGAGCACCGTTTGTTGAAGAAACTGTCTTCTCCCCATTGTATATTCTTGCCTCTTTTGTAGATTAATTGACCATATAAGCGTGGGTTTATTGCTGGGCAAAGCCCATACTTTTTGTCCTAAAAGAGAGGACTATAACCATTATTATTATTTAAAAAAATGTTAATACACAATTTTGGTAAAATGTTAATATAAGTTTTAGCTAAATTGATTACATAAACTTTATCTTCTGGTTTCTTCTGACAGCTCTTAATTCCTATATAGTACATTAGAAGCACTGTACTTCTTGATGTTGACACAGTATAGCAATGACCCTGTACACCTCAAATGCCTCTAGAGTATCATTATTTTATAGAATGGTACAGTAAGTGATGAGCAAGGTCAATTAAACCATGCAAAATTGTTTTTGATATATTGCTTAGTATGACAGGGTTGTTTCTGTTTGTTACCATACAAACATCTAGAAAAAGCATGTAGAAATTTTCAACAAATTTAAAATGCTTGTTTGAGACTGTCTAACTGAAAACATGAGATATGTAATATACACAAAATTTACTCTGGAAACTCCTGATCAAGAGAGACAAGCATGTGTATTAAGACAGAAAATAGTGGTGTTAAATGTGAATCTCCAATCAAAATTTCCAAGGATGGACTTGCTAAATTGCAGACTTCTTTTTGCTGTCCAGCTCTTTCCCATGTAGCATGCTGCAGGGTGACTAGCAGCAGGAATTTACTCACTTAATGTTGGCTATTGATTGGCCTGGCAAGATTGTGGAGACCAGGTAATACGTATTAAATTTTAGGAAGCTCGCCAAAGCGATTAGAGTCCGAATAGTTTGGGTACTTTTTAAGTGAACTTCACTTACCTAAAAATTCATTCATTCACTTTTTAAGTGAACTCACTTACCTAAAAATTCATCCATAACATCTCATAAGAGATAAATGAGAAGTTCTTTGTCCTAAAATGCAGTATAGAAGTCATTCAAAAGGACTTACTTTGTTGCTGTTTTCTTAAAGAGGATTTATAGGTCAAGTTATATTAACTAATTGCAATTATCATTTGTTCATATTCTATAATAGAACTTAATTAGAACTTATTCGGTGAAAAGACTGTTGATTTTACTATCCTTACAAACATTAGATGGAGCTTTTTGAGTTCAGGGACTCTCTCTTTGTGTTACCAACATCTAGATACACTGTGTGACATGTAATGAGTCTTCCATAAATCATTAATGAAAGAACAAAAGAATGGCCTTTGTATGTAGATAAGATAGAAAATCTATTTTAACTTCTTGCAAGAGTATTTTATTTCTAATGTAGCTTCCAGTTACAGCTGTTTATTATAAAAGATGATTTTTAGATACTTAGAATTGAGTTCCTTAAAAATTCAGATTCTTGGGCTTAGGCCCCAGTTTCTCTAATTCACTAGAGGGATAAGGCTGAGGAATCCATGTTTAATTAATAAGCACTGTAGGTGATTATTTTACAGATAGTAAGTGAACCATACTGAGAAACACTGCACCCAAACCTGTGCCCGGGTCATACCAGAACTACCACAGCCATTTTCTTTTTCAAATTTACAGAAAACCTTACGTTTATTTTTCAAGTATAATATTGATATTATTTTTACCCCAGTGTCATATAGTATTGTATTGAACAAAATGTGGATGCTGGACCACCAGCACAGCATCAGCTGAGTGATTTAATAAAGCATTCCAATGCAGAATCTAAGACAGCTGTGGAATGGGGCCCTGTAGTCCAGTGATCTGACAGACTAGTGCACGTGGCTTCTGACTTACCTCTAGAATATATTAGGAGTATATGATTATATAAGATATAATCATAATCATAGGCCTCAAAGGTTTCTCTTTTTTCCTCTCTCTCTCTCTTTGCTTTTGTTTACATAGATGCCTTTATCTTACTTGTACTCTTATTTGGGGCTCTTCTGCTTGTAAGCCTTCACATGCACCTTTTACATGATCACAATGTCATTCTTTCTCCCTAGAAGATAGCATCTTCCTTACACTCCAGAAGTGTAAGGCCTAAGTGGAGACTTTATAGACTTATCCTGCCTGGTAGCTGCTTTCTCACTGTATAGGGTACTTTATATATTGTTGAGCTATGTGTCCCAAAGGCAAAAGAGTTAATATTATAGAGGAATTGTTTCTCAGTCATTTTCATGGTTATTATAACATAATATTTAATTTTAACCAGCATCTAACACAGTGCCTTGGACCTAAAACAGCAACATTTTATTTGTTGAATGAATAGACAGAAAAGAGGACAGAAGTTAGGAGGGTTGAAAGATTAACTTGTTTTTCTATTTCCCAACCTGCAATTGTTTCGGGATTTTTTTTTCTTTTTAATGGACTGAGGAACATATTGGGCAGAGGTAGGCATGCTTATAGTAGCCAACTAATAAGAGAAAATAGGAAAATATTGGAAAAGATTTAAAAAAATCAAAAAGCAATCCAAGTCCTATTACAATAAGGGCAAATAGCACTACACGCATTGACAGCTAAGGTCATCACTGTAATTATAGCACATTCACTGAATTTGTTAACCAGAAGAGATCCCAATTTTCATAAGAATAAGCTTGCATTATCAAGAGAACTTATGTTGTTCTTCAAAGTTCATTCTGTTAAGAATATAGGAAAATATATTATTTGTATTTAGAAAAATTTTCTTAAATATTAAGAGTGCTATGTTTTAATTATCTGGAAAAATCTCCTTTACTTAAAGTTTCTAATTCCTTGATGGTTCTAGATGAATGAGATATTGTTGTATCTTTTCAGCATGCTGGCCTCTACACCTAAGGAGAAGTGTGTGTGTGTGTGTGTGTGTGTGTGTACGCGCACACATGTGCGCATGTGTGCACACATTCGTCTTTGGGTACTATTCACTAATGACTACTTTACACATTGTCATCTTAGAGGTAAATGTCTTTGATAATAACCTTTACATTATTTTAGATCAAAGAGCTTTGAAGTCAGACTTGAGCTAAGATTCTGCCCATGTGATCTCTCCAGTTTTGTTACCTAACTTAGTAAAAGTGGGAATAATTATGCCTGCCACATAGATCTGTTATGGGGATTAAATGAGATATTCTACAGGACAATGCCTGGCACATGGAAATTTCTCAATAAATAGTCAAAACTATTATTAGTGAATTACAAAAAGAATTTTATGTGCATTGTGTTTTTTTAGGATCTGCTCTTTCGTGTTTTTATTTTTCTAGAGACTAAGTCTACTTAGTCTGCTGTTCAAAGTCTACTGTTTAAAAACTGGAATGGAAATAAAATATACATAGACAATGTATAAATTATCTTCTGTTGCTCTACCTCTTGTTGTAAACAAGAGTTCTCCAGGCTTTCAATAGGAATGGATCTTCAGTGAAATATATCCATATGGCAATTCTAAAATGTAAAAATGAACCGCTTTTTTAATATTGAATAAGCATAAAAATCAAATTATGTTGCTTAAAAAAGAATACTCATATATCTTTTCCCATCTTGCATAACACAAAAATAGCTAACTGCTTTTGCTCATAAAAATCATATTTGGAGCGTGACTAAGCATGAGACAGTTTCCAAACAAATCTTTGAGAAAGTTATGCAGGAGTGAAAGTGAGATTTCAGCTGTAATCAGTCTCTTCATCTAGGTTAGTTCAGTGAGGGTGGACTGGTAAATTTTTTAAATCTTCAGTTAGTCATACAGCATTTTCCAAGATATTTTGGATTTCACTGGAATATTAAAATCTAGTATGATTTCCTTTTAACCAGAACTTGTGTTTGTAGGGTAAAGCTGCGATGAATTTTTTTACAGAGACATGCACATATTTACATAAGAATATTTGTTCATTTACATAAAATGCATGAAGCAGTGAAACCTTATCTGAAGGTAACTTAGTAATGTAACATATCTTATGTATTCACATACTGTCCTTGCTACCTAACAAGAATTGGATGGTCCATGCTTAACAACATAGTTTTAATTGGAAAGTTGGGAGAGTACTATACCAGAATGTTACTTTAAAGAAAAAAAATTGACAGTGTCTCAGAATGCATAATTTGAAGGGATTATGTAATCATTTATAAAGGAAACCAAAAAGTTTACTTCTACCATTTCTGAGATCCAATAATAGCTTAATTTCTATTTCTTCATCTCTTAAAGGGGCATATCCATCACATTTTTAGAATAATCTTTGTATACATTTTTCTTGGGGTAATTAAATGTCACTTAAGGTAGAGTATATTTTCTTTTTTCATATTTCAAGAGATTTGTTATTGCTGTTTACCTTATAAACCTCAGATTTACAAATTATACCATTCCAAATAAGTTATTCTCAGAATATTGAGGTATGAATTTGCCCTTGTTTACCCTCGAATTTTTATCTCCATTTGGATAAGTTTTCCTTGTCTGACAGTTCTGCCTTCATTTTGTTTTCTTCTTTGTTTTTCTTGTCATTCTGGTTGTCAAATATAGAAAATAGCATGTTTAAATAAAACCATACCGTTTTCAGGTAAAAAAGCAAGTTAAACATACTATTTTTAAGTTATTTTGAAAGAAAATAATTGTTCCCAAATTCACATTACACTAAGGAAACTTTATTTGCAGAGCAATGGTAATGAAGGTAGGTATCCAAATTGCCATGAATATCACAAAGAAAATATTCCTCTAGAGTATTCTGGAATATTAAAAAAAATATGTTTCTGTTAAATGTCCAGGTGTCATTTGTCTTTATACAGAATTTGATTTTACTTAGTACTTACCATGCCTACCTCTTATTTTATCTTTTTTAGTTAGATTAATAGATAGATAGATAGATAGATATAGAGATATACGTATATATGTTTACATTTATATTTTGACATTCTTAGCACTAAAATAAGAAAGATATTTAGTAATTTCTTTTAAATGTGTTTTTTTGTAAAATGCCATACAGCTGGATTTTGCTTTTAACCTAGTCTGAAACTCCCTATTTAAGAGGGATCCTCTTATCACTATGTACAGTGACAACTTATATACCTCATTATAGTTCTTTCATGTTACTTTGTGTTCATTATTTATTTTATTGTTTGCTCTTTTCCCTTTATTTTTACTGATTTGTTAAAGTTATTATTAATTTCATTTTCAGTGCATTATTTTTCTTTGTGCCTTATTAATCTAGAAGTAATGTGCTTTTTTTATTCTGATACTTCTGATGCTCATTACCTAACACATATTTCTGCACAATTATATAATATTATATGAAAACCAAAAACCAAATAAACTCTCTACCAATCCACTCTATTCCCTTCTCCTAGATGAACGCTTTAGAATGTTTTCATTCTCCATTCCATTCCCCTTGGCCTTTAGGGTGCTTTTACTTTCCTTTACCAACTCCTCGATTTTCCTGACAGAGTTCAATACATTTGGTTCCAGATTTATTAGATTTTTCCCTTGCCATATGTCTCTTCTATTTTAAGAATCCTTACTTGGCAGTTATATTGTCAATTCCCAGTCAGACAATCATTATCCATTTAGTTTTAACATGTATTTTGCAAGGCTTATTACACCGTTTTCTATTCATCGTCTTCCCTATTGAGATTTCTATTCTGGTTCTTATGTTATTTGGTATGGTGTTTTTCTTGAGTATTTTCATCAGATGGGGTGAAGAGCTCATCTTTGCATATCCAGAATTCTTTCCTTTAGCCTGCAGGATGAATGCTAACTTGAATGGGGATATAATTGTTTGTTGGCAGTCTTTTCTCTCTCTCCTCAGTATTGCAATATCTTCCAGCTTCAAGTGTTACAGGTAGAAAGATGTCAATCTAATTGTTTTTTCTTTGCTAAGTAACTTGTTCTTTCTGGAAATTTGTAATGTTTCCTTTTAATCATAATAAAGGAATTTTACCAATATATATCTAGTTGTATGCCTTACTCTGATTAATCTACTTAGAACTTAGCCCTTTCATTTGCAAACTCAATTCTTCTTCAAACCAGGGAATTTTACTTCTGTCATTTCTTTATTCCCAACCTTCCTGTTATTTTTCTCATTTTCTTTTATGATTATTATCTTCCTTACCGGAAATTTCTCTTGGAGTTATTTTCCAAGTCTGTTTTCCCTGAAGATTTCCCTCTCTTTCTATATTTGCTCCATATTTTGAGATGTTTCATCTGGTTCTAGGTAGTTTCACCATAAGCATCTTTGCCACAATCATTTTTGCTGTAAGCATTTTCATTGCAAACATTTTTGCTACATAACTAATTGGCCATAAGGCAATTTTGCCATAAAAGGTAGAAAAATAATTGGTTGACAGTTTGGTTTGACAGTTGGTTAGTTTCATCAACTGGTTGACAGGTTGGGTTTTTTCTTCCATTGATGCAGTACTCCCGTTTTTATATTATATAAATCTAAGCCCTCATACCGGTCTATATAGTGGTGCAGAGTTTTGAACCCACTTTACCCATGGAACTTTGGAATATCTATCAACTGACATGTAGCAGCATGCCAAACACAAACAGTTCAGAAGGTTTTCATAATGCAATAAAAAGCTCAGTTACAAATATGCATCCTTGTATTTGGAAACTGATATCTCTCTTAATGAAGGAAGAAATTTTAGTGGGAAAAAAAACAAAACAAACACTGCCTAACAAGCAGGTGAATCAACCAGCTAAGAAAAAAAAAACCAAAAAAACAAAAAACAAAACAAAACAAAAACATATAATACTATGAACAAAAGAAATTGAAGGGCGCCTGGGTGGCTCAGTTGGTTAAGCGACGCCTTCAGCTCAGGTCATGATCCTGGAGTCCCGGGATCGAGTCCCGCATCGGGCTCCCTGCTCGGCGGGGAGTCTGCTTCTCCCTCTGACCCTGCCCCCTCTCATGTGCTCTCTCTCTCTCATTCTCTCTGTCTCAAATAAATAAATAAAATCTTAAAAAAAAAAAAAAAAAAAGAAATTGAAGACAAGTGCTTAGATATAATCCACAAAATAAAATCAATTATTTGCACAGTATTGCCATGAAATTATACATTTTGAATGTATTCAAATATTTTGTACTTCACAACAAAACCTTTTTGTTATTCATTTTTCATGTTACATTGTGTCAATGAATGTCCCTCTTTTGTTTTTCATCATTTTATCTTTTATAGCAAAACTGCCTACAGCTGATTAGTTATGCAACAAAAATGTCGATGGCAAAGATGCTTACGGTGAAAATACCAGACAAAATTTCTTCCACTTGGCCTTATAAGCCAGTAATTCTGGGTTCAACAGGAACACACCTTTTTTCAATTATTTTATTTTTAAATTTAAAAATCAGATTTCTGGGGCACCTGGGTGGCTCAGTCAGCTAAGTATCAGATTCTTGATTTCAGCTCAGGTCATGATTACAGGGTCATGGGGTCAAGCCCCACATTCCTCAGCATGGAGCCTGCTTGGGATTCTCTCTCTCTCTCTCCCTTTGCTCCTGTCCCTTCCCACCCCCACTCATGCCCATGTTCACTCTCTATCTCTCTCTCTCTCAAAAAAAAAAAAAATACTGTGACTTTGAACTAGGTGAGGCAGTAGGAATGCAAAAGAGAATTTGAACGTTTGAGATATAGAAGTTGATTATATATATCCTGATATTTGAATGGGTGTGAAGGGCAAGGAAGAGAGAGTACCTAATTCAAATCCTCAAATTTTTTGTCTGCTGAACTCCACAAAATAAACCCTTTTAGGGAAAATTGCTAAATAGCATCGGGTTTGAAATTTCAAAAAAAAATTTACCTTGGAAGAATTATTAAACAATTTATTTGGGTTTCAGGCTGAGGCAACAGTTCAAATGCAGTTTCTAATGTTTTGTTTTTTTAAAAAACTAATACTTTGTAGCTTCATTAATACATTATTTGAAAAATACTTTTATATGTTGTTTTAGAGAAACTTTTTCATTTTTGAGTTATGATTTTTAGCAAGTTTGAGACTAGCCATACTCCTCATGGATTATCTGTAATTTATAAAATTAGAGACTGAGCTTAGGGGATGCATTGGTACAGGGGAAATGTTTGATTTCATGAGCATTTTGTCCCAAAATGTTTTCTTTAAACTTTTTTTTTAAGATTTTATTTATTTATTTTGAAGAGAAAGAGAGAACATGTGAGCGGGGGGGGGGGAGGGAGCAGCAGAGGGAGAGGGACAAGCAGACCGTGCTGAGGGCAGACACGGGGCTCCATCCCACGACCCTGACATCATGACCTGAGCTGAAACCAAGAGTCAGACAACTAACCAACTGAGCCGACTTCAAACTTTTTTTTTAAGGCCATATGTAGATGCCATGATTGTTAAGTTTCTTATGCGAGAATATTAGAAAAAGGTAGTGTGACATCTAGGCCTTGCTATATGCAGAGAAAATAACCATAGATAGTGTCTTTTTTATGTCCACTCTCCTGAGAAAACCTAAAGTGCAGACCCAGTCATTCTTGTGCCCTTCCCCCCAGGATGGCTTGTTTCTCTAGTAGACTATTATGACCCTTCTGCTCCCATTGTCTCTTGATATGTTCATTGGACATGTGCGGATATATTCACCTCTGAACTTTGGTTCCTGCTCTTTCCTGACTTGCTGGGCCCCAACATACCCTGTTTTGTTTGTTTGTTTGTTTGTTTTTAACCAGCCTTTAAGGTCAAGTTCCTATTCCATGGTGATGGCAAAATGAATAATTAGACAGAACTTAAACATCAAGTAAAACTAAGTCCATCACTCATTATCAATTAGTAAATAATTTTGTTGCTGTGAAAATAATTGCATTGAAGTAATGAAACTTTCAGTGATAGAGAGGCCCTAAGAGAGATTATCTAGTCTAACACTTTTATACTGGAGAAAGCTGAAGCCCAGAGAGGTTAAGTGATTTGTCCATGTTGAAAATTCAAGTAATGAACTAGAACCCAGACTCCTTTATTCCTATTTCAGTAGTCTTTTACCATATCATACTGGACTTGTGATTTAAATATCATCCCAAACACATTTCATTTCTCCATGTATAACAAGAATAAATTTTTGCTTTAAATTTTAGAAAAAGAGGGCACCTGGGTGGCTCAGTTAAGCGTCTGTCTTTGGCTTGGGTCATGATCTTGGGGTCCTGAGATCGAGCCCCATGTTGGGCTTCCTGCTTTGATGGGGATTCTGTTTCTCCTTCTGCCTCTGCTCCCCCCACCACCTTGTGTGCTCTCTCTCCCTCTGTCTCAAATAAATAAAATCTTTAAAAAAAATTTTTAGAAAAGAATGTATTTTTTACATAACTAAATCAAAAGCACTCAACACCACTAAAAAATTTTGGTATTGACCAAATTCTGTAAGTATATATGTTGTTTTAGACAAAAGCAGGTAAGAGAATGTTTCATTGTGCATAACTTTAAGTGTATGACTACTTTTTTGAAAGTTTATTTACATCTTGGCATCTCATATAAAGATAGGTAACTAGTCATGATTCTCCATTTTAGTTAATCTCCTGAAGGAAGGATCCAAATGCTGTTCCCTATTCTATAAAATAAGATAGTTTATTTGGAATGATAGCTCTAAATCCTTTCCAGTTCTATATTTCTCTAAGTCCCGTTATCTAAAACTTAAATTTTACAATGCTGTGTCATCCTTTTCTTCCTAATGCATTTAGAGATAAGAAGGATGTGTAAAACATGTCTAACATATTGTGAAAATCTGTGAAGATGTCTTAAATAATTTGAACTTCATTTTAGCTAAAGCATTTTAAATTGATAAACTACTTAAGATTGTATTCAGAATTAATTATAAAATAATTTTTATAATGCCCCATTAGATGAATATATTTATGAAATATCTTTGAGATTGCTGTAGATTTTAGAAAGCCTGCTCGAAGTAGAATTTCAACCTGTATAGTAAAACAGAGTAAGGAAATAGTACTTTGCTGATGAATAGCACTTTAATATCCCCAGAGCAAAAGATTTTCAGATCCTGACATTTGGAGATTGTCCTACAAATAGGACACTTTATCTTATTAACCTGATTAACTTGCAGTGAAAGCCACCAGTTGACAGGTCCTACCCACACACTTCCTTTTGGTGCTTCATTCTTAATATGAGTGAATGTCCAACAGTTCACTCCAACAATTGTCCATTAATTTAAGGAAAGCTTCCAACATGAAAAACATGATAATCTGAATCAAACAGTATAATGTGATCCAGAGGAAACTGACAATGAAGGTAGCTAGAAGATTAAAATACAAAAGCAAAAAGAAAAATATATATATAAGTTAGAGACAAACTGTATTTTCAAAGAATCAATGAAACTATTGAGTTCATTAAATAAGAATAAGGTGCTATTTAAATTTTTCAAAGTAGAAAAAGCAAAAATTTGAAATTAAAAATATGATAAATAAAATTTAATTATAAACTTAAATAGACTGGAAGAGAAAGTTATGAAGAGCCCCTAGAAAATAAAACAGGAAGCAAAGAGGTTAAGAGAAACACAGAAGGGGAAGGAAGAAAAAAAGAGAGGGGGGAGGCAAACCATAAAAGACTCTTAATTATAGAAAACAAACTGAGGGTTGCTGGAGGGGAAGTGGGTGCGGATGGGCTAAATTGGTGATGGGTATTAAGGAGGGTACTTGTAATTAGCATTGCGTGTTATATGTAAGTGATGGATCACTAAATTCTACTCCTGAAACCAATATTACCCTGTTAACCAACTAGAATTTAAATAAAAACCTGAAAAAAATAAAAGAAACAGAAAGCAGAAAAAACATGAGATTCAAGGCTTACCCCAGGAGGCCCATCATATTGCAAGTAAGACTCCCATAAAGGAAGAACAGAAAAAGTAGGGTGAAAAGAAATTATTAAAGAATTAATATGTTTATTTTTTCTCAGAACTGAAGGAAATGAGTCTCCACATTGAAAAAGCCCACTGAATATCCAGCACAATAAATGAAAAATACTCATACCAAAGGAAAAAATCAAAAAATTGCAGCATACCAAGGATAAAGAAAAGGTTGTAAGAGCTTCCCAAATGCAAGGAATGGGGATAGTTCACACCCAAAAGAGTAGAATGGCATTGGACTTCTCCACAACTAGAAACTGTGAAACAATTTCTTGAAAACTATAAGGGAAACAATTTCACTAGTTAATTCTGTACTCAGCCAAATCAAGTGTGATGGTAGAAAAGAAAGAGTAGTCCCTCCTTTCCCTAAAAAATACTTTCCATGGACTGATGCCTATGAAATTATTAGAGGATGTGATTTGTCCAGTTGATTAAATAAATTAAGAAAGAGAAAGATATAGATGACTGGAAAAAAAAAAAAGAATCCCACTCAGGAGAGGGATAAACAAGTGTCAGCATGGCTGCTATTCAACAGACCAAGAGGGCAATCATTTCCATATTGTATTCTCTAAAAGAGAACCTTAGGAAGGAGCTGTCCAGGAAACAAAGGAAAGTGACATGTGTGAGCATATAGAAAAAATATTAATAGGCATGTAGCAGTGATGTTGGAAGAGTATGTAATAATTGTATTAAGTACATAGACAACTAGATGGGTGAAAAAAATCAGGTAGTTATTAACTCCAGGAGAAATAATAGGCATGGTCCTAGTTCACTTCTTTGCTTACAATATTCACAACTCATAATAATGTAGACATTAGCTATTTATATTTATGTTGGCTATTTATATAATCCCACATTATAATGTTATTCTGATATGAGAGATGGGTAGAAATGTGGAATAAGAATACAGAAGGGTGAAGTCTTCATATATGATTGGGAGTTAACCAATAGTGTTTTAAATTGATAAATGAAGAATAAAGTATAAGGAATATCATCTAGACCCACACTTATATTAATCTGTGACAAAGGAGGCAAGAGTATACAATGGGGAAAAAGTCTTCAACAAATAGTTCTTGGAAAACTGGACAGCTACATGCAAAGGAACGAAATTGGACCACTTTCTTACACCATCCATACACAATAATAAACTCAAAATGGACTAAAGACCTAAATGGGAGACCTGAAAGCATGAAACTCCTAGAAGAAAACATAGGCAGTCATTTCTTTGACATTAGCCATCACAACATTTTTCTAGATACGTCTCCTGAGGCAAGGGAAACAAAAGCAAAAATAAAATATTGGGACTACACCAAAATAAAAAGCTTTTGCACAGCAGAGGAAACCATCAACAAAACAAAAAGGCAACCTACTGAATGGGAGAAGGTATTTGCAAATGATATATCCAATAGGGATTAATATCCAAAATATATGAAGCATTTATACAACTCAATACCAAAAAACAAAACAAAAGGAATAATCTGATTTTAAAAAGTGCAGAGGACCTGAACAGACGTTTTTCCAAAGAAGACATGCTCATGGCCAACAGACACATGAAAAGATGCTCAACATCACTATACAAGGAAATGCAAATCAAAACCACAATGAGATATCACTTCACACCTGTCAGAATGGCTAGAATCAAAAAGACAAGAAATAACAAGGGTTGGAGAGGATATGGAGAAAAAGAAACTCTTGTGCACTGTTGGTGGGAATGCAAATTTGTACAACCATTGTGGAAAATAGTATAAACGTTTCTCAAAAAATTAAAAATAGACTTTTAAAAAAGGAACCCTTGTGCATTGTTGGTGGGAATGCAAATTGGTGCAGCAACTGTAGAAAACAGCATGGAGGTTTTTCAAAAAATTAAAAATAGAAATACCATATGACCCAGTGATTCCATTACTGGGTATTTACCCTAAGAAAATAAAACACCAATTTGAAAAGACATACGCACTTCTGTGTTTATTGTGGCATTATTTACAATAGCCAAAATATGGAAGCAACCCAAATGTCCATTGATAGATTAATGGATAAAGAAGATGTGATATATATATATATATATAGGTATATATAATGGAATATTGCTCAACTATAAAAAGAATGAATTCTTGCCATTTGTGACAACATGGATGGACTAAGAGGTTATACTGCTAAGTGGAATAAGTCAGAGAAAGACAAATACCATATGATTCTCCTCATATGTGGAATTTAAGAAGCAAAACAAAAAGACAAAGAAACCCAGGCTCTTAAATACAGAGAACAAATGGGTGGTTGCTAGAGGGGTGGTAGGTGGGGGAATAGGTGAAATAGATAAAGGGGTTTAAGAGTACACTTACCATGATGAGCACTGAGTGATGTATGGAATTGTTGAATCATTATATTGTATACCTGAAACCAATTTAACACTGTATATTTATTAACATATATATGTATATATGTGTATATGTATATATATGTGTGTGTATGTGTCTATGTGTATATATATATATGTATATATGGCTTCATATATACATATATATGTAAAGCCCATGTAAAGCCCAGAGGAAAAAGCCAGAAGAGTTGAGGACAATTGCTTCCAGAGACCGAATAGAGAGGGATGTGGCAGAAGAATGCAGTTTTTCACTATAAGACTTTTAATATAATTTTACTTAATAAACTACATACATGTATTACTTTGATAAAAATAAAATCAATTTTAAAAATACAATATCTCACCTTTTATGAAGGCAGGAGCTAACTGTGTTGCTTTGACACTTTGGAGAACTTATACAAACATTTAAAAACAACAACAAAAACACTTTAATAAATGTGCATTTTATCTAGGTTTTCTGATTTCTTGAAATATATTGTTATTAGTATGCCTTTATAATCTGTGTGGTTGGTAGTGATATTCCTCTTTTGTTCCTGATTTGACTTGAGATTTTCTACTTTTTTTAATATGGGCATTTATTGCTTTAAGTTTCCCTCTAAGCACTACTTTAATTGAATCCCATTAGTTTGGGTATATTTTGTTTATGTTTTTATTCTTTAAAATATTTTCTAATTTCTCTTGGGATATTTTGTTTGTTGATTATTTAGAAATGTATCATTTAATTCCCACACATCTGTGAATTTCCACATGTGTTTGAGAAGAATTGTATTCTACTGTTGTTGGGTGGAGTATTCTATAGATCTCTGTTAGGTCTAGTTGATTTTTAGTACTATTTCAGTCTTCTCTTTCCCTGTTGACCTTCTGCCTAGTTATTCTATCCATTATTGAAAATGGAATACTGAGGTCTCCAGCTATTATTGTTTAATTGTGTATTTTTCCCTTCAGTTCTGTAAGTTCTTGCTTCAAGTATATCGGGGCTTTTTTGTTAGATGCATATATGTTTATAATCGTTATTACTTTCTGATGGGTTGATCATTTTATTATTATAAAATGTTCTTTGTCTCTAGGGAAAATTTTTGTCTTAAAGTTTCTTCTGTCTGATATTAGTATGCACACTCCAACTTTCTTTTGATTATTGTTTGTATAGCGTAATCTTTTCATAGTTTCATTTTTAACCAATTTCTGTCTTTGAATCTAAAGTATATATCTTAGAGACTGTGTATATTGGATCATGGTGTTTTTGTTTTTTTTATCCATTCTACTAGTCTCTGACTTTTGATTGGAATCTTTATTCCATATACATATAATGTGATTACTGTTAAAGTAAGAATTCCATCTGCTATTTTCCTATTTGCTGTCTGTGTTTCTTATGTCTTCACCCATTTTTCTCATTGCTTCATTTATTGCCTTCTTATGTATTTGACAGATTTCTTTTTAGTATACTGTTTTAATTTCTTTGTTTCTTTTACTATATGTTTTAGAATTGGTTTCTTAATGGTTACCCTGGTGATTATTATTAGCATGTTAACATAAGACAATCTAGTTTAGATTAATACCAACTTAATTTCATTACAAAAACTTTGCTCCAATATAGTTCCATTCACTTCCCTTTACTTTGTGCTATTATTGTCATATATATTACATTTTTATACATTGTAAACCCATCAACACAGTTTTAAAATTGTATAGCTGTCTTTTAAATCATATAGGAGAAGAAAAGAATTGCAATGAAAAAATCTATCTATACTTTTATATTTACCTATGCAATTACTTTACTGGTGCTTTTTGTTTCACTATGTAAAACAGTTACGTCTAGTGTTAGCCTGAAATATTCTCTTCATTTCTTGGGCACAACTACTAGCAACATATTTTCTTAGTTTTTGTTTTTCTAGAAATATCTTGATTTCTTCTTCATTTTTAAAGAATGGTTTTGCTGATGTAAGATTCTTTGTTAACAGTTGTGGTTGTTTTTTTTTTTTTCTTTCAACACTTTGGATTATGTCATCTCAATGCCATTTGGCTTCCATGGTTTCTAGTGAGAAGTCAGTCTTTACTCTTATTGAGAATGATATTTTCTATTGCAGTTTTCAAGATTATCTCTTGTCCTTGTCTTTTGACATTTTGACTATGAAAATTATGACAGTTCTTTAGGTATGGACATTTCAGGGAATTCTAAACCTACCCTAATCGTTTATGTGTTGATAGGCTGCTAGTTTATCTAGCTACCAGAGTTGTGAGGCTCTTGGTTTTCAAAGCTACTCCAGAACCTGAGAGGGGAATGGAATTAAGAGAAAAATGAGACAATTAACTGAAGTTAATTTGCAGAATTTTGAAAAAGATGATTTTGACAGTTTTGCCAGTGTTACCATTGCCTTTATTCCACTATTCCAAATATTAAGCTATGCTTTTTAAAAGACAGATACCATATGATTTCACTTACATGGAGAATTTAAAAAACAAAATGAATAAACAAACAAAAAGCAGAATCAGACCTATAAATACAGAGAACAATGATGATTGCCAGAAGGGAGGGGCTGTGGGGGGATGAGCAAATGGGTAAAGGAACGTGGGAAATACAGGCTTCCAGTTATGAAATGAATAAGTTATGGGAACAAAAGGTACAGTGTAGGGAATATAATCTATGATATTGTAATAGCAATATATAGGGACAGGTGGTAGCTATACTTGTGGTATGGAAAGCATAGTGTATAGAGTTGTTGAATTACTATGCTATAAACCTGAAACTAATGTAATGTGTATCATCTATACTGAAATAAAAAAATTAAAAAGTAATTCAAATAGAAATAGAACAAAAGAGTATAGTAAATAAGGTTTCTACCCTAAACACCTCGACCCTGGATTCCAACCCAAATATTAACTAGTGTTAACAGTTACTGTGTATCCTTCATAAATACATGCCTAGAGAAGCATGTATACATATAGATAAAAGATCTGTATTTCCTTTTATACATATAGAAATATACTGTATACTCTATTATTCACCATTCTTTTTTAGGACTATAGGACTAAAAGACTAAACAAGGCATAATTGACGTGAGCTTGAGAACTGATTAATTCATTGGGAAAATATTAAACATTTCTGTGTAAATAATAGAGTATTAATGAGAGGAGTGAATAAGACCTGTAAGTGTTTTCTAACTTATCTGTAAGTTATCATATAATAAGTTTATAGTATTAATGTTAGTTACAATCTTTCAGTATGGGGATTCAATTAGCTTCATGTATTTTCAGGGTGATTTACACTGAATTCCAGCTTTACCACAGTCTAACTAATGTAAAGCATGTGTTATGCTAGAAGCCATTATAGGTTTTCTTAATATGGCATCTGATTTACTGAAAAAAAAAAAAAAGATAGAGAAAGGACAAATTGGCAAAGCTATTGATACATGGAGCTATTTCAGTTTGTTGTTGTTGCAGTTGTTTGGTATTCCATGGATGGAAAATCCATTATTTACACATTTTCTAGTAACAAATATTTGGATTGATCTACTATTTTGTTATTTCAAACAATGATGGGATGAACACTGTTGCATTTACATCTTTTTGACCATGTGTGCTTGTATTACTGTAGAATAAGTTCCTAACTAGGAAATGTAAGGTGTGTTTGTTTTCAGATTTTGATGGATGTTGGAAAATTGCCTCTCCAGTGACATTTCATCAGTTTATACTTCTGTTTGTGGAAAAGGAGAATGCTGTTTCTCCTCACTCTTGCCACATTGGATTATCAAGTATATTTTGCCAATTTCAAAGATGAAAAAATTCTCCTAATTGTTTTAATTTTCTTCTCTCTAATAACTTTTCATATATTTGTAAGTCTTCCTTCACTCACCACACACACCACGCCTAAGAGCGCCTCTTTTCATATCCTTTTCTCATTTTTTTATTGAGTTTTGATTTGTAATAGCTCTTTGTGAGTTAGGGTAGTTGGACTTTTGGTCTGTTTTATGTTACAAATATTCTTTTCTTTAGCTGATTATTTGTCATTTGGCATACTTTGTAGTACTTTTTTCTTTGTTAATTTTTTTTAAGTAGTCAGATTTTCCAGTCTTCTTCCTGTCTTTATGTCTGCTTAGAAGGGCATTTCTTCTTCTCAGTTTATAAAAATTCATCTCTTATTCTTCTAGGAACTCATTGTTCTATTTGTTTATTTATTTGGCTGGTTTGTTGTTTGTGAGTGCTAATCAGTTGTCTCTGTATCATTCCCCTCTGATTTAAAATGCCACTCTTGTTAGGTGCTAAATTCCTTTATATAGAGAGAATACTTCTGGACTCTTTATTCCTTTCCATTGATTTCTTTGCCAATTTGTCCTTTCTCTAGTGCCAAAATTTTAAAGTGTATTTTTCCATATGACCTTTAGAATCAGCTTGTCTAGTTCTACTTCCCTCTTGAGGAAAAATTTCTGTTGTTACTTTTGTTAAAATTACACTAAGACAGTAATCTCAGATTTTTGCATGTATCAGTCAGAATCATGTGGAAAGCTTGTTAAAACAGTTTGCTGGGCCTCACCTTTAGCGTTTCTGATTCACTGAGTCTGAGTTGGAGCCTTGGAATTTGCATATCTAAAAAATTCAAAGGGTGATGTTGATGCTGCTGGTCTGGGGCACCCTACTATTGTGAAGTAAAACTGTATTAATTTTAAGATAGTTGTCACCCTTCCAATATTCATTTTAACAGCAAGGTATGTTGTTCCATTTATGTCCTATTTTTCTAGTAGAGTTTCAGTGTTTTCTTTGTATTGATACTACTTACGTTTTAAATTTATTCCTATGCAATTTATCTTTTTTGTTGCATTCTAATAAAGATTAGTTTATAATTATTATTTAATATCAGAGACACCCTGCCCTTATTTGGCAATTTGTGAATTATTATTTTAAATATTTATGGTTAGCAAGTCTTCCTTGTTCAATTTCTTGCAATGGAAGTGGGAATAATGTTAGGTTACTCTCAGAAATTGGAAGAGAGGAAGGTGAGCTTTGATAAGCAGATGTTACTAAAATTTTTTCCAGTCATGGCTTAAAAATGTTTCCTTCATGTGATTCTACTGCTGGAAAAATTATTTGGAATAATTAGCTTTTCGAAAGTATAGTAAAACCTCTGAAAACTGTAGGCTTCACTCACATGTAAGAGGAATTACTAATATCAAAGATGTGTTACAATCATATAGCTTGAATTTTGGTTATATATGTAAATTTAGAGGCCAAAGGACATTCCTAGGAAGGTTGAAAGTGTTTGTAAATTGCAAGGGCAAAGGATGAAGGAATGGATGAAGACTAACAAAAAGATACACTTACTTTTATAGAAAGTAAGCACCTTTCAGGACCATAGCTTATGCCCCTGTGTTTTATTGCCTAGACTGAGGACATCTGAAGATTATTTTTAAGATCTGCAAGATAAACTTTAAAAATTCAAGATAGTATAATCCAAATTAATATTTCCCAATCAGCCTAGTATCTTTTATCCTCTCCTTCTATTGGTAAAAAAAAATAAAAAGAAATGGAGAACACATGTTCACCATCCTATTCTTCAAAAATAGGAACATACTACGCTATAGTTGAGAATTTTCTTAATTACTGTGGTATGCAGAATACTAGTTCCCCAAAGATGCCCATGTTTTGATCTCCAGAACTTGTGAATATGTTACTTTACACAGCAAAGGGGAATTAAGTTTACAGATGAGGTCAAAGTTGCTAATCAGCCAACCTTAAAAGAGGGAGAGTATCCCAGATTATCCAGGTGGGCCCAGTGTAATCATAATGGTTCTTAAAAGAGGAAGAGGAGGGCAGGAGAAGAGGTGAGAGAGATTTCATGTGAGAAAGACTCATTCTGCTCTTGTGGACTTTGAAAATGGAGGAAAGGAACTATAATAAGCCAAGGAATATGGGCCATCTCAAGAATCTGGAAAAGGCAAGACAACTGGTTCTCCCTGAGAGCCCATAGAAAGGAATGCGGCTGTGCCCAACCTTAGCCCAGTGAGACCTGTACAAGGTTACTGACCCTATAGAACAACAAGGTAATAAAAAGCGTTTTTTTAAACCATAAGTTTGTGGTAATTTGTTCTGGTAACAAGTAGGAAATTAATGCAATTATTAAACAATTATGACAGAGCCCTCAAAAATACTGATGCTTCCTCTTTTCTTTTTTCTTAAATTGTTAGAGTTTGTCCAAATATCTAAAAGGTTAACTTTTTTTTGTCCAATTAACAGCAAAATTTTTGGAAGTTGAATATCTCAGAGTTCATTTAGGGCAATACTTATCTGGAAATCTGGTCTATCTGCAAAGTGACTAAGGACCTCATTGGCATATCACCCTGGAAAACAGCTGAGTCAGAATTAAGATTGAGAGCTTTGGAGTTGGAGGCTCAGAGACCTAAAACCTCTGCTAGGACTGAATATGTGACATTGGATAAGTTATTTAACCTCTCTATGCCTCTTTTTCCTTATAATAGAACTTAAATCATAAGGTTGTGGTGAGGATTACCTGAGAGGATATATGTATAGCACTTAGCATGGTTCTAGCCCATAGGCAGAAAAATTATAAAATGAAGATGCAGATTCTCAAAAAAAAAAAAAAATCATAGTGACTTTCGTCATAAAAGCAAAAAATCTAAACTCAGCTGTTCCCAAAGGCATAAATACAGCAATTGATATTCATAATGGCATTCATAAGTTATCAAGTATAAAGTTTTTTAAAAATTATTTTGAAGATTTTTAAAAGTGTGAGTGTTGGTGCTTAAAGTGGCAAAGTTTTTGTACCTGGAAAATTAATTCATGTGGGATTTATATCAAGAGTGTCAAATGAACAAACATATATAAGGTATATTTTTATTATGACTCAACCTTAGCTCCTCCACATTTTGTTCATCTGTAAGCCATGAGCCACTTCACCTTACTTAGCCTAAGTTTTCTTCTATAAAATTTAGATAATAGAAGAGCTACTTGGTAATGTGGTTGGGAGGATTAGAGACAGTATATTTGAAGCACCAACCAGCTTACCTAACCTATAAGTGAGTGCTCAGTAAGTGGTTCTTGATTATTACTTTGTGCTCCTCTAAAACTGCATTGACTGAAGTCAGTAGTGACCTAATTATGAAATACTATGGGTCTTTCTCTTCCTTTATTTTAGTTTCTGTTACACTTAATACTACTGAACCTCTTAAAATTCTCTCCTTTTTCCTTTTCTGGTGTTCTTACACTTCACTGATTTTTTTCCAGATTTTTTTGCTTACTCTTCTTCCTTTGCCCAGTCCTTAAATATTGGTGTTTCCCAATTTCTATAGATTTTTAAAATTTTCTTTTTCCCCTGCACATTGTTTCTGGGTATGATATGCTTCTTACACCAGCTGAAACCTTTTCCCTGAGCACCAGTTGTATATGTCAGAGACCTCTTTTTTCCTCTCTCTCTCTTTTTTTTTTTTAAGGTAAGAGAAAGAAATGAGCTTTATTTAAGAGTTTGCTTCATTTATAGCCTTATATTTATATGGTATGTGGGTATGCATTTGTATTGTGTTTTTAACCTGCAAACATTAATTAGGTGGATCATTGTCCAAATTTTTAATCTCTACCAATCTGTTGGTTGAAAAATGGTACATGTAACTGTGATGGGCATGTCTTTAAAATTAAACACATTTGCAAGTTTCTTAACGATTTACTTATTTTTCTGTGCACTACTTCTTTATATCCTTTGTTCCTTTGCTTCTTTCTTTCCTCCCTCCCTTCCTTCTTTCCTTCCTTCCTCCCTCCCTTCCTTCCTCCCTCCCTTCCTTCCTTCCTCCCTTCCTTCCTTCCTCCCTCCCTTTCTTCCTCCCTCCCTTTCTTCCTCCCTCCCTTTCTTCCTCCCTCCCTTTCTTCCTTCCTCCCTTTCTTTCTCCTTTCTTTTTTAAATTTCAAGTTAGTTAACATAGAGTGCAGCCCTGGTTTCAAAAGCAGAATCCAGTTATTCATCAACCACGTACAACACCCAGTGCACATTTGAACAAGTGCCCTCCATAATGTCCATCACCCATCTAGCCCATCCCCCTACCCACCTCCCCTTCAGCAACCCTCAGCTTGTTCTCTATATTTAAGAGTCTCTTGTGGTTTGCCTCCCTCTCTGTTTTGATCTTATTTTATTTTTCCTTCCCTTCCCCTATGTTTATCTGTTTTGTTTCTTAAATTGCACATATGAGTGAAATCATATGGTATTTGTCTTTCTCTGACTGACTTATTTCATTTAACATAATATACCCTAGTTACATCCATGTCATTGCATATGGCAAGATTTCATTCTTTCTGATCGCCAAGTAATATTCCATTGTACATATATACCACATCTTCTTTATCCATTCATCAGTCGATGGACATCTCGGCTCTTTCCATAATTTGGCTATTATTGATAGTGCTGCTATAAACATTGGGGTGCATGTGCCCTTTCAAATCAGTATTTTTGTATCCTTTGGATAAATAACTAGTAGTGTAATTGATGGGTCATAGGGTAGTTCTATTTTTAACTTTTTGAGGAAACTCCATACTGTTTTTCAGAGTGGATGCAGCAATTTGCCTTCCCAGCAACAGTGCAAGAGGGTTCCCCTTTCTCTGCACCCTCATCACCACCTATTGCTTCCTGAGTTGTTAATTTTAGCCATTCTGACAGGTATGAGGTGGTATCTTACTGTGGTTTTGATTTGTATTTCCCTGATGATGAGAGATGTTGAGCATCTTTTCATGTGTCTTTTAGCCATCTGAATGTCTTCTTTGGAAAAGGGTCTATTCAAGTCTTCTGCCCATTTCTTAACTGGATTATTTGTTTTTTGGGGCGTTGAGTTTGATAAGTTTTTTATAGATTGTGGATACTAGCCCTTCATTTGATATGTCATTTGCAAATATGTTCTCCCATTCCATTGGTTGCCTTTTAGTTTTGTTGATTATTTTCTTCACTGTGCAGAAGCTTTTTGTCTTGATGAGGTCCTGATAGTTAATTTTTGTTTTTGTTTCCCTTGCCTCTGGTGATGTGTCTAGTAAGAAATTTCTATGGCTGGGGTCAAAGAGGTTGCTGCCTGTGTTCTTCTCTAGAATGGTTTCCTGTTTCAGGTCTTTCATCCATTTTGAATTTATTTTTGTGTATGGAGTAGGAAAGTGGTCCAGTTTTATTCTGCATGTCACTGTCCAGTTTTCCCAGCACCATTTGTTGAAGAGATTGTCTTTTTTCCATTGGATATTATTTCCTGCTTTGTCGAAGATTAGTTGACCATACAGTTGTGGGTCCATTTCTGGTTTCTCTATTCTGTTCCATTGATCTATATGTCTGTTTTTGTGCCAATACCATACTGTCTTAATGACAACAGATTTGTAGTATAGCGTGAAGTCCGGAATTGTAATGCCTCCAGCTTTCCTTTTCTTTTTCTATATTACTTTGGCTATTTAGGGTTTTTTCTGGTTCCATATAAATTTTAGAATTGTTTGTTCTAGCTCTATGAAAAATGGTGGTGTTATTTTGATAGGGATTGCAATTGAATGTATAGATTGCTTTGGGTAGAATAGACCTTTTACCAGTACTTTTTCTTCCAACCCATGACATGGAATGTTTTTCCATTTCTTTATGCCTTCTTCAATTTCTGTCATAAGTGTTCTGTAGCTTTCAGAGTACAGAACTTTTACGTCTTTGGTTAGGTTTATTCCTAGGTATCTTATGGTTTTTGGTGCAATTGTAAATGGGATATCTCTTTCTGCTGCTTTATTATTATTGGTGTATAGAAATGCAACAGATTTCTGTATGTCTATTTTATATCCTGCGTCTTTTCCGAATTCATATATCAGTTCTAACAATTTGTTGGTGGAGTCTTTCATGTTTTCTGCATAAAGTATCATGTTGTCTGCGAAGACATGTCTTCCTTGCTGATTTGGATGCTTTTTATTTCTTTTTGTTGTCTGATTGCTGAGGTTAGGACTTTCAGTACTATGTTGAACAACAACAGTAAGAGTGGATGCCCCCGTCATGTTCCTGACCTTAGGGGTAAAGCTGTCAGTTTTCCCCATTGAGGATGATATTAGCTCTCAGTCTTTCGTATATGGCCTTTATGATGTTGAGGTATGTTCCTTCTATCCCTACATTTTTGAGGGTTTTTTCCAAGAAGGATGCTGTATTTTGTCAAATGCTTTTTCTGCATCTATTGAGAGGATCATATGATTCTTATCCTTTTATTAATGTGGTGCTCCATGATATTGAACCACCCCTGCAGCCCAGGAATAAATTCCATTTGATTTTGGTGAATAATCCTTTTAATTTACTGTTGGATTCAATTAGCTAGAATCTTATTGAGAATTTTTGCATCCATGATCATCAGTGATATTGGTCTGTAATTCTCCTTTTTAGTGGGGTGTTTGTCTGGTTTTGGAACTAAGGTAATGCTGGCCTCATAGACTGAGTATGGAAGTTTTCCTTCCATTTCTATTTTTTGAAACAGCTTCAGAAGAATGGGTATTAGTTCTTCTTTAAATGTTTGGTAGAATTCCACTGGGATGGCATCCAGCCCTGGGTGCTTGTTTTTTGTGGATATTTTTGATTATTGATTCAATTTCTTTGCTGGTTATGGGTCTGTTCAGATTTTCTATTTCTTCCTGTTTCAGTTTTGGTAGTTTATACATTTCTAGGAATTTATCCATTTCTTCCAGATTGCCTAATTTGTTGGCATATAATTGCTTATAAGATTCTCTTAAATTATTTGAATTTCTTCATTGTTGGTTGTGATCTCTCCTGTTTCATTTGTGCTTTTATTTATTTGTGTCCTTTCTCTTGTCTTTTTGATGAGATTGGCCTAGGGATTTATCAATTTTGTTAATTCTTTCAAAGAACCAGCTCCTAGTTTCATTGATGTGTCCTACTTTTTTTTTTTTTGACTTGTATATGATTTATTTCTGCTCTCATCATAGTTATTTCCCTTCTTCTGCTCATTTTAGGCTTTATTTGCTGTTCTTTTTCCTGCTTCTTTAGATGTAAGGTAAGGTTGTGTATTTGAGACTTTTCTTCTTGAGGAAAGCCTGTATTGCTATAAACTTCCCTCTTATAACCACCTTTGCTGCATCCCAAGGGTTTTGGACTGTCGTGTTTTCATTTTCATTTGTTTCCATGTATTTTTTTTCCTTTAATTTCCTGGTTAACCCATTCATTCTTTAGTAGGATGTTCTTTAACCTCCATGTATTTGTGGTCCTTCTAAATTTTTTCTTGTGGTTGACTTCAAGTTTCATAACATTGTGGTCTGAAAATATGTATGCTATGGTCTCAGTCTTTTTGTACTGGTTGAGGCCTGATTTGTGATCCCAGTATGTGATCTGTTCTGGAGAATGTTCCATGTGCACTCAAAAAGAATATGTATTCTGCTGCTTTAGGATGAAATGCTCTGAATATGCTGTTAAGTCCATCTGGTCCAGTGTGTCATTCAAAGCCATTGTTTCCTTGTTGATCTTCTGTTTAGATGATCTGTCCATTGGTGTGAGTGAGGTACCAAAGTCCCCTACAATTATTGTATTATTATCAATGAGTTTCTTTAAGTTTGTTATTAATTGATTTATATATTTGGCTGCTCCCAAGTTGGGGGTATAAATATTTGTAATTGTTAGATCTTCTTGTTGGATAGACCTCTTTATTATGGTATAGTGGCCTTCTTCATCTCATATTACAGTCTTTGGTTTAAAATCTAGTTTGTCAGATTTAAGTATGGCTATTTCAGCTTTCTTTTGATGTCCATTAGCATGATAGATGGTTCTCCACCCCCTCACTTTCAATCTGGAGGTGTCTTTGGGTCTAAAATGAGTCTCTTGTAAGCAGCATCTTGATGGATCTTGTTGTTGTTGTTTTCTTTTTTTTATCCATTCTGATGCCCTGTGTATTTTGATTGGAGCATTGAGTCCATTTACATTCAGAGTAATTATTGATAGATATGAATTTAGTGCCATTGTGTTACTTGTAAAGTTGCTGTTCCTGTAGATTGTCTCTGTTCCTTTCCAGTCTTATTGCTTTTGGTCTCTTATTTCCTGCTCAAAGGATCCCCTTTAGTGTTACTTGCAGAGCTGGTTTAGTGTTCATGAACTCCTTTAGTTTTTGCTTGTCTTGGAAACTCTTTATCTGTTCTTCTATTCTTAATGACAGCCTTGCTGGATAAAGTATTCTTGGCTGTATATTTTTCCATTCAGCATATTGAATATATTATGCCACTTCTTCCTGGCCTGCCAAATTTTTGTGGACAGGTCTGCTGCTAACCTTATGTGTTCACCCTTGTAGGTTAAGGACCATTTGTCCCTAGCTACTTTCAGAATTCTCACTTTATCTTTGTATTTTGCGAGTTTCACTCTAATATGTCTTGGTGTTGACCTGTTCTTGTCAGTTTTTGAGGGGAGTTCTCTGTGCCTCTTGGACGTGAATGCCTGTTTCCTTCCCCAGATTAGGGAAATTGTCAGCTATAATTTGTTCAAATAAACTTTCTGCCCCGTTTTCACACTGTTTTTCTTCTGGGACTCCTATGATACAGATAATATTGCACTTTGTTGAATCTCTAAGTTCCCTAAGTATACATTCATGATCTAATAGTTTTCTTCCCCTCTTCTTTTCAGCTTCATTATTTTCCATAATTTTAACTCTGTATCACCTATTCGATCCTCTGTTTCTTCCATCCTCATTGTGATTACATCCACCTGGTTTTGCATCTCAGTTATAGCATTTTTATTGCAGCCTGATTAGTTTTAAGGTCTTTTATCTCTGTAGTGAGGACTTCTCTGGTGTCTTCCATGCTCCTTTCAAGCCCAGCTAGTATTATGACTGTCGTTCTAAATCCTTGTTCAGATTATTGCTTATATCTGTTTTGAGAAATCCCTGGCTGTGATTTTTCCTCTTGATCTTTCTTTAGGGGAGAATTCCTCTGTCTTGTCATTATGTCTAGATTTCTGTCTTTTGCATGTTATGAAAGTATGTTATGTTTCCTGCTCCTGAGAGTAATACTATGTTAAGAAGTGGTCATACACTGTCCAGGGCCTCACGCTTCAGGAAGTGTTTCTGGTGTATGCTGTGTGCACTTTGCTGTTGTGTTTTGGCTGCTCTTTTCCACGGGTAGTCCTCTGCAGAGTTCCTCCTTGCTTGCAGCGGGGAGTGTTTGGACCTTTCACTAGGTGTGCTTTAATTTGTTTGTTAAGATAAGCCTGATTTAAAAAAAATAAAAATAAAAAAAAATAAATAAAACATAAGGGCTGACCCAAGAAAAGAGAAAAAGAAAAGAAAGAAAAAAAGCAAACAAACAAACAAAAAACTATAACCCTGATTCCAAGAATAAGAAAGAAGGAAAAAAGAAAAGAAAAAAAAAAGGCTGATCCAAAAAATGAGAAAAGGAAACAAACCAACAAATGAACAAAAAACTATAAGCCTGATGCCAAAGAAAAGAAGAAAATAAAGCATAAAGAAATAAAAGAATAAAAAAAAGAAAACCTGGTCCTATTTCCACTGGCACTGAAGCTGACGCTTTAGAGCACTCTGTGATTAGCAGACCTGGTACATGTGGGTCAGCCTATGTTCTTCTGAGGGAGAGACCCCCTGTGCTGGCTCACAGTCAGACCTGCCCCGGGTGCACGGGAGCGGGGTTTGGTGTAAGGGACTCCAGCCTCCCCTGGAGATGCTGTGTTTCTCTCTGAAGTCCAACCATGGTCGTGGTGGGGGGAGGGGATGTGTGAAAGATCACATCACCCCACCCTCTCATCCCCAGGGAGAACTCACAGCTGCTGCTATTCAGGAGGCCCTCATAGAAAAGCGAACAACCTCTTCTCCTGTGTCCCGGGCTTTCGTCAGATCACTGCCCCTCAACCTGTCTGTGCCCAGCCATGCCACAGTTCTCCTGTGTTTTATCTTTGTACCCTGGCTGGTATTCAGAACTCCAAATCTTGAAGGACCCAGCAAGGTGTAGACCTGCTTCTCTCCCTAGGAGGAGAGGCTTGCAGCACGCCCAGCACCATTCTGGCCCAGAAAAGCAGTCGCACAGAGTGTGCACACATGGTGGCTGGAGTCTGTTGTGACCCACAGTGGAAACCTGTGACCAGCATATCTGACCTCTGCACACGCCTCTGTCCCCTGCTGCTAAACAGTCACTCAGTGGCTCCCAGGGCCTTTTGTCCTCAGAAAAGCAAAATACCCTCTTCCAGAAGTACTCCAGGAGGGGGAGCGATTCCTCCCAGTGCGACTCAGGGAATCCCCTCACCCCAGCATATTGCAGGAACCCCATGCGCTGTTCTTTCTCCTGTGCTTTCCCTCTCTCCCGGGCTTCACTCTGCAAAAATGGCTTCCTCCCCTTCCCAGCACCTCAGCTTTTCTCTCCCCTAGTTCACCACTCCGAACCTCACATCTGCCACGTTCTCTCCCTCCAATTGTGCAGATTATTTTCTTAATCCTCAAATCGATTTCCTAGTTGTTCAAAATGATTTGATGTTGATCTGTGTTTGAGGGATGAGGCAAGCCCAGGGTCCCCCTACTACTCTGCCAACTTTATCTTTCTTCTCAGAGACCTCTTCCAATTGAGCATATTTAAAAGTGAACATAAGGGGCGCCTGGGTGGCTCATTTGTTGGGCGTCTGCCTTCGGCTCAGGTCATGGTCCCAGGGTCCTGGGATCGAGCCCCGCATTGGGCTCCCTGCTCAGTGGGAAGCCTGCTTCTCCCTCTCCCACTCCCTCTGCTTGTGTTCCCTCTCTCGCTGTGTCTCTCTCTGTCAAATAAATAAAATCTTTAAAAAATAAATAAATAAATAAAAGTGAACATAATCATTTTCTACATACTTTTTTCCCCACTCTGTACTGATGTTGGTGATAGTGTTAATTCATTTGTTCACGCATTAATTAAACATATATTGAATGCCTATGTTCTAGACCCTGAGGGTACAGTAGTGAAGTAAACAAATTAGCAAATCTTTACCCCTCAGGGAACATATTATAGTGAAAGAGACAAAGCAAATAAATATGTTGTGTGTCTGATATAAATTCTGTGGGGAAAAATAGAGCAGGGAAGAGAACTAAGGAAAACCAAGATGTGGATAGGGTTATAATTCTAAGGATGCTTAGGGAAGTCATCACTATAAAGGTACCTCTTCAGCAAAGACCTGATGAGGTGAGGGAGCAAGCCATGGGGACATTTGGAAGAAATTGTTCCAAGATGAGGGAACAGCAGCTGCACATTGTGAGGCAAGAGTGTGTCTGGCATTTTGGGAAAACTGAGGTAGGAGCAATAGGAGAGAGTCAGAGAGTTTAGAGGGAACCATGATTGTGTTGCCCTGCCTACCTAGTTTCTGAAAAATTGGTAACCATCCTTCGCTACTTAATCTATCATTTTCCTTTTTTTTCTTCCTCTTTAACACTGGTAAGTCAACCAAGTTTTATTAATTCCAACTCTCCTGTTTATCCTGTTCATTCTTCCTGCCTTTGCCTCAGTTCAGGCCTTTATCATTGGTCACCCAACTGATCTGCTGTTAGCTGCACACTTTTCACTCAGCACCCATTCAAGAGCTATTTTTTGAACAACGTCTGTATTGCAGGCCCTGCACTAGGTATTGTGGATATACAGGCCATCAAGCTTGCCCTTAGAAAATTCATAGTAACTGGAGAGAAAATCATACAGGCAGTTAGTCACATGACAGTGAAATAAGTGCTTTGAGAAGGGCATTACAAGCAGCCTTAATAGCACGTGGTGGATGGGTAGCTCCAACTTATGAGGGTTAGTGCAAGCTTTCCAACAGAAATTATCTTCCTGTTAAGATCTAAAAGATAAGTGGAGGAGTTAGACCTTCAAAAAGAAAAGAAAGCATTTCCAAGCAAAGGGACCACTTGTGCAAATGGCCAGAAAATAGAAATGAATGTGGTTTAGTGTTGCCGAATAGAGGACAGATGAGGGTGACTCAAAATCAAGCTGGAGAAGTACAAAGGAGCCAGATCATGTATGATATCTTCAGGCCCTTTTAGGGTATTTGATTAATCCAAAAGCATCCGTTTCAAACTTGAATATAATACATAGTTTATCTCTCAGAACTAAAACCCACTAACCAGAACCCATATTGGCTTTATAGTAAATTCAAACTCTGTAACATGTACACGTGAGGTTCTTTAATCTGACTTTTGCCTCTTCAGCATCAGCTCCCTCAGTCCCCACTCTTAACTTTATACACTAGCAGTGCAGGACAGCTTATAATTACACTCCAGAAGGGAGAAGTCTCCAGGCCCTACCAAATGCTTGGAATGCTCTCTGGCCCTTCCCAACCTCATGAATTCATTTTTATCTTTCAAAAATAACCTCAGAGGTCATCCTTTTTTTTTTTTTTTTTAAGATTTATTTATTTGAGTTAGAGAGAGTGAGCAAGCACGAGCAGGAGGGGCAGACAGAGAGGGAGAGAGAATCTCAAGCAGACTTTTCACTTAGCGCGGAGCCTGACACAGAGCTCCATCTCTCAACCCCAAGATCATGAGCTGAGCTGAAACCAGGAGTCGGGCACTCAATTGACTCTGCCACCCAGGTGCCCCTCAGAGATCATCTTCTACAGGAATCTTCCCCAGAAAATTCAAATGAAGTTAATCCTTTCCTCTTCCCTGCTACCACCCCACTTATGTGTGATCTTTTCATTGCAGTTGTCTCAATCTGTAACAGTTTGTTTATATATTAAACTTCTCCATTAGTTTGAGCTCTTTGAGGGGCTATCGTTTGGGTTTTGCTTTTGTCTGTGTATCCTTAGCCTGGCAGTTAGCCCCACTTAATAAGGCTCAGTTAATTTAGACTAAAGAACAATGAGTATTATTTATAGGAAAGAATTAACACTAATTTATAGCTCATTTAAGTCCCACAATTGTGATAGGGCTCAGCACATCTTAGCAAAGGAATCACAGACTTTTTTAAATTCTTTACTTAAATTCAATTTAGTTAACATATACTGTATTATTACTTTCAGGAGTAGAATTTAGTGATTCATCAGCTGCATATAACACCCAGTGCTCATTACATCAAATGCTGTCCTTAATGCCCATCACCCAATTACCCTTTCCCCCCACCCACCTCCCATCCAGCAACCTTGTTTGTTTCCTAGAGTTCAGCGTCTCTTATGGTTTGCCTCCCTCTCTATTTTCATCTTATTTTATTTTTCCTTCCCTTCCCCTATGTTCATCTGTTTTGTTTCTTAAATTCCACATATGAGTGAAATCATCTGGTATTCGTCTTTCTCTGACTTATTTCACTTAGTATAATACACTCTAGTTCCATCCATGTCATTGCAAATGGCAAGATTTCATTCTTTTTGATGGCTGAGTGATATTCCATTTTATATATGTAATATATATTCTGCCCATTTCTTGACTGGATGTTTTTGTTGGGTGTTGAGTTTGGTAAGTTCTTCATAGATATTAGATACTAGCCCTTTATTTGATATGTCGTTTGCAAATGCCTTCTCCCATTCCATAGGTTGCCTTTTAGTTCTGTTGACTGTTTCCTTTGCTGTGCAAAAGCTTTTTATCTTGATGAAGTCCCAGTAGTTCATTTTTGTTTCTCTTGCCTTTGGAGACGTGTCTAGCAGCTGTGGTGCTGCCTGTGTTCTCCTCTAGGATTTTGATGGATTCCTGTCTCACATTTAGGTCTTTCATCCATTTTGAGTTTATTTTTCTCACATTTAGGTCTTTCATCCATTTTGAGTTTATTTTTGTGTATGGTGTAAGACAGGCTTTTCTCAGAGACTATCCTGCTCAAGTCAGTCTGATCTATGAATGTGAATTCTGCCTTTTTAAAGAACCTGAGGGCACTGCATTAGCAGTACCTTTAGTTCTGATTTTCAAAACTCTGCAAAAACTTCCTTATCATACTTTGTGCATTATTATTGTTTTATGATCTTTAAAATTATTTTACCTTCAGTCAAGCAATATGATCACCATTAAATATTTAAATCTTTTCGTCCATTAACATATTTGAGTCAAAACATTTGTTCATTTTTGTTTTCCTGTAATCTTAAAATTTTCTATTTCTGGTTAATATTTTTAAGAGTGTAGTGTTTTATTCTAGGCAATGAATGATTTCACCAACATGTGTATTAAGTGCCCCAAATCACAAAAGCAGTCTTCCTGGCATTTTCAGAGACCTTGAATAGTCTCAAGCTCATCCTCATCCAGCCTAAGCCCAGGTATGCCTTAGACAGAAACCTTTAAAGCATCCATCATAAAAACTACTCAGATACTTCATAGGATATCTCAGAATTATCTTATTACTGTGGACAGCTCTAAAAAGAAGAAACCCAGATGGCAAGTAACATTCTTAAAAATTAAAACCTTACTAGTAATCCTTGAAAATGAAGAGAGAGAGGTTTTTTATGCCTTCCTCACTGTCAAAGTTTATTTTTTAATACTGATTATACACTTGAAAATAAGTGTGCTGTGAAATGGGTTTTGTCAAATACTACTGATAGAAGTGTAAATTGGTCTAATTTTTTCTGAAGTTTAACATTATGTATTGAAAACTTTGAAAATGTTCATACTCATTAATACCTCAAAATGTTAATCCTGAGAGAAATGTTTTAGAAGTTTGGGTGGTAGTTATACAACATTGTGAGTATACTAAATGCCACTGAACTGTTCGTTTTAAAATGGTTAATTTTGTTACGTGAATTTCACTCCAGTAAATTATTATTTTAAATATTCATCCTAAGGAAATAATATACAAATGTTAATGAATAGAGATGTTCAGTTCAGCATTATTTATAATAGCAAAAATTTACAAACAATATCAATATTTAATAGAAAGGGAATGATTATATATGATACATCTATATGCTAGACCACTATGCAGCCATTGCAAATAATGTTTGTGAAAGATTTTTAATGAAGTGGGGAAATGCTCAAGAGAATATGTTCTATAAAGAACACTGAATGCAAAATTATAGAGTTGGACAGTTTTGTAAAGTAAGCATACATAGAATAAGACTGGAAGAAAATTGTTTAAGTGTTCCTTAAGCTCCTTTGAGCACATGAAGCCCCTGTCCTAAAGAGTTTAAATGGCAGGTTTCATTTGAAGTCTCTTGAATTTGTCTTTGTATTAAGACCTTCAGCCGTGAGGGCTCTGATTTTGTCAGTGGCCTGTTCATTATACCCACAGCTTTAACCACTGTGGTACAAAGAGCCAGGACAGAAGAAAATATTACTAACATGCTGAATGGGGAGAGTATACTTGGCAGTTTGTACTGTCTTTTAGCTGTAAATAGGTTAAATAGGATTTGGGGGAGCTAATGTGGAACCTTATATTTATTGAATATTTACCATGTGTCCAACTGTCTGCTAGATACATTCACATCCATCATCCCATGTAATCTTCAGAGAAGCATTAAAATGTGAAAACTGGGGATGCCTGGGTGGCTCAGTCAGTTAAGCATCTGCCTTCGGCTCAGGTCATGATCCCAGGGTCCTGGGATCGAGCCCCACATCAGGCTCCCTGCTCAGTGGGGAGTCTGCTTCTCCCTCCCCCTCTGCCTGCCACTACCCCTACTTGTGCTCTCTCTCTCTCTGACAAATAAATAAATAAAATCTTTAAAAAACATATGAAAACTGTTTATATACCCACTTCATAGAGGGGAAAACAAAAAATCCAGTAACTTGCTCTGGTTTACAGAGGTAGTAAATAAAGGCTCAAACACTAGTTCCCTGCTTCCAAATCCATGCTTTTTCTACTACTACACAATGTAGCTTTTATTTTTTGATGCCATGCTGGACGTCACTACCCCAAAGCCTCAAATATAAACAGTCCTCAGTATGCAAATAAATTGTGTTCTAAATTAGAAACATACATATGTAATGTTTTTACTCATAGGTATAGCATTAAACTTATTAAGAGCCAACCCCTAAGAGTGTTTCTCGGATCTGAGTTGGCAAATAACTCAGTACTTCTAAGGCCACTCCCATGACAATTGCTAATATTTATTTAAAATTTTCCTTGTGCCAGGCACCATCCTAAATTCTTTATATAGTAACCCTTTTAATCATCTCAACAACCCTAGTAAATATCAATATTATGCTTGTTTTCACCTAAAGAAACTGAAACACACAAGTTTACACAGGTAGTTAGTACCAAAGCCAAGATTTGAATCCAAGAAACCTGAGCTTGCACTGGCCTTCATATCCTTCTTTACTTGGTATAACAGGCAGTCACTGAGTAACCCAAATTGATGCTTAAGGAGAAAGTTGTTTGCTATTTAAAATTTGTCTGAGTTCTAAAATTGTGTAATGCTTAATAACTTTCGACTCTGGCTACACATCAGAAACATCTATGGGATTTTCTAGACCTACAGAGGCCTAATCCAGCTTTGGACAAAATGAACCAATACCTTATAGGTTTGGTTATGGATATCTGTGGTAAGATGTTCCACAGATGATTTTGGTGTACAGTTGTCCCATGTATGCATGAGGCAAATGGAAATTGTCATGGTATCTCAAGTTCTCATATCCAAGAGATTTTAATATAATATGTATAAAAATGTTAAGCAAGGTAGTATTGCTTATTGATTGGTAATGTGGGTTCCGGAGCTAGACTTCCTGACTGCAATTCATTAATTTTGTTACTTTGAGCATGTGACTAATCTGTATAAACTTTAATTTCTTGATGCATGAAATAGGGTACATTTTGTTAAGTAGCATACAGGGTTGTTGGGAGGATCAAGAGAATAAATACAAGTATGGTGATAGAGCACAGTGCCTGACACATAGTAAGTCCCGAAAGTTTCAGGTAGTTATGTAAATGTACACTGATATTACAGTAAATAATATGGGTCATGTAGGCATTACATGCTATAGAGAACAACCACAGCTCCTGGGATCAGGTGAGAGAGCCTTCTAGAGGTGATGGCATTTGTCATGTGATATATGACAGGAAGATGTTGAGTGGAATCATTCCAAAAAATAGGATATGTTGTAGGAGATACCTTTGAGAAGGATAAGCAGGAAAAGTTTATTTTAGAAGTTATCATTAGGAATACTCTTGTGTCTAAGCTCCTCAGGATTGGATTTTGAATCTCAGTCTACCGAAATTTGCTTTGTATAGTTCTTTAAGAATGATGAAAGAATTATTGCCCCCCTCCTCTTGGCTTTCATGGCATTTTTATTTGTACCTCTGCTGTTATAGTGATTTGTGCATATTTTATATCCCCAACTGCTTGTTCTCCTTAAAACATCCAGGAGCATCTAAAACCTGTCTTGGGCATAGTAGGGTTTCAAAATGTTTTGTATTGAATTAGGGGAGAAGCCCCAGTTATCTTCTTTAATGTTAGTTTAATAGAGGAGCTATGATGTATATAATGCTAACAATATGGAAGTCTAAATTACAAACAAATCCAATTATATGTGGAATTTATTAGAAATAATAAATCGTTTATAGCTTCAAGAGCCAGGTTTTATTAACAAAACAGGAAATGCTTTTTGTAAGTGGGCATTCTTTACTTCTTCAGAGCTATATTTCAGTCATACTATTTAAATTTCAGTGTTAAACTAGTAGTATCCATTTATTCCCATAGTGTATTTGGGGAAGTAAGCAATACCATTTCTAATCTCTATTCTTGAAGCAAGAAAGAGGAAAGAAAGAACGAAAAATAGGTAAGTAGGTGAGCAGAGAGGAGAATTTAAAATGTATATCATGTGTAATTTTGTCTGCTCACAAGATCTTACAGTGGCAGGCTTGGAAGCAGAGGACCTGGAATGTCAGTTTCTCAGTAAACCATAGAGCTCCATGCCTACTCAGAAAACGAAAGTATGGGCTGATTGGGAGAATACCGTGCAAGTAGGACTGAGCTGGGGTGGGGTTAAACTTCTTTCCCTTTGCACTTTTTCCCACTATATCAGTTACTTCAGAAGCATATGAATTTAAATATTGACAGATGCACTTGACACTCTACCTTTTAGCCCAGTGTGTTAGCTTTCTCCACGGTAATGAAGAATTTGTTATGTCATAAGAGCCAAAAACATTTATAGGATAAAAGCCAACCTTGTAACCCTTGTTATATTGTACACCATTTTCATACTATGTTAAATGAATACACTCTGCTTTTTCCCAGGAAGAAATTGTGGTTTGATTTCTAATTAATAAATATTTAATTGAAAAGATATGTTCGAAATGCATTTTACAAGTGTTATTTTGGAAAGTGCTGACACTTAGAAGTTTGACTTTTTCATGATTTCTTCCTTCCATTTTCCATATATAACATCTCTAATATATCTTCCAATTTCCAAAATACATAGTATGATCAAAATTGGGTATTATATTAATGTAATCTATTGAAGTGCATTTGTTCTGATTTGAATTAAAATCTCTTTGGAAATGAATGTTAGAAAGTAGAAATACTGTGTAGATGTTCTTGGTCATTGCACAGGTTCCCCAGAGACTTTTGGGATTACTTCATTAAATAGGCAGTAACTGAACCCTAAACCCCAAGTTATACTTTATTTTGGTAATTTACTGTTTTGGAATTGGGTATATATTTCTGTCTTCAAAAGGAACTAGTATATAGAACTAGGTTCCTAGGACATTGTTCCCAGAGATTACATTATCCTAGTCCCTGGAAAAGGGAGGCCTTGCCTGATTTTGGATCATTGTTGAAAGCTACATCACTGGAAATGAGAGAAACTCATAGAAAAGAGAATTCCAGAGGGAATTTATACCTTATAACAGAGCTGAACTTCCCATGCAGTTTCTATTTTGGTAATGATATTTTGAAAAAAGTCTTATGTATTATTATGTTAATTGTACCATCATCACAATATGTTAAAACATTCATTCCTACAACTCTTTCTTAAACTTTGCCCAATCATAATTTTTCTTTGTCTCAATTTCCTCACTTATTTACACTTTAATATATGGCACTGGTAGTTTATAAGTTTCCTCAGTCACCTTGTAATAAACAGAGACAAATAAATAATCATTTTACAGAGGTGTAACAGCAGTGTAGAAAGATGGAGGAAAGCATTAGACTTGGGTTCAGGTTCTAGTTGCACAGTTTTCCAATCCAGAGCCGGAGTTTTATCTTCTCTTAGTCTCTCAGTTCTCTCATCTGCTAAATGAGGATGGTAATACCTATACCCTAAGATTTTAGTGATGATTAAATCACATTATATTTGGGAAAGTATATGACATAAACTAGAAACTTAGTTAGATGTTAATGGGATCCAGGTCAGATTTTTAAGGGTTGGGAAAAGAAATTTTATTTGTCCCTTTCAAACCTGTAATTCCTATGATCACATTATTATAGATTGTCCCATTCACTAGGAATATGAGTCTAGGTATTATGGATTCTGAGCATCTGACTTGTGAAGACATCACTAATGCTGTCTTTGTACTGTGCTCATGCCATGTTCCTCTGGAAAGGAAGGCTTATTCCTTGAGCCTCCATGTTGCCTTCATGCCAGTGGCCATCATCCATGGCAAAGGGAAGACAGTCTCCCAGCCTCCAAAGCAGGAACCTAAAACATATTTTCTTATAAAAACTGTGCTATGGATTGGATTAATTTATTATTATGGTTTCCCCAAAAAGCTATTTTATTCTTAACATAAACAGTTGTGCATTTTTAAGAATACAAGTGTATTCACTATATTTTTTATTGAAAATGAGTCTTTTTCTCAAGTGGATCTAGACTAGTTTATCATCCTCTCCATGTTGGCCTTTATTCTGAGCCAGCTTTTTTTTAAAGACTGAAACTTCCTTCAATCTGTTCCATGTCCACACCAAAAAATTCTGTACCCAGTGGACTTGTTAATGAAGTAGTATTACATTGTTGCTTAAAAACCTTGTATGGATTGATGAAGAGCTTTTCACATGTTATAGTTTATGTAGTTTTGGGGAAAGGTGAAAAACAATAAAAACAGTAGAAGGGGAAAAGACTTTGAATTAGATTGCTGGGTAATTTTTAAAAAGATTCATGTTCACTTCCCCTCTTCTCCACAATTTGCTTGATTTTAGAAGGTATGACTTAGAAAATAGCTCTATCTTTGAGACTGATGGTTACTGTAAATTTTAAAAATTACAGTAATTCAGATGTATTTCATGTTAATGAAATTGGTAAGAATAGTCTAAGGCATAGTTCTTAATATATACGCATATACAAACATCTTTTCTTGACTGTTCTCTTAGTAAGAAAATGAATTAAAAGTAGAGATGTACAGATTTGAAGTATGTTCATGTTGGGATGTGGTGCAATGCTAATAATATTTCCTACAAATATTATTTATGTGAAAATGTTTTGTGGAGCTCAAATGAAAAGCTCTGCAAATTGAAAAAAAAGTTAATATTTCAAAATTATTTGTGTAAAGGACATCTGATAGGAAATGAGGAGAACTGGGTCCTAGCCCTTTTATCACTGACTGTGACCTTTGGCAAGTCAACCTTTTAGCTCTGTTTCTTCTTCTTGAAAATGAAGGCAAGGTCTGGAAGATTGCTAAGGTTCCTTCCAGCTGTAAATTTCTGTTATTGTTACTAAATTTTGATATAAGAAATTAGTCATGCTGTCCATAAAATTGTTATACTCAAGAGTTATTAATAGTATATAATTTTATATTATAAATTGGTCTTTTAAATATTTAAAAATTTGATTTTATTCTTTTTTCCTAAATGTTTACTGCTTTATACTATATTTCTTTACCAGACTTACTCTTTTTGAGAAAGGAAATATTCTTCGTAGGTAAATCTCTTACTCTTCATATTTCCTGTTACCTCTCCCCCCTGCCCACCTCCCACCCACCCCAGGCACCTTCCCCATGCATACACACTGAAACTAAGTCTGACAACCACACAACCCAGAGTAATAGCAGAGGTACCCTGACAAATTCCAGGCACTACTCTCCGCAGTAGAAATAGACCAATGCTTGGCAACTCTGTTGTGAAAATATAATTCAGAGGAAGTAAATGGATACGTAATTGTCCCAAATAGTATGATTTATAGCCTTGCACAGTTTAGGGGGAAATGGCATTTCTTCACTTACACACACATACACAAATACACACACACACACACATTTTCCACCTTTTTTCTCTATTCTCTGTAAAAAATAATGAACAAATCACTCACATCTACAAATATTAGTCTTGGGTACAGATACATAGTTTACATACACTTAGATTTTTCACTATGTATAGCTTTCAGAAGATCATTACTCTTGAATAAACCCACCTTAGTGGGCAGTATGTGACCAAAGGTGCCCTTATATGGCCCATAGGACTCAAGGCTTAGCCATCTAGTCTGTTTTGTCCAGTGGCTGCAAGCACTAATCCAGTTTACAGAGTAGAGATCCAGAAATAATAATCCATCAGACTTGGCATTTCATTGACCAAAGGAGCTTTGGAATTATGGTGAAGCCGGGACCTGGACCTCGAGAAACATAAATGCTATGGCACACTCCAAAGAAAAGACCCCAAGATTCAAGTCAGACAAATACTGGGAGGAACCAGAAAAACTTCAAAGATGAGAAAGAATTAAATCAGAAAAATTATACTCAGGTTGGGGAAGCAATTCTTAAGAGAATTTGTGGATTCTACAAATGACTTTAATCCATAGTTCGTTTCTTTTATAGCATGTACCTTCAGACCCATTTACTAGGTAAACAGATTGATTATTTGAGATGATGCATCACATCTCTTGTTTTGGTGGGTGTTTTTCCTTGCTATGGTTTGATACATTATAGGGATCTGTAAGGATTCTTTCTTTCATTTTTTTCTTTATTCCTGGTTTGTTAATCCTCTCATGAAAAATCTGCACAATCACCACAGATAAAGTCACTGCAGAATCTTTAGTCCTTCTGTTGTTCAATCTCTAGTTCACTTTTTGCCAGCACCAACATTGGCTTTGCAGCCCCCCTGACTTTATTCATTCTGTTCTTGCGTTCCTTTTGCTGTTTTCTTGAAGTCTTTTTCTTTTCATACAGGCTGTGTCTTGCAACTCAATGTTTGGGTTCATTTTTCTTTGCATAATCCAAGGAATCTTAAATCATGCCAAAGCCAGTTGTCTTGCCACCACCAAAATGGGATCTGAATCCAAATACAAAGATGACATCTCGTGTGGTCTTGTACATTTTGGCTAGTTTTTCCCAAATTTTTGTCTTCTGCTGCCTTTCTGGGATGAAGAACATCAATGACCATTTGTTTTCACTGAGGTAGTCTGTTGGTCTGAACTTTCCTAGTCCAGGTGTGTCATTCATGATAGTTAGCCAGTCTTCAAGGGCCAGGGAGGAAACGAATATTATTTCTTGAAAGTGTTAAATCGTGGGCCGATATTATTCCTTGAGCTTGTTTCCTGGTGTCTCAGTACCAGGCTTCTGTTTTGTTAGCATTTTGAGTAGAGAAGTTATACACTATCTTATCATTCGTAATACTTAAATATTGTTAGCATACTTTCTGCTTCCAGGTAAAACTGGTTTGCCAAAATTTCACCAACATTCAGGGCTAAATTTACTTTGTCAGAATGATTACTGGGGCGCCTAGGTGGGTCAGTTGGTTAAGCATCAGACTCTTGATCTCAGCTCAGTTCTCGATCTCAGGGTCATGAGTTCAAGCTCCGTGTTGGGCTCCATGCTCATTTAAAAAAAAAAAAAAAGATTACTGTGGTGATTGGGGGAGTGCCTAATAGTTTTGCTAATGTAATAGTTAATGTGGTACTCTAACCATACACCCTTGTAGCCCCTTACCATTTTGTGCATATCAGCCTTCCAAAGGACAGCACCTACCTCTTAACCATAAGACTGCATTTGAGCTACTAGAAGCCACTGGGATTAGACCATAAGCAATGATTGACAGGTTTCAGCTTCCTTGGCCCTGGCTTAGACAGTTCTGAGACCTGTATCTTACACTATTTGCCCGTTTCCCGCATGAGACTAAGTTTCAGTTGGCTTCTGTTTTAGCTAACTTAATAATGTACCCTATATTAGCTGCCTGCCCTTCTCTTATCACCTCCCCATTTCCCTGCCAGTTTCTCTGAACCTTCCAAATAAATTATGTATACTCAGTCTTAGTCCCAGAGTCTGCTTCCTTAGAAACCCCACTAAGACAACTACTTAACAAACCCAAAGATAAGAATTCTTCCCATTTAGGCTGGTATTATTTATTTTATACTGTTATGATATGTTGTTTAGAGTAAATGGACAGTTATAAAGATGATCCATTTGAATTTGGGACTGAAAATATATAGTATGATAGATCCCTTTTCATCTTTTTGTGACCCCACACTGTTAAAATGATTTGTTAGCCATCAAATATGAATAAAACTTAATAAATTACATAAGTAAAATGATCTTGCATAGTCACCCTTTTATTGAAATTCTAAACATAACTGTAAAATACTGAAGTCAGAGTATACAGAAAAGTCTTAATAATGGAGATAGGAAAAAATGCATTTTAACGAAAAAAATTGAATGTAATTCTAATAAAAAATTTAGTGAGACCTACAGTTTAAACTAAAATCTTAATACCCTTAAAATGCTCAAATGTAAATATTTAGGGATACCTAAAATGCTAAAGAATTAAAAATGAAATAGTAAAGTAATAGGATTCTAAGATACTGGAAAGTAGTATTCAGAACATTTAATATACCAAATAAACGAATAAAATACTTAACAGCCACCTTGATACTAAAAATAAAATGTAGCAGAAAGCTCAAATGAAAATATTGTGAACAATCTAAACGTAGTACTAAGAGCATTAGATGGAAACCATTTTTAGCACACCAAAAACTGAATTTAAAGAACAAGCTTTCAAAGCCAGAAATGGTCACAGGAAGAATTCAGAGTCTCAAGTATAAAAGGAAGTCCTAGGTATATCTGAAGAAGATGGGAGTCAGGCAGTAATTGAACTTAATCTCCTTGGAAAAAATATTCCCATTCTCTTGATCTTTGGGAAAGGGGCCAGACAAGAACCTGGTCACTGTTGATAATCCAGACTTGGGAGCCCAGGTCAATACTGGTTGGCCTTGGGCCTATTTGCAAACTGTATTTTAAAAAGACACTTACTCTGAAAGATAGATATGCAAATAAGGAAAGGAAAGGAAAGATAATTCAGGAGCTTTAGCTGTGATGAAGAAGCAATGATAGCATTTAAACCTTTAACAGTAGACAGCCTTTATCTCCACAAATCTAATCTATCTCTGGCTGCTTTTCTTCAAGCCACCAGTATGCAAGATAAATTCAGTATACTTTTTTCTTCTTTTGCTCAGTTTGATTTCTATCACAATTTGAGAAACTACCATGTAATTTTTCTCAATGTTTTGATTTTTATAAATGTTTATGTGTTTTATGATTCAAATAACTCCAAAGATAATATAATATAGTGATTAGGAACATAGACTCTTGAGCCTGGTTGTTTAGGATGAATCCTGGCTCTGCCATTTACTAGCTAATACAACCTAGAGTATATTACTGCACCTCTCTGTCTTGATTTCCTCATTTGTTAAGTGGGCATGATAAGAGCATACTATTCCATAAGCTTGTTTTGAGGATTAAATAACTTAAATGTAAAATTCTTAGAATAGTGCCTAGCATATATGAATACTCAATAAGCTTTTTTCCATGTATGAAAACAGTATATTATAGATGAAATTGGAATTTATAAAATTGTTGAGATACATTACTACTTTTATATAATGATCACTATGAGGAAAATACGTTACTAGACTACCGACTTCAAAAATGAATGTTTGAAACGTAACCCATTTGTGAAAAAAGGACTGCAGTTTTTGCTTATTTTCCCATGTAGTATTTACAGTTGACCTTGGAACAACCCAGGTTTGAACTGTGTGGGTCCACTTACATACATGCAGGGTTTTTTCCCAATAAATACAGTACTATAAATGCATTTTCTCTTCCTTAAGACTTTCTTAATAACATTTGCTTTTTTCTAGCTTACTTTCTTGTAAGAACACAGTATATAAGTCATATCGCATGCAAAATATATGTGAATCAACTGTTTATGGTATCAGTAAGGCTTCTGGTCAACAGTAGGCTGTTTGTAGTTAAGTTTTGGGGGAGTCAAGCATTATATATGGATTTTTGACTGCATGCAGGGTTGGCACACCTAATCCCCTGTTGTTCAAGGATCAACTGTGCTATATTTCTAATAAGGTGAGGGGAGAGTAAGTGGTATGCCTACCATTGCTCATAGGCACTTCATGTCATTTCACACAATCCACAATCAGCTCTACTAAGTAGTTATTAATAACTATTTCAAAAAAGGAAGTTGGAATTTCAGAAAGGTCCATTGACTTACCCAGGTAGTAGAGCTACTATAACATTGTCTGACTCCAAATACAAAGCTTCTGCAACTATCCCTGTTTTATTAACAGAGGAGGGATTTGAAACATATAACAACTGGTATAGCAGAGGCACCAACTAATTTGAGTGGGTCCCTGTTCTGCTGGGTGTTATCTCCTTAGGGGTTAGAACGTGGAAAAGTCTTCTTGGTGGGGATGAGGTCCTTAGAGAAGGGGACCGTATGGAGAGAAATGGAGAGCAGTGGCCATTTTCTAACAAGTATGAAAGCCTTTTACTATTTGGTATTTTAACAACTGGTACAGCCACACTCTTTGTTCTGACCAAACATTAGGTATACCAAAATACATAATTTTGATATACCTAATGTTATAATTAGGTATGTAAAAATTTAAATATTGTATTAATTTTTGGTTTTTTTGTTGGTATTTTTTTAGGACACATTTTTAGGATCAGGCAAAATTGAGAATTCATTCCTTGAAATTTATGCTAAACTATTATTACATAAATATATGATCCTTTTTCAGTTACATTAATTGACTAATTGATCAATCACCAGTTAACATAGATTGCCTTTATTTATAGTAAACCATTTTTTTAAAATTATGAACTTGCAATAACATGGTGGAAGAAGTTCTCACCTTACAGTACTTGGCCAAAAAATTTATTAAGCTATTGTAAATATGGAGGACTTTGTTGATTTCCTTCTCTTCTAAATGTGAATTTGCTCTCATTTATAACCTTCCTCTTATTACATCTTCCACATCTAAGAAGAATAAAACAGTGATGATTATTTTTTGTACCTAAGAATCTACATAGTAATATGCTCAAATTTGCTAAAGACCTAATCTCTTAATTTAATAATCTGGGGGCAACAGAAATCACTTACAGTGTTTACTCCTTTTTCACCTTTTTTGTATGGTAGTAAAATTATTTGAAAATACATTTTAGTCAATGAATTGACATTGTTTCATGGTTTGTATTGCAAAAGTTCATAGAATTAAGTGAATTAAATATGTTAACTCTAATGCTTTTAGTTTAAACCATATGAAATTTCCAATATTCAGTCTTTTTTGAACAATAAAACAAACAATTTCACCTGGTTCAATCCAAAAGAGAGGCAGCCCAACATATTGAGATAATTTGTTTTTATTATTTTCCATTTGAATCAAATGAATATTTCATTTTATTTTTTGCTTCAATTGCTCTTTGTTGTAACCAGCCCATCAGTAGGTATTTTTAAATGTTTTATATTTAATTTTTACTGAACATACTAAGTTTTACTTCCATGCACTGATTTGCAGTTCATTGTACCAAGTTAAAATTCCATATTGTATATATTTACATAGGGTGTATTTTTTGTATCTGTATCTACATTGGTATCTATAACTATATTCTCAGTGCTAAGGAAGGAATCATCAGAAAAATCACAGCATTATAAATGCCAGCAATATAGGGAACATTTAATGTTTGATTAATTTTAAATAGCATTTGAAGCTTTCTGAGAGAGATGGTATTAAGACTCAAATCACTTATAGAGCACAATGACCTGTAATGTTGTGGTTTAAACGTTTAAGTACTTCTTTTTCTGCATAGTCATTTCAGTTCATTATAAACTGAGAAGATGGAGCAAATCTCTGGAAATTCTTCGCATTTTATATGTATAGTTTTTGATTTGTTATCTTCGAAAGATCTAAAATGATATTCTAGTTATCTTTTGTATATCTCAAAAAAGAAACTTGACAAGGCAATCCTCTAAACATGAAAAATCTCTAATAAACAGGAGTGACTCAAGCTTTTTTGGGTTGCACTTGCTCCTATTTAGATTTCATTTTTTGATTTCTCAATTATCTCTCACTCATTCAATAATGACCCCGTCGTTGTTTACTCCTGGAGGTAATTTGTGTAATCCAGACATCTTTTTCCATTTATAAGGATTTTATTCTTGTGTCAATGTGTGATTTTCTTTAATAAAACTCTTCATTATTTGGCAGGTTGGCATAATACTGAAATGATCTTGGTAGGATTTGAAATATTGTTCTCTTTTGGTAAAAGCTGTTTCCAGACATCATAAAACCAGGCATTACTACTGGCTCATAAAATTTCTCACGTAATATGGTTTCTTTTGCTGTTTATGTGTGCCTGCACCAAAACAAAAACAAAAACAAAAAAACCCAGAAAGTCAGAGCCTGATGTTTCCCCCAAACACTCACTGGTGACTTTGATATTCCAGTCGTATTAACCTCCTTTTCAGACATCACTAAGGATGATACTCCTATTCTTCTGTGCATTTATTTGCATTTTTCCTGCTTGTCATTTTATTATTTCAATGTGTGGACATGTGAGGATTTCAACTCCTTGCACGAGATTCTAACATCTCTCCCTGATATCTTTTTGTTTTTATTGGAAAATTTGATTTTCCCAAGGTACAACTACTTACTGCTTTTTTGTCAGTTATTCTGGCTAGCATCTCTTCTCTTAGGATAATATTGTACGATTTATTTCCATTAATGAGGACCCTGCATTTTGGAGGACTGTTTTATTTTGTTTTGTTGATAATTTGAGAAGTCACTTTGGCTGAAGTATGCATTATATTAAAAGATTATGCTTTATATTATCAATGCCATAAATACTAGAAGGAGGGTATTTCCATATTATAGAACATTTAAAAGGTCTTATAGCATAAATTTGATGTTTTCTGTAAGCACTTAATAATCTATAGCTGCATTTTGAAGCTGCTTATATTGAAAATCTTATGAGAACAGTTTTAGTTTCTATGCACATACTTAAAATTATATTTAAAAATTTTTGTAAGTTAATTTAAATGTATCTTCCCTTTAATTCGTTTTCTTTTAAATTAGTCTTAATTAGCAAGTACTAATTAGTAAGTCTACCATATTATATTAATTTTTTAAGCTAACATGATTTTCTTTTGTTTTTATACAGAGAACATTTTCTAAAAAGATTTTCTCTGAGTTCTGATTCACGATTTTCTACTTAAGCTCCTACAACACTCTAGTAGTTTGATTATTCAGTACAGTGGAGTCACTTTTAGACTTGTTATTATCTTCGTTACCACCATATAAATAAAGCATTATGGTTTATATTCAGATATGGATTTCTTTTTAGGTATTGAAGTAGATTTATGATCGTTTCATGAAATCTATCTATATAGTAGTGTTTTTATTTGGGATTATAGTGTCTTATGTATCAAATGCCCCAAAATGTTACATCATAGCACCATTAACATACTCGAAAATATGTGAAACTTCTTTAAAGACTCCTAATTGTTGTGCACAAAAGCAATAGTGTCTTTGTCTCTGTCTCTCTCTCTCTCTCTCTCTCACACACACACACACACACACACACACACACACACACAAGGTTATGGACCCATTTGCTGTTTCACAGCAACAGAAACATCATTTTTGGGGGGCTAAATTCCAGTTCTTTTGGAATTTTTTATTTGGTGGCCTGAATTTCAGTATCACTTCCAAGGTTTTTGTTTTATTCTTCATGTTGGGCCCCCATCAATTTATATTATTTTGTTTGTTTAAACACTGGGGTTAGTTAAATATGTTAAGGAATAAATTGCTGACTGGTACAACGAATGCCTATATTTTACCATCCTGCTTTAGAACTTAAAAATATTAATGATATCCTATTAAATGTTTATGAATTTCTGTGACCTGCCTCCAAAAGGGGGCAGTACAACTTTGGTATTTGACTTGTGAATGCCTTTTTTTTTTCCAAAGCATTCTCTTGTTTGCCCATAAAATTTCTTGTGATTCTTAATCATAGATTCATATAATCATGGATTTGGAAGGGACCTTCAAGGTTACCATGTTTCGTAGGGAATTTAAGCATACCTTCTGATGTTGAAATTCCTTCTTTGATATCCCTATCTTTTGTCCAGTAATTCCATCTACCACCTTACCTCATTTTATTGCACTTCACAAATATTACTTTTTTTCATTTTTTGCACACATTGAAGGTTTGTGGCAGCCCTGCATTGGGCAAGTCTCTCAGTGCCATTTTTCCAACAGCATTTGCCCACTTTCTGTCTCTGTGTCACATTTTGGTAATTCTTGCAATATTTCAAACTTCTTCATTATTATTACATTTGTTATAGTGATCAGTGACTATGACTTGTTGGAAAGCTCAGGTGGTAGCATTTTTTAGCAATAAAGTGTCTTTTAATTAAGGTATGTACATTGTTTAGACATAACTCTAGTGCACACTGAATAGACTATATATAACATTTATATGCACTGGGGAACCAAAAAGTTCATTTGACTCACTTTATTGTAATATTTGCTTTATTGTGGTGATCTGGAACCAAATCTACAATATTTCCAAGGTATGCCTGTATGCTTTTAGCATAATCCTGAACAATGAAATCAGCAGTAATTATCACTGTTGCTTTTCTTCTCTTCTCTTCTCTCTCTCTGTTTTTTTTTTTTTCCTCTGTAGACCCTCTTAGTATTGAAAAAATATTTTATTTCCAGCATTCTGGAAATGTAGGCAACTCCTGTTAATGATGATAATGGGAAAAAGAGGAACGTGATGTTTTTAAAAAGAAAATGGAAGTGATGTCAGTGGTAGCAATTTCTAAAGGTACCATGAGAAGGATAACAGGTATATATTGCTAGAATGTCTGATAGAGACTACTGAGTCAGGAGTCAGAAAGGCAAGAGGCAGAACCTGAGAAGATATGATGATAGTATCAATATCATCCTAGTCATAAATTTTAACATTGCCAACACTTAGAGCAAGGCAGAGAGCAAGGTCACTAGTATATTTATCATTTCTGCAAGTAAAATAGCTTTAAAAAATATAATAAAGCTATATAGAATAGTTTTATAGTTTATTTCTATAACACTGCCACAGAGGAAATCCTTGAAAAGTTCTGGTTTCCATTTGAAAGAATAAATGGAAATGATTTCTTTGTAATGTCTTTGTTTTATTGACAGTAAACCTATTAACCTAGACTTTCATTTTCACATGATTTCAGTCTCCAAATCCTGTTTTGTTTTTTTTTTAATTTTTATTTTTTCTCTACAACATACTTACTTTCTCAACCTTGAGTTCTCAATCCATAGTGGTCTTCAAGAACCTTATTTTTGAAGTTGGGAGAAACTACATAGAATTAGAGTAATAAATAAGCTGCCAACTCACTTACTAGGTCCCAACCCTATTAGTTCATTAATTATCTATCAGCCAGCCCAATAGGATAACAAGCATAATGAATTTGTTATTGCCAGAATATTAATATGCATGTTCTTGGTACACTATTTGACAAAATGTTGTACATAATTCTTTCTGCCCAGAAAGGTTAGCTCTCAAGGTGTTTGCATATTACTATACCCAAAAATCACTCACTGGTATTTCCCAAATAACAGATGTAATTAAGGTGGTCTGTAGTTCTAGAGAATGCTGGTGGGGAAAGAAAATAAGAAGAAACAAAGATTGCTGCTTTCCTTTCTCTAATGAAAAATAAATGTCATTTACTATTACACTTTAAATAGCCTGGTTATTATCAACCTTTATAGAAAGAACTTTAGTTTCTTTGGACTTTAAATATAGTTTCTTAACTGAAGCCAGATCATCTGGACAAGTTACAAGAGGGCTAAAGACAAGGCCTAATTTGGTGGACAGGATTTAGAATTACGTATGGTTCTTTGTTTTTTACGATGACAGGGGTGTATCCAATGAGGGAATTCTATGCTGTTCAACTAAATAGAACAGTTGCATTAAAACCATAAATAAAAGTTATGGAAGGTGCCCTAAATAAGTGATCTGGAATAAACCTAATAACGGACTTAACTGGTACTAAGCAATGGCTTGAATACACTCAGGCTAAGATTATTCTCTGTGCTAAAAACAGTTGAGAAAAAAAATCTTCCATTCATTGTATGATTAGAACTCTTGACATACTGAAGAAATTTGGAAACTTTAAAAAAGCAGACATGGCAAATAAGCAGACAAGGGTTAAATACATTTTTAATTCTTTGAATGTTTCATTTTTATTGAAATAAAAGACTGAAAGGTTTTATTTTATTCCATAGTGTTTTGTTGTGATCTGTTGCCATTCAGCCACATATGAAGTTTGTGCATTAGATTTTTTTAAAAAGTCACCTATTAGAATAAATGGGATCTTGAGGTCTACAAAATTACATTCTGCATATGCTATGAGAGCAATCACCTATAGAAGTTTAGGTTTTGGTGGTTGACCATCCAACTCTTGATTTCGGCTCAGGTCATGATCTCGGAGTCATAGGATCAAGCCCTGCATGGAGCTGGGCGTGGAGCCTGCTTGAGATTTTCTCCCTCCTCCTCCCTTTGCCCTTCCCCACCACACTCACACTTTCTCCCTCTCTTAAAAAAAAAAAAAAAAAAAAAAAAGGAAGTTTAGGTTTTGATGTAGTCCCATAGCTCAGGGAAGTAGAAAGCATGTTTTCTTTCTGTAAAAACTGCCAAAATTGAGAGGGCTATCCTATTTTAAGAAGGTATAGTTTCTCATAAAAAAATTTTTAATGAGTTAAAACCATAAATATAGGGGTGCCTGCGTGGCTCAGTCTTTAAGCGCCTGCCTTTGGCTCAGGTCATGATCCCAGGGTCCTGGGATCGAACCCTGCATCGGGCTCCCTGCTCTGCAGGAAGCCTGCTTCTCCCTCTCCCACTCCCCCTGCTTGTATTCCCTCTCTTGCTGTGTCTCTGTCAAATAAATAAATAAAATCTTAAAAAAAAAAAACCATAAATATAATATCCCAGCATTGAGCCATACTTAATCTTAATGTCATTAGCCTTATAGAACATCACATTCGAAGCAAGACTGAGGTTTTTAGGATAAATCTTTAGTATTTATTATGCTTTATTATGTAAATTGTACAGGGACTTTATTCTTTAAATTGTACAGAAATAATAGAATGTATGTAGCACTAAATGAGGGCTTAGAAATCATCTCTTTGTGAGAAGAGTTGAAAGTGGACCCCCATGGTACTCTCCTTAGAGTGGGAAAGCTGATAAACCTTGCAAAAGGGTGGAAGGTGTAAGGCAGAAATTTATATGAAGATACATTAAGTAAGGCTTCCAGAACTACTGGAGATTTAGTTTAATGGACAGTGACTTCAAAAAATACTGTAGATAATTGTAGACTGCATGAGTTTGAAATCTAGCTCTGACAGTTATTGACTGTAATACCTTGGACGAGTTAATCTCTCGGTTCCTCAATTTCCTTATCTGTACAATGGAGATGATAATAGTACTTCTTAGGATTGTTGTAAAAATTAAATTAATTAATGATAGTTAGATTTAGAAATCAATAAATGTTAGCTCTCATTACTGTATTTCAAAGCAAGGAAGAAGTGTCAGCATTTTAAAAAAATGTTGCAGACACTATTATCTATAAGTTTGTATTTTTAAAGTGTAATATGTATACTTTGAATTCTTTTGTGATATATTGTGTTATTTACAGAGTTATTGGTTCTTATTAAAGTGTGTAATTTTCCTAAGGAAACACTAAACCTGTTCCCTACAACATTTGTGTTAAGTATATTTAAATAGAGTCTAATTTATTTTTTAAAATGTGCATTCTTGTTAATTCATTGTTATTATTAACAGCAATTATTGCACCATTACCCTCAGTTAACTAAAATTACCTGGATTATGAGACATTAAGAGAGTTGGGTGTGGTAGCCTCAAAAGAGATGAAAAAGTTCTTGCAGCATAGGGAAATTATAATTTTTAAATCATTAATAGTTGTGAAGCATACTAAAGAGAAAAGCTGGATGCCTCACTGAATCATTGTAAAATGCTATACTCAGTTACTGGGAAGACCAACAAATAAAATCATCATCATATTTATTAAATGCTTTCAGGCTAGGGCTTGTTGGGAAATTATAATTTAGTTAAGGGAATAAAACAAACATGCCAAATCTTAATAATAAAAGATAGAAATAAGGGACCATAAGTGAGTACCTGATTAATTACCTAAGTAATTTGCAATAATTAGTCCTGGAAATCAGAAGAGAAAGAAAGCTTTTAGTGTCAGATTGATGGAAATTTCCTTCAAGGAGGAAGCAATATTTGAGCCAAGTTTTGGTTGATGAAGAGATGAGAGATAAACAGCAAAAGGCAGCTAAGGTCAAATAGTAAGAGATCATGAATCTTGCCAAAAGACATTGGGACTTGAATGCATAGCTGTAAACCAGAGGCAGACTTGCATCTGATCCTGCAGATTTGAGAGGTGGAATAGATTCGTGTTCATGAAGACATTTGGGAAGTCCATGATTGTTTACTAGCTATTAAGCAGCACTAGGTCTGGGAAAAGAATCAACTTTAGTCATAAACTAAAGATTGATGTTAACTTAGAAAAACCTGGTCTTTACCCCAGTGCCCTAACACTATCTTGACAGGAATTATCATATTTCATTTATAACAGGCAATTGATAAAATTGATATATTATGCATGTAGAAAGAATACTTTATTAGGAGCACCTCCATAGTAGGTAGGTAAGTGAAAATAAGTATAGTTTTCTTTAAAGGTTTAGTAGTTATTGAGATCACCATCCTTATGTAGAGCAGAGAATTGGATATTTACCCCTATTTATTAGACTTTTCTTTTTCAGAAAGAATCTAAAGAATATGTGTGTATGAATATATTATTTTTATTACAAAGTATTTCTGGACCTGTTTATAAGAAGTTTCAGAGCTAAAATGTTAACAGCCTATTTCATATTATTTTTAGTAACTTATGTTAGTGTGTATGTTGAAGGAAATGACTCAAGACTTTTTCTTTAAAAAAATTTTAGCTTTGCTCTTAGAGCAAATGATACTAGAACAGCTTTTCCCCCCTGCTAAGTTAGGGCCAAAAAATATTTAATTCTGAGACATTGAGGGCATGTTTGTAGTTATATGTGTAGTTTTAGGTTAAATTCTCATTACAGAATATAATCTAGTTTTTTCTTGTTTGCCACAGTATTTTGTTGATTACCTATACAGTTTACTTAGGAGAATAGCACAACTTACAAAATATATTATCCATAAACATTATTTTAGTTTATCTGCATTGATTTATTGCTAAAGTCTTACTTACATTTAAAGTTATTTCTTATCCTGAGCATCTCAGGATTATCTTTTAAGATTAGAAATATTACCTTAGAATAAAACTCAAGAAGTATTTTTATAAATGCTAATAATGAGTCTAGTAGTAGTGTTCATAAGTTCTTATACCACTATTTTATAGGAACTATAGACCTTTTGCATTATAATCACCAGAGATGTCTGTAAAAATAGACAATCCATGGCCTTAGCCTAGTTTCTCTGAATCAAAATCTCCAGCATGACACCTGGCAGGAATCTACATTTTAAAGTAGTACCTTTCGTTCCTTAAGTGCATTGTACTTTGAAATTCACTGCAACCACCGTTTATGTCATACTTGTTAGTAGTCAGATTAGCAAGTTTTCAGTAGTTTTCATAGATATCTGTAGACAATATTTTTTTGAAGTTAGTCTTATTGATCTGTAGAAATTAAATGAAATAATTGCAGTGAGATTGTTTCTTCGCCTGAAGAACAGATATCCTTCCTTAGTGGCTTTTAAAAAAAAATATCTACACCCTGGCCCAATATCTAAGAAATATACCGAGTCTCAATATAGTTAAAAGTGTCCCGAGTGTTTTTAATGTGCAGCTGCGACTGAGAAACTACACAGATGAGAGATCTACACTAATGACCAAAAGGAATAATCATGTTGTTTAATCCAAAAATTATTGATGTTTGGCTTGGGAATCCATAGTACTCAAAACCACGTACTAAGGGTATGGCACTCCGGCCTCCAAATCCTATTTCCCTAACTGCTTGTCTTAGGCTTCTTTAAAAAATCAAGGAGAGTCAGAGTCAAAATCTTTCAGCAAAGAACATTTTCTCTGGGTAATCCTAATTCTCTCTTAGTGGCAATTTCTCTTAAAAGACTTCTGCAAAGCTTCCCTAGGTTGGTGGAAAGTACTGACTGGGTAATTTAAGTGATATTGACCTTTTTTTATGAGGACAATAACTAGTTGATCTCTATGATACTGGCATTTATAAGCAACTCAGATGTAATCAAGAATATATTTTTGTAATCTATTTTGAATAAGGAAATATTTTCTAGGGTAGGGCTATGTTCATGTAGGACATCAGAATCAATGTATTTAAAATTATATATTTTTTTAATGTTTTATTTATTTATTTATTTATTGAGAGCAAGCACAAATGGGGGCTTGGGGGGAGAGGCAGAGGGAGATGGAGAGAGAGAATCCCAAACTCGGAGCTCGATCCCACAACCCTGAGATCACAACCAGAGCTGAAATCAAGAGTAGGAAGCTCAACCAACCGAGTCACCCAGGCATACCTAAAATTATATTTCTTAACAATGCTTATAGAAGCTAAGTAGCCAGATAAAATTAGTACTGTAGAAAGTATAAAATTTTATGACATGAATCAAAATATGTATTCATAGAAATTTCTGATTCTTCTAAATAGAAAAATCTCATTATTACTACTGTTTATTTATATAAAATATGTCCTATGAGATACACTTCCCCTTATCCAAATTTACCAAATAAAGTCATAAAGAATAATTTTGACATCTGCTTTTATATTTAAAATAAATGAAACAATATTTATATCCTCAAATTCATGATATTTTCTTGTTTCTTTTTTAGATGCTTTTTGAGGAAATCAGTTTCTACGTGTGGCAAGTAGACATTGAAGGTTATATGGTTTACAGACAAGATCTTTAAAACATAGATACTCAAGGTAAGTAATAAAGACAACATCATGAATAATCTCATTTAAATGACTAGGATTTCCAGACTGTACTTTGAGTTGCAAAACTGGCTTTATCACTGGCCCTACCTAAGCAACCTCAAAACCACATTCATTCATATTCAGACACAAATTTGTATGCCCTAACACTATCTTGACAGGAATTATCATATTTCATTTATAACAGGCAATTGATAAAATTGATATATAATTATGGAAGTATATAAACCAATTAAGAAGAATGGAGAAGAAATGAAGTAGCTTCCATTAAAACTGTGAGCAGAACTTGGTAGTGTTTAATTTGAAAGAATAATTAAACAAAAACTACTATCCATTGCACTTTCTTCTTAATGTACTATATTCATTAATCAGTTCCTTAACTACATTAGAAACTTGTTCTTTAACCACTCCAAAAAACCCTGTCATAGTTTCAAATACTCACAGTATTACCTCTGAATACCAAACCTCTTTTCACTATTTCTCGAGTACCCAAAGATTTGTCTTGATCCATCATATCCTTTCATTTAGCATGTTCTGCTCATGCCTCCCATGACTGCTTACATGCTTACATTACTAAGTAAATTTTTGAATATATTTTGGTAAAATTTTGAGTGAGATATGAGGAGTACAAAATGCAAAAAAGGTATTTTAAAATAATGTTGCATGTCAGGCAGGTACAATGTAACCTTGGAGAGTATGTGACCAGTAAATGGGGCGCTTTTGTTCAGCTCTAGAATCCTCTCTAGGTGGAAATAAGAGACCTGTAAAATCTGATTTTATGATTTTTTCGGAAGAAACAAATATGGATTTTGAAAAGTCCTAATTTTTTAATGTCAGCACAAAATTTTGCCTGTGAAAAAACCTACTTTTGCCAACTGTGTGAACCAAATAAAACAGTTTACAGCCTCTGGTGCTGAAATTTTTTCCCTTTGTTCTATTTTTCTTTATTCTTTTAGAGTGCAAGTACTTTAGAGTCTATTTTTTCTTCTTAATTTGTGGGTAGCAGCTTACTGATTTGCTAGTTTTTTGTGATGAATATTGTCAGAAATGACTTATCTTGAAAATATAAATGACATTACTTATTTCTAATTCATTTCTATAGTTACATATGGTGAGTTGGTTACTTGGAACAGCTATTCAATTGTTTTCTGAATTATAATAATTAGACAATTATTTTTGTAGTTCCTTCATCTCCACAAGCTAAAACCAGATCCTTCCAATTTAAGAAAAAATAGCCATTAAGGAATTTTTTTTTTTTTTAAAGGATCTTTTGCATAGAAAACAGAGCTAAACATGCTCCTTAGTTCATTGTACATTGTCATCATTGGTCCATGCAAAGTACTGATATTATTTATTTATACATTTTATTTTTGGTTCTAGTCCCATACCCCTGACCTTGACCCATAAGGAACCATTCTAATATGATAGTCATTATAATAACTACTGAAACGCTCTCTTTGGTTTATATGTATTTTCATAATGTGAGTATTGTTTTATATACATGTGTTTTTAAATATTTTAAACAGAAAATTTCAAATAAATAAAAAAAAAAGAGAATATATTATGACCCTTCATGGGTCTCTCAGTTGGGCTTGTGTTAATTATATCTCCACCCTGCCCCCTCCCCCATTTTATGTATATAAAATTTTATTATGCATATATGATATTATGCTGTGTATCTTGTTTTGTACCCTATTTTATTTTATTTAACCTTATGTGTTTATCATTTACTTAACGTTGTCATGTTTACATTGCTTCTAACTGCTGCATAGTATTCCACAGTTTGTAGCTACCATGTTTTAACTATCCATATTTCCCAGTGATTGCCACCCAGATTTTCTGTCACAACAAACACTGCTATGATAAATAGCCTCATACTTGTTTTATCATGGAACTTTGCAAGGATTTCTTTGGGATATATATCCAGGAGCACAACTGCTGGTAATAGGATACATGTTTATACTTAATTTGACAAAGTCCTGCCAGTTGCTCTCCCAGTAACCCTCTCATTTCTGTCAACCCTTGACATTATTGAGCTTGCTAATATTTTCCACCTCATGTGCATAATTTTATAGCTTATTGTTTTAATTTTAATTCCTCTTATCAGTAATGAGTTTGAATACATTTTCATCTTTTTATTGGCCTTTTGGCTTCCCTTTTCTGAAATTGCTTGTTTGTACTCTTTATTTTTCATATGGGTTCTTGTCTTTTGATAAATGCTCTTTAAGAGTTTGTTGTATATTCTAGATATTCATTTCCTGTTAGTTTTAGATATTAAAAACTATCTGCTTCCATTATTTCAACTTTTTAATTTTGTGCATGATGCTCTTTGAGTAGACATCAATATTTTAAATATTTAATTAAAATATTTTCTTGATGTCTATTGTTTGTGAAGAGAAATAGTACTGATTTTTTGAAACTTTATCTTGGTTTTAACAACATTGCTGAGTTCTCTAATTCTTAATAGGTTCTTTTTTCTAGATAGATGATCATATATCAGTTCCAAATAATGAAAGTTTTCTTTCTACCTCTCCCATCCTCATACTTTTACTTTTTTCTTCTTTCTAATACCTTTGATCAATTCTTCTGGAAGTATGTTAAACAAGTAGTAATGGCAGTGGGCATCCCTAACTTATGCCCAGTCTTAAAGAGGATGCATCTAGTATCTCACTTCTCACTCAAGTATAATGCTTGCTGAAAGTTTTTAATATATAACCTTTACTAAATTAAGAAAGTTCTTCTATTTCTAGCTTGGTATGTATAAATAGCTATTGAACCCTACAAAATGTTTTTTATGCATCTTTGAAACAATCACATGACATTTATCCTGTAGTATATTAACGCTGTGAATTATATGAATAGAATTTCTAATATGAAACCATCCCTGCATTTCTAGTTTACATCCTACTTGATCATGGCATATTATTTTTAACATGTTATTTTTTGGTTAGCAAAAATTTTATTTAGGATTTTCGAATCTACATTGTTTAAGTGTAATCTGCTGTAGTTGTTTTCTCTTCATTTCCCTTGTCTTATTTTGCAATTAAGATTACACTAGCCTAATAAAATAAGATGGGCAGCTTTTACTCATCTATTTTCTGAAAAAACTTTACAAGATATGAATTTACTATTTCTTTAATGTATGTTAAAACTCATTTTAAACTATCTAGTTCTGAGCATTTTTTCGAGATTTTTTTGAATGCTATTGATGTCTTTAAGCAGTTTTTGATCTATTCAGATTTTTTCCTCTGTTTCTTCCAGTCTCCTCCCATAGGTACTGATGACACCTGACGGTCTCCTCACCTGCATGTATAGCCCAGACCCAGTTTCCTTTGACTGGGGAAAAACCTAGACAGTCTCAGTGTACACATCTAACTGAGCCATGGAATGGTCACCCCCCGCCTTTTGAACTAACCAGGGATTCAGTGTTTTAACCCTGACCAATGGGCTCTGATGTTGCTTCACTTAAATTCCCACTGCCACATACCTAAATTAATTCTGTACTCCATTAGTTCTCTACTATTCCACAAACAGAAACTTTGGTTAAGAATGCCCTGTATTGACTTCTTTCATCTTCTAAAACTTTTGCCATACTTCTGGTTACATGTGTTAAGGTTATGTAAAAAGTAAATATTTTGACAAAAGAATAACTAAGATATATAAGTTCAGGGAAGGTAAGTATTGGTAAAAGATAGGCAATCATCTGGTCTAATGTCCTTTACAGTATATACCAAATTGTAGTTAACTCTAGAAGATTTTCACTTCACCTCCAGAATTTGAAACTTTATAGTAACCATGTATTATTAAAAGAAAAATTAAGGGTATTTCCACTTACAAAAATAAAAAAGAGTAGAGATTATAAGCAAGAATTTCATAGACCCACTAATAAGAAACTGTCAATAAACATATAATGGTTATAATTTTTGATACAGTTGAGGGTTTCTACCATCTTATTTGTTTTTTCACACACCTGTGTATCTTCTTTTTAATCTTTTCTTACTTAAAAATAACAGCTTAGTATTTATATATCTTCCCTAAAGAGATTCTTATACATTCTGACATCCTGTTGTCTCTCTCACCTTCCCCAATTCCATCATGTTGCAACTATCTAAACAAAAAACTCTTGCAGTCAATTTTTCTTTTTCTTCGCTGCTAGCTATTTTTAAAGACAACAAACTTTACCAAGATACTCTATCAGCATTACTTTATACGCCATTGTTTAAATAAGTGTAGTATTTTTTCTCTTTTTCCTTTAAAAAAAATTATTTTAATTCCAGTGCAGTTAACATACAGTGTTATATTAATTTCAGGTGTACAATATAGTAATTCAACAATTCTATACATTTTCAGTGCTCAGCATGATAAGTATACTTTTAATCCCCTTCACCTACTTTACCTATCCCCCCACCCACCTCCCCTCTGGTAAACATCAGTTTCTTCTCTATAGTTAAGAGTGCTTTTCAGTTTGTCTCTTTTTTTCTTTGTTTTGTTTCTTAAATTATACATATGAGTGAAATTCTATGGTACTTTTCTTTCTCTGACTGATTTATTTCACTTAGCAGTATGCCCTCTAGATCTCTCTATGTCTTTGCAAATGGCAAGATCTCATTCTTTTTATAGCTGAGTAATATTCCATTGTGTATATATACCATATCTTCTTTATCCATTCATCTATAGATGAAGACGGGCTGTTTCCATATCTTAGCTGTTGTAAATAATGCTGTAATAAACAGAGGGGTGCACATATCTTTTCAAAATAGTGTTTTTGTATTCTTTAGATAAATACCTAGTAGTGAAATTGTTGGATCATGGCAATTCTATGTTTAATTTTTGGGGGAACCTGCATACTGTTTTCCACAGTGACTGTACCAGTTTGCATTCCCATCAAGAGTGCAAGAGGGTTCCTTTTTCTCCACATCCTTGCCAACACTTGTTGTTTCTTGTGTTTTTTATTTTAGCCATTATGAGAGGTATGAGTTGATACCTTGTTGTAGTTTTGATTTGCACTTCCCTGATGATTAAAGATGTTGAACATCTTTTCATGTGGGTGTTGGCCATCTGTATGTCTTCTTTGAGAAATGTCTGTTCATGTCTTCTGCACGTTTTTAATTGGATTATTTGATTATTTTGGGGGGGTATTAGGTTGTATCAGTTCTTTATATATTTTGGGTTCTGACCCTTCATTAGATGTGTCATTTGCAGATATCTTCTCCCATTCAATAAGTTACCTTTTAGTTTTTTTATTATGTTAATGACCATACATTACATCATTAGTTTTTGATGTAGTGTTCCATGATTCATTGTTTGCGTATAACACCCAGTGCTCCATGCAGAACGTGCCCTCTTTAATACCCATCACCAAGCTAACCCATCCCCCCCCTTCCCTCTAGAACCCCCAATTTGTTTCTCAGAGTCCATAGTCTCTCATGGTTCGTCTCCCCCTCCAATTTCCCCCCCTTCATTTTTCCCTTCCTACTATCTTCTTTTTTTTTTTTTTAACATATAATGTATTATTTGTTTCAGAAGTACAGGTCTGTGATTCAACAGTCTTACACAATTCACAGTGCTTGGACATTTGAATAGTAGTCTGAGTCTCTGCAGATATGGGGGCAGTCAATTTTTGTTTCAAGGCAATGATAGAAAAGAATCAAAAACAGAACTCTAACAGTTCACTTCCAGTTTTGTCCTCCCACAGTCGATAGGCTGCCTCCTGCCCTAGAGCCCTGGGTTCCAAGGCCCAAGCACATTTACCAGTTCACAACAGTCCTCTATACCACCCTGCCTTCCCTAAGAATTTTCAAGTTTTCTCATTCTTGGCTTTTTCTGTCTATAATTCCTACTGGAGTTGATGCTTAGAGAGAGATTCAGCAGTTGTTCTAGTCCAACATCTTCGTGTTATCTTCCTGGAAGAAACTCTAACAAAAGAAACAACTCTGGAGGAAACTCTAACAAAAGCTTTACAGGTGTGTACTGATTTACCCAGGGATCACATTTCTAAAAATTTTTCCTAAGTGTATTATCAAGGATTATTTGGTGTGTCTGGGTCACTCATTTGGTTAAACGTCTGACTCTTGGTTTCGGCTCAGGTCATGGTCTCAGGGTCCTGGGATCAAGCCCCACACTCAGCAGGTTGTCTGCTTGAGATTTTCTCTCTCTCCCTTTCCCTCTGCCCCTCCTCCTGCTGGCTGTCTTTCTCTAAAATAAGAAAATACATCTTTAAAAAAAAGAATTATTTTATCATGATGTTTGAAAACAACTAAAATGGCCAACAAATGTCCAACTAAAATGTTCAACATATATTGATAGAATAAACTATTCTGAGATAACTAACTTTTCACTACTCATTTTTGTTTTTTAAAAAAGTGAATGTCTACACACATGCTCCAAAATGTAACAGAGATTATCTTTTAGTATAAAATGATGGGTGAATTTATTTTTGCTCTCCTTTTATATGCTTTCCTAAGTTGCTATAATAATCATATGTTGCTTTTGTACTCCAAATTACTGAATAAATACATATATTTTAATAAAGCAGAAGCAATCAACTGGAATGTGGGGGGTTGGATGTGCCAAGCATTAGTTTGCATTTTTCTTCTCTGTTTGTTCATTTGATTTTTTTCTGAAAGTTTGAAATTGAGGGAAAGAAGTAAAAAACAATTAATTTATATAATTTTCATTGCCTTATCAAAATAAGGAAACTAATTCATCCGAATAGTCAGACATTTTTTTTTAGAGGTGTAAAGAACAGAGGACATCACGATGACTTGTACTATTTATTTAGAAGGCTTATTTGACCTTTGTGGGCTTGCATAGATAGCCTTTATTTGTGGATATTTAACATTAATTTTATATTTGTATTAAAATGTTTTCAAACTATTTTACTTCCTATCTCTAACTCTAACATTCTTATGAAGAAGGTATTGTGTCTACTTGATCATGGATCCTCATACATATGGCACATATGTCCTCTGAGCTCACTGAGAATGGCATGGACTGAGGGCTGGCCTCTCCCCATATGTAATGCCAGATACAGTAGCAAATCCAGGGGAAAACAGACCAAGAATTGACAGGGATGATGTAATTAGCAAAGACTTTAACACAGCTAATTGTTTACATATTCAGGATTTAAAGAAAAATATTAAAATAATGATGACAGTCATGGAAAATATGTTCTTTAGCTCTAGAAATTCCCACAGATGAAATGAAATATCCACTGGATGGGTTAAGCAATGCATTAGACACTGCAGGTAAAAATATAAGTGGACTTTAAAGAAATTTTCCAAGCAGAAGCAGGGAGTAAGACAACTGAAAAAAATAAATAAATAAAATGAATGTCACCTCAGTGTCCTGATACCACGTGATCTAAAAAAAAATGTGTAATTGGAGTTCCAGGAGGAAGAAATATTTGAGAAATAATGACCAAACTTTTTCCACATTTCATGAAAAACATAAACTCATGAAACCAAGAAGTTCAACTAATTTCAAACAGGAAAGAAAACCACACCAAGACATCATTTCTGAAAGCCAGTAATAAAAAGAAAAATCATAAAGGCCCAGAAAAAAGACACATTACATACAAAACACAAGAGATAAAAAATTTACTGACTTCTCTACGGAAACAATGAAAATCAGAAAACACTGGAAAGAGATCAGCACCAAAAGAAAACTATGAACTTAAAATTATATATCCAGCAAATAATCCAAAATAATGGCATTTTCAGATAAAACAACAAAGTAATTGAGGGAATTTATTGCCAGCAGACGTTTGTTACAAGAAATATTGAATGAAGTCTTCAGGCAGAAGAAAAATGGTATTAGATGAGACACAATTCACACAAAAGAATGAAAAGCCACAGAAATAGTAAATACATAGGTCAAGATAAAAGACTGGTTTTTTCTCATTAAAAATTTTTAAAAGATAATTCAAAGTCAAAAATTGAAATACCATGTGATCTAATAATTCTACTACGGGTATTTACCCAATGTGAATGGAAACATTAATTTGAAAAAAATATGTGCACCCCTGTATTTATTGCAGCATTATTTACAATAGCCAGGATACAGAAGCAACCTAAATGTGCATCCATAAATGAATGGAGAAAGAAGATGTGACATAAATATATATTGCAATATTACTCAGTCATAAAAAAGAATGAGATCTTGCCATTTGCCACAACATGGATGGACCTAGAGGGTATAATGCTGAGTGAAATGAGTCAGACAGAGAAAGCCAAATACTATATGATTTCACTCATATTGGAATTTGAAAAACAAATGAACAAAGAAAGAAAAAAAGAGACAAACAAAAAATAAGACTCTTAAATACAGAGAACAGGTGGTTGACTGAGGGGAGTTGGGTGGAGGGATGGGTGAAATAGATAAAGGAAATTAAGAATACATTTCTTGTGATGAGCACTGAGTAATGTATAGAATTGTTGAATCATTATATTATACACCTGAAATGAATATAACACTGTTAATTATACTGAAATAAAAAATATTTTTAATTAAAAAATAATTGTTTAATCAAAAAAGTAATAAAAAATATGAAATATTGTGAGGTTTTTGATGTATGTAGTGGTAAAATGTATGACAATGGGGGAAAAATGGGAGGGAGAATTGGAGGTAAAATGTCACAAGATTTTTATGTTATTTAGGAAGTGATATGGTATTATTTAAATCTATGCTGTGATAAGTTAAAGTTGCATATCTAAATCCCAGAATAACCACATACAGAGAGATGACTAATAACTCAATAGAGGAGTATAGTGGGATACAATAAAATTGAATTTATTCAGAAGAAGGCAGAAACAGAAGATGAAAGAAGAGATGGGTCAAATAGAAAATAGCAAGATGGTAGGTTTATATCCAACTATATAATAATTATATTAAATGTAAATTGTCTAAACACTCCGGTGAATTGGTATATTTTGGTAGACTAATAAAAATCTAGTAAACAAACTCACAAGGGTTGGCAAACATTTCATCAAAGGATAGATAGTAAATATTTTAGGTTTGAGGACCATACAGTTTCTGTTACAACTACCCAATTCTGCTGTTGTAGCCCCAGAAAACAGCCATAGACAAAATGTAAACAAGTGGTTGTGTCTGTGTTTCAGTAAAACTTTATTTACCAAAAAACATAGCTCTCCCACGGGCCATAATTTGCCAACCCTTAGTATACTGGATAGAGGAAGTACATTTTAAATATAAAAGACACAGGTAGATTAAAAGTAAAGTGAACCATGCTAACAAAAATCATCAAAAGTTGAAGTGGCTAAATTAATATTAGACAAAATAGACATCTAGACAAGAAGAAAAGCACCTTTACCGTAGATAAAGGGGAAATTTTGTACTGATAAAAGACATCACGACATCAGGAGGACATACCGTCATGTGTGTATACCTAACAATACATCTTAAAAATACATGAAACAAAAACTGATAAGTATTGAAAGGAGAAATAGACAAATCCACAGTTATAGTTGGGTGTTTCAACTGTCCTCTTTCAACAGTTCTTAGAACAAGTAGACAAATCAGTAAGTAAATAGAGACCTTGCACAACAGTAAAACCCAACCTGACCTAATTGATATTTATAGAACATATATCCAAAAACAATAGACTATGAATTCTTTAGCACTCTGCATGGAACATTCATTATGATAGATTATATGCTGGACCATAGAACAAGTCTCAGTAATTTTAGAAGATTTAAAATCATCCAGAATATGTTCTGTGCGGGGGAAGAAAAAACAGGATTAAGTTACAAACCAATAACAAAAAAGTATGAAAAATTCCCAAATATGTGGAAATTAAGCATCATACTTCTAAATAAGCTATGAATCAATAAGACATCCTAAGGGAAGTTAGGAAATGCTTTAAACTGAATGATAATAAAAACACATAGAAAATTTGTGGAATATAGTTAAGTGCTTAAAGAGAAATTTATAATTTTAAGAAAAAGCAAAGTAAATTAAACCCAAAGTAACTAGAAACAAGGAAATAATATAAAATCAGAAATCAGTAAATTAGGAAATACCAAACAATAGAAAGATTAGTGAAAGCAAGAGGTGGTTCTTTGGAAATACCAATAAAACTGATAAACTTCTTGCTAGGCTGATCTAGAAATAAAAGAGAGAAAGGAAAAGCCACTAAAATAGCCTGTGGGGAATCTTGGTGAAAGCCCTCAACTTGAGTCACGTGGCATTCTAGTCTGGCTGCTATCCCTGATGGCACAGGTATCATTCTGGAATATCTCTTCCTTGTTTGTGAGATTCCCTTTTTCTCTTTTCTATGTGAAACTCCTGTTTCTTAAACCTTTTTTTCTTTTGTTCTCTCATTTTTGTGGAGTGAATTTTCCAGAGGTTTCTTGAGAAAAGATGTATAGGAGGTAATTTTAATTCTGGTGTGTTTTTTTTTTTTACTCCTGTATTACTTTAAAAAAAATTATAGTTGACATATATCATTATTTTCAGGTATACAACATAGTGATTCAACAATTAGGTACATTACAAAGTGCTCACCATGATAAGTGTAGTTCATATCTGTTATCAGAGTTGTTACAGTATCATTGACTCAATTCCCTATGCTGTACTTTTTATTCCCAACATTCTCACTAAGTTTTAAATTTCCATAGACATTAGATTTTTTCCACTTTGGTTTCATTTATATCACCTTAACCTGTCATGTTTTGTAAAGGTAATTAACAGTAGCTGTTTAAAAATGTTTTTGCACCACCATTAAAAAATAGTTTCTATTTAGTGGCTGTAACTACACAAGGGAAGTACTCTGAAAAACTCTCTCTGTTAAAAAAGAAAATTCCAGAAGACATTTCTATTAAAAGAATCAATTCCCTTCAAGAAACTTCCTTACTTAGAATCGTGTTTGCCAAAATAGATACATGTCCATTTGTGTAGATAACTTAAGATTTTTTTTCATCACTAATGTAAGACTTAGTATCTTGAAAACTTGTCTCTTGTGAAACACAAGAAGGTACACAATACAATAACCCAAGTGGTCAATGGGAAAACTGAGCTGGTCGATGGGAAAACTAATTCCTATTGTTATTTCATATAAATTTGAATGGAAATTGCTTAATTCATTCACAATGATTGGGACTATCTTACTGTGTCAAACATGGGGAATTTTTCTCTAGGCCAAATTGTGTGTGTGTGCATGTGTGTGTGTGTGTGTGTGTGTGTATGAATATATGTATGAGTATGTATATGAATATATATCTATATATACCAATATATAGATATATAACATGTATGTGATATAAACATTATATAGCTTTTTTGTTGTACATCCATCAACATTTACCAAACTTGGGAAATTAGTAGTTATTACTTGAAAAATATGTGGCAAATTGTATTTGCCAAAACTGACAACAGAAATATTTCTGATCCCACATGTTTTTCCAGAACCTTTCCACTCTTTCCTTAAGAGGTGAAATATTTCCTTTTTCCCTGAAATTTGGCTGCCTTGATGAGTAGATGTAGTGGAAGTGACACTAGGTAGCTGCAGAAGCTTAGTCATTATAGATAGTACAGCTCTGCCTGTTTCTCTTGGGGTGCTAACCCTTTGGACCCCAGCCCCCATATTGTGAGGAAGTCCAGGTCACATGAGAGGTCATATTGGGCATGTGATTAAGCAAATTTCAGATGATTCCACTCCCAGGTCTTCAAGCTGCCCCAATTGGCACTGAGTTGAGCAGAAACAAGCTATTATTGCTGAACTCTGCCTAAACTTGTAAACAATATCCATTGTTTATTCTGCAACAATAAGTAACTGGTACACAAAGGATTCTGTTTTCAGATAAGTTTGGAAAATACTTGATTGAACATCAAAGGAAGTTTCTTTTCTATAGGAAAGCCTTCATGTGCTAACATGTATGATGCTCTCCAAGAAGATCATAGAGTACTTTGTATAAAGCATCTCATATATTATTGGAGAATGCTTCTCCATAGTCATCATTTTAATGGCTATGTATTCTATTGATAAACCATTATGCTTCTTCATTTATCTTTGCTTGAACATTTAGGTTATTTACAGCATTTTGCTGTTACATGTGATTCAGGAAAAAAATATTTTTCCTTTTTTTTATTTGCAGAGACTTTATTCTTTGTAGTAGAATTATCATGCCGTAGCATCTGAAATTTTTAATGACTGGCTACACTAACTTCTAAAAAAGTTAAAATATTTTACATTACCATAATCAATACAGATTGCATTATTTTCTCCCAAGCCTTGATAGTTTTTAACATTATCCTTTTTAACTGCTGAAAGTGTAAAGGTGTACTGCAGAGTTGTTATAGTTTGAATTTCTTTAACTTGTTCCAAGATCGAACAAGACTGAACTCTTTTTAGATGCTTTTTTGTTTTGTTTAGCACTACAGTTGCCTGGGTTCTCATGGTCTCATGACAACTCTACTTCTGAATACCTAGTTTTGTTTCTCAGTGTCTGTGCTTTGGCTTCCTCATCCATAAAATGGGAATATGAATAATACCTATCTCATGTTCTTGTAAGGAGTAAATAAAATACTTCACATAAAGCACTTGACTTAGTTTTTTAATATTATATTATTTTAAACACTCAAAGAATGCTTAGTAAGCTTAGATTTTCTCATACAGAGAACTTGTAATGATTCTACGTTTTCATAGATTATGTGGATTGAAGATGTTAACATCTATAAAAAATATGTAAAATATCTCCACAGCAATACCTAGATTAGTGTTTAACTGAATAACTACTCTAGCTTATCCAAACTGATGCAAAAAACTAACCATTAGAAAGGCAAATAGTGTGGCAGGCTTTTGATGGTGATTTTAATATTAATACATTTTAGCATTTCAGTATTAATTCATACTTTCAACTGTGGCATTTGAAAGAAAAACAACAAATAATAAATACACTAATGTGTTAAAGGGGAAAACATTTGTTATCAATATAGAGTCTGTGAATTTCTTTATTGACACAGTTCTCTGTATTTCCTATGAGTGTCAACTCTACAAAGATATCAAAGTATACTTTAGTATACTATATATAGTATTATATATAGTATACTATAATTTAAAATATGACTAAAGTGATTTGACTTTTAAACAAATATATCATACCATGCAAATGAATGTTAAGTCCTCTAAAATAATCATCTTGAGAAATTGTATGTTTATCTCATGCTAACATTCCTTAAAAATTTGAAACTGCTCTTCTAGAATTGTTTTCTGAGCCTGAAATGCATTCTTTTGACTACGTTGTTAAGTTCCCTCATCTTCTTCAAACATTTGCTTAAATTTCACTTCCTCAACAAGACTTATCTCACCATTCTATTTCTTTTTTTTTTTCAGATCTATTCTTTTAGCAACTTTTGAAAATGGAGTACGGTATTAACTATAGTAACTGTGCTGTATATTACAGTGCCATGACTTATTTATCTTGTAATTAGAAATTTGTTCCTTTTGACCCTTTCACCCATTTTGCCCACTCCCACCCCCACCTCTGGCAACCATCAATCTGTTGTCTGTATCTGTGAGCTCATGATTTTGGGAGTTTTTTGTTGTTGTTTGATTCCATATACATGTGAGATCATATGGTATTTGGTATTTGTCTTTCTGTGTCCAACTTATTTCATTTAGCATAATGCCCTCAATGTCCATCCATGTTGTCTCAGATGGCAAGATTTTATTATTTATGGCTGAATAATAGTACTCCATTATATATACACCACATTTCTCATTTCCTTTTTATGGTTCTGTAATATTCCATTATATATGCATTTTCTTTTAAACATGTTCTTTTTTATTGAAGTATAATTAACATACAATGTTATATTAGTTTCGGGTATACAACATATTGAGTCAACAATTCTATGCATTACTCAGTGCTCATCACAACAAGTACAGTCACCATCTATCACCAAACAACATTATTACCGTATTATTGCCTATATTCTCTATGGTGTAACTTTTATTTCTATGACTTACTTATTTTATAACTGAAACTTTGTACTTCTTAATCCTCTTTATCTATTTCACCCATCCCTCACCCACCCACCTCTCCTCTAGCAACCATCAGTTTTTTTCTCTCTATTTAAGAGTCTGTTTTTTGTTTCCTTTCTTTCATTCATTTGTTCGTTCATTTCTTAGATTCCACATACAAGTGGAATACGTACATTTTCTTCATTCATTCATCCATTGGTGGATGCTTAGTTGTTTCCATGTCTTATCTGTTGTAAATAATGCTGCAATTAACATGGGGGTGCAGATATATTTTCAAATTAATGGGTTTTTTATTTTCTTTGGAAAATTACCCAGAAGTGGAATTGCTGGATAATGTAATAGTTCTATTTTTAATTTTTTTGAGGAACCTCCATATTGTTTTCCATAATGGCTGTACCAATTTACGTTCTTACCAACAGTGCATGTATTTTCTCCACATAATCACCAACATGTGTTACTTGTCTTTTTTGAGAATAGCCATTCTGACAGGTATGAGGTGATATCTCATTGTGGTTTTGACTTACCTGATGATGAATGATGTTGAGCATCTTTTCATGTACCTGTTGGCCATCTGTGTGTCTTCTTTGGAAAAATATCTATTCAGATCCTCTGCCCCCTTTTAATCCTATTTTTTGTTTGTTTGCTTTGCTTTTGAGTTTACAAGTTCTTTGTACATTTTGGATATTAACCACTTCTTAAATATATGATTTGCAAATATTTTCTCTCATTCAGTAGTTTGCTTTTCATTTTGATATTTTGGCAGGGCAGAGCTTTTTAGTTTGATGTAGTCCCACTTATTTATTTTTTTCTTTTGTTGCCTTTGCTTTTGTTGTCAAATCCAAAAAATCATCACTGAGACCAATATCAAGGAGCTTACCACCTATTTTTTTTTAAGAGTTCTATGGTTTCAGGTCTTATACTCAAGTCTAATCCATTTTAAGTTAATCTGTGTAGATGGTGTAAGATAGTGGTCCAGTTTCATTCTTTTGCATGTGGCTGCCCAGTTTTCCTAACACCATTTATTGAAGATATTGTCCTTTCCTCATCATATATTCTTGGGCCCTTTGTCATAAATTAATTGACGATATATGTGTGGGTTTATTTTTGGGATCCCTATTCTGGTCCATTGATCTATGTGTGTGTTTTTATGCCAGTACCATGCTGTTATGGTTACTACAGCTTTGTAATGTAGTTTGAAATTTGGAAGCAGGGTGCCACCAACTTTGTTCTTTCTCAAGATCTCTTTGGCTATTCAGGGTCTTTTGTGGTTTCATATAAATTTTAGGATTGTTTTTCTATTTTTGTGGGGTTACATTGAATCTATAAATGGCTTTTAGTAGTATGGCCATTTTAACCATATTAATTCTTCCAATCTACAAGCACAGAATATCTTTCCATTTATTTGTATCTTCTCCAATTTCTTTCACTAATGTCCTGTAGTTTTCCGTGTACAGGTCTTACACCTCCTTGGTTAAATTTATTCCTAGGTATTTTTATTATTTTTGATGCAATTGCAAATGGGATTGTTTTCTTAATTTCTCGTTCTGATAGTTTGTTATTTATGTATAGAAATGCAGTAGACTTCCGCGTATTGCTTTTGTATCCTGCAACTTTACTTAATTAGTTCTAACTGTCTTTTGGTACATTCTGCAGGGGTATTTATATATAATATGTCATCTGCAAAGAATAACAATTTTACCTTTCCTTTTCAATTTGGATGCCTTTATTTCTTTTTCTTGGTTAATTGCTCACACGGGGACCCCACTTACATACTGTGTTGAATAAAAGTGATGAGAGTTGGCACCCCTGTCTTGTTCCTGATTGTAAAGGAAAGTACTCAGCTTTTTACAATAGAGTATGTCATTAGCTTTAGGCTTGTCATATACGGCCTTTATTATGTTGAGGTGCATTCCCTCTACACCCAGTTTGTAAAGAGTTTTTCTCATGAAAAGATGTTGAATTTTGTCAAATGCTTTTTCTGATTCTGTTGAGATGATAATATGATGTTATCTTCTATCTTGTTAATGTGGTGTGTCACATTGATTGAATTGTAGATGTAGAAACATTCTTGTGTCCTTGGAGTAAATCCCACTTGATCATTATGTGTGATCTTCTTAATGTATTGTTGAATTTGGTTTGCTATTTTGTTGAGGATTTTGCATCTATGTTCATCAGAGATATTGGCCTATAATTTTCTTGTGGCATCCTTGTCTGGTTTTGGTATTAGGGTAATGCTGACCTCGTACAATGAGTTGGGAAACATTCCTTCCTCTAATTTTTGGAAGAGTTTAAGAAGAACTGGTGGTATTAATTCGTCTTTAAATGTTTGCAGTGAAGCCATCTGATCCTGGAATTTTGTTTGTTGGTAGGTTTTGATTACTGATTCATTCTCTCTGCTAGGAATCAGCCTGTTCAGATTTTGTATTTCTTCATGATTCACTCTTGGTAGGTTGTATAGTTCTAAGAATTTATGCATTTCTTCCACTTTGTCAAATTTATAGGTATATAATTCTTCATAGTTATGATTCTTTGCATTTCTGTGGTATCAGTTGTAATGTGCCCCCTTTCATTTCTGATTTTATTTATTCGAGTCTTCTCTTTGTTTGGTGAGTCTAACGACCATCTATCTTGTCAATTTTATCTTTTCAAAGAACCAGGTCTTAGTTCAATTTCTCTTCTCTATTCTATTTTTAGTCTCTATTTCATTTATATCTGCTCTGATTTTTGATATTTCCTTTTTTCCACTAACTCTGGGCTTTGTTACTCTTTTTCTGTTTCCTTGGGTGTAAAGCTAGGCTCTTTCTTTGAAATTTTTCTTGTTTCCTGATGCAGGCCTTTATTGCTATGAACTTGCCTCTTAGAACTGTTTTTGTTATATCTCATAAGTTTTGATATGTTGTATTTCCAGTTTCATTTGTCTCAAGGTACTTTTTAATTTCTCCTTTGATTTCTTCTTTGATTCATTGGTTGTTTAGTAGCATGTTGTTTAATCTCCACATATTTGTGAGTTTTCTGGTTTACTTCTTGTAAGACCATTCTACTTTAAACTGCAACCCTTTTTCATCTTACCTTGTTTTTCTTTTTTTATAAGCTTAGATTTTCTAATGCATTATGTAGTGTAATATTTATTGTGTGCCCACACTAGAAGCTAAATGACACTAAGGCAAGGATTTTGCAATTTACTACACTTACTTTGTCAAATAGGTTATAGATAAAAAATCTCAGTTTTTATAAAAATGTAACATGTAAAGCAAATGTAAATCAAAGTTAAATTGTTTTCAAATACACATATGATCTGGTCTCACCACAGAAGGAATTATATGTTATACATGTACTGATGGGTTTTAAAAACACAGAACATCATAAAGGCAAAATTTAAAAACAAGAACTTCTAAAGAAGTGCTTTTGATCTAAACAGTTTGTCTTCATATTCCTTTTTTAAACTAATAGAGGCAATTTTTTAAAGCTGCTTTAAAATATTTTTTTAAGATTAAGCATTGGAAACATCATTTATTTATTCATTCATTCATTTAAAAAATGTATTTGTGCACCAACTATTTACTGGGGATTATTGTAGAAGCTCATATATACAATGAAGAAGACAAAGTCCCTGCCCTCATGGAGCTCACTACCTATTTTGGGAGATAGACAATAAGCCAGTAATTAGTTAAATACTGTAATTTCAGAAAGTGACATGTTTTAGAAAGAAAAATAAAATATGGTAAATAGATAGTAGATGATGAAGAGTTAGGAGTGCTATTTTAATTTAGATATGGTAGACAGGAAAGACTCTAAGGAAATGATATTGAAGCAGAAACCACCCAGATGATGGAAGTAGAAGCCATGAATGGGGGAAGAGTTGCCAGAGTAATTGAATGGAACAGCAAATGGAAAGGCTGGTTGGTCAGCAAGAACTAACATGTCTGAGGCATGCAAGAAATCCCATGTGCTGGTATGGAGAAAGTAAGAGAAAGAGTGGTTTGAAATGAGAATGAAGAGATTGAAGGGGCCAAACATGTAAGGACCTTAGAGGTCATGTTAAGGAATACTAAATTTAGGTTTTATTTTAACCATGACAAGAAGCCATTTGTGGGTTTTAAGTATAGGATTGATGGGATTTGTGGAAATTAAGACATATTTGCAAAATATTGAGTGATAACTTTAGGGTTTTACTTAAAAAGCAACTCTTAAAAAGCCATAAAATAATAGGCTGATTTTTTTACTATAAAAATTTCTAAGTAATTAGAAAAAATCCAAAAATTAAATTAGAAGTTACTTGAAAACCTAAGAATTAATATTTGGTAACTATAATAAGGAAGATGCTGATTTTCTTAATATGGGAAGAGTGCTAACAATTCAATATAGAAAAAAAACCCGTTTGTATAAAATACATGAACATGCAGTTTATCAAAGAAGAATTGCAAATGGTTAATACACATATGAAAATATTCAATTGTCCAACCTCTCCCTTGTGCTTTAGTACCATTTTCTAGTGATTGCTGCCCGTTACTATGTTTTGCTATTCTTTTCATCTTCTTTTCTTAGAGTATTAACAGTGCTGTAGTAGTTCTTTTTTAAATGAATTTGGCTGATTATAATGGTTTTAGCTGGATAAGCATTTTTAAGAGGGGTGTGTGTTGGTAGGAGGGTTCATGTTTGCTAGTCTTCACAAAGGAGTAGGCTTGTCTGTGTATTCTTTGTGTAGCTCCTACCCTCTCTGCTTCTTTAAATCTGAGTCTAGTGGATTCTGCTGACAACTCAGCTCACCTCTGTTCCATACCCTGATTGTAAACAAGACAACTTACGTATGTTATATACCTTTAGGGCATATTTTGGCTCTCATTTTTTGGGGGTCCTTTATAGTCCTAACACTACAAGGTTCCTTTACCACTACATTTCTCCAAGACTGTTTCTCCTCACCTACTTTTATGTGGTTTCTGCTAGTCTTAGCTACTTTTGCCTATTTTGGGGTTTCAGGATTATATCTGAATCTTAATATTGATGAAAATCTATTGTATGGGCTTCTCCATGAAAAAAGGAAAGGAAAGAGGAAAGTGGGGAGGAAGGGTGGGACGGATAGATGGATGGATGACAAAGAGGCAGAGAGAGAAGAGAGAAAATGAATAAAGCAATTACCTCAGAGTGAAACTCGTGGTCTAGAAAGCAAGAAGTCTGGGAAAATGTTGTAAAGATAGTAAGAGATGAATTATGAGTTGGCCAAACTTATGAAAGAAGTATTTATTTCAAAGATAAAATTGGAAAGACCACAAGAGAAACTAAGCATTATAGAAAGTATGTTAATGAACATGTTGGTGAGGATGCAGAGAATGGGGAACCCTCTTCACTGTTGGTGGAAATGCTAGGTCAATTAAAGCTGCAAATAATAAAAGTATGAGCAGAGTTGAACAGTACAAAGAAAAACACTGAAAAATATTAACTGAAATATTATGAATGAATGAAAAAGCAGGACACAGCAGTGGAAAATATGTTAATATCATAATTGCTTATGGGAGTAAACAAATAGATCTTGAATAAGGAAATGAAAAACAAAGTTATAAAAAAGTTGCATAAAGTTGTAACTACTGGAACAGAGAGAGGAACTAGACATGGAGAAAAATGAGATAAACAACAATGATAAAATATATTCTTTTTTTGAAATCCAGAAAACAAGTTGAAATAATAATAGAATGAAGATCATTTCTATTTACCAGATGCCCCTTGTCACAATGATCATTTAACATTATACTGAAGGGAATCAGCCAAGAGAAAAATTAATATAAATGGACTTAATTCATGTTAGTTTTTTAAAAAGTGGATTTCCAGCTAAAGCACAGAGCAAAATTCTACTCTCTGACATATGCAAGAAACACAAGTAAATAAAAGAATTTTAGGAATGTTGAAAACTAAAGATAAAAATTAAGCCAAATAAAAGCAAACAAAATACTTATTTCAGACCAGAGGAATCCGTCCACATTAACATCCCATGAGATGAACGAAGTTATTTTTTAATGTAAAGAGTATAATTCAATGATGATTTATCATTTATGAATATCTAAAACCAAATAACATGACACCAACATTATAAAACAAAAACAGTGCAGGTACAAGAAAATAGTCAAAAACACACTAGACGTGAGAAGCTTACTCATTCTCCTCACAGTTCATGACAGATTGAGCAGGTGTCGGAGGAAAAGGAGGAAAGCGGAAACACTGCAAATGCATTTGTACAAGTCAGGAATATTGTAAAGATGCCCACTGCCATGACTATCATTTAACATTGTGGTGAAGGGAACCAGCCACGGGAAAGATATTAGAAGTTTTTTAAAAATCAATAAGGTGAAGTTAAACCCCTGCATGCAGATGATATGATTATATACCTGGAATTATCACCCGAAATAAAATCAACTGAGTAACTACTTTAAATAATAAGATACATTGTGGTACAAGATTAATAATGTATCCATATGAGTAACTTTCATGTATACCAAAATAACTTTAAGCCTTAGTGCCATATTGTGCCTCGGCATATTGTTTGGGTATTTACAATAAGCTTAGGTACATTGTTTGTGTATTAATTTCTTATGGCTGCTATGACAAATTACCATAAACTTTGTGGCTTAATGCAACAGATAATGATTTTCTCACTTTTCTAGATACCAGAAATCTGAAATATGTGTCACTGGGCCAAAATCAAGATGTTGGCAGGGCCTTCTTTCTCTAAAGATTCTAGGTGGGCAATCCTTTTCTTGCCTCTTCCAGCTTCTAGTGGCGACCAGCATGCTTTGAGTTATGGCCACATCACTTCAATATCAGGCTCTATGGCCAGATTGCTTCCTGGTCTTCTGTATACATCTGCTTTTCTCTTATAAGGACCCTCATGATTGCATTTAGGGCCCATCTGGATAATTCAAGATCATCTGCTCATTTCAAAATCCTTTAATCACATCTGAAAATACCCTTTTTCCTTGTAAAGTAATGTTTACTGGTTCCAGGCATTAAGACATGGTATCTTTGGGTAGCCATTATTCAGCCTATGTATATAGTGAATTAACTTCCTTTCTATGGAATGTAAAATAGTGCTAGCTATGTACCGTCTTTGGGAGAATCAGAAAAGTACTACCTGTGGGATAATTAAGAAAATAGTTACATATCACTTTTTTAGAACTTAATTCTCTCACAGAACCCTAGTTGGAAAAGGTGGTATTGGTATATGAATTGACAGAACAAACAAGATTATAAACTCTAGCAATAGACTTGATAAGAAATATTGAAAATGATATGGATGGCATCACATATCAGTGGGAAAAGATGGACTATTTAATACATGTTGTTCAGATAATGGGTTGGCTATCTGGATAGAAAAATTGAATCCATACCTGCATATCAGAAAGAGTTAGATGGATTATCAACCAGAATGAGCATCTACTGATAATAGCTGGTAGGAGATCATAAAAAGAAAAACCACAACAGTTGAAGATGAAAGGAGGAAAATATCAAAGGATGAATTAAATATGTATAAAAGATGTCTATAATTAATAAGCTGTAATCATTGGCAAAAGGGGATATGGGATACATCCAGAAGCAATATAAGGGATGATACTGGAGACAGTAGTTAAAGACATTCAATGAATACACCAAATGCCATCTGATAGAGCATCTTCAGTTGACCCAATATCTGAATTCTCTGCTGATCTCCTTCTAGGAAACATATACGAATCCAGAAACAATTGAGCAATAAGACTTTCTTCTAGTGGCTACTAAATTTCACTACCCGTATTTAGTGAGAGTCAAATATGTAACATTCTCTATAGATTTCAGTCATTGAGCACTGTGACTGAGAACAAGGTTGTGTGTCATTCATAGTGAAGCAAATGAATGAACAAAAGAATATAATTTATCTTTATACATGTAGTATATTGTGTTTTTATGGGTAGTATTAGTACAGGTTTATAATTACAATTCTAAAAGGCAAAAAGCTCTGCAATCCAAAAGTTTTCTTTTTCCCTCAGCACATTTGGGCAAAACCCAACTGATCTGAGGACATTACAGGCCTACTTAAATTCATCATGAATTTAAAAGCTATACATAACCATATAACGGACAAGGAGTTAATATTCAAAACATAAGGAACTCTTACAACTCAATAGCCAAAAAACAACTAATCTGATTAAAAATGGGCCAAAGGACCCAAATAGACATTTTTCCAAAGAAGACTTACGGGTGGCCAACAGGTACATAAAAAGATGCTCAGCATCACTAATCATCAGGAAAATGCAAATCAAAACTGTAATGTGATATCACCTCACACCTGTAAGAATGGCTGTTATCAAAGAGAGAAGAGATACAAGTACTGGTAAGGATGTGGAAAGAAGGAAACTTATGCACTATTAGTGGGAATGTAAATTGATACAGCCCTTATAGAGAAGAGTATGGAGGTCCCTCAAAAAATTAAAAATAGACCTACCATATGGTTTCACTTCTGGGTATATATATATGAAGGAAAAAAAAAATCACTGTCTCAAAGAGATATCTGCACTCCTATTCTCATTGTAATATTATTCACAATAGCCAAGATGTAGAAACAACCTAAGTGTCCATCAGTGGATGAATGAATGGATAAAGAAAATATAGATAAATAAAATTCAGCCATAGAAAAAGAAGGAAATCCTACCATTTGTGACAACATGGTTGGACCTTGAGAGCATTATGGCTAAGTGAAATAAGTCAGCTAGACTTATGTATGATCACACTTATCTGTGGAATTTTTTTAAAAAAATTGTGATGAGCACCAGGTGTTGTATATAAATGTTGAATCACTCAATTCTATACCTGACACTAATATTACACTGTACATTAACTAATTGGAATTTAAATAAAAACTTGGGTGGGGGGAAGCTTCAAGTCATAGAAACAGAGAATAGAATGGTGGTTGTTGCCAGGGGTTGGCAAGTGAAGGAAATGGGGAAGTGATTTTGTTCAAGGGGCACAAACTTCCAGTTATAAAATGAATTAAGTTCTTGGGATCTAATATTCAGCGTGGTACCTGTAGTTAACAATAACTATATTATATAGTTGAAAGTTGCTAAGAGAGTAGATCTTAAATGTTCTCACCACATACACACACACACACACACACACACAAATGTAATTAAGTGAATTTATGAAATTTTTAACTAACCTTATTGTGTAATCATTTTGCAATATAAGCATGTATCAAATCATCATGTTGTATACCTTGAAGTTACTAGTCTTATATGTCAATTATACCTCAATGAAGTTGGAGGAAAAAAGACATCCTCTGAGGAAAAAAAATAAAAGCTATTTTATTGCAAATATGTGAAATTGTTTATGTTCTTTTTTTTTTTTTTTTTATATTCAGAGAATTTTCTTAGCTTTATTCATGTTTCATTTGAGACCAAAAAGACAGAAATGTTTGCTTTCATTGGGAATGTATTGAATTTTTACATTAATTTAGGAAAGATTGCTATTTTTAAATATTTTACAATTAACTATTCAGTAATATATATCCCATTAAAAATCTTTTTTACATCCCTGAGTAAGTTTTATAATCATATTCATGTGGACATTAACTATTACTTTTGTTTTTTTTTTTTCTTTTGCAAATACAATTGCTTTATTTATTTATTTATTTTTTTAATTTTTTTATTGTTATGTTAATCCCCATACATTACATCATTAGTTTTAGATATAGTGTTCCATGATTCATTGTTTGTGCATAACACCCAGTGCTCCATGCAGAACGTGCCCTCCTCAATACCCATCACCAGGCTAACCCATCCTCCCACCCCCCTCCCCTCTAGAACCCTCAGTTTGTTTTTCAGAGTCCATCGTCTCTCATGGTTCTTCTCCCCCTCCGACTTCCCCCCCTTCATTCTTCCCCTCCTGCTACATTCTTCTTCTTCTTTTTTTCTTTCTTAACATATATTGCATTATTTGTTTCAGAGGTACAGATCTGAGATTCAACAGTCTTGCACAATTCACAGCGCTTACCAGAACACATACCCTCCCCAGTGTCCATCACCCAGTCACCCCATCCCTCCCACCCCACCCCCCACTCCAGCAACCCTCAGTTTGTTTCCTGAGATTAAGAATTCCTCATATCAGTGAGGTCATATGATACATGTCTTTCTCTGTTTGACTTATTTCGCTCAGCATAATACCCTCCAGTTCCATCCACGTCGTTGCAAATGGCAAGATCTTATTCCTTTTGATGGCTGCATAATATTCCATTGTATATATATACCACATCTTCTTTATCCATTCATCTGTTGATGGACATCTTGGCTCTTTCCACAGTTTGGCTATTGTGGACATTGCTGCTATAAACATCGGGGTGCACGTAGCCTTTCGGGTCCCTACTTTTGTATCTTTGGGGTAAATACCCAGTAGTGCAATTGCTGGATCATATGGTAGTTCTATTTTCAACTTTTTGAGGAACCTCCATACTGTTTTCCAGAGTGGCTGCACCAGCTTGCATTCCCACCAACAGTGTAGGAGGGTTCCCCTTTCTCCGCATCCCCGCCAACATCTGTCATTTCCTGACTTGTTAATTTTAGCCATTCTGACTGGTGTGAGGTGGTATCTCATTGAGGTTTTGATTTGGATTTCCCTGATGCCGAGCGATATTGAACACTTTTTCATGTGTCTGTTGGCCATTTGGATGTCTTCTTTGGAAAAATGTCTGTTCATGTCTTCTGCCCATTTCTTGATTGGATTCTTTGTTCTTTTGGTGTTGAGTTTGATGAGTTCTTTATAGATTTTGGATACTAGCCCTTTATCTGATATGTCATTTGCAAATATCTTCTCCCATTCTGTCAGTTGTCTTTTGGTTTTGTTGACTGTTTCCTTTGCTTTGCAAAAGCTTTTTATCTTGATGAAGTCCCAATAGTTCATTTTTGCCCTTGCTTCCCTTGCCTTTGGCGATGTTTCTAGGAAGAAGTTGCTGCGGCTGAGGTCAAAGAGGTTGCTGCCTGTGTTCTCCTTTAGGATTTTGATGGACTCCTGTCTCACATTGAGGTCTTTCAACCATTTGGAGTCTATTTTTGTGTGTGGTGTAAGGAAATGGTCCAGTTTCATTCTTCTGCATGTGGCTGTCCAATTTTCCCAACACCATTTGTTGAAGAGACTGTCTTTTTTCCATTGGACATTCTTTCCTGCTTTGTCAAAGATTAGTTGACCGTATAGTTGAGGGTCCATTTCTGGGCTCTCTATTCTGTTCCATTGATCTATGTGTCTGTTTTTGTGCCAGTACCATACTGTCTTGATGATGACAGCTTTGTAGTAGAGCTGGAAGTCGAATTGTGATGCCGCCAGCTTTGCTTTTCTTTTTCAACATTCCTCTGGCTATGCGGGGTCTTTTCTGGTTCCATACAAATTTTAGGATTATTTGTTCCATTTCTTTGAAGAAAGTGGATGGTATTTTGATGGGGATTGCATTGAATGTGTAGATTGCTCTAGGTAGGATTGACATCTTCACAATATTTGTTCTTCCAATCCATGAGCATGGAACGTTTTTCCATTTCTTTGTGTCTTCCTCAATTTCTTTCATGAGTATTTTATAGTTTTCTGAGTACAGATCCTTTGCCTCTTTGGTTAGATTTATTCCTAGGTATCTTATGGTTTTCGGTGCAATTGTAAATGGGATCGACTCCTTAATTTCTCTTTCTTCTGACTTGTTGTTGGTGTATAGGAATGCCACTGACTTCTGTGCATTGATTTTATATCCTGCCACTTGACTGAATTCCTGTATGAGTTCTAGCAGTTTTGGGGTGGAGTCTTTGGGGTTTTCCACATAAAGTATCATATCATCTGCAAAGAGTGAGAGTTTGACTTCTTCTTTGCCAATTTGGATGCCTTTGATTTCTTTTTGTTGTCCGATTGCTGTGGCTAGGACTTCCAATACTATGTTGAATAGCAGTGGTGATAGTGGACATCCCTGCCGCGTTCCTGACCTTAGGGGGAAAGCTCTCAGTTTTTCCCCATTGAGAATGATATTCGCTGTGGGTTTTTCATAGATGGCTTTTATGATATTGAGGTATGTACCCTCTATCCCTATACTCTGAAGAGTTTTGATCAAGAAAGGATGCTGTACTTTGTCAAATGCTTTTTCTGCATCTATTGAGAGGATCATATGATTCTTGTTCTTTCTTTTGTTAATGTATTGTATCACGTTGATTGATTTGCGGATGTTGAACCAACCTTGCAGCCCAGGGATAAATCCGACTTGGTCGTGGTGAATAATCCTTTTAATGTACTGTTGGATCCTATTGGCTAGTATTTTGGTGAGAATTTTTGCATCCATGTTCATCAGGGATATTGGTCTGTAATTCTCCTTTTTGATGGGGTCTTTGTCTGGTTTTGGGATCAAGGTAATGCTGGCCTCATAAAATGAGTTTGGAAGTTTTCCTTCCATTTCTATTTTTTGGAACAGTTTGAGAAGGATAGGTATTAATTCTTCTTGAAATGTTTGGTAGAATTCCCCTGGGAAGCCATCTGGCCCTGGGCTTTTGTGTTTTGGGAGATTTTTGATGACTGCTTCTATTTCCTTAGTGCTTATAGGTCTGTTCAGGTGTTCTATTTCTTCCTGGTTCAGTTTTGGTAGTTGATACATCTCTAGGAATGCATCCATTACTTCCAGGTTATCTAATTTGCTGGCATAGAGTTGCTCATAATATGTTCTTATAATTGTTTGTATTTCTTTGGTGTTGGTTGTGATTTCTCCTCTTTCATTCATGATTTTGTTGATTTGGGTCATTTCTCTTTTCTTTTTGATAAGTCTGGCCAGGGGCTTATCAATCTTGTTAATTCTTTCAAAGAACCAGCTCCTAGTTTCGTTGATCTGTTCTACTGTTCTTTTGGTTTCTATTTCATTGATTTCTGCTCTGATCTTTATTATTTCTCTTCTCCTGCTGGGTTTAGGCTTTATTTGCTGTTCTTTCTCCAGCTCCTTTAGGTGTAGGGTTAGGTTGTGTACTTGAGACCTTTCTTGTTTCTTGAGAAAGGCTTGTATTGCTATATACTTTCCTCTTAGGACTGCCTTTGCTGTATCCCAAAGATTTTGAATAGTTGTGTTTTCATTTTCATTGGTTTCCATGAATTTTTTTAATTCTTCTTTAATTTCCTGGTTGACCCATTCATTCTTCAGTAGGATGCTCTTTAGCCTCCATGTATTTGAGTTCTTTCCGACTTTCCTCTTGTGATTGAGTTCTAGTTTCAAAGCATTGTGGTCTGAAAATATGCAGGGGATGATCCCAATCTTCTGGTACCGGTTGAGACCTGATTTATGACCTAGGATGTGATCTATTCTGGAGAATGTTCCATGGGCACTAGAGAAGAATGTGTATTCCATTGCTTTGGGATGGAATGTTCTGAATATGTCTGTGAAGTCCATTTGGTCCAGTGTGTCATTTAAAGTCTTTATTTCCTTGTTGATCTTTTGCTTAGACGATCTGTCCATTTCAGTGAGGGGGGTGTTAAAGTCCCCCATTATTATTGTATTGTTGTCGATGTGTTTCTTTGCTTTTGTTATTAATTGCCTTATATAATTGGCTGCTCCCATGTTAGGGGCATAGATATTTACAATTGTTAGATCTTCTTGTTGGATAGACTCTTTAAGTATGATATAGTGTCCTTCCTCATCTCTTATTACAGTCTTTGGTTTAAAATCTAATTTGTCTGATATAAGGATTGCCACCCCAGCGTTCTTTTGGTGTCCATTAGCATGGTAAATGGTTTTCCACCCCCTCACTTTCAATCTGGGGGTGTCTTTGGGTCTAAAATGAGTCTCTTGCAGACAGCATATCGATGGGTCTTGTTTTTTAATCCAATCTGATAGCCTGTGTCTTTTGATTGGGGCATTTAGCCCATTTACATTCAGGGTAACTATTGAAAGATAGGAGTTCAGTGCCATTGTATTGCCTGTAAAGTGACTGTTACTGTATATTGTTTGTGTTCCTTTCTGGTCTATGTTGCTTTTAGGCTCTCTCTTTGCTTAGAGGACCCCTTTCAATATTTGTTGTAGGGCTGGTTTCGTGTTTGCAAATTCCTTTAGTTTTTGTTTGTCCTGGAAGCTTTTGATCTCTCCTTCAATTTTCAATGACAGCCTAGCTGGATATAGTATTCTTGGCTGCATATTTTTCTCATTTAGTGCTCTGAATATGTCCTGCCAGTCCTTTCTGGCCTGCCAGGTCTCTGTGGATAAGTCTGTTGCCAATCTAATGTTTCTACCATTGTAGGTTACATATCTCTTCTCCCGAGCTGCTTTCAGGATTTTCTCTTTGTCTCTGAGACTCGTAAGTTTTACTATTAGATGTCGGGGTGTTGACCTATTTTTATTGATTTTGAGAGGGGTTCTCTGTGCTTCCTGGATTTTGATGCCTGTTTCCTTCCCCAAATTAGGGAAGTTCTCTGCTATAATTTGCTCCATTATACCTTCTGCCCCTCTCTCTCTTTCTTCTTCTTCTGGGATCCCAATTATTCTAATGTTGTTTCGTCTTATGGTATCGTTTATCTCTCGAATTCTGCCCTCGTGATCCAGTAGTTGTTTATCTCTCTTTTTCTCAGCTTCTTTATTTTCCATCATTTGGTCTTCTATCTCACTGATTCTTTCTTCTGCCTCATTTATCCTAGCAGTTAGCGCCCCCATATTTGATTGCACCTCATTGATAGCCTTTTTGATTTCTACTTGGTTAGATTTTAGTTCTTTTACTTCTCCAGAAAGGGTTTCTCTAATAACTTCCATGTTTTTTTCAAGCCCAGCTAGTATCTTTAGAGTGATGATTCTGAACTCTAGATCTGACATCGTACTAATGTCCGTATTGAGTAAGTCCCTGGCAGTCGGTACTACCTCTTGTTCTTTTTGTTGAGGTGATTTTTTCCGTCTTGTCATTTTGTGCAGAGGAGAATAGATTAATGAGAGAACAAAATGCTAGCAGGGTAACAACGTCCCCAGAAAATATACTCTAAACAAATCAGAAAAGACCTGAAGCAGTGGGAAAAGAAAGGGAAAGAGAGAAAAAAGAAAAGGAAAGAAAGAAAGAAAAAAGAAAAAGATAAAGATAAAAACAAACAAAAGCAGAACAAAACAAAACAAAACAAAAACAGAATGTGATCAAATATGATCAGGCTGGATTATAGATCAGTGCCCACACACTAGATTTTGGGTGTATTTTGGTCTGTTAAAAGAAAGTCCCTCCCAAAATTTTAAAGAAAGAAAAACTTATATATGTACAAAAATAAGGGTTGATATGATGAAGGGATGGAATATGACTGTAAAGATGGAAATTATAAAAAATGTTAAAAAAGGATTTGATAAGTTGTTTGAAAAAAGAAAGAAGAGGATTAAAAAAAAAAAGAAAGAAAGAAAAAAGGGAGAGAATGTGATCAGGCAGGGGAGTAGAAAAAAACCATACACTAGAGATTTAGAGTATATTTTGATCTGTTAGAAGAAACTATCTCAAGATTTTAAAGAGAGAACAACTTATATATATATGCCAAAAATACGGGTAACTACTATGAAGGGATAGAATATGACTTTAAAAATGAAAAATAAAAATGTTTTTTTTTAAAAAAGGGATTGATAAGATGTTGGTTGAAAAAGGGAAAAAGAAAAATTCAAAAAAAAAGAAAAAAGAAAAAAGAAAAAAGACAGTTAAAAAAAAATAATTAACTTTGAAAGACTAAAGAATCATGGTAAAAAAAGCCATGAATTCTATGTGCAGTATTCCCCTAGCACTGGAGTTCTGCCGTTCTCATTGATCAGTAAACTTGGTCTTGGCTGGCTGTTCTCGCTGATCTTCTGGGGGAGGGGCCTGTTGCCGTGGTTCCCAAATGGCTTTGCTGGAGGCAAAATTGCCCCGCCCTTGCCGGTCCGGGCTAGGTAATCTGCTCGGGTTTGCTCTCCGGAGCTTTTGTTCCCTGCAAGCTTTCCGTACAGCTTTGGAGGCGGAGAGTGAAAATGGCAGCCTCCCAGTCTCCGCCCCGGCGGAGCCGAGAACTCGGGGTCCCGCTCCTCAGCGAGCCCCCAGAGAAAAGCAGTCAGTCACTCCCGTCTCCCCGGTCTCCGGCCACACTCCGTGCTCACCCGGCCTGTGACCGCGCCTTTCTATCTGGCACCCGACCCCGGGTGGAGTCTCCAAACCCAGCAGGTCCCCGCAGTGCGCTCCCGCACCTCTCCTCCCGGGGGAAGAAGGTGAGTCTCCCCGGATCTGCCGCTTGTTGGGTCCCTGCTGGAGGAGCAGTGGCCCGACTGTGCCGCGGATCACATTTATAGCAACCCCGAGCTGAGAGCCCGCGCCTGGGCTCCGTCTCTGCAGCCGGCTTCCCCGCTCCGATACCTGGGAGCTCTGCCGCACTCAGGCACCCCCGGTCTTTCTGTGACCCCGAGGGTCCTGAGACCACACTGTCCCGCGAGGGTTCCACCCCCCACTTCGCCACCAGAGTGACGTCCCTCAGTGGAGCAGACTCTAAAAGTTCCGATTTTGTGCTCCGCGGCTCTATCACTTGCCAGAAGCGGCTGACGGAGGCCCCTCCCCCGCCGTCTATCCTCCCGAATATCGCCTCGGATTCACTTCTCCGCACGTCCTACCTTCCAGAAAGTGGTCGCTTTTCTGTTCAGAGAGTTGTTGCTATTCTTTTCTTCGATCTCCTGTTGAGTTTGTAGGTGTTCAGAATGGTTTGATCCCTATCCAGCTGAATTCCTGAGAGGAGACGAAATCCAGGTCTCCTACTCCTCCGCCATCTTGCCTGTTTATGTTCTATATTTAAATCAAAGTGTGAAAATTCACTCCAGAAATATTAATGTATTTTATTGTGAGATGCTGCCTAGATACCATTGGCTGGTGTTAGGTAAAATGCAGTAAATGCATCAGATTACCTTTCTAAATCTGAAAAACTCCACAAATTCTTAAATAATTTGTCCCCAAGAGTTTCCAAGAGGTATATAAAATTTGTAAAATGAGACACGTAAAAAATTATTGGTGGTGTTTATCTGTGGCAAGAAGATTGGGGCTTTTTTTTTTTCACTTCATATCCTTCTATGCACTTTGAATTATATTGATCATAAATTTCTTTAAAAAGTTATTTTTAAAATGAATTATGGTATATCTCTGTGATAGGAATAATTGTCATTCTATCTCATGATTTTTAAGTATGTGGTACTCTTAACCAAGAGTCTAGAGAAAGTGGAGATAACTATGAGCTGGAGTGGATAGGATGGACTTTATGGAAAATTTGGGGCTTGGGTTAATGGAAAATTTGGGGCTTGGGTTAAGTCTTAAAATATGACAATGAGACAGGCAATGGAAAAGCATAGCAGAAGGAAAGGTGATATAAGGTAAAAATACATATGGTATATACTTTGGTTGGTCTGGCCTTCTTTCCCGTTGTACAGATCTGTTAATTTTTCTTTATAATACCCAGTTATACTTTATATTCGTATGTATAGGACTTGAAAATATTCTGCAATGGAGAATGGAGAAGGTAGAATTTTGCTTTCATTATTCCACATTAATTAGTTAATTAATCAATTGATTTTAATATAGCTTGCATGTCATACAATTTTGAAAACATAAAATAAGGGCAGTATACTGTGTTTTTGCTTTACCCTGATAGCTACATTAATAGGCTTAAATTATAAGACTTCATTTCTTCCAGGTGAAATGTGTGACTAGAAATAATTTTGTGATCTTGCCACATACCTAATTCTTACTCAACATTTTTAGTTATCTTTTTTTAAGTTACTCGTAAAGATCATTTGACTATTACAATTATTTTTATAGATTCTTTTTGCCTGTTTGTCACTTATATGAGCTCTTCATTCCCCAACTTTTCTCTTATTTTTCTTTGAAACTCTCAAACTAAGCTTTTAATAACAAAGCAAATATTTCCGGGAATTATAAAATTAATAGAAATAGTGTCACCATATGCCTGTATTCTATAAATTATAGTAAAAGAGTTTATTTGAGGCAAATTGAATTTTAATTAAGTGTCTCCAGTTATGTTTCTGTATGGGGATTTATTAAACATCTTTATATATAATACAAAATTTTTCCAAATCGAAATGTGATTTTAACCCTTCTTATTACTTCTATCTTTTAATTGGTATTAGCCTAATATAATGCAACTTCATTTGATTTTACCATGAATGCATAGTTTTTTTCTATCACCTTCTAAAACTGATTGTGGTGACATAGTAGTCCATATAGCTGAATTTGCTGCACATGACCATTTAATTATATATATTCTTATGCTGTTTGAGATTTTTAGTTTCACATATTACTTAGTAATAAAAATATAGAGGCTCCTGGTGGCTCAGTGGGTTGAGCAACTGACTCTTGATTTCAGCTGGGGTCATGATCTCAGGGTTGTGAGATCCGTGTTAGGCTCAGTGCTGGGCATGGAGCCTGCTTGAGATTCTCTCTCTCTCTCTCCCCTTCTGCCCCTTCCCACCCCCCACCTCCCTCTGTGTGTATACGTGTGCATGCTCTTTATCTCTCTCTAATATATATATATATATATATATATATATGGAAGGCATTAGTTTTTTATTGCTTTTTCAGTTCCAACTAAAATTCTAGTGTGGACTTTATTTAAGAAGCTTAATAAGTACTATTTGATCACAGTGTCTTTATGTTATATAATAGATCTTAATATCATTTTCATTTCAAAAAAGAAAAGTAAAGCCATGAAACTACTTATTTCCAACTGCAAACATTAGCTGAATTTCTTCATCCTAAATAAGACCCACAGACTGATTTTCATACAAATCAGTTGCTACTGCTACATTATCTTAACGTATATGTTCCCTTCCCATTATTCCTTTCTACCTCCAATGTTAAGAGTATACAATTTATGAAAGACTGCTGAATTATTTTTTTCTAGTACTTCAAACATGCCATATTATTTTACACAGACTATTCAAGAAATAGCAGGTTTTATAAAATGGGAAGCTCACATTTTGCTAAATTACCTAGATCCAATTATATTTTATACTTTATCTTATTAAATATTTTCATAACATTAAACTTATATTGTAATCTTTAAAGGACAAAACAAAAAAGAAATTTTAATATTGTGAATACCACATACTGGGATAAATATTGGGAGCAGCTTGAATTGAGCTCATGGTTATATAACAGAATCTAGTAATCATGGTATCATGTTGTATTTATAAATTGAAGCTTATCCATTTTACTTATATTATTGAATGTGAATAAAACACATAAATTATAAAAAATAATTTAGATGACTAAATAAACATTGGTAATTTGGTATGAATTTTATCCTGTTAAAATTTATTTTCTAGGAATATCAAAGAAAGTGTGTTGGTTTCTTGCTACATATATTCAGGGTTTTTAAATAAATTTTCAGTTGTACCTGTGTTTTATTATTTATATTCTAAAAATTTTTTAGTTATTTCCTTTTATATGTATAAATATATACATGTATACAAATGTGTATATATGTGTGTATATATGTATATATACAAGAGAAAACTATGCAGTATAAGATCAGTGTAGCTTTTCCTAATCTACTGAAGAAAATTTCTCTTTTTACTCTTTGTTAACTAACTGTGATCTGCTACTGGAAGGGGACATTTAGTAGATCTTAATACCCTAGTCATCAAGCCAATTTATGTGTTCTAGTGAGTAACATCTTCAGTGCAAGATGATCATCAAGTTCAGGAACCCAAATAAATGAACATAGATTTTGGTGGATTTTGCCTTCTCTTTGCTTTCTTTTTCTTTTTTCTTCTATAATTCATCTTTTATAAGCTAAAACTTAATGTTGTTCAAATGCAGACAGATTCTAGTTTCTTCATTCTTTCATTTTTCTGGTTAAATATTCAATTTTAAATTTTCTCGTTTCCAAAAGCCATTGTTCACCAATATAAGAAGTAGCTTTATATTGGTTTATAAACATTCTCTAACTTAAATTGGAATTAAAAGAAATTAGACTTTAGATTTAAGGAGAAAATTGCCAGATTAACTTTCTATAACTATTTTCAGCATTGCGATAAGGACATACTATAGTCTAGCCCAGCCTTATTCTATTGTTTGATTCTTTCCCTGAATTTCTTTTCTTATCTATACTAATTATGTGTGTTCCATGTTTAGACTTATTTATGTATGTTTAGATTTTTAAATGTGAAATATCTGAAGAAATATACAACTATTTTCCTTTAGGTATATCTTATAAGATCAACGTAGTTATTCACAGTCATGAACAGAAATATTTCCCCTAGTATCTTGGCAGCTTATTTTAAATACTTTAGAAGCAGAAGATTATCTAATAAAAATGAATTCATTCTTTTTTTTTAAAGAAAAAAATTTAATGATAACATTATTGAGATATGATTCATATGCTATACAATTCACAATTTTAAATTGTACTGTTTGGTTCTTTTCTGTATATTTACAGTGTTGTACATCAATCACCACTATCTACTTTCAGAACATTTTCACCACCCCAGGAAAAAACCCTACACCCTTTAGCAGTCACTCTCCATTCCCCTCTACTCCAAGTCCCTGGCAACCACTAATCTTTTTGTCACTATGGATTTGCCGATTCTGGACATTTATACATAGAATCATACAGTATGTGGGTTTTTGTGTCTGTCTTTCACGTGGAATAATGTTTTCAAGGTTCATCCATCTTGTAGCATGTGTCAGAATGTCATTCCTTTTTATGGCCAAATAACATTCCATTGTATGGATTATATTACATTTTGTGTATCTATTCATCAGTTCATGAGAGCCCATTCTTTTTGAATCAGTTATTAATCTTCAGTGACAAAAAGCCTGAAATTATAGTTTGGTACTGAGCAGTCTGATGTGTTTTAGACATTAAAAATTGGTGTTTTAAAAAAGGCTTTTGCGGGGCGCCTGGGTGGCTCAGATGGTTAAGCGTCTGCCTTCGGCTCAGGTCATAATCTCAGGGTCCTGGGATCGAGTCCCATGTCAGGCTCCTTGCTCAGCGGGAAGCCTGCTTCTTCCTCTCCCTCTGCTGCTCCCCCTGCTTATACTCTGTCACTCTCTCTGTTGAATAAGTAAATAAAATCTTTAAAAAAAAAAAAAAAAAAAAAGGCTTTTGCATGTCTGATAGTTGTAAGAGATTTAAGCTTGCCTTTCAAAATTCTAAAAACTTCTTAATTCCAAAATGCATCTGGCTCCAAAATTTTGGATGAGGGATTGTCTGTAGTATCTGGAAATTAAGAGAGAAGGAGAATTTGGTCATTTGTAGAGACTGTTCAATTTATCCTTTTTTCTAGGTAAGCATTCACTAGACCTTCTTTCTTTCTTTATATATTTCTAAATAAAGGACATTGTTATTGGCAATAATTTTAAATCTTTGTCTTACTTCCCTGATCTAATTGGTCAGTATGCCCAATGGATTCTACCTTATTAATACCTCTTACTTCATTCTCTCTTTTCTGTTCTTACCTCTAGGTACTGAGTTCATTTTTTTCCTCCTAGCTAGCACACTTATTAGCATTAAACACAAGACCCTTCTCTTCCCTGACCCCAAGAAGCCACGCCCACAAAGTCACAGGCTTCTGAAGCAGGGTCCCTCTGCCCCATTTCTGAAACAAGCTCTCAGGCCTTGGCAGTAGCCTGAGTTGCCCCCAGGGCTGTGAGCTGCTGAATCTTCTGGCTCATTATCTCCATGCAAGACTGTTTCACGGCATGCTTCTGCACATAACTGGCTGGATTTTCTCCATTTGCCTGTTGAAGAAGTCTATCTTCTTCCTGAAAAAGTCCTTGGCATCTTCAGCTGTCTTTTCTACATAGTAGCCTGTTCCCACATCCATGAGTACATGTGCTACATCGTGTAGTTTCCCAGGGACATACATAGAACTCATCATGGGATGAGTAATTCTTTCCCCTTGTTCTTATTCAGCATGTTCAGACATTCCTTGGCTTCCACATACTTGGTCTGTACCACCCTGGGCTGGGCAATGGATGTGGGCAAGAACTTCACTTCCTGGTCCAGCTGGTTCTTGAGTATTTCTAGCTGCAGCACGTTCAGCTCAATGATGTTAACTGCACCATGTTGAGAAGCGAGTTCATTTTTGTTCTAGATTATAATATAGCAGTTTCTTTACATCTATCAGCAGCTTACCTTACATCAATTAGAGAATTTTAATCAAACTACATTTTAACTTTCTGTAGACTTGTCTATTTTCCAGCCACTGTCCTGCAAATTCCTTGAAAGCAAGAACTGACATTTATTTCTTGACTTTTTTCTACAGTAGCTGGCAAAGAGTTTGTGCTCATCTGTTTGCTGAAGGAATAATGAATGAATGAGTAGAGTGAATAAACATTATCACTTAAACTATATTGTTAAAAATTATATCATAAAATTTATTTTAGAGGTGCCTGGGTGGCTCAGTCGGTTAAGCGTCTGACTCTTAAAAAAAAAAAAAAAAAAAAAAAAGATTTTATTTCTTTATTTGAGAGAGAGAAAGAGAGCATGAGTGGGAGGGGGGGAGAGTCAGTGAGAGAAGGAGAAGCAGACTTCCTGCTAAGCAGGAAGCCCGATGCCGGGCTCGATCTAGGACCCTGGGATCATGACCTGAGCCAAAGGCAGACGCTTAACGGACTAAGCCACCCAGATGCCCCTGTAAATTAATATTTATTATACATAATAAAGACATTCAAGTGGTTTCACTGCTCGTAAGTGCTATTTAATTTATCTTCAATTATGTGGAGAGAAAATGATTTGACAATAGTAAATTTAAAATTATGACAATATTTTAAATAATACTTGACTTTGTGGCCAAATGAGTATTTAAATGTATACTGAAAACTCTAAGTTACAGCATCAAAAGTAGGTGCCAAACTGCTTTTATGATCTCATCTTTCAGAGTTCTTCATCCTCTATGCTTTTGAAATCAGCTGGTTTTAATTTCTAAATAAGAAAATGCTGCTCAAGAAAATTAAGGATAAGACCATATTCTTTTTAGTTATGACTTTTTAAAAGTATTTGAGACTTTTAGGAGTTCCTTTTGATTAGATAAGTGCAGTTTACAGGTTTGGTGATGGTTGTCCTAACGCAAATTTACAAGCTTCATAGTAATTTTATGCTTCTCATTAATTATATGCCACCAAAAGTTCTTTGTGCTTGCTATCTTTAACCAGCAATCTATGTGACAATAAGTTTCAAAAGGTAGGACTGAGAGCTAAACAATTTAAACTTCTATAATAATCACAAACACCATGATGTCAAGGAGGTCATCCATGTGAATATATGAGTGGCTTAGAAAGAAGCATGCTTCTAAGGTCCCTATAATAGTCATTCACTCATATGCCTTGGATGCTCTTAAGGGGAAGAAATAGTTAACTATGCAGTTATTAATTTTTTTTAATTACAAGTTTAAATAGATGTCATTACTGCTGTTAACATTATGAACTCCTCGGAAAACTGTGATCTTCTAGATGGGGGTCAATAAGCTTTTTCTGTAAAAGGTCAGTAGTAAATATTTTAGGCTCCACAGGCCAGCATGTCTCTGGCTCGACTCAGCTATGTTACTAAGGTGTGAAAGTAGCCATGAGCAATACATAAACAAATGAGTACGGCTGTGCTCCAGCTGTAATTATGGGCACTGAAATTTAAATTTTATGTCATTTTCAGATGTCATAGAATTTTTTTTCTTTTGATGCTTTGAACCATTTAAAAATGTAAATACCATTCTTGGCTCACGGGTCATACAAAAACAGGTGTCAGGCTAGATTTGTTTTACATGCTAAAGTTTGCTAGCTTCTGTTGTAAATGGTTAAATCCGCCAGTTAAGAAAATCTGCTGTAAGTAATGAACTCGTAAGCTTCTCCACTATCAAGTCTATCACACCATCCCAGAGTTCTTACTAATTTGAGCATATGCCTGATGACAAAAGATGTTCAGTTTGTCACCAGCAGCTTGTGTGTGACTCCAATAATGTTGCTTCTCAGTCCCACTCCGCAAGTATCTCATAGAAGTAAATAAAAAAATCCTCATCCCTGCCTGCTGTGAAACGAATTGTCTTTTGTAAAGATGATGTAATGTGATGTAATGGAAATAAAACTGGGAGACTTGGAAACCAGACAGTAGCCCTCGTTCTACCACTGCTCGAAGTGGTCAGGTTTCTCAAACTTCTGAGGCTCCATTTTCTCACTTGCTCATCTCAAGGAAGTATTAAGAGGTCATGTTGTAATAGATGAAATCACTGAGTTATGAAAATCACTGGTAAAGTAAAAAGTGTCACATAAATATGCCACTGTGGTGGTGGTTACACTTTTTATTTACTCTTACATATGATTTCGGACAGAGCTCCCTATGCTGATGTATCCCTCTTCGGTCTAGGAATAGATTAAAGATTGCACATAAATTTTATTCACGCATTTTGCCTCTGTACTCTCACACTTTTAAGCTACTTTTATCTTTTTATTGTATAGATCTATCAGGTTAATTACTAGTAGTACTATGAAATTTTCAAATTATATTCCACATACTATTCTGTGAGAGCAGAGACTATTTTGTACTTGCTGTATCCACAGGACCCAAAACAATGTCTGGAATATATTTGGGTCTCATTTATAGTTTCTGGGTTGAATTAGTGATGAAAATAATCCCATATGTTTACTTGCTTTTTGTTACCAAAAGGAATATAGGAAGCTCATTGTAAACAAAATGTTTTTAAATGCATAGAATAAAACACATAGGATTGCAAAGAAAAATTGACTTTATTCAACTTTACTGAAATGTAGTTCTATTCACAAACAGTCCATGGTGCTGGCTCTTAAAATATGGAAGGATTTCTAACTAGTTATTAGGAAACACACGATCCATAATTATAAATTGCAAAATTACTTTGATAGAATGTAAAACAAATGCAAGCTTTGCCAGGTCTCTTCTTTAAGAAATCTTTGCACTTCTAAATTATAATAAAAACAATGGATTTTTTAAAAAATCTATTTTGCTAAATTTCTTTTGGTTGCAACAAGAAAAATAGGTTTTAGTAAGCTTACTCAAAAAGCACATTTGTCTGGGAAGATACCATCATAGAATTGACAGGTGGGAAAGAACGTAACAGGAATTGATAGGTGGGAAAGAACGTAACAGGAATATACTCAACTTTCTCCAGTATAGGGCCATTAACGGTGGCTCCCAATGATCAGTCCAAATTTCAAAATACCAGAAGAGAAACCCAGCTGACCCAGCTTGAATCACAGATGCATGCCTGAATTAGTCAGCCAGGGTCGGATAGTGGAATTGTGCAGTAGAGATACCAGCGCTAAGGGCTACTGTGTGCTAGCAGGATGAGCTAGAAAGCCACCTCGAGAGCTATCTAGTCTTATTAATCTGCTTCTAGGAAATAGTACATTTATTTTATACTTACTAATTTTTCCAAAAGAAATATTTCACTGCAAGACAACTTTGTCGATTGATAGCTAGACTACCTTTATAATTATGAATTTTAATCTGTGCCAAACCACCTGCTGCTATATTAATAAGTGGCTTAATATCATATAATACAACCAGTATAATGTCACGGCATTATGGCATAGATGTTAAGAGAGTGGCCCTTGAGCCAGGCTTGCAGGGCTTCATATCCCGTATCACTTAATTAACTGTGAAAGATTGGATAAATCACTCAGTCTCTGCCCTTCGTTTTTATTGTCTGTAAAAAATAAGTTTATCAGTGAGCTTTCGCTGTAGTACAAACCATAAAATCTCACTGGCATACTACAATAAGCTTCTAGTTTATGCTCAGGAGTCTGTGGGTAAGTTGAAGTAGGTATGATCCAGGCTGGCCTCAAGTGGACATGGTTCCAAGTGGAGGATAGATCTAAGTCTGAGCCAAATGTCTCATTTTCCTTGGAGCTAACTAAAGCATCTTTTTTTCCCTCAGATTAAAAAGCAAGAGGAGCACCTGGGTGGCTCAGTCAGTTAAGCGTCAGACTCTTGATCTCAGCTCAGGTCTCAGGTCTTGATGTCAGGGTTGTGAGTTGAAGCCCAACATTAGGCTCTGCACAAGGCACGGAGCCTACTTAAAAAACAAAAAACAAAAAACCAAGATAACAAGGGAAGAAGTGCAACTGCACAAGCATATTTCAAGGCTGTTTGCATGATGTCTTCTGTTACTCTGTTGGTCAAAGCAAATCTAGGCCCAAAGTCACAAAGCAGAGGTATATACATATATACCTCTTCCATATACCTTCCATGGGGGTGTGCTAGGGAAAAAGAGCATGATCCAATTTACCACAGTGGGTAAAATTACTACTTATCTAATAGAATTATTATAAGTTCAATATACGTAAAGACCTTAAAATAGTGCCTGGCACAGAGTAAATGCTCGATAAATATTTATTATTATTGGGCATACTCTTATGCAGAAACTCACACAAAAGTTCAGTGTTGTATATATGTTACATAAAATACATATTTGGGACATTTCCTTGGCGTTGAACACACATGCTAAATTTAATTTAAAACTAGTCTCTATTTTTGTTACTATGATTAGATGAGCAAGATTATGTGTCTCTCAGATTGGTAAGCCAACTTCTGGGATAGTCAGAGTGATTACTACCTCAATTATTTAACTGTTAAGTGGAATCATAGAACTGCTAAAGACCACTGAGTTCAGTCCTCTTGTTTTACAGATAATGCATTGGGCCAAGAATGGTGAGATATCCAAATGAAAGAGAAAGAGCTAGATGGATAAAGATGGATGGATGACCGATAGATAAGGAACTAAATAGAAAACGAGAATGCAGAAAAGGGCAAACCTAGATCTGTGGAATTCTAGCTCACTGTATCACACAGCCCAGGTGTTGTTTCCTATAGTTTTATCGAAATGCCATTTATCATGTTTTTTTTCTTTTAGTGAACCTTAAAAGAAGAAATAATTTTAAGAAGCTTTTAAAATGCTTTCTTACTATTCCTTCAATTGAGAAGAACTATATTATAGGGTAGGATTTACTTACAACGTAAAAAGCAAAAACAATGAGTCCTTACAGAAGCAAATACTGATTGAATACTTATCTGTTAGGCACTGGGCATACAGCAAAAAAAAAATAATCCTTGGTCCGGTGAGCATACCAAGTGGTCATTCCTTTGTGTGTGATGGGACACAAACATACAGGAGAGACAGGCAATAAACAAATTAATATGTAGAATAGTCCACAAACAATAGGTAGGATATTCCATAATATCTTTTGTGCAATTCCAAAATCAAAAAGCTCTGAAATTGAAAGTGTTTGTAATTCATATTGTGGTAAAACCTGACCTAATCTTACCTCGTTTAGTAATAAAAGTGATATGAGGCTATTTATTGCCTTTTTTAAAAAATCCCACTTAGAATGAATATATGTTTTCCTGTAGATGTATTAACCTACTAGACCTCTCAGATACAGAGGGAAGAGGAGCATGTTACATAATTACAGTACATGTACCATATTGCTTTTAAAAACTCAAATAATACTTAATTCCGAAACACATCTGGTCACTATAAGGATTGTGTTGGGCTATATAACATTTAGAAATTATAAATACCATGAATGAAAATGAAGCAAGGTATGGGAATAAAGAATGGGGGTTGAGAGTGGAGGTTGCTTGGCTACATAATAAGAGAAGGCCTCTCTGGGAAGTGACTTTTGAGCAGATTCTTGAAACAGGCAATGGAGCTCTCAGAGGAAAAGAAAAGAGTGTTTCAGTTATTGGGACAAACATGTGGCTATCTGGGGAAAAGTGTTCCAGTCTAAGGGAAGACCAAGGTCAAAGACATAAACCAAGAGTGTGCCTAGCATATTTGAGGAAGAACAAGAAGGCCACTAAGGCTGTAGAATACCAAACAAGGGAAAAGTGGTGAGATAGGCTGACGGGTAAACAGAGACCCAATCATGTCACATAGGGTAAGACTTTATCCTAACTGCTATGGGAAATCTTTGGAGAGTTTTGAGCAAGGCAGTCTAAAGTCCAATTTTCTTTTTAAAAATGTCACTCTGTTACTCTAATAAAAATACCATTCTTTTGCTATGTGGATGATAGATTGTTACAGTAGTAAGGATTTAGAAAAATAAATGACCATGGCTGTGGGTGAAATTCAGAAATTTAATGGTGAAATTTTATTTTATTAACAAAACAATATCTTAGTCATGCTTTAATAAAATATTTATTTGAGCAAGTCCTGTGCTATGAATTAATCTAAATATCATTAAACTATTGTGTTTTTTGTTTGTTGTTTCTAGAATTTTCACTAAGCATTAAGGCTGAGAAGTTAGCTTGGTCATGATAATGCTTTTCCCAGTCTCCCTTCCTCTTCCAAAGATTCTTCTCTTGGGGTACTTGGGTGGCTCAGTTGGTTAAACGTTCAACTCTTGGTTTTGGCTCAGGTCATGATCTCATGGGTTGTGGGATTGAGCTCCATGTCGGGCTCCTTGTTTGGCAGGGTCTGCTTGAAAGATTTTCTCCCGCTGCTCATGCTCTCTTTCTCTCTCTCTCAAAATATATAAATCTTAAAAAAAAAAAAAAAAGATTCTTCTCTTGTACCTGTTGAGAGACAACCAGATGAAAAAGCCTTGAACTGGGAGTAATAAGAACTGTTTTCTCATGCTAGCTCTGCCACTAATGTAACTTTGGTTGAGTTGTTTAACCTCTCTGGATTTCAGTTTCCTATAGTGAAAAGTGTGGGGATTGAATCATCTGATTGACATAGCTCTTTCTTACTGCATTCTTGAATTTAGCAAGTTTTGTGTGTAAGGCTAAAATTCTATGATTCTTAATGAGAACTCGTAAAACTCTCAAAATGTTCTTAAATGTGAATCTGAAGAAATACAGAATAACTGGCTATCTGTTCAGACTTGGTAAGTTCACTCTTCTTTCCTTTTTAACAGGACCAAGGAGATAAATACCAGAAGCCAAGAGTACAGAATATTTTCTTTCATCAATCCATAGAACCCTGATACTTCTCTAATTCCATCACACACAAAGTAATGACCACCTTGGCAGATGGCCACAGAGGATGTCAACAGTTTTTTGGAGGCAAGCAATGAAATATTTATATTATGAGTTTTCTGTTGTTAAGTATGTAGAAACAGGTAGTATTATCTTGCATTTTAATGAAGAAAAACAGTGTTCTTTAATATAGAAATTTTATATATTAAGCATAGCTAATATAGCTATTTCTCTATAGCTATTTCTCTCTTCCTTTTCTTTTTTCCTGAGCATTATTGCATGTCAAAAGCTACATTAAGCTCTTTTTGCATATTGTATTTCATAGTATAGAGCTGCATTAAATCCTTAAAATACAAAATAAAAATTTAAATAACAGAAATTAAGTACCCATGTTTGAAAACAGTGCCGTTTGTATCCATCTTGGACACATAATCATCTAAATACAAATACTAAATAGTTTGGGAAGTTAGAATTATTTTCTATTTATTTTGGGATTATCCACACCATTTATGAAATTTTTTTGTTTAATTCCAGCATTTTTTTCTCACTTATTTTTAACAACTATTCTGAAGTGCTCCAAAATCTTGGGAAGTAATTCCTTTACATTCCTCACAGCTTTATATTTTGTAAGAATCCTGCATCAAAAGAACTCATGGAACTTTTAGTTCCTTTTCCAGCAGCTCTTATTACTCTTGGAAGAACAGTCAGCCAAGGATGTGGACCACAGTGCCGTCTTCAAAATTGAAATTAATTACATTACCAGTTAAAGGGAAAGTTTGCTTGGAAAGAAATTGACCGTATTTTAAAGAAAAAATTATAAATATAAGGAATCTGCCTTCTCCACCTTCATGAAATATAAAGACTTAAGTAGATGAATATAAAATGAAATAAAAATAAACATAAAAATTTAAGTAGAATGCACAAAAATTGAATTTTTCAAAGGATTTTATACAAACAAAGAAACTGTAGATGTGCTCACAGTTTTTTATTTAGTATTACTTCAACTCATAGGCCTAAGGTCATCTAGCAAACGAGTCTGCTTTTTAAGTTGTACATAGAGGAACACTTTTCCAAGTAAAGGAGAACATAAATGTTTAAAAAGCCCAGTGTAGAGCTTCTGAGTTTTCTTTCAGTAACTAGAGTCAAAATTAATTCTTGCTTTTCTGTTGGGGAAAATTTCATCTAATTACATTCAAATTATTCTGGAACTTTTTGGAAAGCAAATCCTGATCACCAAAGAAAGGAAAAAGCAGCTGTGTTGCCCTTGCCTCACTGTTAGAAGAATAGCATTATTATGCAGTCACTGGGCTTTATAGAACCAAGAGTGGTTATCCACTGGCTGCCTTCTGGCAGAGACACACCTAACCCTTTCTGAGCTGCTGGTAATGTATGCCTTCTGTTCCTAAGGATCTTTAAAGAAATAGTTTCCACTACTTCCTTCAGCAAACCAATCTAGTATAACAGCTCTCGGGAGTAGGAAGTTCTTTCCAATAACCCTTTGCGCAGTTGTAGTAATCGTTTCTAAAACAAGTTTTCTTATACTTTAATCACGATTTAAATCTTTTCTTAGTTTGATATAATCAACTTCACTATTGTAAGAAAAATTTTAATGGGGCGCCTGGGTGGCTCAATCAGTTGGGTGTCCGGCTCTTGATTTGTGCTCAGGTCATGATCTCGGGATTGTGGGATTGAGCCCCGTGGTGGGCTCTGTGCTCAACGGGCAGTCTGCTGGAGATTCTCCCTCTCCCTCTCCCTCTGCCCCTCCTCCCACTCGTGTGCTTTCTCTTTCTAAAATAAATAAATAATTTTTTTAAAAAAGGAAATACTTAAAATTGACCATTGCTAAATTAATAGAAATAGTTTCTATAAACAGTGCTTCTCCATGAGCAACCTATTTTGTCAAATTTTTTTCTCTAATATTTCCTTTTTTAACTCATTCACATATCCTATTTTGATCTTAAGTTATTCTTTAACCACAGCAATGTATCTTATGTCAGATAGCTCTAATTTATATTTCTTCCACTTTATATTAAGAACCAGCCCTTTGTTCTCTTTGAATTGCATTCTGTTTATGACCATGTCATTAATAAGCCACAGATATTTATAATTCTCATCAAAAGTGCTATTTCATTTATTTCCCATATTTTAAGGCTTATTTGAATACTAAGGTTGTAAAAACTTTTAGTACTTAGAAAGGCAATTAAAACATACCAGGTATGACTTACAAGTCTGCTATATAAAAACACAAATTCAAAGAACATATTAAGACTGACTAATCAGTGGTTGGGGCACCTGGGTGGCTCAGTTGTTTAGCGTCTGCCTTCAGCTCAGGTCATGGTCCCGGGGTCCTGGGATAGAGCCCCGCATCGGGCTGCCTGCTCAGCGGGGAGTCTGCTTCTCCCTCTCCCACTCCCCCTACTTGTGTTCCCTCTCTCGCTTTGTCTCTGTCAAATAAATAAATAAAATCTTTAAAAAAAAAAAAGACTAATCAACCACAACTCTGCCATACCTACCAGCTTTGTGACCTTAGACAAATTACTGGTTCTCTTTGACTCCCAATTTGTACATCTTTTAAGTAAATATCTTAGGTATTTAGCACTTGCCTAGAGCATAATTCAATAAATAGGTGGATATAGTTATTCTACTTTTTGTAAAATGATTGAAAACAGGTTTCCTAATGGCCAGCTCAACTCTTACAAAAGAAATAATGAATTTGTCCATTATACTCATGCCAAATTTCTTTTACATCATTTTGTTGTCATACTGCTACTAAATTTTATTCATTGAATTTTCCCGACAGTTTATGTTGAAACATGTGAAAATGCAATTTATAAAAAAAATCACTATTTAGATTCAAAGGGATACATGCACCCTGCTGTTGATAGCAGCATTATCAACAGTAGCCAAATTATGGAGAGAGCCCAAATGTCCATCGACTGATGAATGGATAAAGAAGTTGTGGTATATATATGTATATGTGTGTGTATACGTATACACACACACACACACACACACACACACACACACACACACACGTACACAATGGAATATTATTCAGCCATCAAAAAGAATGAAATCTTCCCATTTTCACCAATGTGATAGAACTAGAATATATTATGCTAAGTGGAATAAGTCAGTCAGAGAAGACAAGTACCATCTGATCTCACTCATATGTGGAGTTTAAGAAAGAAAACAGATGGGGGCACGTGGTTGGCTCAGTCAGTTAAGCGTCTGCCTTTGATTCAGGTCATGATCCCAGAATCCTAGGATCAAGCTGCATGTCAGGCTTTCTGCTCAGCGGGGAGTCTGCTTTTCCTTCTCCCTCTGCCCCTCCCCCTCGCTCCTGCTCTCTCTATCTCAAATAAATAAATAAAATCTTAAAAAAAAAAAAAAGGGTCACTTATGGTTTGTTTCCCTCTCTCTTTTTTTCCTCTACTCCTTTCCATATGTTCACTGTTTTCTTTCCTTTTTTTAAAAAAAAATACTTTATTTATTCATTTGAGATGGGGGGAGGGCCAGAGGGAGAGAAGAAGCAGACTCCCCACTGAGCAGGGAGCCTGACATGGGGCTTGATCCTAGGACTCTGGGATCATGACTTGAATCAAAGGCAGATGCTTAACTGACTGAGCCACCCAGGCGCCCCAAGCCATAAGAGACTCTTTTTTTTTTTTTTTTCCCATAAATGACTCTTAATGACAGAGAACAAACGGAGGGTTGTTGGAGGGAGGTAGGTGGGGGATGGGCTAGATGGGTGGATGGGTATTAAAGAGGGCACTTGTCATATGTAAGTAATGAATCACTGAATTCTACTCCAGAGACCAATATTGCACTATATGTTAACTAACAAAATTTAAATAAATAAAAAAAAAAAACAAAGAGCCTAAAAAAAGTTCACTGTTTAAAAATGTAGTTGTTAAAAAAAAATTATTGTTAACCCTTAAGTCTTAGTTTACTAGGTGTGCTGTAACAAATTACCACGAACTGGATGGCTCAAATTTTAAAGAATTACTCTGTCACAATTCTTGAAGCTAACAGTCCAAAATCAAGTTGTCTGCAGGGCCATGCTCTTTTGAAGGCTCTAAGTAAGAATCTGTTAGATGCCTTTCTCTTAGCTTCTGGTGTTGCCTGGCAATCCTTGGCATTCTTTGGTTTATAAACTCATTACTTCAATCTCGGCCTCCCACATCACACTGTTTTCTCCCTGGGTTTCTATGTCTCTTCGGCTCTTCTTTATAAGGACACAGTCATATTAGATTAGAGCCCACCATAATTCAGTATGACTTCATCTTAACTTGATTACATCTACAAAGACCCTATTTGCAAACAAGTTCACATTCAGGTGTCAAGAATTAGGATTTAAACACATTTTTGGGAGGTGACACAATTTTCAAATAACACTCTCTAATATATGTTTTTGAACTGAGACTAAAGTTAGGGCAGAAAAATTGTTTCTAAAAACAAGAGAATTTTCTTTTCCTGGGAAAGAAGTTGTTTCACTTGTGACAAGATATGGTCTATGAGTAGATGTACATATTTTGCTTATAATGATTTGGCAATACCATTTCTTTTTTTTCTTTTTTAAGATTTATTTATTTATTTGACAGACAGAGACACAGCGAGAGAGGGAACACAAGCAGGGGGAGTGGGAGTGGGAGAAGCAGGCTTCCCACCGAACAGGGAGCCCGTTGCAGGGCTCGATCCCAGGACCCTGGGATCATGACCTCAGCCAAAGGCAGATGCTTAACAACTGAGCCACCCAGGTGCCCCGGCAATACCATTTCTTGAGCATAATTTCTTGATAACACTTTTGCCCATATACTCTATAGCTATATTTTTTTAAATTATAAAACAATATCTACCATTTTGTTTGTTTACTTGAGCTCAGAGTTCAAATAATAGAGTTACAGTTTTATGATTAAGGCTTGTATCCATATTACATATATCAACAAATAAGATTCTCTAAAGACTTTAGAGGTGGTATTATATTTATATTTATAATTGTACTGATAGTTACACTTTGTAAATGAACTGAGTTAGTTTTTCCTTTGCTAATTTTGATTCAAACCAGAGCCACTTTTTATTTTCATGAATAGGAAATTCACTTTAAATTCAAATTTAAAAATATTCTTTATCTTTCAAAATGAACATAGCCACTATATATTTTTAACATTAGTTCTACAGCTTATTCTAGTAAAGCTAATTCTAGTGAAGTCTTTTTAATATATAATTTGGTATGTGGTATATAGATCATCAGTACATTTTTATCTTCTTTATGACCATCTCCCATATATTTAGATAATTGTCACAAATTTTCCATGTAATAAAACTTCCATAGGATGTACACTCTTATTTCAGAAGTTCAATGAGAGGATTTTATGTGTATTTTCTTGTCTTTGAGCTTCTGACAAGGAAGGGATGTAAAGCATTATAAACTCCTGTTTTGGGAATGAAGAAAGATGGAGTAGGAGGATCCTGAGCTCACCTTATCTTATGGCTACAACTAGGTAACATCCACATCAGTATAAATAACCCAGAAAATGACTCAAAGACTGGTAGAACAGACTCTCCAAAGATAAATGTAGAGAGTAGGAGATGTGGTCAGGAGCCAAGTTAACCCACAGGACTGTCTGCAGGAGAGAAAGATGCTGAGGGCATGGATAAAGGAAAAAAACACATCCTCACACCAGGCACCCCAAGCACAGGAACCCACACAGGGAAGACAAGTCTCCATATTGTTTGGCTTTGAAAACCAGTGGAGCATAATTCTGTGAGTTCTTATAATTAGTGAGGCTTAACACCTAGAACTTTAAAAATCAGCAAGCTCAGCTCTGTGAGAGCCAGGAGGGTGAGAGGAAACTGAGTCCCCACCCTTAAAAAGACAAAATAACAAACAGCCCTGCTGAAATATAGCTTAGAAGCAGCAATTAAAAAATGCGTGGGGTATAAGGGAGGGAGATTTGTTTACTAATCTCAGAGTATGTGCTGGAGGGGCAGGGATCTGTTGGAGACTTCTCCAGTAACAAAAGAGCTAGTGGGCACCACTTCACTCCCCCACCCCTAGCCTAGGTAAATGGACACCTGTAGGAACCAGTGCAACATAAACACTGTGTTGCTAATAGCACATCCCACCCCCACTCTCTTCTGCAGATTTAGCCCCTCTATCCTAGCTTGGGCAGGAGTTTTCCCAGGCAGCTGCAGGTCTCTTCCCATGGACCTTGCTAATAGCATGTCACCTTCCCCCCAACCCCCATGCTCTCCTACAGACTCATCCCCTCCAGCCCAGGGGCAGGAGTTTTCTGAATCAGCAGCAGATCCTTTCCCACGGCGCACCAGTGCAAACCTTTCTGGCCCCACAAGCCTTGCCCCTGCATTCTCCTGCGGACCTGCCCTCAGGAGGAGTCAATCCAAAGTGGTGCCACAAGTGTGGCATTGTACAACAGGGGTGAGCAGCACTTCAAAGTGACTCTTGTCCTGAGGGGAGAGGGAAAGATAACCATACACAGCAGTCCCACTATGACCCCCAGTGGGCTAGAGGTAGACTTCTGGTCTGACTGCAGGCCCCACTCATCAATAAAAGCTTTTCAGGGAACAACACAGGGAGAGCACACTGCAGTTCACTGTTACCACAGCTCTGGCAAATGCCTGCTCTAATTCAGCTCAAGCCCGAGGTGGCCCCACACTGGCCACTAACAACACAGGGACCAAACCATGCCCTAAGAGGCAAAGAGAGCCATAGCTGACAAGTGAACTGAAGACAAATGCAGCTGAGCCCCAACAGCAGGGCACATGCAACACATGCAGGAGACACCCCTGAAACACCAGGTTCTGGTGAACAGGGAACATTACATTACAGGGCACTACAAGATCTCTTCTTTGTAAGGCCACTACTTTCAAGAGCAGGAGATAGAGCTGACATTTCCTATCACATAGAAACACATACAGAGAGGTAGACAAAATGAGACAGAAGAATATGTCCTAAATGAAAAAATAGGACAAAATCACAGCAAGAGAGCTAAATGAAACCTAGGTAAGTAATATAGCTAATAGTAAATTTAAAATAATGATCATAAGATACTTGCCAGACGAGAAAAGAGTGGAAGGCCTCAGTGAGACCCTTAAAAAAGAATAGAAAGCATAAAAAAGAACCAATAGGAGATGAAGAACTCAATAACTAAAATTAAAAAATCACTAGAGGGAATAAATAGTAGACTAGAGGAAGCAGAAGAATGGATCAATGTGACCTGGAGGACAGAGTAATAGAAAGCAATCAAACTGAACAGGAAAGAGAAAAAATATTTTTAAAATGAAAATAGATTAAGGGAACTCAATGGCACCATCATTCATAATAACATTCACATTATAGGGATCCTAGAAGAAGAAGAGGGAGAAGAGTGGGCAGAAAATCTATTTGAAGAACTAATAGCTGAAAACTTCCCAAATCTGGAGAAGGAAACAGAAATTCAGATCCAAGAGGCACAGAGAGCCCCCAACAAAATCAACCCAAAGAGGACCACACCATGACACATAGTAATTAAAATGGCAGAGAGTACTGATAAAGAGAGAATTATATAAGCAGCAAGAGAAAAGAAAAGTTACATACAAGGGAAACCTCATAAGGCTATCAGCTGATTTTCAGCAAAACCTTTGCAAGCCAGAAGAAAGTGGTGTGATAGTCAAAGTGTTCAAAGGAAAAAAAAACCTGCAACCAGAAATACTCTACCCAGCAAGGCCATCATTCAGAATAGGAGAGACAAAGAGTTTCCCAGACAAACAAAGCTAAAGGAATTCATCATGACTAAACTACCCTTACAAGAAATGTTAAAGAGACATTTTTTTAAAGATTTTTATTTGAGAGAGAGAGCACAAGAGCGGGGGAAGGGGCAGAGGAAGAAGGAGAGAGAGAATCCCAAGCAGACTCCTCGCTGAGCATGGAGCCGGATGCAGGGCTTCATCTCACAACCCTGATATCATGACCTGAGCTAAAATCAAGAGTTGGATACATAACTGACTGAGCCACCCAGGTGCCACAAGGGGACTCTTAGAGTGGAAAAGAGAGACCATAAGCAGGAGGAAGAAAAGTAGAAAGCACAAAAACAGTAGTATTAACTATATATATAAAAATCAAGGGATTCATAAAGTAAAAGGATGTTAAGTATGACACCATATACCTAAAACATGGGGGGAGAGGAGTTAAAATTTAGTGCTTTTAGAATGGGTTTAAGCGTAAGCAACCATCAACTTAATATAGACTACTGTATGCATAAGATGTCACATATAAACCCCATGATAACCACAAATCAAAAACGGGTGATAAATATGCAAAAAAAGGAATCCAAGTATATCACTAAAGAAATCCAGCACCCCATGAGAGAAGAGAGTAAGAGAAGAAAGGAACAGAGAAAACTACAAAAACAACCATAATACAAGAAATAAAATGACGATAAGTACATACCTATCAATAATTACTTTGAATGTAAATGGACTAAGCATTCCAATCAAAAGACATAGGGTGACAGAATGGATAAAAAAGCAAAACCCATCTATATGCTGCCTGCCTACAAGAGACTCATTTCAGACCTAAAGACACAAGCAGATTGAAAGTGAAAGGATGGAAAAGTATTTATCATGCAAATGGAAGTGAAAAGAAAGCCAGGGTAGCAGTACTTATATCAGGCAAAATAGAATTTAAAAAAAAGACTATAACAAAAGCAAAGAAGAACACTACATAATCATAAAGGGGACAATCCAACAAGAAAATATAACAATTGTAAATATATATGCACCCAACATGGGAGCGCCCAAATACATAAAGCAGCTAATAACAAACATAAAAGTAATGAATAGTAAAACAGTAATAGTAGGGGATTTTAACACCCTACTTATGTCAATGGATAGATCATCCAACACAAAATCAAAAAGGAGACAGTGGCTTTTAATGACACATTGGACCAGATGGATCTAACAGATATATTCAGAACATTCCATTCTAAAACAGTGGAATACACATTCTTTTCAAGTGCACGTGGAACATTCTCTGGAATAGATCCCATGTTAGGCCACAAAGTAAATCTCAACAGATTCAAAAAGATTGGAGTCATATGGCATGCATCTTTTTTATTCTCAACACTATGAAACTAAAAATCAACCACAAGAAAAAAATCTGGTAAGACCAAAAACACACGGAGGTTAAGTAACATGCTACTAAACAATGAGTGGGTCAACCAGGAAATCAAAGAGGAAATCAAAAAGAGACAAAGGAAAATGAAAACACAGTGGTCCAAAATCTTCAAAATGCAGCAAAATCTGTTCTCAGAGGGAAGTTTGTAGCCATACAGGCCTACCTTAAGAAGCAAGAAAAATCTCAAATAAACCTAAACGAATTAGAAAAAGAACAAACAATACCCAGCATCAGTAGAAGGAAGGAAATAATAAAGATTAGAGCAGAAATATACAAAATAGAAACTGAAAAAAAAAACCAATAGAACCCGTAGCTGGTTCTTTAGAAAGATTAACCAAATTGATAAACCTTTAGTCAATCTCATCAAAAACTGGAGAGGACTCAAACAAAATCAGAAACGAAGAAGGAGAAATAACAACCAACACCACAGATTTACAAAGAATTATAAGAGAATATTATGGAAAATTATATGCCAACAAATTGGACAACCTAGAAGAAATGGATAAATTCCTAGAAACATATAACCTCCCAAAACTGAATCAGGAAGAAATAGAAAATTTGAACAGACTGATTACCAACCATGAAATTGAATCAGTAATCAAAAATCTTCCAACAAGCAAAAGTTAAGGACCAAATGGCTCCATGGGTGAATTCTACTGAGCACTTAAAGAATTAATATCTGTTCCTCTCAAACTATTCCAAAAAATAGAAGAGGAAGGAAAGCTTCCAGATTCATTCTATGAAGCCAGCATTACCCTGATATCAAAAACATATAAAGACACTACAAAAAAAGAAAACTATAGGGTAATATCTCTGATGAATAGATGCAGAAATCCTCAACAAAATATTAGCAAACTAAATTCAACAATACATTTTTAAAAATCATACACCACAAGTGGGATTTATTCCTGGGATACAAGGGCTAGCTCAATATTCACAAATCAATTAACATCATATGTCACATCAACAAGAGAATGGATGAAAACCATATGATCATTTAAATAGATGCAGAAAAAGCATTTGACAAAGTACATCTATTCATGATAAAAACCCTCAACAAAAGAGGTTTAGGGTGAACATACCTCATAATAAAGGCTATATATGAAAAAACCACAGCTAACATCATACTCAATGGTGAAAAACTGAGAATTTTTTCTCTAAGGTCAGGAACAAGACAAGGATGTCCACTCTCACCACTTTTAATCAACATTGTACTGTAAGTCCTAGCCACAGCGATTGGAGAAGAAAAATAAATAAAAGCATCCAAATTGCTAAGGAAGAAGTAAAAATTTCACTCTTTGCAAATGACATGAAACGATATATAGAAACCCTAAAGACTCCACCAAAAACCTACTAGAACTGATAAATGAATTCAGTAAGGTTGCAGGATACAAAATCAACATACAGAAATCTGTTTTATTTCTGTACACTAATAATGTAGAGAAAGAGAAATTAAGAAAACAATCCCATTTACAATTGCACCAAAAATAATAAAATACATAGGAGTAGGTGAAAGACCTGTACTCTGAAAACTATAAAACACTGAGAAGGGACACCTGTGTGGCTCAGTCGGTTAAGCATTTGCCTCTGGGTCATGTCATAATCCCAGGGTCCTGGGATCAAGTCCCACATCAGGCTCCTTGCTCAGCAGGGAGCCTGCTTCTCCCTCTGCCTGCTGCACTCTCTCTCTGACAAATAAGTAAGTAATATCTTTAAAAAAAACATTGAGGAAAGAAATTGAAGATGACACAAACAAGTGGAAAGACATCCCATGCTCATGGATTGGAAGAAAAAAATATTGCAAAAATGTCCATACTACCCAATGCAATCTACAGATTTAGTGTAATCCCTATCAGAATACCAAAAGCATTTTTCACAGAATTAGAACAAATAATCAGAATTTGTATGGAACCACAAAAGACCCTGAATAGCCAAAGGAATCTTGAAAAAGAAAAACAAAACTGGAGGTATCATAATCCCAGATTTTAAGATATACCACAGAGCTGTAGTAATCAAAACAGCATGGTTCTGGCGCAAAAGCATACACATAGATCGATAGAACAGAATAGAGAGACCAGTAATAAACCCAGAATTATATGGTTAATTAACCTTTGACAAAGGAGGCAAGAACATGCAATGGGAAAAAGAGTCTCTTCAACAAATGGTGTTGGAAAAACTGGACCACTTTCTTACACCATACACAAAAATAAACTCAAAATCGATTAAAGACCTAAATGTAATATCTGAAACCATAAAATCCTAGAAGAGAGCATAGGCAGTAATCTCTCTGACATCAGTTATAGCAACATTTTTCTAGATATGTCTCTTATGGTAAGGGTAGCAAAACAAAAAATAAACTGTTGGGACTATATCAAAATAAAAAGCTTCTGCACAGTGAGTGAAATAATCAAGAAACTAAAAGGTAATCTATTGAAAGGGAGAAGGTAGTTGCATATGACATATCCAATAAAGGGTTAGTATCCAAAATATGTAAAGAACTGATACAACTCAACACCCCAAAACCAAATAATCTAATTGAAAAATGGGCCAAAGACTTGAACAGACATTTCTCCAAAGAAGACATGCAGATGACCAACAAATATCTGAATAGATGCTCAACATCACTCAGCATGAGGGAAATGCATATCAAAACCACAAGGAGATATTACCTCACACCTGTCAGCATGGCTAAGATAAAAAATAAAACAAGTTTTGACGAGGATGTGGAGAAAAAGGAACCCTCATGCCTTCTTGGTTAGAATGCAAAATGGTGCAGCCATAGTGGAAATCAGAATGGAGGTTCCTCAAAAAATTAAAATAGAACTTTATGTGATCCAGTAATTCCACTACGTATTTACCCAAAGACTATATGAAAACACTAAATGGAAAAGATATATGCACCCCTATGTTTATTGCAGCATTATTTACAATAGCCAAATTATTGAAGCAACCCAAGTGTCCATGCATAGATGAATGGATAAGAAGATGTGGTATAGATATGCAATGAAATATTACTCGGCCATAACAAAAAATGCAGTCTTGCCATTTGCAAGAACATGAATGGGGCTAGAGTGTATAATGCTAAGTGAAGTAATTCAGTTAGAAAAAGACAAATACCGTATGATTTCACTCATGTGTGGAATATAAGATACAAAACCAAACAAAAACGAGACAATGAAACAGACTCTTAACTATAAAGAACAAACTAATGGTTACCAGAGGGGAGGTGGATGGGAGAATGGATGAAATAGCTGAAGGGAATTAAGAGTACATATATCATGATGAGCACTGAGTAATGCATAGAATTTTTTAATTCCTATATTGCACACCTGAAACTAATATAATACTTTATTGTAATTATACTGGAATTCATATTTTTAAAAAATAGTAAGATAAAAAACAGAAAAAAAAAATCCTGTTTTCAGGCCCTTGTGTTTTTTCACTGTTGCATGAAACACATAAAATTTCCAAAATATACTCTCTTGCAGGTAAAACCTGCTACAAATTATTCTTTGCATATAATAGGTACTTAATAAATGTTTATGAAGTGAATGAAGGACATTGTAATTAGCCCCTCTGCTTATAGACAGCATCCAGGAGTGATATTGAAAGTAAGGCAACTCTGAAGCTAACTCAGTTACACACCTTTCATGTTAAATATTTTCTTTAAATTTGGTATAAAAGATAAACACACATTGGAACTAGAGAGTTTGAAATGCTGCAAAGTGGAGACGTGTTCTTTATTTCCTAGAATTTTTCAGTAAACTGAAGGACTTAACGGTTTTGGTTTATATTTTTATATCCTTTTCCAAATGAATTTTGAAACTTTGGGAAAAGAAAACATAAAGTGCAAGGTTAAACGACTAGTTGACTAAAGTGTGAGGTTTGATTTTCTAAACTATGGATCAAGCAGTGGTTCTCCACCCTGACTATGCTCCAGCATAACCTGGAAAGCTTTTAAAAATGTAAATGTTTTCGCCCCGTCTCTACTGGTTAATCTCAGTTCTGCTAATTACTACTTGTGTGACTGAGCATCTATTTATTCCATAAAATTGGATTCTCTAGAAGTGGAGATGATACAAAAGTACTGGACTTTTGGATAAGAATGTGCCTCACAGAAATTGGAAACAATATCTACTGAGAGGTGTGCTGATCTAATTAAGAAAACTTTGAACTGAAAAATAAGGACTTTATAGTTTGATAGACATCAGTAACAGTAAAGTAAATACCCCGTATTATTGGTAAAAATACCTAGGGAGAATATGAGGATATTGTACTTTTGCCCTCAATGTCTGTATTCGAAGCCCAGGATATGTCTGAAACTGGAATGGACTGATTTCTTAGATGGAGTATTTAACATCAATAGCATGTTCGCAGTGAGAATGAATGAGCATATTTGCTAGGAGTATGACATTGGTAGTTACGGTGGTGAGTAGGGATAGGGTAGGGGCAGCTTATGGAATTCTTATGGATTAGAAAACCTCTAAGGCCCTTTACGACTCTAATATGCTATGTTTGTAAATAATCGACTGTTCTTTCTTTACATGTGTTTATTTATCTATACATTTTGAAAACTTTTATGTGCCAGACACTATACCAAAAGATAAAATCTGTGGACATGAAGAAATAGAATATACTAGGTTTGATAATCACTATGATAAAGTATCATGGAAACATTTAAATAATTGTATTTCATTTATACATGTGTTGGTTATTTCTATTATAGGAGTTAACTGAAATACATGAGCTAGGAATCCCAATATACTTAAATGTTCGGAAAGAAATTGCATTATGATGATTAGAAAAGTGTCATCTCGATCCAGGATGTTTGAGGAGAAGCTTCTTGAAAAATCTGTACAATGTGCAATATACTGTATCTCGCTGAAATTACTAAAGGCTAAGACTCAGATCCTAATGTTAATTACTGTCATTTTTCCTTGCCTGCATGCTCCTTTACTGAGTATGCAACTGATCAAGTTGTTTTTGATGCAGCTATTGCTTGTTAATAGCTAGAATCTTGGGGAGAGAGGCCAGTTTCCTGGAATAAAAACTGCTGAGGATAGAGAAACAGCATCCATAAGATAAAGGTCTGAGTGTAATGGGCTTTGGAGGACAGGACTCAATTGATCCCGGAGCCCCAGCGGGAGTGAAGGGAAAGGAATTTCTAGAGAAAACTCTGTAGTTCTGACTTGAAAGAAGCAAAATGAAAACAGCAATAATTATTTCCTTTCTTCTGCCATATATTTCAAAAACAATTTGAGAAGAAAAAAGTCCACAAGTAAAATTGAGTTTACATTTATATTTAGATAACTTTCCTTATTCCAGAGTTTTACTCTTTTTTTGTTTTACTGGATTTTAGTAAGTCACTCCCTTTTTGAAATGTTTTAACTCCATAATAGAATTCAATATGTAATACTGTCAATAAGTGAAGAGAGGGACCACATATATTTGTTTAAACAATCAGCATATTACTGGTGAGTTTCTTCAGAAGGAATATGTTTTGTTAGGTTTTGCTTTTGAATTATTGAAGCAATACATACTCATGATTTTTAAAATAAGAAACAAATAATATGGAAAAGTATAAAATAAAAAGTAAAATTTGAAACCATCCTGTTTCTACTTTCCACAAGTAACTTGTATTAGCTTATTTTATGTATCATTTCAGAAATCTTCTATCCACATACAAGTTTACGTGTGTACACACATATAACATGCACATGTACATACACATGCACATGCTGTATATGCTTTTTTTTTTTACATAAATGCAGCATATCCATTGTTCTTTGCTAGTGGCCTTTCCTTTGTCTCTTTATTGTTGATTTCTAAGAGCTCTTGGTATACTAATAAAAGGTATCTTCTCTTAGGTATTTCAAACATTTTTCTGCTGTTTAATTTGCACTTCAACTTCATTTATGGTAGTTTCTTTTTTCCCATGCTGAAATTTTAAGTTTTGGTTTAATCAAATAATCAGTCTTTCCTGTTAGGGCTTCTGTAGTTTATGTCCAAGATTATAAAATATATAACACCATTTCTTCTTTCCCACCCTTATGGATTAATTTTTGTTAAGAGACTTTATTATAGCAATTTTAGGTTTACAGCAAAAGTAAGAGAAATATAGAGATTTCCCATAGACCCTCTCCCCCCAAACATTCCTAGTCTCCCCCATTAGCAATTTCCCCACCACAGTGGTACATTTGTTACAATTGATAAACCTACATAGACACATCATTATCACCTAAAGTCTACAGTTTACCTTAGGGTTCACTATTGGTGTTGTACATTTTGTGGATCTGGACAAATTTATAAAGGCATGTACCCACTATCACAGTATCCGACACAGTAGTTTCACTGCCTTAAAAATCCTCTCTACTCTGCCTATTCATCCTCCAATTTTTTAAATAAAATATTTTATATTTAAATTTTTAAATCATCTGGCATCTTGTTAGTGTACCGGCAGCTTTTACTGATTAATCTTTTTATTTTAATTTTAATTTTGGGGGGCATTGATTAATCCTTTTTTTAGTCACCTTTATCATATATAAAAATCTTATGTATATTGGAGTATATTCAGAATTCTCCATTATACATTTTCTATTTGTCTATTTTCTTCTCTAGTATAAAACTCCTTAACTGCTGTTATCTTTACAGTGTTTTTACTATCTGGAAGGACTGGTCTCCTCTGTACTCCTCTTTTTTTTCTTTTTCAAAATATTTGTAGATAATGACATGTTTTTAACCAGATGAACTTTGGTGTCATCTCTCAAGTTTTGAAAATAAAAAATCCTATTGCTATTTTAATAGGAATCTTATTAAAATAACAGATTAATTTAGTTGGAATAATGAGTCTTTGAATATTGATTATATCTGTCCTGAAAACAGATTACATGTCTTATAGATATCTGGATTTGTTTATTCTGAGTTATATATTTATGTTGTGTTTTTCATATTAAATGGGTTTGTTTCTAGTTTTTGTTTTCTAACTGGGCATGGCTTATATATAGGAGAATCATTTATTTTCATATACTGTGTAACTAGCTACCTTTCTAAACTCTTTTCTGGGGGCAGTTTCCATTGATTTTCTTGGGTTTCATGCATGTATACATGCATATCATCATGGAAATAAGGACAGAATTGTCTCTTCGACCCCCAACCAAGTTTATTGAGTAATAATTGACACATAACATAAGTTTAAGGTGTACAATGTGATGATTTGATATAAGTATATATTGCAAATGATTACCACAATAAGATTAGTTAACATATCCATCACTTCCTCATATAGTTACCCTGGGGAAGGGGTGTGTGTGTGTGTGTGTGTGTGTGTGTGTGTGTGGTGAGAACATTTAAGATCTGCTCTCTTAGCAACTTTCAGGTATACAATATAGTATTGTTAATTATAGTCACTATGCTCTGCATTAAATCCCCAGGACTTACTCATCTTATGACTGGAAGTTTGTACCCTTTGACCACCTTCACCCGTTTCTCCCACCTTATCTCCCACCCCACCTCAGCAACCACCAATCTACTTTCTGTTTCTATACGTTCAGTTTTATTTTAGATTCCACATATAAGTGAGATAATACAGTATTTGTTTTTCTCTCTTGGATTTATTTCACTTAGCATAATGCCCTCAAGGTTCATCCATGTAGTCACAAATGGCAGGATTTCCTTCTTTTTATGGATGAATAATATTTCATGTTATAAGCACACACACATCACGTTTTCTTTATCCATTCATCCATTGATAGACACAGGTTGTTTCCATGTCTTGGCTATTGTAAACAATGCTGGTATATCGACCTGTAGTTTTCTTTTCTTATAGCATTCTTATCTGCCTTTGTAGTAGGGTAATGCTGGCCTTGTAAAAATGAATTTAGAAATCTTCCCTCTTAAATTTTTTTGAAATGTTTGAGAAGGATTGGTATTAATTCTTCTTTAAATGTTTGGTAGAATTCACCAGTGGAACCATCTAATCTTGGGCTTTTGTTTGTTACAAGGTTTTTGATTATTAATTCAGTCGTCTTACTCATTGGTCTGTTTGGGTTTTCTGTTTCTTCATGATTTAGTCTTGGTAGGTTATATGTTTCTAGGAATGTATTCATTTTTCTAGATTGTCCAACTTATTGGCATATTATTATTTGTTGTAGTCTCTTATTTTCCTTTGTATTTCTGTGGTTTCTGTTGTAATGTCTTCTCTTTCTTTTTTTTTTTAAGATTTTGTTTATTTGAAAGAGAGTGAGAAAGAGAGAGAGAGAAAGAGTTGAGACCAGGGAGGGTCAGAGGGAGAAGCAGACTCCCCGCTGAGCAGGGAGCCAGATGTGGGCTCAGTCCTGGGACTCCTGGATCATGACCTGAGCCAAAGGCAAACACTTAACCGACTGAGCCACCCAGGCGCCCCTGCTCTTTCATTTATAGCTTTATTTGTGAGTCCTTTCGTTTGCTTAGTCTAGCTAAAGGTTTGTCAATTTTGTCTATCTTTTCAAAGAACCAATTCTTAGTTTCGTTAATCCTTTCTATTGTTATTCTCTATTTCACTTATTTCTATTCTAATCTTTATTATTTCCTTTCTTATGCTAACTTTGGGCTTAGTTTGCTCTTTTTCTAATTCTTTGAGATGTAATATTAAGTTGTTTATTTGAGATCTATTTTCTTTATGTATGCATTTATAACTACAAACCTTCCTGTCAGAACTGCTTTTGCTGTATCCCATATGTTTTGGTATGTTGTGTTTCCATTTTCATTTGTTTCAAGATATTTTTTAAATTTCTCTTGATTTCTTCTTTGATCCATTTGCTGTTTAGTAGTGTACACTTTAATTTCCATGTATTTGTATATTTTTCAGCTTTCCTCCTGTTATAATTTCTAATTTCATACCACTGTGTTAGAAAACATACTTATATAATTTCTGTCTTCTTGAATTTGTTGAGATTTATTTTGTGGCCTCATACTTGATCTGTCCTTGAAATGTTCCATATGTGCTTGGAAAGAATGTATATTTTACTACTATTGGATGGGATGTTCTTTCACATCTGTTAGGTCCATTTGGTCTATAGTATTGTTCAAATCCACTATTTTCTTATTAAGTCTCTGTTTGGATTGATCTGTCCATTGTTGAGAGTAGTGTCTCTTCCTTTCTAATATTTATATCTCTTTCTCCTATATAAGTAGCTAATACATCCAGAACAATATTAATATAATTGTTTTAACATTTTTTTTGGCCCACAAATACTTTTCCCACCATAGATATAATACATACTATTACAGCTCTCATAACTCTGAGGAAAGGAAAAATAGGTAATTGCAAATCAAAAAATTCTTTAGAAAAGTGAAACAGAACTGAATGAACAGTTGAATTTCTAGAGTTATATGAATTATAAGAATCAATTCTCTGATGACAGAATTGTCTTTTCTCCCCCAATGGCTACTCTGAGATTTACCCTTTATCCGTGTTCTTCAGCAATTGACATGATGTACCTAGATTATGTTTCTTTGTGTGTTTCTTTCTTCAGTTTTGCTGAGCTTCTTAGATCTGTAGGTTGATATTTTCTCAGCAAACATGGGGAATTTTACTCATTACCTCATCAAATATCTTTTCCTGCCCCATTTTCTCTTTCTTTTTCTTCTGGGACTCCATATACATGTATAATAAATTACTTGGTATTGTTTCTTGGCTATGTGGGTCACTGAGACTCTTCAGAAATTTCTGTTTATCTGTCTTCAAGTTCTCTGGCTGGCTTCCCTGTCACCTTCAATATGCTGTTAAGTCATCCAGTGAATTTTTTATTTTGATATGGCACTTTCAGTTCTATAATTTCAATTTAAATCTTTAGAAAAATTTTATTGTAGTAAAATATACATAATAAAGTTCATAATTTTAACCATTTTTAAGTGTATTTGATTCTTTTTTGTTTCCATTTCTCTTGATTCTTTTTGTGAATTCATCATGATGATTTTTTTTTAAAGATTTTATTTATTTATTCATAAGAGACAGAGAGAGAGAGAGGCAGAGGGAGAAGCAGGCTCCCCGCTGAGCAGGGAGCCTGATGTGGGACTCGATCCCAGGACCCTGGGATCATGACCTGAACTGAAGGCAGACGCTTAACCATCTGAGCCACCCAGGTGCCCAATCATGATGATTTTTTAATGTTCTTGATAATATTTATTTATTTATTTATTTATTTATTTATTTATAAGATTTTATTTTTAAGTAATCTCTACACCCAACATGAGGCTTGAACTCACAATCCCAAGATCAAGAGTCACATGCTTGACTGACTGAGCCAGGCAGGTGCCCCACATTCTTGATAATAAAGTACTTGCATGGAGGTACTTTCTGAGTCATTACAGAATCTGTTCTATTGCTGTTTTTTCTATGGAACTTGGATCAAATTTTCCTGTTTGTTCATTTGTAGAAATTTTTTATTCTATATTGGGTATATTATATGCTTCTGAGACTCTGGATTCTGTTATCTTCCTCTGAAGAATATGACTTTTTTTTTATCTAACAGTTAAATTACTGGCTGCTTATCTTTGTCTAATAAAGGCTTGGTTCTATGTTTTGTTAGAGTGGGTCTCTTTTGGTTTTGCCTTAAATCCTCAGGTGACTCTTTTAATACAGGAATAGTCTATACTCCTAAAATGTGGCCCTTTGGGGATTTCTATGGAAAGCCTAAGTTGTTCACCAAGCTGCATCAATTCAAACTCCAAACTCTGTCTAATGCAATGGGCAACAGCAAAAATCCCTTTCAGCCTTTCAGCTATTATTTTCCAGTAGGCTCTTTGGAGTCTTCCCCATGTATATATAGTTCAGGAGTGGGAATGTATATACAAATTTTTAACTCCCCCTCTGCACTTCCCCACTTTCCAAAATCTACCTCCCCCAGCCCCCAGTTATCAGCCATTCTTTCAGCCCTGAACTCTGGTCTTTATTACCTCAAGCCAATAGGAATGTGGCTTTCTGCTTCAGTTCTGGCTACTCCCACAACTTTTTTACATCAAAGGAAGAGCTATATAAATACAGATCTTGTCCAGCAATGTTCTCTTCTTTCAAGGGTCTGAGCCTCTTTCTGTTTTTGCCTACTTTTGGTCGATCTCCAAATAGTTGTTTTTTATTTATTTGTTTTAGTATTTTTTCACAGTTTAAAATTCTTATCATGGGATAACAAGTCTGGTTCAAGTTACTCCACCATTATTGGAATTGCAGTTCCTCAGATTTTTTTACTTTTATATTTACCTATTTACTTCATTATTTTATATTCATGTATATTATTTCATTTCATGATCATTTTAGTCACTTAGACTTAGGTTTGATTCCCGGCTGTGCCATTTATTATGGCATTACTTCAAATTTCTGGTTTTTAGTGTCCTTATATATAAAATGGAAGTGATCATATTTACCTTATAAGGTTAGTGGCTTTTGAATATTAAATATTTACAATATATGTAAAACATGTGGCACAGAGCTTAGAACTTCATTGGCATTCATAAATGCTGCTACCCTTTATTACCATAATTATTCTATAAGGTTGGAATGTGGATGACTTACCTAAGATTTTACTACTAAATAATAGGAGTACAGATTAATTAAATCAGTTCTTCAGGATAAGTTTATGCCTCCCAGGAGTTCCAGTTTCAATATTATCCCATGTAAGAAGCAGAAACTGCCTGATTGTAATTGCAAGGTTATAATATATGAAAAGCAAATAAACTATTTACATGTTAAATGAGATTTATCAGAATAGATTTTATATTTGTTTCCATGAGGAGGAACAACAAAACAAAGATTACTAGCAATAAGGCTACATGGTCAGTGTGCTGAGTGATGTCCTTTTCTCTTCTATGAGCCCCTAGGAGCCAGCCAACTGACTGGTAACCAGAAGATAACCATGGTAGTATTTTTTTCCCTATCAGAGAAGAATGAGTCTAAGTAAGTTTTCAATTTTAGAGCCAGACAGAATATTCAGTGAGAATACTCAGGCCTAGTAAAATAAGTAGCGTTTGTGTATATGGTAATTAAAGAAAATAGTAAAAAAATATACCACTAGGTAATGAACTATTCCGTCCTCTAGGTTTACTTGTAACTCACAAATGAATGATTTGTACCCCGGGCAAGCATGTAATTTCAGAAATTGGTTATTGAATGAGGTTTTCTATGAATAGTTAACATCATTGTTTGTTTTGTCTACTGAAATCTAGTTATGGATGTGTATATGTGTTAATATGTGTTATATTTTAAGTAATGCATAGGATTTTGTGTGTGCTTTTCAAAAACATTTCACTATAGAGGAAGCGATTTAATGCTAAAGCTAAAAAGGGAAACTGGTTGAGGTCACATCCACTCTCTCTGGTAAGCATTATTACAGTTACTATTCACATTTATGCCTATTCGGATAGAAACCCATCAATCATGTAAACTCAGGGCCAGATTCTGATCTCTAATGCATAGTATGAATTGCCACATATCTTTTTTTCCACCAAAAAAATAAATAAATAAATGCTCAGTATCATCTGAGATTAAAATCTGTCCTTTCAAATTGATTTTATTTTTATCTAGACTAAGAAGCAAAATGCAATGTCAGAAAAGGAAATAAAATAATTCCTGCCAGGATGTGGTTTCTTTTTTTATATATAATTCTTACAGAATCATGTATTCATATAGTTCTGTAATCATAATAATGGCTCTGAGAAAAAATAGAAAAATTATTATTTATCCTTTTTAAAATGGAATCTTTTTATCCTTGTGCAATCATATGTACTAACTTGGATTGTAGGGGAAGACCACGTTATAAAAAGAACATTACCTAGGTTATAATATATGAAAAGCAAATAAAGTCTATTTACATACTAAATGAGATTTATCAGAATAGATTTTATATTTGTTTCCATGAAAATTTAACAATTTTATTAAAGCTTACCAATGAAATATTTAAAATAATAAAACTGTCTTGTTTTTGGAATTTATGGTTTTTTTAAGTATAAGATAATTGCACAGAAGATTTGAAGATAAAATCTTCATTTACATTTTCTCTCAGCCAAAGAAATTTAGTTCAATTTACACAGTGTTATTTTTGAACAGTGTTTATTAAGAACTTTTTATGAGCAAAGCACTGTGCTAGGCATTTTTAGGGGATATAAAAATAAACCTGGTACCACCCTGTCTAAAAGAAGTGTGTAGCTTAGTAAGACAAACAAAAGCACACATGTCACACATGCATATGAACAGAGTGTGTAAACTTTCAGAGTATGGCTCTCAACAGTATGGTTCCAGGGAGCAGTGTTGGTATGTGCCATTTTTTATTGTATTTCAGAATTACAAGTGATCATTAGGAGAGCCTAGCATAGCACCAGGAGCATAACTGGTATACAATAGATGTTGAAAGAATAGATAAAATATTCTCTCATGGTTGGGGTTGGATAGCAGGCTAGATATGGTGTGACTGTGTGTATGTGTTAACTGTCCCTATGGCTAAACCAGTTATTTTAGAATTAGACTTTTTTTTCTTAAATCTGGATTTTACCATCTTTGTGACCTTGCACAGATTACCTCTTTAAACTCCATTTTCTTCATCTGTCAAATGTGGTGATAATATCTGTTTCATAAGTTTGTTGTAAAGTGTGAATGAGATAATGTATGTCAGGCCTATAGTACAGTGACCATAGTATTTTAGATTAGAAAATCCTGTTGCATTTACTATGACTGTTGGCATTATTTTTGCTATTAAGGGATGGGTAAAAGTACATTATGAAACAGAAGTAGTGAAACTATAATATTGACTTTATGTGTATGCAAGTGGCAGAATTTTTACTCCAAAAAGTGGCACTTCACTTAATCTACATTATTTTATTTTTTAATTAAGGAAAAATAATTTATGATTTATGAATAAAATTTATTATTAATTTTGTACTTGGTCCTTTTATCTTTGCAGAATGAAAACTCAAATAATCACTTAGTAATTATTATTAACTCTTTCATACACTTTTTATCCATTTCACAAATATTGACTGAGCACCTGTTGTTTGCCCGGCATTGTGGTAAACACTGGTGATACAGTGGTGAATAAGGCTGACCAACTTCCCTGTCATCAAAGTTTAAATTTAGTTGGAATTCTAGTTCATTGTTCACAGACCTGGATTTGCAAGTCCAGCCCTTCAAAAGTGGTTCACAGGTGGTTGACAGTGTCCTAGACACTGTGCTTGAGATTTAGGAAGTAGATGTCATGTTTCTTTCTTTGATTCAGTGAATTATAACAAGGCAGGACAGCATAAGACCTGAAAAGTTACATCTAGGAAGTAGATGTCATGTTTCTTTCTTTGATTCAGTGAATTATAACAAGGCAGGACAGCGTAAGACCTGAAAAGTTACTTCCTGAAAGTCTGTCATTTTAAAGGAATGATAAATTTTTGAGCATGCTTTACAAAATTATGAGGGCTTAGGTACAAATGAGTAACAAAGTTAGGTCAGGAAGTACATGATCACAATTGAATCTAACTCTACTATTAGAGTTCTCTTAGTTCTATTATGTAGCTACTTTAGGTAAAAATAATTAAATTTCTTTCTATCTTTCGAGTATTAGGAAACCTTGGGCCTGGAACTGATGTCTAGATTCACAGCTGTTTTCTCTTTAAAACTTTTCTTATATCTTCCCCACCATTAATCACCCTATTGCTAACTATAATGAAAGAATTTTGTTGATTAAAACATTCTACTCAGAAAAGCCCTTCTCTGCTTTCCTATTTATTGTTTGAATGAGAATTATTTTTGAAAGAGATTGAGCATTTGCAGTTTTGTTTCAAGTTTAAGTTCCTACTAATAGATTTGGGCAAGTATGCTTTTCCTTTTTGCTCAACTATAAAATACAGATAATAAAACTCACCTGATAGTTATATGATTCAGATTTTAAAATAAGATTGTAGCTTTAGAAATTATAAACTTCAGGGCGCCTGGATGGCTCAGTCGGTTAAGCGTCTGCCTTCGGCTCAGGTCATGATCCCAGGGTCCTGGGATCGAGCCCTGCATCGGGCTCCCTGCTCAGCGGGGAGTCTGCTTCTCTCTCTCCCTCTGCCTGCTGCGACCCCTGCTTGTGCGCTCTCGCTCAGTGTCAAATAAATAAATAAAAATCCTTGAAAAAAAAGAAATTATAGACTTTGATAGTTTGCTGTTGTTTTCATTAGTAAGAAATAATGATTAATTATAGCGACTACTATTAAATAAACATTTTCTATGTGCCATATGCTCCACATAGATTATTAGTAGTCCTTACACTGCATGCTGGAAATCATTATTGCCTAATTGTATACAAAACCAATATGGTCTCAAAAATATTAACTGACTTCCCCACAGACATTTGAATCAGTCAGTTGCAGAGTCAGAATTCAAACCCATATTTGTGTGGATCCAAATCCAACCACCATCACACCATGTTGCCTCTCCATTGGATATTAAAATGCAGAAGTGGAGTGAGAACATATATACAGCCTTAAAGTCCCTGTTATGATCTTATTCTTTTCCTTTAAAAAAAAATAATGTATTATATGCACATGTTAAGTCAAATAATATTGAGTGTCCCCTCCCTATGAGTCCACCTAGATCTAGAGATAACTGCTTTTAATATTTAACTGCTTTAATCTTTACTTCCTTTTAATTCCCAAAGTAATTAAGCTACCTATTTGTAAATAATGTGGGGTTTTTTTACTGCTATATCTAGGTTTACCATTTTTAGACATTGTTTATAGATAGAAATTATAGATAGGAATTATAGAAATTATAAACATAATCTATTATCATTAGATGATGACTTAGCTTACTTGTAGCTCTCTGTCCCCCCATCTTGCCAATATAGTTTAAAAAATAAATGTTTAGCTTATTAATGTTATGTAAATATTGTTCATTGCAAAACCTAGTATACCATAATTACATTTCCTTTCTTGTAGAGCACTTTTTATGGTCTAGAGTTTTTCTCTCATTCTCTGTCATGAGCTTTTTATAATTAGAAAGAATTTTCCTTTCTACCTATTTGTTTTCCTATCTCTGCCACTGTTCTTTGAAACCATGGTTGGTATAAATGTTAATTTTTATCCAGTTGTTTTCTTTTTTTGTAAGATTTTATTTATTTATTTGAGAGAGAACGAGAGAGAGGGAGAAAGAGTGCACAGAAGGAAAGGGAGAAGCAGACTCCCCACTGATCAGGGAGCCTAACGTGGGGCTCAATACCAGGACCCTGACATCATGACCTGAGCTGAAGGCAGACACTTAACCAATTGAGCCACCCAGGCACCCCTATTCAATTGTTTTCTTTGCTAAACTTTGTAGCAGGTTTTGTTGCAGCCTCTGCAACCCATCCCTGCCAGAAATCAGTTTTTAATTCTTAAAGAGCTTTTTCCTTTGTTTCCAAAAGTTTTCCAAAAGCCTTGTTAATTTTTTTTAAAGATTTTATTTTTTTATTTGACAGAGAAAGACACAGCGAGAGAGGGAACACAAACCGAGGGAATGGGAGAGGGAGAAGCAGGCTTCTGACTGAGCAGGGAGCCCGATGCAGGCTTGATCCTAGGACCCCCGGATCATGACCTGAGCCGAAGACAGACACTTAACGACTGAGCCACCCAGGCACCCCCAAAAGCCTTGTTTAAAACCTCTTTTGATAAAATAGACAAAATTTGAAACAAAGATCTTTGATCTTTTTCCTACAATAAATAACTTGTATAGTAGGGGGAATGTTTTATTTTAATCAGTAAGTTCTCTGAATAAATTAATATAGGTTTTCAGCATATCTTAAAAATACGTGTAACATCTACCTTTCTTGGATAGTGGACATTCAAAATATTGAAGATGGCAAATGTCACTAATTGTTCATTTGATCCATCAGAAGAGCTATTTTGTCATAGCATATGAGAACAGCCAGAGAAGATGGTAGCTCAAAGCCAGTTAGAATATTGAGTCCCTTTCAGGAGTATAACAACTACTTTAAATCTGCTTAGAGTCATTTGAAATAACACTTGCTTAGCATGTTGAGAATATTTTGTAAGCCCACTGTACCTAATGACTTATAAAATTCTAAATCCATTGAGGTTAATAACTTCTGATCATGCAGTTTTATAAAGAGAGATGAGAATATCAAACTTTGAAAATATGTCATGGTGAATCTGTTTATTGATAAATAACATAGTTATAAATGAAATGTGGATCTATAATGAAACATTGCATATTTAATAAAACAAGTTAAAATATACTTTCAGAATGTTTTTCAGAAAATAGGATTTTAAATTGAAGAAAAGAGAAAAAAATTCAATATTTGCAAGACTGTTTTCTTTTGAAAATATTCATGAAGTAGATCTATAATTAATGACATGTTAAATTCTACCTGATATATATTTATTTTTTTAAACCGTGTTAGGGAACAATAGGGGAATATTTATAGGCATAATACTATTTTTTTAAAAATAAAAATATATATTATATAAGAGCAAACTATAACAGTGTCTTTTCCTTAGAGTTATGGGGAGGTGGATTAGGGGGCTGTGACTTTTTACTTTTCTACTTCATATCACTTCAGGTTTTTTTCATAATGAGTATCTGGTTTTTTGAAAACAAGGGAAAAAATAGAATAGAGACATTTTAAAAGAAATAAGTAAAGAAAAGATAAAGATGGGGGAAAATAAAATTTAACCTTTGTGTCTTGTTAGTATGGTGAACTAGATACCCTACATCTCATGGTAAACAACTAAAAATGATATGCTAGATATAAAAATAGTATTGCATGCATTTATGAACTGGAAAGATGGTGTGAAAGATGGTGATGATTTGTTTATCCTACAAGGCTAAAACAAAACAACAGGGGTGCCTGGGTGGCTCAGTTGGTTAAGTGTCTGCTTTCGGCTCAGGTCATGATCCCAGGATCCTGGGATCGAGCCCCACATAGGGCTCCCTGCTCAGCGGGGAGTCTGCTTTTCCCTCTCACTCTCCCTCTGTGCTCTCGTTCTCTCTCCCTCTCTCTCTCTCTCTCAAATAAATAAATAAAATCTTTAAAAAAATAAAACAAAACAACAAAACAATAAACAAATGTAATATAAGTGCCATTCAGAGCAGGAAGCTTTAGAGTATTTGTTGAGCCTGGTAAACCCTGGCTAAGGTTTTCACAGACTCTTTCTTCATTGAAAGAGGAACAAGAGAGAGTCAAAACACAAGGTTCTTTATAAACATAAGTTCCCCTCAGCACAGACTTACAAATCTCTGCACCTTCATTGTGAGAGTGCATAATAAAATCAGCCTATCACCTCCCACAGCACTTCAAGAATAACTAACTGCTTCACATCTTGGTGCTGAGCGTAGTAAAATATCTCCCTGATCATTTGTAACCACAAGCTGGTCTTGTGGGTTTGCTACTGAACTTCACACTACATAGATGATATGAAAAAGAAAATTAAAGCCAAGAATTTAATGTGGTCCCAAGTTTAAAATCCTCCAAGTAGTTGGTAGAAGCAAACACAAATTCTCTCCGAAGGAATCCACTTTGAATACAGGACTCAAAAAATTCCCCCAAGTATAATTCAAAAAAACACAAATAACAAGATTACAATAAAAAATTACAATATAGGGTATCAGGAAAGAGTATCAGAAATAATAGAAGAATAAGATTTCAAACATTTCACATATTATTAAACAATATAAAACAAATCTGTTTAATAAATAAAAGATGGAATTAAGGCAATGATATTATACTCCTGAAGAAGGAGAATAAGATGGGGAGACTGGAACTGCCAGATATGAAAATTTGATATAAAGCCTTAGTAATTAATACAATATTATAATGGTGCAAAGATAGATGGATTGGCCAATGGAGTGAAATAGCACAGCCCAGAGACATCTCTGTGGTTGGAAACTTATTTAACAGAGCTGGTATTGTGATAAGGGTTGACTTTTCAATAAATGGTATTGGGTTCATTGATTATTTATTCAGAATAGGGAAAAAATTAAGATACAAAATTTAAAAAGTCATTAAAGAAAAGATTATTAAATTTTATTGCATTATAATTGTGATGTTTCTTCTCTCAAAAGTCATCTTAAAAGAATGAAAAAAACAAGTTACAAACTGGAGAAGACATTTCAACACATATAATTGAAAAAGAATTATCGCAAATCAGTACCCCCTCAAAAAAAAGAAAAATGGACAAAAGACTTTTTACATTTAATATGATTATAATTTCAGGTAACTATTCCTAATCCTTTTTTTTCCTTCGGAGATTTTATTTAAATTCAAGTTAGGTAACATATAGTGCAGTATTGGTTTCAGGAGTAGAATTTAGTGATTCATCACTTACATATAACACCCAGTGCCCATCCCAGCAAGTGCCCTCCTTAATACCTATCACCCATTTAGACCGTCCCCCCGACCTGACCTCCCCTCCATCAACCCTCAGTTCGTTCTCTACTGTTAAGAGTCTCTTATGGTTTGACTCCCTCTCTCATTTTATCTTATTTTATTTTTCTTTCTCTTCCACTATGTTCATCTAATTTGTTTCTTAAATTCCACATATGAGTGAAATCATATGGTATTTGTCATTCTCTCACTGACTTATTTCATTTAGCATAATACACTCTAGTTCCAACTACGTTGTTGCAAATGGCAAGATTTCGTACCTTTTGAGGGCTGAGTAATATGCCATTGTGTGTGTATGCATGTGTATCTCACATCTTCTTTATCTATTCATCAATATATGGACATCTGGGCTCTTTCCATAGTGTGGCTATTGTTAATAGTGCTGCTATAAACATTGGGGTGCATATGCTCCTTGAATCAGTATTTTTGTATCTTTTGGATAAATACCTAGTAGTGCAATTGCTAGGTCATAGGGTAGTTCTATTTTTAACTTTTTGAGGAAACTCCATACTGTTTTTCAGAGTGGCTGCACCAGTTTGCATTCCCACCAGTAGTGTAGGAGGGTTCCCCTTTCTCTGCATCCTTGACAACATCTTTTGTTCCCTGAGTTGTTAATTTTAGCCATTCAGACCGGTGTGAGGTGATAGCTCATTGTGGTTTTGACTTGCTATTTCCCTGATGATGAGAGATGTTGAGCATTTTTTCATGCGTCTGTTAGCAATTTGTATGTCTTCTTTGGAGAAATGTCTGTTCATGTCTTCTGCCCATTTCTTAACTGGATTATTTAATTTTTGGGTGTTGAGTTTGATAAGTTCATTATAGATTTTGGATACTAGCCCTTTATCTGATATGTCAGTTGCAAATATCTTCTCCCATTCCGTTGGTTGCCTTTTAGTTTTGTTGATTGTTTTCTTCACTGTGCAGAAGCTTTTCATCTAGATGAGGTCCCAGTAGTTCATTTTTGCTTTTGTATCCCTTGCTTCTGGTGATGTGTCTAGTAAGAAGTTGCTGTGGCCAAAGTCAAAGAGGTTGCCACCTGTGTTCTCTTCTAGGATTTTGATGGTTTCCTGTCTCACATTTAGGTCTTTCATCCATTTTGAATTTATTTTTGTGTATGGTGTAAGAAAGTGGTCCAGTTTCATTCTTCTGCTTGTGGCTGTCCAATTTTCCCAATAGCATTTGTTGAAGAGACTGTCTTTTTTCCATTGGATATTCTTTCCTGCTCTGTCGAAAATCAGTTGATCATATAGTTATGGGTTCATTTCTGGGTTCTCTAGTCTGTTCCATTGATCTATATGTCTGTTTTTGTGCCAGTACCATGCTGTCTTGATGATTATAGTTTTGTAATACAGCTTGAAGTCCGAAATTGTGATGCCTCCACCTTTGGTTTTCTTTTTCAACATTACTTTGGCTATTCGGGGTTTTTCTCGTTCCATACAAATTTTAGAATTGTTTGTTCTAGCTCTGTGAAAAGAGCTGATGTTATTTTGATATGGATTGCACTGAATGTGTAGATTGCTTTGGGTAGTGTAGACATTTTAACAATATTTGTTCTTCCAATCCATGGTTTCCTGTCTCACATTTAGGTCTTTCATCCATTTTGAATTTGTATTTGTGTATGGTGTAAGAAAGTGGTCCAGTTTCATTCTTCTGCATGTTGCTGTCCAGTTTTCCCAACACCATTTGTTGAAGACACTGTCTTTTTTTTTTCTTTTTCCATTTCTTTGTGTCTTCTTCAATTTCTTTCATAAGTGTTCCATAGTTTTCAGATGTTGAGCATCTTTTACCTCTTTGTTAGGTTGATTCCTAGGTATCTTATGGTTTTTGGTGCAATTGTAAATGGAATCGATTACTTGATTTCTCTTTCTGCTGCTTCATTATTGGTGTATAGAAATGCAACAGATTTCTGTACATTGATTTTATATCCTATAACTTTGTAGAATGCATGTATTAGTTCTAACAATTTTTTGATGGAGTCTTCCAGGTTTTCTGCATAAAGTATCATGTCGTCTGTGAAGAATGAAAATTTGACTTCTTCCTTGCTAATTTGGATGCCTCTTTTTGCCTTCTTTTTGTTGTCTTATTGCTGAGGCTAGGACTTCCAGTACTATGTTAAGTAACAGTGGTGAAAGTAGACATCCCTGTTGTGTTCCTGACCTTAGGGGAAAAGCTCTCAGTTTTTCCCCATTGAGGATGATATTAGCTGTGAGTCTTTCATATATGACCTTTATGATGTTGAGGTATGTTCCTTCTATCCCTATTTTCTTGAGGGTTTTTATCAAGAAAGGATGCTGTATTTTGTCAAATGCCTACTTCTAATCCTTTTACCTGTCTATCCACCTGCCCACTTACCTAAAAGGGCAAAATCAACTACCATGTTTTCCTCAGTTACAGTTTTGGAAAAAAAATTAAGAAGAAAATTAAAATTGGCACACTGAAAAAGTTACCCCTAACCTGATTCACTGCCATATCAATTCATTATTTCCTTCTCTCACCTTCTGACCTTTGACACAGTCATTATATTACATTTATTCTTCTTCTGTTCGTTACATTATCTACTTGAGAGCTACTGCTGATAATTCTCCCCAGACATGATTCATATAAACATATATCATTTTTGAGTTGATAAATATTTTAAAATTGTGCCTGTTTTAACTGTGAATCTTTTGGCCAGTATTATTAGTTATCTCACTCTTTTTTCCCTTCCATTGTTACCATCTAAATCTGTGATTCTCAGTCAGGGGCAGTTTTTCCCCCTAAAGGAACATTCAGCAATATCTGATGACATTTGGGGTTGTCATTACTGGTGGACTATGACACACAGCCAGGGATGCTCCTATGCATCTAACAATGCACAGAACAGCCCCCCACAACAAAGAATTATGGGGTCCAAAATGCAGTCAGTGCCATACGTGAGGAACCCTACTCTGTAACTGCCTTTCTAGCTACTTTCCTATCATGCTTGTCTACTTTCTATTTTTGGCTCTTCTGGACATTCTTTGCCCTTGTAGACCATTTTCCCAATGTAAAAAACAGTATGTTCTGAATTCTGCTACTACAACTAACATCTATCCATATGATATACCTTTTTCTTCATTGGGTCCCATAGAATAGTGCAGATAGTGGAGAATGACTTGACAGAAATAGGTTTGAATGAAGACAGCTAGGGCTTTCCTGCTCTTCTATAGATTATAACAGTGTGTTTTCCCCTGTAGATTATGACATTTAGGCAAATTAACGAAACTATAAAAAATCACACCAGGTAATGATCCCATCTTGTTTTTCATTCCTAGACTTTATGGAAAAGAAACATTTAATGGTTGGCTAGTTAAGTGTACTTTCAGAGATTTAGGTCATTAATTTTCAAAACAATTCTAAGAGAAATGTGATTATTCTTACTTTACAATAGAGAAAACTGGGACTTAGAAAAAGTAAATGTAAATGCCTTGCCCAGTTTCACACAAAAATTTGATTTGATCCCGAGTTTTCTAACTCAAGTTTAGTGTTCTTTCTACTGTTCCACTCTGCCACTTTATACTTTATTGCTTGCAGCATGCTTGTTTCATGTAGTTCTTTTTAAGGCTTTAGATTTTTTTGTCTAGAAAATAAGCTATTTGAAAAATAGTGTTTTTAAAAATGTGTCCTTTTTTCTTGCTTTCCTTAATTTTTTTAAAAAGACTATTATTTTAGAGCAGTTTTACATTCACAGCAAAATTGAGAGGAAGACACAGAGATTTTCCATAGTCCCACACATGCATAGCCTCCCCCATTATTAACATCACTTACCAGAATGGTACATTTGTTATTAAGGATGAACCTACACTGACATATTATAATCACCCAAAGTCCATAGTTTGCTTAGGGTTCAATCTGGTGTTGTACATTCTATGGGTTTGAACAAATGTATAATTTCATACAGAGTATTTTCACTGCCCTAGAAGTCCTCTGCTCTGCCTATTCATCCCTACTCCCATCCCACCCCTGGAAACTGCTGATCTTTTTACTGTCTCCATAATTATGCCTTTTCCAGATATCATATCATTGGAATCCTAGACTATATAGCCTTTTCAGATTGGCTTCTTTCATTTAGTAATATGCATTTAAGATTTCTCCATGCTTTCATGGCTTGATAGCTTTTTAGTAGTGAATAATATTCTATTGTCTGGATGTGCCATAGTTTATTTATCTATTCATGTACTGAAGGACATCTTGATTGCTTCCAAGTTTTGGTGATTATAAATAAAGCTGCTATAAACATCCATGTGTAGGTTTTTGTGTAGACATAGTTTTAAGCTTCTTTGGGTAAATGCCAAGGAGTGCAGTTACTTGATCATATGGTAAGAGTATGTTTAGTTTTGTAAACTGTCTTCCAAAATGGCTGTATCATTTTGCACTCCCACCAGCAATATATGAGAGTTCCTTTTGCCTCCACATCCTTGCCAGCATTTGGTGTTGTTAGTGTCCCAGATTTTGGGTATTTTAATAGGTGTGTAGTGGTATCTCACTGTTGTTTTAATTTGCATTTCCCCTTTCCTTCATTTCTTACCCTGACATAATTCAGAGTACTTAATATAGTGCTGTGGGTCTAAAAAAATTCTTAATAAATATTCTTTAAAAAGAAAAAAAGTAGTGGTGAGATGGGTGCAAAGGGGAAAGGTAGGAATGCCTGACTTCTTTAAAACAATGTAAGAAATCTGCCAGAGCAATTATTTCAAAGCAGAAAAGGTTAGATTTGCATTATAAATTAGGACTTTGTTTATATTTCCTTTTGATACAAGAAATACTGTACTTCAGAAGTCTTTATTGATGTATTTGGATCATATATCTCACTGATTTTATGTCTTGTTGCAGTGAGGTTAAATGTCGTTAGGTAAAGAAAGGCAAGAACTGGGTGCCTGGGTGGCTCAGTCAGTTAAGCGTCTGCCTTCAGCTCGGGTCATGATCCCGGGGTCCTGGGATCGGTCCACCTCAGGCTCCCTGCTCAGCAAGGAGTCTGTTTGTCCCTCTCCCCTTGCTCCTACCCTTGCTCATGCTCTCTGTCAAATAAATAAATAAAATCTTTTTAAAAAAATCACTTTCAATTCCTAACAACTAGGAAACCCAATAAAGATTTAAAAAAAGAAAAGAAAGGCAAGAACTCCCATGCATTTTGTACTTCTTTATTTTTTTAAAAGATTTTATTTATTTGACAGAGATGGAGAGAGCACGAGCAAGCATGCACACAAGCAGGGGGAGTGGGAGAGGAAGAAGCAGACTCCCCACTGAGCAGGAAGCCCGATGTGAGACTCAATCCCAGAACCCTGGGATCATGACATGAGCTGAAGGCAGACGCTTAACCGACTGAGCCACCAGGTGTCCCAACTTCAAAAAATGATTGGTCTTCATTTTTATAATATTTTTAGTTTGTATGACCATTTTGACGAAAATGACAGAAAGGTACTTGAAAGTATTCAATATCTATTCATAGTATTTTTAAAAAACTTCCCAGTAGCATACTACACCTAACAAGCTAGATAGAATTGTCCATATAAATTTATTTAAAACATACATTTAAGGCCGCCTGGGTGGCTCAGTTGGTTAAGTGTTCCACTCTTGGTTTTGGCTCAGGTCATGAACTCGGGGTCATGGGATCGAGCCCCACATCAGGCTCCCCGCTTAGCGTAGAGTCTGCTTATCCCTCTCCCTCTGCTCCTCCCCCTGCTTACTCTCTCTCTCTCAAATGAATAAACAAATAGGATCTTTAAAAAAATTAAAAAATAAAACATTTTACATAATTTCTATTCAATTTAAAATATTTGTTCGTCATGGTTCTTAAAGAGTGGTGGTCATTTTTCAGAGGAATTCCTTCATGTTTTCAGAGGGAGTGCCAAGTTCTGTAGGTTTAACTGAGTACAAATGAAAATAGTTCAAAGATAATGTTTAGCAAATGTATACCTGTTCAGCAATTAATGCAAGTGTTGATTTCCCCTAACATCTTACTTCTGTATGTCAAAAGTACAATTCATTTCTTGAGAGAGAAAATAAGTAACCATTACCTTTGCCTTGATTTCATCAGCAAGATATCAGGGCAAAGTAATAAGTATATTAGAGAAATGGATATATTTTAAAGGTCAGGTGAATGGTCTAACTGAAAATGATTCTCAACTAAGTGTGATGATCATTTTTGTTCCCTCCGACTTCACTCCCTAAAGGAAGTTTGGAAATGTCTAGAGGCATTGTCGACTGCCACAGCGATGGCAAAGAGTTACTGCCATTGGAGAGTGCTACTAGAAGGGTCCAGGAGCCTCACATTTCTTGCAGAGCATGGAACAGTTCCATCTAACCAAGATTTTTAATATCAAATGATAAGAGGTATCTCATTAAGAAACCCTGAAAGATAATGATTCATATTCATATTCTAATTATGAATATGTATAAAATACCAAGTATCTTTATGAGAAATTTCTGAGAGTTAAGGGATCTCCATGGCAAAATTTTTAAACTTAACAAACCTCATCTAGTCCGTGAAGATGTTTCATGGGGAAAAAAATCAAGTTTATCGATGTCACATGGCACTGTAGTGTTTGAAAAATGTACTCTGACTTGGGATGCCTGGGTGGCTCAGTCGGTTAAGCATCTGCCTTCAGCTCAGGTCTTGATCCCAGGGTCCTGGGATAGAGCTCTGCACAGGGAGCCCGCTTCTCCCTGTGCCTGCCACTCCCCCTGCTTGTGCTCTCTCTCTCTGACAAATAAATAAATAAAAATCTTTAAAAAAAAAAAAAAAAGAATGTACTCTGACTCTAACATTGTTAGAGACATTTTTCTTCACTGTTGGCCCTTCAGAAAAAGGCCCAGATATGGAAATAGTGACTTAATTTCTTATGAGATTATTGAGGTTGGGATACTGAAACTCAGCAATGACAATTGGCTTAGATCCAGATAAAAGGGCTCATCACCAAATGGCCTGGTACTTTGGTAGAGGCTAAAACCAAAAGGAAAGAGAGCTCTAGTAGGACACTGTCCTACCACCATCCCCACCACAGACTGAGAAAATTGATAAAGAAAATTGATATATATTGACCACCTGTTATTTGCTAGACATTGGGAAAGACATATTATATATATTCATTCATTCATTTGTACAATAAAATTTTGCTCTGATGTATAATAGAAAAACCACTGGGGGATGCATACCTCCTGCAATCCAAGAACATCCAGTTTGGGGAAGGAGACAGAGAAGCAGTCAGTTGTAACTACCTGTGTTAAATGCTATGGTATAGAGTACAGACTGGTGCAGTGGGGTCTTGTACATTTATTCCTGCCTTGGGAATTGGGAGATCAGAGAATGTTTTAACAGAGGATGTGACATCTAATTGAGTCCCATTATGTCGTCTAATAGCAAAAAACCTATGTCATAACATATTACTCCTGTTTATAGATAGGACGACTGAAGTACTGAGAGGCTGTATAATCTGTGTAAGGCCATATAATAATAATGGCAAATATTTACATGGCTCTGTTAGAGCTTTCTGTTTAACGTAATCCTTATAACTTCTCTATAATATAGATTCTTTTGTTATTTCAGTTTCACAGTTAAGAAAACTGAGTCCTACAAATTTAAGTAATTGTTCCAAGGTCATATATTAATAAAGACAACGTTGACATTTGAACCAAGGCAAATAGATTGTAGTGTCTGTGTGCTTAACTGTGTAGTGTCTGTGTAGCATACACTTTCCCTCCTCCCTAGCTGATCATTAAATCTGGTTCAAAACTTAGCAGTCAGACTCCAGAACCCATGTAGTTAAGTGACAGAATGAGATTGACATCTTAGAAAGACTGTTTTAACAATAGTAAAAACAATGAACTGAAATAAGACAGACCAGGAGACAGGAAGACCAGATAGAGGAAAATGTGGATGCTAGTCTAATCTAGGGTAGTGGCAACTAATGTGTACAATAGTGTACAAATGCAAGAGATTAAAACAATTAGAGAGATCAGGACTTGGTGATTAATGAATATAGAGTATGAAGGAAGCAGAAAAGTAGGAATCACACTGAGGCTTTTTGTTTGACCAAGTGCACGTTGATGTTGGGTTGGAGAATACAGGAGAAAAAAAGATTTAAGGAGAAAGGTGCTGAGTGTTTCATTCACTTTAAATTTTGTGTTTGAAATGCCCATGCCCTTAAGGCACACAAATGAAGATGTCCAGAAGGTAGAGACATTTGTGAATCTGGAGCTCAGGAAAAACATCAGAGCTGAGAAATAGAGGAAAAGTCCAAGCAGGAAAATGTAGGATTGCCAAGCACGTGTGAAGACATAATTGTCGTTTCAGATCAAAATATATCATGGCTCAAAACTATACAGTTGTGGTGGCAGGGGGAGGGAGGGAGGGAGGGAAAGAAAGAGAGACAGGAGAAGAGGGACAGAGAAGAAGAGAAAAAAGAGAAATGTTGGAAGGCATGGGGGAGGATAAAAGATTATCAGTACTTAAAAGTTAATAAATCTTTCCCTATTTGCTCAGCTTCAGGGCCATTTTTTTGTGTTTTATATATATGGGAAGGGTGGAGAATTGAAAGAAGCTGAGAAAGCTTGATTGATTTACATTAGCAAGTTAGAGGGAGAAAATAGTCAATCCAGAAAGACTAGAGGAAGGGATGTGTTGAAGGAAAAAGTTATATTGGATGGAGCTTAGAGAGATAATTTGAGGAAGATTTAGGGGTCTGAGATGAGATTCTGGGGCAACTGCCCTACCCTGTAATTTAAGGAGATGACAAAAGAGAATTTTAAGATTTTTTACTATGCATTAGCAATGGAATCTTACATTAGTTCTTCTTCATGAGAGTTCAGTAAAGATTCAAATTCTTTTTCTCACTTTTCAGTGCTTTTTTGGATATGAGCTGCCGTTTTGTTTGTTTTTATCTGAATATAGCATTGTTAGTCTGGCCACAAGGCAGTTTGACTTTATATGGATCATACTAATTTCTCTACCAGACTGCAGTAACCAATACATAGTATTGAAGAAAGCAGACATTTAGATTTATGCATAGGTTTCACAGTCTGATGAAATAGAGTTGATCATATTGGCAAGTGGTGTTTATGGTGGAAGTATACATGAATTAAAAGTGTAGGTATAATGTGAGCCATGAAATAAGGAAGCAGAGTTAAGAATTTAAGGTAAATATTGGATATGTGAAATTTTAACATGATCTTATTGAATCCTCAAAATAATTTACAAATGAAGAGATTATGGGCTACAGAGATTAGATCTATTGTCTGAGTTCAGACAAATAGTAAATATCATGGCTGGTATTCATACCTGATCTTTCTGGTATTTATACCCATGCACTCTCTAGTAACCTTTTGACCTAACTAGAAAAATAGTGGCAATTTCTGAAATGCAAGAGCATTAATTGAGGATAATTGGTGATAATTGCTAGGCTGTTGTACCAGTCACCAATTGTGCCAATTGAGAATTATACCAGGATTCTTCATTCTAAATAGAATCTAACTTGTCTGAAGCAGAAAAGGACCTTTTTGAAAAAATACCATAATAGAGCTCTACAGAATCTATAAGGGCACAGGAGAAACAGGCTTAAGAACATAGTAGAAACCAAAAAAGGCAAAGCCTAGCCAATATCATACCATAAGAAAATTCTGCTTTAGAAGTTGCTGTTAATGTACCACTGGACATTCTTTGTCATGCTGCTGTGCTCTGCTACCCTTGGACACTCTTGGAGTTTGGTGTCTCAGTTTGGCCACAGGTTCAAGGAGTAATCTCTAATGATTTTCTGTGTCTCTGCATTGCTTTCACCGAATTCAGAGCTCTGAATGGAAATGTTAGTTTGGCTGAACCTAGGTCACATTACTGCTCATTAGTAATTAGTTTCGAGATCCCCCAAAGAAGTGTGTTCAAATACTGGGCAGCCTTCAACAGATGTCACTTATACACACACACACACACACACATACACACACGCTTGAATATTTGATATTACTTCCCAGTGCCAGAGATTTTTCATTAAATTGGTAACAGCATGATATTAGAACTCTTTTCTTTTTAAATTTTATGCTTTGTGGGCGCCTGGGTGGCTCAGATGGTTAAGCGTCTGCCTTCGGCTCAGGTCATGATCTCAGGGTCCTGGGATCGAGTCCCGCGTCGGGCTCCCTGCTCCTTGGGAGCCTGCTTCTCCCTCTGCCTCTCTCTCTCTCTCTGTCTCTAATGAATAAATAAATAAAATCTTTTAAAAAAAAAAATAAATAAATAAATAAATAAATAAATAAATTTATGCTTTGTGTCCAAAACATAGTGTTCATGATAGAAAGGTAGAAAAATATAGGTAAAGGAAAAGAATAAAACTTTTGTTTATCCTAGTACTGATGGTAAATAACAGCAATATTTTTGTGTATATACTTCTAGGCTTTGTTCAATGCATAGAAGTAAACTTTTTTACCAAAATAGTATGATAATACACATTATATTACTATCTTTTTAAAGTTTACAATTTGTCCAAAACATCTTTCTGTGACAATTTTAGAAGTACATGCTGTTCTACTGTATGGATGTCATAATTTATTAATTTATTAAAAAATCACATATCATTGAACAATTAGGTTGTTTACCATTTTTCCCGATGAACAACATTTTGATAAAAAATGTTTTCACGTTGTTAGATTACATCAAAAAAAATAAATTGCTAGCAATACACTTGCTTGGTCAAAGGTATCATGTTTTAAAGGCTTTTGGTTAATATCTTCAAATTACTCTTTAGAATATATGCATATAAATGTGTGTTCATTTTTCCCCAAAGTGTCAATATGGACATTTCAAGTTTTTTGTCTTTGCCAGTCTGATAGATGAAAAATAGGATTTTATTTCTTTCATTTATTCAACAGATATTTTGTTATAGGTTTGACAGAGGCCAAATTTCTGGGGAGAGGCAAGCTCCTTGCTCTTGGAACTTACATTTGAGAGCATGTGTGAGGTGGTAGGATGGCGAGAAAAAAAGATGGGGTCAAGGAAGAGAAAATATAAATTTGAAAAGAAGGGAGAATTAGAGGATAATTCAGATGGTAGCTTGGACTAGGGTGGAAAAGAAATGTTTCAGGAAAAGTGGGAAAGCATCTCTCTTTTGATTTTAATATCAAAATCAGGCAAAGACAATAAAAAAAGAAAACTTATGAACCAGTTTCACATGGAAACTTTGATGCAAGAACTGTAAATAAAACATTAGAAAATTGAAGTGAATAATGTTTATGTGTGTAAAAGTTATCTCCTGACCATGTAGGCTTTATCCAAGGAATTCAAGAATGGTTCAATTTAAAAAAAAAAAAAAAAATGCCAAGGTAATCTAGTACCTTGAATATTAAAGGAGAAAAACCATGTGTTCATCTTAATAGATGTATAAAAAACATTCAATAAAATTCAACAATAATTATATGAAATACTTAACAAACTAGAAATAGAAGGAAAATTTCTTAATCTGATAAAAAAGTACCTATGAAAATCTTAAAAATAAAATTTATAAAATAGCAAGCATTCCATTGAAAATCTGAAAAAAAAAAAAAAGGTGCCTATTGTCATTCCAGCTTCTCAACATACTAGAAGTTCTACCCAAAGCAAGAAGAAAGGGAAAAGAAGAGAAATATACAGATTGGCTAGCAAAACACAAAATGTCATTATTTGCAGATGTTACTATTATCTATATAGAATTAAAAGAAGATAGCAAGTTTGCTGGATAAGAAACTCACAAAATCAGTTACTCCCCTATTAGCCAATAAGGGAAAGGGATATCAATCATAACAAAAATCATATCAAGGATAAACATAAAAGGAATTTCATGTACAATTTAGCTGAAGAAAATTATAAAACTTCGCTGAGAGATATTTAAAATCACATTAACAAAGAGATAAATGTTCATTTGACTAAGTACAATAAAGATGCAAATTCTCCTCCACATTAGTCTAGAAATATAATATAATCCTAGATTTTCAGGGGTTTTATGTTTGGTTTGTTTTGGTTTTTTTAATGAATGATTTCACTGAACAAATATTCAGAGACTACTGTATGTCAAACTCTGTGGAAGCTGTTGGGATACAGCAAAGAATAAAATAGAAATCCCTGTCTTTATGGAGCTGACATAAAGGATTCTAAGCTTCATCAGGAGCTATTCCTAACATTTATTGAGGAACAATAAATACTAAGGAGGTACCAGGGAAATACTGATTGGGGAGAGAAAGAAGGGTGGGGAAGAGAAGTAATGCAGGTTTGGCCATCTATTCATTTGTAAACTTATTGTAAAAGTTTTAATAACTAAAATTGTGGTCCTGAGGCCAAAATAGATAAAAAAAGAACAGGATAAAAAAGACAAATAGGCCCAAATATAGAAAAATTTACAGCATGATACAGGCTTTTCACTTGATCTTAGCCAAAAGACCGCAAAGGGATGATACAGGCATTTCAAATTAAAACAGGGAAAGCATGGATTATTCAATAGTGTGACAATTAGAGTAAGTCCACTAATCTCACAATTTTCACCAAAATAAAGATTAAATGGATTATAGATGCCGTAAATTTTCTATTCTTCATTATGAAATATTTCAAACATACTAAAAAAGTACAGAAAGTAATTGAAAACTCAAATCAAACTAAACACTTAATCCTGATTTAACTCCCACTTCTTAAAAAAAGTAATGATACATACAGGCACTTGGGTGGCACAGTTGATTAACAACCGACTCTTGGTTTCTGCTCAGGTTGTGATCTCCTGTTCCAGATCCAGCCTCACGTAGGCCTCCATGCTCAGTGGAGAGTTAGTTTGAGACTCTCGCTCCCTTTCCCTCTGCAGCCCCCTCTCTCGCTCTCTCTAAAATAAATAAATAAATCTTTAAAAAAATATTCAAATAATGATATATTACTGACAAAGCTGAAGCCCACTTTTAGCCCTTCTCCTGCCCTCTGTCTCCAAAGGTAACCACTGTTGTGAAATTAATGGGCTCATATGCATGGATAATTTAATATTTTTACTAAATATATGTATTCTTAATAAATAATATATAATGTTCTTTAATTTTTAATAATCTTGTATTTAAATTTGCTGTTCATGTGTCAGTCTTTAATCCACCCAGAATTTGTCTTAGATATGAATTTGAGGTAGGGATGTAATTTTATTTTTCCATATAAATAACATATTGTCTAGAAAAGCTCTTCTTATTCCTACTGATTTTAATAGTGCAGCTTCTATGAGATTTCTTACATTACTAAGTATTATACTTTTTGTTGCTGTTTTGAACTATCTCTTTTTTTCTATTACATGTTCTACTATACTTCTGTTTGTATAAAACTCTTCTTATTTTTTTATTGTACATTTATTTTTTAACAGGCCATGAACTATCTTACTTCATGAAGTATCTTGCTAATTTAATTAGTACACTTGGGTTTTTTTCATGTAGATAATTTTACCATTAGCAAATGATAATTCCAAATCCTTTCCAATGTTTGCATCTCATCTAATTTTATCTGGTTATGTTAGCTAATTCTTGGAGAATAATGTAAATAAGTGTATCCTGTACACTTTCTAATTTACATAAAGTATTTTAAACAGAAGTTGATACTGGACTTTATCAAATAACTTTAATCATTTATGATGATAATCATAAGGGTTTTTTGTCCTATTAATATAATAATATATTTTATTAAATTTCCCAACATACATATCTCATATTCCTCTTATAAACCATACTTGGTCATGTATTGATTTGCTTATTTTCAAAATCTAATCTCCATGGAGGTGGGGTAGGGATTTGTCTTTTTATTTACTGCTTTATCCATATTGCCTGGTGCAATACCTGTAGTAGAATAGACAGTCAATATATACTGAATGAAAGAATAAAAGATTAGTTTTCAGTTTTTATTTTTGCTTTGTCAAGTCATCTTTTATAGCAAAGTACATCAGTTTCATAAAATGAATTTAAAGGCTTTTATTCTTTCTCTGAGATCATTTGAAATATTGAAATAGCACCAGAACTATCTGTTTTACTGGACTGCAGAAAGGGCCACTTTTGTTGTGGTTGTCCAAGTCTACCATCCTGGTTTTGTTTCTTTTATTTCTGTTTTATCGCTGCCTCTTTATTCTCTTTTCTTTAGGTATATATTATTTTTCTTTTCTGGATCCTTGAATTAAATGCTTGGTTCATATGTTTCAAACTAGGTCTTTTTTAATACATAGACTTAAAGCTGTAGGTTTTCTTCTTACATCAATTATTTCTAAATAGTCTGTAATGTATTTTTTATTTCCTCTTTAATACAGGCATTATTTAGGAAAATACTTTTTTTTTTTTTTTAGTTGTAAGAGGATATGGGTTTAACTGTTCCTTTATTGTGGATTTATAGTGTTATTTCTTCGTTTAGATGATGTGGTCTTCATAATTTCTACTTGGGAAATTTATTGAAATTTTCTTTATAAGCTAATACATAATCATTCTCTTTGGGCATTTAAAAACAATACATATTTTCTGTTGATGAAGCTTGGTATTTCTGTCATTTATTTTTGACTACTTGACTGTTAATTTATGAGAGAACTCTATTTAATTTTCTACTGTGGTTGTAAATGACTATTTCTCCTTATATTATTAAGCAATATCTGTGTGTGTGTATACCTACACAGATATATACTATGACTAGAATATATATTATATATTATATCATATGCTATTATATACTAATGTATACTATATACTACATAATATATATTATATACTATATTATATAATATATACTAAACTATATATATATAATAGTATATAATGTATACTATTATGTATATATACTATATACTAGTAATATATATTAATATTATATGTATTATATGTATTAATATGTTATAGGTATATATTAGTATATATACTATTAATATTTTTAATAAGAATATAGAATAAGAAGTTTTATATAAACAGAAGCATAATAAGAATAAGCAAATGAGTTTTATATAAACAGAAGCATATATTAATAGTATCTGCTTATATAGATATTAATAGTATACATGTGTGTGTATATAGAGAGAACATATTTTTCTAAACATGACCAAGGTGTCAAGATTATTATGTTTTTACACGTTTTTGTTGGAATTTGAGTTTTATCAATTTAATATCCTTGTTCCAGTTAATGGATTTTGTCTTCAGTTAAAAAGTATTTTTCTGATACCTGCTTTCTTTTATTAGCATTTTTATGGCTTCTCTTTTTTCTTTTATCCTCTGATTTTCAACATTTCTCCATCATACTGATTTAAGTGTGCCTTTTTAAACTAGTTTGTCACTGGATTTTCTACCTTCCTTCCTTCCTTCCTTCCTTCATTCCATCCACATTCCTCCCTTCCTTCCTTTTCTTCTTTCTTTTTAGTCAGAGTCTTTGTCTTTTAATGGAAGAATAAAATTTGCTAGGATGCAATATGACTGTTGATATATTTTCACTATTTCCTGCCCTGTAGTTATTTAGTTTTCTACTTATTACTTTCTTCCATGTTTGTTCATCTTATTTCTTTTCCTGCTTTCTGTTGAACTGATCTAATTTTCTTTTATATCCTGGTTTTCTTTTGATGGTTTGGAAATTTTGCTTCCTGTTTTAATTTTTGTCTACATCCACATATATGAACTTTTATTCTCTAATAAAATATAGAGGTAATCAGTACATCCTAACAAAACAAAAACCTTAAGGTGCTTGAATTTTCTCTTACATTTCTGTACAACCACAACCATGATAGATTATTACTAAATTTTCCTTTGACAACATACATCAACAATTCAACTTAACTATAATTTGCATGTGGTTTGCTTAATATTCTTCCTTGAATTACTCTTCTTTCCTTCAGTCACTTTTTTTTTTTTTTGCATTTGCTAGGCTAAATTTTAGTCTAATAGTTAAACATGTGTCTAGTCAAGTGTCCTGAGTGAGAGTTATTTCTTTGATCCCCAAGTCATCCTCCTTCTTGATTTCCTTTCTTCTTTTGCCAGATTAGATGTGAAAGCTCAAGTAATCATTCAAGAAAGGATATATGGGAGATTAACTTTTTAAGTCCTTGCATACCTGTACATCTGTCTTTATTTTACTTCCATCTTTGAAAACTGCTTTTGCTAGATACTGAAATTTAAAATCATTTCCTCACAACTTTTAAGACATTGCTCCATTTCTTCCAGTATTGCTGACCAGATGATTGATATGTGACTTGTTTCTTCTTACTGGAAGCCTTTAAGGTCTCCTTGCCTAGTGGTCCAAAATTTCATAAAGATATGTCTAGTCATGGATTTTTTTAATCTCTTGTACTTGGCATACCAGGATCCTTTAATCTGAAGTTTTATATCCTTTTTTATTTCTGGAGCTACTTTTATTATTTCTATGATTAATTTTACCTGTATATGTCCCTATTTTTTCCATTCTGAGACTTCTGTTAGTTGAATGTTAACCCTTTAGAATCAATCCTCTGTAACTCTTAACTCTTTCTCATATCCTCTCTTGTGCTTTTTATTCTCTTTTTTGAAATTTTTTCTTAACTCTATTTTCCAAACTCCCTATTGAATTTGGTAATCATATATTTAATTTCTGAGGGCTCATTCTTATTCTTTCTTAAAGATATCCTGTTTTTATTTTATGGATGTATTGGCAGTTGTTCAAAGTTACTTTATATTCTGTAAATATTCTCCACTTTCTCATAGTGTTTTGTTTCCCCACTTTTGTTGTCTTTATTTTTCTCTTCATTGTGGCTAATATACCTCAAGTATTTGGTGATCTTTGGTTCCTCTTTACATTTTAAATAGAGTAATAGAAGGGCTCTGAGTTCTGTGTAGACTAGTTTATTGGCTGGCTTCACTTTGGCTGAATATTCATGAAAATAGTTGTGTTTTAGAAACCTTAGATGTAAAATGCTGATGTCTCTGATAGGGAGCATTGCCTCTCATTCTAGCCACCCTGATTCATACCAGATGGTGTGTGAAATTTCTTTGGAGAAGAAAACTCATTTTTTTTTAATTGAAATAGAGGTGGAAGTTGACTGTCTGCTGAATATCCTAGGGTCACTAGTGGTTGGGAAATCCACAGCTTTGTCTTCTGACTTTCAATTATTTCCTGCTTTCAGCCCTATGTCTCTCTCTACTAAAGTCCATCATACTTGGTGTTTTCTGCCTTTCCAGGCTTCCTCCAGTGGGTTGGCCCCCTGCTCTACTGCTCTGCTTTACCACTTAGAACTCCTTCTACTTTCCTTCTCTCTGAAGTTGTTAAACTCCCTTTTCCATTGATAGGTGGCCTCTCATCCTTTTTCCTTATTTTATGTTTTTCCCTTTAAAAATTATTTCTTTACTAGTATTTTAATGAGATCTCAAGAGAAAGGAGATAGAAATATGAGTTCATCCTATCATTTCATAACAGAAACCTATCTCAAGAGCTTTTGACTACCTTTACTGTTATTTTTAAAATATGGAATCTCTAATTTATGGCTTTATTTCCTCTTTGGAGAATGATTTTTAGTCTCTAGATAGTGTTATTTATTCTTTTTATCTTTAGTCAGTAGATCCTAGTTTTATTGTCTTTTGATTAGTTGCTGGCCTATAAATTTTTTAATTTTTGAAGTTGAATGAAGTTGTCATTGTGGCATCGAATATAATCAATTTTGATAAACATTACATGGACATTTGAAGAAAATTATGTTCTCTGTAATATACAAAATTATGCATATCCATTGTGTTGGTTGATTCTTTAATTTACTTCTCAATGCTTGATTAGTAATAATGACTGGGTGAGAAAAGTTATTTTCCCAAAACAATTATTTTCCATATTTTCATGTTCCTCTTGAATTTCAAATAGGCTTTGTTTCATATTTCAATTCTATGTTATTTGTAATATAAAGTTCATAAAATATATATTCTTACTTTAGATCTATACTTTTTAATCAGTTAAAAAAGTAATTCACTCTGCCCGTATCATATACTTGGCTTAGATTTCTACAAGTATGCAATTAATGTTGCTACTCTTGCTTTTTGGTTTGTATCATCTGATTTATCTTTCCCTGTTCTTTAATTTTAAACTTTACTTACAAATTTTTAAGATGTGAGTCTTATAGCATAGAATTGCTTATATAACATAGAATTGCTTTCTTACAGAAAACAGCAAAGAATTGGATTTTGTTTTTTAGATAAGCTTAATAAGGGTCTTATTTTTTAGACCAAGAACTCACTGTTAGTATGGAAAAAATATATTTGTTCTTATATTATGCTATTTTTTATACTTCTTTTTAGAAAAAATTTCTCTTATCTTTCTTTATCTCATCTCATACATGCCCTGGAAAGTGAAAGTACTTAATTTGCCTATATTCCTTATGTATATGGGAAGTTCACTTTCATCATATGTATTTAGTGCTGGACTTTGTTTTTAATACTTTCTTTGGTCTTTCCTATTCTTTTTCTCTTCCTATATTTTGCTGCACCTGCCAAGTTTCTCTTGATCTTTATTCTCACTCACATTTGGAAGTTTTATATTATATTTTCATTCTACAAGTACTACATTCTTCTTTCAGTGTCATGAATAAAATTATGTAATAATTCCCTGTATGTACAATAAGAGACTCACCATAATTTTACTTCCTCCCATTCTTAACATTGCCCCCCCACATGCATGCACACATGTATGCACTATTTTGACTTTTAGATTTAGATTGCTATTTTTTATATTATTTAAATTTTGTTAGATGATTATTTTCACATGTGTATTATCTTAGAACCATATTAACTTAGGCATAAAACCTAAAGTTTTAATTGTTTTATTACTGATGCTTCCTCCTAATTAAAATATTTTGCATTTTGTAAGGTTATTTTTTTTTTTTTCCAGGATAAATAGTAAAGTTTCTGGGTCCTTGCATGACTAGGAAATACTTTTGTGTCTTTATAAATGAATGATAGATCTAGACTACTTTTAAATTCTTGAGTGGAAATTTTTTACTTCTAAAAATTAATTGAGCATGCTCCATTGTCTTCTATTACATATGGTTGTATGAGAGAAGTCTGGTGTCAAACTGATTTTTTTTTATTTTAAATGACATTTTTTGCAGCATAGAAAGCAACAATAAATTAGTTATTGAACTCAAAAAATTTAACATTGATACAATACTATCATCTAATATGCAGTCTTCTAGTCAAATGTTGCCAATTATTTTGATACTATCCTCTTATAGAATTTATTTTCTCTAATCTAAGTTCCAGTCAAGAATTATACACTGCCTTTAGTTATCATGTAAGAGATTTTTTTGAAGTGGTCTGCTCTTTCTTGACATATATCTGTTTCATAGGGAAATATTTGATATGATTCTTTAGAGGGAACGCCTTCTTTATATGATTTTTCTTTGTTTTCTCATCATAAAGAGCAGTTATATAAGTATCCAGTATCAGGAATTCAGAATTTTGGTTAAGATTGTATTGGTCCTTTAAAAATTTAAACCCAGAGAAGAGGAAAGGGAAAGTTTGTTTTTTCTCTAGTTTTAATATACTCAACTGAAGTACTCTTAGCTGTAAAACTTCAAAAAACAATTGTGTCTCCCTTTTTTCAATATCACTCTTAAGAAACAATTTTTATTTGTCATTCACAATATTTATAGAGCATTGTGTTAAATCCAGTTGAGAATAAATACAAAGTAAATGTAAGCTATGGTTGAATGTACAATAATCATATAGGTAAGCCAATTAGAGAGCAGTTGTGAGAAATGATAAAAGCTTATGAAAAGCTCAAAGCCTTAGGACTGAAAAGATGGATAAGATTTGAATAATAAGGAAAATATTCCTAGTGAGAGTTTAAGACAAATATAGATCATTGAAATTTGGTTTTAGTATGACACTATGAAGCATTTTATAAAACCCATTCCTTTACTTGAATTCTACCAGTAATAACCCATGCATATATATGTATAAATTGTTTAATTAATCCAAGGTATCGAGTATGTCCTAAAGTTGTTATTAGTAGACTGGGTCTATATATACACTGTATTTTAATCAAGTCCCCTTTTCACCTATAATGTTTTTTTGTTTGTTTTGTTCATCAATCTGGCCAGAGATTGGTTTACATTATTATCTTCATCATTTCTCTCCTTGTTTCCTGTATTTACTCTGTTTTTTCCTCACTTCTTTGATTAAAACATTTGATCAATTTTTAATCATTTTTCTAATTTAATAAATGCATTTGAGGCAATGTCTTTATCATTTTTTTAAGTATTAAGCAGAGTGTTTGAAATCAAGTTAATTAAGATATAGTTAACATAAAATAAAATCATCTTTTTAGTCTGCTGTTTTGAGTTTTGGCAAATTTACCTGTACATTCAACCACCACATTAGTCAATTTTCTTGTGCCCTTTGTAGTCAACCCCTCTCCTTTAGTCCCTGGCAAGCAATGGTTTGTTTTTTGTCTTTATAGTTTTGCCTTTTCTAGAGTGTAGTTCATATTATTAATGATGATGAAATATAATCATACCATGTATAGCCTTTCGATTTTGTCTTCTTTCACTTAATATAATACATTCAGGATTCATCTATATTGTTATGTAAGTCATTAACTCATTATGATCAGAGGTCTGTTCCAAATAATTCTGAATCTTTGACAGTGAGGCTTATTTTGAGGTTTAGGATGTCATCATTTTTCATGATTGTCTCATGTATGCTTATAAATGAGATTGGAAATGGGCTTGATGCAATGAACAGCAGGCTGGAAGAAGTAGAGGAATGAATTAGTGACCTAGAAGACAAAATAATGGAAAATTAGGAAGCTAAGCGAAAGAGAGAAAGAAGAATTATGCAACACAAGAATAGACTTAGGGAACTCAGTGACTCCATCAAACATAATAACATTCATATTATTGGAGCCCCAGAAAAAGAAGAGAGAGAAAAGGGGGCTGAAAATTTATTTCAAGAAAACTTTCCAAATCTGGGGCAGGAAATAGATACTCCAGATCCAGGAGGCACAGAGAACTCCCATCAAAATCAACAAAAGCAGGCCAACACCAAAACATATTGTAATTAAATTTGCAAAATAACAGTAATAAAGAAAAATCTTAAAAACAGCAACATAAAAGAAGTCTTTAACTTAAAAGGGAAAACCCATAAGGCTAACTAGAGATTTCTCAACAGAAATTGGCAAGTGAGAAAGGAGTGGCATGATATACTCAAAGTGCTGAATGGGGAAAATCTGGGCCAAAAATTCTCTATCCAGCAATGCTATAATTCAGAATACAAGAAGTAAAGAGTTTCCCAGACAAAAACTAACAGAGCTTATGACCACTAAACCAGCCCTGCAAGAAATATTAAAGGGGACTCTTTGAGAGCAAAGGAGACTAAAAGTGATAAAGAGAAGGGATCAGAGAAAATCTCCAGAAGTAATGACAAAACAAGTAATAAAATGGCAATAAATACATATGTATAATAATTACTTTAAAGGTAAATAGATTAAATGCTGCAATCAAAAGTTATAGGGTGTCAGAATGGATAAAAAAACAAGACTCATCTATATGCTGCCTACAAGAGACTCTTTTTAGATCTAAAGATACCTGCAGATTGAAAATGAGGGGATGGAGAAACATTTATCACGCAAATGGACGTCAAAAGAAAGCCAGAGTAGCAACTTATATCAGACAAATAGACTCTAAAACAAAGACTGTTGGGGCACCTGGGTAGCTCAGTCAGTTAAGCATCTACCTTCAGCTGAGGTCATGATCCCAGGGTCCTGGGGTTGAGCCACATGTTGGGCTCCTTGTTCAGCAGAGAGTCTGCTTCTCCCTCTGCACCTCCCCCTACTTGTGCTCTCTCGCACTCCCTCTCACTCTCTCTGTCTCTCAAATGAATAAATAAAATCTTTAAAAAATTAAATATAAATAAATAAAATAAAGGCTATAAAAAAGACAAAGAAGGGCATTATATAATCATAAAGGGAACAATCCAACAAGAAGATATAACAATTGTAAATATTTATGTACCCAACATGGGAGCATCCAAATATATAGAACAATTAATAACAAACATAAAGGAACTAATTGATAATAACACAATAATAGTAGGGGACTTTAACATCCCACCTACAACAATGGAAAGATCATCTGAACAAAAAATCAACAAGGAAACAATGACTTTGAATAACACACTGGACCAGATAGACTTAGCAGATATATACAGAATATTCCATCCAGGGGCACCTGGGTGGCTCAGTCAGTTAAACGTCTGACTTTGGCTCAGGTCATGATCTCAGGGTTCTGGGATGGAGCCCCGCATTGGGCTCCATGCCCAGCAGGGAGTCTGCTTCTCCCTTTCCCTCTCCTTTTGCCCCCCCCCCACTCTTGCTCTCTCTGTTTCTCAAATAAATAAAAATCTTTAAAAAATATATTCCATTCCAAAACAGCAGAATACACATTCTTTTCAAGTTCCCTTGAGACATTCTACAAGAAAGATCATATGTTAGACCAACAAGTCCCAATAAATTTAAGAAGATTGAAATCCTATCAAGCATCTTTTCTGACCACCGTGGTATGAAAATAGATATCAATTACAAGGAAAAATCTGGAAAGAACACAAATATATGAAGGCGAAACAACATGCTACAAAGCAATGAATGGGTCAACCAGGAAATCAAAAAGGAAATGAAAAAATACATGGAAACAAATGAAAATAAAAACACAGCTGTTCAAAACCTTTGGGATGCAGCAAAAGCAGTCCTAAGAAGGGAGTATATAGCAATATAGGTCTACCTCAAGAAGCAAGAAGAATATCAAATATACAACCTAACTTTACACCTAAAGGATCTAGAAAAAGAACAACAAGTGAAGCCTAAAGCCAACAGAAGGAAGGAAATAATAAAGATTAGAGGAGAAATAAATAATACAGAAACTTAAAAAAAAATAGAACAGATCAATGAAACCAGGAACTGGTTCTTTGAAAAAATTAATAAAACTGATAAACCTCTAGCCAGACTTATCAAAAAGAAAAGAGAAAGGACCCAAATAAATAAAATCACAAATGAAAGAGAAGAAATAACAACCAATACTACAGAAATACAAACATTATAAGAGAATATTATGAAAAACTATATGCCAACAAATTGGGTAACCTGAAAGAAATGGATAAATTCCTAGATAAACTACCAAAACTGAAACAGGAAGAAATAGAAAACTTGAACAGACCAATAAACAGCAAAGAAATTGCATCAGTAATATGTATGCTTCATAGGAATGCTCTGTTTTTTGGTGCTGGGTTTTTTATATGCAACTATTGGAAAAGCTTATTAATGGTTTTGTTAAAGTCTTCTACATTCATACTCTCTTTGCGCTAGTACTTGCTTGGAATATCTTTTCCATTCTTTTTTATCTTTATACCACTGAACCCCTTGTTTCTAGGTGTGTCCCATCTGAGCATAATAAAGCTGGGTTCATTGTTCTAATCCCATTTCGTTAGTATATTTCTTTTAAGAAGTTAATTTAATACATTTATGCTTATTATAGTCACAGATACATTTGGACCTATTTTTACCATTCTATTTTGGTTTTATTTTTTCTTTCCTTTTCTCCTTTTTTTCCCTCACTTTGCTGGTTTGGAAGCTACAAATTTACATTTCGATTCTTTTAATTATTACCCATAAATTTTTAATATACATAAATACTATAGTATTTTCTCATGAAATTTAAAAACACTTAGAGTATCCTGTCCCTGAATAATCTCCACATTTTATCTGTCACCTTTCTTAACAATTTTGTTTAGAATTGTAATTCCACCTTTGTGTTTTGTTAATTTTATTTTAAAAGAGACATTAGTTTGATTTCCGTGCTCACAATTATCTCTTACATCCCATGTCTTTCCACAATGTCCAAGGTTTCTTTTGCTATAACGATTAGTTATTTCAGGTTGCCTGGGTGGCTCAGTTGGTTAAGCGTCTGGCTTTGGCTAGGTCATGATCTCAGGGTCCTGGGATTGAGCCCCACATTGGGCTCCCTGACAGCAGGGAGCCTGCTTCTCCTTCTCCTCCCCACTCATGCTCTCTCAAGCTATCTCTGTCGCTCGTGTTCTCTGTTGCTATCTCTCTCTCTCTCAAATAAATAAATAAAATCTTTAAAAAAAAAAACAATTTGTTATTTCAACAAACATGTCTAGTGATAACTTAGTTTTTATAGGCCTAAAAATATCTTTATTTTGGCCTCACTACTTAATGGTAGTTTAGCTCATTTTAAATGTTTAGGTTGCACTTATTTTTCCATCAGTACTTTGGAGATATTACTCTAATATCTTCCAGAATCTTTGGATATAGATGAGAAGTCTGCCATTTAATTATTGTTCCTTTACAAGTAATCTTTCTTTCTCTTTCTCTCTTTCTCTTTCTCTCTCTCTTATGGTATTGAGATTTTCTTACTAACCTTGACTTTTGTACTTGCTCTACGAAAGTTTGAGGTGTGGATTTATTTTCATGTATCTTTCTATAGATTTAATGATTATGATGCTTTTTATCATAGATATCATATTGACCTTTTGTACTGGAAATATCTCAACCATTATACATTCAAACATTGCTTAACTGCCATGCTTCTGTCTCCTATTTCTGAAATTTTTGTTTGGATATATGTTAAAGCATCTATCCCCCATGACTGTTAACTACTTTTTCCCAGTTTTCATCTCTTTGTATCTCACTATCTTATTCTTTTTTTAAAGATTTTATTTTTTTTTTTAATTTTGTTTATTTATTTTAGAGAGAGAGAGAGAGCACAAGGGGGAGAAGCCAGAGGGCAAGGGAGAGAGAATCTGAGGCAGACTGCTTGCTGAGGGCAGAGCCCAACGCAGGGCTCAATTCCATGATGCTGAGATCACAACCTGAGCCAGAACCAAGAGTCAGACATTTAACCAAAGGTGCCACCCAGGCACCCCTAAAGATTTTATTTTTAAGTAATCTCTGCACCTAACATGGGATTCGAACTCATAACCCCAAGATCAAGAGTCACAAGCTCTACTGACTGAGCCAGCCAGGTGACCCTCTGACTATCTTATTCTTTGTGAATTTCTCAATCCTGTTTTACAGTTTACTGTCTTTTCTACTATATCCAGTTTAGAATTTCTGGTGTTTATAGGGTTTTCTTTTCCAGTTAATATATTTTTCAAAATATATTAAATATTTAATATTTATTAATATTAATTAAATATTTTTCAAAAATTTTTGTTGTGTATTTTCATCTACATCTATTCTTTTCTTTTGATTTTTTCATAGTTTCTTGTTCTTTTTATAGATGCTATTCTTCTATTTCTTTTGAGAATCTTAAAGCCTTAATTTTAAGATGTTTTCTGATTGTTCTGTGTATGTATTTGTTTTGCATATTTCTTTCTTTTTTAAGTTTACATACTCTACTAATTGTTGAGGTTTTGTCTTTCTTGGCTTTAAGTTTTCCTCATGTGCTTTGAAAATTAGGTTGCAGGCTTATCTTGAGGGGAAATTTTTTTCTCTTATCTCATCTTTTTTCACTGACTCAGGAAGGTGGGGGGATGAGGGTGAGGTTGACCTGAGTTTTAAGAGGTAGGCTGTGCTATGGTGAGCGCTGTGAATTGTGTAAGACTGATGAATCACAGACCTGTACCCCTGAAACAAATAATACATTATATGTTAATAAAAAAAATAAATGGGCACTATCACACATCAAAAAAAAAAAAAAAAAAAGAGGTAGGCTTTGTCTACATCCTCTGGCTCCCTGGGTTTATAAAAGCTTTAACTGAGCTTTTTTCCAACTTCTTTTTCAGAGTTGGGGGAATCATACCTCAGTGCAGATTTTATGCAGTGAGACTGGCTGAACTCTTTTGCCAGGTGGTTCTTTTTAATCTCTACTACCGTGTACTGTCAGCCACTGTGCCTCTGACTGATACCAAACCTGGAACCTAACAAGTCTACACTGTCAGCTCACTTACTGCTTTGTGTTCTGTTACATGGGGATTTTTATTTTTAGTACACATATATCTTTTAATTTTTTTCTCTCTGTATTTTATAATACTAAGTATTTGAAACAGACAAGTCTCTAAAATGTATACTCACACTGCCATCTTGACCAGAAGTCCTATTGCCATAGTTTTCACATAAGAATTTGGAAATTAGGGGCACCTGGCTGGCTCAGTTGGTTAAGCAACTGCCTTCGGCTCAGGTCATGATCCCGGAGTCTTGGGATTGAGTCCCGCATTGGGCTCCCTGCTCGGCGGGGAGTCTGCTTCTCCCTCTGATCCTCCCCCCTCTCATGCTCTCTCTCTCTCCCTCTCTCTCATTCTCTCTCTCTAATAAATAAAATCTAAAAAAAAAAAAAAAGAATTTGGAAATTAGGTTATAAATCTTTGTCAAACTTATTGTCTTTGATATATATAAGATTCTTTCTGTTGCCTTGTTTAATGCACAGTTATGTGCATCCAAAAAAGAATATGAACACCAATTCATATTCCAGGGGTGTGACTTCTAGACTCAAGATGAATGGGTTTAAATCATGGCATTGGTATTTACTTCCTGTGTGACTCAAACTTTCAAAGACTTTTGTTTCCTCATCTGTATTTATGAGTTTGGATCTACGTTGTACACATCTGTAAAGGATTAAATATGGTAATATATAAAACATTAGTGTAATATGTGATTCACAATAAGCTCTCGGTGAATGTTAGCTATTATTTGTACAATGGAGTTGCATTATATTTACATTTAGTTGTAGAAATTCACCTATTCACCTATTATCATTCTCTTTTGTGAAATACATGTAATGTAATATTATATTTAGGTACATACTCTAGTGTATGTGATATATTAATTTGTACTTTGAAATTTAATATAACCAGGGTTTTTAAGCTATCCACACTATATGTTTTTTATTTGATGGGTGATTTAAACTATCTCCAAAGGTATTTGTGACTATTGGATATTTTTACCTTACAGACCAACTTTAAGACTTAACCTTCTCAACAGATATAACTATCATTAGTTATCTCTAAACTAGTCATGTATGTATTTATGGCAGGCATTGATAATTATATATATATATATAAAACTGTGTGAAAATAGACAGTTGATCTCAGAATCAGATCTGGGTTCCAGTCTAGCCTCTGCCAATCTCTGGAGGTTGGATCTTTTTTTTTTTTTAAGATTTTATTTATTTATTCTAGAGATAGAAAGAGAGCATGAGCGGCGGGGAAGGAGCAGAGGGAGAGGGACAATGAGATTCTGCGCTGAGCGCAGAGCTAGATGTGGGGCTGGATCCCACAACCCTGAGATCATGACCTGAGTCGGATGCTCAACCAATTGAACCACCCAGGTGCCCCTGCAGGTAGGATCTTATCCAATGGCCTCACTTCTCAGAACTTCAGTTTCTTAATTTATAAAACAGAGCTAATAATACCCACATACCAGAGTGTAAAGATGAAATGAAATAAGATATGAGAATTCAGTCTGTACACTGCAAATCACCCTAGAAATATAAGCTATGATTGCTTATCACCATTTATAGCAGCTTTACAGAGCTTCTATGGGAAGCAGGTAACCCTGAGCCTGGAAAGTTTGTATCACTTACAAATCATTCTGTACTTTCTACAATAAGGAAACATTCTCAGTGAGGGTTCTATGAAGAATGATACTTTGGGGATGGCAGTGAAGTAGATATAGATTATCTAGAATTTGTATTTGACAGTTTAACTGCTGAGACCAAGGTTTTAGAATCCTTTGCTCTTTCAAACACAGCATACAATATTTAGTTCTTAGCAATTTGAAACTGAAATAAAGGAATCCTAATTTTAGTTCTGAAGTCAGTTGAGCAAGTTTTTCCTTCCCTATTCAGATAAAATTAATACATATCTTTAGCGGACTGTGCTGAACAAATCTAGGAACTAAGCTGCTTATCCTTAGTTGATGGCTCTTTTTAAGTCACAATAAATGTGTTCTCCACCTAAGTCCCCAATACAGATTTCCCCTTCCTTCGTCAGACTCACATGTAGCAAAAACTACTCCAGGTAGAACAAGCTTTGTTCTTGCTAGAGCCAGGAGAAAGGTTAAAGTAAAATTTCTGCTTCTGGGAGCAAAGCAAAAGGTTAGCACATAAACTTACAGCTCCACTCAGCTGCCTATAATCCCTTTCTTTCTTAACTGTCTTCTTAACTTTTCACATATGGTTCAAAACTCAAATCAATAGTAAAAAGAACTCACCGAGAATCTTGCTTCCACCCTGTCTCCATCTTCTCCTGCCACCAGCCCATTCTGGTCAAATCTATTAACTAGTTTCTTGTGTACTCTTTTGCGTTTGTTTGTACACACAACATACTAACACAGATAGATACAGATACAGATATATTCTCACCTTTCTTACACAAATGTAGCATACAATATATTTTGTTTTGTACTTTGCTTTTTTTTTTTTGCTGAACAACTTATCTTGGAGTTCTAGGGGACTTTTTGTTTGTTTTGTTTTTGTTTAATATTCTTTATTCCTGTTTAGAGCCACATGGTTTTCCATTGGAAGTATGTCATAGTTTATTTAATCAGCCCCTTGTGGAGGAACATTTGAGTTACTTTCAATCTTTGGTGGTATAAACACTGCTACAGTGAAAAAATTGAGTATTATTGTTTTGTGCATGTGTAGGATATCTGTAGGTTAAATTTCCAAAGCAGGATTACTGGGTCAAAGAGTTAATGTGTTAAAAAAAAAAATCTTTATTGTTTCAACCATCTCAGAGCAACAGAGCGTGGGGGCACTAGGGATAGAGCCAGTTTCAAATTGTGCAGACAGACCTGGATTTGGTCTGGGCTTCATTATTCCATTGCCATGTGGCTTTAGGCAAGTCACTTCCCCTCTCATGGAGCCTTGGTGTGTACTCTCCTGCAAATATTGGAGACCAGTCTCTATGTTAATTGGGTAATTATAAAATCAGGTGAGATAATGGATGGGAACTGTCAGCATTGCCCACCTTTAAGGTGCTGTAATTATTAACCTGAAAGTGGCCACAGCCCTGTTACTAGGTTCTACTAGTATAGTAGGCTCACTTGCTCTTTTAAAAAAATTATTATACAGTAAAACTGACTTCTTTGTTTTGATGTACCAGTCTATAAATTTTAACACATTCATAGATTTGCATAACCATCACCATAACCAGAATACAAAATAGCAAATGCATTTTTAATTTTAATAAGTATTGGCTAGTTACTCTCCATAAAGATTGTACACCCACACTGGACTCCCCCCAACAATATATGAGTGACTTCTTCTCACAGCTTTGGCAAAAGGTAGAGTCGATTGTCTATTTGCTGTCATTGTTTGTTTGTTGTTACAGCATTTCCCATGCAGAGACATAAGCATTAGACTAGGGCTAGAGCAGCTGTCTGGTCCTTCTTCCCTTGATTAAAGTTGCTTAAGCCTAAAATCTGAAGCTTAAAAAGAAAAATAAATACTAAACAGAGGCCTCATATTTTAATCACATTTTAAAGCAGCTACTTTTCCCATCTGCTCCTGAAACAAATAGACAGCTCAGTTTACAGCACTCTGTCATTCTGAATAACTAAGGGATAACTGAAAGAAAACAAAAAAAAAGAAGCCTAGATTATAGTTGTGTATCTTTGAGATTGTAATTGTTCTTCACTAAATGTTCACAAGTCTGGATGCATACTTAACTTCTCTTTTCTGCTTCCTATCCAATGCCAAGACATTTGGAAATGAAAGCATGATTAAGAAGATCTTAAAATTTTGTATTTCCATTTGTAAACTTACTAAAAGAAAGAATGATATTAATAGGATTGATATGAGAAAATTGGACTAAAGTATTTGAAACATTTTCTTGACTATAAATGTAAATCAACTATACATAACCAAAATAGCATTACTTTATTCTAGATTTGCAAAACCACTGGCCTACAAGTCAGATTCAGCAAGCAGACTTATGTCATTTGTGTCACATAATCTTTCAAAATTAGGAAATTTTACATTAAAATTCACATCTGACATTGCTTGTATAATCAGAATATCTGGCCACAATCACCCATATTATCGTACGGCAACTGTTAATTGGTATATATACTCTATCTGATTCACTACATTTTTATACCTGGCCACTTCACTCATTTTTTTCCTACTTATTCTTCTGAATACTATATACTTCAGTTAAAGTTTTAATTGTTTAAACATCAGCCAACACTTATTTCTATTATCCATATTCTCAAGTTTCCATATAGTATGTACCAATAATATTTCAATAAAAAAGTACAGTTATTATGATTAAAGTATTTGTTCTTACAGACATGAAATCTGACATTTTATTTAACAGTTGGACTATTTAACATAGTTTTTTTCTCCTCTAAATAAATGAATATATTTTCCTATCATCTTGGAAAATTATCATTGATTTTTGTCACTTTCCAAATGATCCTTGCTTTTCATGTGATAGTTTGATTATTCCATATCCATGTCATTTGACTTTTCATATATATATCTTTAAAAAGACTTAGTTGCTGAGAAATATTATGGCAAGGTTAATCAGAGTTATGATCATACTTCTTCTGTATTTTGATCCCTAAGCTGATGAGCTGACTTACCATATAACTTTTCATTGATTTTAATCTCCCAGACTTTGCAGACCTCTGTTTATTTAGGTGAGCTTTAATTACTTTGTTCATCCAGTACCCTATATTCTGCATTGAAATCTCTCATGGTATAAACAAAGATTGAGGATGATGATTGCTTTCTTTGTTAACACTGTACTAGAACTATGGAATGCTTTGTTTATAGGCACGTGAAATTAAGGTTCACATCTATGTTAAGAAGGAATTCATTTAATCTATTTGTTCATTTTTAAGAATCAAAATTCTTTTTATGACTGTCCTCTATTATTATTGTTGTTGTCTAAGAATAATTAATACCAGGACAAGGAATCTAAATGAAGTAGAAATGAAAGATGTGTAGTAAGTAGTAGGAGCATGGGAGTAGAAAGGGAAGGTTTAGTGAGACTTTATTATGAAAAGTGTTAAACCAAAGGCTATTTAAATACAGGTTATAATTTTAACTGTAGGAATAATGAAAATCAATAAAGAATGAATGACATTTTAATTTTCTTTTTTGTTATTTCTAACACAGTTGATAACACAATATAACATCCAACTCTTAATGTTTAACTTTCTAGGATGATTTTAAAGAGGATTCTTTTTTGTAAAAATATTCAGGGTCTTTTTTTGTTTGTTTGTTTTTTCAATATTCCCAAGAGTCTCCCCAATCTTTGATACTCAAATTATTCTCCTTTGGAGCACCTGTTGAGTCATAATCCTTGCTGATTTTCTCTATTTCACTTCTTAACTGTTCCAACTGGCTTTATGTACAATTTGAATAGTACTCAAATATCACTTTCGCTAGCCTCATGAAATCCTGCATTTTTCCTTGATATTCACTTTGAGTCAATTTATATTATATTAAGGTCAATTTCATTATATTATTTATAGCCATAAATAGAATCCTAAAAGAATAGACACATTTGCAACATCCAATGATGAAGGAAAGACCAACTAATAAAACTTTTATCATAATAGGTAAAGACAGGCTTTTTAGTGTTGAGGAGGGAAGAATAATTGAGTAAGAACAATTAATGAGTGATGTATAAATTAATCAGTATTTTATGATATGAGAACTTTTGTTTGCATGATGAATATTCAGATAATGGGAACTCTCTGTTTTGTCTTTTGTATTCAGATATAGAATAGTGGCTGGGCAAATTCTGGGTGGCAAATTCTGAAGCTTTTCAAGTTTAATGTAAAAGCTTCCCCATCTTAAAAAAACTCATCAACTGTTTCTTAAAAGTACCATAAAAATGTGTTTTGTGTGTGTGCACATGTGTGTGTAAACATCAGACATTGCATAAAAGTGAATTGATTTCTTCAAAGTAGTAAGATGGAAATTCATCCAGAGCATTGACTAAACTGGGCCATCAGTGTTGATAGTGATATTTATTTAACATAAATAATATTCTAATTCCCAAGAAAGATATTTTTCTGTGTGATAGATATTAGACTAAAGAATGCAGTGCCAGTCGACTCACTATTACATTATAATAGATACCCAAGCACAAATCCATACCAAGGAAAAGAAAGCCCTGATGACAGGACTAGATGAACCACAGGTACAATTAACCACTCCCTGCAGGGGTGAATTCAGTACCATCTATCACAAGCTAATTTGTTAGAAGTGAGTCTTGAAGTAGAAATAATGAAAAGAGAAAAAACAGTAATCTAGAAATGAAAGCTATTAATGTGCATATTAATGGTCAAATGTTAGAAACATTAATTAAACATCAGAATTTTTAAAATTCTGACATTTATTGTTTAAAGACTTCTGAATGATGTTAAGACAAAAACTTTTCTAGGTTTCCTATATATGTACCAAGTTCTGTGGTTAGGAAATAAATCTCATCCTAACTTGAAGTGATTTCTCTCTCCTCTGAACTTCTAGAAGCTTCATTTTCCATGTTGCTTTTGTTTTTGATTTAAATTTTGTTAACATATAGTGCAATATTGGTTTCTAGAGTAGAATTTAGTGGTTAGTCACTTACATAAACACCCACATGTTGCTTTTTTGACAAATAATTTTGTACCAACCTTGAGACCTTATGCTATTTTCTGAAATTTATTTAAGTCTCATATTGTTATTGAACTATTTTTGTGCTTATATCTTTCCATCACATTCTCCCACTTCTACTACAGTGCCTTGTAGACGTGGCCAAAATATTTATTTGATCTGACTGATACAAACACATTCTTTTCCAGAGTAAGAAAAATTACCTTGACTCTTAGTTAAGGTATGGTACATTAATCTCATAAAACTATGCAAAACCTTTTTTTGTTTGTTTGTTTTATGTTTTTGTTTTCTTTTGTTTTTTGTCTGTTTGTTTGTTTTTCTCCCAATACTTAATTTAAATTCAAGTTAGTTAGCATATAGTGCAGTATTGGTTTCAGGAGTAGAATGTAGTGATTCATCACTTACATATATCATCCCAACAAGTGCCCTCCTTAATACCTATCACCCATTTAGACACACACCCCCCCACCACCCCTCCATCAACCCTCAGTTTGTTCTCTATAATTAAGAGTCTCTTAGGGTTTGACTCCCTTTCTCATTTTATCTTATTTTATTTTTCTTTCCCTTCCCCTGTGTTCATCTGTTTTGTTTCTTAAATTCCACATGAGTGAAATCATATGGTATCTGTCTTTCTGTCACTGACTTATTTCGCTTAGCATAATATACTTTAGTTCTATCCATGTCGTTGCAGATGGCAAGATTTCATTCTTTTTTATGGCTGAGTAATATAAACACATCTTCTTTATCCATTCATCTGTCGATGGATATTTGGACTCTTTCCATAATTTGGCTATTGTTAATAGTGCTGCTATAAACACTGGACTGCATGTGCCTGCCCCTTCAAATCAGTATTTTTGTATCCTTTGGATAAATACCTACTAGTGCAACTGCTGGGTCATAGGGTAGCTCTCTTTAACTTTTTGAGGAACCTCCATACTGTTTTTCAGAGTGGCTGCACCAGTTTGCATTCCCACCAACAGTGTAAAAGTGTTCCCCTTTCTCTGCATCCTCACCAACATCTATGGTTTCCTGAGTTGTTAATTTTAGCCATTCTGACAGGTGTGAGGTGGTACTTCATTGTGGTTTTGACTTGTATTTCCCTGATGATGAGTGATGTTGAGAATTTTTTCATGTATCTGTTGGCCATTCGTATGTCTTCTTTGGAGAAATGTCTGTTCATGTCTTCTGCCCATTTCTTAACTGGATTATTTAATTTTTGGGTGTTGAGTTTGATAAGTTCTTTATAGATTTTGGATACTAGACCCATATCTGATATGTCATTCGCAAATAACTTCTCCCATTCTGTAGGTTGCCTTTAGTTTTGTTGATTGTGTCCTTTGCTGTTATGTAAAACCTTTATAGCAAATATTAATATTACCCCCATCACTAAACTTCTAATGAGTTCTTCTTCCAATATAGGTTGTAAGTAGTATTTGAGATTCATGCTCTAAATACTTTTAAAGATGATAATGCTCATGAAAATGAGGTATGTTTGTGAAGGTGTGTAGAAGCAGGAACAATTGAACCTTGAACAAATGGATTTGAACTGCATGGGTCCACTTACATGCATATTGTTTCTGATATAGTACAGTACTGTAAATGTATTTTCTCTTCCTTATGATTTCCTTGATAACATTTTCTTTTATCTAGCTTACTTTATTGTAAGAATTCAGTATATAATATACATAAAATACAAAATATGTATTAATTGACTTTATGTTATCTGTAAGGCTTCAAGTCAACAATAAGCTATTAGTAAAGTTTTTTGGGAGTCAGAAGTTATAAATGGATATTCAACTATGCAGGGAGTCAGTACCCCTGACCCTCATGTTGTTCAAGGGTCAACTGTATTTTTTTACACTGCTGGTAGATGTAAATTGGTACCACTCTTAGAAAGTAGTTAAGATATATATGTATACCAGAAGCCTGAAGATATTATTATCCTTGACCCAATTTCTAAAAATCATTCCAAAGAAGTATAGAAAAAGCCTTATCCCAAGGAAATTTGCAAGATTTTTTATAATAATTAAATTTGGAAAGAACCTAAATGATAAAGAGTAGTGAATGGTAATCAGCAAATTACAGGGCAATATTATGATATTATTACACATAATATTTGCAAAGACTTTGTTGACACATGGGCTTTTTTGTTAAAAATGCATAAAATTTAGGTACAGTATTATCAGTGCTTTATAAGAAAAAGCATAGGTAAAATTCTGGAAGAAGATATGCAGAAATCAACAGTTTAACAGTGAGTTGTGTTTGAGTGATAGAACTGTTTTCATTCTTAGAATTCACCTGTATTCCCTAATAATCCTATAAAATAATATACAGTTGTATATGAGTATCTGTTTGTCATAGCTCCATTTGGAAAGTTTATTTTCCACCTTTGAATTTCCTTAGCATTCTTGTTGAAAACAATTGACCATAAAATATGAGGGTTTGTTTTTGGATTTTCAAGTGGATTCCATTGATCTATGTCTATCTTTATGCCAGTACCACACTGTCTTAATTACTGCAGTTTTGTGATGATTATAAGGAATTGAGTTCTCCAACTTTGTCCTTCTTTTTCAAGGTTGTTTGTCCTGGCTATTCTGGGTCCCTTCAATCCCCAAAAAACTTATGTTCAGCTTGTCAATTTCTACAAAGAAGCCAGCTGTGATTTTGATAGAGATTGAATTTACTCTAAAGATCAATTTGGGGAATGTTGCCTCTTAACAGTATTAAGGCTCGTGTTCATCCATGAACATGACATGTATTTCCATTTAGTTAAGTCTTAATTCTCTTCAATAATCTTTTGTAGTTCTTAGAATGTAATTTTATACTTCTTTTGCTAAATATATTCCTAAATATTTTATTCCTCTGATACAATTTTAAATGGAATTGTACATGTCATTTCATATTGTTCATTGTTAATGTAGAGTACGTGACTGATTTTTTAAATTGATCTTGTCCTGCAACTTTGCTGAACTCATTTATAAATTTTTATAGTTTCTTAGAGAATTCCTTTGGATTTTCTACGTATAAGACCATATCATCTGAAATAGAGATAGTTTTACTTATGCCTAATCTAGATGCCTTATATTTCATTTTCTTACCTAGTTTCCTGGCTAGAACCTCCAGTACAATGTTGAATAGAAGTGTTAAGAGTGGATATCCTTTGTCTTTTTCCTAATACAGGAAGAAAGCACTCATTGTTACACTGTTAATTATAATATGAGCTGTGGGTTATTAAGAGATGCTTTTTATTGTTTGCGGAAGCTCCCTTCTCTAATTCTAATTTGTAGAGTATTTTTTAAAAGATTTTATTTATTTATTTGAAAGAGAGATAGCAGGAGAGAGTATGGGGGGGCAGGGAGAAGGAGAAGCAGGCTCCCCGCTGAGCAGAGAGCCCTACACAGGGCTTGATCCCAGGACCCCAAGATCATGACCTGAGCTGAAGGCAGACACTTAACCAACTAAGCCACCCAGACACCCCTAGTTTGTAGCGTATTTTTATCATCAAGAGGTGTTGGATTTTGTCAAATGCTTACTCTGTGTCTGTTGAGATAATGACATGTGCTTTGTCTTTATTCTACTGATATGGTATATTAAATTAATTGGTTTTGGATGTTGAACCAACCTTACATTCCTGGGATAAATTCCACATACTCATGGTGTATGATCCTTTCTATATGTTGCTAGATTTGGTTTCCTGCTACTTAATTGAGGATGTTTGTGTCTATATTCATAAGAGAGATTGATCTGTAGTTTTCTTTTCTTGTGATGTCGTTGTCTAATTTTTATCAGAGTAATAATGGCTTCAGAATGAGATGAAAAATGCTCTCTCCTCTTCTACTTTTTAGAAGAGTTTGTAAAGAATTGGTATAAACTCTTCTTTGAATGCTTGGCAGAAATCACCAGTGAAGCCATCTGGGCCTAGGCTTTTACTGAGAAGTGTTTTGTTTTAGATTTAATTTTTCTAGAGCAGTTTTAGGTTCATATCACAGCAAATTGAAGGGAAAATACAGAAATTTCCCAAATACCTCCTGCTCCTGTATATGCATATGCTCCCCCATTACCAACATCCCCCACCAGAATTGTACATGTGTTATAATTGATAAACTTACATTGATATATTATGGGAAGTTTTTTTTTTTTTTTTTTTTAAAGATTTTATTTATTTATTTGACAGAGAGAGACACAGCAAGAGAGGGAACACAAGCAGGGGGAGTGGGAGAGGGTGAAACAGGCTTCCCGCTGAGCAGGGAGCCAATGTGGGGCTCAATCCCAGGACCCTGGGATCATGACCAGAGCCGAAAGCAGATGCTTAATGACTGAGCCACCCGGGCACCCCTGTGGGAAGTTTTTAAATTGCTAATTCAATCTCTACTTGCTGTAAAACTATTCAGATTTTCTATTTCTAATTTTCTTTTTAAGATTTTATTTATTTGACAGAGAGTGACACGGCAAGAGAGGGAACACAAGCAGGGGGAGTGGAAGAGGGAGAAGCAGGCTTCCCGCAAGCAGGGAGCCCAATGTGGAGCTCGATCCCGGGACCCTGGGACCATAACCTGAGCCGAAGGCAGACGCTTAATGACTGAGCCTCCCAGGCACCCCGATTTTCTATTTCTTCTTGAGTCAGTTTATTTCTTCTTGAAATAAGTTTATGTCTCTTCAGAATTTGTCCATTTCATCTAAGTTACCTAATTTTTTGACTTTGTATTCCCTTATACTCTTTTTTTCTGCAGGTCAGTAATAATGTCTTCTCCTTCATTTCCACCATGATAATTTGAGTCTTCTCTCTATTTTGTTGATTATTCTAGCTAAAGGCTTGACAATTTTGCTGATCTTTTCAAAAAACCAAATTTTAGTTTCATTGATTTTTCTCTATTTTGTCCATACTCCATTTCATTTATTTCCACTCTCATTTTTATTTTTTAGTATAGTTTCTTTTTTTTTAAGATTTTATTTATTTATTTGACAGAGAGAGAGAGAGCAAGCACATGCAGGGGGAGCTGCAGAGAAAGAGGGAGAAGCAGGCTCCCCACTGAGCAGGACATTGGGATCATGACCTGAGCCGAAGGCAGACGCTTAACTGACTGAGCCACCCAGACACCCCTAGTTTCTTTTGTTGTTCCAGTGTCTTAAGGTAGAAGTTTAGGTTATCGATTTGAGATCTTTCTTCTTTTTTAATACTGATGCTTATAGTTATAATTTCCCTCAAAGCACAGATTTATCTTCATCTCATATGTTTTGGTATGTTGTATTTTATTTTAATTCATCCTAAAATATATTCTAATATCCCTTTTGATTTCTACTTTGACCCACTGGTTATTGAGGAATGTGTTGTTTAATATCTACATGTTTTTTAATTTACCAATTTTTCTGTTTTTGATTTCTAATTTCATTCCATTATGATTAGAGAACATACTTTGTACGATTTCAGTTCTTTTAAATTTATTGAGGATTTTTTATTCTCTAGATATGGTCTATCCTGGAGACTATTTCATGCACACTTCAGGAAGTTTCCAGCTGTTGTTTCTTTGAATATTTTTTCAAGTCCTTTTTCCTTCTCCTTCTGTTACTCCCAATTAGGCATATGTTGGTGTGTTTGGTGGTGTCCCACATTTCTCTGAGGCTCTATTAATTTCTCTTTATTTTTTTCTCTATTCTTGAGAGTACAAAATCTCTGTTGATCTATCTTCACATTCATTTATTTTTTTTCTTCTGCCGGTTCAAGTCTATTGAGTCCCTGTACTGAATTTTTCATTTCAATTATTATGTTTTCAACTCTGGAATTTCCATTTGGTTCTTTTTTAATAATTTCTATCTATTAATATTCTATATCTGTTGAAATGTTGTCATCATACTTTGCTTTGGTTCTTTGAACATATTACATATTTTACTTGCTCCTTTGAAGTCTTTATTAGGTATGACATCTGGGCTCGCTCACAAGTTAGTTTCTATTCACTTTTTTTCCCTGTGTTTGGGCATACTTTAATGTTTTTCGCATGTCTTGTAGTTTTTTTGTTGTTGAAAACTTACCATTTTCAATAGCATATCAACTCTAGGTACTGATCCTCTCTTCCAGGACTTTTTGTTTTTGTTTGCTTGTTTATTTGTTTAATTATATAGCTAGACTATTTTAGTGAGGTCTGTTTCCCCCATTGTGTCAAGCCTCTGATAATACTCCTGTAAGGGTTTGGATTTGCCCATGCACATGGTCACCATGTAATAACAGTATTTATAGCAGAGCTCTTTTTGACTGTCTTCCTTGATCTTTGTTATGCTGTCTGCCTCTGTTGGTGTCTCACACCACACATCTGTTGAGCTTCACCGATTGCCAATGGAATGCTCTATTGTTTTTGATAAGGTTTAAGGACACAAATTATTCCATAGTCTGATCCAATTAAATTCTGACCCCTTTGCTAGAGTAGGTTTTTGAGGCCATTCTTTGAAGTTTGTTCTTACCCCAGAAGGACTCTTCTTAGCTGTCTCTTTCCTTGGTTCTCTCTGGTAAAAAATCCCATTTTCCTGGGGTATTTTTTGTTTTGTTTTGTTTGATAACTGATAAATCCAGTCATTTCTAATTCTTTACTGATGTGGCCTGCCATTTATCTTGTTTCTCGTGGAGAGTTATGAGCCTCCTCTTACTTTCTTACCTGTTTCAAGAGCACCCTTAATCTTGAACTTTTCTATACTGTGTTCTAAATAAAATTACTTATTTTGGAGAGAGCTTTAAAACTCTGTTTTCATGGCCTGCATCTATCCCTGGGCAAAATCTCTGAGCCACTGCTCTGAAGCTAAGGACAGGGACGGCGGCCCACTCTTTTTGGAGTGACACCCCTGTTTTATGAGTAAGGCAATTGGTGGAACAGTAGTCTCTGATCTTCTTGGCTTACCCCTCCTGATGTGGAACTTCTACCCTAAAACTGAGCTGGGGCAAGGGTGATTGGGGCCACTTGTTCTCAGCGTTCCTCACCTGGAGTAAAACCTCTGCTCTATAAGTAAGAACTAATTACAGTTGCAAAAGGTTGTTCATTTGCCCTTAGGATGATTTCTAGAAATTTTAAATGATTGTGCTTTTATAATTTTTCTGGTTTTGATTGTTTGTCTGGTAAGCTCCTTACTCCTCATCCATTCCAGAAGTGGATCTGGGCCATTAACTTTTGGATGGTATCCCATCAACGTTTCTGTTGATCTCAGAAGGATCTTTGTTACTGTGTGACTTATCATTTATCAATCTATTGGTGGGGCGCCTCGGTGGCTCAGTCGTTAAGCATCTGCCTGCTCAGGTCAGGATCACAGGGTCCTGGGATCAAACCCCGCATCGGGCTCCCTGCTCTGCGGGAAGCCTGCTTCTCCCTCTCCCACTCCTCCTGCTTGTGTTCCCTCTGTCGCTGTGTCTCTCCCTGTTAAATAAATAAATAAATAAAATCTTAAAAAAAAAATCTATTGGTTTTACCTCCAAAAATCAGCATTATCATGGCACAAACCACTTTGTACACTACAGGGCAATGAATTATAGCATCCCTAAATGTCAATAATACATGTTTAGACTTAAAATCAACATGTGGGGGGCACCTGGGTGGCTCAGATGGTTAAGCGTCTGCCTTCGGCTCAGGTCATGATCCCAGGGTCCTGGGATCGAGTCCCGCATCGGGCTCCCTGCTCAGCGGGAGGCCTGCTTCTCTCTCTGCCTCTGCCTCTCTGTCTCTCTGACTCTCATGAATAAATAAATAAAACATTTAAAAAAATAAATAAATAAAATCAACATGTGGGAATAGGTGCAACCTAACATAAGGTCATCTGTTTATGCAGATGATACTCTGTAGGTCATCTGCAAGGAAAGGGAATACGTAATTCTGTGTCATAGCCAGTGTCAGTTTTTATCGTGTTATTGCCTCCATCCATACCAGTGTGACAAAGCAAGGATAGGGAAACTTTCTCTTTCTCTGATAGAAGACTATCCCCCAGTTAAACCTAACTACACTAATACCGGCTGGGTTCTCCTTCCTTCTACAGCAACCATTCTCTTCCCAGAGCGTCCCTGGCAAAAGGTGATCTTGGCTTGTCCTCTGTTTAAAGAACTTTGTCTAAGGTTCAGAATTTTAAGTGTTCTAATATTTAAAAGCTTAACTCTAAAAAGTTAAAGAATTTTAGGAGTTCTTACTTGTCCCCTTCCAATCTCCATTGACTAATCATCTACTCTCGTTCACCCACCAAAACTGGAGAAAACATCTTCTGGTTCTATTGCTTGACTAAACTTTCAGACACCTACATATAAGATATATAAAATTTCAGGGTTTTTTAAAAGATTTTATTTATTTATTTTAGAGAGAGAGAGCATCGGGGGAGGGCCAGGTTACATAGAAATAGCCTGAGATTCTTGAACAGGGGAGAGAATCTCAAGCAGACTCTATGCTGAGTGCAGAGCCTGCTGCAGGGCTCAGTCCCATGACCCTGAGATCACAACCTGAGCCAAAACCAAGAGTCAGACACTCAACTGACTGTGCCACCCAGGTGCCCCTATAAAATCCCAGTTTTATTCCATTTTCTTAGGGATATTTTTCTTTTCTGTTTATTAACTGATGTGCAGTCATTTCCTATTATTTACTGAAGTATTTGTTATATTGTATTTCTCCCACATGCAGGATTAATAAGTTTCTATATTGTATCATTCCTATTTTCAAAAATGTCTGAATGTCTGATGGCCTGTGAAACAAACGTCATAATCTTCCCTTTCTTGCCTCACCTCTGATCTTCTGCCTGTGTTCCACTCATACTGGGCCAACAACTTACTACTTTCTCTAAACATACCATTTATTTCACATGTCCATGCTTTTGATATCAGAAATGCTTAACCAAGTGATTGCAACAATCTTCTGATAATTATGTCAGGTGCCAGAGCCTCAGTCAACTCCTATTGTATCAGAATTTTTATGTGTGATGATTTATTTAAAAGCTTCTCAGTTGATTCTAAAGCTACTTAAGAACGGTTGCTATAATCTTTTCTTTCCCTGCAGTATTCTCCCTATCACTTGCTTTCACTTTGTCTGACAAAATCTTGCTCAAAAACAACCAAAAAAGAGAGAGGAGGAAAAAGAGAGTAAGAGAGAGAGAGCGAGAGATCCAACTAAAATACTACTTTCCCGAAAAATTTTCCTCATTTCTATCTCCATTTTTAATCTAGTGGATATTTGTTGTTGTTCTTGACAAATTAATATCAGAGCCCTCTTTCTGTGTTTACGGGGTCCCTTGGCTTCTGAATTAAAGAGAGTTCCTACTTTAGAGGCTCAAAATGCCAACTACTTACTTTTCCAGCCTCCCTCACACATGAGTCTATAAGCAAGACTTCGCCAATTCAGACATATACACCACAGTCTTTGAAGCAAGAACTAGAGACATGAGAAAACAGGCCATAGACTGCATTTTTAGAGAAGGTAAACATGTAGCAATGGGCAGCTACTTCCAGTTTCCAAATACAATAGAAGTTATTCTAGTGGCAGCATCTAGCTTGCAGCTTCTAAGCAGAAGCATTGTACACTGCGGCCCCTTTTCCTGGCCTGGTAGCCTCCAAATCTGATTCTACAGCTTCCTGGAGAATTCTGCGAGATCCTTCCGATCTTTTAATAAATTTATTTTCTGCTGAAATTACATCAAGTTGGTTTCTATCACTGGTAACTAAGATACAGAGACACTTAATAAAATAATCACCTTTCTATAGCCCCCACACCACTTCATTCACAGGCCAAATGGGAATAAATCATACTGTCTTATTGTTAATTGCCAGTAGAATATGGGTTAACTGTCAAAAGAGAAGGAAAGAACATTCTAGGCAGAAGGCCTAGCAGGAAGCCATGTGTCTGGAAGAAACATAGAGAATACCAAGACCTAAAGGGACCCTTTGCCTAAAAGATAAAATTTTCTACAAAGAAGATTGTAGAAAATTAGTGAGAGGTGTCAATGAATAGAAAGCTGTTAGAGGAATTAAATAACTGGATCACAGTAGCTCTACAAGACCATATGAAGACATTTTAATTTTTATTAAGTTCAATAACAGTGTAAAGCTATTGAGGTATTTTAAATGGCAGATGTTATGCTCAGATTTGTATTTTGAAAAAACCTCCTCTGTGGCATGAATAATAAATTGGGAAATGCTGGTGATTTTACTTGGATTTGAGTTTTGCTCATAATATTTAGAGGTCTATATTTTTCCAAGCTGATCACTGCGTTCTGGCCATGTCCTCCTACTCATCCTAAATTTTTTCTGTTGGGGGATTCCAAGGTGAAGATCTCTCCTCTCTCATCTTTCAGTCCTTTAATCTTTGAAGATATGCAGAACAGGCTAGGGCAATATTTTTTCCATGTTTCTTACTGTTATTAGTAATAGCTGCTAATGAAGAGACTCTAATTTTTATCACGTCCATTTAATTTCACATAGATCTATAACTCACATTGGATTCTTTTGATATCCAGGTATTTAAGCAGTTCTGGGTTTGTCTGTTTGTTTGTTTGAAGAGTTGGAGTAGCTTCCGTCTTATTCTTTTAAAACTAAAACTGAAAACCAAAAAAGGATATACCACACCAAAACATATGCTAATAATGCCTTTATATTATATTATTTTATATATTATATATATACATATTAATGTCTTTTTTCAAGAGCTATTCAAAACAAAAATTAAGTTTGAAGATACTATTTGTATTTTTATTTGGTCTCAGAGAGTCAAATAATGATTGCAGATGGCCAGATTGCAGATGACCAGCCAAATAATTAGAGCTGCTACTGATTTTTATAAGTATGACCTTCTGAATTTTAGTAAATCCCCCAAATCATTACAAAAGGCATTCAGTGGTAAATCAATTTGGTTTTTCATTCATTAGTATAGTCAAAGGCCTTTAATTTCTGAATTCCAGAGAATCTTTCTAAGCATACTTAAAAAGCAATATCCCAAACAAAGGCAAGGCATGTGGTGGCTAATATATGCAAAGTTGGTAGGAACAAGACTGTAAGGCACCCATGGGACCAACCATGTGTGTTGTAGCACAACAGAACAGGAGGGGCAAGGACAGGAATCAGAGGTTCAAGGCAAGGACAAGAGTTTTCCAAATTCCAGACTGTTACCTTATATAAGTGGTTTGTTAATCTTATTTGTCCACATTATTTCTTGGTTATTTTAACTAACAAAGAAGATTGTAGAATTTGATTAAGAAAAATAAAAGTATATATTCTTTGTCCAAAGTATATTTAAGGAAACTTAGGTTGACCCATATGAAATTGTCATTTCTGCTAGTCAGAAATGATTGAATATGGGCAATTTCGTTCGGTTCAACCTAATAAAACCTATCAATGCACTGTGACATACCATAACATACAGCATATCATTGAGTTTGCTCATTCTGAATAGATTTGAATACATTTTTTCTCCATTTTTTGTTATCAACAATTAATTTTAACAGAAAATATCTACTTTTTCAAATAAATGTAATCTTATTAGGTACCAGAAACACTTCCTATGTCCATTTTAAAAACAAGTTATCAAATTCAAAAGAGACTTTTTAATTGTAAAGAGGGGCAACATGCAACATGGTACAAATATACTGGTGAATTGACCCAGCCTATAATGTTTTTAATGCCCTCTTGGTTGAGATTCTAGAATCCAGGGATTTTCCAGAGCCATCACAGAATTAGATAATACATACTTATACTATAGCTCTCCCTAATTCCAAGAAACTTAAAGTCTCAGGAAAGATGAAGGTCACTATAAGTAATTTTTTAAAATAATAATAATAATTATAGCAGATAACACTTAAATAGTGTTTACTGTGCCAGGCACTATTTTAAGTGCTTTGCATATATTAACTCATTTAAACCTCACAGCAATCTAGTGAAGTAGCTAATAGTAAGTATCATTATCCCCATTATACAAATGAGAAAATATACAGAACAATTAAACAATTTGTATGAAGTTACACAACAAGTAAATGCCTGAGCCAAAATTTAAACCCAAGCATCCTGGCGCCAGAGTCGCTACTTAACCAATAATAAACTGCCTCTCAGTATAAAGAAGGTCTAGTATCACTGAATCAATTTTAACACTGGCAGGAGTTGCAATATTGGTTGAAATACTAAATTCTTTAATGGAGCTTGTCATGCTTCTTTCCATTCCAGTAGCTGCCATTCCAGACTGTTGCAGTAGTTCTCTAGCTAGGATACAGATTTCTAATCTTCTCCCCATTCTGGGCCAGCCGACACCCTACTGCTAGATTAATAGAAATAAATCATCACTTAAATCGTGTCACTACCTTGCTCACATCCCTTTCATGACTCTGTATTTCCACTGCCAGGAAAGGATGTAAAGAAGCATGCACCAGGATCTGGTAGCATAAACTGAAAGCCCTTCACCACAAGCTCAACGTTTCTTTGAAGTTTTTGTTTTATCTTAAAAATTCACACAAATTTTATATCCATATACATCTGTTTGTTTTAACATAAAAATAATGTTTAAAATTAGATATCATATAATAACTTAATTCTAAATTTTCAAAGAAAATTGATGAGTCAGAAAGATGCTTCATGTGTACCTTGGTCTTTCTAGTGTCACATGAAGTATACATACTCCTGTTTGAAGAGCCCGGGTGTACAGAATAGATTTTGGATGTCTTTGCTACATACTTAAGACCCAATTATCTGGTCCCATCCCAACCTTCCCATCTTATAACTTGCTATTTCCCTGCGTTAATCCTCTGGTAAATCCATCCGCCTAATCATCCAGTTATTTACCACATACCCACTATGTACCAGGTTCCGCCTCCTAAAGATGTCTTGTACTGTGTACCACCTGTATATTTTGGCTCTTGTCCTTTCTCCCTGCTTGGAATACCTTCTCACCTTATTTCTATTTAAGTGCTTATCCTTCAAAACCTAATTCGAATAGCTTTTCCTGACTATCCCATTCAGGACTCTGAATTCCTATAACACTTACTTAGTGCTTATTATATAATATGTTGTGTTTTTTATATCTGTATGACTAGGTGTTACACATAAAGTTTTTAAGTAAGAGTTCAACATGCAGAGAAGCAAAAAAAGGGCACAGGCACAGGAATATGAAATAGCACAGGGTATCCCAGTAAATGCTAGGTTGTTTCAAATAGCCAGAATGTAGAATATACACTGGTAATGTAAAAAAAAGTAGGGACCAGATCATGAAGGGATATATAATACATGCTAAGGAATAGACATCCCACCCACCCCAGCTCCCACTGTAATTAATGGGAAACCAGCAAAGAATTCAAACAGGTGGTAATTTATTATATTGGTCATAATGAACTTTGATGTAAATTCTAGAGTTTTTAATATTCTTCATTTTCTTAGATCTTTATTTTATATCTATGTAAAATTATGTTCATGTCTTTATGAAGTCTTTTTTTAACTTAACCCACTGTATATCTTTTCTGTATTCAATGGATACACACATAGACAGGAATTTTGTTCATTACTTTAAAAAATGGGATCTCACACACACACATATACACACACACACAAACACACACACACAGCCCCACACTTTGCATTTTTCGCTCTACAATACTTTATAGAAATAGCTCTAATTTTTTTAATGACTGTAATATATTGTATAGTATGGATGTACCAAAATTTATTCAACTATTTCTCTGTTTATGGACATTCACTTTGTTTCCAGTTTCTTGATATTTTTAAGGTATTATATCTAGTCAAACTTTATGTTTATTTCACTGTTTCACTGTAGTCTTGATCAATCTATCATGAACTATTAAATATTTCAGGTAGGTTTGGATATATAAGACAAAAGTAAACTTATGTTGATAATCTTATTTATTATGATCCTATCTCGTATCCTGTGTTGCTACAAAATTAGTGGATATTTAGGAGTTGTTACAAATAGTAATATAGCATCAAAAGGCTTGAAACAGACCCAGCTGATGATTCAAATTTTGAGTTAAAGTATTATGATACCATATATATTAAACATAGGGTAATTACAATAATATTTTCCAAACTGAGATGTTAATAGGAATTTGACCATGGAATTTCCATGGTCGGATTATTTGGGAAAATACACTAGATTGAACTGGGCACTGCAAGCATGCATTACATTTCTCTGAGTGTATTATTCCATGAAATACCATTTGGTAAACAGTGCCCTACATTATTCTAAAACAGTATAGACAGCTGAATTGTGTCCAGCCATGTGGTAGGTTCCCAAAGGCCATTTTCATGACACCTGTTTTGGCCCTGAAGTTGTACAGGTATGGGAAAACAAACCCACTCAGATCGCTACTGACTTGTCTTGGTGTTTCTCCCACTAATCCTCTTCATACCTCTAATACATCTGTCATTCAACCACAAAAGCTTAGAATTCCAATGACCTCTAGTCCTTACTGTGGCAGAGCTCATAGGCTAGCTGACGGGGCAAATATATAAACAAATTTATACAATTTATTGTGATAAGTATTTATAAAGGTACACAATGGTAGTGGTAATAAGGTAGACACGAGAAAATATTTACATTTGTAAATTAACTTATACAAATAAGATTTTAACTTCATTTAGAATAGTCCAGTCTAGAATTAAATGAAGTACATGTTGTAGTGGTTATTGTACATGACTTCCTCTTCTATTACCTTATAAGTGCCCTGAGGACTTGGCCTTGTATTATTTATTTATTTCCTATTGTACCTGGCACTACTACAGATACATAAAATACATTCAATAAATGTTTGTTAAATTGAATTAATTTCCAGGAGTTGCTCATTTTTAAAAAAAACTTTATTGCACGGTCTACAATTTATTATGCCTGCATAATCAGACTGTTTTATTCCTAATTTAAGGTGTGATTGTAGGGAAGGTGACAAACACAAAATTTTTAAATCTAGATTATTATTTGACTCTTTCTCAGTAGAACTTTTGAAACCATAAACTTATTCCATGGGCACTGCCTTTGCACAAAATATTTATGGGATTGCTTTTGTTCTGTGACCAGTATTTTGAATATACACACTAGTTTCATCTGAATTCTGAAACCAACTAAATGTCACCTCCAACTAAGTTTAGTGGATCAAAAGTTATGTATGCCTTTTAGGGTCAAAAACAAGAGATCTTATGCGGTACAAAAGCTAATTGTAAAGGCAATTACAAAACAGAAATTCCAAAAATACTTCTAACAATTCCAGAATTTCTGGGCTTGCCTTATAACTTCCCAAAATAGCCATTTTGAAAGACACAGCTGATTTAAAGTATATTTATTAAAATACCAGACGCTTCATAGGCCCAATCTATAACTCTGGTTTATTAAGAAGAGTTGTTGGTTTAACTGAACTGGAATTTAAGCATTTTATTATTTTCTGACTAATGATCAGTCTAATACTATTTTGAATTGGTATGAAACTTTTACCAGCGATACTGATATTATAATTTATTTTTAACTAGAGAAAATCATTCTTACCTCATCATTTTAATTCTGTAAAAATGCGATTATAGCTTAGTTTTTTTCATTTTTTATTAGATCTTTTTCCTCCTAAGAAAATGTATACATTCGTGCTCATGATTTTCTCATCATTATATTCATTGTTGTCATCAGGTAACGATAATGGAAGGTGAGACCAAAAATCACCCTCATTACCTGATTAGCTGATCCTTTACCTAAAGGAACCTAATCTGGAAATAAGACCAAGGACACATCAGATGGAGAAATACTTTAAAACGGCATTTATTTCAACTGCACTTGTTCAGTTTCTGAGAAATGAAACAGGAATTGAGCTAAAGTTTACTTTTGCTTTAGCCAGAAAGAAAAGAATTGCCAGTCAAATTAATCCTGTAGACATGAAGAGATAGATCTATTTAAGAAAACAAATGCCTTTTTAAAGCCTTTGAGCTCATTTGAAATACCCATTTACTTCCAATTTCTGCTCTGACTTCAAAGTATTTTATTTTACAGGTTTTATAGGAAGTAGGTACCATTTTTCAATTTCCCTTTAATTAGTGTTTTTTAATAAATAATAAAACAATTAAAAGTACTCCATACTTGACTAATTATCTGATAAAATTCAGCTTTCAGAAAGTACTACAGAATACATATTTTCAAAGGGATTCACACAGGTTTATGGAGCATACAACCATAAATATCAAAGGGTAAAATAGAGATTTGGGGGTTACTAGCCTAAACTTTTAAGTTTGATGAATAAGGAAGCCGTCTGAGCTGCTGTCACATGGATGACCTGGAATGATTTGAACAAATGCATATTCTTATGTTTTTCTACAAAATATACATTCACAAATAATATCCAACACATCCAGACTTTAAATAGTATACTTTGGTTTTTGTGAAAAATCTTTTGCAAGACCATTCCATGACATAGTTTGCTTTGTGAAGAAGTTGGGCTTATGTTCTTAAAAACTGTAGTAATAACAGTTAACATTTGCATACTGCTTTATGTTTACCAAATTTTTAATTTATTTATCATCTCAGTTGATCCTAGAAATAGTGGAGATAATACTTATAAGGTAGGTAGGAGTTAAGACTCATTTGATTGCAGTGAAGAACATTCTCCCTCTCTGCCCACCCCCTCCGACCCCCCCCCACACACACACACATACACTGGCTTAGACTAAAACAGGATATTTTGGTTCATAGCATGGAATGGTCTTCAGCGAGGCTAATTTGGAGCTGAACTGGCTTCATTGTTGGCTCCACACTTGGTGACACTGAGAGTTTTGAGTGTCACTGGTCCTCCTTTAGGTTAAGTGCTCATCCTTGAACACATAACTGTGGACGGGGGATAGGGTAATATGCTGACTTGCTTCTCCACTTAGACCCTCCTCCAGAGCTGGGAAATGGGTGAGTTGTCCAAAGGAAAATCAGGATACAGTTACCAGAAGTAAAAGGAAAGCATGGTAGGGAGGCAAACGTCAAATGTCCTTTCCAGCAGGCATTTTCATGTCCACTTTACAGGCGAGAGAAGCAATACTCTGGAAGGTTAAATGACCTACCCAAATTTAGGTCTTCTGGTTACAAATCCTACTCCTGGCTGCTATAAAAGAAAGGGAACGCAGTTTGGATAAGAAAAGAGAGGTGGTTCCAGGTATGACATTTATTTCTAGTCTATGTTTCAAAGTAGACCAGACATGATTGATTTTAGGGTAATAATTGAGTCTGATCTCTGTGGGGTAGATGAACAAGACATACATGGGGCATAAATTGTCCCAAAGTCCCTGGAAGGGAGTGGAAGGAGGTACGGGGGATGTGATCCTTACAATCCAGAGTTAGGAATTTGGGATTAAAATTAAAATAGCAAACATTTATTAACCGTTCATTATGTCTCAGGCACTGTGCTAAGTACTGTTCCTATGTCAATTAACACTCACAACTTTATTGTGAAGTAAGGATTTTACACTTAAGAAATCTTAAGCAAAAAGAGGTTTAATATCTTGTCCAAGATTATATAACTAAAAAAGAGGTAGAACCTAGAAAGTCTAGGACCCTGTACAATGCCTGTTTTTGTTTTTCATTGTTACCAACTAAAGTAGTGATGTCTAGATGCCTGCCATGGGCTGGCTGCCAAAGCAGATGTTTGTCTGCCTCAACAATTTTTTTTTCCAGAAACTTACCCTGTAAGGCTCTATAATAAAACAATTCATCTACAGTGACACTTAAGAATTTATTAATGCCTACTAAGTTTCCACAGATTATTGTTAATGGCAATCTTATGCTGTTTTTGGTCGGTTTTGTATTTATCAAAATTACACATGGACATGGTTTAAAAAATCAAGTAGCCCTATGAAACTTAAAAAAAACAGCAGCAGTCCCCTGCTCTGCAAACCTTCCACCATTTTTCTAATTCCCAGAAGCAATCATTTTCAGTTCATTTTTGGCTGTTTCTTTTTATATTTTTTAAAAAGAATATCTCTAAATAATATGATTATTTCTACTTCTTGATTTTTTCAGCTTTGCATATAATCTATTAATTTCTTTTTTTTTAAAGATTTTTATTTATCTGAGAGAGAATGAGAGTGAGAGAGAGAGCACAAGTGGGGTGAAGGGCAGAGGGAGAAGCAGACTCCCCGCCGAGCAGGAAGCCCGATGTGGGGCTCGATCCCGGGACTCTGGGATCATGACCTGAGCCGAAGGCAGACGCTTAACCGACTGAGCCACCCAGGTGCCTCTAATCTATTATTTTCTCACTATGGAAGCCATAGAGTTAAATCCAAATACACTGTCTTTTCAATATAGTTATATCATGATTTTGATGTTTAACATTCAATTAAGCACATTTTATAACTATATAAAATTAATTTATGACTGAACCACATCATATTTCTAATTCTCTGTTTTCCCTAAAATTAATAATTGTCTTGTTTTTCATTTGCTTGGTCCTATGTACTTGCTTCTGATTCAGCTGTAACCTCTGTCCCACACAGCACAGATTACTTTTCATTATCACCTTGGGGCTTCTTTTGTTCCTGTTTTGAGTTGAAACTCCTGTTTTTAATGTCTTTACCTTCTTCATTTACCCTCATTTAGATGGAGCACATCTACCAATAGCTTCAATCTTGTCTCTCTGAAAATGTCTTTCAGCTTTACTGATATTTGATTGATATTGTGGCTAAATACAGAACTCTGGTTTGGAATTTATTTTCTTTCAAAGTTTTTATGGTCTTTCTCCATTTTCTTTTAGTTTCCAGTGTTGAAAAGCTGAAAGATATTCTACTTTCTGTTTTATATATTTTTCCTTTCTGGAAGCTTTTATATTTTTCTATTTGTCACAGAGTTCTGAAATTTTGTTATGATGTGCCTTGTAGGGGATCTATTTTCATTAATTTGGCTAAGCACCCAGTGAGCCCTTTTAATCTAGAAATTCATGTTCTTTAATTCAGGAAAATTTTCATGAGTTATTTCTTTTTTTTTTTTTAAGATTTTATTTATTTGACAGAGAGAGACACAGCGAGAGAGGGAACACAAGCAGGGGGAGTGGGAGAGGGAGAAGCAGGCTTCCCACTGAGCAGGGAGCCCGATGCAGGGCTCGATCCCAGGACCCTGGGATCATGACCTGAGCCGAAGGCAGACGCTTAATGACTGAGCCACCCAGGCGCCCCTTTCATGAGTTATTTCTTAGGTAATTTTTTTTTCTCTGTTTTCTCTTTTTCTCTTATTAGGATGTTGAATCTCCTAGATTGGTCTCTCCTATGTTCTTTCTCTCAATCTCTTCACTTTCTGGGAGATCTTCCAACCTTCCATTTCTATCATAATTTTGTTTCCCAGCAGCACTTTTCTTGTTTCCTGAATGTTTTTTTTCTTTTTTTTTTTAAGCAGTCTGTTTTTGTTTCATGGATTCAGTTCTTCTCTTCTCTCTTTAAAGATAAGTTTTTTGAGGGGCACCTGGGTGGCTCAGATCATTAAGCATCTGCCTTCAGCTCAGGTCATGATCTCCAGGTCCTGGGATCAAGTCCTGCATTGGGCTCCCAGCTCAGCAGGGAGTCTGCTTCTCCCTCTCCCTCTGCCTCTCCCCTTGCTTGTGCTGTCATTCTCTCTCTCAAATGAATAAATAAAATCTTTTTTTAAAAAAAGATAATTTTTTTGAAAAGATAATTTTTTTGAAATTCTCTTTTCCTGAACAGTTCTATTTTCTGTTTGTTTGCTTGGTTTTTTTGTTTGTTTGTTTGTTTGTTTTAGGTTCCATCTTTCCTGTTAGGGGCTTTCCCCAGATTTCTAGCAGTCATTGGCTGTCAGTTCATATTTCAGATAGTAAGAAAGGGGGATGCCAGGATAACACATAACTGGAGCTTAATGGCTGTGAATTCCCTAGATCTGAACATGCCGTTTTGTTCGGGAACCCCCAGTATCATTTCATTGAACACCCATTTTTTTTTATCCCACTTATATTCACCAAAGCAGAATCTTCCACTCTCCTGCCTAGAGGCTTTATGATGAGCTACTAGCGTTCTGCAAACCCAGTAGTAGAGGACTTGGGAGTCTCAGTATTTGTCATGTAAAACTTCATTCAATTCTGTTTTCAGTAGACTACTGAAACTGCCCTCCAGAATTCTTCAAAATTTCCCAGTTTGGGAATCTTCTGTTTTACATACTCCAAAGAATAAACATTTCGTCTTCTGCCAGGATAAGAGAGGGAGGAGTACTTGTCTAATTGTGAATGGTAGAGAGGGAATGCAAGAGATTAATTCTTTTTTTTTTTATTTTTAAGATTTTATTTATTTATTTGACAGAGAGAGAGACAGCAAGAGAGGGAACACAAGCAGGGGGAGTGGGAGAGGGAGAAGCAGGCTTCCCGCTGAGCAGGGAGCCCGATGTGGGGCTCGATCCCAGGACCCTGGGATCATGACCTGAGCTGAAGGCAGACGCCCAACAACTGAGCCACCCAGGTGCCCTGCAAGAGATTAATTCTTAAATTAATTTCTAACCAGGCTTGCTGTTATTTAACCTGCTTCCAGAAGTTTAGGTGCCACCAATTCCCAAGGTTTTTGGAAACTAGTGCAAATAAAATTGCTTCCTGGCTTTACCTACTGCTGGCTTAGGATTCAACTTGTTTGAATCTGCTGTCAGTTAGCTATCATCCTTCTGTCTTCTAGCTTCCAAATTTTGGTTACCATCATTCACTCATTCATTACTCACTCTCCTTTTCTTCCTTGGTTTATGCTTTTGTTTGTTTGTTTGTTTGTTTGTTGTTTATTTGACAGAGAGAGAGCACAGATAGTCACAGTGGCAGGCAGAGGCAGAGGGAGAGGGAGAAGCAGGCTCTCCACTGAGCAGGGAGCCCGATGCGGGGCTCGATCCCAGGACCCTGGGATCATGACCTGAGCCGAAGGCAGACGCCCAACCGACTGAGCCACCCAGGCGCCCCCCCTTGGTTTATGCTTTTTAACAAAAATTTTAATGTTGTATTTTAGTATGGTTATGAAAAGGAATGGAGTTAAATGTGTATGTCCGATCTACCTCTTTAATCAGAAATCAATATTGATTGTTGATTTTATTATCCACTGAGTAGTTTCTTTTTAACATTTGTTAGATTTGAGATAAATACCTTTTTTTAAAAAGACAATTTCTCTTTAGAGGAAATGGGAAATAATTACAGCTAATCCCTATATTCAGTCTCAGGGTAAGATTTAAGAAGATTGCTGTTTGTGTTTATATTTTATATTTAAATGCTTTTATTATGACAGAGACCTGCTTCCTTCACGGTAGTGGGGATGTTTATTATTCCATCAGCCTGAAAACAATAACGAGGAGCCTTATTTTACAGAGCTCAATCTTGTATAGTAAGGACGTACGACATGATCAAACTTTCCAAATCAAAAACTGGGCAACACAGTTTAAACTTTAGAGAAAATAGTAGGTCCACCAACCATGGGCCAAACAATGTGTTATACTTAACACATACCTGTATGAAATAATTTTTGATTGTCACACATTTTTTTGAAAATACATATTTATTGGATGGGTTTATATTGAGAATATTGAGAAGAGATATATTTTTTATTGAAGTATAATTAACATACAATGTTATATTAGTTTCAGGTGTACAATGTTTTGATTTGGCAATTCTGTACATTACTGGGCACTCCTCATACAATGTTATTACAATATTATTGACTATATCTTCTATGCTGTCATACTGTTTTATAACTAAACATCCAAGACTCAGAGAAGTTAAGATATTTCCTCAAATTTATACAGCTAGTGGGTCACAAAGGTAGAGTTTGAAACCAGGATTCATTTATTTCAAAGCTAATACTCTTTGGAAGTGAATGTGTATACAAAATCTGGCATTATGGGATTGCATTAAAGGTTCCCAGAACTTGGGAAGAAGTTACAGGAAAGTTACTATCAGAAATCATAACCAGAAAATCACCCCCTTTATTATTTGTACATTTTTACACAACCATTTCATTTAATTTTTGTAACAGCCACATAAGCTGGCTATGTAGATTTAAATGTTGTAGTTCCTTATCTCAAATGTGTAAAATATAGTTTGCCTGTATCTAAACATTGACTTGTCTCACAAACCCCTTTTCTTGGCACCGCCCACCACCACCATGTCCACAGATAAAGGAAAAATTAATCTTACCAATGGGTAGTTGCTTGGTTACTTCTTAAGTAAAATTGAGTCAGTTTAGGCTTTAAACCAAGATCTTCCCCTTAGCTTAGAAGGAGTCTCTCCATCCCTTGTACTCTTCTCCAAGTTCCTGGGAGACTTATATACCTGGCATCAATGGATGAGTGTGGGTTTCCATACTCTTCTCTCTGCTTGCTTGTCTCCACTGAGTTATTGCTTGACCCTTGACATTTTGGCCAGCATCCACAAACACATAATTCCTCTTGCTTAGCCTCTGGACTTCATATACTGGATCTACTGCCATGATTCTTGCCATGGTCTTCAGTTGTAAGGACCGTGCACTCTTCACCCTGTTTCTTCAAACCTCGGTCTCCCTTAACGTCTGCCCGCTCAGTCTTAGCCACTTTTGCACCCCTCTCGTGGCAGAGACTTCAGCAGCTTTTGAGATGCTGTGTCACAATACACTAGCATGCTTAGAATCCAAAGATGTCTTCAGACAAATCCTCCTTAGCTATTGTCTTCAATACTATACACTCAGACACCTCAGTGTTCTTTTCTTCCTGATGGCCATTACTTTATTTCCTTTGCATTGAGAAAACATCTGTATGTCCTCCTGTATTCTTGTCTATAGTTTTTATGATATAGCTTTATAATAATAATATAAAATAAGGCAATGGTCCTGGAATGACCCATTGATGAAACATACTATGAAGAAAGCAAGGTGTAGAACAGTGTGTATAACCTGCTCCATTTCTGTAAACACAAGTGTAGATATGGCAATGCATTAAACATTTCTGGAAGAATACATGAAATCTGTTAGCAGAGGTTACCTCTGAGGAGGGAAAACAGTCTTGTCTGGGGGACAAGACTGGAAGAGAAATTTTCACTGCCCCTTCGTATCTTTCAAATTCTGCATCATGAAAATAGCCTATTAAAAAATAAGTAAAAGATAATTATAAAACACCTATAATTTGGCTTTATCAACCTGCCAGGCTTCAGATTATCTGATTCTCAGCCACAGACAGAAAGTAGCTCTTTTGGCAAAGCTGTCTTTTTTTTTCCCTTCTCTGCTTCCAGATGTGCTGCCCTTTCTTGTAGGACTTTACTGAAGGCTGCATGAAGCACTAGCAACCTGCTCCAACATTCTTAATTTTTCCCTTCCTTTAGAAGGGAAAATACTTCAGTAGAAAGAGGGCCTGAGTCTCAAATATAACAAATACAGTTTGGCTATTTTGCTAACTTGCCAGACTTAGATAAAAAGGTCCTCAGTACCCTTCACCTGACATCTTTGGCTAAGCCATGTCTATATTTTAGTGTTTATTACTCCCAGGAACTTTTGTTATCTTCAGGCCTATCACAATGAATAGGTATTTAATAAATTGTGATGAATATAAATGCATAAATGAATAATTTTATCTGTAGGTACAAACCACTTAAGTTAATTTTAAATTTATTCACTGATAGAGATTTCTGGAGTCTGCATGTTAGATTTCCCAAATGTCCAGTAACTATGGCTGTCTTTTTTTCTCTAAGCCCAGATCCAGTTAAGCATTATTCATTGTATTCCATTATCATATCCATTTAATATCCTTTAATCTAGAAAAAATTGCCAGCCTCTTTGTGTCATGTCATTGATATTTTTTAAGTCTGAGCCCATGTTTGCAAGATGGCCCTTACTTTAGATTTTCCTGAAATTTTTATTATTATTAGATTCAGATTAAATATTCTTGGCAAGAATATTTCATTGGTGATGCTGTGCCTTCTCAAGGTATCATATCAAGAGTAAGAGGAAATTTGTAACAGTAGAAAAACATATACTACTATGGCTTAAGGTCTGATACAAGTTTTCAATTCTCCTTGCTTTAATTTTATACTAATCAGGTAATGTCTAAGTGGTTCAGTACTTAAATAGACCAGATATTAGTACATAGTATTTTTTATCCAATGGATATCATTTTGGAAACACAAAAAATATATTCCCTTTTAAACTGATCAGTTTTTTGTGAGTTTGTATCAGTTTAGGGAGCTGATAAAATTGTTTCTGGTATGCACAGCTGAGGGCCAAGTAGTAATAATAATAATACCTCACAGGATCAAGGTGAGAATTCCTTGAGATGGTAACAGAAGTAAAATATCACTGATAGTAAGGTGCTCTGTGAAGGATGTCTATTAATATAATCAATCCCACTTTTTATTTTTAAAAACCACATATATAGCAACTGTATCCGGCACTGTTTTGAGCACTTCATGAATATTAGTCTTTATAGTTGGTAATATCATTTATACCCATTTACAGATGAGGAAACTGAGGCATGGAGAAAATAAGTAACTTCTCCAAGGTCATACAGAAGTAGGTGGTAATATTTGCAACTGTTTACCTGTGAGATCCTCCTTGAAAACAGGCAGCCTGGATAGCTCCACGCTATACTTAAGGATGATTTTCCTTCAGCTGCTTCTTTAAATAAATGTGTGTGTTTATGTTATTTCTGTTACAGAGAGAAGAGGTACTCCCTTATAGGGACTCGTAAAGGCATAGAGCATCTAGAGATTTACTGCCTCCCTTACGCTGCTGGCTCTCACAGCACTTGTTATGTTTTTATCAGTTTCTCTCCAGAAGGTAGGAATTGTGTTTTCTCTCTATGAATTCTTTATATAATTATAGTTTTCTTGACTGTAAACTTAATTTTTATTAAATATGAAAAGCATCTGAAACCTATAGAATAAAATGGCAGATGTCCCCAGACAGTTAAGACCTATAAACACATAGCCTTTAAAAAATATTTCTATTATAAAATTAATAGATGTTCATTGTTAAAAAAAAAATAAGACAATACAGAAAAGTGTAGTAATCCTACCACCCTGTGATAACTACTCTTTATATTTTGTTGTATGTCTTTTTGAATTTATTGATATTTTTCTGTATAATGCATAATATATGTATCTATCTAGTTATTATGATTAGAATTAGGAACAATAGATTATAAATGCTCTTTGGCTAGATTGCTTCTTTTCCTTAGCAGTTTATTGCAGTATTTTTCATGTCCGTAAATATTATCTGCATTTCCATTATTAATGGTTATATAATATTCCAGTTTAAGGATATAACATAAATTATGTAACCACTTTCCAATTATTTAGTATATGGGATCTTTCCAGTTTTTTTTCCCTGTGTTAAGCATGATTTCAGTGAACATTCTCTTATATACATCTTTGTACTTGTGTCTAGTGATTTTTTTAGGACAGTTTCCAAAAGTAAGTGTTGCACAGCCTTAGTCCCTAAGCATGCTCTCTGATAAAAGGGTTCCGTGGCCTATAACATAAAGAACCACCATCTATTAATCTCCATCTTGGAGAATACCAATGTATAGTCATATACAACAGCCTTAGTAATCAAATGTATTTGACTATAGAATCCTTTCTTAAAATAGCATCTATCTGCAGGATGTTGGTAGTTGGAGAAGTTGTACATGTATGGGAGCAGGAAGCAATATGGGAAATTGCTGTACTTTCTACTCCATTTTGCTGGGCAGCTAAAACTTCTCTGAAAAATAAAGTTTATTAAAAAAGGAAAAGAAAAGTTTTTAAATGCCATTGTATACATTTACATTTAAAATTAAATTTAGACTTTTACATACACACACAAAAAAATAACATCAGAACATGTCAACATCCCACTGAACACTTTGGAAAATGCTAGCTTATGGTATATTCTTAAAAATGGAATTGGTAGATCAAAGGGGAAATATATGGAAAGGCTCTCCCAATTTGCATTTCCACCAACAGTGTATCAGAGTGGCACTTTCTCTATAGTTTTTTCATTGGTATTAACTATCTTTGTTGTTAAATAAATCTGAAAGGAGAAAAATATATGGCATTCTAATTTTCATTTGTTTGATTATTGAGATGTATATCTTTGTATATTTTTATTTGTCCTTTATATTTCTTGTATGCCTATCTCACTTATGCCCCATTCCAAGCTTTTCTTGGGCGTCTTTGATGTTTTTTTCTTTATTGATAAGAATCAAGAGTCATATTAAGAATTTTAACACTACAAATCACATGTGATACAATTATGTTTACTTAATTTTTCAGTTTTTGATGTTTTAATATGATGTTTTGCTTTTATTTTATCTGCTTCATTTTTGCCATATAGGATTAGCAGTTTTAAGTAAAACTTTACCTATACCTCTCCAGAAACATAACAAGTTTTTTTTAAATCCTTGGATTAGATAGAACACAAATTTTTACATATTATATATAATTAATGTCTGATTCACTTTTAAGGTATCAGTTCAAAAGGAAGCAATACCTTCCTAGGGTCTTCTGTGAGGTTTGATAATGAGTGTAGTAATCATCATAAGCAATTAGGAAAATACCTCATGACGACTAAGGCCAGTAGGAGTACAGAATATCATCACATGTGGTTCTTATTCAAAGAAGAAGAATACAAAAAGCAAGTTAGTCTCAACAAGAAACAGAATTGTCAATACACATTAAAAACAGAGAAGGAAAATAAGTCTGAACCTTAGCTATAGCTAAGTAAAATTATGTAAGTTTTTACAGTTAAGAAAGACCTTTGGATTAATATTGTCAGATTATTTCATTTTATGAATAAGAAAACAAAAGGGCAGAGAGTTTAACTCAACTTTGTCCAAAGTCACACAAATGTTTTGTTTTTTTTTTTTAATTTTCTCAGAAGACCTCTATGAAGTAAAGAAAAGTTTCTAAAAATTTCATTATTAACATTTACTGAGTACTTACTATGTACCAGACAATCTACTAAGTACCCTAAGTCATTTGTCTCACTTATCCTCACAATATACTTTGAGGTAACAATTATTTCCCCTTTATAGAGATAAGGAATCTGACTCTAGTCCAGCAGTCTGAGACAGATAGCCCTCACTCTTAATTGCTGTTCTTTGGAGAGGAGACTCTTAAGTGTTATAATCAGTAAGAAATTATACGTAGCTATCAACTAAAGCAGACAGAATTACCGGAAGAACAGAGAGAGGGTTGCAATGGTCAGTTCTAGAAATAAAGCAAGAGTGGAACATTTTGGCAGGACAGATAGCAAGAAATATTTTTTTACAACCTAAGCAAAAAAAAAAAGTGAAAGATCTAACTAAAGAAATTTGTGGTATGATTTGACTCTAGCTTATTCCCTGATTCTCAGAGACTGTTGTATCCCTCAATTCATTTTTGCATTTATAAAAACTATGTTGGTTTTTTTAAATAAAAAATGGCTTATGAGAACTGTATTACAAAATTCTAAATTTATAGAACTCTTCTCCATTACCACTGCTTTTCATACCCCCTTTAAGTAAGGACTTTACATTTTTAGTTGCATGTATTATGCAATGTAGTCCTTCAGCATTTTTGCTATTAAAATATCCTTTTTTTTTGTAAATTGGTAAAGAAAGCAACATTCAAAACAGATGGACTATTGCTCTAGGTTTTAGTGTTTGCTATAGTTGATATCTAAAGGTGCACATGAATTAAACAAAAAAATGAAATCATAAAAGAAGAAAGGATTTTCAAAATTGAATTTGCAAGTTTAGTCCTAAATAGCAATCACAATTTTAGCTGGAGGCTTTTCTGGGGGATTGTGAATAATGATTAGGTAAGATTATAGGCCCCAGGCAAAGCCTCAGGACTGTAGTGCTCCTAGCCAGTCATTTATCCTCAAAAAAATGGTCCTCAGGTTGTGCAGTATTGTTTGAAATACCAGTGGGAATCAAACCTAAGTCTGTCATTTTATCCCAAGGGTCATCTCAAGAGTCTGAAGCTTAGATGGTAAGATAAATGTTTGCCAAAATGAAAACCCTTGGTAGGCTTTTCAGTTACTGTTGCTTTATTTTATTTTTACTGCTTTGGGGTATGTATTTTTATTTACCTGCAGAAGGAATTATGTATAAAAAATTATAACTCCAACAAAGTAATATCACTATTGAAAATTGTGTTCAACTCTGTAGAGCATCTATTTAAGGGAAATAGGTAAGTTTTTTTTTTAAGATAATAAATTCTACCTCTCATTTTTATTAGATTTTCATGGAAATTTATGTTTGAGAGAATTCAGATTTACTATTCTTTGCTAAAAATGTTCTTCTAGCCTGATCTTATCATGTAAAATTATGAATTGGTGGGTATGAATATTTTGAAAGCCCTGACGTCTTGAATTCATGGATAATTATGTATTTTTAGTAACTAAAACTTCAGTTCTCTTCTGTCTTTATAGCTATTTGCTCTAACTTTTTCCTAAAAACTTGGGACTTAAGTTGTTAAGATGCCATCCACAACTCTTTTAATCATATTTACATAATAGGTAGTAAAAGGGAGGAAATTAAAATATTTACCTAATTCACCCAGCATATGGAATAATAATGATGATGATAATAGTAATAAAAAATAGTAGTGTAGTACTAATAATCTAATAACATGAAGAATAACTAGGTTTTGTTGTTTTGTTGTTTTTTAATAGCTGGGCTTTAATAGGCTTTACTATGTGTCAGGCACTGTTCTAACTCATTCTAACTCATAACTCCCATTATTATTCCCATTTTTAAAATGAAGAAACAGTCAATAAGAGATTAAATAGTAGTAAATCTAGGATCGGAAAATTGAACAAGGACTTGAGAGAGCCACAGTAGAAAATTCTGAGTCCTTCAGTGTCTCACGTCACTGAATACAAGGTTTTATGCTGGGGATATAGTGGTAAATGAGGTAGACACAGTTCCTGATTTCATTAAAGGCAAAATTTTGCAATTATTTATATCATTTCTGTATTACAAGGTGATGGGAGAACATATATAGGGACCTCATATTGTCTGTTAGAATCAGGTAGAGTCCCTGTGAAGCGGGAGAGTGAGGTTCTTGTCTCACGGAGTGGAAGAATGAATCTTGAGGACAAAGGAGAGTTAATAAAGTGATAGAAGTTTATTAAGCAAGGATACAGAGAAAAAGCTCTCAGGAATGAGAGGGGTCCTGATGGGGTTGCCAATGTGGACCTCCAATGACAGTCTTTTATTTAGAACTGACCAGGGAGCTTGTGGCCTCATCATTCTTGTGATGTCTTAGTTTGAGTAAGGACTGGTGATAACATCTTTAATGGCTTACTTCTTCTGTGGGGTCTGGTCATTCTTTGTGGTCACAATGTGACTGCTATAGAAAGACCCCACCTCTTATGCCCAGGGCAGGGTGATCTGGTTTGTTCCCTTATCTCTGGTTTCTTATGCCTCAGCATTTCTGGGATTTCTGTGAGCCTGATCACGTAGCCCCCTTACCTATCTCTTCCTGCCTAGCCACACCTGTCCCTTACTCACCTGAAGAAGGGTCAACTTAGCTGAGATCTGAGAGATGAGTAGGAGTCACAAGGTCAGTAGAATTGGGGAATGGGAGATTCAGGGGCCACACTATGACCTTGGTATTAATACTATGGTATAGTAGTATTCCATATACTGGGTAAATTAAGTAAATATTTTGTTAATTCCCTCCCTTTTATTATCTATTATGTAAATATGTTTAAAAGAGTTGTGGATGATGTTTTAACAACTTAAGTAGACACTTTTGCTTTTGTGGGCCCCTTCCTCCATAAAAAATATTAAAAATTGTATTTTGCAACTATACTGGTATAGAGATAAATATGTTAATATGGTATATTAAAATATTTTCTTTGACCTAAAAGGGTTGTTTTTCTTATTTTAAAAGAAAACATTTTCATGGACCCCTAAGAGTATTGTGGGCCCTAGACACTTGTGACTACTGGTCCTAATGCATAAGTCAATCCAGAAGTGCAAAATATTGGGCCAGAAACATTTCAGATGGAAGGAATAGCATAGACAGAAGCTTAGAGGTCCTTGCTTGCTCAGGAAACTGAATGGAGCTGTGACTAGAGCAGAGCGTGCCGGGGAGGGAGCATGAGGTGAGGCTGATGAGACAGCAAGGGCCCTGTAGGCCTTGTTTAGGATTTTGATATTTATCCTAAGAGTAATAGAAGACCTCCAAACGGGGGTGTGTGTGTGTGTGTGTGTGTGTGTGTGTGTGTGTGTGTGTAAATCAAATTGAGCACATGGTTAAAATCAGTTCTGTGATCCAACTTCTCCCACTTAAGCCTCACTTCTCTTTCTACTTTTCCTTCTGATATCTTCATTTATTGAAGTAAAAGTAATTTGCTTTCACCTCAGATTTTTTATTTATCACTTTTAGGCATCATATGTTAACATACACATAAATAAAAGAGACATTATATACTCACTCACTCACTCTACCTCTACCTTTTCTCTATCGTTCTTCAGTTAGTTTCATTTTTATGTTTGGTTCCTCTGTTGTAACTGTGGATAATAAACTAAGACCTTTAACTATGGATGCTGCTTTGGGATTGTCCCCTCTTGTCAGATGAGGATATTAGTGAACCCACCTTCTCCGTGGTTCTGTCCTTACTTCTTTCGTTTTTGTATCTCTAAAACTGATGCCATTCACATCTATTTTATAATCATAATTAAGTATGTTATTGTGTGAAAAGGCCCTTTGCATTTGCTGCTTCCTCCACCTGGAAACTCCATTCACCCAGATGACTACATTGCCTGATCCCTCCCTCCCATAAATACTCAACCCAAGTGGCAGCTTCTCAATAGGGCCATTCCTGGCCCTCTTATTGGAAATAACAACTCCCTTACCTGGGATTCTTACTGTACTTTCCTTGTTGTGTTTCTCTCCATAGCACTTACTGTTAATACAAATTATATATTTTATTTCACTTAATTTTTGAAATTACTGTCACTCTCCCCATTCTTGACTATAGCTTCAAGAAGACAAGGATTACCATCTACTTTAATTTGTTTGATTTTTCTGTTTGTTGTTTTCCCCCCTCGCTATATTTTCGACAGCTAAAACAGTACCTGATACAGAATCATTTCAGTTAATGACTGGTTGTAGTCCCAAGTGGTCTTCTTTGGTTTATGTCCATACTTATGCAATTTTTCAGTTTTCTTAAAATTTCTAATTTCCTTTTTTGGTTTTTTTTTTCATTATTTTTTTAATCATATTCCCAATTCTTTCCATATCTCCATTATATAAAACACTCTGGTGATCTCTCTCTCTTTTTGTCCTTTTCCCTGGGAACTGCTCTTCTGGAGGCTTACATCCTCTGGCCGCACAGCTGTCATTCTTGGGCTTGCTTTTCCTGCTCTTTTTATTGGCACTACAACAGACAAGCTACATTTTTCTCTTTTTCAGTGTACATCCTCCTTTAATAAAGCATGTTCCTCAGCAACTTTCTATGAAAAAATATTTGAATGACTAATTTTTTTAACTTTCACATGTTTAAAATGTTTTTTATTTTGTCCTCACTAGAGATATACCCAGGTTCTAACATCACCAGGTGCAGGTCTGGGGGAGGGCCCCACTCAGGGGAAAGGGGAGAAGTGGGTGTGTGTGCATCAGTATTGGAAAGGGAGAAAATACATTGGGAGGTGCCATGTTTTGACTGCCTTCTACACATGAGACACTGTCTAAAAACTGACATTTTGTTCCACTTCTACTAATTCCTTGTCTTAGCAATCATTGTGTTAAAACTTGTAAGGAAGGCACCACCTTTAAAGAATATGCTGAAGAGAAACTCTTGCTGCCTACTTAACTGCTCCCATCTGAATTCTAGTTTCTCTGAAATGCTAGAGCACAGATAATTTTCTCTCTGAACTTGGAAAATGATGGTCCACAGTCTTCTAAAATTCATCAACACCAGCCTGAGCCTGCAACTCGTTTTTTGCTTGGCAACTTTTGGGCACCATCTTTGTTTTTCTTGGTGCTTTTCAATTCTTGATGATGTGTCTTGGGGTAAACTTTTTTCTGGTCATATTTTTCTGTTGAATTCAGTGAGCATTTTCATCTGAGGAGTTTCATTCCTTGAAAATTATCTTGTATTATTTCTTTAGTAGTTTCTACCCTTTTCTTCTTTATTTTTTCTTCTTCTTTCCCTCTGTAACTTCTTCTTTTTTTAAATTTTATTATGTTATGTTAATCACCATACATTACATCATTAGTTTTTGATGTAGTGTTCCATGATTCATTGTTTGCATATAATACCCAGTGCTCCATTCAGTACGTGCCCTCTTTAATACCCATCACCAGGCTAACCCATCCCCCCACTCCCTTCCCCTCTAGAACCCTCAGTTTGTTTTTCAGAGTCCATAGTCTCTCATGGTTCGTCTCCCCCTCCGATTTCCCCCCATTTATTTTTCCTTTCCTGCTATCTTCTTCTTTTTTTTTTAAACATATAATGTATTATTTGTTTCAGAAGTACAGGTCTATAATTCAACAGTCTTACACAATTCACAGCGCTCACCATAGCACATACCTTCCCCAATGTCTATCACCCAGCCACCCCATCCCTCCCACCCCCCACCACTCCAGCAACCCTCAGTTTGTTTCCTGAGATTAAGAATTCCTCATATCAGTGAGAACATATGATACTATTATTCTATAAAGGACCACATGGCTGAACATCTAATGTCTCATCTTTTCTATGATACTTTCTTTTTAAATCTACTTCCATGCAGTGCTCTCTTTTCCTAAAAAAGAGATCCGTAGGAGGGTTGAAATACAAAATTTTGTTTTTATTTTCCAAGAGCCTTTCATATTCTCTCGGGGTTTTGTTTATTTTAAGTTGAAAAGGGTGGTAATTAAGTACACAGATTCTGGAGCCAGACTGAGTCTGAATCCCAGTCTCCCACACTTACCTCTGTGATCTTGAGCAATTTTAAGTTCTGCGTCTCTGTCCTAACCTGAAATGGAGATAATGATAGAATGCCTATGTCAGAGTTCTGAGGATTAAATGAGTTGCTAAACCTAAAACACTGAGAACAAAATCTGGAATAGAGTAAGCATTATACATATTTGCTATTATCACTACTATTATAGTTATTGTTATTATTACTATTCTGCAGATATGATGTCTGCTTACTGTCCCTGAGGATACTAGCTATCAGTCTTTTTAAAGTTCCCTTTTTTCGGGGCGCCTGAGTGGCTCAGTCATTAAGCATCTGCCTTCCGCTCAGGGCATGATCCCAGGGTCCTGAGATCGAGCCCCACATCAGGCTCCCTGCTCTGCAGGAAGCCTGCTTTTCCCTCTTCTACTCCCCCTGCTTGTGTTCCCTCTCTTGCTGTGTCTCTCTCTGTCAAATAAATAAATAAAATCTTAAAAAAAAAAGTTCCCTTTTTTCACTAAATTACCCATTTCCTCCAGTTCAGCTTCTTTTTCTGTTTGCTTATTTTTATTTCTCTTTTACACAAGAAGCTTATTTTAAATACCTGGCAATTATTGGTTAAAGATTCATATTTAACAGTCAGACAATAAACAGCTGAGTAGGTGTTTTATACACAAAGACAGCTTTTCCTGATTTCAGGTGTTTAGGGTGATTAGGCCAGGGAACTAGCCTTTGCAGTGGGGCATCCCCTAAATGCCAGACCCTGAAGCTATTCTTTGCTCTAGGATTGATTTCCTCCAAGAAGAACCCTTTGATTGTTGCTTTAGGAATGTCTTCCTTCAGGAGTACCTGGGTGGCTCAGTGGGTTAAGGGTCTGCCTTCAGAGCAGGTCATGATCCCAGGGTGCTGGGATCGAGCCCCCACATCAGGCTCTCCATTCAATGGGGAACCAGCTTCTCCCTCTCCCTCTGCCTGCCACTCCCCCAGCTTGTGTGCACCCTCTCTCTCTGTCAAATAAATTAATAAAAATCTTAAAAAAAAAAAAAAAAAAAGGAACGCCTTCCTTCAGTGGATATGGATACCAACTGTTCCTTATACAAATGGAGTTAATCTCCATTTTCAGCCCCACCTCTGCCTCCTTCTCTCACTGTCCTCTCACCAGGCCTCTGTGAAATTCACCCTCTGAATCTGCCTGTGATTCTACAGATCCATGGGTCCTATCTTAGCTTTTGCCACTCCATGTCTACAGGCTGTGGCTTCCTGTGCCCAAGGCTGCAGTTTTTCTGTTTTCTAGCTCACATTAATTTTTTGGAATTTTTCATCTGTTAATGGCCCATCCATTATGGTGTTATTTTTTATTCCTGTACTATCATTTTCGTAGGTCTTAAAAGAAGTAAAAACATGTATGGTCTACCTACCATCTTTAGAAGTCCTTGCAAATTTCTAATCAGAAAAATGACCAGATCAAATGTCATTTTAAAAAGATCCACTCTAGCTGAAGTTTAAATTACAGCAGCATCAACTAACTGACTAGGTTTTCCTGATTTAATTATAAGTGATTCTTATTACACTTAGCAAAAGATATAGGTAATAAAACTATTTATTAAAATACTAATATAAATAGTCCATTCTTAGATACAAATAAATGGGTTAATATTTAATAGAATATAATCATCTAGAAACAAGTTAAATACTTTCTCCTATAAAAGCAAAATGTATGTATTATTATATTATAAAATATATTAACAAAGTATATATATCTATATAATATACTATTCCCCAGGCCAAAACAGAAGTGACTTTCTTCAGAAATAATCAAATCTCTACTCTAGCAGTGCTTTCCATCTATCACTTCAGACCATTCCATCTTTTATCATTGAATGTAAATGTGATTTTGCATAGAATAGCACTAAATTAGTCTTAAACCAACCTTTAACTTCTAGAAGCTTATAATCTTTTATTTTCAGTAAATTGGCAGCTATGAAGATGAAAATATACTGTAATTCCACTTTAGCTAACATACAGTGCTATATTAGTTTCAGGTGTACAACAATTTATACATCACCCGGTACTCATCACAACAAGTGTACTCATTAATCCCTATCACCTATTTCACCCATCACTGCCCCCCACCTCCCCTCTGGTAACCATCAGTTTGTTCTCTTTAGGTAAGAGTCTGTTTCTTGGTTTGTCTCTCTCTCTCTCTCTCTTTTTTTTCTTTTGCTTGTTTTGTTTCTTAAATTCCACATATGAGAGAAATCAAATGGTATTTGTCTTTCTCTAACAGACTCATTGCACTTAGCATTATGCTCTCTAGCTCCATCCATGTTGTTGCAAATGGCAAGATTTCATTCTTTTTATGGCTGAAAATATATATATCATATCTCCTTTATGCATTCATGTATCAGTGGAAACTTGGGCTGCTGCCATAATCTGGCTATTGTAAATAATGCTGCTATAAACATAGGGGTGCATGTATCCCTCTGAATTAGTGTTTTTATATTTTGTGGGTAAATACCCAGTAGTGCAATTACTGGATCATAGGGTAGTTCTGTTTTTAGTTTTTTGAGGAACCTCCATACTGTTTTCTACAGTGGCTGCACCAGTTTGCATTCCCACCAACAGTGCAAGAGGGTTCCTTCTTCTCCACATCCTAGCCAACGCTTGTTGTTTGTATTTTTTATTTTAGCCATTCAACAGGTGTGAGGTGATATCTCCTTCTGGTTTTGATTTGCGTTTCTCTGATGATGAGTGATGTTGAGCATCTTTTCATGTGTCTGTTGGCCATCTGTGTGTCTTCTTTGGAGAAATGTTCATGTCTTCAGCTCATTTTTCAATTGGATTATTTGTTTTTTGGTGTTGAGCTGTATAAGTTCTTTATATATTTTGATTACTAACCCTTTTTTGGATATGTCATTTGCAAATATCTTCTCCCATTCGGTAGGATACCTTTTGGTTTTGTTGATTGTTTCCTTCGCTCTGCAGAAGCTTTTTATTTTGATGTAATCTCAATAATTTATTTTTGCTTGCGTTTCCCTTGCATCAGGAGATAGATCTAGAAAAATGTTGTTACAGCTGATGTCAGAGAGATTATTGCCTATACTGTCTTCTAGGATTTTTATGGTTTCAGGTCTCACAGTTAAGTCTTTAATCCATTTTGAGTTCATTTCTGCATATGGGGTAAGAAAGGTGGTTCAGTTTCATCTGAAACCTGCCCGGTTTTCCCAACACCATTTATTGAAGAGACTTTTTCCCATTGGATAGTCTTTCCTGCTTTGTTGAAGATTAATTGGCCATATAATTGTGGGTTTATTTCTGGATTTTCTATTCTGTTCTCTTGATTTATGTGTCTACTTTTGTGCCAGTACCATACTGTTTGATTACTAGAGCTTTGTAATATAACTTGAAATCTGGGATTGTGATACCTCCAGCTTTGCTTTTCTTTTTCAAGATAGCTTTGGCTATTCAGGGTTTTTTGTGGTTCCATACAAATTTTGGGATTGTTTGTTCTAGGTGTGTGAAAGATGCTATTGGTATTTTGATAGGGATTGCACTAAATCTGTAGATTGCTTTGGGCATTGTACACGTTTTAATAATGTTTTTTTTCTTTCAATCAGTGAGCATGGAAGGTCTTTCCATTTCTTTGTGTCTTCTTCACTTTCTTTCATCAGTGTTTTATAGTTTTCAGAGTACAGGTCTATCACCCCCTTGGTTAAATTTATTCCTAGGTACTTAATTATTTTTGGTGTAACTGTAAAAGGGATTGTTTTCTTAATTTCTCTTTCTGCTGTTCAATTATTAGTATATAGAAATGTAATAGATTTGTATACATTGATTTTGTATCCTGAGAATTTACTGCATTCATTTATCAGTTCTGGTAGTTTTTTGGTGGAGTCTTTAGGGTTTCTTCTACATAGTATGATGTCATTTGCAAATAGTGAAAGTTTACTTCTTCCTTACTAATTTGGATACCTTTTATTTCTCTTTGTTGTCTGATGCTGAGACTAGGACTTCTAGTACAGTGCTGAATAGAAGTGGTGAGAATGGACATCCTTGTCTTGTTCTTGATTTTAGGAGAAAAGCTTTCAGTTTTTCCCCATTGAGTGTGATGTTCACTGTAGGTTTTTCATATAAAGACTATGGACCCATTTTTAAACCACCTCTAAAATAGCTCCATAACTAGAGTAAATTTTCTAATCCAAATCCCCTAACCTGTATCTGTATGAAAATTTTGGTGCCTTAAAGAAAACTGCTGCCAACTAATGGTATGCAATATGTAAAAAGTGTTTTTCCTGCTTTCTTCCATGCAGTCTTAAGCAGCTTCTTTGTGTGGTTGATTAAAAGATACTTGTAAGCTTCATGTTGTTAAATAATATACATTGATTATAGCCAAGTCTTTACAACATGAATAATCTCTTTATCAAAGTTCTATCTCTATATGTCCTAGTCATTTAAATGTAGTTTTTCAATGTTTCCCATCTTAATTGTTGTGCTGACGCATATGTGATTTCCCTCTGGTGTTATCGAATAGATTAAGAAAAATGCACTCAGTCAAGTTGCTTTCATTTCTGTCTCTCTTAAAAAGAACTATACGTGTATAAAAATTATAAATGGTAGCAGAGCTTTATTATATTATTAGAGTCTCTCGTTTTACTGAGAAACATTTACTTCCTGTTTTTCACATAATAACTTGGGGAAGGGGCAAGGGGAATTTTAAATTCATAACCTAATAAATTCAGTAGATTTCAAGGAAAATAATAAAAACTACAGTAAAGACAATTCTAGGCTCTAAATATATGCAAGTATATGTATATGGATAAGAAAAATTACAAAGCCACTGTGCATTTTTCATAATTAAAATATATTGTCAACCTTCTATGTCTCTTTCATATAAATATTGTAATTTCAGATACCATTATCATACTTATTTGCCTTTATTGTAAATGGAAGCTATAGGTTCTGATGACTGCTAACTACTGCAGGATTTTTTTCCTAAATTGCATGTGCTTTTTGATTAACAACAAATTTATTATCAGTATTTTCTTCTTCTCCATTCCTGGCTATACACACACACACACACACACACACACACACACACACACATCTGCAGGAGCAGTAAAAACAAAACATATTTTATTAAGTAAATAACACTCCTCAAAGGATTTATTCAGTTTACATAATAGATCAGAAATTCATTTTAAGACACTATTTTCTATTTTATATAGGAATTATTATTTTAAAATCCATGTTATGCTTTTTTTTTCATAATTTGAATGTTGTTATGATTTCTTAGTAGCTCTACAGAAATCTTCCTGCTTGTTTTTTTTCCTATTCACAGTATTCAGAGTGGTCCATGTGACCTAGATATTGAAAATCGAGGTAGAGTGTGCTGCATTGCTGATATTTACTGTGAAACCTCAGAAACATCTGGTTCTACATGCTAAAATTATAGGATGCACACTCCTTAATATTGCTGGTATTTTAAAAAGTATCTAAAAGTCTGCACAATCATTTTTTAAGCTGGCATTAGAATATTGTTTAAAAAGATTCAAATAAAACATAATGCTTTTATATTCCAGTTAAAAATGCACACATAATCATTGTTCATTTTTAAATGTTAATCATGTTAGATATGACTCTTTATGGATTTCCCTCCATTATTTACCCACTATAGTAATCTGCTAATTTTGAAATCTAACCCCAATAAGGTGCAATTAGTTTTCATTTCCTAATTTTGGGTAAACTCTTTAAATTATTAAAAAAATAAAATAGTATCTAGAGTCTGCCTTATGAAATTATATTCATCAGGAGAAGTTGATTTTATCATCTGTCAATTTGGTGTAGAGCATCTCTTCCAAAAAGTCAGCTTTTACATTCAGGAAGCCATATTCTCCAAGTGTAGAAAGCTAGTTCACCCTTTAATACTTCTGCTTAAAACATAAAACCCTGAAAGGAAAGCACTGAATGTGTTAAAGCATGTACACAGATGACTGACTTTCAAGTAGAGAGTCTGATATATACTATAAGAATCTCATTTGTTTTCTCTTTCCTCATAGTAAAAATATTATAAAGTAGGAAAAATAACAGATTACGTCACAATTCTCAGCTAATAAAATTAAAGCAAAGATGTGCTAAGGATTTACCATGTAGTTTTGTGTGTCCTCTTAATGATAAAAAGATTTGCTTGCCAAACTACGTCATAGGTTTTTTTATATAGCCAGGGAGAACTACAAAGTACCAGGGCAGATGGCCAGATTCCTTATTAAGGAGTCTAAGGCCATAATCTGGAAACCCAGTGCTGAGAATCAAATCTGAAGTACAGGGAGAGACAAGAATAAGTAAGAGCTGCAACTAAGTGAGGCAGAAGCTGAGCAGAATGAGATGCAATAAACAAACCATAAACAGGTATAAAAGAGTGGCCCAGAAAGAGGACTCTGAACAGAAAGTGTGGGCAGAGCATATTAATACCTTTTTTGGGGAGTTTGCATAAGAGACTTATCAAGACTAAAAATTTACTATGACTGAACAGTAAACCTAGCTCTGATTTGTCTCCAGTTCCTAGATGATTTTTTTTTCCTTTTTAATCAAATCAGTGTTTCCCAAACTGGTATTTCATACAACAATCTTCTAAAAGCTTTATCATGAAGGTGGGGAGAAAATATCAGTTGTCAAGTAAATTGGGGGAATTAAAATCATGCGTGCACACACACATTCTTCATATTTTTCTCTCTTGAAAATTCACAATGCCCTTAATCATATAAAACCTTGGAGGGAAAAAATTCTGTGAACCCAACATTTCCCAAACTTGTTTTACTTTGACACTATTTTGCATCATATCAAATCCCATCATTTGGAGCTGTGTTCTTCATGACACCAGTTTGGGAACTAACTGTCCTGTTTAGTTAATGTTTCAATAAGCCAAATTGTTGCAAAACCATTTTTGAAAGGTAGAATATATGCTTGAGTGAATGAATGAATTTGTATAGTATTTACTAGTATAGCTATTGCACCCTTGCATGGGATCCAGTCTTTGATACAAGAAGGGCTCACATTATTTACATAGTCAGACAAATAAGAAAGTACCATAGCTACTTATTATTAAAGATCACAGTGTGTTAAGTCATAGAAGCTAGACTCCACAACACAGAACCACTGATCCTGTATTTTGGACAGCAGTGACTAGACGTTAATAAGAGCTTCAAAGCATGTTTTATAATAAGTATATTCTGCTCTTATTAATTCTTGGTAAAGGAATCCAACTGAAAAGATCTGGAAGTGATCTTATGTTAATATAGGAAGCAGTATGTTGCAACAACAAAACTGCTAGTACCAGAAGATTTGCATTTTCTGTTCTAGATCTGCTATATATGAGACATTATAAAAGATAGTTCTTTTCTGAAAAATGAGATTACCATTTCCCAGCTAAATACTAAGGGTGAACTTCTAAAAAGATTCTAACTTCCACGCTGAAATTTGGGTAATTCTGGATTAAACAAAGTTAAGCAAGTTTTCATACCCAATGTGTATTGTGAATTTCCAAAAGATGGATATAGTATTGAAGGTTTCTGTGTTACCCTATGTCTATACCATGTGTATTAAGTGATTATCAGAGCATAGTTTGGGAAACAAAGGACTAAATATATTTCAGGCTTCCTTGTAATTCTGAGATGTTATATTCAATGTTTTCAAATTATCTATTTACATTTTTAACCCATAAAAGAAAAAGAAGGGGTGCCTGGGTGGCTCAGTCAGTTAAGCGTCTGCCTTCAGCTCAGGTCTTGATCACAGGGTCCTGGGATCTAACCCCGCATCATTGGGCTCCCTGCTCAGAGGGGAGCCTGCTTCTCCCTCTCCCTCTGCCCCTCCCCTTGCTTGTGCACTCTCTCTCTCTCTCTCTCTCTGTCCAATAAATAAATAAAATCTTAAAAAAAAAAAGGAAAGAAAAAGATGTACATTTATAACCAACTGTGTGCTTGTGAAGGACCAGTGTTATTTGCAAAATGTCTTAGGTTGCAGCATTATAACAACTACACATTTATTTAGATCTTTTTAATTAATTAAAAATAATATGTGTATCTTTTATTTAGGGTAGAGTGTTAAAGATTTTTAAGGTAGTTATATAGTGTTAGTCATTACAGTTTCTAGACAAAATACTCTAAAATCCTGCAAATACTATTTTTTACTTTAAAAATTGCACACATTACAACTCTAAGGAAATAATAGAGAAAGAAGAAAGAGCTTTTTCCAAAATATGAATACAGTTGTTTTCATCACTTAATTTAGTAATCATCAGTATCATATCCTTAGCATGTTCTTCTAGAACATTTTTGAATTTGACATTATAGTAACTTTCTGCTATGAAAGAAAAACCAAAACTGATGGAAGAGTATTTTATTTCCTTAGGGATAGAGTGAAATGTGGGAGTTTTTTAAGGAAAATTTACTTCCTTAAGTATTTGGAGTAGGAGTCAGCTTGAAGAAACTCTCACTGGCAAAATCTGGGACAATTTGAATATCAAAATAAATAATGATAATAATGAATTATAACACCTTTAATAAAATAAGAATCCATCAGCCCATACTAATTAAGAAAGAAAGAAAGAAAGAAAGAAAGAAAGAAAGAAAGAAAGAGAAAAAAAGAGAAAGCTCTTCCTTATGCCAACTAATACAAGGGATAATGGAGTTAAAAAATCATCAAGAGATGCTAAAATTAGTGGGTAAAATTTTATATAAAATAGTTTCAAAATATTCTCCCACAAATTACTTATACAAATTACTTTACTCCCACAAATTAATTTTAAAGGAAATTTAGTCATTTGACAGTGGAGAAACTGGTGAATGTCACATTAACAAACTAATCAAAACCACCAATATTGGATTAAACTAACATTTCATGTGCTTCCTGATATGATGTACTTGAAAAGGAAAAAGTATTGCCTCTATAGTATTCCTACCAAGATGCATAACCTAAAGCTAATCAAGAGGAAGCATCAGACAAACTCAAAATGAGGAATATTAAACAAAATAACTGGCCTGTGTTCTTGAAAAATGTCAAGATCAAGAAAGACAAAGAAAGGCAGAGAAAGGTTCCATTTTTAAGGAAACTAAAGAGATTTTAACAGCTACATGTAATGTGTGATAATGGATTGGATTGTAGCCCATAGGTTAAAAAAAAAACAAGCATAAAATGCTACAAAGGCATTACAGGACAGTTATCGAAAATTGAATATGAACTGTGGATTGGATATATTAAATTTCTTGATTTCAAAAATTGTATTGTTGTTATGTAAAAGAATATCCATGTCCTAAGGAAATGCTTATCAAAGTTTTTAGAGGTAAATTGGCACATTGTTCCAATTTACTCTAGAAAGAAGAAATTAGATACTTAAATGACAAAGCAAATGGGGCAAATTGTAAACAATCAAGGAATCTGGATGAAGTTTCTGGAGAGTTCCTCATCCTATTCTTGTAACATTTCTCTAAGTTTGATTTATACTGAAATAAAAAGTTGCAATACTTTCTTTGAGTTTGAGTATGCCCACTGAGAGTTAAAACCTACTTCAATATAATCGGTCAAATTGTTCTAAGTATGTAAGGGAAAAGGCCAGACCTTAGAAATGTATCCCTTGTTCTTTGTCCAAATTGATAAAATTATGAAGCAAAATTAATATAATTAATAATCCCCCTCCTTCAAGAAAAGGTCATTTATAGTATATTTGTGAGCATGTTAAATTCTTTATGTTAAATGTACCATTTGAACTCAGGATATTAATATTTTAAGTAAATGCACTTAGAGGATGTACAATAGACAGCTATTTCAAGAGACACATAAAACTACTACATCTATTCTCTCCCCAACCTCCATCCCACCTGCCACACATTTACTTATTCTTCATGCCCCACTTTACCTGGCTAATTTAAGTGTAACAAAAGCTTTGTCCAGGAACCTTTTTTGCCTTCTACAGTTTATAATAAATCATTGTCACCACTCTATAAAGGTTATAGATTATGTATTAAATTGAGAAACATGTTTTTTAAAAAGACTTTCTATTCAGAAATTGCCTAGTTTTTTATACTTTGTGTCACAAATTACTATAGTATATTTTATCTCGAAAGGGGGATAATTACTAAAATAACCTCAATTTTTAATATTTTGAGTACATCACAATTTTTTCACTAGGCACTATATATTTATAGTGTGCATGTTATTCACATATATTATGTATATATTTATACATATATACATATAAACATAATTTTACTTCCTTTATCTTTCTCAAATTCTGCCTTCTTTGTATTCATAAGATATATAGTCTTTATAAACAAATCAGTATTTTTTTCTAGTGAGAAGTCAAATACTACTTTTTAGTTGTTTGACATTGAGAGTTGGCAAGTCAAAGAAAAATCCAGAGGACTAAATTGTACTTCAACTTTTCGAAGTTATTTACCATTTAATAGACAGTCAAGAGGCAAAGACTGTCATAGATTCAGGTATCACCTGATTCATTTTTGAATACAAGAGTCTAAACCAAAAGTGAAAATGTAAGTAAGAGAGAAGGACTATGTATGTGTGAACATGTAAGTATATTTGAAGTAGGTTTTTTTATTTTTAGTTTTTTATTTATTTAAGTAATCTCTGCACCCAACATGGGTCCAAACTCACAACCCCAAGATCAAGAGTCACGTGCTCTCCTGACTGAGCCAGCCAGGCGCCCCTGAAGCAGGCTTTTAAAATTGTTTTGATGCTTCTGTGTAGGAAGGAATATTATTACTCTTAGCGTTATAAATATTATTAAGAGATGAAAGATTGTTTCCTCACGGAAAATTTAATAGCTTTCTAAGGAAAGGTAAATATATAAGCCATTTCAGCAAATAAACTAAGTTTTTATTTTTTTTTAATTCCACCAAGAACTTTATAGTCTACATTCAAAATGTATCATATAAAACATGTCAATAATACTTTTGCCCTTTTAATGACTGTATAATTTATCTGAGAAAATGGTCATGTGGCATCATGTAAAATTATTTTATAAAATTAAATCTTAGAGCTCTTATTTACATAAGAAAGGATTCACCTCCAATATTGACCTACTTTTTTTTATTCAGATTTTTTTAGTGAGTGTCTCACATCAAGATTTGAAGGGAGAATTTTATTGCAATATATTAAAAAAGAGAAGCTCATTCTTGCTGTGTTTCTGTAATCTGAATATAAGATTATACGATATTAACAACCAGCAGATGGAGGGAAAAGTGCTCTAGGAAGCTAGGCTATGAATACTAGGTTTATTCCAGAACTTAAAGATTTTCAAAATTTTGCTAAAGCTTCTCTAAACTGTCTGATCTTTTAGTAAGAAATTCATAATTTAGAGTGGGAAAGAAAGACACAGAATCTCAAGGTAAGGTCTGTGTCACTTCAGATGATTTTATCATCTTCTTACACTTCCTATGAAGGCCACTTTTGGTTCTTTAATCTCCTAACTGGTTTGGTTCCAAAGAAATAGCTCAATTGGGAATATAAAAGTGATTTTTTTTCCCAATGATTTTTCACCATAATACCAGTATTAAGACTCTCTTAAGACTCTCATTCATCTAGTGAACTTCCTATAAAAAAAAAAAAAAAAGAATGTATTAAATTCACTAGTGATTGAATGCCCTGTTAAAAAAGCTGCTTTGGCTTGTATTCATTCATTCATTCATTCATTCAGCATAAATCACATACATTTGTGCTAAGTACTATGGTTGGATTAAAGTTGCAGGCATAGAAGATATATCCCCATTCTCAAGTTGCTCACAACAAGCAAACTGAACCACAACAATGCAGTATAGTAGATGTGATAAGAGTGGTATGATGTGCTATCAAGATATGTAGTAAGAGTTCCTAACCTATACTGGGTAGTTTGGGAAGTCAGTGATTTTGATTACCAAAGATGGGATTAGAAAAATATGAGCTGAATTTTGTGATCCAAATCAGTATATTTCAAGATAAACATTAGTCTCATTAACACTAGCAATTTATTGAATGTCTGTGATATGCTAAATGTTAGAACAAATATGATCTTGTCATTTGTATTAAATTTCTAAAATAATAATAGTGGACTTTTTTTCCTAAGAAAATATTTGCCTTATTTCTTCTGATTGTTAGGCTCTTTCTGGTTAACTGGTATACACCAATTCAGGTCATACCACTCATACGTACCATTGGCATTCTGAGGTAACCAAGGAGAACATTATGGGTTCATTAATGAAAATCTATCCTTTACTACTAAAAAGCCAACACCAACTCATGGCCTACTAATATAGTTGGATCATTACCTTCATCCTTGTGTGTGGAGGACAGTAAATCATTAGTATACTGTGAGCCATCACCAGTAGGAAAAGCGTTATTTTGCAGTGTTTCTGAAAAGTAGTAGTTATGAATTTAGAGAAACAGCCTTGAACAGAGAGAGATTTCTAAACACAAGAAAAAGTGGGAACACAGAAATTAAGATGAAAGGTAAGAAGGTGGGAAAAATTAGCAAAGAGAACATAAAACTCAAATGAAATAGGTAATAAAAGAAAATATAGTGGGCTCAAGAATTTTGAGGAGTTTGATGGTTAAATATCATGCAAAAAGACTTAGTGGAAAGTCACCGGTACTTGAGGTTGAGAGATTGGGCAGCCATTGTTGTTTCCTACAATTCTGCCTCTGATTTCCAGCAGCTCTGCTAGCCGGGGAACTGAGGAACAGCAGTTTAGCCTTTGAGCCGTTGTTCTAATTAGCTCTCTCTAGTGTAACGAAGACCTCCTGTAGTTGCATACTGGAATAAACACATAGTTTAGCTGTATATAGTCCTTACCTAATTTTTAAAAGAATTATGTGTTGATATGGATGCAAAATTAAATTTTAACTTTGGTAAAAACAGACTTTAGTAAACACTGAAAATTAGATCTATGGTATCACAAGAAAGCAAGCAGACCTAATTTTTGAATAGGATTACCTATTCAAATTTTTGAGGGAGCAGGAGCGCCTGGCTGGCTTAGTCAGTAGAGCCTGGGACACTCGATCTCAAGGTCATGAGTTCAAGCCCCACGTTGGATTACTTAAAAAGTAATAATAATAATAAATAAATAAATACTTCCTTAAAAATACACATATATATAAATTTTTCAGGGGCAGAAAGAGATAGTATCTTTTTTTTTCAACTAACATCTTTATTCATGGAAAAAGAAGTGTTTTCAAAAGTGTGTGGAAGCATAAGGAAAGAGCATATACTTAAAGAATCTAGTCTGTGTAGAAACCATCTTTCAACTAAATCTTTCGAAAGAGTATCTTTGATAAGATTTCTTGTTTATTATTTTGTATTTCTACTCATGACTTTGGTAGATTTCAGTCAACTCAGGCTGTATTAGCTCTTGTTCAATGATAGTATTTCATTATGGTGAAAAGTACATATTGAATAACAAGATAATGACTTAATGTAGTAATGATCCTTGTTGACTTGTTTCTGACATAGGAAAATAAATAAACATGTTCTTCTGTATTTGTTATTGAAAGGAGAGGCTATACGAATGCCATTTTTGCTTTCATTTATTATACATTATATCCATTATCTTTCCAATAACTGATAAACCATAAGACTTTCTGGATCAAAGTGTGTTAGAACCTTCAAGGTTTGAAAATCTCAAACAAACAGTATTGATATAAATATTATATAAATATATAATATAAATATAAATATAAATATAAATATAAATATAAATATTGATGATGGCTGAATGTAGATGGACAAGTCTCCATCTAAATGTAAGTAAATTTTTTATTTATAGTGAACTTTTTTTATTTTATGTTAATTACCATACATTACATCATTAGTTTTTTGTTGTTGTTGTTGGTTTTAGTGTTCCATGATTCATTGTTTGTGTGTAACACCCAGTGTTCCATTCAGTATGTGCCCTCTATAATACCCATCACCAACTAACCCATCCCCCCACCCCCTCCCCTCTAGTTTTTTTTTATTATGTTATGTTAATCACCATACATTACATCATTAGTTTTTGATGTAGTGTTCCATGATTCATTGTTTGCGTATAACACCCAGTGCTCCATTCAATACGTACCCTCTTTAATACCCATCACCAGGCTAACCCATCCCCTCACCCCCCTCCCCTCTAGAACCCTCAGTTTGTTTCTCAGAGTCCATAGTCTCTCATGGTTCGTCTCCCTCTCCGATTTCCCCCCCTTCATTTTTCCCTTCCTACTATCTTCTTCTTTTTTTTTAACATATAATGTATTATGTTTCAGAGGTACAGGTCTGTGATTCAACAGTCTTACACAATTCACAGCGCTCAACATAGCACATACCCTCCCCAATGTCTAGCACCCAGCCACCGCACGCCTCCCAGCCCCCACCACTCCAGCAACCCTGTTTGTTTCCTGAGATTAGGAAGTCCTCATATTAGTGAGATCATATGATACATGTCTTTCTCTGATTGACTTATTTCGCTCAGCATAATACCCTCCAGTTCCATCCACGTCATTGGAAATGGCAAGATTTCATTCCTTTTGATGGCTGCATAATATTCCATTGTAAAGATGTGTTATATATATGCAAGTCACTTTTTTTTGGAGACTCTGAAACCAGTTACGTTTATTGGAAGATACTCAATGAAAACATGAACCAAATAAAATGCTCTCAGTAGTGATCAGGTGACTCAATCCTTTTTTTCTTTTTTTAATACTTACTAGTTAGAATTATTCATAATACTGTTATTGACTTTGTGGCTTTCCTCCATTCTCCTTTTTCAGTACACAGATTCCTTTTAAATGTTGAATCTAGGCTTAGCTGATTACCTTACTGACATAATATACTGAAATATTTTATTGGGTTGGAGAACCTTATTAGATGCCAGTTTGCCACACCAGAATGTTGCAAAGCTTAGTACATAGCGCACAGCCTGTTTACTTGTTGCAAAGAAATAAGAATCTTTATATACGTGAATGTGTTTACACAGATGAACCTGCATGTGCTCATGTATTTTTTTATTACAAAGTCAGATAGAATAATTCTGAATGTATATGTAGGTATTTAACAACCCTCAATCATCTTATCATTTACAATGTAAAAAACCCTTGGAGCCATAATAAGCAATATGATACCAGGTTCTGTATTTTCTTTTTTACCGGTCTTACTAAGGTGTCCTGTTTTTTTATATATATATTTTTTAACCTCCATAAATTACAATTAGTTAGCAAGTGCCTATTGAACACTTTCTAAGTGGAACCTAAAATTTAAAGTGATGTTAAAGAGAAGTAAATGAAAGCTTAGCCCCTATTGACCTTTCATTTCAGTGTTTTCCCATAGTAGGAGAGCCTGAAGGTGACCGTTCTGTTCCCTTGCCCTGGGGTTGAGGTATGGAAGACAGAGTACATCCTCTCAGGATGCTGGGATACTGAAAAAGATGATCTCTCATGCAGATGTACTAGAAAACAATACTATTTTAAATACTTGATCGCTATTCCAATATAGTGAATTTATTTTGAATTCAAAGTAACCTCTTAGCTAACATTATTTAATGCCTGCTGTATATAAATATTATGTTAAATATTGATCTTGAATGCCACAGCCTTGGACTTTTTTCTTATTTTAGCATCCTTTCCAAAGTATTATACATGTTATTAATGAAAATACTATAAGCACAAGATCCAAAATAACCATAGTTGAATAGCATGTCTTAGGCTTACTGCTAATACATTAGTAATTTTATTAGCAGCTAAGGAGTTTAAGGAAGAAATATTTTTAAATCATACATTTTTGTTCAGTCAAGATTCTTTATTACAAATAATATAATCCTCTCTGGTCAGTTTAACAATAAAGGAGACATGTTGAAAGTTATTAATTAGGTAGCTAATAGACTCCAGCAGGACCAGAGATCAGCTCTGAAGTTACCCATTAAGTAACACTGTACAAGCATATTCCAGAAGCTCTTGTAGCAAAACACTGTTTCTACTGGCACCAAGCACTTAAGATGCATCAGTCTGAATGCCACTATCATCCTCAAAGAACCTGATGTCTCCACCAACAAATCAAATTCTCCAAGAGGAGTTGCATCCTCAGGTTGCTTACCTCCAGTTGCAAATCATACTCTGTGAATTCGATTGCTGGAACCTAAGGTATTTATTTACCTAGCTGTAAGACAGTCTGAGAATGCTAGTTTTTGGATTTCTGCCTTAAGAAAACTGAAATCATACTATAGAAAATTCACAAAATACAGACATACCTCAGAGATATTTCGGGTTTAGTTCTAGACCACTGCAATAAAACAAATAGTACAATATAAGGTAAGTCAAATAAATTTCTTTGTTTCCCAATGCATGTAAAAGTTATGTTTATACTATGCTATGATTTATTAGATGTACAATAGCATTCTGTCCAAAAAAAACAATATACACAACTTAATTAAGAATACTGTAGGTCTAAAAAATGCTATCCATCATATGAGCTTTCAGCAAGTTGTAATTTTTTTGCTGGAGGTCTTGCCTGGATGTTGATGGCTACTGACTGGTCAGGGTGGTGGTTGCTGAGGTTGAGGTGGCTGTGGCAATTTCTTAAAACAAGACAGCAATGAAGTTTCCACATCAACTGACTCCTTTTTTCATTTGAACACTTACAGGCCACTGTAGGATTATTAATTGGCCTAATTTTAATATTATTGTATCTCAGGGAATAGGAAGGCCTGAGGAGAGGGAAAGAGACAGAAAAACAGCCATCACTAGAACAGTGGGCACACACAACAGCAAATGCTGTTGGAAAAATGGTGCTGATAGACTTGCTCAGTGTAGGGTTGCCACAAACCTTCAATTTGAAAAAACACAGTATCTACAAAGTACAATAAGACAAAATCTACCTGTATAAGGAAAACGTTCAAAACCATAGGTAACCAGTATCCACAAATAACAGTATACTAGATTAATTTTCATCTTAAATCTTCATTGCATCATTTAAAATTTCTAGAGTTCAGGTACAGGTCATTGTCTTCCTCTGGGAAATTTATCCCAATTTTTGCCTTCAGTAAGCACCTAAATTATTTTCTTAGTGAGTCACTTCTACCAAATGTTAGCTCTTTTAACCATCATTCATGCTTGAGCTGAAAGAGAGGAGCACATCTGCAATTATAAGGCAGGGTTTCTCACCCTCAGCATTATTGATGTTTTGGAATGGAGAGTTCTTTGTTGTTGGGGGCTGTCCTGTGCATGTTTAGCAGCGTCTCTGGCCTCTACCCACTAGATGCCAGTAGCATGCTTGCAAGCGCGTATACACACACGCACACACCCCCATAATGATAATCAGAATTGTCTTCAGACATTGACAGATGTTCCCTAGGATACTAAATCATTGCCAGGTGAAAGCCGCTAAAATGCAAGTATGTCTTTGCTTATGAACAATTTATGGAAATAAATAGATGCCATCTTTCACTACTTTTTCTCTGCTTCTTAGAGTTTGACCGTTGATGTTGTAATTATAGGTGTCTCACTGCTTCCTCTAAATTCTTTTCTCAAAATGTATGAAATTATATAAATCTAAAAAGGAGGTTGAAAAACTAGCTCTTCTGTGTAGGCCTCTAGTAATTCACTTGCTTCCTCTAGTACTTCCCTTTTGCTTTGTCTTCTTCCCTTTCTGTCAGTATAAATATTCTGTATCCTCTCCCTTCTCCAAGGATAGTCTTGATAGTGGGTACCTATAGAAAGGAAAGAAGGGAAGAAAAACAAAGCTGGATCATAGTTTGAATTTAAACTTTGTGCTTCAGAAATTTGGTGAATTGAGTACATATTTCTTAAGGTTATCGTAGGAACAAATGAACTAAAATATCCATTTTGTCATTACATTAAATTTACTTGAAAAGATGTTCCCACAATATAGAAATTATCAATTATGTAGTCAGGATTTGGGATTGAGCCTGAAAACCCTCTTTTAAAAAACTTCCTGCATTTCCTTTTGAAATTCAGAGCATTTCAATGAACTATAGATAAGCCATATAAATTGTCTTTTTCTTTTAATGCATTCTGCAGTATTCATTAATTTATATATATTTTCATTCCTTAAAAAGTGATAGTTTATGTAAGTGAAATGGTTTTATATATTAGTCCTTAATTATTCTAAGCAAAGATAAAAGAGTAAAAAATCAGTTTAATGACCTTTGGTTTCTTGATAAATTTCAAAGTTGACCTGAATCATATTGCTACTTTTTCACGTTAACCTCCAAAATTGCTAACCTGTTTTAAGAGTTTAGGAGCATACCTTTCCAAAATTGAAGAGTAATATCTAATTTCCTTACATTAAGCATTTCTTTTACAGCTTAATAAGTTATAGCTTTACAAGTATGAGGGCATGATTAAATTTCTTTTCATATTGCTTTTAAGTAGAATAAATAGTTCAACTTTTTATCAGCATAGTTTCAGTTTTTATACTATATCATAAATAGCTCTTCAGCTGTGTTAGAACTTTCTTCCTTACCAGAAATACTTAAGGTTTTTCTATTATTAAAAAAGAAATGTTTATCTTATATTATCTTGAAATAACTCACTAATTCTAATCAATACATTTTTATTTATTAATTTTGGCTAGCTTTACTGTAATGCATCTCCATAGTGTCCATTAATCTAATTAAAATTCAGTTAGAATTTGATATAGCTTAGGTATATTTTAATAATATATATTTTTTTCATATATAGGAAATAGTTTCATATATAGGAAATTTTCATATATAGGAAATTCATATATATATAGGAAAAACACTTTTTTACAAATTTGTGACTAGGTAATTACAAACATATAATTATTGGCTATCTATTGTCCTATTTGGAAAGTAAATTTTTTGTGGCTTACATCTTCCTATTTTTAATATTTGTGAGATTTAAATTTTACATATTATTGTACCAAATGAAAAGGACTTAGAGAAATTGAGGTAAAACATATAAAAATATTAAACATAAGAAAATGATATTAATACTTTATTGTTATTGTTAAAATTAAATAAAATATTTAATTGGAAAAAATAATACATTTTTGCTAAAGACTGCATTGTTATATTAAAATTTTTTAGGAACTAGAGCTTTTATTATAAAAATAACACCAATTTGAAAATATTCAAATAGCACAGAAGTGGAATAATTAGAAAATCAGTATGAAGACATCTATTTTTAGCAGTGTAACAGATTACTCTGAAGAGCTGCCTTAATACAAAATAATCAAATCCTGCATAAAACTTAATGTTACTTCATTGCTAAGTTCCACAGGTAGAAATAAAATCTTAAGCAAGGATTAAAAAAACTTGGACTGAAACTAAAGTATAAGCAATAAACATATGACAGGTGGGGTCTTCTTAATGGTAAATGTGAATAACAACAATTATTCCAGAAGAAAACTATAGGCCAATAGCAAGACAGAGAAGCTGGAAGAAATAATTCTCACTTAAGGTAAGGGGTTTCGTCCTCTTGTTTTATTTTGTTTACAGATTTTGTCAACCAAAAATGAGTTAATAATTAAAATCCAGCAAACACATATGGAAATAAGCCACCATGAGTGAGAGCAGAAAAGACAAATTTCAGATGTAAACCCCCACCAAAGACTGAAGGTATTGCAATTAGCTCATATAAAATATATAAGAACAAATTTGAAATGTTTTAAAAATTAAGCTGGCAGTAGAATATATAATTGCCAATGAAAAATAAAATTTTAATAAATAGATATATTGGTCAGTATTTAGTCAATAAAATAGAAATTATTCCAATTATCTTAAAGGGACAATTTAATACAGGGAATTGGCTACACAGGTTATTAGAAAGAACTAGAAAAATGAAGGGAGGATAACTGGCAGAGCAAATAAAGTGGAAAAAGGAGTAATGTTTAGTGCTCAGAAGCTGCTAACATTCCTTGGTTGGAGCCTGCAAGCCTAAATCCACTGAGATGCTGTTGTAATTACTTTTGGATCCACCAAAGTGGTATCACCTCAATAAGAGCTGGAATTACCAAAAAGTTACTGCCTCTTCTCAAACTTCTGGGTTCCAGAATCACCTTATCCCTACTGTCCAACTAGCAATTCATTCCTTATAATCTTCCACCAGTGTCTCTTATTGGAAGAGTTTAATTAGGAAACTTGTCAGAGGGGGCAGACATTTGCAGACTCCTCATCTCATGTGATACAAAGCAGAACAGAGAAGAGTGGGAATGAGGGCTGTAAGAGTCAACAGACAAGTAGACCACTGAGTGGGTTATATATCAGTATAGTCACAGCTGAAGAGAGAATTAGTGGATTGGAACAGACATTCTTAAATGACAGAATACAAGAGAGAAAGACAAATACGTGAAAAACGTGAAGTAAAAGTAGAGATTTATAGGCTAAAATGTGAAATTCTGGGACTAATCAAACACTCCCACCAAGATAATAGAGGAAATGAAGGGCAGACAATATCTAAAGAGCGAATAACTGATAATAACTTGAAGGAATAATGAGCGAAAAAATGGGCAAACGGGAGTAAACCCAATAAAAGGTATATAAATATTATTACTACTAATAATAATAGGTATTATTATTAAAGGTTTCAGGGGTTGAGAAAAATGACAGAAATATAATGTTAGACAACAGCATAAAAACCTGGGGAGGGATTCAGCAGGATTATCAGCGCATAGTAAAATTTCTAAAGTAGTCCACTCACTAAAAGAGTATAAAAGGAATATATGATGCCCAATCATATAGAAGGGAGAAAATGGAGTAAGTTTCAAACAAATAAAAACTTAACTAATCCATTGTTTAAGGCAAGCAGAGAGCTTTTCTTTTTTAAGTGTAGGAAAAGTGGGACAAATGAAATGCAAAAGGTAAGATACTCAAAACAAATCTAAATACATGGGCAAATATAGTTAGTGACACTGTAGAAACATAAAGACATGAAAAGGATGAAAATAAAAGAATAGTAAAAAGTTATGCTGGGCAAACACCAAATGAACAAAAGCTGGGGTATCAATTTTAATTTAACAAGCATGACTAGAGATAAGGAGACCTTCCTACATTATAATAAAAGGTTCAGTTCACTAGAAAAATAAAACAATATTAAGCCTGCATACACATAATAACTTAGCCTCAAAATATATTAAAATTCAATAAAATTAGAGGAAGAAATTTATCAATATCTTAATAAAGTTTAATGTACATTTGTCTACATAAAACTGTGTACCCAACAATTAGAGAATATGCATCCTTAAGTGATTAAGCATTTATAAAAATTGACTATATTTTTAGCCCAAAAGGTCAATAAATTTCAAAGAATTGTCTTACAGACCACATCTTCTGACATAAAAGTCAATAGCAAAAAGATAAATTTGTAAATGATTATAAATTTGGAAATTTGCTTTAAAAAAGAATAACTTATGAACCAAAAAAAAATGTACTTTTAACTAGACAAAAGCTAAACATATTGAATTTATAGGATACATAACCTTAAATGCTTATATTAAAAAAGGAGGGAGGCTGAAATTTCATGACATAGACTTCCAATTTAATGAGTTAGAAAATGAACAACACCTTAAAAAATAAAAGTAAGAATGAGATAACAAAGAGCAGAAATTGTGAAAAGAAAAATGTACATTTAGCACGTGGGATCAACAAAGCCTGAAATTGCTTTTTTAAAAAAGATATATAAAAGAGATAAACCTCTGGAAATTTAATCAGTTAAAAATTAAGGAGAAAAATCAGAAATAAACAATATTATGAGTAAAAATACTCTATTTACAAATCAAGTAGATATTTAAAAGAGAAGAGGATTCTATGGACACTTTATACCAATAAATTGTGAAAACTTAGGTGAAATGCACAAACTCCTAAGAATTATACCTTACCAGAAATGACTCAAGAAAAAATTGAAAGCCAAGTTACTCCTATAACCATTAAAGAATTAAATATTTTGTTAAAGCCTTCTCATTAAACACACACACACACACACACACACACACACACAAGTCTCACATGGTTACAACTGACCTTCGGTCTTTCAAATATCCTGATATTTCAAATTTACTCATCTTAATGGAAAAGAGAAAAAGGAAGAATTATTCCCAAACTCAGCTATATACATCTATGTCAAAACCTTAATATTTAAACCAAAGAAAAACAGCAAGAGAAAGGAAAAGTACAATTCATTCTTATTTATCAATGTTAGTATCAAATCCTACACAAAACTTTAGCAAACATAATATAACAATGTTTAAAAAGGAAAATACATCATGATCAAGAAGGGCATCAAAAGAATGCAAGTATGGTTTAACACTGATGGCAAAGGGATGGGATGTATGCATGTCATTTAGCATAGCAATTAAAGGAGAAAAACATGGTCATCTCAATAGATTTTTTTAATTTAAATTAAGGTTAGTTAACATATAGTGTCGTATTGGCTTCAGGAGTAGAATTTAAAGATTCTTCACTTATATGTAACACCCTGTGCTTATCACAAGTGCCATCCTTAATACCCATCACCCATTTAGCCCACCCCTCCACATCCCCTCCATCAACCCTCAGTTTGTTACCTGTTGCTAAGAGTCTCTCACGGTTTTCCTCCCTCTCTTTTTATCTTATTTTATTTTTCTTTCCCTTCCCCTATGTTCATCTGTTTTGTTTCTTAAATTCCACATATGAGTGAAATCAATACAATCGTAGTTGTCTTAATTAATAAATGACTTACTTCATTTAACGTTATACACTTTAGTTCCATCCATGTTGCAAATAGCAAAATTTTATTCTTTTTTGATGGCTGAGTAATATTCCAGTATGTGTGTGTGTGTGTGTGTGTGTGTGTGTGTGCGCACATGACACACACAATACATCTTCTTTATCCATTCATCAGTCAATGGATATTTGGGCTCTTTCCATAATTTGGCTATTGTTGATAGTGCTGCTATAAACATCAGGATGCATGTATCCCTTCAATTCAGCATTTTTGGATAAATACCTAGTAATGCATCTAAAGATTTTTTTTTTTTTTAATTTTAGTTGACTCATTCATGGAGGAGAAAAAAACCTCTTAACTAAACTGGAAAGGAAGGGAAGATTCCCTAACTTGATAAAGGGTATCTATCAAGAATATGCAGCAAATACCATTTTTACCAATAAAATACTAGAGGCATTTTCTTTAAAATTAGAACAAGACAATTAAACATTGTAGTGGAGGTCAGAGTCCTCACAACAAGAACAGAAAAGAAATATCAAGTATAACCATTTGGAAAAGAAGAAATTAAACTACATTCATTTATAGATCGCATGTTATTTACATAGAAAACTCAAAATAATTTACAGGTAAACTCATTTTAGAAATAAAATGAGAGTTTAGCAAGGAGACTGACTATAAAATCAATACACAATAATAAATTACATTTCTAACATTTAAAAAGTTAGAAAAGATACTATTTACTACATCCACAAAGATGTAAAATACAAAGAAATAAAAGTGTGCAAGATCTTTATGAAAAAACTATAAACTTCATTGTGGAACATTAAGTTTAAGTGGAGAGTTGCACTAATATTTTTGATTAAATATAGACAAGATGTCAGTTTTTTCCAAATTGGTTTATAGATCAATGTGATTCCAGTGAAAAATCCTAACAGGGTGTTTGAAGAACTCTACTTGGGTCTAAATTTTACATGGGAAAGCAAAGAGCCTAGAATAGCCAACAGACTCCTAAAGAATAAGGTAAATGAATTTGTTCTGTCAGATAACAAGATTTGTTATAAAGTGGAGAATTTAAGAAGGTGTGGTATTGGCAGAGGGATAGACAACTTGACCAACAGAACAAAATATGTTGTTTTGAGATTGCTAAATATGTGATAAAACTTTTTTTTCAAAAGCAAAAGAAATAATGAATACAAAATTTAAAGTAATGATGCCTTCTGGGGCAGTGAGTTTGAGATTAGAGGTTAGGTATGTGTTCGTGGGCGTTTATTATTATGCTTTATAACTCACATATATGACATATACGTTATATACATAATATAATTATAATTATATTAGTTTTAAAAGGCTGCTGTACAAACTACCACAGACTGCATGACTTAAACAATAGATATTTATTTTCTCATAGTTCTAGAGGCTAAAGTCCAAGACCAAGGTGCTGCAGGTCTGCTTTACCCTGGAGTCTCTCTCCTTGACTTGCCTCAGAGAGCTGCCTTCTTGCTATGTCCTCACATGGCCTTTTCTCTGCTGTCCCACTCCTAATGTCTCTTTCTCCTCTTATAAGGACACTAGTCAATTGGACGAGGACCCCACCCTTATGGCTTCATTTAACCTTAATTACCTCCTGAAAGGCCCTGTCTCCAATACTGTCATACTGGGGGGTGGGGTGGGTTAAGGACTTCGACATAGAATTGTAGGGGCACTCAACTCAGTCCATAGCAATAATTTTTAATTAAAAAATTTAAATAGAACATGCACCCCACACTCTTATCCTTTTTGGTTTTCAGAAGTTCTTCATAGTAACCTCTTTGGGAATTCCTTTTAGTATTTCTCTGAGAAAAGCAAATAAAAGAGCCTGATTAGGATAGGAATGGTTATATCCCTTAACAGGCATATTCATAAATCAGTCTGCATAAGTCTGTAAAGTCTACATTTCAAATCAGTAAATTGAAACTCCCAGGACTCTTTTATAATGGAAGAGACCAGAGAAGAAAATGTTTTGAGGTTTCTGAATATTTTATTTAATCTTAGATAGTCTCAAGGTATGTTTCAAGTTGTTTTTTATCTTCCATAAAGGGCTTAGAGAAATGTTGATTACTTTTTAAATAAGTTTCAGAAAACAATGTTAAAGAGCAGTACTTACTAGGCACAAAAAAAAGCCATATCTAAAAATAGTTGAATCACATGAGTTTATATTTTAGCACACTAACAAACAAAAATGTTCAGGTTTCATTTGCAGCCCAGCTATATTTTTGACATATTCTTGCTTTACTCAGACTGAATGACTCAATGACTTAATATTTCTCTGCAATGAATTTTAGCAAATACCCAGATGATTTAATGTAATTTATACTATTTAAATCTCTTTTTCCAGCCTGAAAGTAATTTTTGATTCTAGAATGCTTTTCTTTTGACATCATATATATCATAAGTAATGTACTTTGGGCGTCACCAAAACAAAGAACGAGTTTCTTATCAGCAGACAGCATTCCCGTCTAATGTGTTCATCTGCCTGATGTTAGTAAGCATGTAAGTAAGAATTAATGGAAGCTTCCAGATATTTTTCCAATAGTCATACTTCTTCAATTAGTCTGTATCTTGTCAAAGCTTAATAGCCTGAAAGCTAATAGACATATTGATGAAGTTGTCATTGTTCTGAAAACAGTTAATATTCATTTGTCTTAGGTTTTGCATTTGTTCCTCAAGGAATATAAATATACATGTATTCTATAAAATAATATTTCTGTTGACCTTTATATGTATTTTTTCTGCTCTCTGACTTGAATTATTAAAAAACAAATGGAACATTTAATAATTTTTTTCTGTAGACTCCTTTAGTCTGGTATACTACATTATGTAAATTTCTGTTTTACTTTTTTCTCACAAAGTAGAAATTACTTCATTTTTTTTCTGAATATAAAGATGGTGCTATTTATTGAAAATATCTATTTTTCTAATAATGTAGACAAAGTTCATATTAGAATGGCCTTCTGAAAGACATGATATCGCATTTCTTTATTGCTATAGCTATTTCTATAATAAGAGCAGTGTAAACAATACACAGTAACACAGCATAAATCCAAATTCCAAGTCTTTGTTATGGGGTTTGATTGTTTTTTATTGACAAAATCAACTGGAGAACTGCCAAATATTTTATTCCTTTTTTATGTTATAGACCAGTGTTTTTCTTTCTTTTTTTATTTTTTTGAAGGTTTTTTTTAATTTGTCAGAGAGAGAGAGAGCACAAGCAGGGGGAGTGGCAGGCAGAGCAGGTAGAGGGAGAAGCAGGCTCCCCACTGAGCAACGAGCCTGATGGGGGACTCGATCCCAGCACTCTGGGATCATGACCTGAGCCGAAGGCAGATGCTTAACTGACTGAGCCACCCAGGTGTCCGACCAATGTTTTTCAATATACCGTATCCATACTTTCTGTTCTATCAAAATTACCTGGAGGTGCTTGTTAAAAATAGAGATGCCTAGATGCTATGCTATAGCTTCTCAATCAGAATACCATCAGTCTGGCCTGGACATCTGCATTTTAACAAATGACAGTGGTAATTCTTAAGCACTCTACAGTTCAGGAACCACTGATGTTCACCATAGCCTGAGTAAGAGCTTTGTTCCCTGCCTTTTGAGTTGTGTTTCATCCTCCAAATTACTACTTTTTGTTTATTGAGGTATAATTCACATATAACGTTATATTAATTTCAGGTATACATCATAATGATTTGATATTTGTATATATTGTGAAATGATCACTACAATAATTCTCATTAACATTCATCACCATACATAGTTACAAAAAATTTTTTTCCTTGTGATGAGGGCTTCTAAGATCTCTCTTAGCAACTTTTAAATATGCAATTCCATGTAATCACTATGCTGTACATTATTATCTCCATGACTTATTTGTTCTTTTATATGTACCTTTTGACCCCCTTCACCTATTTTGCCTTCTTCCCAACCTCTCCACTAGCAACCATCAGTCTGTTCTCTGTATCTATAAACTTGATTTTTGTTTTAATTCCACATATAAGCAAAATCATATAGCATTTGTCTTTCTTTGACTGATTTCACTTAGCATAATGCTTTCTAGGTCCATCCATGCTGTTGCAAATGGCAAGATTTTTTTCTCCTTTATTCCTGAATAGTATTTTATATATACCACACTTTCTTTATTCATTCATCCATCAGTGGACTCAGGTAATTTCCATATCTTGGCTATTGTAAATATTATTGCACTGAACATGGGGGTACATACATCTTTTCAAGTTAATATTTTTGTTTTCTTTGGATAAATACCCAGAAGTAGAATTGCTGGATCATATGGTAGTTCTATTTTTTATTTTTTGAGGAACCTCCATACTGTTTTCCCTAATGGCTGCAACAATTTACATTCCCACCAAGAGTGCACGAGTGTTCTCTTTCCTCCACATCATCGTCAACACTTGTTATTTCTTGTCTTTTAGATAGCTATTTTAACAAATATGAGGTCATATCTCATTGTGTTTTTGATATGCATTTCCATGAAGATTAATAACATTGAGCATCTTTCCAAATTACTTCTTAATAGTATTATATCTATATTGTGGCTCTAAATCAAAAAAATCAAACAACAGCTTAAAGCAAAAAGAACTAGCCTGAGCTCTGACTCTGTGCTAAATGGTCTGCCCTACACTAGTTTACCTGAGGAACTTCTCTTCATCCTTTACAGGATGGCTGCCCTGTGTTTGTCTGTGTCAGGCCTGGAGTATAGATAGCATTTGTAAAATCTGCCCCATTCTTTCTTGTTACAATGAGTTTAGGAATTATCAGCTCTTGATATATTTAAAGAAATACTTTAGTCTGGTATTCATTTATGGGATAATATTTACAATGAGAGATTCATTTTCATTTCTTCATTCAATGTAATTGCAAACTGAAGCAGTTTAAAACTAAGTTTAAAAAAAATTCACTGCTAGGGCGCCTGGGCGGCTCAGTCGGTTGAGCATCTAATTCTTGGTTTGGGCTCAGGTCTTGATATCAGAGTAATGGAATCAAGCCTTCCTTCGGGCTCTGCGCTCAGTGGAGACTCTGCCGCAGGTTCTCTCTTCCCCTCTCCCTCTGCCCCTCCACCTGCTCAAGCTCTCTTTCTCTCTCTCTCTCCCTTTCCCTCTCTCTCTCCCCCTAAAAATAAATAAATCTTTTTAAAAATTCACTGCCCTTCCACCTCTTATATATCCTGTAATTCTCTACTAGGAGTTATGGTATATTTCTTTTAGTTTTGCATTTGGGATGTCGTTAGTTCCAGAAACAATATAAGCCACAGACCTTTTGATATCCTTTTGGTCATATAGAAACCAAAGAGGGTAAATATAAAGGCCTTCTAACAAATCATTCAGCTCTCACTCCTGTGAGAATTTCTAGACAAAAGGAAAAAGAAACTACCTGCATGTTTTAGGGAGCTGAGAAGTTTGACAATCCTATGGGAAAATATTCCTATCTAATCTTTTAAATTTATGTCCACCTAAACTGTTTTCAGTAGGCTTCAGAATCTCCTCTTTAACCCCGAGGATACTAATGTAAAGAAATAAATCACCTCAAGTCAAAAGTCTAGAATTAAGGAAAGCAAACAGTACATTAACCAGACTTTTCTGGTTCTCCTACTAGTTAAAATAACAAAACAGAAAAGCAACATGGTTTGTGATTGACATCTCTTTTCCAAAGACATCTCTAGCCTTATGTCATCTTCACAGATTAGCAGAAAATAGATGGTGAAGCCATAATGGGAAAAATTGTACACCCCAAAAATCAAAAGAAGAGAACATATTGCTAATTTCATTCATTCCTATGATTTATAAACCAGTGCTTCTAAATTATTCTAACTCAAGTTAACCAGACATACCAGATTGGGTGGGGGGGGGACTGGTAGCTGACATTCTCTTGTTCAGGACACTGATCTCTTCTCACTTTTATCCTGATCTTCTAACCTAAAGTTCACCAACTTTGAAAGGAAAGCCCAGACTCCTCCCCAATAAACTGGAGACAGAGCTGATGTTCATGATGTTCATGTTCAACCCTAACACACCTAAGGGATCAAGGAAGGGAAATTGACAGATTGGGAGTAAGAAGAGGAGTTGTTAAAAATCACTGAAAATGTATTATAATTCTGAATTGGAAGGAAAAGGTCATGCTTATAACTTTAAGGTAGAAATTTAGGAAATGTTATTATTACTGTCTAGTATATTACTTATACATTTTACTGCTTTATGTTACAAATCTGATTTAAGATTTTGCAAATAGCAAATGCGTTTTTGTATCAACAAACAGATGAGGTCCTATTCTTATTTTCTGCCATACTAAGTTCACCATATGGCTAGATTGTTTTTTTGCAGTATTATTTTTATCTTGTATTAGGATCAGAATTATATTAGCTTTTTTTTTATGTTATGTTAATCACCATACCTTACATCATTAGTTTTTGATGTAGTGTTCCATGATTCATTGTTTGCATATAACTATATTAGCTTTTATAAATAACTTGGATACCTTTTGCTCTTTTCATATTTTCTGAAACAACTTACATGAAATAGGAATTATATATATCTTGAAAATTTGGTAGAACCTACCAGCATAACCTGGTCCTGGGGTTTCTTAAGAGAAGTGGTCTTTGGGGTGCCTGGCTGGCTCAGTCAGTAGAGTCAGTGACTTTTGATCTCAGGGTCATGATATTTGATCTCTACCCATGTTGGGAGTAGTGTTTACTTGATAAAAAAAAAAAAGTGATCTTTGACTACCACTTCAATTTCTTTTTTTTTTTTTTAAGATTTTATTTATTTATTTGACAGAGAGAGAGAGCATAAGCAGGGGGGCTGGGAGAGGGAGAAGCAGGCTCCTGCCAAGCAGGGAGAGCCAGATGCAGGGCTCGATCCCAGGACCCTGGTATCATGACCTGAGCCAAAGGCAGACGCTTAATTGACTGAGCCACCCAGGCATCCCTAAATTTCTTTATTACTTATTTGAGTTCTTTATTACTTATTTGAGTTTTTCATTTCTTTTTGTAATAATTGTGATGTTTCACATTTTCCTGGGAATTTATTCATTTCATCTCTATTTTCAAATATGTCTTATTTTATTTTATTTTAATTCCAGTTTATTTAACATACAGTGTTGTATTAGTTTCAGGCTTATAATACAGTGATTCAACAATTCTATACATTACTCAATGTTCATCACAAGTACACTCTTTAATACCCATCACCTATTTTACCCATTCCCCACCCTCCTCCCCTGTGGCAACCACCAGTTTGTTCTCTATAGGTAAGAGTCTGTTTCTTGGTTTGCCTCCCTCTCTCTGTTTTTTGTTTTTTGCTCATTTGTTTTGTTTCTTAAATTCCACAGATGAGGGAAATCATATGGTATTGTGTTTCTTTGACTAATTACACTTAGCATTATGCTCTCTAGCTCCATCCATGTCATTGCAAATGGCAAGATTTCATTCTTTTTTATGGCTGAATAATATTCCACTTGAGATATATCTATATATCACAGCTTCTTTATCCATTCCTCTATCAATGGACACTTGGGCTGCTTCCATAATTTAGCTATTTTACAATAAACATAGGGGTGCATGTATCTTTTGAATTTGTGTTTTTGTATTTTGGGGGTAGATACCTAGTAGTGTGACTACTGGATTGTAGGATAGTTCTATTTTTAACTTTTTGAGGAACTTCCATGCTGTTTTCTACAGTGGCTGCACTAGTTTGCATTCCCACCAATAGTACAAGAGGGTTCCTTTGTCTCCACATACTCACCAACACTTGCTGTTTCTTGTGTGTTTGATTTTAGCCATTCAACAGATGTGAGGTGATATCTTCTTGTGGTTTTGATTTGCATTCCCCTGATGATGAATGCTATTAAGCATCTTTTCAGGTGTCTGTTGGCCATCTGTATGCTTTCTTTGGAGAAATGTCTGTTCCCGTCTTCAGCCCATGTTTCAATTGGATTATTATTATTATTTTTTGGATGTTGAGTTGTATAAGTTCTTTATATATTTCAGATACTAACCCTTTATCTGATTTGTCATTTGCAAATATCTTCTCCCATTCCATGGGATGCCTTTTAGTTTTGTTGATTATTTCCTTCATTGTAGTAATCAAAACATTATGGTACTGGCACAAAAATAGACACATAGATCAATAGAACAGAATAGAAAACCCAGAAATAAACCCACAATTATATGGTCAGTTAATCTTCAACAAAGCAGGAAAGATTATCCAATGGGAAAAAGACGGTTCCTTCAACAAATGATGTTGGGAAAACTGGTCAGCTACATGCAGAAGAATGCTTTCTTACATTATATACAAAAATAACTTCAAAATGGATTAAAGACCTAAATATGAGTCCTTGTGGTTATTTTCCAACTCATTTAATTTTAATCTTTTTCACTTTTTTTGAGAAATGTGTTTGAGCTTTGGACTTCCTTCTGACTCCTGCATTAACACTCTTTCTTACTTTCTTTCTTAAGATCACTGAGGGTTGGATTTTCCTTTCTTGTTTAAGACAACCCTTTGCATTTTGACTCCTCCATGACTTACTTTAGTCCTTGTCTTAGGGTTGGAGTTTAGGATGCAAGGAACAGAAACCCATTCATGTTAAGAGAAAAGAGGAGCTAATATAAGGACATCAATAAACCATAACTTGAAAGATATAAGGGAAGCTCTCTTTCTCTCTGAATCTCCTTTAGAGGGTCATGGTCTCTCAGGGAGACTCTGCCTCTCTCCATACATCTCTGTCCTCTTCTGTTTCTCTAAGAGCTAGACCTTATAGATGCTTTCTTTAGCCACTCATGGTTTTTATTATTTCTAACTTTAGTTTTAACATGGCTCATTACTGCTACATTATCTTTTTTTTTTTTTTTTTTTTTTTTTAGTATGGTTGACACACAACGTTACATTAACTTCAGGTGTACAGCTTAGTGATTTGGTATGTTTATATATTATACTATACTCACCACAAATGTAGCTGTCATCTGACCTTTTACATCACTATTACAGTATCACTGACTATAACCCTATGCTGTGCCTTTTATCCTTGTGACTTATTTTTCCACAGCTGAAGGGCTGTATCTCTCTCTCCCCTTTACCCATTTTGCCCAACCCCCTCCCCTTGGCAACCATCAGTTTGTTCTCTATATTTATAGGTCTAATTCTGCTTTTTGTTTATTATTTTTTTTAGATTTCACTTATGAATGGAATCATATGGTATTTGTCTTTCTCAGTCTGATTTATTTTACTCCATCCCTGTCTCAAATGGCACAATTTTACTTTTTATAGCTGTGTAATATTCCTGAGTGTGTGTTTGTGTGTGTATGCATCACATTTTCCTTATCTATTCATCTATTGATAGATACTTAGGTTGCTCTCATATCTTGCCTATTATAAATAATGCTGCAGTAAACATAGGGGTACATATAACTTTTCAAACTACTGTTTTCATTTTCTTTGGATAAATACCCAGTAGTGGAATTTTTGGATCATATGGTATTTCTCTTTTTAATGTTTTGAGAAAACTCCATACCATTTAACGCATTGGCTGTACCAATTTACATTCCCATCAACAGTGCACAAAGGGTTCTTTTTTCTTCACATCCTCACCAACACTTGTTATTTCTTGTCATTTTGATTTTAGCCATTCTAACAGGTGTAAGGTAGTATCTCATTGTGGTTTTGATTTGCATTTCCCTGATGATTAGTGATGTTGAGCATCTTTTCATGTGTCTATTAGCCATCTATAGATCTTCTTAGGAAAATTGTCTATTGAGGTCCTCTGACCATTTTTTAATTGGATTGTTTGGGGTTTTCTTTGGTATTGATTGAGTACAGTATCCTTTCTTTCTGTATCACCACCCTTACATCTGTCTTTATACTGCTGATCAGCCAATTATTTACATATTTCTTAGTTCATACTCCTAACAAAGAGAATCCAATTGGCTCAACTCATCTTTTCATAATAGATAACTAACTAATGTGCTTACCCCAGTCAATCACCTGTATTGAGGGGTGAGAAACTATACTCCTCTCATTCTAATATATTCAGTTTTACTCCATTAGTTTCTTCTCCTCATAGTTTAATTTTATTTGCTTTGTCACTCTAAAAAAAATTCCTCTTTTAATCCTGTTTTCATCTAGCTATCATCAGCTCATTTTCCCTTTCACCTCATCCATTGTGCTCAAAAGGTTATTATTTGCTGTATTTACATTCTTATCTCTCATTAACTTCTCATCCCTTTGAAATTGGGCTTCCTTTCTTATTATATTCCTGGAACTACTCTAACCATGGCCACCAGTAATCTTCTAATTGTTATATCCAGTGGAAAGTTTTCAGTCCGTATTTCACTGCCTTTTCTTTGACATTTGACATTCATGGCAACTTTCTTCTATAAATTTTCTGCTTTCTTGGTTTCTATGAATCTACTTTTCTTTGGTGCTGCTTGTAACCTTTTGACTTTCCTTGCTCTTTTTCTTTTTGTGGGCTTTTTCTATGCCCCTTGCTTAAAATGTTGATTTTCCCCTGATTTCATACATAACTACTACTTTTTTTACTCTGTGTTCTCTTCACTTTCATGGTTTCAACTATCACATATAAACTACTGATTCCAAAACTCCTATTTCCAATCTAAACTTCTCCGTAGAACTGCAGGTTCATATATCTATAGATGATCTTTGAGTATCTCAGAGTCAACACATTTCAAAGTCAACATACCCAAACTGAATTTATCATTCCCACTCCCAAATTTGTTCTCTTGTATTTTTTTTATTCACTGTTGGTATGGCCATTTACCATTCAGGCAAACTAGAAGTGTGAAAGTCTTCATAGTCCAGGGTTGGAAAACATGACACACATGTCATTCCTCCATCCCATGCTTATTACAGACATAGGACTCATGAGCACACATGCTAACACTGCCTCATCCCATTCTCATAATGGGCATATGCCTTTCATGCTTATGTGTCCTAATGAGGTTGAATGATATCACAGAATCCTTTTCTACACGATGTTTCAGGCAACTACTATCAATCAAGATTGGTACCTGCTTATTCTCTAACCTGCTCTTTGTGCAATCACCTTTGTGCAAGACTATTTCAAGAGATTTCTTGCCCTCTTTCTTCCAATTGGGTTTGCTCAGAGGCATTCACAGAAGATTGGGAAGTGGGACAAGAGTGATGTTGGGATATTTATTCTTACAGGAGTTGCCACGGGTTGTCTGCATTTCTTTACTGAAAGACACAGCTTCTATCAACAAGCTCTTCAATTCCAGAAACTGGTCATTTCTGACTTAGGGGTGATAATAGGTCTCCTATTGCTAGCCCTGGGATCATACACTATCCCTTGTCAGTTGCCCTAAATCTTTCCCACATCTTTGTAGGTAAAGTTTTCCACAGATTACCCAATTTGAGTGTACTGTCTTGTTTTCTGCCAGGCCCTGACTGATATAGCATGTGAATTAAAACCTATTTGTCATCCCTTTCCTACATCACTATCAGGCCCCACACATCCATATATTTACTAAGACTTGCTTATTTCAGATCCCAAATATTACTCAATTTTAGCCCTTCTCTCTACTCTCACTCTCAGAATTCTAGTTCAGGCCCTTAGTGTCTCCCTGTGAAATAAATGCATGAAATGGAAAAGTATTTATGCTGAAGCAAACTATTTAGCAAAGACTGACAATCCTGGCAAGCTGATTACATGGCCTACTTGATTATATTTGGCTTTTTATTCTCTGGTTAATTCATGGATGTCTATCCTGTGGCCCCTATTCTTCTGTCTTCTAATCCTTATATTTTAAAAGATTGATTTTATAGGATCCTAATATATAAAATAAAGGTAGAACCGGTTCTAGTTAAAGTAAGGCTAGCACTTAAGATATAACAGGAATGTGACGTCACAATCTACCAGTGATTAAAAGGATTTGTCTTTTCTTGTTTATTTTCTCTAGCTCATTGTTTTCATAGCTCTTGTTTCACAAAGATTTATTTATTCCCATTTTTCTATGAATTAAAGAAATTTGATGAATGAAATATGAAAATGCTTCCAGTTTATCAGAAGAATTTCACATTCTGATTTAGGGTGAATATTACTCTCTGATAAGTATGATGCTCTTAACCCTTTTACCAACTGCATTGTACAGAAAGACTTAGTGAACTTGCAGTTAGCCAAAAAAAAAAAATTTATATCATATACTGTAAATTATATCTCCTCTATCTTCCATTTAATCTTATTTTTTTAAGATTTTTTTTTTCAAAATTCATTTCAGAATATTTGGATCCTAATTCTGTTCTGTAGTCATCAACCATTCTTCCAATTCACTTTATCTTCATCCTAGTTAATGGAAAATTTTATCTGGTAGGACTGCAGAGAAAGCCTTTTGATCTGCCAGTAGAGAATTCTAATAGGAGATTGAGTGTAGAGATTGAGTCCTAAACCTGTAAATAGTCATTCAGTGAATAACAAGTATATACAACTTTTAAAATACCATCTAGCTCTTATTTTACCATCTGGTCCACAAGATTTCTAGTGATTTTGCTAAATACCTTCTTGAAATCAAAGTTACTAGGTCTAGAGTAGAGCTTTTTTTTTTTTTATATCTGCCAAGCAAGCAATCCTTTCAGAAGTGATTAAGGTTGGTCTGACATAATTTGTTCCTGGTGAAGCTGAACTAGCTCATAGTTACTACTATCTTCCTTCCTAAATACATGTAAACCTGTCTTTTCATTAATTCCTTCTAAAATCTTACAAGGCTAAAAAGCATGATTTAAAGCCTGATTGGTTTATAATTTGAGATGTCCACATTGTTTTCCTTTTTAAAAAAATTAGAAACTGTTTCATTATCTAGTCTTCTAGCATCTCTTCTATTCTCTATAGTTCTTCAAAATTACCATCAATCTAGTCATTTCATCTCCAGGTTTCCCTCATTCATTTTTTTTCAGGCAATTATGTAGGTCAAGATACAAATAGAAGATCTGCTAAAATAGGTAAGAGATCTGTTACTACTTTTTCACTTGTCCAAGCTTGTGATTTATTCTTTAAAGTTTTTTATTTACAGTAATTTTAGACTTGTAGAAGAATTGCAAAAATAGTACAGAGCATTTCCATATAGCCTTTACCTACCCTCCCCTAAGGTTAACACCCTGAATAGCCATCATCCTATTATCAAAACTAAGAAATTAATATTGTTACAATATTATTAACCAAACCATAGACTTTATTCTGATATCACCACTTTTTCCATTAATGTACTTTTTCTCCCCAAGATGCAGTCCAGGATCCCACATTATATTTAGTTTTCATGTCTCCCTAGTCTCCTCCAATCTGTAAGAGTTCCTTAGTCTCTCCTTATCTTTTTATCACCTTGACATTTTGATTACTAGTCAGGTATTCTGTTGAGTGTCCCTCAATTGTGTTTATCTGATATTTTGTCCTGATTAAATTGAGATTATTCATTTGGGGAACAAATATTGGAAGTGATGTACCCCCCTCAGGGCATTATAGCAGGTGGCACATGATGTTGATATATATTATTATTGATGATGTTAACCTTGATCACTTGGTTTAGGGTGTGTGTGTCAGGTTTCTCCACTGTGAAGTTGCTATTTTCCCCCTTTGTAATTAATAAATATTTGCAAGGAGATCCTTTGATACCATGCAATTATCTTCTTCTTAAACATTCACCTACTGTTTTAGAATTTATTGATGGATCATTCCAGATCTCATTTCTTTTTATGGCTGAGTGATATTCCATTGTGTGTGCCTCAGTTACTAGTGTGGTGTTCTAATAGTAATTTTCTATCTCCCTTATTCCTTCTGCATTTATTGATTGGAATACTTCTGTAAGGAAGGGTTGTTCCTTCTTTTATTTATTTATTTTTAATGGTTTTATTGAGATATAGTTGACATACAATAAACAACACATATATAAGGAGTACAATTTGATGTTTTAACATACATGTAACTATCACCACAATAAAGAAAATTAACATATCCATAACCACCAAAAGTTTCCTTATATTCATTTCTTTTTTTAAAAAAGATTTTTTGTTTTAAGATTTTATTTTTTTATTTGTCAGAGAGAGAGAGAGAGCACAAGCAGGAGGAGTGGCAGGCAGAGGGAGAAGCAGGCTCCCTGCTGAACAAGGAGCCCAATGTGGGGCTCGATCCCAGGACTCTGGGATCATGACCTGAGCTGAAGGCAGCTGCTTAACCAACTGAGCCACCCAGGCATCCCGAAAAGATTTATTTATTTTGAGAGAGAGAATGAGAGAGAGTGCCAGTCTGTGAGTGGGGGGAGGGGCAGAGGGAGAAGAGAAAGAGAATCTCAAGCAGACTCCCCGCTGAGTGCAGAGCCAGGATGCAAGGCTTGAGATCATGACCTGAGCAGAAATCAAGAGTCTGACAGTTAACAGACTGAGCTACCCAGGCGCCCCTCCTTATATTCTTTTTTATTTTTAAGTTATGTTAATCACCATACATTACATCATTAGTTTTTGATGTAGTGTTCCATGATTCATTGTTTGCGTATAACACCCAGTGCTCCATTCAGTATGTGCCCTCTTTAATACCCATCACCAGGCTAACCCATCCCCCCACCCCCCTCCCCTCTAGAACCCTCAGTTTGTTTCTCAGAGTCCATAGTCTCTCATGGTTCGTCTCCCCCTCCAATTTCCCCCCCTTCGTTTTTCCCGTCCTACTATCTTCTTTTTTTTAACATATAATATATTATTTGTTTCAGAGGTACAGGTTTGTGATTCAACAGTCCTACTTCCCTTTTCTTCCCACTCTCCTTGATGTCCCCAGGCAACCACTCAACTGCTGTCACTGTAGATTATTTTGCACTTTCTAGAACTTTATATAAATGGAATAATACAGTATACATTCTCTTTTCATTTGGCCTCTTTCACTCAGGATAATTATTTTGAGATTTATTCTTGCTGTTTCATAAGTCAATAATTTTTTTTCTGAGTTATATTCTGCTTCTCCGTATATGAAAATTAGTTTATATGTCCACCTGTGATGGATATTTGGGTTGTTTTTAGTTTTGGCTATCACAAATGCCCCTTCTAGCATTCTTGTATTAGTGTTAACAGAATTTATTTTTGTCCATAATTTTATTTTTGACCTATTATATCATTATATTTAAGTTGTGATTTTTATAGGCCGTATACATTTGGACTTTGCTTTTTTATTTATTATTTATTTGTTTATTATCATGCACAGTATTTTATTGCATTTTAGCCATAAAAGCCATTAAAGGAGATAAAAATGGAATCATAAAAAGTACTCAATCCAAAAAAGGACAGAAAGAGAGGGGGAAAAAGAAAAAAGAACAGATAGGACAAATATAAAATGGGAAACATGGGACAAATAGCTTGGGGACATCTATCCCAATCTGTTTTTTACTTATTGAAGTATAGTTGACACACAATGTTACATTAGTTTTGGGGGTACAACATAGTAATTTAAAACTCTATACCTTATGCTTTGCTCACCACAAATGTAGCTATTACAGTACCATTGACTATATTTCTTATGCTGTACCTTTAATCCTACTGACTTATTCATTCCATAACTAAAAGCCTGTACCTCCCACTCCCCTTTATCCCATCTGCCCACCCTTCTCCCCTCTGGTAACCACCAGTTTGTTCTCTGTATTTATGAGTGTATTTCTGCTTTTATTGTCTGTTCATTTGTTTGTTTTTTAGATTCTACATATAAGTGAAATCATATGGTATTTGTCTTTCTCTGTCTGACTTATTTCACTTAGCATAATACCCTCTAGGTCCATATGTTGCAGATGGCAAGATCTCATTTCTTTTTATGGCTGACTGATATTCCATTGTGTGTGTATATGTATATATATGTATTCCATATATTCCATATTCCATATATATATATATATATATATATATATATATATATATATATGTACCCCTCCCCATTGTATATTCTTGCCTCCTTTGTTGTAGATTAATTCACCATATAAACATGAGTTTATGGGGCGCCTGGATGGCTCAGTTGGTTAAACGTCTGACTCTGGGTTTTGGCTCAGGTCATGATCTCATGGGTTGTGAGACTGAGCCCCGAGTTGGGGTCCTCACTCAATGGGCAGTCTCCTTGAAGATTCTCTCCCTCTACCCCCCCACCACTCATGCATGCTCTCTCTCTCTCTCTCTCTCAAATAAACAAATAAATCCTTAAAAACAACCAAAAAAATGAGTTTATTTCTGGTCTCTATTTTGTTCCATAATCTGTGTGTCTGCTTTTGTGCCAGTACCATACTGTTTTGGATATTATAGCTTTATAATATATCTTGAAATCTGGGATTGTGATACCTCCGGCTTTGTTCTTTTTCAAGATTGCTTTGGTTATTCAGGGTCTTTTGTTATTCCACACAAATTTAATATTATTTGTTCTAGTTTTGTGAAAAATGCTGTTGGTATTTTGATAGGGATTGCATTGAATATGTAGATTGCTTTGAGTAGACTGGACATTTTAACAAATATTAATTCTTCCAACCCATGAACATGGAATATCGTTCCATTTGTTTGTGTCATCTTGAACTTCAGTAATGAATGTTCTATAGTTTTCAGAGTACAGGTGTTTCACTTCCTTGGTAAAGTTTATTCCTAGGTATTTTATTCTTTTTGTTGCAATTATAAATGGAATTTTTTTCTTAATTTCTTTCTGCTACTTTGTTATTAGTGTGTAGAAATGCAACCAGTTTCTGTATATTAATTTTATATTCTGCAATTTTACTGGTTCATTTATTACTTCTAACAGTTTTTTGGTGGAGTCTTTAGGGTTTTCTAGATATAGTATTATGTCATCTAGAAATAGTGACAATTTTATTTCTTTCTCATCAATTTGGATGGGGCCTTTTTTTTTTCTTTTTCCTGTCTGATTGTAGACCTACAATCTGACAATCTCTGCCTTTTAATTTGGTGCTCAGACCATCTACATTTAATATGGTTATTGATATAGTTAGGTTTAAATCTATCATTTTGCTATTTGTCCCATGTTTCCCATTTTATATTTGTCCTATCTGTTCTTTTTTCTTTTTCCCCCTCTCTTTCTGTCCTTTTTTGGATTGAGTACTTTTTATGATTCCATTTTTATCTCCTTTAATGGCTCTTTAGATACAACTCTTTGTTTTGTTATTTATTGCTTGTTTTGGGTTTGTAGTATATACATCTTTAACTTCTCATCATCTACCTTCAAGTGATATTATATCACTTCACTTGTAGTATTAGAACCTTATAATTAGTGTACTGCCATTTCTCTTTTGGCTTTTGTGGTATAGTTATCATATATTTTACTTTTTCATGTGTTATAAACCTTACACTACATTTTAAAAATTTAAATTGTCAATATCTTTTTTAAATTTTAAATATAAAAATATGTTTGTAAGATATAAGAAATGTATGTTTAGGGGTGCCTGGGTGGCTCAGTCAGTTGAGCGTCTGACTCTTAATCTTAGCTCAGGTCTTGATCTCAGGGTCATGATTTCAAGCCCCACCCTGGGCTCTGCACTGGGCATGGAGCTAACTTAAAAGAAAAAGAAAGAGAGAGAGATGTATGTTTAGTCATATAATTGCTATTTCTGATGCTCTTCATTACTTTATCTTAGATCCTTATTTCAATCTCATATTATTTTGCTTCTTCCTGAAGAGTCTTCTTTACTGTACTTGTACTGGTGGTCTGCTAGTGATCCAGCTTTTGTATATCTGAAAGTCTTTATATTACCTTCATTTTTGAAAGATATTTTTGCTGTATATAGAATTCTAGGTTGACAGGTTTGAGGGAATTTTTTAGTACTTTAAAGATGAGAGTCCACAGTCTTCTCACATGCATTGTTTACACTGAAGAATCTGCTATCATCCTTATCTTTGTTCTTATGTACATAATATTTTCCCCCCTCTGGCTGTTTTAAGACTTCTTCCTTTTCTCTGATTTTGAACAATTTGATTATGATGTACCTTAGTGTAGTTTTCTTTATGCTTTTTGTGCTTGGGATTTGTTTTGCTTCTTAAATCTCTGAGTTTATAGGTTTTTTTTAATCAAATTGGGGAAAATTTCATCCTTTATTTCTTAAAATGTTTTTTGTCCCCCACTCTCTTCCCTCCTTTAGGGATTCCACTTACACATATAGTAGGCCATGTGAATTGCCCCACATATCACTGATACTCCAATTTTTTTTTTCAGTCTCTTTTCTTTGATTTTGGATAGTTTCTATTATTATGTCTTCAAGTTTACTAATCTGCAATGTCTAACCTGCTGTTAATCCCATCCAGTGTATTTTTCATCTCATAAATTATAATTTTCATCTCTGGAAGTTAAGTTTGAGTCTTTTTTTTTACTATCTTGCATATTTCATTGTATTTTTGAACATTTGGAATACAGTTATAACTGTGTTAATGTTCTTTTTTTTTTTTTAAGATTTTATTTATTTATTTGACAGAGAGGGACACAGCAAGAGAGCGAACACAAGCAGGGGGAGTGGGAGAGGGAGAAGCAGGCTTCCCGTAGAGCAGGGAGCCCGATGCGGGGCTCGATCCCAGGAGCCTGGGATCATGACCTGAGCCGAAGGCAGACGCTTAATGGCTGAGCCACCCAGGCGCCCTGTGTTAATGTTCTTATCTGTTAATTCTAAAATCTGTCAATCTGGATCAGTTTTAATTGATATTTTTAATTGAAATTTTTATTAATTGTAGATTCATATGCAGTTGTGAGGAGTCATACAGAGAAATCCCCTGTGCCCTTTACCCCCTTTTCCCTGATGGTAACACCTTGTAAAACTAGTAAAATATCGTAGCCAGAATGTGTTGACACAAAGCACTGATCTTGCTCAGATTTCCCTAATTTTACTTGTATTCATTTGTGTGCTGTGTATTTTTAGATCTGTACCATTCTCTCCCATGTTTAGGTTCTTTCATCCACCACCACAGTCAAGGTACAGTTCCATCACCACAAGAATCCCTCTTCTTGTCTTTTTATAACCAAACCCACTTCTATCTTGCCCCCACCTTACCCCCATCCCTACCCCTGCAACAACTAATCTGTCCTCCATTTCTAAAATTTTGTCATTTCAGGGGCTCCTGGGTGGCTCAGTCAGTTATAATTTTGTCATTTCAAAAATGTTAAATAAATGGTCTCCTATAATATATAACCTTTGGGGACTGGCTTTTTTCACTCAGTATAGTTCCCTGGAAGTTCATCTAAGACTGAATGATTTTTCACCTCACTATGTGTTTTATTTTTCTGCTGCTTTCCATGTGTGATAATTTTTTTAAGATTTTATTTATTTATTTGAGAGAGAGAGAGAATGAGAGAGAGAGAGAGAGAGTATGAATAGGGGGAAGTGCAGAGAGAGAGGCACAAGTAGACTCCCTGCGAACAGGGAGCCTGACAAGGGGCTCAATCCCAGGACCCTGAGATCGTGACCTGAGCCAAAATCAGAGCTTAACCGACCAAGCCACCCAGGTGCCCCCATGTGTGATGATTTTTATTTGATGCTAGACATTGTGAATTTTCTCTGTTGGGTCCTGGGTATTTTTGTATGCATTTAAATATTTTTCAGGTTTGCTCTGGATTGCAGTTAAATTACTTGGAAATAATAATTTGATCCTTTCAGGTCTTGCTTTTAAAACTCATTAGGCAATACCAAAAAGTGTTTTATCTAAGTCTACCTATTCCCCACTACTAAGCAAGACCTTCTGAGTATTCTATCTTATATCTCATGAGTTATGAAGTGTTTTAGTTCCCAGCCCAGTGTGTCAAGTGCATTTGCTTTATCCTTTCAGGGAATTCTTTCCTCAGCCTCAGTTAGTTTCCTCATTGCATTCACTGCCCAGTACTATGCTAAATATTCAAAGGGAACCCTCTGGGGCACCCGGCTGGCTCATTTCATAGAGCATGTGACTCTTAATCTCAGGGTCATGAGGTCAAGCCCCATGTTGGGCATAGAGCTTACTTTAAAAAATAATAAAGTACAGGTCAGGTCCTATATTTAAAAAAGTGGGGGGGACCGTCTGCAGATCTCTGCATTTCTTTCTCTCTGCAACTCTTCTCCAGTACTCTGTCCTGAAAAACACACACTGCCTTGGTCTCCCCTGACCCTTTGAGCTCCAACTGGGTTCACCCTCTCTGCACATAGACTGGAAACTCACTCAAGGCAATAAGTTAAGGCAGTTATAGGGCTCCTCTCCTTTGTTTCCTGGTTGTCTCCTTTGATTGCCTGGTGTCTGGTGTCTTTAAAAAAAAAAATTGTTTCATATATTTTGCCTGTTTTTTTTCTGGGTGGGCGTTCTTTCAAGCAAGAGGGCAAATCTCACCCCTATTATTCCATCTTGACTGGAAGCCAAAAGTACTTTATGATTTATTCTTGATCAGATAAATTTTTTCATTTTGACATAGATTTATTCTCTTTTTTCAAGAAAATAGAAACAAATTGAAATTTAATTTTCTTTCAATTTCATTTTATTATTGCAGTTGTTTGCCCAAGTATCCCTTAATCTTCATGTTCCAATTATAACTTTAAAAGTACCTTTTATATCTTTAGGATTTTTCTAAACTCCACTTCATTCTGGATTTGATAAACTTTTTGATATTTTTCTCAGATGCCTTTTCATTTTTCCCTCCCTTCTACACTTCTTCCTTCTTTCCATTCAATTAATATTTATTGAAGGCCTATAATGTGCCACATGCTATGCTAAGCACTGAGGATAATGCCATGAAAAGGATAGACAAAGTCCTTCCTCTCTTGCTGAAATTCTAGTGATGGGAGAAAGGCAATAAACACATAAACAGTAATTTTATTTAAGTTATGAATATATGCTACGAAGAAAATAAACAAGATGACATTTTAAGGTGATATTGGAGCTCAAATATTAGAAGAGTTAGAACAAAGAACAGCAACTTCAAAAGCCCAAAGTAAAAAATAAGTTTGACATATTCAGGGAACAGAAAAAAGGACATGACTGGAGAGACACTTATAAAATGTGGTCAGGGAAAGACACTCACAAAATGTGGTAGTCAGAGGTCAAATCACACAAGGTCTTGAAGGCTCAATCAGGTTTATCTGCCTTTCCTTTTGCCTTTTATACACAGCCTCTTTATACCTAAGCAATGTAGAAAGCTGCCTGTACAACACCTTGAGCTTCTACACATTTCTCTCTGGTTTCTTATCTTTGGGCTTAGGCTGTTTGTATGGCTATGGTCAGAATGTTCTTTTTTTTAATAACTTCAAAATCTTTTTTGCATTCCTTATAATAGATGCTTACAATGCACTTTTACCTCTTTGAATACTTTGAAATATGCTTTCCAAAGTCTAAAATACCTAGGTAACCACTCCCAATGTGCACGTCCTAGACTATTACAATTCCCCAGATAACATGACCCATTTCTCCAATTATTCCAATTGTGCCTATTATTATTCAGTTAAATACAAAGAAGTAGTTTTAAGAGGCCGTTGTGAATAGGCATCCAAAATTTTGTCAGCTTTTATCACAAAGACTTCTAGCAGATTGCTTCTACCAGTCCATTCTTAACACAGCTAAAAGGAAATACCTTCCTCAAGTGCAGTTAGGGTCTTGTCACCCCTCTGCTTAAACTCTTCTGTTGCTTTCCCATTGCAGTTAAAATAAAATAAAATGCAAAACATGATTATGAATAAGGTGGCCCTACATTGTTCCTTCCTTGCCTGTTTCTCTAACTTCATCTCGTGCCACTCCCCCTTTCCCTCATTACACTCCAGCGACATCAATCTTAACTTCCGTTCTAGAACACACCCAGCTCATGTCCAGCATGCTGTTTCCTTTGCCTGGAATACTTGTGTCCCCCGCCCCAGATTCTTATGGCCAGTTTCTTTCTCATCCTTCAGGCCTCTCAAATTTCACCTCCTCAGAGAGGACTCCCCTTGTCTCTGAAGGAGATCTCTCCTTCCACCCCAGCCCCCCCATCCTTGTTTTCTCTTAGGCCCTTGTTTATTTCTTTCATAGCACTTAACATGACCTGCAGTTACTTTATGTATTTGCTTATTGGTTTATGTTGTGTTGCCACCACTACAATGTAAGCCTCCCAAATGCAATGTCCCCAGTGCCTAGAACTAGGTCTGATATGTAGTAGGCCAAGGAAGGATTTAAATAATTTCATTTGAGTTCATACCTGGTTGAGTTTTTTGGATGAGTGAATGAATGAATAAATATATTAGAAAGCAGATCATAAAGTTTCAGAATAAAATTCACTTTATGACCAAGATTTTCTTTAATACGAAAGTATTAAAAAGTCCAATGAGGGAAAAAAAGACAGGTATTGTAAAATTCTCATTATCCAAATTACTAATTCACTGTGACCCAATTACCCTTGTGCATCTATTGATGAACAATGAAAAAGATTAACATCAACATCATCTCAAAACATGCATTTTTGCTAAATATAATTTCGTTTTTAATTTTTTATGGTATCTTCTTTTGTATTTTGTAAGATTAATGAAAATTTTCAGTGGCTCTTCTATATATATTAAAATGTATTTATATGACTCTTTATATATATGAAGTAGAGGAATTTTCTTTAAAAAATAAAACTTATGTAGTAGTGAGCTGTTTGGCAATGTTTGATATAAAACCATGGTTGAAAATATGAAATGGTACAGAATATTATCTCTTTATTATTCAGTATTAGTCATATAATACAGGTAAATCATAGTGCTTGTATTATAATATCCTGGCATTTTTTTTAGTGATTTCATCTGTTGAAGTGTTCATGATTAAAATATAAAAATTATTACTGCAGTTGTCTATTGAAGTGTTCATGCTTGAAGCATTAAAATTATCATTGCAGTCATATCTTCAGATTTATCTATTAATTGTTTATTACTAGTAGGAAATGACCTGGTAGTCTAAATTTGAAGTTTGCTTGAGGGTTTCAGGATTATTTTCTTACAAATATGACAAACTCCTTTTATTTGTCCCTCTTGTTTTTAGTGTAAAAATTCATAGCTATATTTTGTAGTTGTCTGCTGTGCTTAGTAGATGATTTATTTGTCAAATGCTTTCTGATTCTAATTTAGATATCTTTCTGACCAATATAATGAATCAATAACTAGTAATACTGCTCAGCTACTGAGCTAAATTAATATATGCTCCGTGAAGCTATGTTACCTTTTTTAGATACTTTGTAAGTCAGTAGAGACTAATGTATTAGCTGATAGGTTAATCTGAGTCATTAGTTTATTAGCTGATTGGTTAATCTGAGTCATTAGTATCCATCTTGAAAACTATAAAAATAAAAATATTAAAGCATATTCTAATTGGAAGTTTAAAAACAAAAAGCTACAATAAGGAGTAAAATCTTCAAATGGTACCTATGGTTAGAACTAAAAAAAGCTTTATTTTTTTATTCTGTTCCTTTGCCTGTGTTTTAAGTTGCCATGGAAATTTTTTCATTAACATTAGATTGATTTGCCCAGAAATGAAATTGCTTGCATCATCTTATCTCCCCATGTTCCTAAAGCCTCCTAAGCCAACTTTAGTGTTTTAGAGTCCCAGCTGGTCCCGATGCCCAAGTTTCTCCCATGCTGAGTATTCTTAAAACTCAAATATAATACATTGATGTGTTCGTTGTTAGTATTAAGGTCACTGTCCTGTTTTCATTCTTGGTCCCCCAAAAATTCTTTTAAGCATTTTAAGTCATCGAGGAAAAACTTTGAATTATAAGCTAAAGAATGCTAAGGAAATTTACATAATAAAAACAAAGTCAAATGCTTTTATAAAAGCTTATGTTAGCATTTTAGGCCCTTTTGCTATAAAATATTAAAGTCCATGGTAACGAACATAGAAAACCAGTATTTAATATGAGTAATTGAACTTCATACGCCTCTGTTATGTGTTAAAATTTATGCCTAAGTCAGTTCTTGAAAGTAGAACTTTGTGACCATTGCCGAAAATAAACATAATTCTCTTCTAAGTACTTGATTGCTTCATGCCACTTAAGTGAAGCTCCCAAGTGATTTCCAAAAAAGTTTGGAGGAATTGTACCATGTATTATTCATTTTTGAGAACTTATATAGTGGGTACTCAATACATGTTTGTTTGAATTAACATGTAATTTTAGTCTCTGAAGATTAAGATACAAAGATTATTTTTACTAAGACCACCCAAGGAAGGAAAGGTTGGAAATTCATGGTATTTTATGTAAAAGGGAATCCAATTTCAGCATCTATAGATACTAAAAGTACTACAACGTTATGTGTGATATTTAAATGTCACCTAAATGTTTTTACACTTAGAATATGTTCTTCAACTTGCTTTTCTTCACTTGACAGTATGTCTTAGAAATCTTTCCATATCACTTATAGAACTACCTCTTTTAAGTGTTGTATTATCTTCCATATTATAAATGTTATATTATTTATTTACCTATTCTCTAATTAAAAGGCATTCAGGTTGTTTTGTGTTTTTCATTCTAATGAATTAGTGCTACTGTGAATATCATCTTACATAATTCTTTGTGCACAAATTTGATTATTTTTCCATACATGATGAAGAAGGATTGCTGTGTGAAAAGATATGCATGTTTTAAATTCATATCGATACTGATACATTACCCTCCTAAAAGGAGGTACCAGTTTGTCCCTCTACCAGTTTATGACACTAGTTTTCCCATACTCAACCAAACTTGATATTACCAATATTTTAAAAATGTTTACATGTCTTATGAGTGAAAAGTGATACTTCCTTATTGCTTTATTTTGCATTTTCTGATTACTACTAAGATTGAGCATCCTTTCTTAAATTTACTGGCCTTTTGCTTTACCTCTTCTCAGCATATCCATATTTACTGTCCATTTTTCTTTTGGGCTTCTTATCTCTTTATTACTGATTTTAGAAGCTCTTTATACATTCCAGATATTAAGGCTTTGACTGTTAACTATCTTGTGAATATTTTCCTCAGCCTATCAATTATTTTTTAAGTTTTTTGGTGATTCTTTTGCTGAATGGAGGTTTTAAATTTCAATATAGTCAAATTGAGCAGTCTTTTTCATTATGGCATTTGGTTTTCATCTCTTTTAGAAGGCCTCCATAAATATGGCACAAATAAACATATTCTTTTATATTGTCTTAATGCATTTATATTTTAGTTTGATTTAGTGTTTTTTATTTAAGTCTTGAATCATCTGGAATATGTTTTGTGAATTACATGAGTCATGGAAGTAACTTATTTTTCTTCCAAGTGGGTACCCAATTGTCCCAACTCTATGTATTGAATTGACCTTCTTTTTCTACAGAATTAAAGTGACACCTGTATGATGAACTAAATTTGCATATCTATAGGTTTATTGGTGGCCACTCCCTTTTATTACACTACTTACCTATTCTCGCATCAATACTACAACTTTTTATTTATTTTTAATTTTTTTAAGATTTTATTTATTTATTTTAGAGAGAGGGAGAGAGTGAGAGCAGGGGGAGGGGCGGGAGCGGGAGGGACAGGAAGAGGGGGAAAGAATCTCAAGCAGACTCTGCACTGAGCAAGGAGCCTGACACCAGGCTCGATCTCACAACCCTGAGATCACAACCTGAGCTGAAACCAAGAGTCAGATATTTAACTGACAGAACCACCCAGGTGCCCCAATACTACAGCTTTTTAATATAATTTACTATTAGATAGGGTAATTATCCCTTTCTCGTTTTTGTATGTTGGTTTTATACCCAACTATCCTCTAAATATCTTTGTCATTGGTTCTAATAATTTTTCAGTGTGAGCTTTCTGAATAAATGACCACATTGACTTCAAGTACTGACAGTTTTATTTCTTTATTTCTATTAACTGTATCTCACATAGTAGTTGTTTGTCTCGCTAAATATGCAAAACCAATTCCTTAGTCAATATTCAAGACCAATCCCATTTTACATAAATACCTATAAAGGGACCCATTTCTATCAACTTCTCCAGAAGGTTTTACCTTCTCTAGCTGTTCCCCCTCTCAAATTCCATCCTTCTCCATTGTGCAAGATGGATTAAAGTTATTTTTCTCAATTTCTATAGCCTCCACATCTTTCTTTTCCTTCTTTCTTTCTTTCTTCCTTTCTCCCTTCTTTTCTTTCTTTCTTTCTAAATATTCTTTACCTTAAATTTGAGTTATTCCAACCCATATATGAGGCTGAGGGAGTTAGGCGAAGTAAGGAAGAGATTCAAAAGTACAGTAGCCCTTTATAGTAACCTTTTCTGACCTTATGCAGAATTTTACTTTGCCCTTTATTTATTTAAGCATTTAATCACTTTGCCTTATAATTTTCATGAGGCTATATTTTATCTCCCCAACATTTTAACTGCTTCAGGTCAGACTATTTCTCCTGCCTTTTATCTACTTATATTTCCTTTCCTCCTTCCCTTATACCTGTACTGCATGTTCTTTAACTTCATATAGACCTTTATTCCAGTTTAGATTCTGTTTTCCATATCCTCATTAACACATTTGCCATATCTCAAACTTCATTGCCCCTCTTTCTTTTGCTCACCCATCTCCACAACCCTGGTCCTATTTTACTTTTGCTTGTGTTTTCCCTACATTTTTTTTTAAGATTTTATTTATTTATTTGAGAGAGAGAGAGACAGATAGTGACAGAACAGGGTGGAGCGGGAGAAGCAGGCTTCCCGCTGAGCAAGGAGCCCAACGCTGGGCTCGATCCCAGGACCCTGGGATCATGACCTGAGCCAAAGGCAGACGCTTAACCTACTGAGTCACCCAGGCTCCCGTTTTCCCTATATTTTTAAAACTTTTTATTTTGAAATGATTTCAGACTTACCAAGAAGTTATTATAGTTTATGTAAATTATCTATTTATTAGGTAATCTATTATCTATTTATCTATGTATCTATTTATTATCTACATGTACAAATTCAACAATTAACATTTTGCCATATTTACTTCATCATTCTCTCTCACACACACCCCTTGTGGGTATTTGTGTATATTTTTTAAGAACAGTTCGATATTAAATTGCAAATGTGGTATTTTCTGGTTTTGCTTTTTCCATGCCTATACTCAATAACCCAGAAATCCAACTCTGTTCATACTGCTGTCTTGCCTAATAAGGCATGTTCTGGCAAATAAGGTCACATTTTGGATTATGCTATAAATTTATGATCTGACCTCATATTGACTTTCAAGGCTGCCTATATATGAGTCACTGTTTTTCAAATTTGCAAACACAGGGGTATTTGGGGATATTATTTTCTTAAAATTTTCTATTAATTAATAAAAAATTAATTTCTATATTTATGAAAATTAATCAGATGATACATTCTATGTGATTTCAGTTATTTGGAATCTTTGAGATTGTCTTTATGGCCAGTTATTTTTATTTATTTACCAAATATTTACATAATACTTACTATGGTCCAAGCACTAAGTACTTAACAAATCTGTTTGTTTTTTTTTTTTAAAGATTTTTTTTATTTATTTATTTGAGAGAGAATGAGAGACAGAGAGCATGAGAGGGAGGAGGGTCAGAGGGAGAAGCAGACTCCCTGCCGAGCAGGGAGCCCGACGCGGGACTCGATCCCGGGACTCCAGGATCATGACCCAAGCCGAAGGCAGTCGCTTAACCAACTGAGCCACCCAGGCGCCCAACAAATCTTTATTTATTCAATTTGCTCAACACTATGTGGTAGATAAGATTATTATCTTCATTTTGCAGATGAGGAAACTGAGGGACAGAAATGTAACATACCCTAAGTCTACACAAGTAAGAGAGCTGAAATTTTAATTCCACCAGTCTGGGTCCAGAATCTATGTTCTCAACCACCATACTGTGCTAATTTTTTCCATCTCATGTGCTCTTTTTTAAAATATGCATTTATAATTCTTACTGATTTGTATAATCTTCTGCGTATTTCTTTTAGATTGAGCATTTTTTTTTAATGGGGAAAAAGTGTTTATTGAGGTAAATGATGCAAGTTTTAATTGATGAAAATAAAAATCTATAACAAAATAGAAACAGTGATCAATCTCCATCTATCTATATTATAACTCAAAATATGAGTTGAAATTTTATAAGGATAAATTCATAGAAATGTGCTTTTTTTGACACTTAGATACACTGCTATGAGTTTAATCTGTGAGTTTATACAGAAATTTGTAATTAGTGAATAATTAATTTCAAAGCAGATACACACAATATATCTAACAAGATAAACCTAACAGAGAAGAAATGAGGCTGGTCCCCTAGCCTATGGTTCTACCCATAGGAGACTGCTTAGTCAAAATTATTTTCCTTTATTAAATAATTTTAATTCTAGGTATCTATGCAAAACCAATCACTAAAAATGTAGAAAATTGACCCAGCATTGTCAGTTCTAGCATTATTCACCTGGCATAAATTGGAAGCAGTATAAAAGTTTAACATTAATGAAATGAATTATGATGTACACATATGATATAATAATATAAATTTATCATTCTCATATCATATTTATAATAAGTTATAAATAATATATTCATTAAAATAATTACATAGAAACAAAAATGTTTAATGGCCTGATACCACATTAAAAATAATATAAAGTGGAAAATTAGGATATAACAGCATAATCTCAGTTACATAAAGACAAATTTACAGTTATTCTAGAAAATCTAGACTGGAAAGACATACTGGCATATTAATAATGATATTCTCTAGATGTTGTGATTTTAACTTTGTACTTTCTTAAGATATTCCCTAATTTTCTATAACATATGGATCTTTCTTTTTTAATGAAAAGGAAAATTTAATGCAATGAGTTAGGAGAAAGGGGAACCCTCCTACACTGTTGGTGGGAATGCAAGCTGGTGCAGCCACTCTGGAAAACAGTATGGAGGTTCCTCAAAAAGTTGAAAATAGAGCTACCCTATGACCCAGCAATTGCACTACTGGGTATTTACCCCAAAGATACAAATGTAATGATCTGAAGGGGTTGGCACCCCAATGTTTATAGCAGCAATGTCCACAATAGCCAAACTATGGAAAGAGCCAAGATGTCCATCAATAGATTGAGCATTTTGTGTAGTTGTAATCATTTATATCTTTATTAATTTCTTGCCTATGTGATTTATCAGTTTCTGAGAAATGTATGTTGACTGTGGATTGATTACTTTCTGATTGTAATTCTGTCATTTTTTGGTGTTAATTATTTTTAGGATATTGTTAAGTATATCTGTTTTCAGAGTTTATTTCTCACTAAAGATTCTTCATTCAATAATTATATAATAACTTCTTTATCAGTATGTTTCTAAAATAATGAGAATCAAAAGAAAATAGACCTTCAATCCCAAACAACTTCATCATTTCAAAATGAATTCATACTCTCAGTCACAAATATTGCTTTTGTAACAGTAATAGAGAAGGCCCCTTATCCATCACAATCTGAACCCGTAGTTGATTTATTAATTGAAAAGATGTGTTAAAGCAAAGAGTCATTAAAAAATACTTACAATTAAACATTTCAATCTGTAATCTATAAATATACATTCAGTCAATAATCTTTTTATTTTTTTAAGTTTTTATTTAAATTCTAGTTAGTTAATATACAGCATAATATTAGTTTCAGGTATACAGTTTGATGATTCAGCACTTATATACAACACCCAGTGCTCATCAGAAGTGCGCTCCTTAATCTGATCACCTATTTAACCTATCCCCCCCCCGCCCCCCTCCCCTCTGGTAACCATCAGTTGGTTTTCTATAGTTAAAAGAGTAGTCAGCAATCTTTTTAGATCAAAACCTTTCCCTATGAGTTTACTTGTTGGAGTACAGCAGTGTCTTTATACCAATGTGGTTTGCTTTTGTTTTTATTTTTTTAACTTTGGAGAGGAACGAGAATTCAAAGACATTTGCAAGATAATCTGAATACAGAATTACTCAAGATTTTTAGGGTTGCCCCCCCCACACCCAAGATTCTCCACTCTCTCATCCTATTTGACCTCATTTTTAGGAGGCTGATATTAAACATTATGCCTTCAACTTAATTTTCACAGAAACAGTCATTCTCTTTTTATACTTACATTCCATTAGTTTACAAAATATTTTTTTTAAAAGATTTTATTTATTTATTTGAGAGAGAGAGACTGAGAGAGAGAGCACATGAGAGGGGGGAGGGTCGGGAGGGTCAGAGGGAGAAGCAGACTCCCCGCCGAGCAGGGAGCCCGATGCGGGACTCGATCCAGGGACTCCAGGATCATGACCTGAGCCGAAGGCAGTCACCCAACCAACTGAGCCACCCAGGCGCCCTACAAAATATTTTTTTAAATTCCCAAATTACACCAGCAAGTGTTATTAACTCAGACAGCTTTGGAAACAACACAACTAATATTGGAAAGTATACAACTCAAATGGTAAGAGCAGAGGTAAACATTTGTCTGTTTTCAAATAGAAATGCTGTTTTGATTAATTGATTGATTTGTTTAAGTGGAGGTCAGTTAAGAGAGTTTCCTCTGTAGTTCAAATCAGAATATGTTCCTCAAGTAAATAATGGCAAAATTACTGACAAGTTAATCTCCATCTGACAGATGTCATTGTCAGCAAATGACTACATAGGAATGAGATTGCATTTATAAGTTAAGAAACCTATAGACCATGGAGCACCTGGGTGATTCAGTCGTTAAGCATCTGCCTTTGGCTCAGGTCATGATCCCAGGGTCCTGGGATCGAGCCCCACGTCGGATTCCCTGCTCAGCGGGAGGCCTGCTTCTCTCTCTCCCACTCCCGCTGCTTGTGTTCCCTCTCTCGCTGTATCTCTCTGTGTCAAATAAATAAATAAAATCTTAAAAAAAAATAGATACCTATAGACCAGCAATTCTTATGTTAGAATGTCATGGATTTATGATACCAAAACTTTTTTGAGCTTATATACATAGAGATTCACCCTATACAAGGAAAATGGACATATTTTTTAAAAGCTATATTCATACTTCCTAACACAATTCTCCACTTCAATCTAATCAGGCTTTTTCCTGTTCCATGAGTGTCTTACCTCAGTAAACACATATGAGATTGAGTTGAAAAAATTGAAGTCATCTTTATGAAGTCTCTCTCACTTTTCTAGCTTAGGTAGAAATGATAGAATTGGATGGACCAGAAGAATATCCAGCTCAGAAGAGATTCTTCAAAGTTTTCCAAATGTTGGATGCAAATTTAAATTTTAAAAATATATTAACACTGTAATAAAAGTAGCATGTGCATTCAAAGTGTGTTATACCAAGTTGTAAACACATCATGAAACAAACACGTAAACACATCATGAAACAAACACATAAACACATCATGAAACAAAAATAAACCATGCTATTAGTTTATATTTTTATGGACTGCTGACTGAAGTTTTATACCAATATTCATATACATATTTGAACTTCTTATGAGTATGCATTTTTATTTTTAAGCTTTTAGCTGAGCTTTTTAAAAACTTGAGTTCATTATGATATGTCCAAATTAGGTTATATAAGCAAGAGCATTGCTGCAGCATGTATGCCTCATTGAATAATTACAGACTCGACATAGGGGCATCTCTCTTCCATGTATCCTTATCACTCCTTAACAGTTTTGCAATGGCAAATTAATATGATAATATTGTATTAAGGAAGTTTTCTTGCTTAATTTTAGTTTTGAGTATTTCTTGCCATATTTCACATTTATGCCCAGAAACATGAGTAATGATGAGATATACTCATTCAGTCTTAGAAACAAGATTTTCTTTACTCTTCCTTCCTTCAAGCTTCTAGACCATTTTAATTGCAGAGATCTTAATGTTGCCAAAGCCAAATTCACTATTTTGTTTTATTTTATTTTTTTAAGATTTTATTTATTTATTTGACAGAGAGAGAGCAAGAGAGGGAACACAAGCAGGGGGAGTGGGAGAGGGAGAAGCAGACTTCCTGCAGAGCAGGGAGCCTGATGTGGGGCTCGATCCCAGGACCCTGGGATCGTGACCTGAGCTGAAGGCAGACACTTAACGACTGAGCCACCTAGGCGCCCCCAAATTCACTATTTAAAAAAAAAGAAAGGTTGCCTTTGGCAATCACTTTTCTGTGGTAATCAGAATTGTATCAATATTAGAAAGCCAAAACAAAGTACAAAAATGACGCTTTTGAAGATGATTTAAAATGGCAACTGTCACCTGTATCTCTTGACTTCATACTTTTTACTAATCAAAATAGTGCCTTATTTTTATTGATGGATTTTAATAAGTAATATTATAATTTGGTCTTACACAATGAATTATTACCAGTAAGTCTTTTTTCTGTTTTATATAATGGAGATTTCATTAGATTTCATTAGATAAATTAGATAAAAGAGACCTACACCTAAAATAATTTGAAAAATACTGATCTAGTCCAAGCCATTAATTTTACAAATTGAAAAATTAAAGCTCAGGTTAAGTGTCTTACTCAAAGTTATATACAGCTAGAAAGTTTCAGATTCCACACTTCCTAACCATTAGCTCACTGTTCTATCATTTGTTACCTCATCTCTGAGTTTCTATAGTACATTTAGTTTGTATATAAGCATTCATTTTATTTACTCAACAAGTTATTCTCTGTGTGCCAGGCACTCTTGTAGGCACTGCAGACAGTCCCCGAATTTAGAAATTGTACTGAAAATAGAATAAGAGAAAAGTAGATTCTATTCAGCCTCCATTTGATTTTGGTTGAATACACACCTGCAATTAGCCACCTTTATATATCACTGGGTGGTTTTAACATATTACTAAACAAGAACTTTGCTATTTTATGATTATAGTTTAGGGGAGTAAAAAAGTTCTTTAGCATTTTGAAAGGTGGGAAAAACAAATAATTCAACTCAAAGCACATTGTTTGCATACCATGTACCTGGTAATGTGTTTGGGAACCACAAAAACAAAGCTATATGAAACAAGGAATGTGTGTACATAAAACAGTGTGGTCAGCATGTAAACAGCACTATAGAATGAGAAAGGAATGAATAAGTAACTCTGAGCAGGAGGCTAGAGGGTTCTTCATGGAGTAGTTGACCCTAGAGTTTAAAGAGCACAAGGTTGCTTTAAGAATGCAGAAGGAAGGGGCGCCTGGGTGGCTCAGTCGGTTGAGTGTCTGCCTTCGGCTCGGGTCAGATCCCAGGGTTCTAGGATCGAGCCCCAGGATTCTAGGATCGAGCCCCCAGGATTCTAGGATCAAGCCCTCAGGATTCTAGGATCAAGCCCCCAGGGTTCTAGGATCAAGCCCTGTATCGGACTCCCTGCTCTGCTCCCTCTCCCTCTGCGTACCACTCTGCCTACTTGTGCTCTCTCTCTCTCTTTCTGTATGTGTGTGTGTATGTGTGTGTGTATGTGTGTGTGTTTTTTTTTTAAAAAAAAAAAAAAAAAAAGAATGCAGAAAGAAATCTTATGTCCAGGGAACAACATGTGCATGGGCATGGAGTTGTGAACAGTCCTGGCATTTCCATGAAAGTTTAATGCAGCAAACTACTAGGGTGTCTTGGGAGGAGTGGTGAATAAGCATTTTCAGACATCATTACATTGAAGAATGGAAGTAAGGAAATGTGAGGCCTTCTTATTTTGTACCCTGGGTATTCCTCATGCTTCTACCTACTTCTGTTCCTAGGTGTTAAGTTCTCTGAGAATACCAATGGTATTTTGTACTTCCCGATCTGACAGTGACGTGTGCAGTGCTGAGCATGACAAGGACTCAGTACATGCTTACTGATCAATTATGCTCATCATTCACTCAACAAATATTTTTGCCTCCATCATGTGTAAGGTTCTATACTTTGTGCTATGGGAAGTAAAAAAGTTGCGAGGCAGCCAGCTTTCAAGGAGTATTGAACCTAAAGCAAAAAATTATAGGGAATTTTGTCTGTTGTGCTGACTTATATGGCCATGTGCTCACAGAGCTTATGTTCTTGTCAGAGGAAATAACAAGAGGGTAAATGTTAAAAATATAGAGGAAATAACAATAGGGTAAATGTAAAATAAGTTAAACACTAAGGAGAAAAACAATAAAATAGGAAAGGGGGATATAAATTACCAGAGAGGAAAAGAGAAAGTAAAGTTATTTAATTTCTCTTGCCTCCATTTCCTTAATTCTCAAAAAGAAAAAATAATAGTACTTATTTATAGGGTTGTGACAAGGATTAAACGAGTTAACATATGTATGTATAAAATGCTCCATGCTGTTCCCAGAAGATGGTAGGAAGTCAGCTAATATTATTCATACATTTGTCTAGAATAGCTTTAGAAGAGTAGTCATCTTATTTTCATCACTTACGAACTTCTTTTATTGAAGGATATACTTCCAAATGGCTTTGAACTACTTTATATATAGGCTAAGACTCCCTCATCCATATCTTGCTCCTTTTAGCTTCTGCTTCCAATGCATTCACATCTAATAATACTTTCTTATTGAAGTGAATCATTGTCCTTCGATAGTATTTCTTCTAGAAAACAGTATTTGCTTATCTGGATGTCAGGTCACCGTTTTCTATTTCAGGCATGAGGCAGGCATCCAGATCTTCCTGTGGAAAATATTCATTAATGCTTTATCACTTATCCCATCTCAAGGTTAAAAGGTCTGACAAAATGAGACCTCTATGCTTGCTTACCAGCTTAAAAAATATATATATAATATTGGAATTGTTATTATCAGACAGAAATGTAAAATCTTTAATATTAATCTTTTGGAACTAAGATCATTTGCATGGATGAGGTGAAGTTGCAGGTCTCCTACTACCTTTCTTTGTCTAACTTCAGTGCATCCTTAAATGTATCCTGTGTCCCCCTTTCTCTGATCCCTGAAAACTAGACTAGCTCTTTTTTTTTTTTTTTTTAAGATTTTATTTATTTATTTGACAGACAGAGACAGGGAGAGAGGGAACACAAGCAGGGGAAGTGGGAGAGGGAGAAGCAGGCTCCCCACCAAGCAGGAGCCCAATATGGGGCTCGATCCCAGGACCCTGGGATCATGACCTGAGCTGAAGGCAGATGTTTAACGACTGAGCCACCCAAGCGCCCCTAAACTAGCTCTTTCTTTGTACTCCTTTAGCACTCCATATTTAGCCCTATTGTAGCCAGTGTCATTCAATGTTGTAATTACCTGTTTCCCTGATTGCCCCACTCCCTGCCCTCCACCTCCTAGGCATATATGCTCTTTATGTCCAGTTCCTTGGTATCCATTACTGTGCTTCACATGTAGTTGATACCCAGTAAATACTTAAAACACTTAATCTAATGTCTGGAGTACCTTGAATATATCAGGATTATAGGAACATAGTTATTTAATCTTGGTTCCATATCCCTTAGTTGCTCCTTTGTCCCTCCTGGCTGCTTTCTGAGGAAAAGTGATGCTCAAGCATATGTACACCATGTGCTATAAACATTCCCCTGTCCTGCTCTGGCCTAAAACGGAAAAGAAAAAAGAACAAGTAGGCTGGCTATCAGGAAATACCCAAAGATGGGGGAGCGCCCTGTGGAGTAATTATGGTCCTGGATGTGGTCCTTACTCTTCCAATTAAAAGAAAAAGTTGAGGGCACCTGGCTGGCTCAGTCAGTAGACATACGACTCTTGATCTCAGAGTCATGAGTTCAAGCCCCATGTTGGACATAGAGATTACTTTAAAAAATAAAGAAAATAAAGAAAAAGTTCATTTGCCATTGCTCTCATGGGTGATGGGCCTCTAGGTTCTGATACAGATCACCTGTATTTACAAGAATTTAACTTATAAGCCAAACATAACCCATTTGTCTGTTTATTTGCTTTCATTGACTGAAGTACTTGTACCTGATACCCAAATTATGAACTTAATGATATCAAAGCACCTATGAAATCCAACAAAAATCAGAAGGTTGTTCATTACCTGTGGAAAGAGAACAAAATGAGCTACACTGTCCCAAGGATTATTTTGCCCTGACTGAGAAAGAACCTTGTCAATGTCTCCTTGATGGCTAGGAGAAAATAGAGTAAGGAGTGATAAGGTCTCAAGTACACTTTTGAAAGTCCTTATAATTTTTTTTTTCTTATTTGCTGAAAGGAAACAATGTTAAAAGTCGAGGGGTGGCATTTTATAACTCAATAATGGTAATGTACAATTTGCTTCCATAATTCTTTGATCCCAAGATGAGTTCTTGAGATAATGCTAATGTGGTATTACTGATGATGGGGCTAAGAAAGAAGAGGCGATAGAAGATTAAAGTTGGGTGAGAATTCTGTTGTACCCTCTACCTCCTCTAACTCAAAAATCACCATGGTTTCAGTCCTCTCAATTTTATCAAGAAAATTAACTGTTTGCTGTTGGTTTTAGCTGCTTTACTAGCACTCCTTCACATACTAATAATGCATGATGATCCACCGAGAGTTCATTCTCCACCGTTGTGAAGAAACTATGAAGTGTAGGTTAAGTGGTCGTTAAATAAAAAAAAAAAAGTAAGCTGTACTTCTTGTCAAGGGCTACAGTGAGTCCTTCAAGCCTTATCTCAAGGTCCTTTCTATTCCAGAGGTTGGAAACCCAAGTGCCTACAGGGGCCAGGCTGGTGGGAATGAAGCAGAAAGCTACTGCACTGAACTGGAGAGCCAAGTCCTTTCGGAAGGAGCAGCCACTGCTCCGTTCCAGATAATTGTTGCAAGGCGGGCATGTTGACCTAGTGTTACCACATTGTCCAGGTTCTCAGGTAAAGCAGGAAATGCAAATGTTCATGTGAAATCTTTTAATTTAAATATTGTCAACTAATTCACTTTTATTATTATTCTTGAACTGTGTATGTGCCAAACACTGCCACAGGTGGGATTTGGCTCAGAGTCCTCTTGTTTGTAACTTGGTCTTGTACTTTACTTAACTATTTGTTAAATTAGAGACTTTATTTTCTACAGGTTTTGCTTTTCTTCAGCACGTTCTCTAAGATATACTCTATGCCTGGTTTTATGGTACTGAAACTCCCTCCCTCTCCAACCTGAATACTTAGTGCCTGTTTTCTTTGGCTGCCCCATTTTCTCTGCCTCCCTCAGCATTCCAGGGGGCAGTCCAATGCTAAATGGAGTTTCCTTGAGACACTTTTCATATGACACCACAAAACATCTGCAGGTATTACTACTCATTCATTTTGTTCCTGATCTGTGAGCTACATAAGCACAGTGAAAGTTCACTCATTTCATGGGACTGAGAGATTGTATGCTTTGGACTTCTGTTTTTAGAATCCACACAGAGACGATAGTCCTCCTCTTCCTTCTTGAGAGACCTTATTAGTTCTCTTTTACATTTAATTACATTGCTGGAGGCATTGATTGGACCTGAGTGTTCCTACGTATTGATAAATATTTAGAGACAGTGTCTTTGGGTGAGTTTCTACAATGGCTGAGGAGTCTTCCTATTTCTGCCTTGAGTAAACTGATTTTGAAGGTTACTAGGGGGCACTATTACCTCTCTACAGAACTGATTATTCCAAGTAGTAACTGGGTATCCATTGCCAGATGAAATGAGGAGTGCTAAACACTTGTAAGTAAAAGAGCATATAAATATTAGTTGTTTAAATATGTTATACTACCCCAAATGGGCACAATTCGTAATTGTCTCATTCTTTTTTTTTTTTCAACACTGATTTCTTTAATTTTAAATTGAAGTATAACTGATATACAATATCCTATTAATTTCAGGTGTACATCATAGTGATTAAATATTTTCATACCTTACAAAATGATCCCTGTGATAAATCTAGTTACCATCTGTCACTATACAAAGTTATTACAATATTATTGACTATATTCCCTATGCTGTACATTACATCCTCATGACTTGTTTATTTTATAACTGGAAGATTTTACCTCTTAATCTCCTTCATGTATTTTGCCTACCCTCCAATCCCTCCCCCTTCTGGTAACCAAAGGTTTATTTCCTGTATCTATGAGTTTGTTTCTGTTTTGTTTTTGTTTGTTCATGTTTTTTTAGATTCCGTAAGTAAGTGAAATCCTATAGTATTTGTCTTTCTCTATCTGACTTACTTCACTTAGCATAATACCCTCTAGGTCCATTCATGTTGTCACAAATGGCAAGGTTTCATTCTTCTTTATGGCTGAGTATATTCCATTGTGTGTGTGTATATATATATATATATATATATATACCACATCTTCTTTATTCATTCATCCATTAATGGACACTTAGCTTGCTTCCATATCTTGGCTATTTAAATAATGCTGCAAAGAACATAGGGGTGCGTATATCTCTTCAAATTGGTGTTTTCATAATTGTCTCATTATTAGTACAGTTTTGGGAAAAAAACAATATTGATATACATCATTTCTCAGCAATATTTGACCTGTATATATTGAGCTGTTCCTGGAGTAGCCACGATACATTAATGTACAGATAAAATGTGAAAGTTACTCCTTAAACGTGCTCAGTTTACTCTAAAATATATTATGTAAATGCAGACAAGTATTTTTTATAAATATTCTCTAGGAGAAACTTCACTATACTATAGAAAAACAAAAATAGCAAACTCTGCTCGTGGCTAATATACAGAAAGAAATCATAAATAATATTTCCCTCAGCAGTATAGTGAGTTTATCAATTAGCTTATAGATGTGCTGGTATAACTTACTATTATACTTAAAACAGTTCTCTAATTTGTTTTTTGTTTTTTTTTTTTTACAGAATACATATTTGGGAGCTAGTGACTGTATACTTTTTAGCTTTTAAGAAAGTAAAATGAGAGCACCTGGTTGGCTCAGCCAGTTAAGCCTCTAACTCTTGGTTTTGGCTCAGGTCATGATCTCAGGTTCATGAGATGAGCCCCGCCTTGGGCTCTGCACTAAGCACCAGTCTGCTTGAGATTCTCTGCCTCTCCTCTCCATCAGCCCCTCCCCATGCTTGTGCGCACTCTCTCTCTCTCTCTCAAATAAATAATGCATAGTAAGCATTTTCTACATATGTATACCGACCCTCACTTTCCACTTCCTTAAATATTTTTATTTTAATTATTTTATTTATTTACATATTTTTTTTTATTTTTTTAGAGAGAGAGAGACTGCATGAGCATGGGGGCAGAGGGAAAGGGAGAGAGAGAATCTTAAGCAGGCTCCACGCCCAACGCAGGGCTCGATCTCACAACACTGAGATCATGACCTGAGCCAAAATCAAGAGTCAGTCATTTAACTGAGCCACCCAGGTGCCCCTCCTTAAATATTTTTAAAGGCACAAAGGGAAGCTTTAACTTGAAATTAACTCTCTCAATTGCTCTTTCTTTACAGTTATGTAGAATGGCAAGGGTGAAAAGAAAGCTCAGTTATGTATACTAATATATGTGAATTACTGGATATTATAAGGAGGAATTACAAGGGGTACCCAGTTTAGACTTGGAAAACCAAATAATGATTGGGGAAACCAGGGAAGGCTTCTCTGAGGAAGTGACATTTAAACCGAGATAAACAGAAGTTGGTTTAATGAAGAACAAGAATGTGGGGATGGGAGATGTATTCCAAGCAGAAAATTAGAAGTGACACTCTGAAGCATTTTAGAACCAATCAAAGGGATAACCTTAATTTTTTTTCTAGTATTTAGAACATCCAGGTTAATGTAGCATTTTATATCTTTTTCTCTAATTGGCTAAAACAGAAGGAGAAATAATAGCATAATACTAGGCACAAAGCTTGTGACTGTTTCCAATAAAAAGTTTCCTTAATGCTTTTAAAGATTAGGAAAACATTAATTGGCTGATCTATGGATATAATATTTAGTTTTTTGGAAATAATATTTTTCCTGATTGAAAAGCCAATACATTTTTACTATGGAAAATTTTGAAAATACAGAAAAGCAATGAAGAAAATAAAAATCATTCATATTCCTGCTAGCCAGAGACAACCACTGAGAGGGTAGTGCTGCTCTATTCCCCATCTACATATATAACAGCATTTTTGTAAATGAAGATTTATAATTATACATGCAACTTTGTAGTATGTTTTTTCACCTGACAATATCACAGATCTTTTCCAGTGCTATAAAATTTTCCATAACATGATTTTAATAGCATGCATAAATAATAACAACTTGGATACTTACTGTGTGCCAGCCATTGGTTTAAGACTTTTAACTTGTATCCACAGAACAATTCTATAGGGCTATAATCTGTTTTATAAAGGAAAGGAATTTTAAAACTTGCCCCAGGTCACAAGCTAATAAAGGGTAGACCTACATAGCTTCTCAATACGGTAATTAATTTACATAAAACACTGTTTTTAGACCTTCTGGTTGTTTTCTGTATAATTTTTGGCTGTTTGAAAAAATAGTCATGATTTTGTGGGTTGGCAGTCTAGGTTAGGTTCAGCTGGGCCAGCTCATCCCTGTTCCACATGGTGTTGACTGTACTCACATGTCTAAGCCCTTAGCTGGGCTGGCTAGAATAGCTGGACTTGTCGGTCTCCACCTGGATTCTCATTCTTAAGCGGGCTAGCTCAGGTTGTTCTTGTGACAATGGCATTCCAAGAAGCAAGTGGAAGATGCAAGGCCTCTCAAGGTTTAAACTCAGCACTTGAACAGTAGTACATCCATCACATTCCATTGGTCAAAGCAAGTCGCAAGGCCAGCCCAGATTCAAAGTGTGGAGTAATAAATACTACCTCCTGATAAAAGGAGCTACAAAGTATTTCAGGCCAATTGCAGTCTACTATACTCAACATTTAGCTCTCTGAAGGCTAGAATGTATAAGTTGCTTAACATTGGTAGCTAGAAATGGATATAAATAATTCCCCTAACCATAGATGGGCATAGGCCAAGATGCCTGTTACCTTGACTTTAAGAACTGACCTCATTCTGAGGAACCTAACCCCGTACTGAGTTTGTGAAAAAATGTAACCTTCCTACATAAATATGATCCCTCAGGTATAGGTTGTGAACGTTTACACCTTTCTGCACTAAAAGTGCAAAGACGTTTGGAACTAGAGAGCTTCAGTCATCAGGTGAGGAAAGATGTGCTCATGGTACCCTGACACAACGGTATAAAACAAATGTAAATGTGCTGAGGTAGTTTGGGCTAAGTAGAGCCTGAAGGATAGTAGAGCCTGATAGAGCCTTACATCGGGTGCATCTAAGAAGTGTGTTTTAGAAGAAGTGGCTGTACGGTGAAGATAAGAACCAAATGACAATAATAACCAGAATGAATATAGGGATAATCTATGGGGAAGTTTTTTAAAAATGATAAAAATATGTAACTGCAAGATAAGTGTGCTCATAAATAAAAGTGCATATAGCTTGAATAAATAGGTGAGAGGTGAAACAGATGGGAAGGTTGGATGGGAGGGCTGGCTAAGTGCTGTGAAGGAGCTGTTTGACTAATTGATATGAGGGTGAAAGATAATTGGAAAGGAGAAACGTGATTTAGGGCTGCTCTAACAAGCACAATTTAACTAATAATGATGGAAAGATTATGAGTATATCCATTTATTACCCAGTCAAATGATAATAATGTTGTAGCCACTCAGACATTACTTTCCAAAATGCTAATGCTGATGTTATTTTTTAATCCAATCATACCTATTGTGGTATTTACGTATTATTTTGGAATTGAAGTATAGAGATAGGTTTTATGTGAGACTTGTTCTCAGTCGGAGAACATGAGGCATTCACTTGCAAATGTTGGAATGGAACAGACTTCTTATTTAACTTTAAATATTTCAAGGGCTAAGATGATAATCATAGCATAAAAAGTATAAATGATGGCTTAGAATTATATAATATATGAAACATTGGTATTTTACCTGATTTACATAGTCTTACCTTGATAAATCAGCAGTTCATCTGGTATTCATTCTATCCTACTATGCATCCAAGGAACTCCACTGGGCACAAAAGCAATGTGTGATGTCATTTTACACATTTTAATAGAATTTACTCATGATATCACATGACTGAAAAATCAATTTATTATTTTTACCATTAGTCAAGTTTGTGTGACATAATTCAGAAGATTTATAATGTTTGATGTTATTCGGAAAGATTTATGAAGAATAGCTACTTATTAGTTTTCATGATGTCATAATCTGATAGTCTTCATGATGTCTTGAGAAAACTTTTAAGGTATACATTTAATACCGTATTAAGTAGTGAGTGTATTCGTAGGTTGACAAGAATGTCAGTAAAGCAGATGAAGAAAAAAGGTCTGTTGCATTAATTAGCATCCTATTGAAATAAAAGTTTAATTGTTATATTGTTGGATTCATTTAATGGTTTCTTCATTAATCCAATTAAAATGTGTATATAAACTACTTCATAAATAAAACTGATGCACTTTACAAATAAAGCATAAAGTCAGTTTGTTAACTTTCTTAAAAGCCCTATCATACTTTCTACACAGAAATTATCACTCGGAGATTATGAGATCATCAGGGACAGATCTAGAGCAAAAAATCTTTTGTATATTTTGTCAACATTAATACTCATTGGCTTCTACTAGCCTCTTTTAAAAATCTCTTTCATTTTAGATGCATGTATTGCTAAAAAATCTTACTAAGCCTACATGGCAAAAATCAGAATATAAAACTATGTTGACTAATTAGAATATGCATAGTCTTCAGGAAGCACTTAAGCACCTAGTGCAGGCCAGGTACCAGGAACTAGGAATATAGATAGGAAGGACCTAGAGAGACACGTCCCTGCTGTGAGGGAGTTTACATTCCGCTGGGAAGAGATAGCCAATAAACAAACAAATAAATGATGACAAACAAATGGATGACAAGAGTTATCAGTGACTTAAAGTCTGAGAGATTACCTATGGTATATAGTGTAGTCTCTTCCAGGACGTGACATCTAATTTGAATTCCGAACGGTCAGAAGAAGCCAATGCAAAGAAGTAAATCAAGCCACTAAATTCAATTCACCAAAAGCCAATTCTCAGACTAATTTACATATTGAAAGGAAGTAGGAAAATAAAAATGTTGGTAAAATTGTGGTAAATCTCCTCAGAACGTGCACACACACACACACACACACACACCACTTTTTGAGTTATGTTATTGTTGCTGCCAGAATTGTTTGTGAAATAAATTTAAATCCTGTCCTAAGTGTAAGATCGATCCTTGATCTGAGTGTTAGTGAGATGGAGGTACCTTGCATATCACGATATCTTTTCTGTTTTAACCTGTGTCTATTAGGCTTAAACCAAGCCATATAAACAAGGTCATAATGGAATTTCCAGGGGAGATGAAGGAAAAATGTTGTGGATATGTAGTTTTCTATGTTAAATTAAGAAAAGAGGAGAAACTATTGTTTTTATAATATCAACTATAAAAATAAAGCTTGACTAAATCTTGAATGATGGGTCATGTAAGTGATAAAATTATCAGAATCTTAGAGGCAAAGAGAAGATTTTCATATTTAGCAGAAGAGGACATACATGGGTTTCAAAAGTTTGAGAACTATGGCCTGAAGTGCTTTCCCAAAACTACCCTTTTGTCACTTTAAAAAATTTGTCAAGGGTCTTAAAATTATGCAACTCTGTTTTAGCAAATAATTCTCAGTAAATTAGCAAAATGGCTATTGATTTATGTACAGATAGATATATTTATCTCAGATTTATTTGTAGTTGCAAAAATTCAGGAGAAAATCTATGTTCACAAAAGGGAAGTAAATAAATTATAGATATATAGATATATCCCCAAAAATTCTATCCAGCAATTAAAAGTCATATTTTGGAAAAAATATTTAAAGCCATAGTAAAATGCTCAGGATGAAAATAAAGTATAAATGGTAATGATTCAGTATTAAAAGGAAAAAGATGCATTTATAACATGGAAAAAACTTGGAATCAGTGCAACTTTGGAGAGCAATTTGGCAGTATCTGAAAATTAGAGAATGTGCAGACCCCACAACTTAACATTAATATGATAAATATACCAATAGATGAGTAGTTCTATAATCATATGATACAATACCATTCAGATGTTAAAAATTAACAAATTTGATCTATATATCTGCAACCGAGATAGATCTATGTATCTCAACTGAGATAGCTCTCAAACAGTGTTGGATTTTAAAAAGCAAGTTGCAGAATGATATATATGTGTAATAGTGTTTATATAAAAATTTTAAAATGCATATAGCAATACCAGATATTGTTTACGTATACACATAGGGAGTATACCTATAAATGCATAGCCTGGAAGAATGAAGACCAGATTCATAATGGTGGTTGCCTTTAAGGTGAAGAGAAGGAAATAGGACTAAAGGAAGATGGGGTAGGGGAGGGAGATAGTATTTAACTCTATCTGTAATAGTGCTTTATTTTTAAAAATAAGCAAAACTGATAAAATGCTTACATTGTGAATTTGGAGTGGTGGTTTATTGTTTGTTATTATAAATTCTTTTTTAAAGTGTGCTTTTAAAACTTTCTAAAAACAATGATTGAAAGAAAGTATGTTCAGGTTTGCAGCGGTTATTATTCAACAGTGAGATTACAGTTCAATTTTAATTTCACCTTCAAACATCTCTGAATTTTCCAAATTCACAAAATGAATGTTGAGAAAATCAGGGCCACTTGCAGATAAATAAATGAGAACTGTGTAGTTACTGGACCTTGCTCTGTGAGGAGTCCCTAAAGCCCTTGCAATTGAGCTGCTTCTAAAAGGCTGAATGAAGTATCAGCAAAAAAAAGGATGACCCTCCCAGGGCCAAAAGGGAGTAGAGGGCTGGCTGCCTACATAGTATGGAGATATAAAACTGCCATGTCCTGGGAAGGAGGCAGGGGCATTAGTCTAAGCCAGTGGGTCTCAAACTTGAGCATGCGTCAGAATCACCTGGAGGGTTTCTTAAAGAACAGAGTGACCCCTAGAGTTTCTAATTCATTAAGTCTGGGGCCAGGCCTGTGCATTTGTATTTCTGACAAGTTCCTGGGCATTATTGACAATAATGATGTTTGTCCCAGGACCATGCTTTGAGAACTGCTGGTCTAAGCAAAACCCAGCCATCAGATATTTGTATTTTTCATTAATGAAATATGAGAGAGACATATTTGGCAGGAATCAATCCAATGTTATTATCTGGCAGATCCACAAATTACTTAATGGAGCGAGCCAGCCTGTCTCAGGGAAGTTGGAATCACATGCAAGAGCAGGCAAACAAACAGAAAAAAAAAAAAAGAAGGAAGGAAAGGAAAGGAAAAAAGAAAGAAAGAAAAAAGAAAATAGGCATCAAATGATCAGAAAGCTCAAAAGTAGGGAGAATGAGAGCTGGTCCAATCTAATGATCACAGACCACTGAAGGCATTTTATTGGGAAAAGCACGGTAATAAAATGAGCATGAAAAAGGACTGTTTAAAAAAAACAGGTTCAATAATCTGGGTCTGTTACTCTTTGACAAAACTGGGAGTCCAGGATGGTATGAAATTCATGTCTCTTTCCCATCTTTCATTAGCACTGGGAACTCCACTGGGCAGGACTGACCCTTCCTTGCTCTCTCCATCCTTTCTTATCCTTCCTCCCTCTTTTCTTTATATTCTTCCACACGGAACAGCTCTTTAATGCCAAACATTACACTGAACTATGGATAAAGAGGTGCCTCCTTCTTTGTACTCCAGCCACAGCATAGTACCCTGTACCTAGTAGCTGCTGACTGTCAAATAAAACATGAATAAACACATACATGATCAGCAGGGGTCATGGTTAAGGTGCAGTGAATGGGAGACAAATGGGTCATTTCTGTGAGAAGCATAGACACAATGGAGTGGCCCCAACGATGTTAAGTTAGCAGCTTGAGACAGCATTGGGAATCATACTACTGGGCACTTTTCTTTATACCCCACATTTTTCCCAATAAATTTTTGCTACTTTTCCCATTGCTTGTGGATGTTTACAACACCCATGCGCAAGGTTTGTACTTTCAGCTAAATGACCTTTATCTGTCTCAGAGTCCAGGCTGCAAATAGAGCATATGCCCAAATACATGATGCCTTTTAATATAAGGCATTCTCCTGTTTTCTCAATAAAGACAGCCCCAAAAATGTTTGGGGCTAACTTAAATTGTAGGCTTTTAGGAATGTAGATAAAGTAGTTATGTGTCTATTTACACTGTTTAATGTGTTAAGTTATGCATACATATTTTAAACAAGTAAAATATAAATCTTTTTTTAACTTTTGAAACGATTTTAATATTTTCATATGAATTTTAAGTCCTTTAACACAGTCTTCCAGAGCATATCATCTTCACCTTTAGTTAAGTTGTTTGAGTATAGCATTTTTGAATCTGTGGATAATGCTGTCACTGGACATTTTTATCCCAAGCCACATGTCCCACTCATATAACACTAGAATGATTTTTTTATTCATCCTTTAGTATAGTTTCATGAGTCCCACAATGTAATTACACACTACATATTAAATTGATTATAGAAAGGCTAGTATACCACCAGAAATAAGGCTAGCAACTGTTATATCACATTCTCCATTAGGATTAAGTACTAAATCTTTTAAAAATTTTATTTGCTCTCTTTTTTTACTTAACAATTCCATTAAGATGACCTCTTTCAAGCTTTCCACGGTAGCACTGATTGCTGTTGTCTCAAGCCAGTACATTTTCCCCAAGCAGCACCTTGTGACTTAATAAAGGAATTAAGAGAGTACCCCATAATAGACAGGAATTTGTAAATCTTAACTATAAAGCAACTCCCACTCTTATATCAAGAACAGTGGGGGGGAATCTCTTGTACTTAGAAGTGTACTGTATATTTTCTTTTAATTTTTTCTTAAAAAAAAAACACCTTTTCTTCTTTAGGCCAATATGATGACTAGAAAAGAAAAGTAAATCATAAGGGCATATACAATTAAAGAGTGATAAAATGTAACTGGATTAGTATAAAACGTTCCAGCTGTCAGAACATAAGAGGTGATAGATGCATTTTTATTGTGAGTAAGAAGGAGGTTGTGTGTGTGTGTGTGTGTGTGTGTGTGTGTGAAATGCCATGATTATGTCTATCTCTAATAATTAGAAAGTTACACGTGGTGAAGAGCAAGCAAATTGGTTAACTGGAGTAAGTGGATCAAGTTGGAAGAAGAAAACAAGACAAATTTGACATGCGATTTTGATGGCAGAGAACATCAAAGTGGTTTGGTGCACTTAGCAGTTTATTCTATTTTTAAATGTGTGCAGCTTCCCAGTTTTCAATATTAAATATAAAGTTTACACATTTATATATGTTTCAGGCTACATTATTGGAATTTTGAAGACATGAAAACATCAGATGAACCAACCTACAACATCTTGGATTCAGATTGGAAGATGAAGAGAAAATTTAAAGAATGTGGCCTCTAAAGGCGGGTAGTACCTGGAAATATTAACCGACTCACACTGTAAAAATGAGACCATTCTCTAGACCATAGAGGTTATTTTAGTCTGACATCAAGGTTCAAGACAAAATGTTGAACTAAAAACTTTACACTCCTCCCCTCCCCCAATTCAGGCAGGTACCAGCATTGGTGAATATGATTTTCCTTAGTCAGAGGCACTCATTTTTACCCATGTAGACCATCCTTAGGAATTAAATATTGTTTATTTAATGTAGATTATAATGGGAAACTGATTTTTTCCACAATGGCAGATTTCAAGGACTTGGTTCCAAACTGAGCCGAAGCTTCCCAATGCATTTTGTACAGTCTGGGAAAAACTGTGCTGCATTGGCCATTTTTGAAGGCCATCATGCCCTGTAATATAAGGATATCATCTTATTGCTGATATCTTTGGAGAGTCCCAAGCAGACACAGAAAATGAATGGAGGCAAGGACTGTGACGGAGGGGACAAAGATGGAGGTCTTCCAGCTATACAAGTTCCTGTGGGTTGGCAGCGTCGTGTGGATCAAAATGGAGTGCTTTATGTCAGGTGAGCCACCTTATTACCTTTGTCACCTCCACGTGTGCAATCCCGTAATTAAGGAGGTAGAGTCTGTTCCTTTGAGGGAGCAACATACCATCACTGACATCATTTCACATAAATTTGAGTAAATGACCTTCGTGCTAGAAATATTCGAGTGTTTCATTCTGTACTGTTTTGCAATGTAAATTGCCTTAGGTTACAAGAGAGATTTTTTATGCATTACTTGTGTTTATATAAGATGTCATTCCGCTTATCTCTGTAACAAGGATAAAGAAAAGTATGAAGATTTCTAAAAGAAACATATAAGCATCATTACCACATTCACAGGAGAATGTAAAATACTGGAAAGAGACCTGATACCTCTTGACAATATTATCCTGTCCTTCTAGTGCTTCATATGGCTTTTCTGATGTAAGATGGAGTGTTTTTATCTATAAGCAGTTTCAGTTATGAGTCTTCTTAATTCCTGATATTAATTAAAAATAATTTCCCTATTTTTTTTCTGTGCAGTTTTTAATCTATTCCATTGCATATAATAGTGAAAAAGAAAAAGTCATGACGGAGATGGCTGTTCCTCTCACAAGTAAAAATCATACAAATAAAATGCAAATGCCTGCTCTTTTTAATTTTGGTAACATGTATCTTGTGTACAAGTTGAATGGAATAACTCAACTGTTGACAAGAAGTTTCAGGGTTTTTTTTAACTGACCTATAATATTGTATTAGTTTTATTAGTACAACATAGCGATTCAGTATTTGTATACATTATGAAATGGTCATCTCAATAAGTCTCGTTACCATCTATCATCATACAAATTATTCAATAATTACTGACTATTCCCTATGCTGTCCATTACATCCCTGTGTCTTACTTATTTTATAATTGGAAGACTGTACCTCTTATCCCCTTCATGAATTTTGTCCATCCCTCCACCCGTCTCCCCTCTATCAGCCACCAGTTTGTTTTCTATATCTATGGTCTGTTTCTATTTTGTTTGTTTATTCATTTGTTTTGTTCTTTAGGTTCCACATATAAATGAAGTTATATAGTATTTGTCTTTCTCTGTCTGACATATTTTGCTTAGCGTACTACCCACTCCATTCATCCATGCTGTCACACATGGCCAGATCTCATACTTTTTAATCACTGAGTAATATTCCAGTGTGTGTGTTTGTGTATGCGTCTGTGTGTGTGTACCATATCTCCTTTGTGCATTCATCTATCTATGAACATCTAGGGGGCTTCCATATCTTGGCTATTGCAAATAATGCTGTGATGAACATAGAAGTGCCAATGTCTTTTTGAATGAGTGTTTTCATTTTCTTTGGTTAAATACCTAGAAGTGGAATTACTGGATCATATGGTATTTCTATTTTTAATTTTTTGAGGAAGCTCCATACTGTTTTCCAAACTTGCTGCTCCAGTTTACATTCATACCAACAGTGCACAGGGTTCCTTTTTCTCTACATCCTGACCAATACTCGTTATTTCTTATCTTTTTAATGACAGCCACTTTGACACCTGTGAGGAGATATCTCGTTGTGGCTTAGATTTGCATTTCCCTGATAGATAGTGATGTTGAGCATTTTTTCATGTGCCTGTTGGCCATCTCTATGTCTTCTTTGGAAAAATGTCCATTCAGGTCATCTGTACATTTTTTAAATCTGATTGTTTGGTTTTTTTGATATTAAGTTGTATGAGTTCTTTATATATTTTGGATGTTAACCCCTTATTGGATATTTGTCTTTTTGTTTGTTGATGATTTATTTCAGTGTGTAAAAAGCTTTTTAGTTTGATATAGTCCCTTTGTTTATTTTTATTTTTGCTGTCCTTGCCTGACATGGCAGATCCAAAAAAATATTGCTAAGACTGATGTTGAAGAGCTTACTGCTTATGTTTTCTTTTAAGAGTTTTATGGTTTCAGATCTTACATTCAAGTCTTCAATTTTGAGCTTATTTTTTCTGTGTGGTGCAAGAAAGTGGTCCAGTTTCACTGTTTTGCATGTAGCTGTCCAGTTTTACTAGCAACACTTATTAAAGAGATTGTCTTTTCCCCCATTGTAGGCTCTTGCCTCCTTTGTTGTAGATTAATTGACCATATAACCATAGGTTTATTCTGGGCTCTCTATTCTGTTCCACTGACCTGTGTATCTGTTTTTATGCTAGTACCATACTGTTTTGATTACAATAGCTTTGTAGTATAGTTCGAAATGGGGATTGTGATTAACTCCAGCTTTGTTCTTTCTCAAGATTGACTTGGCTATTCAGAGTGTTCTCTCCTTTTTCATTTGTTATTTTGTTCATTTGGGTCCTCTCTTTTTTTTTCTTAATGAGTCTAGCTAAATGTTTTCACTTTTGTTTATCTTTTCAAAGAAGCAGCTCTTAGTTTCATCGATCTTTTCTATTTTTTTTTTATTTTTAGTCTCTATTTCATTTATTTCCATTCTAATGTTTATTTCCTTTTTCTACTAACTTTGGGTTTTATTTGTTCTTTTCCTAGTTCCTTTAGGTGTAGGATTAAATTATTTATTTGAGATTTTCTTGTTTCTTGAAGCAGGCCTGTGTCACTATAAACGTCCCTCCTAACACTGCTTTTGCTGCATCCTATAGATTTTAGAATGTTGTGTTTATTTGTCTCAAAATATTTTTTTATTTCTTCTTTGATTTCTTCATTGACCAATAGTTGTTCAGTAGCATGACGTTTAGTCTCCATGTGTTTGTGTTTTTTCAATTTGTCTTCTTGTAATTGATTTTACATTTGTTTTATACTGTTGTGGTTGGAAAAGATGGTTTATATGATTTCAATCTCTTAAATTTACTTATTCTGCACCCTGACATCATGCTCCATTTGCACTTGAGATGGAATGTTCTATACATATCTAATAAGTCCATCTGGTCTAGTGGGTCATTTAAGGCCAATATTCCTTATTGAAGTTCTGTCTGGATGATCTATCCATTGATGTAAGTGGGGTGTTAAAACCCCCTAATATTATAGTATTGCTGTCAGTTTCTCCCTTTGTGTCTCTTAATATTTGCTTTATATATTTAGGTGCTACTATGTTGGGTACATAAATATTTGCAAATGTTATATCTTCTCGTTGAATTGATCCCTTTATCATTTTGTGATTTCTTTTTTTTATTTCTTGTTACAGTCTTTGTTATAAAGTCTATTTTTGATATAAGTATTGCTACCCCAGCTTTGATTTTGTTTCCATTTGCATAGAGTATCTTTTTTCATTTCTTCAATTTCAGTCTGTGTGTGTGTCCTTAGATCTGAAGTAAGTCTCTTATAGGCAGCATACAGATGGGTCTTGTTTCTGTTTTTGTTTTTGTTTTTTTAATCCATTCAGCCACTCTGTGTCTTTTGATTGGAACATTTAGTCCATTTATACTTAAAGTAATTATTGATAAGTGTGTACTTATTGCCATTTTGTTGTTTTCTGGTTGTTTTTGTAGTTATTCTCTGTTCCTTTCTTCTCTTGCTCTCTTCCTTTGTGATTTGATGATGTTTTTTAGTTTTATGTTTGGATTCCTTTCCCTTTATTTTTTGTGTATCTATTTTAGTTTTTAGTTTTTGGTTACCATGAGGTTCATATATAACAACCTATACATATAGCAATCTATTTTAAGTTGGTGGTTGCCTAAGTTTGAAAGCATTCTAAAAGCACTACATTTTTGCTTTCCCTCTACCCACATTTTATGTTTTTGATGTTATGTTTTACATCTTTTTATTTTGTGTATCTTTTAGTTATTGCAGATATCATTGATTTTACTACTTTTGTCTTTTAACCTTCATACTAGCATTATAAGTGGTTGATCACTACCTTCCCTGTATATTTGCCTTTACCAGTGAGATTTTTTTTTCTTTCATATATTTTCTTATTTCTAGTCATGGCCTTTTCTTTTCAACTTAAAGTAGTCCCTTTAATATTTCTTATAAAGCCAATTTAGTTATGATGAACTCCTTTAGCTTTTGCTTGTCTGGGAAACTATTTATCGCTCCTTCAATTCTGATTGATAACTTTGCCGGGTAAAGTATCCTTGGTTGTAAGCTTTTTCCTTTCATCACTTTGAATTTATCATGCCACTCTCTTCTGGCCTACAAAGTTTCTGCTGAAAAATCAGCTGATAGTCTTATGGGCATTCCCTAATAAGTAACTAATTTTTTTCTTCTTTTTTTTTTTTAAGGATTCTCTCTTTATCTTTAATTTTTGACATTTAATTGTAATGTGTCTTGGTGTAGATCTGTAGGTTCATCTTGTTTGGGACTCTCTGTGCTTCCTGAACCTGGATGTCTCTTTTCTTCCCCAGGTCAGGGACATTTTCAGCTATTATTTTTTCAAATAAGTTTCCAACACTTTCTTTCTTCTACTTATGTGACCCCTAAATATAATGTGGATGTTAGTATGCTTGATGTTGTTTCAGGGGTTTCTTAAACTGTCCTCATTTGTTTAAATTATTTTTTATCTTTTCTCATTCAATTTAGGCTATTTCTATTACCCTGTCTTCCAGATTGCTGATCCATTTTTCTGTATCATCTAATCTGCTGTTTATTCCCTCTAGTGTATTTTTCACTTCTGTTATGGTATTCTTCAGCTCTGATTGGTACTTTCTTTTATTTTCTATCTCTTTGTTGAAGTTCTAAATGTGTTGTTCAGCCATTGTTCTCACAAGTTCAGTAAGCATGTTTATGACCATAACTTTGATCTCTTTAACAGATAGATTGTTTATCTCTGTTAGTTTAGTTCTTTTTTTTTTTTTTTTGAGGTTTTGTGATTGTTCTTTTGAACATAGTCCTCTGTCTCCTCATTTTGCCTACCTTTCTGTGTTTGTTTCTATGTATTAGGCAGTTCAGCTACCACTCCTGTCTTGAAGGAGTGGCCTCATATAAGATGTCCTATGGGGCCAAAAGTGCAATCCTCCCTAACCACCGGAGTCAGCTGCTACAGGGGTATCCCTTGTATGGGCATTGTGTACCCTCCTATTGTGGTGGGGCCACAATTGCTGTGGTTGTACTGCTGGGCAGGGCTGACCCCTGGCCTGGTTGGCTTGTGGCCTGGGGGTAACTGCTGCAGGCATGTTGGTGGGCAAGATTAGTGTCTTGTTGGCTGCAAGGCCTGGTGGAGGTGCAAGGTTGTGTAGAGCTCTCAGCAAGGCACACCCTTGGCATTAGTGGTCTAGTAGGAGGATTCCAAAATGGATCCAGTGCCTGGATCAGCATGGCAGAATGAGGTAGCAGAAATGACTGTCGCCAGTGTCTTAGTCCTTGGGGAGAGGCCCTGCCGCCTCATGCCTCTCCAGCAGGCACTCCAAGATTGGTAAGTAGGTATTCTTCACTGTGGCCTATGCACTTTTCAATCTAGTGTTTTTGCTCTAGTTTCGAGTCTATGCATGAGCCCTTTAGAGCAGTTTTTTTTTTTTTTCCTATAAATATGTAGTTTTTCTGGACATATTCTCTGTTGGTTTTCAAAGCCAGCTATTTTGGGGGCTTGTCCCTCCTGTGCAAGATCTAAGGGTTGGGTTGCCTGATGTGGAGCTTAAATCATTTGTTTTTTAGGGAAGAGTTCCATACCTTTGAGATCCTTCCTGACTGTGGAACTTCATGCCTCGGGTGTGGTTTTTTCCTTATTGAGACTGTATCTCTGCCTCTTCCACCCATCTCAGTGCTGCCCCTTGTTGTGGAGGCTCTCTGTTCATCTAGTTTCTAGGTCTTTAAGGGGCAATATTCCATATGTAGTTGTAGATTTATTATGTCCATGGGAGGAGTTGAGCTCAGGATTTTCCTACACTATTCATCTTGAATGCTTAACCAAGTTTTAGTCTTCTTATTAAACAAATGCCACCTAAGTTACTTATTTTGTAGCTTATCAGGAAGTATATGAAAGGTTATGATAACGTAAATCTTTCTTTGTGATGTAATAAAAATACTATCAGAAACAGACTTAGGACTTTTTAAAAGATATAACATTGCATCATTACATTACATTATATCATTACATTTTAAAAGATATAACATTGCATCATTAATGTGGTTACATTACATTACATTAATGCTATTTCTTTCAATGTGGTTATTTGTATCCCACTTCAGTGGAATTCTCTATTTGTACAAGGATGTATTTATATAAATGAGATCTTTTCGGGGCGCCTGGGTGGCTCAGTCGTTAAGCGTCTGCCTTCGGCTCAGGTCATGATCCCAGGGTCCTGGGATTGAGCCCCGCATCGGGCTCCCTGCTCGGCGGGAAGCCTGCTTCTCCCTCTCCCACTCCCCCTGCTTGTGTTCCTGCTCTCGCTCTCTCTCTCTCTCAAATAAATAAATAAAATCTTTTAAAAAAAAAATAAATAAATAAATAAATAAATGAGATCTTTTCTATTGTATAAATACAAATGATTTCATACCTTAACAACTCAAAAGTCAGTTCAGATTTTATCTCAGATCTGTTTGCTTTGTGTAAGTTGTTTCTTGAGGGAAACTTAATTACCTATTGAAATTGTTTTGCACATAAGTATTTTATTTCTGTAATAGTAAAGATGTGCTCTATATTAATTGGAGTGAAGAGAAAAGAAAGCAGGGAATATGGAGCTCATCTCACAGTAGATAAGATGGACAAGGACACATAACTTTTTTGAAGTGTTCCTATTGCCAATGTTGTTTAAAAACTGCTAAAAATACTTTGCTCTAAGTATAATATAGCAAGATATCAGTGTTACTGTTTATATTTATGGTTAGTCTAGCCTGTAAGGAGCAAATATATATTCAACTTAGAGCAAATGAGTCTAAAATCTTAATAATTTAATTTTTTTACTTCATCTCCATCCCTATGAAAGATATATCAGCTTTTCAGATTGCTGAGAACTAAGTTAAACCAAGTTAAGTCTAAGAATCTGTCATTCATCTTGTTCATTTATGATTTTCCAAGTGTAAGTAGACTTCATTATCTGTTACTGTGAGTTCTCCAAATCCAGATCTATACGCTAAGAATTATTTTGGAAACAAACTTTGCTAGATAAGATTAAGCACCGTCAAATAAACTAAGTCAGCATGGTTTTTATTTGTTTGTATATATAACTGGTAAAATTACTACTTAAACATATATGGGAGGCTAGCCCTCCTTCTGTAGCTCCCTTCTCAATGTGCAGTTTGCTTGTAATTTTTAGGTTAGTCTCCAGCTGCTCCTGCCTGGGGGTGGCATTGAGGCTGCACATTAAATTTCCCACCTGCTTCCAATCTTTTGAGCTTTATCTGTGCCGTAAGACTTGTAACTATTTTTTATATTAATTATTACTCCCAAAAGTTAATTAAAGAGCTACAACTGAAGGGAAGAACTCAACTGACTGATTGAGAGGAAATGTTTTTAAAGTATCTACAGTAGAGTACTCTAATAGAATTCAGGAATTCTTGTCTTCAGGTTTCATTTTACAATTAAATTCCTCTAGGATTCAGTCCGTATGCTTTCTTTAACTGTAAAATGCTAGGCAGTTTCTTTTCACAAAATTCATGAATTCTTCATATGACAACTGATTGGTAATCTTGTTTTATAAAAATTACCAGACCTTCAAAAATCATCTGGTTGCCCCTACCACTGGGGTGGAACTCAATCTGTAACATAGGAAGTATTTTTTGCATATCATCTGTAAAAAATTGTTAGTCTAAACAAAAGAATGAGTCAACAATGTTGAGGATTTTAATTGAGACTTTCTACATTCGTAAGTCACTTACATGATTGTCCATAAATATGAATTGCATTTTAAAGCTGGTTTATTTATAGATCTAAAACTATTACCTCTGTTTTTATACAGGCAGTCTGCCCCCAGTAGAGTAATGCTTTGTATACAAAATGGAGAGTATAGTTTCTGGATAAATTTAATCAGAAGGCTAAAGTGAAGGTTTCAGTAAATAGTCATAAATAAAAGATATTCTTGAATGAAAAATATATGATAATTTTCAAAGCATAATATGCATTTAAGTTGTAAAATCAACATATTAATAGTAAAAGTCCTAAGGTGCAGATAGCCCATTTTAAACTAACCCTCATTGTAAATAAAAATCAAAGACTTATCCTGTCATCTGAATTAGTACCTAATCTGTAAGCTTAAACTTGATCAGTATTCATGTATTATACTGACTTTTTGACCCACAGAGTAGTAACATTGAGAGAACTACCCCAATTACCAACCAGAAGACCTGCAAGGCACTTTTCTGCCATGTAAAACCCTATTTTCTTAAGGAGTTCCCCATCCTTTGTCAGTTCTGCATGGCTCCTCTTTCCTTACCAATAGGGTATGGTTCTTCAGTACAATTTGAATTGGGCCACACTTGTCTATCTTCAAAGAAACACATGGATTGGGAAAAAAAGAGAAATCTGCTTTTACACTGGGGCAATTTGGTTTTAGACTCCAAGACTAAAGGCAAGAACGTGTTAGCTCCAACTTTTATAGACTTAGTGACTTTCTGGTTTGACTTCCAACATGTTCCTAAATTTCAGTCTTTCCTCAAACAGCTTTAAAGGTAGATCTTCTAGTTTAAAATAATAACTACTTTCATGTAGTTTTCTTGGTCCTTTCTTGCCTGCTTCTGTACTTTTTTAAGAATAACATTTTTCCCATCCCCTTAGTCCACTCTTGGTTTTCAAAATACTTTTATTTAATTTTCTATGAAAATCTCTATTTTTCTGAGAAATAGTTTGGTTAAAAGAAAGAGCGATAGTGTTAAAGGCTATAATTTAGTAGATAACATAATATTGACAAAGCAAATGTTTTTCCTTAGTAGGAAAATGTTATCTTGTGAAGGACAGTAAGACTATGAATTATGCCTTTTTTCATTTAATATGTACAGTCGGAATTATTTCCTGATGTTTTTTTAAACTATTTTTACAGTCCCAGTGGGTCTTTGTTATCTTGCTTGGAGCAGGTTAAAACATACCTGCTTACTGACGGAACATGCAAGTGTGGCTTGGAATGTCCTCTTATTCTTCCCAAGGTAACCATTTCACAATAGATCTATTGGCAGTTTTGTATTTTTTTAGGTGTTTCATATATTTGCTTTTCTCATTTGGCATTTCATTTTTATATTACTTCTCCAATCATATATGCATTTTAAAGTCTTTATCTAATTAGATATCTTTTGCATGTGTTCTGGAATGCTTAAAATTGCAGGAAATAGTTAAGTCCCAGTCATGTTCAAAGGTGACAAACTATATTCATATTAAATATTTCATCAGAATCTTTTTAGCACCCTTTTATTTGAACTACACCCATGCTCGCTGTTTAATAGTATTTTTCCCCTACTATAACTGCTCAATCTGCAATATGATTTTTTTGCACTGGTGTTGATAAATTTGCCACAAATATTTCTAAAATCACAAAGCTGAACCCTCCGAGCCAAAAGTAAAGCTGTTTTAGTCCTTTGCTAGGTAAAAAATACAGTTATTTTAAATAATTAAATATTTTAGAATAGAATAGGAACAGGTCATTGTTCTCTGAATATTACGTGCTAATCTTAGAACTAAAGTTTAATAAATAGTTTTTTCCTTTTATTTGTGTCACCTCATTGACCCCCAAAAAAGCATTTGAAACGGTCTATAAGTGTATACACAATAAGTAATAAGATTTTTTAAAAATAGAGTAATAGACTTTTTAAATCCATGAAAAAGTAATATTAATATAATAATATATAAAGCCAAAGACAAAGTTAGCATGTAGAAATGTCAGCTCTTACGGGTTTTTAACTGTACTTCATCTGTTTTTGTACTGTTGTAACATCAGGAAGTATCTAAAATTGGAAACATTATCAGGTATTATACCTTTCCATATATTTATCTTGGTTGTCTTATTTTCATTATTTACTTTGTCACTAAAAACCAAGAGTTCAGCAGAAATATTTATTATACTATATATAAAGTTATTTTCTTAAATTTAAAAACTTGAGACAGTTTTACTCAAATTTATTGCTTAATCTATGCAAAACTTGTCTTATAACAAGGAGTTTTTTTTTTTAATTTGATGTTTTTATAGACATTCTAAACAGAGAATTTTTTTTTCCAGGTGTTTAATTTTGATCCTGGAGCTGCTGTGAAACAGAGAACTGCAGAAGATGTTAAAGCAGATGAAGATGTCACAAAGCTATGCATACATAAAAGAAAAATCATTGCAGTGGCTACACTTCACAAAAGCATGGAAGCCCCACATCCTTCTCTGGTGCTCACCAGTCCCGGGGGAGGAACAAGTATGTAATGTGGTGAAAGGTTTAGAAATTTTCCTCCCCAACTTCTCTCCTAGAGGAGTCACTGGAAATCACTTGCTAAACATTTTCTGAGTCCCCTTTTTAAATATGCAGTATGCTTTTTAAAGTTATATATGTTTTATCATTTTTTTACAAATAGTAAATTAATCTGAAATATTCCTATGAAGTTGTCTCCCCAAATTTTCTATTTATATCACTGAGTTAACTGAGCAGAATAAACACCAATTAACACATACAAATGCTATGCAAGTACACAGAGCTGAGCTAACAAATGCAAAAGTACCATTGGTTTTTAGGAAACAAATGTAACCTTTCTCCGAGCTGGTTTAGATGTGTGGTATCAAGTCCTCAAACAGAACCAGCAATATTGTCCAGAGTTAGCAGTGTTAGTTGTTTTTTTGTTGTTTTTTTTTTTAAGATTTTATGTATTTATTTGAGAGAGAGAGAGAGAGAGAGAGCAGTGAGGGGGACAGAGGGAAAAGCAGACTCCCCGCTGAGCAGGGAATAAGGCTCATTCCCAGGGTCCCGGGATCATGACCTGAGCTGAAGGCAGATGCTTAACCAACTGAGCCACGCAGGTGCCCCCAGTGTTATTCTTTCAGTCACTTAATAGCTATTTCTTGAACACCTACTAAGAGAAATCACCTTATCAGAAACTTTTCATACCTCCACCACACACAGAAACCACACACACGCATGCCTGCTTTTATTTTTTTTAATTTCAAAGCTGCAGAAAAATTACATAAACAGTTCACTGAGCACCCAAGTACCCTTCACTTAGATTTGACAATTAACATTTTGTGGCAAAAGTTGCAAATATTATGACAATTCATCCCTAAATATTTCAGTACACATGGATGTTCACCTATATAAACCATGACCTAATTATCATATTCAAAAAATTTAACATTTATTATCTAAAATGCAGTGTATATAATTAAAAAATAGTTGTCCTAATAATTTCCAATTATTCCAGTTGTCCTAATAGTTTCTTCAATTTTTAAACCCAGGAGGCAATCAAAGATTGTACAACTGCACTAAATTGTTACACTTCTTTAACCTACACCAATTTCCCCATCTTTTATTTTTTTTATTTTTTTTTTAAAGATTTTATTTATTTATTTGAGAGAGAGAGCACATGAGAGGGGGGAGGGTCAGAGGGAGAAGCAGACTCCCTGCTGAGCAGGGAGCCCGATGCAGGACTCGATCCTGGGACTCCAGTATCATGACCTGAGCCAAAGGCAGTCGCTTAACCAACTGAGCCACCCAGGCGCCCAATTTCCCCATCTTTTAAAATCTATTTTTGAAGAGTCCAGGTCAGTTTTACAAATATTCTTCAAGTTAGATTTGCCTGATTATTTCTTCATATTTTTTTTATACTCAGGTTAAACACAGTTTGATAGAATACTGCATAGGTGATGTTATGTCCTCATTAGGAGGCACATAATGTCAATTTATCCCATATTGATGACATTAAGCTTAAGTGCTTGGTTAAAGTTATGTATATCCAATTTCTCCATTGTTAAGGTAACTTTTCCCTTTATAACTAATATGTAATTTGTGGAACTATACTTTGAGACTCAGGAACTTCTTTTTGTATGAGCTAGGATGTGAACTCCCTTCAAAATATTACGATCAACTTAACGGTTGAGTAATAATTCAAGATAAAATATGGCTGAGCACCAAAGCATTTGTTTATGAAGAATAAGTGATATTGTTCTGCAGAGTTCTAAAAAATAGGAACAATGGGTATAACTTGTAGTGATCAGAGAAGGCTTTATGGTAGACCTCAGATTTGAACCAGCCCTGGAAAATGGTAAGATTTAGACATATGAGGGAAATAAGAAAATTCTTATTCAGTATGAGTATAGCATAACTAAGAGATGATGTGGACACTAACCTGACTTGAGTGAATAGATTAAATTTGTGTAGGTAAGTTGGCGCCAAATTACTAACAGCCTTAGATACAAAAGGACCAGTTGTGACATCATACAGGTAATTGAAGAGTCACACTTAGAACTCATGCAAAGAGAGCAGGAGGAGACAAATTTGGCAGTTATTAGTAGAGAGCTCCTCTTCAATAACCCTCTAACCTTTGAACTTTAACAGGAATGATCAGAAAAAATTGCTCCACTAAGGTATGTAAGAAAAAAAAAATTTAGGGAATTTTTCTTTTTCTTTTAATGAGCTACATTTCCTTAAATTAAAAGATATTGCAACAATTTAAAGACACATTTAATAGTAATAAATTATTTGAAATTTACCATTATCTTGCCACCTTGATATAACTACGTTTTCATTTTGCATATTACCTTGCATGTACCTGCTGTCATTCTCATATCACATTATATCAATTTTATTTACCTCTTTCTGCAAAGTCTGCCTTGTCACTTTTTTAATGACCCTAACAGAATCTTGATCTAGGTCCTTTGTTGTACTCTATACGTACAAGTTTCATTATTGAAATTACAGGTAAATCTTTAACCAGTATAGGTATAAGAGGTATATCTCCATCCCCTTTTAAAATGATATGCTTTATTGGATTAATTGCTACCCTTTTACTAGCTTCAGACATAGCATTTATTTTAATTTCCTAATATTAAACTATATTATAGGGTTGGGATTTAAATAAAAGTTAAGGAGACTCAGGTTGTAGTTTTCATCCCTCTTTATTTACATACATGCGGGTATATTTAGTTTCTGTCTATTCTTTTGAAAGGTCTACTTGAGTATACATGAAAGCACTTGATGAGTGCCCAGCATTTACATTTGCCAACTCTTGTAATAATTTAGTTCCTAAATGTAACACAATGTCGGCATGACTTTTGTTTCTTTATTCAGTATTCCTGTCATTTTAAAGATGGTAACAATTTTTCCCCATGTATGGAAGAAATCCTTTCCAAACCACAGCTGTTTTCTAAATTCTGTTGAATATAAGAATGCCAGTGTCTATATTTTTAAGCATTGAACTGTACATAATTATATAAATAACCAAAAAAAAAAAAAACACAACTCCATGGTTTTGTTACTAATAAGGACACAGTTCATCATGTAATAATGCTAATGATTATGTGTTCTGTGCTCTCACTAGATGCTAGGTGCAATGCCCCAAATATTAAAATTCTGTCTTTAATAAGAAAATAAATTCATTTGGGTTTATCTTCTGCAATTCTCTTGTATCATTGGTTCTCAACTTTTCATATATTATGTGCAGAAACCACTCTATCAAATAATCTCTACCATACCAGAAACAGAAAGCCCACTTTTCCAAGAAAAATATATGTTCACTTCGTTCTTTTATTTCTTTAATGCAACCTACCTAGACTTCTATATATCTCAGGTTGAGAACTACCGTCTTAGAAATTGTTATGATATAATTTTACCTGTATACTATGTAGCAGGTAGGAGAAGTATATTTATCTTAAGTGTGCGATTATCTATTTAAGTAAATATACCTCTGATTGCAAGTGAACCCAAGTATACTTGCTAATATATTGCCAGTGGGCAATATATAGTATAAATGGTACCACTTTCCTCACCTGTGCCTGTAACAGACTCATTGGCATTTTCTCACAGAGCCCAGCCAGGGTGCAACATCCTTTCAACGTAGCTCTCTAAGCAGCCACCACCAGTTGATGGGAATTGGCATATGAAGCTGATTTTATTTGCCATATCTGTTTTAGAAGGCACAACTTTATAAATTGTTAAACATCCTCAGGGGCTAAAAAACTTAAACCTAAAATTCTGACATGATAGAATGAAAATTCTGTATGATGAGCCAGCTTGCTTTTGTTGCCTGTATTCTGTCTGATCTCCAAAAGAACTGAAGGGATTCCAAAAAGCCAGGGAGGGAGCAATGCTTGCTGTAAAAAGAGAATACTCAATTGGAACCCAGTACTGAAGATTTGAGCCTTCTGAGTAAATTTTGCATAGGAATTCTATCCTAATAAAAGAGTCACAATCTTTTACCTAAGTTGGTTGACCAAGGCTGTTTTTACAATAATGGCTGATCAAGGGCAAAGAGATTGCAATGTTATCCTGTTACAGACTTGATGAAGCTAAGCATGATTGTGGTATCACAGCACTTACTATTGTTATCACTCCCATTTTAAAAGAATCAAAATCCCATTCACTTAATTCACTAGAGTTAAGGCTCTTTTGCTCTCCCAGTGAGAATGTTGAGATAAGGAAGAGTTTTCGTTCCTGTCCTGAGGAAGTTTCAGTAAGGTAACAGAAACATTTATAGGGTAACAAATTTTCTGGTGAATATAGCAATGCAATACACAACTAATAAATCATTGAACATTACACCAAAAACCAATGATGTACTGTATGTTGGCTTATTGAATTTAAATTTTAAAAAAATAGCAATGCATTTAAATTATAAGAAAATATGCCATATAGATTATAATTTGCTATTGTAACCCTGTTCTTAAAAAATTCAAATCCGACAAGATAATAACATCACCATTTCCGTAGAGGCTGTCAATCTTGACGTTTCATATTATAAATACTGTTAGAATGGCTAATGTGAGTACATACTGATTCAGCTCCCCATCCTTCCTCAACCGATAAGAAGTAAACAAGCATAACGAGCAGTTATTGAGAACCTTTGGTCAACTGAGGGAGAATAATGTGTATTTTTTCCATCAAAGTTTACTGTAGAGTACAGAACTTTTTTTTTAATTGCGTAGAGTCACAGCTTCTATTTGCAAACTTCTATTTCCAGATGCCTTCCCTTCCTCGGTTCTTCCTTTCCTTCCCTCCCCCCCATGCCAACACAAAAGAATTGAGAGTACTAACGGAATTTTTGTCTGTCTTTCACATTAGATGCAACTCCAGTAGTACCTTCACGGGCAGCAACTCCAAGATCCGTAAGAAATAAGTCGCATGAAGGAATTACAAATTCTGTAATGCCTGAATGTAAGAATCCTTTCAAGTTAATGATTGGATCATCAAATGCCATGGGAAGGCTATATGTACAAGAATTGCCTGGAAGCCAGCAACAAGAACTCCACCCTGTCTACCCCCGGCAGAGATTGGGCAGCAGTGAACACGGACAGAAATCTCCATTCCGTGGTAGCCACGGAGGCCTGCCCAGCCCAGCATCGTCAGGTTCCCAGATATATGGAGATGGCTCAATCTCTCCAAGGACTGACCCACTCGGAAGCCCAGATGTTTTCACAAGAAGTAATCCTGGTTTCCATGGAGCTCCCAATTCTAGTCCTATTCATTTGAATAGGACTCCTCTTTCTCCACCTTCAGTAATGCTACATGGTTCTCCTATACAGTCATCCTGTGCAATGGCTGGAAGGACTAATATACCTCTTTCCCCAACCTTGACTACAAAGAGTCCAGTAATGAAAAAACCAATGTGTAATTTTTCAACTAATATGGAAATACCACGAGCAATGTTCCACCACAAACCACCCCAAGGCCCACCTCCCCCTCCTCCACCTTCTTGTGCTCTTCAGAAAAAGCCATTAACATCCGAGAAAGATCCACTTGGCATTCTTGACCCTATTCCTAGTAAACCGGTGAATCAGAACCCTGTTATCATTAATCCAACTAGTTTCCATTCAAATGTCCACTCTCAGGTACCTGTGATGAATGTAAGCATGCCTCCTGCTGTTGTTCCTTTGCCAAGTAATCTCCCTTTGCCAACCGTAAAACCTGGTCATATGAATCATGGGAGTCACATACAAAGAGTTCAGCATTCAGCTTCAACCTCCCTGTCCCCTTCTCCAGTGACATCCCCAGTGCACATGATGGGGACTGGAATTGGAAGGATTGAGGCATCGCCCCAAAGATCACGCTCATCTTCCACATCATCAGATCACGGAAATTTCATGATGCCACCTCTAGGACCCCAGGCCACTTGTAGTGGTATTAAGGTTCCACCCAGGTCACCAAGGTCAACGATAGGGTCCCCAAGGCCATCAATGCCATCAAGCCCTTCTACCAAGTCCGATGGACATCATCAGTACAAGGATATCCCTAACCCATTAATTGCTGGAATGAGTAATGTACTAAGTACCCCAAGCAGTGCAGGTTTTCCTACTGCATCTGCCGGAAGTGGTTCTGTAAAGAGTCAGCCTGGTTTGCTGGGAATGCCTTTAAATCAGATCTTGAACCAGCACAATGCTGCCTCCTTTCCAGCAAGTAGTTTACTCTCAGCAGCAGCCAAAGCACAGCTAGCAAATCAAAACAAACTTGCTGGTAACAACTGCAGCAGCAGTAGCAATTCTGGAGCTGTCGCTGGCAGTAGCAACACTGAAGGACATAGCACTTTAAACACCATGTTCCCTCCTACTGCCAACATGCTTCTCCCGACAGGGGAAGGGCAAAGTGGCCGAGCAGCACTAAGAGATAAGCTGATGTCTCAGCAAAAAGACTCATTGCGGAAAAGAAAACAGCCACCTACCACAGTGTTGAGTTTGCTCAGACAGTCTCAAATGGATAGTTCTGCAGTTCCTAAGCCTGGACCCGACTTGCTGAGAAAGCAGGGTCAGGGTTCCTTTCCCATCAGTTCAATGTCTCAGTTACTACAGTCTATGAGTTGTCAAAGCTCTCACTTGAGTAGCAATAGTACCCCGGGTTGTGGGGGCTCAAATACTGCTTTGCCTTGCTCTGCTAACCAGCTGCATTTTACAGAGCCCAGTATGAACTCCAGTGCTCTTCAGAACTCACTGACACAGAACATACCTTTGAGAGGGGAAGCCGTGCACTGCCACAGTGCAAACACTAACTTTGTCCACAGTAACAGCCCAGTCCCAAACCACCATCTTGCAGGTTTAATAAATCAGATTCAGGCTAGCGGGAACTGTGGGATGCTCAGTCAGTCGGGCGTGGCTTTAGGAAACTCATTACATCCCAATCCACCTCAGTCAAGAATCTCAACGTCCTCCACTCCAGTGATACCAAACAGCATTGTTAGCAGCTATAATCAAACAAGTTCTGAAGCAGGTATGGTTTTACTAGAGAAAAGTACCCCAAGGTACTAAACTTTTCTACGTTTTTTTAAAATTTGTACCAAAATATTTATTATGATAAGAAATGATCCTTTCCCCGTTGTGAAATTGTCATCATTTCTTTAGTATTTATAACTTTATTTACAGAATGCTAGGGATTTGTCTATTAGAAAAAAAGAACAACCAAGGGGATTCCGTGTGTTTCCGTTATTTGTTGTCAATCTGTGTCATTTTGAATTTTGTTTGACTTTCAGTTGGTTATATAACCATTGGACTCTAAACTGCAAAAGAAGCCATAGAAGGCAGGGTTTCCCAGTTCGTGAGACATGTACTTACTTGGTCTATGCCAACATAAAAGCCGTTTCCCCTAGCTTTTGTTTGTATTCAGGTAAATGACGCTCATCTTGGAAAACCCAAAAAAGAAAAAATAAATGGATTTTTTTTTGTTCTTGCTGCTGACCAGAAATAGGTGAATGGATAGGAAAAGGTAACTAGAAGTTGTATGAAGTAGAAAGCTGCCTTCTAATGTGTTCTCTTAACCTAGTTTGCTATCCTTTATTATTATTTGTTTGAGAAAATTCAAAAATGGATATTGGCTCCTCCCTTTTAAAAAAAGGTAATAATTTAAGTTTTCTAATAAAAAAAGGCTTGAAAACCTGATTTCCAGAATTTTTGATCTTGAAATTGTTTTACAATTTTCTTGTAGAAGTTAACCATTATTTTTACCATTGACATTAAGGTTTTGAACCCAAATTTAATTATATCTCTTCGTCCACTATAATGGAGACAAATTTATTTAAAAGTAGACCCATTAGAAAGAACTGTGTTTTGTGCAATAGATTCATCAGAAATTGTTAGAAAAATCAGGAAAGAAGCACTAAAGAGGTAAATTCATTGAGACATCAGATAATCTGACCGTGAAAATACTAGAACCAATACCCAGAACCCAGCACTAATGATTTGAGAGGTTTGTAGGAAATGACAGGGAGGAAACAAAAGGTAATTGTAGAGACAGTATTACTCAGATATGAAAACAGCGGGCTCTGCAGACCAGATTGCTACTGGAAATGAGAAAACTGCTAGGCTTTTACTAATAAGCTACTGTGTAGATATGTGTAGACTGTAATATACCATCATGCTGCAAAAGCATTAGAACCAACATGTCTGTGTTGCTGATAGTAAAATCCAGTGTTTTCCTTCCTGGTGTCACTACTTAACACCTGCCCTCCTCCACAACTTGTGTTATGTTCTATGTCTGGATGTCAGTGTTTAATGAAGAACTACTCATTGACCCTCTTTTGTGAAAAAGAATATACGATGGAGAAGATAATCGAAATGATTAGTGCCTTCTTGATATTCTTAACCTAAAGAATCTCGTGAAACTATTTTGTATGTGTTTAACAGGATCCTTCTTCCAAAGGGGCTTCCAACTTTTCAATGACTCATATTCCTTTTTAACTCATTCTACACGAGTGAAAATTTAATCTTATGCTTTTAGCAGATTAAAGCCACATAAAATCCGTAACTATTTTAAGATATACCGTATTTATTAAGCATGCCTTCAGTCATTTGGATGAGACATTGTTAGTCTCCTTGTATTATATATCTTTACATAATTGATACCCCTTACCTCAACTTACTTTGTTTCAGGTCTGAGTTCATATTGCAAAGTGTATATATTTTATTAATGATGTATTTCAGTTCATCCATAATGGAAAAGACCAACACTTATTTATATTTTTGTTTCTTCTGAATGTTAAGTTTATAGACTTATTTTATATAGTCTTGGACATGTATTTTTTTGTTCCATGAACCTCTGTAAAGCGTCAGATCTGGATTGACAGTGCTGGGAGTGTCAAACACACAGGTTGAAAAATTTATTAATATGAGAAAAGTGTTAGCATAGAAACAGCTAAATGGGACAAGAATAAATGTCTAGTAATGATATGATGTGACCAATCATGTGTAAGCTAACAGAAAGCATATACTTGATGAAAATCTAGGTCAGTAAGAATTTTTAAAATATTAAACCTAATAAAATTAAATACTAATTAATGTACATAGATCTGATGTGCAGCTGGTTGTGAAAATGGGTAGATTTACTAATTAATGTATCTCTTTTGATGAGTTGAATATTGAAGAAGTCTCTAATGCCATGTTTCTTTTTGATACACAGTAAACTGTGCCAACTGAATGTACTGTCATTATAATTGCTCAGCCTAAATATTTATTTACACTGACATTTATTCATCCATCAAATAAGTACCAAGGCTAGGCATGCAGAGTGAGCCAGCAGATGACAATCACAGCTATCCCTGTAAGTTCAGCTAGGTATTCCTAGCATACCAGTAAGACATCAGAAGAAAAATGCATTTTACTCTTAAAATGTTGCTCGTAGCTATCGAGTACTTATTATGTGCCAGATGATTTACCTATATTACTTCTAATTTGTGTAGTTTCCCAAAGTATAAGGTATTATTGCCCCCATTTTAGAGATGAGTAACTGAGCATCGGAGAACTTAAATAACTGTCCGAGATTATGCATAACTGAATTAAGATTTGAACTCAGGTTCATCTGATCCTAAAATCCATTTTCTTCCCAGCTGTACAAGTTCTTCATCTAAAACATTTAGTAGTCAAAAATGCTGTTTTCACTTGCAAAATCTTTAAAAATGCCCAACAGGTCATGAATTAAAGCACATCAGTGCGTGTTAAAAGCCACATTTGTAAACTTTTGATGCACTTTTAGACAAAAGTCAGTTATTTTTGCCTTCTCTCTGGACTCTGATATCATAGTATATAATGATTAGGATATTTATGTCAACACAGATGAAATGTCCAAACTTATCAAGAGAACTGCCCCTCGTTTGTGAATCACATTTGGTGACCTTTATTTTAATGAATTTGTATCACCTCACTTAATCGGATAAGAATGTGTTTCCTAGTGAGTGACGTGTCAGTAGATCTTTGAAGGAAGCAACTATGTAGATATGAGTTCTGCCCTTCCGAGCATGATAACACAGTGCAGGGGGGAGAAGAGCCCCACAGGAACATGGTCCTACTCTTCTCTATGGTAACGGAGCCTGGACAGAACTCAAGTGACCTGCTCAATCCAGTGCCTTTTCCACTCTCCTAAGCAGCTCAAAAATGTTACAGTAAGACCTCGATTAAGAGAAGAAATCACTTGCTCTGAGAACACTTAATTTGATTGGTAATTTATTTTCAGACACTTCTTTAAAAATTTTTTTCTATTATAAACAACCCAAATACTGATTTTTTTTTAGGCCTATATGTGAATTCTAAAATGTATTACATCTCAAATATGGGAATGGGAGGCAGAGGTAGTAAAAAAAATCAGATAAAAGATATAAAATGCTTAGAAAATATTTCTAAAATTAAAGACTATACAAGACTTTATTAATTCTATTTGGTGTTTTGAAATTGCCTTCCCATGAAAGCTCTCTGAGCACTTTGCTTGTAACGTTTACAGGTTTCTATTAACTTTTTGGATATCAAATTACAAGTAAAGTTTAATATTTCCATGTAACAGATTTAGAAAATGACCAGTAGGATACTTGCTGACATTCCTCAAGTTGTAAAGCAAAGCTCTGGTGGATCTGGCAACCAAACCCCAAAGTTCCTGATTCTCAGTCCAAACATTCAAACTGCTGAATGCAGGTATGTTCTGAAATCCAACAGTAGTGTACGTTTAAAGCAACTTTCCCTTTATGAAGAGAGCCAAGTTTCAGCATTTAAGTGGTTCCAGCATGTGTCCTGTGGTGTTTGGTTTAGGGAGGAATCCAAGAGCAAGTACCCTTGCTTGGCAAATTTTATCAGGCCCGTGCCGCCTGCCTGCTGGCCAGAGAACAAAACCACACGTGCCAGGAACCTCGGCCTCTGCAGAGGACCTAGTCTTGTCAGTGTCCATGTGGCCTGGGGTTTTTTACAATTTTCAAAGAAGAAAAAAGATTTAGACTACTCTGCTCACCAATTTAATAACTGAACCTTACCTTCTCCATTGTGATAATCATGAAATACAACTTTTTCACTTTGAAAGCCCTTTTATATTCTCTTATTTTTTCTAATAAAAAAATATTTAATCAACTCTTCTAAACACATGCGAATAGAATCCTCTGAAGAGGCAGAGTATGAGTTTGTACCAGAAGAGAAAATAATTCAAACATTGATTTGCCTTAACTCTTAGAGATACATGGACTAACAAGAATATAAATAAACCTATGAGTAAATGTATGTTCATGGATATTTATACATATTTTTTAAAAACTCTGGAAAAGAAAGAGTTTTTCTTTCAGCACAAAATACATTTGATTGAAACTCAGTACAGCCATTGATATGGTAGGTATAAGAAAATGAAATAGAGACCACAAAAGAACACCTTGGGTAAAAGACTGCAAAGTAATGAGCTTGGTTTTTTGTTCTATGTGTTTATTTATTCTCAGAACATGCCAGTAAAAAAATAAATAAATAAAGGGACATTGTCATTCCCTACATTTGAAGTTACAGGTGCAAAAAGATTATGGGATAAAAATGCTCAAGAATGGATTGTACTATATAAGTTAGCCGTCTCAGGATACAGGAAGTTTGTGTAGAAATAATTTTCTAGTCTTATAGAGACTAATGTAGAGGGAAGAAGGGCAAAGGCTCCTTTAAGGTTGTGGCTGAATTAATAATAGTTGCTATTAAAAGTATTTCCACCCCAAATTTTTAAATGCTTAGATTTTATCCCTCATCTGATGCACAAGGCTTCTAGGTTCAAAGTTGCCTTCTGCTCTGTTTTTTAACCAAATACCAAAACTCTATTAAATTCTTGATTGTGTGATAAAAATCTATGTCTGTTCTTTCAGTTAAGTTTTCGCAAAATGAGCCATTTCTTCTTTGCTGTAAGATATTTTAACAACAATGTCTTGCTGTTTAAGAAGGTTTCCGATTATCAGGGTAGCACCACTTGTTTTGTTTACATATTCCAGGTTTAATGTTTTCTTGTGTACAAAAGAAGGAGTTAAAATACGTTTGACTTTAGACATTGAGTCTGTATAATCAAAGGTGAAGACAGAACTCAGAGTGGTGTGATATGTTTGCTGATTCAATGATCTATTTTGTACCTTTCAAAAAATAAATTGTCCCAGTGTGCAAATTGGGAGAATTTTATTCCATTGCAATACACTGAACTCACTTATGAAGTCACTAGAAATCCTTGAGTTCTCTAGGACATGCCTAAGCTACTATTTACTAAAATCAAGTGGTCTGAAAACATTGACGCAGCTTTAAAAGTACCCAAATTCTAGGCAGTAAATGTTAACTCTACAAGAATTTGACTCATTAAAATTATGCTTAAAAATATTTCTGTGGCATCATCAAAAGAGATTTAATTTCCACATGCATATAGTACTAGATAAATCATAAGAGTTCTTCCTTTATAGGAACTCATATCAAAACAACATTAATGCCAATCAAGTAAAGAGTAGAGTAAAAATTATTTTGTAAGAACTATACTTCTTGAAAATTCAAAGTAACAACTCACCTTCTTACAGATTAAAAATGGAACTAAACACAGAAGTCTGAAGGAGTTGCTGAGATACTCCTGGGGGAGAGCTGCTCCAGGAAATTTCAGAGTGTCTGTCCAAGACCCATGGGTACAGGTATAAGGGAGCATATTTATCATGGAGACCCTAGAGCAGGACTCTTGTGCTGCAACTCCACAGGGACACCTCTCACACTAGAGAGCCTAATAAACATGCTTCCTGGAGCACAACTCCATAGACCATTCCCCACAAAGTTGAGCAACTCAGAGGCCTGGTTCTAAGGCAGTGTTTTTCAACCTTTTGGTACTTCTTCCTACAGTGAGAAATTAAGTTGCATTATAATCCACTAGAGATATGTTTTTAATGTATAACAAAAGTCTCTTTAAAAAAACTCTTATCATATGTGATATACTCTGAGCTTTTTGATCCCATTCTGTCTTACCCTATCTTATTCTTTTTCTCTAAGACAGTCATGACCCACTGAAATGATTTTATCACCCACTAATGGAACATGACCCAGCACTCATATATAACATTTTGCACAAAATAATACCCTAGTTATACAATGTATTCTTTTATTTTTTGATTTCATTTATCAAAATATAATGGGGCATACTAAATTGGTTTTGCAGCCCCAGATAGGCCTAAACTGTCTTAGAATATTCCTGAGGTAATTAACTCAGCAAATATTTATTGAGCACCTAGTATGTGCTAAGCACTATTTTAGCACTATAAAGATAAGGTAGTATATAATGGAAGAATACAAACTTAACTGTATTTATAACTCAGAAACTCAGTTTGCTCTGCTCATTAAACAAAACAAGGAGATAGAAGTTCTGAATGGAATATTGAAGCATTTTAACTGACTCTACCCCCATATTCAAAGAGCAGAAATCCCACCAAGCAAGGGGATTTAACCTAATTTCTCAATATTTGTTTCCTTACAATATTTTTTAAAATGTGATAGAAAGCATTTGTAAGAAAACCCAAAACTTTGTTACTTGAGTAAACAATGGAAAATCTCAAGCATTTTTGCAAGTAACAGTTTTCAGAGTGATTCTATGTGTTAAGAGAGGAAACAGACATGATCAGTAGCAAAAAAAAAAAAAAAAAAAAAATTCACATCGCTCTCTTTTTTTTTTGTCTGACTCCATTACCACCACAAGACTGATGTTGATGATGACTCAAACATATTCCAGTATTCAAGCTGCATCCCTTCCACTGGTTTTCCACCTTCCCAGCAGCTTCGTCCTGTTAAGGGTAGAGAACATTTCCTTAGATGCTGCATTCAATCTCCTCCCCCTCTTCCCCTTCTCTGAGTGCTTTGGTTTGGGGTCCCTCCCTCCTTCCTTTTAGGGAACAAATAGCCACTAGTCCCTAGGTCTTCCTGCCTACTTCTGGTAAGGGAATGCTAAGAATTTACATCAGGATCCAAAGCATGAGGATAGAAATTGATGTGTTTTTGTAAATACATATACCATGCCATTAAAATAATGTCTTGTTGGAAGATCTAGACTTCTCATACAAGTTATCTTTTTATTTCTTTAAAATCAATCCTTTAAATATAGAGAAAATTTTACTATTTCCATGGGATTGAAAAGTGAATTACATTTATTAGACTCACTAGGGCATGATGTTTTCTCTTGCTTCTACAAGCATTCGTTTTTATTAAGGATTACCATTGACCTTGTTTGCATTTAAAGTACAACTGTCAAAGCAAATGATAAAGGTCAAATGGTGAAGGTGTATCTTTTATATGACTCGTTTCTTAGTTCTTGAATTTTTTTATGGATAAAAATCAGTATTTGGGCATATTAACTTAGAATTTGGGCATATTCACTTAGAAAAAGTTTTCTAACATAAAGTAATATTTATTCTAAATTGGAAATATAGATCAAACTGGTATAATGACATTTTTAAAACACCTTATTTGTCCATTTGTCATCTCTGTGCACATACAAAGATGTGTACAACAATATTAACACTTAAGAACCAACCATAGAAGAGTTTAGCATAATATAAACAATGACTTTTCTTAAAGAATATCAGTGACAAAGAAGAGAAATAAATCTAAAGGGGTAGATATTACCTTTGTCTTAAAAGACAAATTTTTTTTAAATGAGGCAGAAAAAAATCTTAAGAATGAAACTAGTAATCGTAGGAAAATATCCTTTAAAAATCCTAAAAAAAAAATTAACTGGTGCTATTTCGGTATGTACGGACACATATACACTCACACACATCATAAATTACATGTGTGGACAAAGAGTACTCTTTATATCCAGGGATCTACCCCACTGGGCAAGCTACCACTGTCGTTTCCTGATTGTCCTGGTTTATCTCAATCTCTGATTGGGTGTCTAGGCACGTGATCTCACACCAAAAGTTTATTTGGATGGCTTTCGAGTCTTATCTCTGATTTCATTAAAAGCAACAGAGACAATGAGAAAGAGAAATTATGCCAGTTCATGTTGCTGCTGGCTGGTGTAAAATAATCACTTTTTTTCCAATTAAAGGACTTCTCCAGCTTACTAACTTGTTCCAGGCTCCAGCTGCCTTTTAGTTGTTTAACTACTAAATGTTTAGTGAATAGTTTGCTTAAAAAGAAAAAAAAAAACTTAGCAACTGTCCCTTTCATTAGTTTAAGCACAAAACATCTTGGCTGGAAAAAAAAAAAAAAATCAGCTTTAAGAAAACCTTTTTCCCCACAAGCTTCAAGAGACCATATGGTTTTTGTGCAGAACTATGAAGTAGTTTTGCCAGAGAGTGCCTATTCAAGATTAAGTGGTTCAGAAATAAGCAAGCTCCAATTTGCTTCAGATATAAAAATTCAAGGTCCTCTTTGGATGACCCCAAGCATTACTGAGTGACTTGAAGATCTCAGAGTACTTGGAGATGGACCTTTTCCTGTGTAAGGGGATTTTAACTCTCTGGAACACACGAGAGTCTAAAGTAACTTGTCCTCCTCTAATCATCTCCTTTCCTGTCCCTTATCTCCTGGCTTTGGACCAATACTGGAGAATCAGTTTTCACTTTCTCCACAAATGGGTGGTATGCTCTTCCTTACTTCCCATACATATATGCTACACACACAGCATCGAAAGCTCTGATTTCTAGAACTTGAATGCAGGTTTTACAATCTTAATAGATTCATTCAACCAACATTTTTGGAATGCCAACTGCGTGTTAGAGACCATGTTAGGTCTTGGAAATAAGAAGTGATCCTTGCCTTTAATGGTTTAGAAAGATGATTTTAAATTTTTGTGCTGCTTTTTTAAGGCAGCAGGTTTAACCATGGTGGGAAGGTAGGGGTGTGTGGAAAGGCAGCCTACAATATTTTCAGTCACATTTCTTTGTTTTCAGGATAAAAATCTCCATGCACTTTATTATCGCCTTGTCTTTTTTTCTAATGACCTTATTTCTAGTTGGAAGCCCTTTCTATCTCCTTTTCTACTCTCAAATCCCGGATCAAATGTTACCACTTGTTTAGTTTACTTTAACACCTCCAGTTATATACCTGTTAAATCTCTTAGCATATTGCATTATAGTTACACTAGCTATATGAACAGAGCTTTAAAATTTCCTGATTCATATAAGCTCTCAAAAGGTGTGTATTTGAGAGAGGAAAAAGAAAGACAGGGAGATTTGTGCGTTTATCACTTTTCCTAAACTTTGATTTCCTGCAAGAAAAGGGCAGCATGCTGTTTTTGTTGTTGTTGTTTTGTATCACCATTTCTATCCTTTTGTTCAGCAGAGCATTCATGTTTGTTGTTGAAAATTAGAGAAAATAAAAAACAGGCCTTGATTTACATATTACCCTTAAGAAGCTTGTGGTGTTCACCACCTTCTTGTTTGTAATATAAAAATACACACAGAGTAACCATATTTCTTTATTGTCATTCCTCACGAATATTTATAGATGGAGAGCTTTTAGAATAATGTCCCCAAATGTCTACTTTCTTGCATCCTAAATATGGATGCTTCTCTCTTATAAAAAAAGACAAAAATATTAATAACAGAGACCTCTAAGGAAACCCTACCTCTATGAAGCCTTGCTAGAGTATTTTGGGAAAATTTGTGCTCTGACTGTGGTTAAAGGAATGGTGATCTATACATTTAAATATGTCACTGTTGGTTAACAGATAGGAAAAAAGGCCACAGATAGCGATTACCAGTAAATAAGAGTTGTTATTAGCTTGTTTAAAAAGATGGTTTCCAAATGCAAATAAAGCATAGTGCCTATTTATGGAAATAGCAGCAAACTTTCAGAAGCAATGAAATGTTCAAGGTGTTGATTGTTTTACTACAAATGTGAATTAACATTTAAAGAATTGTACACCATATGCCTACTTCAGCTTTCGAAGTGTTCTTACTCTACTCTGTGAACATAGTCATTGTTTCATGATAATATTTTATAAATATTTATATATTTTTAAACAGAGGTTTTTTTTTTTTTTTAATCTCATTCTTTAAATGAAACACTGAGAACTTAAAAAAACAGACATGACAGCTGGGAAAAATTGCAAAGTCGTACAATATAGAGATATTCTAGAAGGTGTGTTGCATATACATACTTACTACTTACTACTATTACTACATCACCACTACTAACTACAACTACTAATGTAAATAATAATGCTGACAATGATAGCTCTTTTATTTGTATAGACTTTTACACATTACAAGCCTTTCACTTACCTATCTTTGATTCTCACAACAATCATGCCAATCACACCAGTTTTTCCTGAGGAAAAATTCAAAGGTAGCAAAGTATCATATGCAGGAAGATGTTCACCCCTGTGTTATATATAACAATGAAAACATGAAAATATAAATGCCAAACTTCATCAGAATGGTTCAATAAGTATAATCAGTCCATATGATACGAGGTTAAAAAGATTAATACAAATGTCTGTATATCAAAATGGAAAAATTCTGGTGTTATTCTGTTAGAAGAAAACAAGAGGAATATAAAATTATATTTGTGGTACTACTACGACTATGGAAACATTTCTGTATATTTGTATTTGGACAGGCCTCAATGATAACATGGTCAAATATAAAGTTTCTTAGGGCATAGCACAGCAGTACAGTGTTTGAACTACTTTAGAGTTTCAATAACACTGGTGTTGTTCATTATATCATATACGTGTTTAATATAAAATTAAATGCATAAGCCTGTAACAGTATTTGCTGAATGCATATATTACATAATGCATCTCTTTAGGGAAAGAGCTTTTATTAGAAAAAACGATTGTAGGTTCCTTTTCAACAGAACGTGATTCTCCCACTCCATCCCTTGTGCATCTGGATCACCAGGGGTGATTTCAAAGAATACTACTGCTCAGGCTGTACCCCAGGAGATGAGTTTTCAGCTGGTCTGGGATAGGGCCCAGGCATGGTTTTTGTTTGTTTGTTTGTTTGTTTGTTTCAAGTTCTCCAGGTAGTAATTCTATTGTGCAGCTTGGATTGAGAACAGCTAAAACGATTATAATCCTAAGCAACTGAAAGTTTATGTGTTTAAATGTTAAGTTCCTTGAGTTTTCATCTCTAGCGTAAGACTTTCAAGATTAAGAATGCTATTTGGATGGTAGCATTTGGTCTGATTTAAGGAATCCTAAGTACAGAGTATCTTTATGCTATCAGAGTGACGAAGATTAAGAAATAATGATAAAATACAGTGTTGGTGAGAAATGAGCACTGCTATACACTGTTTATAAAAATGTAAATGGAATGTGCATTGATCAGCTTCACTCTAGGGCAGTTTGACAATATGTATCCAAAGCTCTAAAAATATATAAAACCCTTTTATCTCTGGAATTCCATTTCTAAGAATTTATCCTTAGAAAATAATTGAGCATATTGGCGAAGATGAGTTAATAAGAATGTTTATCATAGTGTTGCTTACAATAGTAATTGTAATTTGATTATAAACAACCAAATATCCACAACTGTGGATTGATTAAATTTTGGTATATTGATACATGATAATAGTAAAATGGCTCTGAAGTTAACACAAGTTAACGTGGAAAGATATTCAAAACATATTGATAAAGGAAAAAAGTTACAAAACAACATGATTCCATTTTTGTTAAAATGTGTAATATGTGTATATATGTCTGCATGTGTATAAACATACAGGTGGGAAAAGCTTGAGGAACTACGCACTAACAGTAATAGTTATCTCCATAGGTATTTTTTATTTTCTGTTTTGTACTCTCATGCATATTCCAGTTATTTTTTTTCACTAAAAGCAAGTGGTAATATTATAAATCAAGACCAAAAACATTTTCTTAAATAAAAAATATATTTTGAAAAATAAAGCCTTGTTACCTTTATCTAGCCAATTGAATGAACTACAACACAGATTCCCCTATCCTCACTTTGTCCAGCTTGTGAAGAACAAGCTATTTGTTAGTTAGAAAGTTATTTCTTTGTATTTTTTTAATATTTCTAAACTTCTTCAATATACGTATTTTCCAAGCTGATTAGGAAGTATAATGTTAGACTTAAGTTTTATTAACAGATTCCGACTCACCTCTGATTATAATTAACCTGATGTAAATCCTCAAAGATGACACGTCAGGAGTTAATTGAAATGTATCTTAATGTATCTTTATGGGGTCATCTTCCTTAACACCCACAATTAATAAGTGGTTTGGTTTGTTTCCTTCTTCATTCCAGGCGGTTCAGGATCGTCGTCCTCCATAGCCATAGCCGGAACCAGCCACCCCGCCATCACCAAGACAACATCTGTTCTTCAGGATGGTGTCATAGTTACCACCGCAGCTGGAAACCCACTGCAGAGTCAGCTGCCTATTGGGAGTGACTTTCCTTATGTTGGCCAGGAGCACGCACTTCATTTTCCATCCAACAGCACTTCAAACAACCATCTTCCACACCCCTTGAACCCCAGCCTCCTCAGTCCTCTACCTATCTCTTTGCCAGTGAATCAACAGCATCTCCTAAGCCAGAATCTATTAAATATCCTCCAGCCTTCACCAGGAGAAGGCAAGTCTGAGATCAACCTCCACCCTTTAGGTTTTCTCAACCCGAATGTAAACGCTGCTTTAGCTTTCCTCTCTGGTGACATGGACGGGCAGGTATTGCAGCCCGTTCACTTTCAGCTCTTAGCGGCCCTGCTTCAGAACCAAGCCCAAGCAGCTGCCATGCTTCCCCTGCCATCTTTCAATCTGACCATCTCAGATCTCTTGCAACAGCAAAATACCCCTTTACCCTCATTAACACAGATGACAGCCCCACCAGACTGTTTGCCAAGCAATCAGTCCGAGAGCAGCCGAGCTGAGACCCTTTTAGCCAGCCCCCTGGGGAACCCTTTACCAAGCTTTGCAGGCAGTGACACTACTTTTAACCCCCTGTTCCTCCCAGCTGTCACTGGGGCCTCAGGATTAATGGCCTTGAATCCCCAGCTGTTGGGAGGTGTCCTGAACTCAGCATCGGCCAACACCACTAATCATCCAGAGGTTTCCATAGCAACTTCCTCCCAGGCAACCACTACCACAACCACTACATCATCAGCAGTGGCAGCACTGACTGTCTCAACACTTGGTGGGACAGCAGTGGTGTCAATGGCAGAAACATTGCTGAATGTATCTAATAATGCTGGGAGTACACCTGGTCCCGCTAAACTCAACAGTAACTCTGTGGTGCCACAGCTACTTAACCCTCTACTGGGGACAGGTCTGCTTGGTAAGTTAAATTGTTTCACAAATTTTTACAAAAGAAACGTTTTTCTAATTCTATTTTCTCCTCCTTTAAAAACTCCATTTTGTCACACTATTTTTTAAAAATGCTTTTGGTATGTCACAGCTTGCTTAAGGAACTAAATATAATAACACCCCCACACATCCATAGTTATACAAACACAAAAATGACTTTTTTCCTTTTCCCCTACTCTAGCAGTACTAAATATCACCTTAATCTGCTTTCTCTGATCTTCTAATTCTGATGCCACTTAAACCTAACCTACCTATCATTCTCTTAAGCCAAGTAGAGTCTTATTTTTCAAACAATAAAGCACAGGTCCATCTTAAAAATAACTTTTATTTGAACTTTAGTTGGTGTGGCATCACAGGGTTGGTATGAGCAGCTGCACTGTGGATGGAAACAGCTTGAGGAAGTGTTTTGTCCAGGTGATCCCTAATAAACAAAACGAAATGCTTATCCAGCAAAATAAGAAACAAGGCATAAAAACATTCAAAGATAAACTCTGCCCAAGTTCAAGGAAACAGACAGTCTCAATAGCTGCGGTTAGATTGCCTCAGAGAGTGTAATTCTTTAGAACTTTGTGGCTTACAAGCAAAATCCTTCATGTAGAGTATTCTATCACCAAAAGGTTAGAAAATAATGTCAAGTATGTCCAACTGACTCATGCAGGCAACTATAATATTAAGTACCGAGATGGTGTCCATAAAGTCTGGAAACAGGCAAATATACATGATATTGCCACAAGGGCATCTTCAGTACATAAAAACTAATAATAATATATTTCTTGAGTTTATGGACACCTTTATAATACAGTTTACTAACTTTATGGTTTACTAGTTGCTATAGTTTATAAGCTCGATTTGGCATTGAAATCAACAGTTAAATAATTTAAAAAGCATTACAGATTTACATATTTCAAGTTACGAGACAATTTCAATGACATCATCTTCAAGAGCATTTCAGTGTAATTTCCAAACAAGTTAAACGTGAGTTCTGAATATAAACGTAGTCATTAACTAATCCCGTCTGTATAACATTTATTTTAATGATTACAATGAATTCTTTTGTATTGTTAGCTTTCGTTACAATTTTAATTTTAGGTGACCAACCTTTTACTTAAAAACAAAATATGTATTTCTAGGCCAAATCTGATTTTATTTGGTGGTATTTATTGATGACTGTGGCTTGAGAACTAAATTTTGTAAATAAGGCCTATTCAGACCCATTCATTTTAATAATTTGCTCAAAGACTTATGATTACTAAAACATTTTAGGACTAATTTCAACCTTTAGTTTCAAGTGCTCTAGAAAAAATAATTTCAAGGAATTATATAACACTGAAGCTCAACATATAGGGATTGGCTAATGGATAGAGCAAAGACTAAGTAGTGTCTCCAGGATATAAAATTAGAAAAACTGATTATGAAAGACAAAATTAAGTAATAAAACTCCTCTTTATTTACCACTTAGGAAGACCTTGAGGAGAAAAAGAGAAAAGAATGACCACATCAGGTCTAGTTTTCAGTTTTTGTTGCAGGAATCCTCAGGTGCAAAGATAGGCATAGGATCTCCAACGAGTCACATTGACTTACATTTTATGTCTTTCAAACTATAGGTGACATGTCCTCAATAAACAATACTTTGAATAACCATCAACTGACTCATCTGCAGTCGCTGTTAAACAACAATCAGATGTTTCCTCCAAATCAGCAGCAGCAACAGCAACTTCTTCAGGGGTACCAGAACCTGCAGGCATTTCAAGGACAGCCCACAATTCCTTGTGCGGCTAACAGTAACCCCATGGCTTGTCTGTTTCAGAACTTTCAGGTACTCTCCTTCGCTGGGTTCCTCGAATAGCAAATAATGTCTAGGTCTGTTGAAACACTTAATTGGGGAGAAGAGAAGAGACGGGAGAAGGAGGTCATGTGTCCTCTCACCTCCATTTACTATTATTTCCCGATAATGAATATTGTTCAACATTCTAGTCTTTTCATGAAGGTTATTTTATTTTGTCTGAGGTATCTCTGTGGTCCTTTCAGAGCTGATAGTAAAAACTGATCGTAGGATCCTCTTAAACCCTTTCGTGGTTTCCATCGCTCTCCTGATTGAAATCCGTATCTCTCACCTGCTGGCTCGGCCTCAGTCACCAGCCCCAGCCCTTACCACCCACCCTGGCTTCCACTACTTAGTCTTTCTTTAGTTCTACAAGCTGAATACATTCCTGATAGATTAAGGAGATGAAAAGAGTAACACTTAATAAATAAAAAAAGAAAATATACAAGTATTTTTTAAATAGCCTTGAGGTAGAGAAGGTTCTTTCAGTAAGGCACAAAATCAAGAAGTCAAAAAGAAGTAATAGGGTTGAATATTTAAAACTTTAACATCTCTGTATGATAAGGGTATTGTAAATGAACTTAAAGACAAGTGGCACCTGGCAGAAAAATACTTGCATAATAATGGCAAATAATTGACATCCATTATAGAAAAAAAGCTCCTACAAATCAGGAAAAAAAAGGTAATTGATTAAAAAAATGAGCAATAGATCTGAACAGAAAATTCACAGAAAATGAAAAATAAATTATTAATGAACATATGAAAAGAGTAATCAGAGTTATACAGATTACAACACTAATGTGTCCATCAGATTGATTGATATCCCTTACTGACAGTAGTGTGGAGAAATGGATTCTTTTAGATACATTGTTGGTCTGATTGTATGCTGATACAGTTCTTTTGGAGGTTAATTTGATAGTTTATCAGGTTTTTAAATATACATATCTTTTGATGCAGAAGTCCAGCCTCTTTGTATCTATTTTTAGAGAAATCTTCCAATGTGAACAAAAGGGCACATGCTAGAATGTTCATTACATATGATGTGTGGCAGCAAAAATTAGAAACCTCTTAAGTGTCCATCAGTCTGTAAATAGTTAAATATATTATGATATATCTGTCTTTCTAGTAGTTTAAAAGGTCTAGGTAGATTTACATAACTGATACGGAAAGATCCACAAGAATGCAAGACTTTAATACTGTGATATTATAGAACAGTACTAAAATACTATACCATTTATGTGAAAGAAGAAAGGAGAGAAAACTAGATATATACCTACATACCTTAATGTATTAAACATAAGTGTCTGCAAGGATGCACTCCAGCACTGATTATTTCTGAGAAAGGAAATGGAATTGGGAGTGGGATGGGAAAGTCAGGTTTGGGTGGGGAGTAGTGGTAAATAACATTTTTATCTTTTTTGACAATGAGAAAATACTCAGATACATCTTATGTAATAAAATAATTTAGAAGGGAGGAGGAAGTGCCCAGCCATGTCACTGAGAATTTCAAGCAAGTAGATAAAGCCTGAAGAGAATCCCCTAGATTTGGGACATCACCACTAACAGGTAGAATTCAGTTTTTGTGTAGTAGTAGGAGCACAAGACAGATTGCAATGGATGGAAGGATAAAAAGGTTAGGAATTAAAGAGTGTGGATTACTCTCAAAAACTTAACTATGAAGAACATAAGAGTAAAAGGGTGGTGCCCCAAGGCAGATGTAGGTTGAAGCAAACTTTTAAAATATGGAAGCTATGCACATGTTGTATGCTAAAGGAAAGAGCCCCCCCCCCAAAAAAGTGGAAAAGATTGAACATAATGAAGAGAAGGGATGACAGATGAGGCAAAATCCCTGAGGAGTGCCTTGGGATCCAGAGCATAAATGGAGGACTTACCCTCAGAAAGCCGAAGAGACCCCTCTTACACTGGGAGGCAGGGCAGGATTTGGGGCATGTATAGCTGCAGAGAAGTATGTGCTGTGAGGGGGTAGGGAGTAGCAGAGTATAAGAACTACGAGAATTCTTAACCTATCAACTCCATTTTCTCTGTTAAGTAAGGTTATCCACTAAGAATAGTGCTGGAGATGGTGGAGCAGCCAGCTGGAAGGAGTGGATAAAGATTTGAATAGTTGTGAAGGAGAATATTACCTAACTAGAGGATCATCAGATTGATGGAAACAATAAGCCCCCTGCTGTAGTTGAAAGCCTTAAGTTCCTAGACAGATACTCAGCATTCTCACTGTGTCTAAAGATAGCAGGCAGTTAAATTGATCCCAGATTGAGATTTTATCTGGTAGGTGTGGACAGTGGGAGAATAACAAGAGAGTGGTTGATGTGCTGATGGATCCCAGGTTCTGGTTTAGTGGGAAAGGATGCGAAGACAAGAAGGGAGAAATCACTGAGGAGAAAATCCAAAGTAGCAATGATCTGGAGCAGCAATTTTTAGGTGGGGTTGGTGCAATTAGAATAACCTTAGGGACTTTTTCAAACTGCACTCATCCTTCCTGTCCTGAGCATTGATATTCTTACCTGCTGGGCATTCCCTCCCTGCCTCTCTTCCCAGTTAAGAATCACTTCTATAGAGAGCCATTGTCACTGCTGACAGCATGGGGGTGTCCCCCAGTCAGTAGCCTGGTAAGGTTAAAGAGTAGGTGTCACTATTCTATCTGAACTCTTCAAAAATACAGTGTTGTATCAGAAATATTTTATCATTAAGAGTGTATATATATATATAGAGAGAGAGAGAGAGAATTTTCTTTTGGCTTATGTTGTATTTCAGTAGAAATATCAGTGACTTAGAACTCCTTTTCAAAATTTGGTTCCCTTTGTAATTTGAGGAGTGCTGGTGACTGACTTGTTTCTCTCTTTGATTTCCAATATTGTAAAACCTGCAATGACACTTAAATATGTGGAGTCATGGGGCACCTGGGTGGCTCAGTCTGTTAAGTGGCCGCCTTTGACTCAGGTCATGATCTCAGGGTCCTGAGATTGAGCCCTGCATCGGGCTCCCTGCTCAGTGGGGAGTCTGCTTCTCCCTCTCCCTCTGTGTGTGTGTGCGCTCTCTCTCTCTCTCTCTCAAATAAATAAATATTTTTTAAAAATATGTGGAGTCATTACCTGAAAGCAGTTTGTGTACAACCACCTCAACTTTAACTTTTCTAGAGAATGTTTGGTAATGATGAGTTCTTTATTTTTTATCTATCTATCTATTTTAGAAATATATCATTTATTTGTATTTATTAAAAAGATTTATTTTAGAGAGAAAAGAGAGAGTGCATGAGCAGGGGGAGGGGCAGAAGGAGAAGGAGAGAAGCAGACTCCCCACTGAGTGCAGAGCCCTGACCAGGGGCTTGATCCCAAGACCCCGAGATCACCACCTGAGCCAAAACCAAGAATCCGACACTCAACTGACTGAGCCGCCCAGGTGCCCCAATGATGAATTCTTTAAAAAAAATCTGTGAAATGATTTCAACCAAAGAAACTACCCAAATATAATCAAGACACAAACTTTTCCATGCAGAGTGACTTTTTATTTCATTTTGAGCCTTGTCCTTTCTTTATATTTCTCTCCTTGCTACATTTGTTTGCCTTTTGGTAAATCTTAAAATTATGGTCTTTCTTTTTGAGGTCTTTAAAAACTTTTCTCTCTCTCTCACTGCTTCCTGTCTGTTTCTTCAAGGTGAGAATGCAGGAAGATGCAGCTCTCCTAAACAAAAGAATAAGCACTCAGCCGGGGCTCACGGCACTTCCTGAGAATCCAAACACTACACTTCCACCTTTCCAAGATACATCTTGTGAGTTGCAACCGAGGATTGACCCATCTCTTGGTCAGCAGGTGAAGGATGGCCTCGTTGTGGGTGGCCAAGGTGATGCTTCTGTAGATGCCATTTACAAAGCAGTTGTGGATGCAGCCAGCAAAGGAATGCAGGTTGTCATCACCACTGCAGTCAACAGTACAACTCAGATCAGCCCCATTCCAGCTCTGAGTGCCATGAGTGCCTTCACTGCCTCGATTGGTGACCCATTAAGTCTCCCCAGTGCTGTCAGTGCGGTCATTCATGGACGAAACATGGGCAGTGTCGATCATGACGGTAGGCTGAGGAATGCAAGAGGGGCTCGGCTGCCCAGGAATCTGGACCATGGGAAAAACTCAAATGAAGGAGATGGGTTTGAATATTTCAAGTCAGCAAGTTGCCACACATCCAAAAAACAGTGGGATGGGGAGCAAAGCCCTGGAGGGGAGCGAAACAGGTGGAAGTGTGAGGAATTTTTAGACCATCCAGGCCATATCCACAGTAGTCCTTGTCACGAGAGGTCCAACAATGTCTCTACACTGCCATTTCTGCCTGGGGAACAGCACCCAGTACTGTTACCACCAAGAAACTGTCAAGGGGATAAAATTCTGGAGGAAAATTTCAGGTATAATAACTACAAAAGAACTATGATGAGTTTTAAGGAGAGACTAGAGAACACTGTGGAAAGATGCGCACACATTAATGGGAACAGACCTCGACAGAGTCGGGGCTTTGGAGAGCTGCTGAGCACCACAAGGCAAGACCTGGTCCTAGAGGAACAGTCTCCAAGCTCCTCAAATAGTTTGGAAAGTTCTCTAGTCAAAGACTACATCCATTACAATGGAGACTTTAATGCCAAAAGCATTAATGGGTGTGTGCCTAGCCCTTCAGATGCTAAAAGCATTAGTAGTGAAGATGACCTAAGGAATCCAGATTCCCCTTCTTCAAATGAGTTGATACATTATAGGCCAAGGACGTTCAACGTTGGCGACTTGGTCTGGGGCCAAATCAAAGGACTTACTTCTTGGCCTGGAAAATTAGTAAGAGAAGACGACGTTCACAATTCATGTCAACAAAGCCCCGAGGAAGGGAAGGTATACCAATCTTTATCCATTGTCAAATACTAACCTTTGTTCAGATATCAATTGTTATTTTTTGTTGTCATCACTTTGGATTCTTTGGATTTGAAATTAGGATTCTTCATGACTCATTGAGGTCTCACAAACTTCTGGAGCATAAAATGAAGAGGGGATGGTTATAGTCACCAAAATGTCATATCAAGGGGTGAGTTGTGAAGCCTTTGTAGATCCCACTAGGGCCTCTAACCCAGGAACCAGATTTCCCGAATTTTGTTAATTCTGCCTTCCTTCCCTGCATGTACCTAACTCTTCATTCCATACACAGAGGATGAAGGCAAGTGGCAAGGACTGGGAAAAAATCTGGTGGCCTTTGGAGTCCGGGAGTGTGGCAGAGATAGGGTAACAGGAAGTGCTGGGGGATGGCATCACACGGGACACACAGAACTGAGGAGAGGGTAAAACCCAGTGCAACTGCAGCCGTTTCTGGAAGCAGCCGGTGACGTCTGTGTTCAGAATGGTGTCTCCTTTCAGGAAAAGTTCTGGGCCTTTATAACATATGGAAACATTTAACCCCGCAGTCTGGTTCTACTTAACACAATCTGATCATATAAATTAAATGAAAACTTCTCCATGAGACTACCATTCAATTTAGAAGAAATTAGTAGGGGTCTTCTGGGTTCCCCCCCTCCCCCACAATTGGTAGAATTGGTTCACTAGGCGAGAAATATGCAGAATGTTTGAAGCAGATAGAAAAATTTATATCTGACCAGGACGAGATAACTATGCACATTCTCCACATATGATGAGGAAACAATTTTTCATCTCCTTAGGAAATAAAAATTACTCTTACAAATATATATTATTCTCTTAAAGAGTATATTACATAAAGCTATTTCAACTCTGTTCATACCTCCACTGGCACTTAGGTTTAATGGCAGGAAACCAAAAACATTTTTGCCAGCACAATAAAAAGATTGTCTTTCTCCAAATGACCAGGAGGTCCTTAAACCCGTTGCTTATAATGCCTAATATATACTTGTCAGGATACGCTCTGGGCATAGTGTTTCTACGTTTGATAAGAAAATGAATTCCATACCCCTATTCACAAAACATTTTATTCTCTAATCTCTCTGAGACCAGACAAAACATTCTTTAGGTTGATAAACCTAAATATTTTTGACAGTTTATTCAAAAAGTAATTAGAAACAGCAAAATTGGGCTTTTATGATATAAATGGACTGCTCCAAATATAAGATGTAGACACTGAACTATTTTACAATTTTTGTGCAAATGAAACCAAGTCTTTTTTAAGTGCCATTTTACAATAAGCTTAACAAAAGAAAAGATTATGGCCTCCCTTTCCTGGAATCATTCTTCCTATCTTAAATGCCTTGTCTAAATATCTTTTTATGTCCTCAGGAGAATAAAGGCATGTACTTTTAACACATTTCACATTAAACAATGGTCCTAATCTTCTGATTAGTCTGTGTTTGCAAACTCCTGGAATTGAGTTACTCACTGATGTTTGGGGAGATACACTTTTAAAAAAATCATTATCTGAGAGTCCAAGAAACATTTATTTTGCTTCATTTAAATAAGCAACTGGTTTTCACTCACTATACAATAATAAGTGTTTTAAAAAATCCAGATTCTTCTTCCTTATTGGAGGCAATAGATGAATTCCTAACAGGGAACATAAAATTGTTTCTATCAACTCAAATATTCCCCTCACCACCCCCCACCATCTGACATTGTAATTTTGCATTCTGACAGCCTTAGTATCAAAACCTTGATATCCTGACACACTAAAAATATTTTTAGTAATTCAAAAAAAATAATTTAAAGCACACAATTAGAGGTGCAAAACTGAAAACATATAATAAAATATTAATGATAACACATGAAATATTTAGCTATCATTAAAAAGGAAGGTATAACAGCCTTAAAAGCTCTAGGGCACTTAACATTTTTAAAAAACCTCTGGTCTTCCCAGGACCTACCTCACTTTTGCACATTAAAAAAACAAAACAAAGTACTATTTCACAAGCACTCTTTTTTCTTCTATAGTTCACAAAACAAAGGAAGGGCTTCCTCATACCTTATTTAATGATGCCCAGCAAGCCAAGCAGTTTTCTCAATTTAGAAGACCAGAAAAGGTGAAATTTCAAACACAAGTCTGTCTGACTTCAAGCCAGATGGCCTTTGCTTGATGTCTTGGTAATCCTGGTTCATCAAGAAAAAATTAAACTATATTCAATATCTGTGTAAGACAAAGCATGGTCTTTTTGAAAAGATATCCAGTAATACATTTTTAAAATTTGTACTCTCAGTCCGGTGAACAAACTAGTCATGATGTAAATTTTATTTACATAGAACCCCTTAGTCCTCAGCAATGTTGGATAAATAAAGTCTGTGCATTACTAATCAGATTTCTGCTTTTAAAAAGGTAAGCTGTGCATTAGGATCTCTTTTATATACTGTGGCAATTGCTGACATTTTAATAAAGTCGAGAGAGAAAGAAAGAGACTGACTCCATAAACAATTTGTTTATTATAGTAAAATCTAATTAATTCCACCTTGCTAATGTGGAATGTGGGACCACATCCCCCTAGTGTTTATCTTTGTAGTATCTCAGAAGAAAAGGTTTAGTAAACAATCTTCTTACACATTATCATTTTAAACCTTCTTAGATTCTCCGTTTTTCATACTATTTCCATGTCCACAAAGTAAATTAATCCAAGATTCTGTCAGATCTCTCCAGATAAAATCCATGTAACTCAAGTGTTAGAATAGATTTATCATCTTATCTCTCCCCACCCCCCACATCGCAAAAACCTATCATTTATTTTTCTGTTGCAGTCTTTGTTATCAGCAAACCACTTCAAATTCTTTTCAGAAGTAGGCAAAAATTTTTTTTTAAAAAGCAATGTATTAGCAGTATTGCAGGTTTCTAATTCAAAGTAAGCTGGGCACCTCTCTTGTTTTCAGGTTGTATGGGTGGTCTCTGGACTGACAGATCAATGCTGTGACTGGCTGGAGCACTGATATCGGCCGGGGGCTGAGATGTCCATGATGTCCTTAAGTTGATACTTTAGCCAGCTGTCATGATAGTAAATGACCTGGTCAGTTTATGATCTTAGGAAGGCATTGTTAATCTTTGGTGGGGTATTAAGTGTAGCAGCATTACTAATAATGCATTAGAACAGTTCTACATTTTTGGAGATTGCTTCCTAAGAGGTTTTATTTCAAAACATCAAACACTGTATGAACATAGTCTACAGAGAACTAGGGAGAACACAGAGTGTGGCAGAAAGAGGCATGGGCTTTGGACATTCTCACATGAGCTTAATCCCAGCTCTGTCCATTCCCTAAATGCTCCTGGGTAGGTGTATTAATCTCCCTGAGTTGCAATCTCTTCACCTCTCAGGTGGGAATGGAATATCAGTTCCTACTCAGAAGATGTTTTAAGAATTAAATGAGATACCATAAATAGATTATCCAGCACACAAAAGAGGCTCAGTAAAAATTAGCCTCCTTACCCCTGTTCTTTTTATGTTAGACAACCTTATTAATTTGGATGTCACCACTCTGGAATTGTGGTAATTTGAGTTTAGTTATTGTTTACCTATGCATCATCCTTGAATAAAGGATTTACCAACCAGGTTGAGGGTGAGAGGATTATAATGAATATATTTAATGAATGAAATAGTTTATGACCGTTTTTTAATGAAGTTCAGCACATCGCATACAAATTGGCATATCTGATTATAAATTATTATTAGCTTTTCATTTCAAGCAGGAGTTCTACTTGGAAGCATTTTCAAGCACTTTGTTCAGTGAGCCTGAAAGTCCCTCTCCCAACAATGTTTCTAAAGAATACCAACTCAGACTTTCTTCCTTTATTTTCCTACACCACTCCCACACATACAACAATATTAATTAGTAGAGATGTTTAACAGTCCATGAAAAGTTGGGCTGAATCACCCCTACAGGATGCTGTCCCAATATTGAAGCTATGTGAAACACTAAAGAATATTATGTGTCTGGTACTACACCGTTTCAAAAGTAGTATCTCCTTACTCTCTAATACATTCCTTTCTTTTGTTACCAGTTTCTAATGAAGGATGGTCTGAAAGGTATTTATACTTTTTCTAAATAAATGATGCAAGTTTCTCTCTGAACCATGAATCCTTTATAGTTAAGGTTCAGTGGCCAAGAATAAGACCTCAGTGCTGAGTTCCAGTACATCATCACAGCCAGAGAAATGCACTGACAGATTTTGGCACAGTATTCGGGAATTCTTGGAAAGGGAAATGGCTTCCACTGGCATTACACCTATCCACCATAAAGTGCAAACATTTTTTTTTAAGATTATTTATTTTAGAGAGAGAGAGAGTGGAGAGGAGGGGCAGAGGGAGAGAGAGAGAGAGTCTCCAGCAAACTCCCTGCTGAGTATGGAGCCCGATGTAGGACCCTGAGATCATGACCTGAGCTGAAATCAAGACTGGCCGCTTAACCAGCTGAGCCACCCAGGCATCCCAATGTGCAAACATTTTAAGCAGATGCAACTGTGGGGGAAAATGGTTATCTTTATGTACTTGTTTCAATAATTACTTAAAAATAGGAAAAGTGCCCGTTTTCTAAAATATATTTTGTAATTATCATCTGCCCTCTCTGATCTTACATTAAGTAGCCTAAGAGTATTGATTGACACTCAAGTGATAATCAAAAAAAAATTTTTTTGAGTACATAATTTTTACTCTTTTTGAACATTTCCCATTGGTCTTCATATTTCTTTTTTTTTAAAGATTTTATTTATTTACTTATTTATTTGACAGAGACACAGCGAGAGAGGGAACACAAGTAGGGGGAGTGGGAGAGGGAGAAGCAGGCTTCCCACAGAGCAGGGTGCCCGATGCAGGGCTCGATCCCAGGACCCTGGGATCATGACCTGAGCCGAAGGCAGATGCTTAATGACTGAGCCACCCAGGTGCCCCGATCTTCATATTTCATTGCTTGTATATTCAATGTGTATTCTGACTTGAGCCAAATTTAGGAAAGGATTTATTTCTGGACTGGCACCACAATGTTTCTCTTCAGGGAAACACTGGTTGTTGTTGGACAGGTAGAGACCTCTGATTACCCAGAAAAGTTGTACATTTCAGTGCAACACCACATGAATAAATGAAGACATGTTTTTAAAAGTAGTGGGCAGGGTACTCTCTCTTTAGAATCACACTTTGCCTTTTTATGTGTGGTTGTATTTGGCAGGTAGAGATAAAAATAGTTCTCTGAATAGTCAGTCATTCAAATGAGACAAAATTCATCATTATTAAAACTCATAACCAAACTTATTTTGGGACAATACACTTTCTATGTGTCAGGTGAGTATCTCTCTCTCTCTCTCTCTCACACACACACACACACACACACGTTTTGACAGTGTGAAACATAACGAGAGAGAGCTGACCGTCGCATTTTAAGGATGTATAACTGAAGTATGAGCTCTCTTGTGATGTTTAAACATTCTACTTTCAAGAACGTTCTTTCTGTGCTTGATTATCAGCATTAGCCGTTTGTATTCTTTGGTACTGTAATTCTCTGTTGAAAGTATGCTTTGTGTATTGCCCTTGCCTTAGGTATCTCCTTAACTACTGTTGGGAATGAATCCTTGTCTCTACATTTGATCACCAACCACAGTATTTGGGCTGCACTGTGACTGGTGGGATGGCAGGGGCAATCAATGCTCTGTAGCAACAGGATCTCCCTGAAATGGGAGGAAAATAGTTTTTGAAAAGTAATGTGCAAGTTAAAAGCCAGGCTGACAAAGTCAGTGCCTGATCAAAATTTGGAAGATAATAACAATGAAAAACTGAGTAAGACCAAAAATGTGAATATTAACAAAATGACTAAATGGAGTAAAAGCTTAGTAAGACTGTGAATGTCCCTGAAGTGAATTGTGAAATATTGTAACCTTTTTCCCCGGAACAAGGATAAAGAGGAAAAGGAGGCCTATCTCCATTTACAGATAAACTGAGACCCACACGGAGTTCTTGAGCTTGTCGGTACAGTTTTCAAAAGGATAGTAGCAACTGGAGTTTGGTTTGAGGCAGGTACATGCTTCATGAACTTTTAAGCAGTGCTGGTTTAGAAGTAGGAGCTTACCCAAAACATTTAATTGCATGTATGGGTTGTGGATCAATATGAAATCTGTTGTACATTTAGAATAGATTTATTCTAGTCCTGTAGTATACTTTTCTACTACTTAAAACCCTGCTTCCAAAGTAAAGAGGAAAGGAAACACACACACACATACACACGCACACAAAGCCTCACATAATGTCACCGACAAAAATCGTTAATGTGTATTTGGTTAGTTCATTTGAAAAGAAAAATGGGATTCACTTTAGGAATTTTTCCGTGAGTACTATTGATGGAAAATTAGGTTCATCCTTTATTGTCACAGGCGAGTCAACTCTTTGAATCATTTATTTATCATTAATTCCCACTTTTAAAAAAATATTGCAATATTGCCCTTAAGTTAACAGGACTTTTTCAGGTGGAAGATTTTTTTAAATATTTACTGTTTAATTAATGTTTGACAATAATGAACCTAATAAATGCCTCATGTTTGCTTATTGCTTCAGGGCTATACTTCCCAGGCTTCAGCTGAAGTTGCCTGCTCCCTACACCGCCCCGACCCCCCCACCCCCTGCTACCTCTCTGTAAAAAAAATAGGAAAAAAATGCATGCAATGTTCCTTTAGGGGCTCCTGGGTGACTCAGTCAGTTAAGGGTCCAACTCTTGATTTCAGCTCAGGTCATGATCTCAGGGTCGTGAGATTGAGCCCTGCATCAGGTTCTGCACTGGGCATGGAGTCTGCTTAAGATTCTCCCTCTCCCTCTCCCTCTCCCTCTCCCTCTGCCCCTCCCCGCCAATGAAAACCAAAAATAAAGTTGCGTGCTTGCCTGTACTATTACTTAGTTGAAAATTTTATTCAGATTCATTTACTTATTTATTTATTCATTTATTCATTCAACAAAGACTTTTTGGACTCATACTATGAACTAGGCACCATTCAAGCCACTTTCAAATAACTCCTTCAGTCTTATTCTAAGATATAATACGTGTGAAATCATAGGTGTAATGTTTTTTGTATTTTTCTAATATAAACTTATATGAGTATATATAAACTGATTGTGACTATAAACAGATTAAAAATGTTTAAAGGTCTGGGCACCTGGTGGGTGGCTCAGTTGGTTGAGCGACTGCCTTCGGCTCAGGTCATGATCCTGGAGTCCCGGGATCGAGTCCCACATCGGGCTCCCTGCTCAGCAGGGAGTCTGCTTCCCCCCTCTCATGCTCTCTCTCTATCTCATTCTCTCTCTCAAATAAATAAATAAATAAATAAATAAATAAATAATCTAAAAAAAAAAAAATGTTTAAAGGTCTGTCCTTGTATCACATGCCATTAATGACCCTTTGGTGCTTTGGTGTTTAGAAAGCACCCAACCATCCCTATTCTACAGCTGAGGGAGCTGAAGCTCAGCAAAGTAGTGTTCCTAAGGACACAGTGACAGGCAGTTAAACCAAGCCCCACCCCTAGTCTCCTAACTCTAAGCTTAGTACTCTGCACAGTGCCATTCCCCCAACAACAGGAGCTGACGACATGAAAAAAGGCGTGAAGAATGAAAAGGCGGCTTGAGTTCAGCTGTCCTGCCTCTCTTATGGAACCTGGGATGTGGCTTGTACTCAGTCCTTTGACCTTCGTGTGACAGCTTTGCCTCACAACTAAGTAGCGGCAAAGTAAATCACCCAGAAATTCAATCCCGTTACCAGGTTTAATGCCTGCAGGAACTTTTGACATCGTCTTTACTTAATGGGTTCTATTCAGCAGTGATCTAGGATCTTCGATCCAGGCTCTTCTAATATATACTCTCCCTCACTTTCAGAGGGTCAGTTTGGCTCTCTGAAAGGTTTGCGTCTCCCTTTGTGGTAGATTTAAGTTACTTCTAAGATAGACTACATGCTACTGCGTTGACCCCAAATCAAACTTAGTAAAATTACCAAATTTTAATATGTGCCTTGTGAACAAAATAGACAACCAGAGATTCAGACTTGTTCAGAAAAGTCTTAAACTTCCACCTTGTAAGAGTATATGGGTATGTTTCTGGGTATGTTGCCAACCCTACTGAACAGGCTATAGGACTATGCGTGTTGAAGAATTGTTGATACCTAAAGAATGTGAATGAGTGAAAGAGGGTTTTAGGAGTAAAAAAAATATTCATTATATGTGTATATTTGCACATGAGATAATATGTGAACTATAAATACATATAAATTCTGGTAATTTTTTCTAATTCTTAAATGACATAGGTGCAAGGAGTTATATCATGTTGGTCATTACTGTTAGCATCATCATTATTAGAGTGAGACTATGGGACAGTTATGAGTAAAGGTACATTATAAAGTCTTCCCATGATTTCTCACCAAGATAGGAATTAAATAATTTATGGAACTCCTGGCTTATGAATGTACAGGAATATAAGGTTATAATTACAGATCAAAGTATTAAGTGTTTTAAATTACTTGCTCCTTCAGTGTAAGGTTTATAGAAATATTTGTGTGTTTATCCTTTTTAATGTTACATTTATGTATTTGATTTCTCAGTACTTTCTTCATTTACAAGTTAGCTAAGTAATTTATGAGGAAGTATTCATTAAATCATTAAATATGATTTCTGTTTGACTAGAAATGGAATTTATTTTGTTCTTCTCCGATACCATCTTAGGGGGTGCTGGTATCTTTAAAGAGTTTCTTGAATATTGCATAAGTGCATGAATAATTCCCTATAAACAACATATGCTTTTCATATATTTCACAATTCAGTAGAGTACTAAAATTCTGAAACAAAATAAGCTAAACATTTACCTCTGGATATGTATGATCTTGTCATATCAGAAATAAACAGTTATGTGTGTCTTATTTGTATTTAGTTTCAGAAAGCACCATCATTGCTTTCTCTTTCAAGGTCATTGAATCCTTTATAAATAATATAGTTCATTATAGAGTACCTTACAGCCTTAGAGGCAATTTAAATGAAAAAAAAATTGCGGTAGAGGATTAGTTCAGAAAAATCACCAGAAAATTATCCAAGCATAAAAAAATTTTAAAGATAATTTTGGGCATGTGTTATCTAAATTTCTGTAAAAATCTAATTTGTTTTAAAATAATTTGACCTAATTTTTTTAGTATATGTGTGTGTGTGTGTGTGTGTGTGTGTGTGTAAAATGTATACTTCAATGTATATTGTAGTTGGTGTGGTGAAGAGAGTTTGAGCGAGCACTTTGGAGTCAGACCTGAGTTTCAGTGCTGGCCATGTTACTTAAATTCACTGAGTCCCATCTGTAAAATAACAAAAATAATACTAGTTTGCAGTATTACCGTATTAAATGATAAAACAGTGACTTTTCTATAATAAATGTACAAGAAATGTTTTTATTGCCCCTTATTCCTTATTTAATTAAAAATAAAAATTGAAGATTAAAAAAATAGTTTTACCTAACTTAGTTTTTAAGAATTAAGACCAGTGGGGTAAGTCTTCATATTAATGTCTTGCTTTGTTTCACTGTGAATCTTTCTGTTGCTTGCATCAATCCCTTCTGAGATCTTTCACTACATCAATTTGTGTCTACTATAAGTTTATGTTACAGGAGAGCTTCCTTCCTACTGCCAAGGGGGGGGGGGGGAGGTCATTTAAATATAAGTGGAATTAGCCATAGATTACATAAATGTAATGTGTGAAATATCTTTCATTTTCTCTTCATGTGAGTGAATACAAGATGAAACCTCTTTTCTAACATAAAATGTGAAAATGTATACAGGCACCATTTTTTTTAAAAAAACAACACATGGATATACTCATCTTAAGCTTTTCCAGTTATTTCAGCAAGACACATTTCTTCATGGCTTCTGTGAAGTGTTATTTGAACAAAATTGTCTCTTGTTCTAGCACACAAGAAATTGGGTGTCCCCAATGAACTTGTGTAATTAGATATTTGCATCCTTTAGGACAAAATACAAAAATAGTGAAAAGGAAAATGTTTTCATTATTCGACTGTTTTTCTCATTGAATATTTAGAAATGCTTGTTTTCAAACTTGAAAAAGGAAACCCTTTGTTACTCATTACTGAGTACTCAATTTGAAGGGGTCAAAGAAAAATTATTTATAAATTATATTCATGAGTCAGGAAGATTTCAAGAGAAAAGTTAATAATTTCCTTGCTTCTTAGTATTTATTTTCTTACCCCTGAGGCATTTTGGCAACCTCTCAAATTTTTATATAAAAGTAGCATAGGGTTGGGGAAAAAACTGGGTTAAGGGATGGCTGGGACACTTGCCTTGAAGCTGTGTTTACACAGCAAGCAACACTGTTTTTACTTAAATTGGTGGTGTTGTTTTTTTAAGATCAATAAAAATAGCAATGTTTTTCTAAAGGTGTTTTTATTCACAAGTCACATACAAGTTTTTCTATTTATTAATTGTTTATCTTGGAGGGATGCCTTCAAGAACCATGATAGAGATTATTGGGGGAAAGTGGTAAAGGCTGCACCTCCCTACCTCCGTAAGTCCCCCAGTCACCATTTGGTGGCCACAGGGTGATGAAGTAGCAAGATCCTTGGCGGTAACAAAGCAAGAAGGGAAAGGACACTCACACAAGGTGTAGCCAGACTCTCTTCCCTTGACCGGAAGGACTATGGTGGTCTACTGCCCACTCATTTTGTGGCCTCTGCAGAGCCTAATACTACTAGGGAATAATAGCTGTTCTATGCTTAGTTGTGTTCAACCTGACTTGTTGCATTTTGATTGTCTCAGCAATTCTAGCAGGGGGGTAGGTATTATTGTCCTCATTTTAAAGAGGAAACTGAGGCCCAGAACATTTGGGTGTTTTATTCATGCTAGAAAGTGAGGAGGTCAGATTCAAACTTCCATCTGCTGGCTCCAAAGCCCACCCCTTTCACTCACCACTGCTCTTGTCCTCCCCTGATGGAGTATAGATTTGCAGTTGCTGAGTATCAGGCAGTAGAGAAAGCAAACCAGGGATCTCTGATTTATATGATTTTGTGAATTGAAGGTTATTTAAAGTCCAAATTTTGTTCTTAAAATGTTATTTTCAAAATGTTGGCAATAGGAAAGCCAAATGATCTTTCATTTCCATTGATGTTACAGCCTGGAGCCAGATAGTCAACCTCTGCTTGAGCAAGGACAGGACATTTGACAGGGCAGTGAAAGTTAAGCCTCCCTTCCCCCAGCAGGAAAGTAAAAATGATGTTAACAATTGCAGGTCTGGGTAATATGGTTTGGTCTTCATGCCTTCACTCAGGTGGAGCCCGAGAAGTTGAAGACACTAACAGAAGGTTTAGAAGCCTACAGTCGAGCCCGGAAAAGGAACAGAAAGTAAGCACCGATTCTTTTTTCTGCCATTTTGTTTTCCACGGATATAATTTACAGGTTTTTGTTCATAGGGACAAGAAAATCTCACTAATTTTGTCCACCTTAGGGCCTGCCTAAGTACAGTTTAATAGTTATCACCCAAGAGGACCATTATAGTTAAGCCAAATCAGCTATTATAGAAAATATTTTCTTTTCTTAACAATCTGTACTGTTGTGTGGGATTTCCCTCTTCATGAGCTCTTTCCTCACTCCCTCCATCTCCATCCCTCTTATTTACTGGGAAAGAAACACTCTCGTAGCAATTAAATAGTCTCTAAAAGTGTAGCAAGCGATGCCTGGCTGGCTCAGTCAGAAGAGCATGGGACTCTTGATTTCAGAGTCATGAGTTCAAGCCCCCTGTTGGGTGCAGAGATTACTAAAAAAAATAAAACTTAAAAATAAATAAATAAAATAGAAAAATAAAAATGTAGCTGAAGTCTATCCCTTTGGGAGTAGGAATGGGGAGATGGCCCCAATTGTACACAGGTAAATAATTTTGGCAGATTAACTGTTAGTCAAAGTGATGATAAGTAATTCTTTTTTCTTAGGGCAGGAATAATAGGTTTTCTTTGGAATTATGACAAGAAGTTGTACTTTGAGACATTATTATTCAAGTATTTCTAGATCTTTACATTCTGGGTAAATGTTGTATGGACAAGTAGATAATGTTTGAAACACAGTTTCCACTGTAATACAATGTAGTTTTGTGTATCATAATTATTATTTCATTTTAAGGTAGAGACATACAAATGTGCTTTTGCATAGGCACAGGGAAAGTTATTCAAAATACATATAATTGACATGCCTGTTCAGTTACTAAAATGTTCATATTATCAAACATCTAAGAATTATGAGATCAGAATGATTAGTAGTGTATCTTGTGTACATAGTGATACCAGTACTACCTATTAAAGAGCACTCTTTCTCATAGTTGTGCCAGAGATAAAATTTCAGAACTGAACAACTCTTGGGGGAGGAGACTCTTTATCTCAATAAACTGCCTCGCAGAAAGATGCCAACCACAAGAGACAAACTCCTGTGCCCCTATGTTGGGGACTTCTTCGGAAGATAGCAAGTTGGCACTGATTGTCGTGATGGCTGAGTGAATTGACAGATTTGCTACAGATACAATAAGGAATACGGACGAGGCCAGCCCCCTCTACTCTGACCATGCAGAGCTTTGTAGTAGGATAAGGCCCACAAAACTAGTTTTGGATGAAAGGAGGGAAATTGAAAATTACCTACATCACAAATTTGCAATGGGCCATTTGCTATGGAATATTCAACAATACTTGTTTATTTGATGTAAAAGATCCCTAAAATCTTTCCTCCAGTGAGATATTCCAGTTAGTTGAATGATGTGCAAAATATCCAAAACGATTGATAACACAGAAATGAAATAATGCCTCCAAATATTTAAATATACTGCCTTTAAATGAGCTGTATTTCCCCCATAAATTTGGTATTAATCAATTTCTGAAAGGTAGTAAGTAATAAATAGCAATTTTAAATTTTTTTTCTTCAAAGCTAGTTTACTAGTTACGGTGAATTTACATGGGTCCTAAGTGGCATTATCTAAAGGAACTGTCATGAAACCATAAGCTCAGAATATGGATTGGCGATGTAAAAGAAGGAACTATGAAGCAAACTTTAGTAAAAACAGCCTTATTTATCATGCTACTGTCTATGCAGACTGACTTGCCTTATAAATGCCCAGTAGAATCCCTTACATTTTGCATATACTATTTAAAATCCATTATTTTATTCTCCCAATCACAAAATGGGCCAGAATTACTAAGCCCATTTATGGATGAGGACACTCAGACCCAAACAGCTTAAATAATTAGTTGAAGGTTACATGAGTGACAAATGATGTATTGAACCCAATCAGGTATTTATTTATTTAATCATTTAGTTATTCCCTAATTTAAGGAGGCTAATTGAGCAAAAATCTGTGCTGCAGTCCCTAGAACTCACTGTTGAACAAAGGAGACAGATCCAGAAACAATTAAAATGTTAAAATTGCAATGACAGCAAATGTATAGTATACTTGGGGATCATAGAGAAGTGGCATTAAACTCAGGAAAAGAAAGACTTTCTAAAGGAGATATCTGAGCCAAGCCTTACATACTACATAGCCAGACAAAGGAAATAAGGACCAAGATGGCATGGGGTGGGGTAGTGTTTAGATGAGATCAGCAGTTGGATTTGGGGCACTATAAACCCTCAGACAGGAAATTGTAAGAGATGCAGCCAAAGGTGTAAGCAGCAATCAGATCATGAAGAGCTTAGTGAGGGCCCAGAGGATCCTTTATCTTATTAGAAGTGCTTGAGGGGACAGGTGGTTGGATTTTCACTTTAGATATGGCTATATGGAGGATGAATTTTAGGGGAACCATATTGGAGACAAGGACATTGTTTAGGAGGATGTGGCAGAAGTCAAGGGAGGATGAGGACTCAAACCAGAATTGGAGCAATGAGAATGGAGGACAAGGAATGCAGTCGAGAAATATTTAGAAGGTAAAATTCACAGAACGTCATGGTGATTGATTAGAATGTGGAGAGTAAGCAATCAAGGACAACTTTCAGGGTTTTAGCGGGGGTGGCCTTGTGGGTGGTAGAAACACTGAAGTGGAGAATACGGGGGGACTGTTGAATACATGTGGGTGCCCATGGACTGTGTTTAACACTGGGAAGAAGTGGTATTTGACTATGTAAAACTAGCTGTGATCACACAGAGATCCTTTGGCCCATTTGAACAGTGGGCTAAGGATTGAACTATTTGGGCATTTGAACATTTACTAGAGATAATGAAGAAGATGAGAAAAATCAAAAAGGAGGAAGAGAATGGGGGGGCGGGGAAGGCAGCAGAGTAGGTGTTAGAAACCGAAGACCAAAAGCTTCCAGGATAATAGAATGATAAACAGCAGTCCACTAAAACAAGAACTGAGAAATCTCCTTTGGACTGGGCAATGTAGAGGCTATTGGCAACCTTAGTGAAAACAATTTCCAATAAAGTGGAAGGTGTAAAAACAAAGCGTCCATGGTTGAAGAGCAAATAAGTAGAGAGTAGAGAGAGCTGATATGAATTAATTAGGCTTCTTCCTATCCTTAATATGAAAAGTTCCTGAAAAATAACATGAAAATGGCAAAGATTTGACTGCTTTTGTAGACAGAGGAAAAGGAAGGAAGAAACAACTGAAAAAGGAAGGCGGCATTTGGAATAAGATGGTTAAGAGGTTGGTTTGGGGCCTGAGTTCAAATCCTGTTTCCACCACTTTAGAGCTGTGTGCCCTTGCACATGTTGCTTGATATCTCTGAGCTTAAATTCTTCATTTCTAAAATGGGCATATTAATATCTACCTCTTAGCAGCATTGTTATAGATAATTTAAAGAGAGCCTCCATTAAAGAAAAAAATTCCGGGGCGCCTGGGTGGCTCAGTTGGTTAAGCGACTGCCTTCAGCTCAGGTCATGATCCTGGAGTCCCGGGATCGAGTCCCACATCAGGCTCCCTGCTCGGCGGGGAGTCTGCTTCTCCCTCTGACTCTCCTCCCTCTCATGCTCTCTGTCTCTCATTCTCTCTCTCTCAAATAAATAAATAAAATCTTTAAAAAAAAAAAGAAAAAAATTCCATAGCTTTTAGATTTGTTATGATTTTCACTGAAATGAGGATCAAATCTTCTATCTATACATACATATAAACTTAAAATTTGGTAATCTGATTTTTGTGAAGCTGGAAAGGGATAAAGTGATAAAATAAATCATACTTTCACTTTAAAAGCAAGAAATTATTCTTAGCGTGTTAAATTTTCTTTTTTCTTTTTTTTAAGATTTTATGTGTTTATTTTGAGAGAGATACAGAGATAGTGAGAGAGCTCTAGTAGGAAGGAGAGGGAGAAGCAGGCTCCCTGTTGAGCAAGGAGCCTGACGTGGGGCTTGATCCCAGCACTCTGGGATCATGACCTGAGCCAAAGGCAGACGTTTAACCGACTGAGCCACCCAGGTGCCCCAAATTTTCTTTTTTTTTTAAGATTTATTTCTTTATTAGAGAGAGAGAGGGAGAGCACACACGTGCGAGCACACAGAGGAGAGAGGCAGAAGGAGAGGGAGAGAATCCCAAGCAGACTCTCCACTGAGCGTGGAGCCCAAAGTGGGGCTTGATCCTACAACCCTGAGATCATGACCTGAGCCAAGACCAAGAGCTGGATGCTTAACCAACTGAGCCACCCAGTTGCCCCAGCATGTTAAATTTTCTTCAATCTTCATACTTTCTCTATTAATTAGGTTTCTGAATCTAAGATTCTTGACATTTAGATGTCACCCAAATTTGTTCTGTTCTACATGAAGTGAGTTGCTTAAATTCTAAATTGAAAGTGTAGAGCAACATGCAATTTTTCATTTCCCTCATTTCTTATACCATTCACAGATGTGTACCTGCCTTTTTTTCTCAATTAGTGAAGATAAGGATAATGTGTGACAATATAGGCAGTGAAGAATAGAAGTGGCAATTATCTCCATTAATAACTAGAAATGTGATTATGTGAACATCTATTGCTTAATCAAGTAGGTTTTAGAGTGTCCATTAGTAAAAATGTTTATTATTAAATGTCAGCAGGGAATCGAAAATAGTGGAAAAGACTCCACAGGGAGGCCCTTGGTACTGCAAGACTGAATTTTGACTAATTATTCATTTCATGAACTCATGGAAATTTTTCTTCTTCTTTTAAGTTCATTCTTTGTTGACCTGACCAGCTAGTGTAAAAATTAGTCTGCAGCTTTAACACCTGGGAGCATCTCCCTTTACCTCTTGAATCTCCCGATGCATTTAAGCAATTTCATGCCCCACCTCTCTGTATCTATTCTCTCTTCCACAAGTAGTCACTTCTCCCTCTGTTAACTACTTAAGTTTGTTAAAGGAAAAACACTATTAACTTAGCTTAAATTAATACAAGCTGTTTACAAACATTTTAAACATCTTGTTGAAGAAGGAGATCACAAAGTCCTAAATTCTATCTTTTTATTCAGCAAGTAATATTAAATTATTTTTATACTTTAATGGTGATGTTATTGCAATTTTTCATAAATAGGGAAAATTTTTTCATGCCTCTTTGAATTTATTACTTTTAAAAACTATTTGTAGTTAAATATCCATCTTCTTCATTATCAAGTTAGAATTGGTTTCACCAGTTCTCCTAAAAAGTCATGAAGTATTGCATATAAACAGTTGTCATAATGCTTACCTCATAAGCTTGCTGTTAGGATTGAGATAATATATATGAAGATTTAACACAATTCTTGGCACCTAGACAATTTTCAATAAATTGTAGCTATTTTTGCTATTAAGTGTGAAAACCAAAATTCTTTAATGGTTTTTCATTGAAATGTTTTACCTTCATTTTAGACATTTAGAACTTTACACAGTTGATTGTAAACCCATATTATAATAAATATCCATAACATAAATATCTTTTGAAATTTAGCAGCATTGTTTTAAATACAAAATAAATAGTAAAGATAAATCTATTTAACACATTACTCAAGGTGTAATATTGTTAGGCAACTATTGAGATGTGTGATACTGTCAAGACCTTTGCCAAACAGCCCATAAATGGGGCCCCAACCCAACCCCAGACAAGCTTACATGGCCTACGGAGTTCTGGGATCAGACTGCTCCCCACCCCCACCTCACGTCACTCAGCATCAGGCATAGCAAATTTCTCACTGGGAAAGCAACCCAGACTGACTCCACAAGATGCTCATGGTCCCTTAAAACTGGAATGGGTAGGTAAATAAAAGAGTGTATGAATAGGTTATAATATCAACTTGGACAGTGCTCAGTGCTTGGACAGTAATAAGTGAGAAAGAGACAAGTTGCAGAATAGCATATATACCATACCATACCTGATGGACACCTTTGTGTGTATATTAAAAAAAAACACACACACACAAAAAAGACAATACCAGGTATTGTTCGTGGACATATAAAATATAAAAACAGGGACTCCTGGGTGGCTCAGTCAGTTAAATGTCTGCCTTTGGCTCACGTCATGATCTCAGGGTCCTGGGACCAAGCCCTGCTGGGGCTCCCTGCTCAGTGGGGAGTCTGCTTGTCCTTCTGCCCCTCCCCCTGCTTGTGCTCTCACTCACTCTCAAATAAATAAATAAAATTAAAAATTAAAAATATAAAAACATACTAGAAAGATACACAACATAGTTGCCTTTGGGGAAGAGGGGAGGAGAGAATGGGACTAGGAATTGATGACAAATGGGAATTTCAGCTTTTTTTTTTTATTAAAAAGACTTAAAGAAAGTAGGTAATTTATTATCAGTTTATTCTTCAAAGTGGGTTTGTTAGGGGTTAATTTATTCTATGCACTTTTCTGCATTGTTTATATTTCTAAAAATAAATGGGAAGAATGTAAAAGCTGGAGGCTGGCTTACAGGCCAGCAAAAGGTGGGAAGAAGGAGTTGGTGCTGTATTGCCCACATAATTTAGTTAAAACCATTACATTAACCTTTTTTTTTTTTTCAGTTAAACTGACTTAAATTCATGTATGTTTCCCAAAATATCAAGACGTCGTGTTAGCTTTGGACAAAATTTTTAGTTAGTAAATATGTGGAGCATGCATGATGTGCCTGGCAGTATACTCCTCAGGGTGTACACAGAAACTAAATGTGTGAATTGTCCAGTCCCGGCGTATGAGGGTAAAACCTGGTGGGGGCTGTGGTAAACCGAAAGGCCTCATCTAAAGGCATTCCACTAAAGTTCAAATATGTTTTTAAACACGATGTGAGCCAAACTAAATGGGACTATGAGCCAAATTCCTCCACAACTGCAAATTTCCAATCTCCGTGGAGATGCTGAGGTGGGACTTAACTCTTGGAAAACCACACTGACAGCCTGTTATGAAAAGGTTTATCTCTGCACCTTTTCTAGTAATTGTCGTGACAAGATAAATGAAATGAATCACCTTAGTACTCAGAATACCTGATAATATATTTATTTATTATTTATATGCATAAAAATGGAAAAAATAAGTTAGAGTAGACAAAGGGTACATAACTACAGAAGGGGATAGGATAGTGTGGATTTGCCCGATTTTAAGTAGTTCAACAACTTCCTATAGTTTCAATAGTAGCAGAGGTACCCTTTTGTATTATTCGGGCCACACGTGCTGAGTAGAGAAAAAAATTCAGAGTGATAGATACTCTGAGATAGTCATTCTTTATCTGTTCAAATACTTAAGTCATTTCGGTTTGGGGGGAAATGTGGTGGGCCCAGGCATGGAGGGAGCCTTGGGCATGACAAGCGAAGCTGTTTCCCACCTAGAACGTGCAACGTGCATGCTTAGGCACACCAGATTTCAGCCTTCACTTGCTCAACTCTGGAAGCCAGGATGCGCCAGAGAGGGCAGAGGGAGCTCCCTAGTGGCCAGAGTGTGCAGTTCAGCCCCTCCAGCCTCCCCGCGGCTGCACCGCCCGGCTGCCTGAGAAAGAGACGAGCCCGAACAAGAGGCAATGCAGGGAGGCTGGAATCCTGGAGGACAAGCTGCATCTGCGGGAAAGGAGACCCGTGGCCCAGTTTTCTTGCAAAAGCATCGGACGGGGGAAGGAGCATGTGGAAGAGGAAAGAATCCATTGTCCCCTATCATGTGTTCCACTTTTTCCTTGTTCAGTGACTTTATTATTAATATTCAGTGGTGAGAATCCCAGAGCATTTGTCATCTGACTTTTTCATATGTAAATATAAATTGACTTTCTTTGGTGGAATTGGTACTTCTGTTTTCTGATTAGGGGATTAAATTGAGACTTTGTTTCCTTAATTTATTAATCTGGTGTGTTGTTTTCATTAATTCCAGAAGTGGAAAGCTAAATAACCATTTAGAAGCTGCTATTCATGAGGCCATGAGTGAACTGGACAAAATGTCTGGGACTGTAAGTTAATTTATTTTTCCATTATACTGTGTTTCTTTGAAAATAAATTGTATTACACTTTTTGGTAAAGTCTCTTAAATATTGACAAGCAACTCACGTAGCAATACTAAATTACTAGGCTCAAAAAAAGACTGATATCAGAAAAGATTCAAAGTAATTTAAGAAAAAATAACCTAGTAGTATTAACTATGTCTTTTTTTTCTGAGATAACTCATTTTTCCCACATAACATACTTTCTAAATGTGAGCAGCACAATATTCGAGTTCAAACCACAGGTTTCTGTGTTTGACTCTGAATAACAGTGGTCACTATTGCTGCCTAAATTGTCAATAATGCAAATTTTCCTTTGTCCATAGAACAAAAAAAGGGAAATTGAACAATAGGGTCAAGATCAAGAGTGGACGGACCTCTCAGACCTCTTGTTTCCTTTCTACTGTTAGCTAAAAAGGAAAATATTTGGCACAAAATCCTATTGTTAAATTATTGAACACTGTAACCTCTGGTTTTTGAGAGGTTGTGTCTATTCTTTCTTTACATTTTTACTGAACTGTTCATACAATAGTATTGCATGTGAGAAGTTTAATCATTGTCCTCTAATTCACATATTGGCCAGTGTAGACACTCAAAATATAATTTTGGTAATTTCTAAAAAAATGTAAATTATCTAAGGCTATTCAGCAATGAAAGCTAATTTCTTTTACTTTTACTCAACACTTTGTGTTAACAAGGTTATCTGGATCCTAACAACCCATTCAGTGGCTATACTGATTGACAGATATAGTTTATAGATTCACAGAATGTTGGGGTTGCTTTGGGCTTTAGAGATTTTGTGATCCAACCCATCCTTTTGCAGATGGGTGAATTAAGACCCTAAGATGTTATATGTCCTGATAGAATTTAGGAAAGGTCTAAAATACCTTCTAAGGCCAGGCAAATACTATCAATAAGTAAAGTGAGTCAGCTGTGAGAAAACCAGCAACTCAAGGGGATTGAGAAATGCCATCCAAGAAGTCAGGGTAGGCTGCCTTAGAGGCTCCACACAGTAAAGGCTATTGCTCACTTTAGTGTGGTGCTGGTTGGGGAAGGGCTTGCTGCACACAGTCATTCAGAGACTCAGGTTCTTCTTCCTCCATCTAGTGCCCACCATTCCTTAGGGCCTCAGAGTGTTCCTTCATGTCACAATGCATCCATCCAGCAGGTGGGAGAAGAGTATATGCAGAGGGCTGCCACGATAGGCTCATCACTTCTGCTGATTTCCCTCGTCTGAACCCATTATATGGGTTTCTTAACTCAAATGAACTGGGAAATGTAATAGACGATATGCCTGTTCAGGAAGAAGAGAAAATGGGTTTGGTGAGCATCTTGCTGGTCTTTGCTGCAGGACATTTGGCCTTTGTGGCCAGCAGGCAGTCAGGACTGGTGGGAATTGTGGCAACCTGGAGACCATGCTCTCTCCAGAAGGAGCTCCTTCTTCCACGCTCCAGCAGATCTCAACGGTATGGGAAATTATGCCAGAGCTGCAAGCTCTTCCAATTTTTCATAAGATGCTAAAAGTCTGGAATTGAAATTTCCCCATTTTTTTTTTACTGTTGACAACGATTTTTTAAGCATTAAAACATCATACAACTAAACAAAATACCTTTTCGGGCCACATTTGGTCCACAGATTACCAAGATTTGCTTGCAGTCTTGAATAAAGTCTTCTTTCCTCAATTATAACAAGTTTTCAGTTATGGCTTTTCATCAGAAACTAGTGGTTTTAAAAAATGTATATGGACAGGTTAGGAGGAAGAGGCAGTTTGAGAAACTTATAAACGTTACTTTCAAAATTTAATTATTTTAAAGCTTTTTACATTTGACTTTGAGTAGCATTGGCCTCTGCTATTATCTAAACATTATTTTTAAAATGTACAATTAAGCCAACTTGTAGTGGACCTTGAGAACTGATTGGGCACATCTCCTAACTATGAGTTCTGTGACATTATGTTGGTAGCCTTGAAATTGGCTATGGTGGAAGTATTTACACCATGGAAATTGGCAAATGCTACAATAGGCTTTTGTCCCTCCATAGGGAGCTGGTTGTTAAGCATTAGCTACACCACTGCCTTGGGACTAGCCTGCCTTTCCTAGGTCTTGATCTTGCCCTCTCCTGTCAGTAGCCACATACAATGTGGGGCACCTGATCACCTCCCTAGTACCTGTCCTCTGCCCCTCAGAACCATACTTGCTGTCTGATACCTGGTGATCGTGTCCTGCCATGCTCCACCCCTGCTCAGTCTGACACACAGCCCTAATTACTACAGTTTCTGCATTAGCATCTACAGATGAGTTGTACTACTTGCTCGTCCCAGACTATACAAGCTCAGATCTGCCAATAGATGGTAGTGGTTTTCTCGTTTTCACTCCGCAAGTCTTCTCGGGAATAAACTTCCTTGGGCTGAGCTGTGTGCATGTTCTTACCACGGTTCTGACCCTCCTTAGTAGTGGTAAAATAAGTCGGGTGATGAAGGAAAGAAGAAAACATGTTTGGTATGTATTTTTCCACTTTTCTAGACTCTACTGAAATTGGTGGTCTAGGGATCGCTAACAGGAAAGGCTTTATTTCTGTCTTAAATGGGCAGCAAGGGTAGCAAAGGCACACTGCATTTCCCACACTTGATTTTCTCCGGTTCCTCTTGGGAGTCCCACCATTTATGGGGTTCTCACAGTGTTGTTCTGCTTATCAGTTCCTAGGATTCCTCCTTCTCTGTAGTGACCATGGGCATGCTGAGATCTGGGGTCTTGACAGAAAACGTAAATGCCCCATAATATCAGTGATTGAAAAGGAAAGGTGGACTCTATTCTTTCCCCTGTTTCTTTGTCAGAAATTGTATGGTGTTTGTACTTTCAACCTCTGTTGTTGTTGTTGTTTTTTTTTCCACCTCTTTATTTCCAGGTTCACCAAATCCCACAGGGAGACAGACAAATGAGACCCCCCAAACCCAAGAGGAGGAAGATCTCCAGATAACAGGGACTACTCCACCAATGCGCAGTGTTTATTAAAGGAACGTGCACAGATAAATCTATCTATAGATAGGTATTGATATATCCACTGTTATATCAGTATTTATGCTATGGCAGATCGCTACCACCACCACAGGGTGCTAAAAGAAACAGTGATACAATATTTTTTTGAACAGGAAAGATAATGAAGGCTGGAAAACCAATCAAAACCCCTGACTGATGAGAATGATAAACGGTCAAGAGATTACTGAAAAACTTTTTCTATAATGCTAAAATTGTGATTATAAGAAATGTCCAAATGTTTCGGAAGACTTTTCAATGTTGTATATAGAAAATACAGAATTTCATGGTGATATCAGAAGTGTAAATATTGTACAATATTGTCATGTACAAGCGTACCTAATGCACACTTTATCTTTTATTGTACAAAGAAATAGTGTACAAAATTCTTTGGTTTCTATGGAGTACACCTACCAGAGACTACCAGTGTAAAGTGATAAATAAAAATACAACCTAAAGGCTTTTCTATGATAATGTAACAGATGCTGTTTTTGTATTTAACAGCAGAGAAAAGGCATGATGATGTAGTACCTGAATGATGACATACACTGCACACCACCGAGTGTCCATTTATATTGTCTGTTTGGAATGAACCTTGCCTGGCAGCACTGGACTCGATTTCGGGTGCCTAGGAAATCAAAACCTTGCAGATTTCTAAAGGGATGAGGGCTCACAGGTCTAAATTAAGAATTCAGAAACTGCAACCATTTGTTGCATATTTTTTTTACCTAAGTTTTAAAGTAGAATAGGTTTTATAAGAAAAAAATCTTAGATGGAATATTTTACTCAGTCATTTCTGTAGTTAACGTTTGATAGCCACCTATTGATCTAGCTAGCTTATGCTGCACCACCATTGACACTCAGAGTGGAATCTGTTTGCAGACAGGACCTGACAAGATAAAACTCTCTGTTTCCATACATGGAGGCAAAAGCCCCACTTCGAACCCATTATCAGAAGTAAGGTTGATTATAATTCAGTTTTTTTGTAGTGGCAAGAAGAAATACGAATCATCAAAGCAGGTTTCATAGCCATTCATCAGTATTACTCAGAAGTGAAGGTGGCTTACAAAATTATTAGCAATGGTAATTTTTTATCAGTATTATGTAACATATCAGATTTATTTTATTTAAAGAATTATTTATACCATTAACAGATTCTTATATATATTAATGTGGCTGAAATGTGCAGGTTAAATCTATTAACCAAATTATTTATATTATATTAAGTAAGAAAAAAATGTGAAACAAATGTAGAGAGAAAATACTACATTACAAGTATACAAACCTAAAACTGTGAGCCATTGTAAAGTACAAGGTTATTAATAAGAAATGTAGCACAACATAATCTTCCGTCTTTTTTTCACAATTTTTGTGGTGGTGGTCTAACCCTATCTCCCATGCACTTGAGTGAAGTTTCAGGCCTCCAGCCTGACTTCCATTAATGGATTGTCAAAAGAAGGGATCCATTATCCCTTTATTCTTAGAATCACCAGCCCCCACCCCCAAACCCTTAAACTCCCCCAAGAGCACTCCCTGCCTTGTCCCCTAGCCTGGGGTTCACTCAACAGCTTAAACCTCCAGTTACTGGGAGCCTTTCGATAGCAGGCTCCGGACCCCCAAATGCCCACCACCTCTGTTATCTCTCCTCTCTCATCCACCCCCCATACTCCTCAGTCCCACGATGTAGCAGAGTTCCAGTAACTCAGGAAAAAGGAGACCAAGGTCATTCTTCCAGTTGGTTTCTTGGGGCCACAGCACAGAGCACTCCATCTGGGCTCACTTTTGATAGCAACAGCTCTCAGCTCTTCCCCCGGTCTCCTGTGTCTCGCTGTCCTTCCACTCCCACCCTCACCCCTACCCCCAAGCCTGATGGAATGCAACCGGCTACCCTGGGCTTCTCGGCCTGGAGGCAGGAGCCCTTCCTTCTGGGGGTAGGTCCATTGTGTCTTTCATGTAACCGTGGCATAGCCTGCCGGTCCTTCCCATGCAGTCACCCCGAGTCATCTTTTGTGTAGTTTGTTGATATGTCTTTGTGTGTTCGGTATGTTTAAACCATAGATGTCCTTTTTTTTTAATTTTTTGCCACCGACCTGCTTTTCTACTGTTTCGTCTACATGGTTGTTTTTACTCCCAGGTAGACGCATATGTGTGTTTGTGTGTTGCAGTGTCTGTGTGTGTGTCTGTGTGTGTGTCTGTGTGTGTGTGTTGATATGTAGAAGTTTTGTTAGCCCTTGCTGTCCGTCTTTAGACTGAGTTTGTGTCCACCGAGCCTTCTTTTAGATAGTTCAAGCTAATTAGGTGTGTGCTTCCCCACCCATGTGCGCTTTACATCAGTAGACCATGTAAAGTATGTTTGTGCCCATGATTTCACTGGTTCCTTACGGCTTTGATGTGGATGCTAGGTGTTGTTGTTTCAGTCCACATGAGCTTTTTTCCCCTCTCTTTTACAGTTCTATGGTTTCATGTAAGCAGTTAATGTAAATATTGTTAGCATTACAGGTCATGCAGTGCTGTAACATTTTTTTAAATGTTGCACCTACTTTACAATTAAAAAATTGGTCACTCATACTTGAATTTTGCCCATAGAGCCATTTCTTTCTCTTTGTATTGAAGCCAATTCATTTTTTAAAAATGAAGGCTAGCCCTTCTACATTATTACATTTTTTATTCCCTAAAATAAACAAACTCTTTTTTTCCCCAACAAATCTGACAATGGAAATAATGAAAAATTTTTGCTCCTTTAAAGAACATAATATCCCTCTTGGAAAAGAAAATCTGATTTTATTTTGTGTCCCTTAACAGTCTTAGGAAGCACAAGGAGAATAAACTACACCTTTAAGTAGTTTTTAAAGATTATTTCAAATGAATGAAAATTAACCGAGCAGCTCTTGTTTGATTTGTCTCATTTGTAGCATTAAAAGCTATCAGGGTTTTTATTTATTTAAAGGAATATTTTTTGGTTTGTAGTTTTCAGTCTCATTGTGAATGTAAATGCTTTAAAAATATTCATCCCTTGTGAGATCATGGGCCACTTTTAGTCTTGTATTTGGACCCTGACTTTGAGTTATTTGCAATGTCTGTTTTTCAAGTAAACACAATCTTCTTCTTCTTTTTTTTTTTTAACATAACACTGCACAATTGTGGGAACAGCAGAGGGCTGTTATTTTGTTTTCTGTAAGTTTTATGAAGATTCTCAACTGACTTATCCCATGAGGTGACTCCTTTTTCATTTCAGACAGTGATAACACATTTTAGTTAACTTTGGTAATCTTCTCTGCAGTTTGCAATGTGTCCTTGTAAGTCACAAGCGGTTTTGTACTGAGATTTTAAAAATCTAAGATGCTTAAGATGCTAGTGACATTGCTCTTTCTGACGAGAAAGCCAAGATTCTAGACCTTACTGAAAATCTGATACCTTGTTTACTTTGCCCGTTTATGCCCAAATGGTGTAACACAAGTCTCAAGACTTTTCAAATGTAGTGTATAAAATGAGTTGTGCATTACTTCATTCATTTGGGGGCTATGAAAAAATGATAACCAGCCAGAACTGTAATATTGAATTAATTTATCTTTTTCTTTCATTCACTCTATCACATTTGCATTAGCCAAAGAGATAAGAACATTAGTAATTCATACGTGTAAACAACCCAGAAGTGAATATTAAATCAGTGAGCCAAAAAGCAATAAACAACTCAAGCATGGGAAATCCTGCTAACAGTGGGGAGTCTGATACAGAAAAAATATATAAAAAGCATTATCTTCAAATATGAAAGATTAATTTGTATCTACTGTAAATATGTATTATCAGCCTTATCTGCTTTTATACACACTGTGTGTGTACCTCAGCGACCTTTTATAAACCGGAAAAATGGTTGATTTAATAATTTGTTATGTAAATACAAAGTTGTCTATAAATTGGAAAATTTGATGCCAGATGGCTTCACAATATACAAATGTGTTTTGTAACATCATGCCTTTATGGATTAAGTATAAATACACTGGATTGTCTGTGTAGAAGAGTAGCAGTTTACATTTCACCTGCATTTCAAGTGGATATTTTTGTCCAAATGGTTATCTTATTAGGAAAAGAAAATGACCTGAACATATTCAATGTGGAAAACAAATACGGTTTTGAATTCACCAAAACTTTTCACACGCAGGGGTCTGTTCAATTCCATCTAAATGCCGTTTATTATATTTCCATAGGAGATTCTTTGATCCAGGACTGGGATCTACCCAGGAAACCTCCCCAAATGGAATTATTCTACTTTAGAAACAGGCTGTGCATCTTAGTTTCTAAATCATAGGCTGGGGAAGAGCCACAGCCTTCTTACTGCTTTTTAACTTTTTTTTTTCTGCTTTGTTTCCACACATCTTGGAAAGCACTACACAGATAAACAGGGCCTAGTTCTTGTGCACCAAGGTGTCTACAGAGTGACCTCAATGCAGGGCTTCTCAACCCTAGAACTATTGACATTTTGGGTGAGATCATTCTCTGCTGTGGGGGCTATCCTGTGCATTGTAGGACCTTTGGCAGTCTCCCTTGTCTCTACCCACCAGATGCCAGTAGCATCCCTTCCATATTGTGACAATCAAAAATGATGCTAGACATTGCCAAATGTCTCCTGGGGGTGGGGTGTGGGGAGTGGAGGGTGGGAGGAGGGGACAAAGTGAGACTTAAAAAACACTGCCTTAACGGAATCAGTTAGGGAACATATGTCTGTGTGAAATACTGGCATGTTTTGCATGCTGTAATCAACAGGAAACTGATTCCTAGATCAAAATCCAAAACAAAACCCACGCCAAAGTAGCGCTTCTCAGTCCATCATTAAGGAAGTGAATCCGTTAGCTTCAGCTTCATTTTGAGCACATTTGATACTCTCTTTCATAAGCCTCAAGACAGTCATGTTTTGAGAAGTCCCATGCAGGGCTTAGGAAAGTTACCTAAATATCCTGGTTCAGTTTACAAGAAGATTAATAACCCACTTTGGTTGTGTGTAAGGAGCTTCAGTGAGCAGAAGGCTTCTTGACAATAGTATAGTTGCCTGCCTTGGGTCAAAATGAGGACTTTGGCTGCGGGGGACCGTGCTATGTATATATTTTAACAGCTCTCTAGCAGCTGGTTCAGGTAGCAGTAGTTTTTGCATGATCCTCCTATAAGTTTTGATGGAAGCAGTTCAGTAGATCTTGGAGATATCATTGGTCTATTTATTCATGTAATAAATATTCTTGAGTTCCTCCCTATGACACCCAGTGTGCAGCAGTAAGGATACAGTGGTGAATAAGACAGACCCCCTTCTCTGCCCGCACAGAGCAGCCCAAGATGCTGGCCAGTGGTCCATGTAAGTACGATAAAGTGTGACCAGGCCTGGGCTGGGAAGCCCAAGGCAGGCCCCTGACCTAGCTTAGTGAGGACCCGGGAGAGATGAATAGGATTCAGGCAAAGGAGAAGTGCGTGTCCTGGAGAAGGGTAAGGGAGTGTGTTGGTGTTCTGGGCCCCACCATAATTCTTCATATTACATTTGTTGAGCAAGTTCCATCCCAGTCTTGAGGTACGTATATAAATCTATGTGTGTAAATTCGCTTTAATAATCCTAAATAAGTGCTATTCAGCATGCTTATAGTTATTGCCAACAGCATCAATTCCCTGTTTCCTTCCCACGAATTAGCGCTGTATTGGCAGACCAATAATGGTTCTACTTTGATGATCCGGGGCTGGGGAGGTTTAAAATCCCCAAGCATTGAAGTGTTGAAAAGTGTTAAAGTGTTAGCAAGTAAGGCCTGCTAACCAGAATGCACAGGTAAGTGTAAGTCAGGTATAGATCTTCGGCAGGCCAACCGCCTCCTACGTACCTCCGCCGGGAAACAGGAAGCTGCACGGGAGCCCACGAGGTGCCACACGTGCCAGGGAAGCACTGAGGGTTGAAAAGGCACCGGAAAGTGGACTACAGGGAGTTGGGGGCCGGGACAAGGCCATCTGGCTACGGGGACCTCTGCCCCACAGCAGGAGAGACCACAATGGTCTTTCATCATCCATTCCAGCCCATTATTATGCACATACCCTTGAAAGTATCCCCAACCACATTAATCACCTCCTACATTCAATGAACATTGAACATAAGGGCTTTTTAAAGCTAATTTATCAGTTAAAAAAAGAAAATCACACAACAGGCAGTGCAATAACAGGCATTCAATCCTATGATCCAGAGTCCAGCAAATAGCCCTTCCCAGGAGCACGGGGTCCTGCACACAGGAGATGGACCCTCAAGAGGGAGGCAGCCCGTTGTAACATTTACAAACTGGGTCCTGGAGAAGGATCATCTACAGTCAAATCTAGACTGTGCCACTAACTCATTGAACTTTGGGCAAGTTATTTAAACTACCTCTGCTTAACTTCATCTACAAAAGGGGATGATAGTAGCACTTTCCTCATGGGGTTGAGGATCGAATGAGATAATGCAGACAAAGTTCTTAGTGCTGGCACAGAGCAGGCCCTCAGAGAATGGTCATTGTTAAGCCGACCCAGGAAAGATCTAGATCAGGAAAGGGAACTTCCTGCCAATGAAAAGTGTCACACGTAAGGAGGAGTTGTGTCTAGAGTTGCTGTGTCTCTCCAGGAAGCCCTTAAAGGTAGGAGAGTGGTATTTACCTCCGAGGCAGCTCTGCCCAAAGCAAACTGTCATGGGGGCCTTTTCTGGTTCTCCCGGTCCAGCCCTGAGCTTCTGGAGCTTCTGCCCAGGGTGTTTCTTAGATGAATTCGACTGTCCAAAACGCCACATGCAGACATGGACCTACAAAATGGTTTTCTAATAAACTGGTCTGGAAAATGATTTCTCTGAGAAGTGAACTGCATTGACTGCGGCAATCAGAGCAGAAAGAGAACTTCTAACCCTCAGCCTCAGAGTGAAGTCAGGACCGGCTCTTCAAATAAGTAGCTCAAGGTATGAAACGTTTAAATGACTTAAAATCCATCGAATCTGGGAATGCAGAGCTTAGTACAGAAAGAGCATGTTTAACTTAAGAGACTAAAATTTTGGGTCCCAGTCCTTACCACTGACTCCATGATTTAAGACAAATCACTAAAAACATCCTGGGGCCAGATTCCTAGGATGAGAAACCAGTTATTCAGGGGCTGTGCGACCTCAGGCAAATTACCCTCCTGGTGCCTTAGTTTCATCATCTGAAAACTAAGGGATAATAGAATCATCAATGTGCTTGAGGATTAAATAAACCAATCTTTGTGAAGCACTTAGAAGAGTGTCGGGCATAGAGTAAATTCTATGCAAGTCTAGATATTGTCATTATTATTACTGCTAATAATATGGGCTGAGCCTCACTGGGAATGACTGAGCCCTTACTTGTCTTAAAGAAAGATCCAGTCTTCTGTGGGATGATCACTTACGAGGGTCCTGCTAGTCACATTTAACCATTTATTTGTCTTCCCTGATTTAAACATGGGTGCTCTTGAGAGGAGCAAGACTTTGAACCAAGCAAGACTCAGGGAGTTCTTAAAAGATTTGAGAATATGCAGGGTGGGAGGAAGGTGTTTGTAACTATCCAAGAGTTAGCTGTACTCGGAGGACTAACAAGAAAATGAAAAGAAATAATACACTGAGGCGTGCTTTCAAAAGGGGAGAGGAAAGAACAAATAGTCTGAAGTGGTAGTATTTTCAAGTGCTATTAAGAATTATTATTTATTTTTAAATTGGAAGTTTAGGTCTAAATACTGTACCTAGACTTTTCAGGACTATGAATTCTTAGTCATCGCTTGCTAAAAGAAGGGGCAGAATTTGTTAAACACGGATGGAGTAGATTTAGCTAAATACTTAGGTCCCAGGGGCAGGGCCTCTTTAGGGTTTCCGGTCTGTTCAGCGTCCTGGGCCGCTGCAGAACAACGCATGTGGGAAAGGGACTAGGGGGTCTAGTTGCCAGGGGCTTTGGTCCCTGGGCTGTGACTGACTCCCCCCAGAACATAGTTTTTCCCTGCCAAGTTAATCTTAAATAGCTTTAATGATTAGGGAAGATATCCTTAGGCAATCTTCTGTGACCTTTTCCAGGCTCTGTCCCCCTTTTCCAATCAAATGGAGATTATCTAGAATCAATAAGTTCGTTCAAATTTCAAAACAAGCATGGAGGTTCAGGAGGCTGTGATTTCAGGCTGAGTCTCACTGTTCTGGTTTATTTGGCAAAGAGTGGGAAGCAAACATTCACAGGAGCTGGAGAAGAAAGCATGCGAGAATTGGAGTGGGGAAATGCACTGGCTCGCTCTGGATAAGCTGTCGGTCTGAGCAAGAGCCACCAAAGGCAAAGAGAGACCCTTCCCTCCCCTTTCTCTTTGCTTTCCAGCTCTTCCCAAATGTCCGAAGCGATCACAGAGCAGGTGGGGCATCCTGGGAGGAGAGAAAGTGTGTGCGTTGTGCTTCTGTGCTTCACAAGGCAACCAGGTCAGCCAGAAGAGATCAGGCCATGGTGACGGCCATCACAAGGAGCTCATAGCTTTCTGAGTGGAGAACAAAATACCAGAGAGGTGTGGCATAGATTTCCTTGTTGTGAAGCAGTGGTTTCCAAACTTTGAGGACATACTATATACAAATGTGTGTGTGTGTGTCTGTGTGTTCTGTGTGTACTACTGAATTACATATGTGTGTTATAAAACACACAAAATTGAAATTAAGAAACACTGAGATGAACTGAACAGAAATAGAAGTCTTTCTTTTTCCCTCTCTCACCCCAGCGGATTTTCTGACACTATGCCTGGGGCGTAAGCATCCACCTTCAGAGATCACCCTAAGTGACAAAATACTGGGAAGTCAGAATATGTTGCTTCAGTGAGCAAAAGACAGTGATGGAACTGAACCATCACAGGGAGCTCCTGAAGGGGGACCCAGTTTCTCTTCTTTAACTTTGTGTGCTCAAGCCTCCTTAACTGGTAAAGGAAAGAAAGCATTCCTGGGTATCTGATAACTAACATGGAATCCATGTTTTTGTTAGGTGAATAACCTCCATCTTTCTATAAGTTCAAAGTGTCTATTAAATATGTCTGTTTGGATGTGAGACAAGTCACTGCCCGATTCTGTCACCGGCTCAGGACAGTTGCCGACCCGGTGTGCAAGGGCCTGACTGGAGGCCCAGTGCTGCCTGTACCCCTCGGGGTGGAATGAGAGGGCACACCCATGCTCACAGACCTGGGCCAGGCACCCTCACTGTGCACGTGCACATGTACTCCGTGCACTCCCAGGCTCGGGAATGTTCTGGGGCTTTCTTGACAAGTAGCCAAGGTGTGTAGTTCTAGGCAGCCCGTTCATAAGGTTATGATATTGTGGAAAAGGAGCTCAACTGGGTTCTAGTCCCAGCTCTGCTGTGTGACCTTGGGCAAGTGCCTTAACTTCCTTCAACCTGAGTTTTCTCATCTGTCCCCAGGGGAGCTGGTATCACACCACCTGCCCCACAGGGTTAACACAAAGTTTGCATGAACATACCTATGCAGGCATTTTGAGAATAACAAAACATTGTACAAATGAAGTCATAAGGTATTCAGATCCAAGTGTTAAGGTCTTTTCAAGGCATAAAGACAAACTTTTCCTAGTAATCTTGGACTGAACTATCCTGTGGAACTTTCTCTTGAGGAGCCCAGCTCAGAAGGAAATTGGCTCATGGTGGATTTCTCATCTGAACTCAGAGCTGTAGAGGTTTTATAAGCCTAAAGAATGAACCAAATGGACAATGATGACTTCTAAAAATGTGGATACATTTCCATACTTCCAGATAATGCCAAGATTCAAAGAGATGTCATTTTTTTGTTCATTCATCAAGTATTTATAGAGTGTCTTATCTCTGAGATAAAGTTAAAAAGGCCCCTCCCTCAAAGGCTCCTGTTCCAGTGAATGAGGAAGGCCTGTAAACAATCATTGCCATACATTGACAAGAGCCGCTGCAAGGTGTGAATTAGGAAGAGCTTTGGAATACTGGGAGATTTAAATATTGGGGAATCAGGTTAAGTGACTTATGGAAGAGTAGAAATTCAGGCATTGCCAGCAGGGGTAAAGGACATTAAGAGAGAGGGAATGAAGTGAAGGCCAGGGGTTGGGTGAAGGATGGAAAGGGGTAGCGAACAACATGATTTTCTGGGAGCTGTGAGGCACTCAGTAAGTCTTGACTTAATTTCCAGGAAGGAGAGAACGAGACAATAAGCCCAGAAAGTAAGCAGAAGCCAGCTCATGGTGGAAGTGGGGTGCTGGCAGATCTTCTAGGCCAGCAGAACATGGAAAGCTATTTGAAACATTTTACATCAGATGAGCAACAACCATTTATCTATACACATATCAACAAATATTTATATTTATTTGCACTTAGCATATGCCAGCACTACTCTAGGATACCAGGGTCAATATGACTGCCATGTTCCTACCCTCATAGAGTGGATAGCCCAGGGTCAAAGACAGACACCAAAAAATTATTAAAGTGTAATGAGTATTAAAATGGCCATAGGATTCTATGCCACCCTATAATGTTGTTTTAGAAAGGTCTCTCTGACCACAGCATAGGTCAGATAATTTTTCCTATCCTCCTGGAAAATGCCAAGAGCTCAAGTTTTCTCTACTGACCTCAAAGTAAGAACCCAGCTACTCTCTGAGAAGCTCAATCAAGATATCATTGACCCCCAGAATTAAGGCATGGGGAATGGCCAGGTTAAGGTCAGCAACTTAAAAGGGTTACATTTAGAACCCAGAGCCATAAGGTTGGAATCAAAAGCTTGTACTGTAGCTCTCAGCTCTGTTCCTGTTTGCCCATGTAACTTTGGGCAAGTCACACCAGTCACTGGGCTTAATAATTTTAAGGGAATAATAGAGTTCTTCTCAGATTAATGTTCTAAGACTCTATGGAAGAGGGCTGGTAATCAGCATGTTCTAGCTAATTCATGTTTACAAAGGAGACTTCGGCTAGGGCTTTCTGTGTTAATCTTTGTCAGATCTACCTACCCATGGACTGACAATGAGGAAACAATTTCTTGAAGTACTTTCTCTTTTTTTTTTATTTTAATTTTAATATATAATTTTTATTTTTTAATTTAAGTTTTTATTTTGAAGCACTTTCTCCATATAACTTGCCCCCACCCCCAACACAGTCCTGCACTTCACACTGTCCTTCTTGTTGGATGGAATTAAATAAAAAAGATGAGGTTACAAGGAACAATCCAACTGATGTGTACATGTTGTCCTTATACCTCACAGCAGGCTATTAGCTCTGGATTTTGCCTTTCTCTTTTTTCACTACAAAAGACTACATGAAGCACAACTCCTGAGGCAGGAAGATAATGCTTTCTCCAGGACCAGAACAACAAGCTACATAGGATGAGCTTTGATGGGCACCAAAACCCCTTACCAGCCCATCCTCAGTGTCTGTAATTTCCATGGCCAAGATTAACATCGCCGTGAGATCAAAGAAATGACCTGACAGCTTGATAATTGTCGCGAGGATGACAGGAAAGATGGGGGTGGAGTATCCCAGTGTCACATTCTGTCATTTCAGGGAACAAAATGGTGGTATACTTGTCAACATGCCTGAAAATGATGCCACTTAGATGATGACATGAAACTCATATGTTGTTCTACATCTATGAAACTCACTCAGTTTTTAAGCTAGGAGATAAGAACAAAGAACATAAATGGCAACTCCTGTCAAGACTCACCACCACCACGTACCCATCACCTGTGTGTGCCTACCCCGACCTCAGCTAGATGGCTATCATTTGAGATCTTGGTTGTAGTCAAACAGTGCTGAGGAGTCATGATGAAGGCTTCCCCTCCACAGGTCCAGTGGCTGATTGCTGCTGGCCATCAGCTGGAACCTCGACTGGGGCTATTGGCCAGAACATTTACACATGACTTCTCTGTGTGCTCTGGGCTTCCTCACAGCGTTATGTCTGGCTTCCAAGAGCAAATGTCTCAAGACACAAAAGAAAGAGCCAGGTGGAAATTGTATTGCCTTTTCTTTTTTTTTTTTTTTTAAAGATTTTATTTATTTATTTGAGACAGAGAGAATGAGAGAGAGAGCACATGAGAAGGGGGAGGGTCAGAGGGAGAAGCAGGCTCCCTGCCAAGCAGGGAGCCCAATGCAGGACTCGATCCAGGGACTCCAGGATCATGACCTGAGCCGAAGGCAGTCGCTTAACCAACTGAGCCACCCAGGCGCCCTGTATTGCCTTTTCTAACGTAGCCTCCAAAGTCACATGTCATTGCTTCTGCCCAGTTTAACTGGTTAGAAAAAAGGCCCTTAAGCCAGCCCATATTCTTGAAAAGGGAAATTCAACTGCCTTTCTTGATAGAGTGACAAAAATTGGCAGACACATTTAAAACCACTACATAAGTTTGGGACAAAATATGTGATTGGAACATATTCTCCTTGCTCTGTTAAGTATTGCTAAGATAAAAAATAATTGCTAATGTTTTTGGAGCACTTGTCATGTGCCAGGAAGAATGCAAAGCCCTCTCCATGTTGCAAGAGTTACATGACAAACCATCCTCTCTTCTGTGGGACAGGTACTCTTATTTCCCCATTTCATCACTCTGGAATCTAAAACTTGAAGATCCTAGGTAATTTGTCCATGGTACCCAGGTAGAAGGTGGCAATCCCAGCACAGGATTGTCACTTAAGCCAAACTGTCAACCTTTCCTCAGTCTCTATTTTATCTATAGAAGATGAATTTCAGGTACATGAAATAAATTTCTCAAAGTTAATAAGTAAATGTATAACTGTATTCAACCTCACACAAGAAAATATACTTGTACAGCTCCTAACGATATGGAGAAAATATCTTCTTGATAACTGTTGTGTGAAGGTTTTTGGAGGGAGGGGGTTGGATTTGAGGGAAAGATGCTGTGATAACCCCTTTGTGGGGCAAAAGGGAGCCTCCCTAGCCAGGCTGCTGGGCAGAAGGGAGCTTGTTGAAGGAAGAGGTATTGACGGTGTGGAAGAAGGTTAAAGAAACAGGGTGACCCTCCAACCTACCCCATTTCCCACAAGAGAATCAGAAGATTTTAGAAGAAGAGACTTATTTAAACTCCCCCCACCCCCAAGCCTCTGAAAATCTTCAGTGAAATTGCAAAAAATCACAGTAGGTTTGGTGGAGTTGGATTTATTGTTTTAGCTAGTTTAGAGGCGGAGCTTTGTATCATGGATTGCTCAGAATTAGCCCATGCTAATAAAGGAGGGCACTAACCTCTGGGTTTTTTAATTGTGCCCTATAACAAGTAGTTCATGTCCTTGACAGAGTGATGGAATTCATTAACTAGTTTCAGTCCCACTAGGGGCCTCTTCATCCTTCCCAGTAATTGGCATCAAGCCCAATCTGTTCCAGGAAGAATGAATTTCTTCACTGAGCATATGCTTACCAAGTGCCTACAGCACTTGTCATACCCAGATATGAACAGACCTCAGTAAGACTAAATTCTGGATTGAGGGGTTGTTCACCTTCTTTTGCCCACTCTGGTTACCAGGAATCTACTAGGAAGGTAGGTCTTACTTGGGCCAGATATACCTAACAATTCTGCAATAAGTCTATGAAACCAACTCCAGGTACTCATTAAGACTAACCCAACACTCTGTGGTGAGAACCAAATAAATGTTATTCCTTGTGCTCAACACCAAAGAACCTCAAGGATTGTCTCTAGTTCCCTTTCATTAGGGAAGTGACAATAACTCTAAACCTGCCTAGCTGAAGGCATAGCTCATCTGATCTAGGCCGGTTTTGGGTTTCCTGTGTTGTTCTTGTCCACAGTTATCTGCTGCCTCTTTCCACAGATTCTTGGTGGTAAGTCTCAGCCTTGGCACAAAACAGAGTCATTGACTACTAAGTGTCAATTGTTTCCTCCAAAATGCTTCCATTTCCTCCATCAAGCTCTGAAAAATCTGGCCATGGTATTGTGAGTTCTGTAGCTTCCTGTCACTAGCACCTGTACTCTCTGATGGTTGTTGTGTTTTCCCTGTGGAGATAGATAAACATTCATAGCAACAACCAATAAGAGCAAAGGCTTTATGCCCCTTCTCATGGAAGGGATTAGTTATATTCTGATTGGAGTCATAACTTAAAATGGATCCCTCATTGTATAGAAATGTGGATACCATGGCACTTCCCTTGCAATACTTTTAAGTCTCTCCTTGTCAAGGTTCCCTTAAACAGTACTGTTTCATTGCTTTGTAGAATGTTGTATCATTTCCCCAATTATTCACGACACACTTTCTATAAAAGGACTTCATTGTTACATACTTGTGGTGTCTTCCTACTTCTCCACCCTGCTGATAATCAGACTTGACTGTGGACTAGTTTTGGCCAATGGATTGTGAGTAGAAGTGACAGAGCCTGTTCCAAGAAGGAGTCTCAAGAGTCTCAAGAGTCATTGTTTCTGTCATGTTTCTTGCAGTTTTCTGTATCCACAAATGTAGATGTTAGATGAGGAGTGTTCCTTCACTTTCAATCCCACAGTGGTTGAGACATGAAGAATGGAGCTGAAGACGACCTGCAAGAGTCATGAAACATGAGCAAGAAATAGACCTTTGTTGATTTAAGCCGCTAGGGTTTGGGGGTTGTTACTACAGCACAACCCAGCAAAAGCTGACTGCAACACTCGTAAAGTAAGCTACGTGCCTACTGTATGGAAGCCTTTGTGGAATATAGAGTTGTACAAGGCACAGTGTCTGCCTTCTAGAAGCTTACAGTCCAAGACAGAAGATTAGATGCCCCAGTATCTGTTAAAGTAGCAGAAGTGGCTAAGCTGATGAGTGAGGCAGGAAGACCATAAGGCTGGTTAGCAGCATGGAAAGTAAGAGGGGAGAATTTCACAAAGGAGGGGTGATCGGGAGGCTCAATGATGCAGGCACTGCAAGGAGAAAAAGGGTTGAGCAGAGTCTTCAGGGAATTGCTTCCGGGTGAGTGGGTGAGGGGACCGTCAGATGCAAGGGGTTGAGGAGGTAGAGAGGAAGCAAAGCCATCATAAAACATTACTCTTCCAACACGTGTGGTGAGAGGAACTGTGGTCATGCGGGAAATCAAAGATTGCAGCAGTTTCACAGGGTAATGCAGCAAACATATTTGGGGTTTCTGCCCTTCCTTCATTCCCTTCCCATAGAGCCTGCCCCCGCCCCATGGATCTGCTGAGGGAGAGGGAATTGGTTAGCCCCATGCTCCCAGCCTCAGATGATTGGACTGAGGTGGGCACCTGATTTGAGCAGAGCCAATCTAAGTTGCCAATGACATAGCATTTGAATAGACAGGCTCAAAAATATGACTGGGGACAATCACATTCCATCTCAAGGAGCCCCAAACTAAAAGGTACAGATGAAAGATGCTCCTTGGGAATGGCTGCTTGAGCTGAAAATCAAGTAGAGGAGAATACAGAGGCTACTATCGGGTAGTGTACATACCTAAGTCACGAAGGCCCATAGGAAGTGGTTGGGAAATAAAGAATAAGAGAACAACAGATACAGGGAGAAAAGTGGAGAAGCCGTGAGTAAGAGATAACGGTAAGTAAACTATGGTGCTTCATATATGCCGAGCGCTGTCCTAAGTCCCTTATGTTGATATTACCTCATTTATTTCTCATAACAATCCCAGGAGATGGGTGCTATGATTATCCTCGTTGTACAGATGAGGAACCCAAGACACAAGAAGTGGTGCCCAAGATGACTCACAGTAAAGCCATGATATAAAGCTAAGTAGGCTGACTGCTGACTCCCTGCTTGTAGCCACCATGCATTACCGCCCCTCAAAAGAGAGGTGAGAGGCACTCCCTGCAGCCTCTGGGGGCCAACTCTTCCTAAGCTCAGGCACTTTCATTTTATTGGATTTCCTGAGATCATCCAAGCCATCCAGAATGAGTTTCAGCTCCTGGCAACCGAAATAACCCAAACCAAACCAGATGGGGAGGTCTGGGCTTTCCAAGCGAGAGAGCCTAGGGATGTTAGAAAAAAGGAGTGTCAATGTAGCAGACCTACAGGGGAGCACAGAGGGATGGGATTCGGGCAAGGGAGAGACTTTCCATCTCCCATAGCCAGGACCATATGGCTTGGTTTGACCATGAGGCACCCACAGTGCCATACGGCAGCCAGCTAACTAACCAAACAGGACTGACACGTAATTCAGGCTGTACCTTTCTGGGGGGCTCAGCCACTTACACAATGCGTGAGGTTGGGCTCGCACACCTCCTCCTTTCTGGGCCTTGGTTTCTCTGTCAATAAGAAGGGAACGATGATTTAAAAAAAAAAAAAAAAAAAGGAGAGAATTTGACTTATCAGGACTTCGTGGAAGGTGCAGATCACCCTGTGGCAGCCAGACCTGACACCTTGGGTCAGGTTTCCCAGAGACGTCCTCTGAGATGGAGGTGCGGGTTCAGGAAGTGTATCAGGGAGTCCGCTCAGGAGCGACACCTGTGAGGACTGAGTGCTGCTGACGGAGCCCAGGGAGAAGTCGCAGCAAAGTCAGCAGCCAATTCCATGGGGAGCTTGAGCTCTTCAGAGTTGTCCCAAATGGAGTCATGGGGCTGCGCCTTTGTACCCCACCCCACAGAGAAGTCATCGGGCCTAGGATGTCCTGTTAGGTGAGGCAGCTCCCTGAGTCAAGGGCAGTTCCCGGTGAGAGGCTCAGCTCCGAGCGTTTCAGGAAGCAACGCCCCCTGCGGATGGAGGATGTGTGACTCAGGCCTGAAAGGAAAGATCTGGGCAGTACATCAGAGCATCCCCTAGGCACCAGAACTGAACCCCACTTTTCAGGGGTCAAGTAGGGCAGGGGAGCCTGGACTTTGGGAAAGGAGGGGGCGCTGAGAGGGGCCAGGAGGGGATTGCAGAAGGTTGTTCCCTACAGGTATAATCTCACTCTGTCCCTGCCTGGAATCAGGGAAGTAAGTGACCATGGAAAATGCTGCATGAGTCCGGATGTGTGTGGGAACTGTAAAGGGGCAGACTCCTGCATCCAGTCTGAGGCCAAGAAGCCCAAGGAATTTAGTGAGGGGTCAGAGAGAAGCTGGAGAAAATGAGGCAAGGAAATTGTAGGGAGGCCACACACATAGAGTTTGAGCCAAGTTTAACCTAAATCTCCAAAGGGCAGGGAGGTCCCACGTGGGTCACCTTAGACAAGAGCACATTTCTTAGCACCCGGCTGAATTTTGAGGATCTCAGAATCTCCAAGAGCAGAATAGAAGGAAACAGCTCTCTGTGGGGCATGTGTTCCCAGCCCATAGCTGGCTGTTGAAAGAGCTACTGAGAGTGTACCGGGCCCGATTCAAGTGACACATGACAAGGTGTGTGAGAGGGTAAGCCTCTGCCCAAAGCATTCTCGCTTCAGGAGCTGAGGGACTGTTACGACTGATCATGTCCCCCAGAATTCATATACGGAAGCCCTACTGCCCGGTGTGACGGGCACATAGCACCTTTCATGAGCTCAGAAGGGTGGGACCCTAATCCAATAGTACTGGTGTCCATAGGAGAAGAAGGGCAGGAACGCACGCCCGCACCAAAGGCCATGTGAGGACACGACGAGAATGTGGCCATCTGCACGCCCAGAAGAGAGGCCTCAGGTGAAACCAAACCGGCCGGCGCCTTGATCATGGACTTCCAGCCTCCAGAACTGTGAGAAAATTAATTAGTGTTCGTTAAGCCCCCCAGCCTGGGGTGCTTTGTTGTGGCCACCCAAGCAGACTGAGACGGGGGTGCGGTTAGCCAACCAGGCAAGCAACGGGCTGAGGAGGCTGGCGCCGGAAGCAGAGCCCATCTGTGTGCCCTCCTGTTTCTCCCTCTTTTCCGTCCTGCCTCGCACAGTCCAACACCGGAGGGACTGGTGAGTGGCCAGGGGACACCTGGCAGAGTGCTGTTCAGAGGCTACATGTAGACTCTGGATATGCAAACATTTAACACGAGAAATCAGGGCCTCCTGGGTTGCTTTGCAAACCGGCTTCCAGCCTGGTGTTCCCAGCTGCACGCACTTGAGGAAGGACGGCAACGAGAAGCAGCTCACACTCGTGCCTCCTTCGTTTCCGGCCGCTTCCTTGTTTGTTTGCTCGTCATCACCAATGCCACTGGCCTGAATTCGGCTCTCCAAAAACCTCTGTTACCCTGTTATTTTTTTGGTTCCACTTTGGAACTTGGATTAAAAAAAATATGACCCCCTTTAAGAAAATATCCAATGTCCAAATCAAAACTGCAAACTAGGAAGGTGAGAGTTTACTTTCTGGACCTCCTTATCTGAAAAATGAGGCAGACACACCAGATTTGTGGTTGAAAAATTTTTTTCTTTAAACCACGAGAAGCCTGTCTTCAAAAGAAGCCTTACGGGCAAGCAGAAACAAAGGAGGTACGTGTGAGCTCTGCTGCTGGGATCCGAAGGGGAGGAGCGAGTTTTAGAATCTTGCCCACCAAGGTGGGGCTTTCCAAAGCGGGTTTGAAAATGATTTACTATCACCTCGAAGGGCAGTTAGTAGAGATGGAGCCAGTGATGGCCACCTGTCTTTGTCCTCAAGAGGAGAGCCAGGCCAAACATGTTCACTGAAGCCTCTCCTAGGGAAGAAGATGGTACGTAGGGCAGGCCCATGTAGACTGGGGTGGGGGAAAGGGGAGAAGGTGTGGGGGTGCTAGAGGAGCCTGGCAGGTCCAGGGGAGACAGCAGGAAGCACTGCAGTGGGGCCCCATGGAGGCTGGCCAGCCTGGCCTCTACAAAGAGTCAGTTGACTGGCTGATTGGTCCTTGCCCTGCTGCCCCCAACAGTGGTCCAGGATCCAGAGGAGGGGGTAAAAAAGGGCAGTACACATGGAAGGATCAGGAAGGCCAGTCTTTACATCCTTTGCCTCCCTTGTTAAACTGGGATCCCCACCTTCATTCATTCCTGGCACCCTGTGTCCTTAACCACACTCCCCTACCCAATGTTCTAGAACAATTGGGTCGGGGACAGACCTGCCTCCCCACAAAAGTGACCCAGCCTCCAAAATCATTTAGTTCTCAGGCTTTGCAACCCAAACTCTCATTAGTGGGCATTAAAAAAGCTTTTCCCAAAGCGTGGGTCACAGATCACCCCATCAGCATCACCTGAGGAACTCATCTGCAAATTTCCTAGACCCACGCCGGAGCTATAATCCTTGAGGCGGGGCTTCAAAACCTAGGTCTGTAACAAGCTGCCCAGCCCAAGTGATTCTGATGCACTTTGACGTCTGAAAGCTGCAGGAGGCTCTCTAGACTCTCTGGTTCCGCTGTGTGTGTGTCTGTGTGTCTGTCTCTGCTATTCGGTTTTAGATCTCTTTCCCCTTGGTGCCCCTCTCTTCGGCAGCCCGAGCTGGATTTGTCTGCACTCTGGGAATGTGCCCATAAGGAAGGTTGTGCCTCCAGGCTTTTGTTGATATCCAGCTAAAAATGCAACTGTAGATGCACCCAAATTAAGATTAAACTATTGCCACCCTCATGCATTCCCTTGCCAGTCAGCTGCCTCTCTCCATGACCTCTGGATGTCACTACAAGCCAGGTTTCTATAGCTGCCGATGCTCTCAGAAAAGAGCTCTCCTTCCAGCAAGCTCCAGATGGATTGAGGGGGTCTAACAAGCCACCACCCTGAGGGACCTCTGAGTACCAGACAGCAGGCCCTGCTTCCTCCAGGCCCCAGAGCCCAGCAGTACTTTCATTCCTCGGTTCTGTCTACCAGGACTGGGGGCTGGGATGGAGGGGGCGGGGGTCCTGCTGCCAGCCAGGCTCAAGGCAGAGCAGTGCCACCCTTAGAAATCCCAGGGGGATGCCCTAAATCAGCAACTCATCAGGCAAAAGAAGAATGAAGAATTCTCTCTGCATCTTTTCATGAAGTCAAAGACTCTCAATCTCCCATGCCCTTCCCAGACCCTAAAGGCAGAAGGAGACATGCACCAATTAGAGATTTCACAGCCCTGCTCACCCCTGGTCCTACTGCCAAGCAGCAGGGTACAGAGGACATGCACCTTTCGAGCACCAGGGCAGGGACTTGGTCTTCAGAGCATCTCACATGTTCATTTAACAAACATTTATTTAGTGCTGACTATAAGGCAGGCTCCGGAGGCTCTCTCAGAATAATACTCTCTCAGGCAGGGATCACACATGGGTTTCTGTGGGACAGGAGCAGGGCTAATGTATCACATGCATCATCATGCGGGAGTCCACAAACTATCCAAGGAGGCAGGAACTTCTCTTTCTCCAGGGGAATCTGCCCCTTAGAAAAGTCTGTGCAGAGTGACTGGCAGAGCCAGGAGGGTGCCCCGGTCACAGGTCCGGGCCCTGCCTCACGTCCTGGTTCACAAGGAAGGAAATGAGGCTCAGAGGGGCAGGAATGGCTGGTTCTTAGTCTTGGCTCAGTCTCCAAACATTCCTGAAAATGCCAACTCCTTTAGTGAAAACTTCTCCAGCAGGCACCTGCAATGTGTATTTGTTTATTGGTATGTGTATATTATACACTCTACCATATAATACATTAATAATGTAGGTGAAACATACATTAAATTATAAAATTAAAAATAGAGAGGAGTAGGAGTTCTAATATTTTCTATGCACCCTGGCCTAAGCCTTTGCTAATCACATCGGGTTACATGTCTCTGATTCCTTAACTATTACAATGGGTACAGTGAGGATGAAAAAAGAGAACTACTTTGAAATTAAAATGACTAATAAGTGCAAATTAATCTAAATCAAAAGCAGAATTTATTCTTATAGGAAATATCAATTAAGCCCCTATGCATGTCAGGACTTGTGCTGAGTACAATGGGAGGTCGTCGATAGTCTCAGCAAGAGCCTGTGCACAAAGGGGCGATCGCTAAGGACACGGGAGATACAAATATGATTGTCTGGAGAGCAGATGGAATGACGGGGATGGCTAAAACACTGGGTCCTCTGAGACTTTTGAGGGGGGAGAGGCAACGTGACCTGTGCAACCATTAGTGATATGCTTAATCCTTACTCTCCTAACTCCGAGTTCACAATGCTTATCAAACATACTGTAGCAAGAACACAGCTATACCGTAAAGGGCTGAAAGCAAGACAGTGTATCAACTGCCATCATCGATAACGTTTTGATGAGTCCCCATGTGTGGGCCCATCGTGCCTGCATGAGACAAGGCACTAAACCTGTCTAGGAAACATAAGCCAACCCAGGAAATCCATGTGTCTGTGTGTTGTGCCAATGTAGCTGGAAATAAACTTAGGAAGGCAAGGTCCGACTGGGTTAAACCACCGATGCTGAGAGGAAATGGAGGTATAAATATTTGGTGCATCAGGTGCCTAGAAGGGTAAATGTGGGGACCAAGGAGGTGCATTGAATACATGTGGGCCCTTTCCCCCTGGAAGTTCCCCTCCATGAAATGGTCCCCAGCCAGAAGCACCTGGTAAGCCTTTGCTGTTTCCTCGGCCCTAGAGAGGGTCCAGAGAAAGAAAGCATGAGTGGATGATTCCATGATCATACTTGGGAAAGGACTCCAAGCACACACCTACTGGTGATGGCCTCATTGCCATCTCTGCATCCAGAGGACAGATTATCAGCAGTGCTATCAAGAAAAAGGCCTGGAGAAGAGGCAGGAGATCATACTACCAGTTGGTCTGGAGGAAGGTGTATTCGTCCGCTAGGGCTGCTACAACAAAGTACCACAGACTGGGTGGCTTAAACAACAGAAATTGATTGTCTCACAGTCCTGGGGGCTAGAAGTCCAGGATCAGGGTGTTGGCAAGGCTGCTTTCTTGGGAGGCCTCTCTCCTTGACTTGCAGGTTGCTGACTTCTCCCTGTGTCCTCACATGGTCTTCCCTCTGTACATGTCTGTGTCCTCATCTTTTCTTATAAGGACAGCAGTCATACTGGATTAGGACCCACCCTAATGTCCTCATTTTAACGTGATTACTTCTTTCGAGACCCAATCTCCAAATGTAGTCATATTTATGGTACTGGGGCTTAGGACTTTAACATATGTAATTTGGAAGAGGACATAATTTTTCAGCCCATAACAGAAGTGTTTTCTTAACTTTGTTAAAAATGAAGCAATGAGAGAAAAAAAGAACTAGCCAGCTCCCAGTATGAAATGTCATAAAGGCTTCACCAAGACCTGGTATGAATGATGCGAAGACTGACCCAACTGGGCCACTTTGGGCCAGGACCCCAGGAGAGACCAGCTGCTACCAAAAGCCTTCTCTATAACAAGATGATGCTATGGACTGAATATCGGTATTCCCCTCAAATTCATATGTTGGAATTCCAACCGCCAGTGTGATGGTATTAGGAAGTAGGGCCTTTGAGAGGTGATTGGCCATGAGGGTAGAGCCCTCGTGAATGGGATTCGTGTTTTTATATATATATATATAAAAGACACAAGAGCTTGCTCTCTCTCTGTTCTCCAGCATGTGAGGACATGAGAAGGCCATCTGCAAACCAGGAAGAGGGCTCTCACCAGAACAGAAACTGCCAGCATTATGATCTTGGACTTCCAGCTTCTAGAACTGTGAGAAGTAAGTATTTGTTCCTTCAGCCACCCAGTCTATGGAAACTTGTTACAGCACCTGAGCTAAGACAGATGGTGAGGACTCTAGGAGTGTGATGACCCAACCACACATGTGTAAAGGGAGACCCTCCTTGATCACAAACAGTTTGGGCTGCATTGCCCGGCGGGATGGAACCGTCTGCAGGTAGCAGCTACGCAGGCCCCACGGGGTCTGACCTCGACGTAGAACTTCCAGGGGTAGGCCCTGGTGCTCGCTCTTCGTGCCCCTGGATTCTTAGTGACCCACCGGCCCCAAGGCAAGTCCCCTTGTTTGAAATGCGGTGCCTCTAGGATGTTGTGCAGTCCAGTTTGAGATGTCTGTCACGGTGGTGGCCTGAATCTCCGAGACTCACAGGAGGAAGCTCTTGCTGATATGGCAACAGGGGTTTTCCTGGGTGCTGACACCAGGAGGCATTTGTAATGCTGGTAGCAGCTCTGCGTGGCTCTAATCTGGTTTATGCAAACCCAGTCATTTTGCAGCCCACAAGGAAGGTAGGAGGAGGGATTTGCTTTGATCTATTATCAAAGAAGGTTTCGCATTTACGTGGGAATGGCTAATGCTAAAAATATTGCTGTTTGGGAGAAACGTGAGCCTATCTATGTCCTAAATTCAGATATTTTAAATGATACTGTGGCATCTTGGAACACCCAGCATTAAACAAACAAACATGAAACTCCCCGTTTCATTCTTCAGATAAAGACCAAATGAAGGGAGGTGCTGAGCATCCAAGCGCTTGTGCAAGTTTCCTGCCTCTTCTCTTGTACCATTGTCTTCCATGACCCTGTGCTCCAGTCTGGCCATAGCTGCCCCAAAGCAGAGGAATGCTTTCCCTCAAGGCCCCTGGAACAAGCCTGGGGGGTTGGAACCATTGTTTCAGAAAGAATTTTCTTCCACATTCTGCTCTAGCCCAAGGGAATGGGATTCGAGTCAGGAGACTGAGTCTGAATGTAAGCACTGCCTCTCACCAGCTGTAAGGGATTAGCTTGGGCAGGCTCTTAACCTCTGAGTCTGAACTTCTCCTTTGTAAGATGGACCCCTCTAACCACCCACCCCCCAGCCACCTTCCTCCTGTTATGGGGTTTTTGTGAGAATCAAATGGAACAGTGTAGGTGAAGGTACTTGTAATGATAAAGCATCATATACCTTGCAGGGGACATCTTTGGGTTTTGTCACCCAGCATCTTTTACCTCTCCTAGTAACAACATATTATAACCTGAATCATAACCTGTAACCTAAATTTCCTCTGGACAACTAACTTGATCCCATGATTACTCCCTGGTCTACAGGTGTACTTGACCCTGGACAGTCCCAGAAGCTGGGGGTGTGGCTCCTTCCCTAGGAGAGCCTTGCACCCTCCCAGCCTCCTCCTGTGGTGGACTGGTCCTCAGAATCCTTTCCAACTGCCCCCCATTGTGCTATCCATATTGCAGTGGTTATACAGCTAAAAACCACCTTTCTAGACTTTTGTACAGGCAATGATATAAATGCAAATTATTATCCAAAATTTTCCATTCAAACTAGATTTGGAAGGCAAGAGTGCAGAAAAGATAGTTTCCCTACGACATTCACATTTTCCGTAGGCACGCATGCTCAAGGACACTTCCCATGAAGCAATGGTTCAACATCTGGTCAATTGCGTCTTGGGTTTCAGAAGCAGTTTGGAGGCAATGTCACCAGCTTCCTGGCCTCCTGATCCCCAAATCGCAAATATGACATGTGGTCTTGAATTCAACTGTTCTCATGGTGGCCTCCTGATTCCCCTTCCTTCCTGAGTGTTTCAAGAGTCATAGCTCTCCCCAGCAAGTTATTTCTGCTGTGTTCTGGGAGTCATTTCTAAAGCTTCAATCTAAAACTCACTTCTTCAGACAGTGGAGGTTGAAGACGGATCAGCTTGAAGAACTATGACCATCAGAAGGACAAACGCTTCTGAGGCACTGTCAGGCTTAAGTCCACTCCCTGCCCCAAGTTCTCCATTTGTGTTTTGGGGGGCCAGCAGCACTATGATGAGGCCAAGACTGTGTATATTCCCCAAATGGACATTGAGGCACTGAAGAAACTCAATAAGAATAAAAAATTAGTCAAGAAGGTAGCCAAGAAGTATGATGCCTCTTTGGCTTCAGAATCTCCGATCAAGCAGATCCCACAAATCCTGGGCCCAGGCCTGAATACACTGGCAAGTTCCCCTCCTTGCTGACCCACAATGAGAACATGGTAGCCAGAGTGGATGAAGTAAAGTCCACCATCAAATTCCAGATGAAGAAGGTGCTGTATCTGGCAGTGGCTGATGGCCACGAGATGACAGATGATGAGCTTGTGTACAACATCCACTTGGCTACCAATTTCCTGGTGTCACTGCTCAATAAGAATTGGCAGAACATCCAGGCTTTATACATTAAGAGCACCATGGGCAAGCCCTAGATCCCATACTAAACCATAGCTTAATAAACCCTAGTGATACCATTATAAATAAATAAATAAATAAATAAATAAATAAATAAATAAATAAATAAAATATGAATAAATATAAATAAAATATAAATAAATAAAACAAAACTCACTCCTTCAGACCATCCAACAATTTTGCAAGCACTCAGTACTGGAATTAAATCCCTCTCTGCTTTAAATATCTAGAGTGGCTTCTATATTCTACAAATGAATCCTACCTGGTACAGAAGAGATGGATACTTGGGACCCCAAGTGGACCAAGGGGAGTCAGAGCACAGAATTTCATTCCAACAGTTGATAAATAGAGGCTAATTTTCCAATAGAGTTGGAAGTTATGAAGCCAGAGCAGCTAGCAGCCATCTTGCCTTCACAAAAGAGCTTGTCTGAGAAAAGCACCAACATGAGGGGGCCAAGCCAAGAGATGAGAGAAGCCTGATCTTGACACCATTTGGGTAGCTGAATCAAGCAATGTCTTGTGTCAAAACCATCCCTGAGCTTTCCAGTTACACGAGCCAATAAGTTCCTCCTTTTATCTGAGACAGAGTTGAGCTAGTCCATCATTTAACCAAAACATAACTTATCAGGCATAATGGGGACCACAGGAGAGAAATAACAGGGCAGCAGTGGTCAGATGGCTAGAGATCACATCTTCTCAACCACAGGTCTGCATCAGAATCACCTGGGAGCATTTTACAAGGTACAACTGAACAAGTGACAGACACATGTGAGCAACTGGAAAATTCTCCCAGGTGAGCTGGTTTCCACATGTACCACTGGAGAGTGTGGCTACTATGGATCAACTCACAGGGAAGGGAGAGCAAGGTAGTGGCCATTTCTTGAAAATACTTGAATGTTTGAATCTCAGTTCAAAGCACTAACATTATTTTTTTTACTTAATTTTGATTTTCTCCTTCTAGGGTTAAAAAACCTTTGCATTAAATCACCCAGTATTATAACCACCAGATGAGAATACTATCGAGTGAAATATTTCAGCCCAGCTTGTGTAAGCTGAAGCAGCTGGGCCATTTTTTAAAAAATTATAATAAATAAGTGAATACATAATCAATCCCTCGAGTGCCAGCTCTCTGTTCTGTGTGCTCCCAGAGCTGTGATTTTTCATCTTTATTCTATGCCCCCCAAAAGAAAAGCATCATAGGGAAAAATGTTGACAGACTGTTCTCTGTGACGTCAACCAACAGAAAAAGCTACGTTGTTGATGCTCATTCCAGAAGGCATTTCTACTGTGGGTTTTGGTGGGTGCAGATTTAGAACAACCCTTCCTTTTCTGGAATAAATATTAACTATTTAATACCAAAAAGCCACCTGAGAATAGAAGTCAAACGTTTTGATGTCTGCAATGTGTCCAAGACACAACAGTGGCAGAAATAGGTCTATGGAGTGGAGTGAACAAGCACAGACCTAAATATTGATCAAGCATTTCTCAAGTGCCTGTCCAGGTCTTGTGTAGCCAAAGATGAACCAGACATACTCTATTGGTTTAAGAAATTTACAGTCTATAGAGAAACAGACTTGGTAAAAAAGCGTAATCATTTGATGAACAATTTTATCTTTGGAATCAAAAATTATTCAAAGACAAGCCTGAAGAATAAGTTGAGTGATCAAACCAGCTGACTCTGAGGTCTCACTCGTAAGATGGCTCTGAAGTCGCTTCCCAAAGATCATTTCTGCAAACATCATGAGCATCTTAGAATGTGTGTGTAACCTCCTGAGGTACCACTTTGAACGGGCAAACTCATTCCACGTATAAGTTCCAGTTTGTTTCTTTTTGGTGATGTTTTCAAACATATATAGGCAAAAAAGATCCCATGATTAAATGCTTGGTCAACAGAATTCTTCTCTAAACTGAATTTCCTCAAGCCTTCCCTGGATGTGAATACTTATTAGGTCACATAAGCATTAACATTCAGTTATACTGGCCCATTGCCTGGGCCCTGGCATCCCCTGGAAAGCTCCTGCTGGGTATTGATGGAGACTTCTCTGTGTGAAAGAACAGTTCCTGCTCTCAGGCCCTCCTGCCTGGCCCCTCACTGTTGACTGCTGCCCATGAAGCCACTCGAGGCCATTTTGGCCAGGATCTCTGGGAGCAGTGCCTTCCTTCTTGAAGCCCCAGATGTACTATAGACATGGGGAGATAGACCTTTATCCCAACCCTGTGCTTTATTTTGTCCTCAGGACCTGGGTCTTGGAAGCCCCCATTGCAAGCGGGTCATTGACCTGCCGTAGCTTCTTTCCAATCCCAGCCCCTCCTCTACAGGGCAGGGGTCCCAGATGGCATGACATCCAGCTCCACCCTCTCCCCACCAGGCTCTGAACTGAAGCCCACATCACCACCTCTCTTTATGTACACTGACCCCTGAGTAGCTGGCTACCAGCTCACGACCCACCGGACAGCACGTTCCCATCGGGTTCAGCTACTTTTAAAATAAAGATCTGGCAGGAGCCTGAAGAAGTTAGTGTCCCTCCTATCACTTCTCTTGGTCTCTGACAGAGCTAACTTGAGGCCAAAGCTTACATTGAGTTAACAGAATGGGTTCTGGGCAGGACACTGCTGCTCTCCTTTGACAGGGTAGGGACAGTATCTGTGAGTGACTGTACGATCGAGACACACCTCATGGACTGCAGGGGGCAGGGACGTCCAACAACACGCAAGGCCAGTGGAAAGAGAGATGCCACGGGCACTGTTCAAGAGGGCTTCTTTTAGGGAGTTACCCTGTGGGGAATGCTCACATTCTGCTTTGTACTGGCTGTAATGTTTTAATTCTTTTTTAAAAGTCTCTACCTCAGGGTCCCTGGGTGGCTCAGTCAGTTAAGCGTTGGACTCTTGGTTTCCATTCAGGTCATGGGATTGAGCCCCACGTTGGGCTCCACGCTGAGCACAGAGTTTGCTTGAGATTCTTTCCCCCTTCTTGTCCCTCCCTGTCTGCTCCTCCCCCCACTCACATTCTCTCTCTCTCTCTCTCAAACAAATAAATAAATAAAGATTTTTAAAAAAGTTTCTACCTCATAAAATTATGGGGAGAATGAAACAAGGGTTCGGATGTGAGTGGTCAAGTCCTCCTGACTTCCTCACTGTCCATTCTCCTTCTCCCCGCAACTTCCTAGAACTGTACATTTTAACTGAATAGCTAAAGAAAATAATATACTTATATTAAATAAGCCTGACTATATTACAAATTAAGATACACAAATTTACATGACTTTTTTAAAAGAGATTTTAAGTAATCTCTACACCCAATGTGAGGCTTGAACTCAAAACCCAAGATCAAGAATCTCATGCTCTACAGCCAGGTGCCCCTAATTCTCATGAATTTTTAAAATGGAACGAGGGACTTAAAGGAAATTTCACCTGTGTGGCTCTGAGGCATGCATTCACTCTTGTTAGGGACACTTTAGCAGAAAAGTTTGAGAATTCTGATGTGGACCCCAGGGAGGCCCTGAAAGCTCCCTCGCTGAGGACTGGCAGTCAGCTCGTGTGTTGGGAAAACCACTTTGAAGGAGGCATGGTGAGGTGGAGGGAATGGAGGTTAGGTTTTTGAGCTCAGCCCCTGTGTAATAATTATACAAGTTGCCTCTCAAATCTAGAGCCTTCTGTGTGCTACGGCATCCACTTGCATTTCTCTTCAGGTTTCCAGCAAGACCTAAACTATCACAGGACACTGAGACTCAAAGAGGTGGAGAGCTCTCAGTTGCATGGCCTGAATTCAAGCCTAGGCTTGCTGCATCTCACCACCACTGTACCTTTTGAAAACCATCCCCATGCTTCCCACCTTCTGGCCTTCCCCATCTCCAGTATGGCAGGCTTCCAGAGTCCCTGAGGCCAAGCCCACCTATAGGAAGCCATGATGCCTTAGGCACCTGACTGGGTCCAGGAAACTGCCACTGGATTCTTTTGACCCTCAACTAAACCCATTTCCTGACAGAACAGTCTCAACCATTCCTCATCTGACTCTGGGATAAAATGACTCCATGATTTTCCCAGAGGGACACTTGGCAATGAATTTCTAGTGGTTGTGGCTGACTCGGAAAAAAATGGGGTGTTCTCCTGCCCAGGGTGGAGATGAGGCTTATGTAATCCAGAAAAGGGAAGCCTGACAGCCTTGCGTGGAGGAAGAAGAGTGCATCCCCCCAACCCCCGTCACATCTCCTTTCAGGAAGTTGAGCTACTCGAGTGTCCCAGGGACAGGAACAAGCAGTTCCCAGCCATGGTGTTTCATGTGGTCCCCACCCCCATGGACATCATACCTGTGGCTTCTCCCACCAGTTCTCTGCAGGAGACAGCACTGATGTGATGTGGAGACTTTAAAGGCTTCTACTTATTGCCAAGGCAGGAGGAGGACAAGGACACCCTCCCCCGTGGTGTGTACTGCCCATGAACAGGAAATGGCTCTGACTTTTCTTCCTCTCAGCCTTCACTTTCTGTTTCAAATTTTTAGTCTGTATCTCTGAGTCACACAAAACATTTTAGAGCAAACAGTAAGAAACAAGTGTACTTGGGAGGGGAATGTCCTGAATTCTAATAAGCCATTTTCTCCGTAAGGCAACAACATTGCTTTCAGGTTCCAAATTGGACTCTAGTCTGTCTACATTTGTCCCTTTCCGTGCTCTGTCCTCTAGAGCAGGAACTTGGTAGGTGTGAGGTTCCATGGATACAAGAGGTCAAACGGGGTCCGCAGGGGTCACTGGGACCGTACTTTTGGGGGGCCTCAGCAGTGGCTACACCTGATAGGCAGCCAACGATATTTATTTACTAATCGTTGATTATGTTGCCAGATACTTTAGTAGGTCCTTGGGATGGACTGTGGAGCAATGTGGACAAAATCTCTACCCTCTTTATGCTTAAAGTCTAATGGGGAAAAGAGATGTTAAGCAAAGTTTCCAATTACATTGAATATTGTGAGGGAGAAGGGCAAGGTACTGTGGGTGCAAATAAAGAGGATGTAACTTGGCTGGGGGTAAGAGACAGAGTAAGAAACATTCTCCCCAAGAAGGTGACATTAAGATAAGACCTAAAGGAGTTGCCTATGTGCAAATGAGATGGAAGGATGGAGTACAGACAGCTCCAACCTGGGGCGATCAGCCTACGTGGAAAGCCCTGAGGTAAGAGAATGTCGAGGATTCTGGAGTGGAAAAGAAGGGAGGGAGCAGAGGGGAGGGAGGCAGAGGCATGGAGACCACGGGTGGCAGTGGAATGAGATTGACAGGTTCTAGGACAGGAAAAGATGCCATCAGATTTGCATTTTTAAAGGGTCACTCTAGCAGTTGGGGGAAGAGTGGAGTCGGGAAGAGGCAGGAATCCACTCAGGGAGACGTTGTGCCACTGCAGTCGGTGCTCAGGTGACAGGTGGCGCTGATTTGCACTGGGGCTGTGGCAGAGAAGGCAGAAAGGGGAGGATGAATCAACAGGAGACAGAGCAAGGAGTAACAGGGTGGAACTGTTCAACACCAGCTCCCACTGGAAACTGAGGAGACACTCTCTGCTTTATGAATCATGCCGGGCTCCATTCGAGGGCACCATTCACTGGATTTCAATCTACTTGAGAAGAAAGAGAGAACACTTGGATGAGGAGAAGACCCACAATTCCATCTCTGACATGTGGGGAAAGGCAGAGCCTTCCACAGGGGGCTCTTCTCTGCATCCCGTGACAATTAAAAGCAGATCTGCATAATTTCTGTGATGAATGTTCTGCCAAGGAATGGGCGCCATCATATTCCAAAGGCTATCCACAGCAGCATGGGCTGGGCATAACTTTCCTAAAGGTGACCTTTGATCTGTGTCTGCAGCTTTAGGGGACTATCATTCAAAGCAGGATGACCTGACATTAGGAAGAACGGTTTATCTGGGATGAAAATGGTAGAGGGTATGACAATGTCTCCACCTTCTGAAAGACCCCTCCAACTACCGCTCTTCTTTTTTCTCCTTCACTGACTGCTTCCTGCATCCCAAACAATGGTGGTGACTGCGGGGTGGGGGGTGGAATCCCTTCCTTTAGCACAGTCCCCATTCCAGCACTGTCAAGACGAGTATTCCCTGAGCATTGGTTCTGTTAAGATTCTCTTGGTTATAAATACTCTTGGTTGTAAAAATCAAAAAAAGAATAAGAACATTTATTATATCATATAATGGTGAATCATGAGAGAGGGTGGACTTCAGGTTTGTTTGATCCAGCAGTTCAAGACGCTCATCAGGGACTTGGGTTTTTTTCATCTCTCTGCTCTGCTGTTCAGCATATTGGCTTCTTCCTGGGCCTGGTTTCCTCTAGGATGCAGCCTGGCTGCTGGGCATTTGGGGCCATCTGCTTCCTTCCAGCAGGAGAAAAATGCTTCCAGTGGCCCTTGAGGAGTAGGAAGGAACCTCTTGGGAGTCCCGGCAAAGCTCTCCTTCATCCTTTGTCCTTCCAGAAGCACTCACTAGTGAGAATGTTGTCAGATAGCTTCCTCTGTGTGGCTTATTTCACTTAGCAGGCTTGCCCTGATCTGTTGAGACTAATTCGGGCTAGAGGTGGGGATGGGGTCATCTTGCCTTGAGTCACAGGGGCTGTGTGGAAGAGTGGACACGTGGATAGAATTGAAGGTTCTTGTAAGAAAGAGCCAGGGAGCCAGAGATGTTGGGACAGCAATGACCAGGGTCCACCACGAGTTCTGGCTCGGATGGGCACCACAGGAGCTGCAGGAAAAGAGAATTGTAAGGTTTTAAAAAACATTTCAGTATGGAAATTTTCAAACATATAAAAAGTAGACAAAACAGTGCAACCAACCCCCACATCCGCATTGCTAAGTCTTGACAATGATCAACTCAGGGCCTTTTTCATCTATTTTCCAACCTGCTTTCCTGCTCTAATTCATTATGAAGCAAATTCCATATTAAGCAAATATTGTATCATTTCATCCAAAATTATTCCAGCATGTATCTTTAAAAGACAAGAACCCTTTTCTTTTCTTTTCTTTTCTTTTCTTTTCTTTTTAGTTTTAATTGCAGTATTGTTGGCATGAAAAATTAGTTTCGGGTGTATAACAGTGATTCGACAATTATATACATTACAAAATGCTCACCACAATAAGTGTATTATAATATTATTGACTATATTCTTTATGCTGTACTTTTTATCCCTGTGATTTATTTATTTTATAACAGGAAGTTTGTACCTCTTAATCCTTTTCACTCATTTCACCCATCCCCCCAACACTTTCCCTTGGGCAACTACCATTTTGTTTTCTATATTTATGAGTCTGTTTCTCTGCTTTGTTGTTGTTGTTATTGTTTGTTCATTTGTTTTGTTTTTTAGAATCCACATATACGTGAAATCATATGGGATTTGTCTTCCTCTGTCTGGCTTATTTCACCTAGCATGATGCCCTCTTAGTCCATCCATGTTGAAGGGCACTTTTAAAAACCAAACCATTATCATCATTTCTCTTCTTAAACAATGATTAATTAACAGTCATTCCTTAACATCATCAAATTATCAGGTCAGTATTTAAATTCCTAATTGTCTTACAGATGACAAAGATTCTTTTTTCAGTTTGTTCCAAGGTAAATTCTTAGAGATCGGCTAACCTTCTGAACTTGCAAAATAAGGAGAGTGAGGTGTGGGAGCAATGAAATAACTTACCCCAGGGCCCTCAGATTTTATTTTATTGATTGATAATTCTACCCTGCTTCATTTCTTGATGTATTTGGGGCAGGTGGTTACGTACTGAGAGACCCAACAATTCATTCATTCATTTAACAAATATTGGTTGAGCATCAGCTGTGTGCAAGGCACTTAATGAAGTCAGTGCATCACCAGCAATCGGATCTGTAATCAGAGGAAATGAACTTTGACTCCTAGTGCTTCCGTCCATCACTCACACAAGTCTCCCCATCCGCCATGGTAGTGCCTGAAATCTCCAGGAGAGGCACTCTTTTGGATTTGGGTGTTGTCTTGGGAGGCCCTTCTGAATATTCACCATATTATTTTAGTGGACAGTTGTTCTTTTGAGCTGCCCACATAGAACACTCTTCCTATCTTGGAAGAATCCTAAAATAGGAAAAAGGGCACTACTTTCTACCACAGAAACTGAATTTATGGATGGTCTTTCCCTACCTCCAGAAAGCTGGAGAGACCTAGGAAGGTCCTCCAACCAAATGCTCCAGCCCAGGACCAGAGGCCCAGGCCAGCTGGAGATTATCCGCAGGTAGCACAGCCTAGTCAAGTCCAAGAGCACAGTGCCAAGCATCCAGAGCCCCCGGGGTGATAACCAAGAAGACCTCTTTCCAAGAGTCACCTCTGCTCAGCCATGCTTCCCACAGCAGCCTAATCCATTCTTTCTGCCCACGCTCTGCCTGTCCTTTCTGTAAGTGATGTTTACTACATGCCTAGAGTCACTTCCTGCTCTGGGCAAGCAAAATTTCTAAGAGAGTCAGTTGATAATAATAATACATTAATCCATTAACATGTTAGGCCTTTTATAACATTGCCTTATCAAATTAAATATTTGCCAACCATTAGGAAACAAAATAGAATGCAAGGTAGGGACATTTGGAGGGACACTGTGGGGGGGGACATGACAGGTTCAGAACCCACCATGAGGACCTGGAAGTCCCGTATGTTAGCTCAGGATGCTGGGTGGCTGGAGGCTGTGGGGGAACCGCCACCTCCTTTCTAAACCTGAGGGGTGACCCTGAAGAATAGATCAGTGTTCCACAAAGATCTGTGCCTTGTACAGACCGTGTCTGGAAGGAGGTGATATGTGGTTCCCTGTAACCCCACATGGAGGAATCTGCTCCTCTCGTCCCAGCTCATTCGTTCTCAGCCGGAACTACAGCCACCTGCCCTCGGAGCAGAGACCGACAAGGTGGTACTGGGGAGTCTAGCTGGCTGCTGGGAGTGGCGTTCTTCCGGTGTGGAGAGAAGTGGGAGGACCTGGGGGCGGGGCCTCCGTGCTGTGGGGCGGGGCAGGCAGTATCCAGCCAGGCTCTGCCCCTCCAGGCACTTCTGCCAGGCCCCTCGCTGGGGTGTCTGTCAGCCTGGTCTCGGGTCCACAGCTCAGGGGAACTGGCTCAAAGGGCCATGATCCTGGGCTTCTCCCCTGTGCTCTTCCACCTTTTAAACCAAGATGAAGCAAGATTATCAGCTCGCCGGACACAATACCTACTGCCCTTCTAGCTTCGTGCAGGAAGTTGCTTAATGACCTCCAGCATAATTACTTGCAAAGATGAGATTTCTTACACTGCGTCTGTGGTTTCCTGTCCTTCAGAATGTTCTTTCTGCCCTCCCTTCCTATGCCTCTCACTGCCTATGTGTCTTTTTGGACTCAGGTGCCCCCTCCTTCCCGCAACCTCCTCTCTCCTTATTCTTGCTTTACTTTCTCTCCCCTTCACTCTGCTCTGCAAGACTTATTTTCTTCCTAACCCATGCCCTTGTGTTCGTGACTGCTTTCTGAAAATATTTCCACTTTCAAGGGAGTCCTGTGGCCATCCCTGGCTCTCTCTCCTGTCGGATTGCCAACTCTGAGGGCACATCTACCTTTGGCTCTATTTCTCCTCAGTCCATTGCTGTTATGGTTGAATTGTGTCCCCCTAAAAAAGATATGTTGAAGTCCTAATTCCCAGTACCTCAAAATGTTATTTGGAAATAGAGTTGTTGCAGGTGTAATTAGTTAAGATACGATTGTACTGAAGTAGGATGGGCCCTACTTATAAGGAGCCAATACAATGACTGGTGTCCTTATAAGAAGACAACCATGTAAAGACACAGAAACACAGGAAGAACACTCTGTGACAACAAAGGCAGAGATTGGGGTCACGCAGCTCCAAGCTGAGTCACCCCACAGATGGCCAGGACCCACCAGAAACTAGGAGGAGGCAAGGAAGGATTCCCCTACATGTTCAGAGGGAGCGTCATCCAGCCAACACATCTTTCTAGCTTCCAGAACCATAAGACAATACATTTCTGTTGTTCTAAGCTGGCCAGCTCATGCACTCTGTTTTGGGAGCCCTGGGAAACTAGCACAAAGACCATCAGGAAGACCCCAGGAACTCCTGAGTGCGCTTTTTCTACCACCGACCCTGGGCTTTCCTAGGCTCCCAGTTCCTAACTGGAAATCTCCGCCTCATTGCTGCTAAGGGTGATGTTTCTGTAAATGAAAGAATTGTCCGGATGTTGGAACTCCGTGACACACGAAATCTGGGGTGGTTTGTTGACCCTCACTGCCCAAATATGTTTTCCTACCTTATTCCAGGTGCTTTGTTGGGGAGCTCCATGAGGGCAGGGTCTGTTTTGTTCACAGACACAAAGGAGGCACTCTATAAACCTTTGTTGAATCAAGAACTGAACCGAGACCTTTCCACCCCTTCTCACAGGGAGGGGCTAAAGGTCCTTTGCAGGGGACCGAGGGAAGGTGGCAGGGCTAGGACGTGAATACAGCGGTCAGGTGGCAGGGAATAAACAGATTGTTTTTCATTTATCTGAGGAATTCAAGTAAGAGATACAGCAAAGGCAGGGCCTACCTTGGTTTTCTATCTTGTGATCTCAAGTTCCCTGCTGCTTGAGGGCTTCCCGAGTGTGGACTCTCCATGTGATCCCACCTAATAGACAGAGCCCACTCAGGTGGTTGCCACCCCACGCTCTGGCATGGGGTCCCCAAGGGTCACCTTGGCCTGCACAATCAGAGGATCTGTTTGGTTCCAGAATGGAACCAGGAGGCTGAAGGCTGGAGGAGCTGTGGAGCCCCACAAGTTGCATGCTTGGAGGCCGAAGTGTCTCTTCTCTCTCAAGCTCTGGCCCTGGGGGGTGCCCAGGCAACACAGCTCCGCCAGTGGCCAGAGCCCTTACTTGTGTGAGGCTCGGGGCCAGCCATGCTGGTAAGGAGCGTGAGGGGGATACCAAGAGAAATGAACCAAAGTCTGTGCTCTGAAGAAGGTGAAAGCCCGACTGGTTAGGAAGCTAAGACTCGTCCATAGGAATGCATTAGCAGCTCCAAGGCAGAACAAGGTGCTGTGGAATTGGGCAGCTGGGAAGGACTGCTGGAGCTCAGAGAAAGGTGTCAGCATGGGTGAGGGAGAGAACAGTTGGTGGGTGTCAGAGCTAAGAATGCCCTTGCTTAGAACTAGGCCTTGGAGGAAGAAGAGGAGCGGAAGGGCGCTCACAGGGACACAGTGTGAGCAGAACTGTGAATTTGGGCATGAGGACAGGTTTAAAAGATCGTTGGGTCCTGACCACATGTGAGCAGAGAGTGCACAAGCCAGCTCATTATTCCAGGGCAGACATGCCCACATGGATGGTGCTTGGGCCTTCTGACTCAGGAACTCTCATGCCCTGACACTGACCCAGAGGCAGAAGGGCGGGGCTCCGAGTTACAGAGGGAAACACCAGCCTATTTTCTACTCGGATACATAGTATCCTGATAGTGTGGTAATGAGTACTTCAGATAAAATACAGTGACAGAGGAAATAGAGCCGAGTTATTAAAAATACAAGGAAGCAGTCATTGGTAGTGTTGGACCAGAAATACGATTCCCCTGAGGAGCTCCCGTCACTTGCTCTCTGGCTGCCTTGTCCTTGTTTCTTCCCTGGCATCTGCAGGGTGAGACGGCTATTTAGGTAGTTGACCAAGGGGGCCCTTGCTGAGAGCTTGCCTCAGCACAGCTTCCCACACGGTCTTTGGGAAATGGACATTGTAAGTTTCATGACGGGGATGCGCTCGGGCAAGAGAAAACAGCAAGAGAAGACTCGTGGTGGTGTTACTGTGGAATCAACTTCCAAGAGGAGACGAGCATCCACGACCAACACTAACATGATGGAATAAACGGAGACAAGTCTTACAAGCTACTGAACCAAGCATGCTCACAGTAGGCCATTGCTTTTCTTTATAATGACACTTACAAGTCCATTGATAGCATGCAGTAGAAGTTATTAATTGATGTTTTACACGTCACCCCAAAGCAGAAAACTAGAGGAAATATGTTGCTGGCTTAAATTTCTTCCACTGAAGATCATCTGGATGTCACCCCTGTTGGCAAATGAAGGGCCTTCATTTTCCCAGACTTCACTTATCTGTCTTCATTTTCAACTCAAATTGTTCAGCCGCTGTGGGTCTGGGAGCTTCTGCCACCCCCCAGGGCAGGCTCCATTCCTCTCGTTGGAGCATTCAGCATTTACTCACTGACATTCCCGCCACTTGCAGGAGTCTCGGGGCCCTCGTGTGTGAGGAAGTGGGCCAAACATGTCTGTCTTCCTAGTCATCCATACCTTTTATGGCTCTGCAGGTAGATAGAGGAGGGTCTCCCTTAAGTGTGTGTGGGGGGCTGAGCTTGAGGGGCTCACATCCTAGCCGCTGTCTGAAAGATGGGCACAGGCCGCTCAGCGCAGCGCCTGGCATGGAGCAGCAATCCAGAAGTACCTGCTACCTTCCTGAGATGACCAAAAATGGTGCCGAAGTGAGGGAATACAGTGGAGACTTACCATATACAGATGCAGACTTATAAAATTACAAAACTGCAGGTTGCTGGGTCAAGAAAGAGGGGCAGGGGAAGGTTTTTAAATGGCCGTATAAGTGCTTTCAGTGCTTCTGCCCTCAAGTTCCTGCAATGCTCATCTGCCCCGGGGTGAGGGAGGTGTGAGAACAGAGCTCTGTGCTGCCCTCAGGGTCTTGGCTCCCTCCGGCCTCTCACGGTGTCCACACCCCACACACTTGGTGTGATTCCTGCCTGGGTTTAAGGAAATATATGTTTCACACAGTGTAATTCTTAGGTGTAAGCCGGTTACACATCTAGTAACTGACAAAGAAACACTGATTTCTCCTTCCTTGGCCAGAAGAAAAAAGGGGTTTCTATACTGGACGTTTCGAGAGAGGCTGTATTCATCTCCAGCATGGCACGTCAATACCACCGTGTGAGCTCTATTAGATGCTGATTTCAGAGACTTTTTAGAGCAGTTTTGACTATGTGAGGTTTTCATCTTATGAGCAACCCCCAGGTCAGATAAACAGCACTGTGAGGAAGATGCTCTCATCAGCCCTCAGACTACGGTCCACATTGTTGCACTGGTCAGTACCCCACCCCCGTTCCTGTTCCCCTTATTCTAGTGAACTGTGATTCTCCAAGTTCATCTCCAGGCTATACTCCATCTGAAGTAATTAGAGGGAGAGGGGAAGAGGGGCAGTGGTGAGGAGGGAGGTGTGGGAGCAGAATTGACTGGTAAAAAGAAACTAAGTCTGGCCTTGCCCATTCTTCCCAAGCCTGGGAAGCCGTGAGTTTGGCCCTTTCTACTTGGAACAGGCTTAACGATTCCAGACAAGAAAAGGGAGCTCCTGTGGAAGAAACCCAGGCACTCATTCCGCCTTAGTGACAAGCAAGCCTTGGAGAGCAGGCAGGGGGGCTATGGCAGTGACGCCGACAGGACCACCCATGTCAGCTTCAGGGGCACCAGGGACCTGTCGTCATCTTTACTCGTTGGCGGGCTTCGATGGAAACTTTCACGACAGCAACAGGCAACCGGGTGCCAAGCCCAGCTTCCATCTTCCTAGGGCAGCTGTCTGCAAGCCGGGGTTCAAGTACACCCGAGGGTCTACTTTCAAGGGGGTAAATGTTCGTGACTGATTCAAAGAGGTTTCATTTCCAGAGTCTTAACTTCCAAGCACAGATTTCTAAAACTGTCTCACAAAAGTTCCCATGTCCCCCTCACCCATGATAATCTCACCGAAGAGCTTTGCTCTGGGGTATAAAAACCTCCTCAAGCCAAAGAAAGGGAAGATTGATATATTGCTTTCTGGAGAGTCTCTTTAAAGATTTATCAAGGCATCTTCGCCTCTTAGGACTTCCTGTCTTTCCCTGTCTGGCATGTATTTCTGTTAAGGGTGAAGCATGGCCCACATTGAGGTACTCTAAATTTAGCACAACTAAAGCAGATAGGTTAGTGGTGCTAAATTTTTTACACGATTTCTCTCGGATTCAGTCTGCATTATTCAGTAATTAAACCTATCTTATCAAACCATCTCATGAAATATTTATTCTAATTATAGTTAGTTCTCATCTTATAAAATGTTGAATATTTTGTAACTCCTAACAAAAATAAACTTTTAAACTAAGGGTAAAGCATGTAGATGTCAACTTTAATTTCTGCAAGAGGTTACAAATATTCTTAAAGTTGTTTTAGGAAGTACACGTGTGAAAGTGAGACCACTGACCCAAGGAATCTCATGCTCCCTACCCTCATCCCACTTGTATAAGCTCCTCCCATTCTCCTGAGCTGGACATCCAATATGCATCCACTGCCCACGTGTGGTTAGGACTTGAAATGTGGCTACCATGTAAGGAATTAAATTTTAATTTAGTTTAATTTTAATTTTAATAGCCACATGTGGCTAGTGGCTACTATATTGGACAGTGCAAACATAGAATATTTCCATCACAGAAAGTTCTATTGAACAGCACTGGTCGAGAGTACCCTAGAAAATGACAGACCTTTAGAGACAGATGCGGCTCGAGGCAAAGCTGTGACATGGTGAACAATATTTAATTTTTTGAAAAGGTAGTTCAGGCACATGACACAAAATTCAAAAGATACAAAATGGCTTATAGGACAAAGTTAGTTTCTTTCCTGCTTCTTTCCCTAGTCAACCAGTTTCTCCCCTTACCAATTTCTTGTGCTTCCCTCCAAAGACATTCTACTCAAATGCATGTCTGTGTCTCTGTGACAGTTTTAAAGTATAGCCACATATATTCTTTGCCATTCTTTCTACTGAGAGGTGAGGTTTATGCCCCCTCCCTTCGACTCTGGGTGAACCTTTGACTATATCAACCAATACAATATGGCGATACAATATGACTTCCCAACCAAGGTCCTAAAAGCCTATATGGCTTCCACCCTGTTTGCCAGAATACTCACTCCTGAAGTCCTGAGCTATGATGTGAGAAGTCCAGCTACTCTATGACCGCCATGCTGGAGAGACCACACGTAAGCCCATGGGTCGACAGTCCCAGCTTTGCATACTTTAGCCCTAACAACCAAGGCTCCAGACTCAAGACTGAAGAAACCATCTTGATTGGTGACCTGTGACTCATGAGAGGGGTGTTATAATTTGATTGGAAAGTTTAGTACAAAAACTTAGTAATAGGTACTTTAAAAACTAAGCAATGGAAAATGAAGTAATTAGTAACCCCGAGAAAAACAAAGTCGACCCATATAAGAATAACATCTTATAATGGTTCAACTGTGAGTACTTAAGTGACAGTAATGCAAATACTGAACATTGACTTAGCTAAAAACGGTGATATAACTACACTGGGGGGGTGGAAGGAGGGGAAATGTGTACCAGGGGGTGCAGGAAAGCAATTGAAAATGTCTAAAATTGAAGAAGCTAAAAATAGTTGTATTATTTAGAAGTACAGATATAAATCACAGAAGAAACAAATGGGAGATGCTAAAGCATGTGTGTACACCAGTGGGAATGATCCAATGGAGGGGGAAGCACTGCGGGGGGTGACCGCATGAATGAGGGGAGGCCACTCTAAGCAGCAGTGGACTGGTGGCCCTTTAATGGGGCAGACATATCTGACTAGAGGGAAAGAGAAGAGACCAACAAGGGTACTTGTGTCAATTTCAGGGAAAATGGGAAGTGAGGGAGTTCACATGTGATCGCTTCTCTTTTTTCAATGAAATATGAGAAGGGTTCATCAGCTGAGAGTAAGAAGCAGGAAGGGATGTAGGAGTTTTAAAGATTAAAAAAAGGTATGAAAAAGTTGCTATACAAAATATGAATGCTGGTTTACCAGAAAAACAGTAATATCGCCTAGCAGTTTTGAGTACTCCTTTGAGGTCTGTGATCACGAACTTAAAGTGAAAACAGTCTGCTTACGGGGCAGACATGGTTTTCCATAGCAACATTTAATTACTTGAGTGCAAGTATGGAGCAAGAGACGGTTGGATCCATTTGGCGTTTTGTAGGGTTCTATACTAGAAGACGAGGGGATTATGCGGATGAGAGTTTTTGATGGGAGTGTTTACGATGATGAACCTTACGCTGGAAAAGAAGATTGAACAGAAGAGGTGGCTGATGGAGAGGAAAAATTGTTGGAGCCAATGGAAAGGAGATCTCGACAGAGCTGAAGAACTGTTGCAGTGGATTGAGCCAGTGCATTGAAGGAGAAGCATCTGGGGAAGACAGTGAGCATGTGGGCTTGCAGAGGACTGACAGTTTCTGGTGGGGACGAGGTTCAGACTATAACCTTGAGGTGGAATGGAGGAAGAAAAGACCTTTAGAGATGAAAAGATCAAGGAAACTGAGAAGCCAGGGTGCTGGAATGGGCATCAACCTGGTTAACCTCACTGAGGTTGACAAAAAGGAGCTGTGTGGAGAGGAAGGTGGAGAAGCAGGGACTGTAGCCCTCAGTGAACAAGGACATGTGACCTCGTGGTAGAGTCAGGCAGGAGGACCTTCTAACAGACAGGGGCTTTATAAGAGGGAACAAGAGTTATGTCTGAGAACAACGATGGAGAACAAGCAGGCCCCAGCTCTCCCTCCCGGCCTTGAAGCTTGTGCACTCTGAGAGAGCAAACACCTCTGCCAGAAAGAACTGCAGGAATACAGGGGCCGTGGGGCCAGCCTGGCTCTGACCAAGGCAGGGAGTATCAGGGAAGGCAGTTATAGGCTGAGCGTGTGTAAGAATTGTGTAGATCAGGAAATGAGGGGGCGGGGAGGTTCCAGAAGACACAGTGGAAATGTTTGGGAGGACATAGAGGGGAAGGGTGGGAAATTGGGTCAAATCAGGTGATGATAATATTGTATACCTGGAACTAATATTACACTGTATGTTAACTGAGTGGAATTTAAATAAAAACTTAAAAAAAAAAAAAAAAACACTAAATCAGGTGATGAGCAAAGCAGGAAAGGGATGCAAGTCCAGATGATAATGGATGACAAGCCAGGTCTGCTCCTCTTCTGCTGGTGATGGGGGAAAATGAAAAGCAGATTTTATCACTCCCTTGCTTAGAATCCTCCAGTGGCATTCCATCATACTTAGAATGTAACTGAGCTCCTTACGAGGCCCCACAGGGCTCTACATCAGTGGTTCTCAAAGTGTGGTCCCTGGACCAGCAGCATCAGGATCACCTGGAACTTGTTAGAAATGTGAATTCTTGGGCCCTTCCCCAGAGGTGCCGAGTCAGAAGTTCCGGGGCTGGGACCCAGCAATCCGTATCCAACAAGCCCTCCTCCAGGTGATTCAGACGCTAAGTTTGACAATCACTGGTACAGATCATCTGGCCCTTCCCTACCTCTCTGACCTCTGAGTTTCCAAATTGACTAAGCGTTACCCACACTGGCCTTTTCTCTTTCTGTTTCCAAGCTCCTACTCTCCTAGGGGCCTTTGCTCCAACTTGCCGTCTGCCTAGAATGTTCCTGCCCCAGACCATGGGGAGGCCCCTCCCTCTCACGGTGCGGGTCTCTGTTCAGACAGACCCTCCCTGACCACTCATCTCACCCCCAACTCCCACTCCGTTTCTAATCCATGATGCTTATTTCTTCAGGCATTTACTGCTTCCTGAGATCCTTCATTTTAATCTTGTCTATGTCTGTCTCCCCCTTAGACTGTAAACTGCATGAGAACTGGGAAATTTTTGGCTTTTTTTTTTTAAACCACTACATCCTCAATACCTAGAAGAGAGCCTGTTGTATAGTGGGGTACTCAGTAATTCCTTGTGGAATGAATGAGCAAATGAGAAGTAAATGGATGAGTCCTGATATTTCTTAGACTCTGATGGACAAGTGATACAAATCACTTGGGGATCTGTTCAGAATCTGAACCACCAGAATCTGCTTCTGTGGTCTGGGGTGAGACCCCAGATTCTGTATTCCTAACAGATTCTCAGCATTTAGTTCAGAGAGACCACTCTGAGGAGCAAAGTCTTAGAGTGAGCCCTTGGTTCTGTCTCTTATGGTCCCAAATACTTGGTAGTTTGGTGGCTTCCAGGCAACACCCTGAATACACAGTTATGTCTGTGATGATTCTATTTGAAATAGTTCAGTCCAGGAATAATAGTAGTTTTCTTGAACCAGCTCTCCTTGGGGAGGAGAGGTGTTTGGGCTCTTTCCAAAGATTACAGAATAATGAAAAGATGCTTACTAAGGGAGGCTACTGCTTTTAAAGAAGCCAAGTTTTGCTGAGAACAACTCAGTAAAAGCCAACTTCTAATTCTTCCAGGTTAATGAAGAACTGAGAGTTTAGATCATTGCAATCTGTAGCTAATATGCTAACTTTAAAGTAAGGAATTGTTTAAATCTATTCCAACCAAATTGTTTATGAGGAAAGCAAACAAGGAATAGCTGAGGGTCCAGTGTGCATTTGTCCTCTTCTCTTTCCGGCTCACAATGCAATGAGCTAGGGAAATGGCAAAAGAAGGAAGTATAGGGCTAGATTATCTGAAAACTCAGGTGACAAACACTGCCATTGAGCATCAGAGAAGCATTTCTCGGAATATGTTGCTACGTCATGGTAATTCACATGCACTAAAGATTTCTTTGATCAAAAAAAAGTTTGGAAAGTGCTGGATTATATATTCACAGATTAGGATTCCTCACTTCAGGAACCAGAGGCAGAGGCATCCATGTGCTGAGCTATTTGTAACTCTCCGAGGACTTTCAGCACGTGGCATTTTCTAAGGGTATCTGGTAGAACCAGTGTCCCATGGAGCGAAACTTGAAAAAGTTTACTGGTTGAGGATGACTTCTATTTAAGCATTCCTCAAAAGAGAAAGGCTAAGCAGAGAGGAGAAATAGGATCCTGGAGAGAGGAACAAGCAGGTGGTTTGTCTCCAGGCCCCTCACTCAGCCTCCTGCCTGCCAGGGATCCCCCATCTGAACGTCCTACCTGTACCAGACTTGCCAAACGACAGTCTCTTAATCTCTCTCTTCTTCATCCTCGGTGTCCCATTCGCTCAGAGCACTGTTGAAAAATTGAATCAGCCAGTGTTGTGAATTAATTTGAATACCCCTCCTAAGCGTACTAGAATCTTGAAAAGGGTTTCTGGAGCCATCCTACTTGATCCAAAGGAAAGTTTCTCTGTTGAACTATCACATTTGTGGGAGTGTTTTTGATTGAGGAACCCTCTATGCTTACTGAGGGACATCTATTTCCTGGGCCTGGAATTAGGGGGCAGGGGTGTCAGCTGGTGGAGACAGGTCTCCGTGGCTCCCTGCGTTATTCTGTGAAGTGTGGTGGGTCGGCCCGGCACGCCATCATTGCCCCCCCAAGCCGCAAGCAGCTCTCTTCAAACTGGGCCCTGGGAAATATCTGTAACAGTTCCAAGTAATACTTTGTCAGCAGAACATAGTTTTTTTGCATTTTGGGGTAAAGATCGGTGTTGTTCTCATACTTTGTTTATGTGATCCTTCTGAATCAAATTCCTTCCTATTTTTCTGCCTCTGAATTGCATTCATTTTTATTGTAACAGTCCATTTCTTACTGAGTATATAATCAAGAGCAGTAGAGGTGAGCCGTACAAATATTGCTAGAGGGATAGTTCTGCATTTATTTTTCCATGATTTGGATAAAATATAACCTAGAAAAAAAATGGTTTTTTTTTTAAATAACCTATGAGCTCTGCAAGGAAAATGACCAGTGTCTCATTCCATTTAATACCCCCGTGCTAAGTGCCAAGCATAGAGCTGTTTCCATAGTTGTTTGCTGAATTCACTGTCCAGTTGTGTTACACAGATTTGTTTTTGTTTGACCTTATTGTTATTTCAGCCCCTCTCCCTGTTTAACACGGTGGTTGACTATAAATCTCTACCCATTTTGCTTTCCTACTATTTGACAACCAAGTGTAAGCACATTGAATATATCATGACTTTTTTTATCAAGAGTTTTCAACTTTTGAAAGTTTTTTGATTAGGTGCTGGGACACTTAAACCATTAGACCAACCCTGCTGAAGGTCACACATGACCAATCTAATTCTCTACCATTTAGTAGGCTTCCAGCCACTAATAACATAGCCCTAAATCACAACACGCCATACGGAAATATGGTATTTCACACGACAGGAAGGCCAGAGCAGGACCACTTTCCAGCAGAGTCGCCGGCTCACTCGCTGACAGCGCCAGCCCTTGTAGGCATTGTGCCCAGACAGGCCCAAGACCAGAGGAGGAGGGGGACAGAAGGACCATCTCTTCCGGTGACTCTCTCACGGCAGTAAGGAACTGCCCGAGAAGCCCCTGGGTTCCCTCTGATTTGGCCAGAGTTAGAAGGGACGGAGGGGAAATGGTCTTTTAGGCAACAAACAGTGTCCACTAAGGCCCCGTCACGTTGGCTCACAGTTCCCCGACTCTTTGACACTTTATTATTTTTTTAAATATTTTATTGATTTATTTATTTGAGAGAGAGAGAGAGAGAGCGCGCGCGAGCACAGACGGAGAGGCAGATTCCCTGCTGAGCAGAGAATGGGACGTGGGACTCAACCCCAAGATGCTGAGATCATGACTGGGGCTGAAGGCAGACGCTTAACCATCTGAGCCACCCAGGCGCCCTTTTTGTTTTTTCTCTGACACTTTATATAGACCTGCCAGTTTAAACAGAACCAGCGTTCTCGTGGAAGTAGTTACTGTCCTCTCTGTTTGCAAAAGCAAGGCATGCTGCTTATAGAAAATTTGGGAAGTATAGAAAAACATGAAGAAAATAAATGCTCCTCGCAGTGCTACTACACAGAGATAACCGGTGTGGATGTGTTGGTGGAGTTCCGGTGTGTACGTGTGTCTACGTGTGTATTCGGCAAAGAAAGTGGAATCTGTATGTACTATTTGTAGTACTAGCTTCTTTTCACTTACAAACGTCTCATGAGAATTTCCCCATATAAATATTCTTCAAGAGTACTGTGATTTGTAGTAGCTACTTAGCATAGATATACATATGTAATTTACATACATATAAATATATGTAAATCTATATGAAGGGTATCTGGCTATCCTACACTTGCCTAGGGCTTCAGGTCTTGCAATCACCCAGCCCCGCTGCCGCCCTGGCCCCTGGAGAGGTCAGGCTGTCAGCAGTGACAGAGTCTGGTCTCCCCATCCTCCATACAGCCCAGCCCCAGGCCTGTCTTCCTCTTCAAGGCAGGAACCGGGACCTGGCCTGGGACTGGGCTCACCGCTCAGCTTTGGGTTTTACTCTTTTCCTTTTTTTTTTTTTTTTAAGATTTTATTTATTTATCAGACAGACAGAGAGAGACACAGCGAGAGCGGGAACACAAGCAGAGGGAGAGGGAGAAGCAGACTCCCCACTGAGCGAGGAGCCCAATGCAGGGCTCAATCCCAGGACCCCGGGATCATGACCTGAGCTGAAGGCAGATGCCCAACCGACTGAGCCACCCAGGCGCCCGGGTTTTATTCTTTTCCTTTCTCTCTTCTGCCCCCGTTTTACCCTGAAGTACTACCCTGGAATTCTCATGTGCCCACGCTGCCTCCCGATTGAGGAGCACCCCTCCTAAGTCACCCTTAACTGAACGCATAATGAACTTGGAGCCTCCCCATTTATCTTTAGACTCTCCTCTCACTTGCCAACTTCTCTGCTAGGTGTACCTTGCAGAAGGTCCCAGACAGGCTCCTTTTAGTAAGGTGCTCTCAGCTTAAGATTACCCCCTCCCTGGGTTTTTGCAGCCATCAGGAAAGCTTCTTAATATCCCAGAAGAGTCCGTTTCAGGAATTTGGGGAGAGGCAAGAAATCCATGTCCCCCTGCTCTGGTGAAGTCCTAGGCTCTTTAGGCTGAGACCTGTCTCAAAGACCCTTCCTTGTGATTAGACACACCTCGTGCCTGAGGCCAGTCCAGTAGGCCTGAGAGGCCAGGAGGTGGGGATGACCTCTCTGCTCTCCCCCAAGGCAATCTCACCTCTGTCTCCCCACACTTCATGGAGACGCCCCAGGCCACGGGGCAACCTCCACCAGGGACCAGCAGCATTTGCTCTGTCCCCAAACCTGTCCGCAGTCACCTAGTGAAGAGCTCAGGTTTCAGAGCGGTTTCTTCCCAGAAGGTCTGAACAAACTCAGGACCGCACAGCTGGGAGTCATTAACCAGGAATCAAAGGGCAGCATCAGGGGGAGGCAGGGCCTCAACACACTCAGCCTCCAGGAGTTGATGAATCAGCCTCAAGGCAGAGTTAAGGGGCCCCTGCTAGATGTCAACAAATGGCCCCGAGCAGTGTGCGGCAGGGCAGAGGGGCGTCGTCCCAAGTTCTCCATGCTCAGGACAGGGTGGCTGAGGGGGCCCTCAGGGATGGGCTAGCTTGCCCTGACACATCTCCTTACCCTTGGGCACTTGTCTTTCTACGAGTGTCGAGTCCATTGCTTTGGCTTAGAAAACTCACTGGGTTCTCAAGAGGTCAAGAGAAAGCTGACTCCTAGCAAAACCAGGGCTGGTGGGGGGGGGAGGGGTCCCAGTCAGAATCAACACTCCAGACCACCAGCCAAGCTGGTCCCTCTATTTCCCAGGGTTTATATGTGGTCCTGTAAAGAATTCAGCTGACACACTAGGCTTCGGTGAAGACTATTTGTATTCTTAAGAAAAATAAGTGATTCTTAACTGCAGTTTCCTTGCTGCTGGCCTGGAGGGCTATTACGGTTCCAGCTCCTCTCAGGAATAGCCCCACTGGAGGCCTCCTCCGGCAGGCCTCTCCCCTGCGGCCGCCTCTCTTCCGCCCTCCCCAGCAGCCCCCTCACTCCCCAAGGCTGCCGTGTCCAAGCGTCTTTCCAGCAAACCCTCTCAGCAGCCTCCCCCTTCCTGACCCGAGATTAGTCTTGTTCTTTCCCCAGAGCCGGGCCTGAGTGGAGACGTTAATAGCACCTTTGCTCCTTGCCAGGGCTCCTTGAAGCCCCTTAAGCTCTGGAAGGGCTCCCAGCAGCTGTGAGCCGCCCCCCCTCCGTGCCCCTGGGAGGGAGAACCTGGGAGGGCCAAGAATGTGCCGTTACAGACCAGACTTCCTGCCTCAGGTGCCCTCTGACCTTCAGTAATTACAGCTTCGGAAGTGGTTGGCTCCCCATCCAGAAAATGGAGATAATGAGCCCCAACTTCTTGGGGCTATTGAAGGTTTAATTGATTCATGGTGGCGGAGTGGTTGGCGATCCTGTCCCGGAATTCAACCGGAGCTGTTCTGTCAACAAGGTAAGGGGGCCGAAGCAGCCCGTGAAGAAGCAGCTCCGAGCAGGGAAGCTGGCTGGCTGGCTGCCTGCCTTCTCCAGCCCCAAGGTCCCCTCTGCCCCCAAATTCCTCAAACTGTTCCTCAGTGTTCTGTTCGCAGAACCCTCCGTCTGGCCAGGGCGGTCTCTTACTGGGCCTCTCGTCCTGCCCCTCCCCCCACCTGGAAGGCCCTCCCCACATTCCCCTGTCTCCATAACTGGAGTCATGCCCTGCTGAAATCCCACCTTGTCTGCAGTCTGTTTCTACCCTAAGCCCTACTCGATTCCTTTTCTGTGAAGTCCTACAGCCCAGCGCTTCTCAAACTCCGATGTGTGTAGAGTCTTGCTGAAAATGTCGATTCCGATTCAGAGGGCTTGGTGCGGGGCCTGAGACTCTGCATTTTACTTAGGTGCGCCTGCTGCTGCTGGGCTGAGGAGTGCGCTCTGAGGGCCTGGCCACGAATCCTATGCCCCCTACCAGTGCTTCCCAGGTTTCTTTTTAGTACACAGGCCTTTTGGTTTCTTTCCCCAACTGAGCTCAGTATTTCATTAATTCCAATTTATAAGTTCAAACTTAACCTTTGCTTTCAAAGTCAGTCGCTTGGGCTGTTTGATAAATACAAAAATATGAAGTTGAGTGTTGTGGATGACAGCTTGTCTCGTGTCAGCCTCGGCTTCCAAATTTATTTCTGTATTTTATTGAGAAAACTCTGGTACATACACATAATTAGAAATGGTTACATTTTCCATGAGAGAGGATGGACTCTGAGAAACAAACTGAGGGTTCTAGAGGGGTGGGGGGATGGGTTAGCCTGGTGATGGGTATTAAGGAGGGCAGGTTCTGCATGGAGCACTGGGTGTTATACGAAAACAATGGATCGTGGATCACCACATCAAAAACTAATGATGTATTGTGTGGTGACTAACATAACATAATAAAATTAAAAAAAAAAAAAGAAATGGTTACATTTTAAAAGAAAATAATTACTTATCTGGAAATTGTAGGATACTCCTTATAGCAGGTGATGTTAAATCGTTCTCCTTCACAATCCCCACGCCAGGAAGATTTAGTCCAAGTCTCCACAAAAGCATTTAATTTGGCAGCACAAGTTAATCCTTTGGTGAGCACAATGTGCTAAAATTTAGTATGTAATAACTTTCAGCATATCTATTGTTTTATTACTCTTTAAAAATAAAATGTAATTTTAAAAATGCAATTCAAATCTAGTAATTGTATTACCTTGGAGCAGCCTTTCTCAACCTTGGCACCACGGCCACGCCAAGCTGGATAATTCTTTGTCACGGGGACTGTCCTGTGCCTTGTGGGATGTGGAGCAGCATCCCTGCCCTCTGCCCACTAGAGATTAGCAGCACCACCACTCCCAAAGTTGGGAGAATCCGAAAAGTCTCGAGATATTACCAACTATCCCCCTGGGGGCAAAATCATTGCACTCTTTGAGAACCATTGCTCTAGAGGCAGGAGGATCTGGGGAATGTCCTTTGAAAGCTAATGGTTTTCCATTTAGCACTTATCATGTGTTCCCTACAGCCCCCTGCAGCAACTCTTTACAAGATGGTAAACCCCTTGTGAGCAGGACCATGAGTGGAGTTTCAGCAAACACCCTGTGTATGGTGACTTGCAATGCCCCGCAGATTGATCGGTATAAAGACTAGCTCACTAGCTACTTGCTTCATTGATTCATAGAGATGGTAGCATCTTCCCTGGCTGCTTCATCTAGACATTTTGTGAGACATCTGAGATCAGGTCTTGAAAGCATGAACATATTAATGTAAGGTGTTAATAAAATTGCCAAAGTGCATTTGTTCATCTAAATTTCTCATCAGCCTGTCTTCCCCCGCCCCCAGAAATATGAACAACGAAAAATTCTTACTTCTTCTTTCCTGAAATTGTCTTTATTCTTATAGAGTGGTATCAGCTCTATCACTTATTATCTGTGAGGCTTTTAATGCCTTACTTAATCCCTTTGAATCTCAATTTGTTCATCTGTAAACTAGAAATGATAATATTCATTTTATAAGACTGCTTTGAAGATCAATGGAGTAATACAGGCAAAGTACCTAACACCCAAAGAAGTCACAAAGGAAGCACTTAGTGAATGTTAGTTGCTCTGCCCTCGGAGTGTCTTTAAATATTCCCTCTCTAAAGAAGAGGAGAGGTGGCAAAGATAATATAAAACAGCAAGTAGGCTGAATGTCTTGTCCATTTAGCCTGGGAAGGCGACTTTCACTAACTCTGCTCCTACTCACATTTACACTCATTGCCCTCTCCGCTCAGCCCCTCCACTCCACCCTGCATCCACATAGGATGTTTTCTTCCCCACTGTCTCTTGAACCACCATCATCCCCTGGATCACCCAAACCAGAACCCAGAGAGTCATCCCTTCTCTTGTTGGTAATTTCTCCAAGTTCCACTGATTGCACTTCCAGAGGGTAAATTCCTCATGCCCTGGCATCCAGCTGCAGCTCGGACCTTCATCAGTCCGTCAGTCCCGCTTGAACTATTGAGGGGGTCCCTTTATATTGTTGCTACTGTCCAGTCACAGCCCCTTTGAAACCATTCTTCACTGTGTTCTAAGCTGATATTCCCAGGCTCAACATCATTCAGTGATTTCTCACAGCTCAGAAAGATCAAGTCCAAGTGCCTAGGCAAGACCCACAATATCCTGCCTCGCCCTGGCTCTCAGCCTCATCTCCCTCTCCTTGCACTTTATCCTCAGGTAATACTTTAATGTTGGTACATTCCAAGCTGTTCTTCATATTTGGACTTTTAGACACATTATTCCTCCTGCTTGGTATGCCTGTCCCTTTCCTGCTTATCTACCTGGAAACCCCTCTTCATCCCCCCATGGTACCCACATCAAGGAATTTTTTTTTAAGATTTTATTTATTTATTTATTTAGAGAGCTCGAGCAGGAAGAGGGGCAGAGGGAGAGGGAGAAAGAGTCTCAAGCAGACTCTAAGCTCAGTGCAGAGCTGACGGTGGGGCTCAATCTCAGGACCCTGAGATCATGACCCTAGCTGAAACCAAGAGTCAGAGACCCCTCAAGGCATTTTTTATTTTTAATTTTTTAAATTTGTTTTAAGATTTTATTTATTTATCAGAGAGAGAGAGAGAGCACAAGCAGGGGGAGTGGCAGAGGGAGAAGCAGGCTCCCTGCTGAGCAAGGAACCCGATGCAGGGACTCGATCCCAGGACCCTGGGATCATGACCCCGAGCCGAGGCAGACACTTAACTGACTGAGCCACCCAGGCTTCCCTCAAGGCATTTTTTTAAACATACACTTACCACCAGGTCATCAATGGCATGGAATGTAGTCAGATGACAGTGCTTTCTGCCCTTTTCCCCAGCATTCTTGAATATATGAATTATTGGATCATTGTGTCATAATTACACCAAGAAATTTTTTTTTAAGATTTATTTATTTATTTATTTATTTGACAGAGAGACACAGTGAGAGAGGGAACACAAGCAGGGGGAGTGGGAGAGGGAGAAGCAGGCTCCCCACCAAGCAGGGAGCCCGATGCAGGGCTCGATCCCAGGACCCTGGGATCATGACCTGAGCCGAAGGCAGACGCTTAACGACTGAGCCACCCAGACAACCCTACATCAAGAAATTTAAAGAAAATTCTGTATATCATTTAACAACACATGTGAAAACAAATGTTAAGTGCATGGACTGACTTCCCTGGGCACCTGATCGCCTCTCTCCCTGTGTTGTTACTGCGTGATCCTGGGCTGACATGTGAAATTGTGGGGTGTATATCTTCTACAGTTGTGGTCTCAAAGCTTCTCAGTTTTCTCAAAAATCTCCTTTGGGTTCTTGTGAAAGCTTGGGCAGTGCATCTTCTTTGGAATATATGAGTCACTCCCTCTCCAGGGAGAAGCCTCTCACTCAGCCCATAGAGGCCCGTGGGGGCCCCAGCCGTCCACCTCCGGGATGAGCCTGCTGCCTCTCCCCTTCCCACCCCTCTCCCAGCCCCATCTTTTGTCCTCTCCTCTTCCCTCCCCATCTCTTGGGTTCTGTTTTTTCTCTACTTCTATTATCTGCCTGGCCAGATGAAAAGACTCTTGTCACAGGAAGGGTGAAGGCAGATATCCTAAAATTGTCTACAAGCTACTGTTTGTTGAGCACTTAAATACATGCCAGGGATTGTGCCAGGAGCTTCACATGTGTTAACTCATCCTCACAAGAAGCCTGTGAGTCAGGAACTTCTGTTTCCCCCAGTTTTATAGCTGAGGTAACCCCGACAGGAGCGGTTAAGTCACTTACCCAAGGCCCCACATCTAGCCAGCAGCAGAGCCAGAATTGGACGTCGATGTGAGACTCCGGGGCCCAGCCGGTCATATTCCTTCCAGTGAGTGCTGCAACAGTTCTGGGGGCTCTACTTTAACATCCCGCACAGCTGTCTCCTCTATGGGGCTTCCTGACCACCTCTCCTTCAAAGGAAAACAAGAAGAAGAAAGAAAACCTGAGAAAGGATAGTGCGGTTTTCCTCCGTGCTGTCTCTGTACACACTTTTATTGTCGCCTGTGCCAGACCTCAGTGGCAGGACTTGAGAACCATGCCTTCTCAGCCATCTTCTTCTTCTGAACTAGCACAGAGAAGTTTGTCAAGGTGGAGAGATTTTTCTAGAAACAGCTTAATTACAGTGATCCTTGCCAAGCCATTCCACCCCAGCCATGGTCTTGTTTCGTCTCTTTCGTAGGCCAGCTGACTGAAGCCACAAGACTGAAAGAGATTGCAGGACCCACAGGAAAGGCTTCTGATGGAAGGACGTGGCAAATGAGGTAAACACACAGAAAAAAATGTTCGCGAAAAAAAAATCTGTGCCCACAGTGGATCACGGTCCTCTTTGTTTTTCTTTTGAACCAGAAACCTTCCTGAGCCCAAGGCTGGGCATGGTATTAGACTGTGACCATCCTCAGGATTAAAACAGTTTCTAAATGAACGCAAAATAAAAGCTTTCTGGGCGGCAGTGGCAAATGTCACCTGTGGGGCCAATGTGGCCCAGACCAGTGAGCTGGTGGAAGCAGCGTGGGCGTCTGTGAACACACCGCCTGGCCGAGCCACCCAGAGCACTGTGCATGGTGGCGTTTCTCAGCATCACCACATCCTGGCTTTGTTAGTGCTCATAGGTACAAAGGGACTCTTCCAGGGGGCTGGCCTGATAAAAGAAGGCTCCTGGGCTTTCTGGAAACATCCCCTCCCCAGCTTCCGGCCAAGAGTCAGAGAATGATACCAGGGGGTAAAAAGGAGGGCCGAGGCTGGGGACCCCACAGAGGGAGAGCAAGAGGCAGGAGGCAGGAGGCAGGGCAGGGCTCCACTCTGCTGGTGCTTGTCCTTGTAACTGCGTACTCCAGCCTTGAGATGTAGAGTCGTCTGCTGCAGGAAAAGAGCACCTGGTAGCTCAGTCTTTGTAAGAGAGGGGAGGAGAGTCGGCTTATTAGGAAATTGACTGCAGCCAGTGAAATGCTGCATCGATGCATCTTGTGGTAAACTGGCCCTTTAGTGACCTGAACTGGTCACTAATCTCAGCTGGCACAGACAGCATCCGTCCTTCCCTGTGTGACAGGCATCGGGGAGAGGCCGAAGTAAGTACCTCCAACCATCCCTTCCACTTACCAGTTGGCATTCACAACCCCCACTTGCTTTTTTTTTTTTTAAGATTTTATGTATTTATTTGACAGAGAGAGACACAGTGAGAGAGGGAACACAAGCAGGAGGAGTGGGAGAAGGAGAAGCAGGCCTCCCGCTGAGCAGGGAGCCCGATGCGGGGCTCGATCCCAGGACCCTGGGACCATGACCCGAGCCAAAGGCAGATGCCCAACGACTGAGCCACCCAGGCGCCCCCTCACAACCCCCTACTTTCTGCCTGAGAGGAGAGAATTATAATCCAAACCAAGGGACAGTCTCCTGTCCTTGATTCCTCGGCCCTGCAGGCTGAGCATCAGAGAAGGCACTGGAACGGGGAAGGGGGTAGAGCATGCCGGCAGCCGGCTGTCTTCGGACCTCTGTGTCCCCCTGTAGGACTGTATGGTGGCACAGCACCCCTTTATTTACCATTGTTTCATTCTTCGGCTTGCCGTTTGTGCCCGCTCCAGCGCTGAGCTTAAAACGTGGAGACTTCTACATTGGGACTGGGGAAAATCTGTTAACACGTAGGCAGCCAAATTCTCACTTTGTGCTGGGCCCCCAAACCACAAGGACTATCTTCTGAATCATTCATTATCTCTCTAACTTTGTTTCTGGTCTGCTCAAAATGTCCTTTTGATGACTAATAGCCTTTAAGGACACATTTTAAAAGTTGAAGAGATGGTTTTGAGGTTGATAAAGCTTCTTTTTGGATAAGACTACCTTTTAGTGTAGGCTGCTAAAAATGTATTTTAAAAAGGAAGATGTTAAGCCACATCCTGTTTAGGAAATATCCCTTAGTTTCTCTTCTAGGAGACATTTAAGAACGGAATGGAAGGAGCACTTTTATTTTCATTTCTGGCAGTAGTTGGCTCTTTTGCTGATTGCTTAACAGGAGGCCTCTCAAGGATGCCATGAAAGGCAGGATAACAAGGGCAAAAGAGCAGTGAGCCGGGTCCCCTGGCTTCAGGCTCTGTGAGAACCATGAGAGGAAAGGGAAATGTCCGAGCCTGTGAAACTCTTGGCTTCACTCCGGCCGCTGCTGTTGCCATCAAGAGCCACCCAATAGCCGTGGATGCAAGGGGCTATCTCCGAGATTTCTCTGTCGCCTCTCTGCACTCCCCACCCTCAGCTTCCCTTTTGTGGGTATCTGCAAAGAGCAGGTGGAATCAGCTTCTAAAATGTCCCAGTCACCAGTATTGTGAGTTGGGTTTCCTAGGAAACAGGCTCGAGGTGGAGCTTTGTGAGCAGGTAGGTGGTTGGAATATGCTCTCAGGAATAACACTGTAGGGGAATGGAGGAAACAGGCTGACAGAGAGAGAAGTTGTATTGTGATGCAGTCACCACGAAGGCCTCGGCTCTGAAGCTGGGGTGGCTCTCTAGATGTCTCAAATTGAGGCCCTCATGTCAGTTAGATCCTGGCTGACCAGCAAGAGGCATAACTGTGGGTGAGATATGTCCCTTCAGCCAAGGGCAATTCTTGGGGAGAGACTCAAGTGAGAGCCAAGCCTCCAGCAAACGACCCTCCCAGAGCAGCTGGTGGCGTGAGGGCCTCAGCCCCGCACGGGGATTCTAGGCAGCGTGCTACAGTCCACCCCTTGTGCATTAAGATCTACTCTTCAGCATAAGAAACGCATCTCATTGGAAGCTTGCTCCCCAGGATTCCTCAGTTCTCTGGGGAAACTTAAAATAAGGTTAGTGGCACAAGTTACACCCCCACTGCTATAGCTGATCTTGATATAACTGGTGCTCATTGCCTACCGTCTACTCTCCGTTTTTCGCAGCCTCCACTAGTGCCTCTCCTAGTCTAGGTGGCTATCCTCTTGCGGGAGAATGAGGGTCCTCAGCCCTAAGTTTTCTGAGTCCCTGGTTGCCATGTCCTCCTTTGGCCAGAGCTGCTACCTTGTTGATTTACCATCATGATTGGTCAGAGGAGTATCAGGAGATGCCCAGTGGGTTACCTGGGTGCCAAACATAATCCACCCTGCCCCATTGTGTAAAAGCTGTCTGGTCTATCTGCTCCTGGAACCCAAAGTGAACAAGCTGCCATCATAGCTTAAAGTTGAGTGGGACTTTTTGGTGACTCCTAGTGGAAGGGTTTCTCTGTCTGGCAGCCAGGACCTCTAAACATGCAGACAGAGGGCTGTAGGAGCTATAAGCATAAAATCCCCAAGTGGATCACTGGGAGTGATGGTGAGCACAGCCCTCTTCTCCCACCCCTCCCCCTGCCCCTTGACTCCTGGACCCATGAATTCTACCTACTGGGGACACAATCCTTCATAACAGTCATTATCTTAAGGTGCATGCTGCATCCTAGAAGATGGTCTTTCTGAGGCACCTCGGCATTAAGTCATCCCATTATTCAATCAGGTTAACAACTTTTGGATGGAGTGGTGGGTAATAGGATCAGTGGATCCCATGATGTGCCCACAGCATGCCTCCCTGACTGTAAAGTGAGTCCCTTGATCCTTTGTGATACTATGCAAGATTCTGTAAGTGGACAAAACATTGAGAGGACAGTAGATGGATAGTGATGCTGTAAAGGCAAATCAAAATCTGTAATATGTGCCCATTCTAGTCAAGAGGAATCACTGACCGTTGCAGGGTGGGAGGACTCCAATGTAACCAGCTTACCACCAAGTGGTTGGTTGGACTCCATCGAGGGATGGTGTTTTATTAGGGACTTAGTTTTGTTCCTCTTGGGGTAGTTGGACATTCAGGAGTGGCAGTAGCTAGACCAGCCCTGGTGAGTAGAAGTATAGATTACCTATTGTATTTTTTATTGTTGTTCAATAATCAGCTTTTGCATTTATTTATATTAGTTTTACTGTTTTCAGTTCATTAATTTCTCTTTATATTTTTATTAATTTCTTCTCTTGATTTGCTTTAGTGCTGTGTTATTTTGTTGTGGTGGTGGTTCTTTTTCTGAATTTCCCTACCTATCGTTTTCAAAAAAATCAGTGTATCTCTTGAATGGCTTATCCCAGAAAGATTTAGGGTCTGGTATTGGCCAAAAACTGCAGAGTCTGCAGAGTCTGCCCCAAAGGCTCATGATGACTTCCCTTCTTTCCTTCACCTGCTGAGGTGGGTAGTCATTCTTGGCTAGATGTCCTCATCTTGCTCCAATTCAGGGACACCCAACAGTTTGTCAGGAAGGCATCAAGTTTCCTTCCTAGGATAAGAGGCCTATTGTGCTTTTTGTGATTTTGGTGTGTGTGTGGAATCCAAGGAAGGAGGTTTTCCAATGCATCCTTGAATCTGCCCTTGGCTTAGAAGGAAAGTAATAGAAAACATAATCTTGGACCTTAGGGTCCAAGGAGCAGCTTCCTATGGACATCAACAAATGGACAGGGGCAGATCCAGGTTGTCCTAAATGCTCTTCAAGTTTCTGCAGTTCAGCTAGGGGGCTTTCCTTTCATCTGCCTAAACCTCAACTCCCTGTTATATAAAGTGTCCTTGCTGGGTCAGTATGTGGATTAAATGAAATACCAAACACAGAGCCCAGCACCTAGTACCTGCCCTATAAATGTTTATTGCTATGGACATTATGGTCATCATGGGCTCTCTACACTACTTGCAAGCCATCCTGAGGGCAGACAGTCATCTAAGTCATTTCATTATGCTCCCCCACTCACCCCAAACATTGAGTATAAACGTCTGTGGAGGTTAACCGAATAATTTCTATTGGGGAAATACAGTATCCCTGAAAAATACCCAGACCTGAATTTTATGATGCAGCCCTGTGCACAGGTGTAATTGGCAGGTATCTCATTCGAACACAAGCCCATTATACAGCAGCACTTAATGAAGCTGCTGTTCATTGGGATTCCCATCTCAGTCCTATTTGGCCTGGACAACCTAGGTAGGTTTGTTTACAAAGCAAAAAGTGTGCTAGATGCAGTTTTATTTTTAATTGGCCAAACTTTGAAGTAACTAAGATGTCCTTCAGTAAGTGAATGGATAAATAAACTGTGGGTAAATAATAGACAATGGACTATTAGCGCTAAAAAGAAATGAGCTATCAAGCCATAAAAAAGACGTGGAGGAAACTTAAATGCGGTAGAAGAAGCCAAACCGAGAAGGCTACATACACTAGGATTCCAGCTATCTGACATTCTGGAAAAGGCCAAACTATGCAGACGGTAAAAAGATCTGTGGTTGCCAAGGGTTAGTGGAGAGGGAGGAGTGGGTAGGCAGAGCACAGAGGATTTTTTAGGGCAGTGAAACGATTTTGTATGATACTAGGATGGTGGATATAGGTCATTATGCATTTTTGTCTAATCCATAGAACCTACAGCACCAAGTATGCACCCTAATGTAAACTGTGGACTCTGGGTGATAAGGATGTGTCACTGTAGGTTCATCTGTTGTAACAAATGTGCCACAGTGGGGCAGGAGGAACATACAGGGGAGGGTATGCATGTGTGGAAGAAGGGCAGATGTGGGAACCCTCCATGCTTTCTGTTCGATTTTTCTGTGAACCTAAAATTACTTAAAAAAAAATAAATTCTATTTTCAAAAAAGGCAGCCAGATGAATGAGTGATGGATTTATGTGATGAGGATCCTGTGTGGACCCTGTGAGAGGCAATGCATCCAGGGAGTAAGCAGGGAAAATGAAAGTCTTTATGATGGGCCTATCTTCCCTAATCTTTTCTTGCAAAGAATCAACTCAGGAAAAATTTTAAAAATTTTAAAATTTTAATAGCCACATCTTTTTCTTTTTTTAATCATTCAAAATGAAAGTAGCTCCTTCTGGGGCACCTGGCTGGCTCAGTCAGTTGAACATGCGACTCTGGATCTCAGGGTCGTGACTTCGAGGCCCATGTTGGGGGTTGAGTTTACTTAAATGAAAAATAAAAAGCACTTCCCTCCTCCAAAAAAAATTAGAGAAAATAGCTCCTTTTGGACTCTGGTAAGCAAAAAGCATATTCCTATAACCAGGATAACCTATTTTACTGAAAAAGATGTCAATAACAAAATTGGCACTAACCGAACTTCTTAAGTTTGATTATGTGATCATGTTTAGAAAGTAACAACATAGAGGCAGGTATCTAATTTTTCAACCCAAAGTCAGAGAACTGGCCTCCGACACGCATGGATTGCAGTTAGCCCAGCGGGCCTGCCATCGTGCTCACCACTCGTGTTTTCACACAGCGGGGGCGCAAAATCACAGCTTCAGTAGGGAGGGATCGAAGGTTTGTGAGGAGCTACTGGGAACCGACGTGGTTAAAGTAGTATTCTGTGAAGATTAATGTGTCATCTGTGACAAGAATAGATTCAATCGGGGAAAACAGAGGCAGAGAAATCTATTACATGATGTTATCACAACAGATGGGAAACAACAAGGACCCAAAGTCTGGGGAGAGCCACAGTGTGCAAGGAAAGAGTATGGGGTGCAAGGAGAAGTGAAAAGTCCAGCCAGTGAAGGAGAGGAGCAGAAGCCGGGCACAGGGTGTGGGTATAGGGCCGTCTCCTTCGGAGGCGTGCTATAAGGCCTGAAATGAAGACTCAGTGTTATGTGCTGCTTTGACAACTGGTAACATCGAGAGAGCCTCAAATGGCCCAACTGCAAGTTCCCCTCCGCACTCTGCTCCCACAGGTAGGATTCTCTTGGCAAACAGCCCTCCTTATCAAAGGGACCAGGCACAGTTCCTGCTTATCCCTCACAGGTGGGTTCCAGTTCCCTACCAGCCCACGGGACATTTCAAACAAGCCAATCACATCTTTCCGTGGGAACCAGGGTCATTCCTCCCATTCAATACCACAGAATGGCTCACAGCCCTGGTTTTTCCCTCCGTTCCCAAGAGCAGCCCATGTATGGCCCTGCATGGCACGCAGCATCTTTCTTCCCTGAGCCGTGAGTCTATGTGGCTCTGGGTGGATGTGTGTTGGGTATCCCCTATTCAGTCATCCCCACGACCCTCGGCAGGATCCTCCTTCAGCAGCCGGGTGAATAAGAAGTGATTCAAAGAGGAGGCCGCACGAGCAGGGTGAGGCAGAGGCCAGTTCCACACATAGAGACAGAGAACTTCAAAGCTGGATAAACCTGTCTCACCCTGTGAGTAAGGAAACAGACCTGAGGCCAGGGTTTCTGCCTCCCCATACCTTTTCCATGCCTCACCAGGAGGATTTGAAAGGTAAGTATACAGCAGCTATATAAAGGTAAATATCATTGAACGACTGTATGGGAAAGTATAGCAGTTCCAGATGATGTTATCTTCCTTCAGAGCGGATTTACTTCTGCTTCTGGAAGGCAGTTAGAATAGGGCTGTCCGCCTTACTCCAGACCCAGACTGATCTGAACTGAATAGGGCTGCAGTCTTGCTGCCAGCAGAGCTATTTCTCATTCTTCCTTACTCCCTGGTGCAACCCTTCAGCGATCACAACTGTGAGCCTGAAGTGTCTACCCAGGCCCCTTTTCCTTGATGAGTTCACAGCTCCAATTTTTATTTCCTCAACCTTGTGAGACTGCTCAGCTTCTCTCTTAGCCAACTCCTTTAAAAAAATGCTTCTTAGAGTTCTAGGAACATTTATTTGAGGGGGGGGTTCCCTCCCAGCTGATTGTATCCTCAGTTCTCAGCCCCATCCCTCCTGTGCTTCAGCAAGTGCCTGGAGGGGACAAGGAGCCCCATGCTGGTTCTCCCCTCCGTACAATTTCCTTTCTCTCCCGGACCCTGGTCCTAATTGCTGCCTGCACTGGTAACTCTGATGACTTCCAACAGATGGATCTTTTTTAAAAATCCAGCTATTCTAGTTGTGTTCAGCGGGGTTGGCCTAATACAAGTTGACTGTTTAGCCCGAGTGGAAATCCAGTTAATAAAGCATTTATTAAATATCTACTATCTGCTTGGCCTCGTGGCGCTTCAGTCCATAAAAGAGAAATAAAAGACATGTTCCCTGCCTTCCACTCAGGTGGGGAGAAGGGCCAACACAGGGAACGGTTGGAGCACACTACGGGAAGAGAACACCACTGGGAGAGAGGGAGACACGAGAGCGAGCTGGAGTCACCAGAGTCGTTTTGCTCCTCCGCTCCCACGCCAGAACGATAATGCAGTCTCCCTGTCAGTCCGTATTCATGTGCCTGCAGGTGGATGGGTTTCTGTGCACAGAAACGCACTTTTAGGAGAGACCGAGTCTGGACGGGGAGCCTGAGGCCAGCGCAGTGTGTGACAGAGAGCGTGCACGGTGTCTCAGCCGGGCTCTGGCCAGTCTGGTGCGGCGGCTAAAGAGGGGCGCATAGGCAAGACCCGTACAGAGGCATGCTTCTGCATCCGCACTGCTTTCCTTCTCTTGCTTTCCTATCCGTTCCTTTCCTGCCTTGGAATCCAAATTATAATGAGATATTTCTAGTGAAATGGGCAGAAGAATTTGCCTCCAATTTGCCTGTTGAGGCAAAGACATTGTAATTCTGCATCATCTCAATATTCACCCGTGAGGCAGGACTATTTTCCTGATTTGGCTTAATCAGTTTAAATGTACACAGTGAGGTTCAGAGAGTTTAAGTCACAGAGTTGTTAAGAAGCGTTTCTCCAAAACGGTCACCCTTTCCTCCACACCCAGGTTAAGGCCTGTGTCAAAACCTTCTCAAACAAAAGGTGCTTTCTCTCTTTCATCTCTCCCTAGTCTCTCTGACTCCCCTCCTAATCACCTTTCTGGAAGGTCTAATACCCAGATGTACCGGGAGATGATTTTCAATAAGCTTTCCCGATCTCTGTAACTCAGCTTACAAATTTCCCTGAGGCAACAGTACCGTTTATTTTAGTTGATGTCAAAGCATCAGAAGAACACAAAGATTGCAAATAGTTTAGTTGTGACCAAAGTGCTAGCTTTTCTATTGGGAAAACAAAAACATAACTATCTGAACCACTACTCCGCTTTGCAGCTTCCTTCCCTTAGGCCTGAGAGAGGGCCAAGGGGTACGCTCTCTTCAGAAAGAAGGAGGAGGCCAACAGGAAACATCGTGGGGCTGGGAGAAAATGATCCAAAACTTGGCGGATTTTCTGGATGGCTACGTGGACTCTTCTAGTTATTTTTGTTTAAACGCATAAGGCCCACTGAACCCCAGGTGTGGCATTTTCAGCTCATCCCACTGAACTCTTTACTCACAGATAAGCCCTATTGCTGATCTCTGGGTCAGAGAAGGTCTTTCTCTGTGGTAATGGCTGACAGGGACAAAGCGCTCCCAGCAGGAAGGCTCAGCAGTTCTGCTATTTGAGACAGAGACTCAGCTAGGCTGCCGCTTTGGCTCTCTGCACAACGGCAGGTAGTGTCTTAAGCCAGAGTGACTTCTGAGGGGGGGGTCAGAAGAAAATGTCAGGTGGGGTTACAGCTTGGAAGAAGGAGTGGGCAGTGGGGAGGGATGAGGAGGGACAGGAACAAGGAGGTGCAGAGTATGAATGAGTTTTTGTTCTCCCATGGGGATGATGGGCAGGTTCTTTAAAACCAAGTCACTATTTTCACTCTCTCCAGGAAAACTATTTCCTTTGAAGGATGATACCAAGTGAGACCAATGTCATGTGGTCAAAAGGCAGAAGAAAGCTGGGAGTAACTGCCCATTGTCTTATCAAGTCTGCTGTTGAGGAAGCAAGACATAGCCCAGTCCAGCCATACACAACACGAAAAAAGTAATCCCCTATTAAGGGTTGAATTGCAATCCCCCCAAAATGTGAAGTCCTAACTTCCAGTACCTTAGAATGTAACCTTATTTAGTGATAGGGTTTGACAGAGGTAATCCAGTTAAAATGAGGCCATTAGGATGGGCTCTGCATGATTGTGTCCTTATAAAAAGAGGAAATTTAGAGATAGACACACATACAGGATGCCATCTGAGGGTGAGAGCAGAGACTGAGGTGATGCTTCTATAAACCAAAGGAACCCCAAAGATTGCCAGCAGAGCACCAGAAGCTAGGAGAGAGACATGAAACAGATTCCTCAGAGCCCTTAGAAGCAGCAGTCCTGCCAACATCTTGATCTAGGATTTCTAGCCTCCAGGACTATGACACAATAAGGTTCTGTTGTTTAAGCTACCCAGTTTGCAGGACTTTGTTACGGTAGCTCTAGCAAACTATTATATCCCCTCTGGTGTCCAACTCTAACGTCAGACATATTTCCCTTGGTGATTGCCATCATCTCCTTTTAGTAAAGAAACAGAAATTGAAGGAATGTGAAATGAAAAGAAAAAAAAAAAAGATCAGACTATAGACAATGTGGTTAGTCTTTTATAAACAAAATCCCAGGAAAGATTTGTTAGGAAAATGAAAAACATATGGCTGGCACCTTATCTAATTTTCTTCATCGTAACTATTCCCTGGCAGTTAAATATTAGTGGGGGAGATGGAAAGAGTTGGTTTGGTAAACGGGTGGTGGAAGGTTTTAGAGATGCTGGAACAGTAAGAGAATGGCTATTGGAAAGTGTCAAGAGGAAGGAGTAAAGAAACGTGGTAGAAGAGAAGTTGATAAAGAGGCATTCGGCCATGAAATGGCATGAACCATAATAACAAGTAATCTTCAAAGAATGAGATGTTTGGATCTATGTATTTTTATATGTTGTATAATATAGATACATACTCATTTTCTACCTCCTCATCCTAGAAATCAGGTGTATTTTTAGATGTAATCAAGAACACACAGTGAAGGGTTGGGTAAGAGCATTTGTGAGAAATGGACCAAGCAAGGAGGCAAGAGCTAAAGAGATGCTGTTTAATTTGTTCATAGAATCCTTCTCCTGCAGTTGTACCATCCAGAAGTGAATCTTCTCTGTGCCCATGTCCTCACTTCCTTTCCAGATGGTATCATGGAACAGATATGTGTGTAGTCAGGGCTCCCAGAATCCTGAGGAAATTCTTGCTGCCCTTGTGTGTATCCCAGTGGTTGCTCTTTGCAGCCCGCAGTGGATGCTTCCATTTGAGATAGTATTTTCTCTGATGAGACAATTGGAAGCTCTAATTACATTTGCAATGGCTGGTGCTGCAGCAAGTGACCTCCTCCTAGAATATCCTACCTAGAGCCTCACACACCAGATACATAGATTAGTGTCACATAGTGGGCAGTTCTCGTATTGGGGAAAGAGACTATCATCCACCAAAGAGGCTGATGGTGTTAGAACATGTCTTTTATAGTATTATGGGCTTCATGAAACAATTCATTCTCAATGTATCCCCAAGACTGTAATAAAATATCATAATGTAGTGGGATGCTCCTCTGGGAACAGCACAATGATACATCTTACATGGTATGTACTAAGGCAGCAAGACATGTTAGATTCTGGCATCACAAATCGCTCAAAGGACTCATTCCATAGGAGGTGACATTTAAGCCTATCTTAGAGACCACGTACATGCATAATATCCCTTGATCTTCTGAATCTCGTTCAATGCTTGAGAGCTCAGTCCCACTGTAGTTAGTTATATCAAAGAGGGAAGAATTTGTAAAAGGACAAATGTTTGACTCCAAGTAAGAAAGTAAAAGAGATACTCTCACAGCAGAATTCAGTTACTAGCTACCCAAGTCAATGGAACCTTTCTTCGTCTGTGGTGCTAATGCCCCTGTCTAATCCCCCCCACAGAAACACACCCTACATGATCTCCCTGCCTGATCACAACTTGACTCTGGCAATGAGGAGCCTTGGATGAAGCAGGGAGGGTCCAAGAGACAGGCTAGGGCTCCCTAGTCCCTCTGTGGCAAAGAACTCATGCTATCCATTTGCTGCTGAGGACATGGGTAGTGAAAGTTCCACAGAGCTAGCAACAGGAGCTAGCAGAACTTCTGTCTTCCTCATTTCCAGGAAGTAATGTGGTACCATGTCATCTCATCATCATTCCTTCATTAATTGAAGCATTTTTTTAAATTTAATAAACATATGTTAAGTGCTTGAGCTGGGCCAAGCAGTCTGAGTATGACTTCAAGAAGCTTTCCAATCATCAATGTTACGAACTTTTTTTTTAAAGATTTTATTTATTTATTCATTTATTTGAGAGAGAGAGAGAGAGAGAACACAAATGAAGGGAGGGGTAGAGGGAGCGGGAGAAGCAGGCTCCCCGCTGAGTAGGGGAGCCCGATGCAGGGCTCGATCCCAGGACCCTGGGATCATGACCTGAGCCAAAGACAGGCAGGCAACCAGGTGCCCCAGTGTTAAGATCTTTAAAACACATTTATTTTTTATACACTGTGATAGGTACTGGAGATAAAAGACCTGGCCCATGTTCCCAAAAATCATTTTAAAAAATGTTGTATCTATTATTTACACCGAAATCTCAATAAATTTACCACTCTGATTTACATATGGATGATATTAATATAATATCACAATACGCATGTTTCAAAGCAGTGGTTCGCATCCTTGGCCCACAGGCACATCAACTAGGGAGTTTAAAAAAAAAACCCTGATGTACTCAGCCCCACCCCAACAAATTGCATCAGAATTTCTGGGAATGGGGTCCAGGCATCCTTATATATTTTTAAAGCCTCCAGGTGATTCTACTATACAGCCAGGACTGAGAACCATTACATTAGAATTTCTGCCTTAGGCACTTCAAGTCTGAAACAATGCCTGGCACATAGTAGACCACCAACAATATCTTTCATTCTAATATTTTGTTCACCTTTATTTCTTACCAGGCTCCCAGCAGAGTGCCTGGCACAGAATGGGGACACAGTAATTGGCTACTCCTTTTCACTCTTCCTTCTTGCTAGAAAGTACCTGGAGAAAACTAAAGTAGAGGAATATTTAGGGTTTGAAATGTACATGCCAAAATATCCATATCGAGGGAGCTTTAAGCTCAAATAAATGATTGTCCTCTTATTCATATGGATATATCAAGGTTCATTATCATATATAATTACATGAGGTAATATTCAGACAGTAATATTTTATCACCCCCCAACAGAAAACAGAGGCTCGTTGGGAAAACTTTTGAATATGCTGATAAAATATGGCAGAGAACTGTAACGTTGACAGTATTAGAGCCTGGTATATTTGGGTTCAGAATGGAAACCTAGGAATAAAGAATTTGAATTCACTAAAAATAAAACAATTTTCTCTTATATCTAAATATTAGCACGTAGCTCATTTAAAAAGAATCTGTGCAGCCATTGGCTGTTTGTTTTCTGATTGGCTCATTTCATTTGGCCTTCTTAATAAACAAGTTCTGCTTAGTCACTAAAAATTTTTAAAACGCTTTTTTTTTCAAAAAGATTTTATTTATCTGAGAGAGAGAGAGAGCACGAGTGTGCGGGGGGGGGGTTCAGCGGGAGAGGGAGAAGCAGACTCCCCGCCGAGTAGGGAACCCAATGTGGGACTCAATCCCAGGACCCCGGGATCATGACCTGAGCCGAAGACAGCCGCTTAACCAACTGAGCCACCCAGGTGCCTCTAAAATGCCTTTGATTTTATTCTGTTGATGGGATGGCAGAAAACATGCTATCACATGGCCTTTGGCAAAAATCCAATTTCCAGAGAGGCTGAGAGGGGAAGGAGGCCTTCTAAACCATTGCCCATGAGGGGAAATGATTTCATTCATTCATTCAATAAATACTTGTTGATTATTGTCTCAACCAATGAAGGAAGGAATAGGGATCTTGTGATCAATGAAGGAGTCCTCTGGGGTAATGCTTTCCAGGGAAAATGTTTTTTCATAGAAATGCCTGGGACGGCCCCAAGTAAAAAATGACATTTTCTTTCTCGTGTGAATAAATTTACCCATAAATATTTTCCTTTATATGGATCTTTATCACCTTAGGTGTTCACACGGAGGCTTGCAAGTCTACAATGGAGGACAGATGGGTTCTGGGCCAGTGAGTGCAGGGGAGTGAGATGGTAGAAGTGGTCGGAAGAAGGAAGTAGATGAGGGCTATTTTAATCTTATTCTTAGCCTGAGTTAGCTGAAGGACCACAAGTTATGGCTTAGGGTTTTAATTTTAGTTTAACTGATGTTTATTTTTCTCCCTGAATAAAATAAATGTTCACTTCCTAAGTCTAATGTGTAATGCGGTGTCCCTCAAAGATGGTAGAGGGGAAACACATGAATGTAATGTATTTCATCTATCAGGCATCTCTGGTCTCCTTGCTACCTGACTTGGGATATGTCACTGAAGGACCATTTTCAGATAAGCAGTGCCTAAGGTAGTCTTGAGTGGTTTAGAGCAGTGCTTCTCAAACTTACTATGCATATGAATCTTCCTGGATCAGGAAAAATGCAGATTTCAGTTCAACAGGCCTGCAGTTATAACCTGAGAACCTGCATTTCTAACAAGCTCCCAGGCCATGCCAATGTCCGCCAAACATTACCTGGAGTCAGAAGGGCTTAGAGGACCTTGGGCTGGTGGTAATAAAAGAAAGAGTTTGTATCATTTCTAAAATCTTTTCTCCTTTAAGAAACTTTCCCAGACTACCCAAAACAAAGCTGTTTTCTTTATTTTCCAAACAATATCCTCCTCCAAAATATCTGAAACAAAGATCATATCTGAAATTTGTCAGGTGTGTTTCCAGGTAGTAAGAGATCTGATGCTTTTGCCAGTATAAAGCTTCAGGGACTCCCAACACAATTATCCTTACTTGAAAGCCATATAAATAGTTAATAGGACCTATTTTTGTTTAAAAATATGTATGATTGTATGTTTTTCTTCTATTTGTTCATGTCAGTCTTGACCCTTAGATTGTAAACATTAGGGGTAGACTGTGTCCCTCTTAGAACCATAAAACTACCAAACAAAGGAGCCAAGAAGTCCCCTAGGAATCAGCTAGTTCAGGGTTGTCCAAGCATGGCGCAGCTACCCCTGGGGAATAAGTAGGATGAGTTTAGATGTGGAACATAAACAACCATCTTATAATTTTTTATAGTTCTATGTTTTTAGTATGTTTTAGGGAAAGTTATAACTAGCATATCTTGCCCAGGATTTCATAGATACTATTAGGAGAAAGATACATTTACTTAAATTTTCCAAATGAGTTGCTGTAAAGACAAATGAATATCATTACTGTAGCACACACATATAGAAAAAATTGTGAGAGTTTTATGCAAATAACTATGGTTTGGGAAGTAGTGTTTAACCTACTACCAGAACTCACAACTGAGGAAACTGAAGATCAGAAGTATCACCATGTTTTAGAGAATTTAAGATGCCATGAATCATAGGATATGTCCTAATTTCAAGGGGCTAAAATGTGAGGAAATTCAAAGAATAAATGAAATATGGAAGTGGGTTCCTCAAAGTCAAACATCTATGACTGAGCATTTCTGCTTTAATAGTCATTAAAGTGTTGACCTAAAGGAATAAATTCTCATGGTGGAATTTCAGGTATTACCTGTGGTAGGTAAGTAGGTGAAATAGTTTCAGGCAGGAGCCCTGGTACAGTCCCCTAAAATCATCCTTGTAGAAGATGACCTATTACCCCTGTCAATGTCCTTCAGCTAAAGACCAACAGGAAGACATCTATAGATGAAAAGTTGGGTCTGTTACTCATTTCAATGAGGGAGAACTGTGGGGGCATCTCAGCAAAAGATACTGAAAAGGACTTATGATAGGATTTGGCTTGCATTATATGATTTTGAGGAGGGTCAAAGAAGTGGAGCCTTGCTCTGAATTGGATGCTGTCAGAAAGCAAAAGTAATTCTGTGGTTTGACATTTTAATAAGTCTTATCTCAAGGGTGAGACAAATGGAGGTAAACTAAAACAGGGAGTGGTAAGGAAGCAGCACCCCTATTAGCCAGGGTAGGAGGATGTTTGGCCATCTTTGTAGTCTGGGCAGCATTCATGTTTAGTCCATGTTCAGACATAATCACATAGTATTCTGGTCTTTGTCTTGATCCATCATGGTCAGAGAATGGCCTTGTCCACTGTTAGGGTTCTGTGAAATTGTTTATGTTCAACATAAGAACAAGACCTAGCTGTGAGTGCCACATCAACTCCTGGGTCTCGAGGTTGCTTTTCTTCTTACACCTTCCTATGTAGTTCTTTCCTGAGCCACCTTGCTCCATTTCCAGACAAAATGCCAGACACAAATTGTCAGCAAGTTAAGAGTTTTGTATTACGTTCACAAATTTAAGACCCAGTCTTGGACTCTGTGATGGCAAATGTCTTTGTTTAACTCTGAAAGAAATTGCCCTGCTATGTTATCTCTTTGAGAGAATGTGATCTTCAACCATCCATGACAATCAATACTCTACTTCAGCAAAGGCAATAATGCATGTGCTCATCAGTTAATCTTTCCCCAGTCAACACACACACACACACACACCCCCCACACTCTTTATTATATATATGACAAAGAGTAATTGCCCTATGGAGAATTCCCTGGGATGTCTGTGCTTGGTCAATAGTATTTACTGATGGTGGCAGAAAGAGAAAAGGATCTTGGGAAACAGAACTCTCCCAAGGCCTCTGATGCTAACGGCCACTGCCTCTCCCAGGCTAGAGACACTATCAACTAGAGGTAAATAAAAGAAGATCAAGGTAGATTAGTGGTTGCCAGGGACTGGAGGATGGGGATGTCTTTGTGGGGTGATGAAATATTCTGGAATTAGATGATAGTTACGGGTGAATACACTGAAAACAACTAAGTTTTACACTTGAAAGGGTAAACTTTATGGTATGTGAATTATATTTCAATTTAAAAAATTTTTAAAGGAACGAAAATGCAAGAGAAGTCAGATAATACTTCAGAGAGACTTCTCTTAGAGTTGGCTATGGTTGGGTTTGCTTTTTATTTTTTGTCTCCTAAATTGTGGAGTTTTCAAGGTAGGCAGAAATCTGATGTTTGATATGATCAATTCACTTAGTAACAGAGTTGCTATTAGTAATCAAAACTTTCCTCTCTGAATGAAGGTAACTAGTAAAATTGGTAACAGTGGTTAACGTAGTCTCCACAACACTATAGAGGTATAAACTTTTTCTTCGAATAGTGTCAGTTGAACCAGGGTAGGAGGTTATATTCTGCACTTGCAATAGGAAGCTTCACTTTTAAGAAGTCAGTTAGTTGTGTTTTCAGAGAGAATTCGTCGTTGTCTTTTTAAATATTTTGTCACCAATTCCAGCGACAAGCCTAAATCAAAAGCACCTATTCCAGTAGTTTCTAAAAGGCTTTCTCTAAAAGCTAAAACCCAAGTAAGAGTGAGAATGATAAAGGTATTAGAAAGCATGTCACTTTGCCCAGGTTTACAGAATGGACAAGGATGCTCATCATGATATTCATTCATTCGTTTGCATGCCAGGAATTCTGCCAGGCACTGGGGGACACAAGGATGGAGTGGGCATAGCATACCATCAAAGAACTTCAAGTGCATCGGCACAAACTGAGCTGCCTTTTATATCATCTGGGTGCATGAGCTGGGTTGCATTTTTTTTTTAAAAGGTATTGTCTACTTATGGTGATTCCACAAGAGTGGAAATCAAGACTCTGGAACTTGGAAACAAAAAAGACAAAGGATATCTTTCTTCCTCACTTAAGAAAAAACTTCTTTTAGGGCACCTGGGTGGCTCAGTTGGTTGAGCGACTGCCTTCGGCTCAGGTCATGATCCCAGGGTCCTGGGATCAAGTCCCACATCGGGCTCCCCCTGCTCTGTGGGAAGCCTGCTTCTCCCTCTCCCTCTGCCTGCCACTCCCCCTGCTTGTGCGCGCGCTCTCTCTCTCTCTCTCTCTCTCTGTGTCAAATAAATAAATAAATAATGTAAAAAAGAAAAGAAAAGAAAAGAAAAAACTTCTTTTATACTCCAGAAACCAATATTGCCATGTATGTTAACTAAAATTCAAATAAATAATTTTTTTAAAAAAAACTTTTTAGAGAAGAACCCGATCTTTCCTTGGGACCCCTCTGAATCTAGGGACAGCTAGGTGGTATTTGTGTCAGGACAAAGGTTAAGGACAACTGCCACAGTTGTCCCATCCCAGGCCTTGCTCTGCCATTTTCTCTGCATTATATTGGGTAGTATTCTCATGTAGACAAGAGCCCCAAGTAATTGCAGGCTTCCAAACATATTTTACTCTGAGCACTCTTTTTTGAAAGAAACAAAATCATAAACGCCTGCATGATAGTGGTTTAAGTAGCTGTTACTGAGAATGCACAATGATATGTTAATGCAGTAACATTTTCCAATGATTTTGCATTTGAACAATCATAGCAGCATTATATACATTCGAAACCTAAAATACCATTGACTCAATTTACTCACAATTCTTCTTAAGCATCAGTTTTCTGAAGATTTAAAAGTTCTGTGACACTCTGTTGATGAAAGTGTGGCCAAACTTCATACCCTGTGGGTTGGATAGAAAATTAATATCACCTTTTTTGGAAAGCGATTGGGCAATATCTATCAAAAATTTAAACATGCATTCACTTTGACTCAGCAAGTCCACTTCTATAAAATTACCCTACACAAGATTACAAAATGCACAATGATGTTCATCCCAACATTCCTTAGGAGAGTTTGAAATCTGGGAACAAAATTGTCCTAAGGAGGGACTGGCTAACCAGTCACATAATGGGATACTTTATAGTCATTAAAAAGAATGAGGTCTGTGACATTAAGTAAAAATTCAAGTTACAGAGGCACCTGGGTGGCTCAGTTGGTTTTGGCTCAGGTCATGATCTCATGAGTCGTGGGATTGAGCCCTGTATTAGGCTCTGTGCTCAGCAGGGAGTCTGCTTGAGATTCCCTCTGCCCTCCCCTCACTCACTCTCTCTCTCTCTCTTTCTCTCAAATAAATGGATAAATCTTCAGAAAAAATTCAATTGTAGAATAGCATATGTGGAAGGATTTCATTGATATAAAAAGACCATGTAAATATGTATACACACATATGCATGTATATACATTTCTTTTGAAAGAAACAAAATCATATACTTGTATGTATATATATGTTTATGTATGTGTATATATACATAATATAATTATGTATATACATAATTTTTTGTTTCTTTCAAAAAAGAATGCTCAGAGTAAAATATGTTTGGAAGTCTGCAATTATTTGAGGCTCTTGCCTACATGAGAATACTACCCAATTCATATATACATATATATGTATGTATACGTGTATATGTATATACTCAAAAAATTGTTTTAACCTTACGCCAGGATTTCTCAAATTCGAGTAATATATGGATCCTTTAAAGGGAAATAGCTCTTTGGTTATTGACTATTAGCTTAAAATTTTTAATCCTAAATTTTACTTAAAATAGGTATAAGTATGGAAATCAGTGTACTTTTTGTGCTTTTAGCATCAACTAGAGGATCCCAGAACCTTATAGCATTAGTAAAAATATAAACCCAAGGCAATTTATAAAGTAAATGCCAAAAAATTCTATGTAATTAAAACTTAAACTGAGAGATGATGTTGTTATACTGATATGAGATCTCTGATGAAATATAATTGTAGAAAGAAAGAATTGTAGAAGGGTACAAGTCTATATTAAATCTTTTTGCATTTGACTTTGGTAATACTCTGTGTATTGCTATTATGTTATAAAAATATTAAAAACTTCATGTCTGTATTTGAAATTCAAGATTATCAGACCACATTTTACCAAACTATAGATCAATTTTTAATGATATGACACTTGATAACTATTTTTCTTTGTAAAACTTTTTATTGAAATATAATTAATATGCAGTGTTATATTAGTTTCAGATGTACAACATAGTGATTCAACAATTCTATATATTATTCAGGGTCCACTACAATAAGTGTAGTCACCATCTGTCACCAAACAACATTATCACAATCTTATTTATGATATTCCCTATGCTGTACTTTTCATCTCCGTGACTTACTTATTGTGTAACTGGAGGTTTGTACTTCTTAATCCCTATTTCACCCATCCCCAAACCCACCTCCCTTCTGGCAACTGCCAGTTTGTTCAGTCTTTAAAAGTTTGTTTTCTGATTTGTCTCTTTATTTTTTGTTCATTCTTTCATTTCTTATATTTTACATATGAGTGAAATCATATGGTATTTGTCTTTCTCTGACTGACTTATTTCACTTAGCATAATACCCTCTAGGTCAGTTCATGGTATTGCAAATGGCAAGATTTCATTCTCTTATGGCTGAGTAATATTCCATTGTACATATATACCACATCTTTATCCATTCATCTATTGATAGACAATTGGGTTGCTTCCATATCTTGGCTATTGTAAATAATGCTGAAATAAACATAGTGTTTTCGCTTTGTTTGAATAAATACCCAGTAGTAGAATTACTGGGTCACATGGTTTTTTTGTTTTTGTTTTTGTTTTTGAGAGAGAGCGCATATAAGTGAGGTGGGGTAGGGGCGGAGGGAGAGGGAGAAGGAGAGAATAGAGAGAATCTTAAGCAGGCCCCATGCCCAGTGCAGAGCCTGATGCGGGGGCTCGATCTCACAACCCCAAGATCATGACCTGAGCTGAAATCAAGAGTCAGACGCTTAAATGATTGAGCTACACAGGCACCCCCATATGGTATTTCTATTTTTAATTTTTTGAGGAAACTCTGTACTGTTTTCCACAGTGATTACACTAATTTGCATTCCTACCAACAGTGCATCCAGGTTCTTTTTTTCTCCACATCTTCACTAACATTTGTTATTTCTTGTCAACACTTGACAACTCTTAGTTGATTTTATTCCCTTAAAAGTAAGGTTATGGGCGCCTGGGTGGCTCAGTTGGTTAAGCGACTGCCTTCGGCTCAGGTCATGATCCTGGAGTCCCTGGATCGAGTCCCGCATCGGGCTCCCTGCTCGGCGGGGAGTCTGCTTCTCCCTCTCCCGCTCCCCCCTCTTGTGCTCTCTCTCTCTCTCTCACTCTCTCTCAAATAAATAAATAAAATCTTTAAAAAAAAAAAAAAAGTAAGGTTATTATTGTAACTTTTTTAAAAGTATCAAATATTTGGGGGAACAAGAAAATAATATCTAAATCTGCTCTGTGTTTTATAGATATTTTTTAAAATATAGTTTCAACACAGAGTTCACAAAGTTTGGAAAGAAAATGATAAAAACCAGAAATAAGTCATTTACATCATTTAGAAAACAACTGCAATTCAAAATTTCTTATCCTTGTTGCTATTTATCTGCAAGTGAAATGTTGAAATGACTACCAGTATGATGTCCTATGGCTTTCAGCTAGCCCAAATACGCCATCTTCATATTAAGTCTGCTTCTGGTCTTTTCTCATTATTTTTTATTAATTAAAGTAGTACATTACTCATTTGGGGTGAAATAGATGATGGGAATTAAGGACTGCACTTGTGATGAGCACTGGGTGATGTATGGAACTGTCAAATCACTATATTGCAAATCTGACCTAATTTTACACTGTATGTTAACAAACTGGAATTTATTTTTTTTTTAAGATTTATTTATTTGAGAGAGAGAGAGAAATTGCAAGTGGGGGGAGGAGCAGAGGGATAGGAAGAGAATCTCAAGCAGACTCCACGCTGAGCACAGCCCCTGCAGGGCTTGATCTCATGACCCTGAGATCATGACCCTGATCATAACCTGAGCTGAAATCAAGAGTCAGACGCTTAACTGACTGAGCCACCCAGGTGCCCCAACTAACTGGAGTTTAAATTCAAATTTTTAAAAAAATTAGTACATTACTCATTTTACTTATGTTAATTTTCAGGATGTCAACTTGAATTCTCAATTTATTAAATAGTTTTAAAAACTTAAGTCTTTGTATATGAAAATGCCACTCAAGTGCAAATTATCACAGCCAAAGGGAAGTTTTGTCTTGATAAGTAGAAAAGAATTCAACATAAAGGTGACAGTTACCATTTTGAAGTTGGGACCTGCCAACTTTATGGCAGTTAAACGTATTTTCTAATTCAGAAAAGGTTAAAAACCAGGAAAGGGTGGTCAAAATGTTTATTACATGAGTGGTAGGATTTTGAGTGATTTTTACTTTTTTTTCCCCTTTCATGTGTTACTGGACTGTTTTTAAATGATTATGATTATTTTACCTAAGCTTAAAAGTAAACAATAAAGGTGATTTCATTGTGGAAAAAATTAGAAAGATAATATGCTGTCACTTTATCACTTGGCTCCTGAAGATTATAAACACAAATGAAAACAAAGATGATAAAATTGAGATGTAGCTTTAAGTGGTATGCGGTCAACTTCTAGAATCTGGATGATGGTGTTTTCATATTTAATCACTAAGGTGACTATCCAAATGAATAGATACAATTACAAATAATTTTGTGTAAAGAACTCACAGTCCTCAGACAATATGTCCAAAATCCCTAGGGGTCTCTAGACCTGATTGAAGAAATACTTTATATTTTTCCCTGTTGTCTAGAGTTTTTATAATGAGCAAGATAAAAATGAAGTGGTGCCATCTTATAGTCATCTACCTTCTCAGCACCCCACCCTATGCTCCCCATTTCTTTTTCAAGGTTTTCCCTCCCCCTGTATGTCTATTGGAGATGCTCTTGTCTCACAAGTAGGAGCTTTGGTACCCTGATAGGACTGATGCAAAAATGGCCAACTATGGAGCATAACCACAACAGAAAAGAATAACAGACCAAAGATTTGGTGCCTAGTAGGAAGCCCAGTACAGCAGAGTCCAGGCTGGGATTGGGGGGTGGGAGAGAGTTCATAGTTTAGTTTTGTTTCACTTCATTTCATTTCATTTCATTTCATTTCATCTTACCATATTTTATTTTATTTTATTTTGAGAGTTCATAGTTTTAAAGCCAAAAACCACACACAGTGGCTCCATGTTGGAAAAGCAAAGTCTTGAGTGCTGCTGGCTGGCTGCCAAGTCTAGGTTGCGATAGGCAGAGCACAGGGCCCCCAGGGGGCTCTGCTGTACTGTGGGTGCCCACTTGGGGATGACAGGTCTAACACCTCCACTGCATGGGTAATATGGGTAATATGCTGAAGTCTGAATTTTGGAGCCCAGCCCAGTTTGTGGGCTAGATGGCCCAATCAGTATTAGTGTCAAGAAGATGATTTTAACCACCTGCTTCACAAGGAGACTCAGAAAGTTAGAGGAAACCTTAAAAAAATTGGCTAGTCTCTTTTTCAAGTCGGGGAGAATGAGTCTTATAGAGATTACTGTTTGCCCAGTGGATCAGTTGGAATTGGAATCCAATTCTCTTGCTTTATCCCAGAGCTCTTTGAAAGCACAACACATTGCAAATTCATCTTCAGTGAGAAAACCACCTTTCTTCCCCTTTCTGAAAACACCAACAGCATGCAAAGAGTCCACATTCAGCAAGAGAGGTTGGTGACACCCACTGAGCCAGAGTTTTGTCAAATAGTTGCCTTTCATAAACTTCTCCCCCTACTCCCCGTCTCTGAGTCTGGGTTCCCCAGAAGATGACTCTGAGACTGAGATTCATATGACCCCAGTGCTAAGCAGTACCCCAGGAAACCTGAAAGGGAATGGGGTAAGAAGGACAGAGAAGGGTGAGAAATCAAGCAAGAGTGTGATTCTGGCGAAGTCTGAAGGAGGAGAACTTCTGCCTGATCCCACAGGGCACCTGTGGAATGATAGTGACCCTTCACAGTTTTGTCCTCATGACTCTAGGCAAGATCATTGCATTTTGGCCAAGGGCCTGCTTGCGAGAGCTGAAATGCCTGGGCACCTCCAGTTCCCATGCAGGTCGGCAAAACTGCTCCAGGAGCACAAGGGCAGGTGCAGGCCACGGAACATGCAGATACCAGAGGAGGTCACACGAAACCGGACAGGGGATCCCAGGGGATGTGGGAAGCAGTGACAGTGTCCACTACAACTCCCAAATTACCATACTCCAATCCTGTCAGATAGTTTCCCTATTTCTTCTATAAACCAACTTAAACAGATACACAGAGTTGAAAAAAAGGCATCATAAAAATAACTCCTCTAGGTCAGGGTCAGTAACATTTTTTCCATAAAGATAGTAAATATTTTAGGCTTTATGGGCCATAAAATGTCTGTTGCAACTGCTCAACTCTTACAAAAACAACCATTGACAATACAGAAACAGGTCAGGCTTCGTTCCAATAATACCTTATGGACACGGACATTTGATTTTCACATGATTTTCATGTGTCATGAAATATTTTTCTGATTTTTTTCCAAACATCTAAAAATGTAAAAGCCACACTTAGCTTGTGGTCAATACGAACAACAGGCAGTGAGTTAGATTTGGCCTGGGAATCATAGTTTGCTAACTTCTGCGCTAGATTGATGGCTTTCAACCTCTTTTGACCATGCCCGTAAGAAAGGCATTTAATATTATATTATAACCTACAACATATATCAACCTACATACACATATGTGATTAAAACTCAAGTTTCAGTTTCTTATTTCTTATGTTTTCTGTGAACTATAAACTGATTTTTTTTTCATTTTATCCTACTTGGTTTTATTTTTAAATGCTGTCACAATCCACTGTTTATATATCTAAAACCATTTATATATGCATACACACACACACACGTAATACAGTGTCACATAAGTTTCCCACTGAATTGTTTTTTCAACTCACCAGTGGGTCATACCACCTCCGATCTGAAAAACTGCTTGAGATCAATCAAAGTCTGCTCTAGGGGGTAGTGATAGCACAGTCATGGTGGCTGTTTTGCATTCATGTGCACTGTCATTACTTGGAATTTGCCAGTAAATAACATAAAGACCAAAAAAAGATGTTATCACAAACCTGTCAAGGGCAGCATGACAGGATCACCTGCCTCAACCTGCCTGGCACCAGGTGTTTCAGGAAATTTCAGATGGTTCCTGTCTTTCTCGATGCAGGAAGCATGAATTTCATTTGAATGGAGCAGAATTCAGAGCAAAGAGAGAATTTAAAGCTACTGCAAGCCACAGCCCCAAACCTCAAGTTTGGCAGGTTCAAAGGAGACTCGGGACCACTGGCATTACATCCTGCTTGTCACCAACTGAGGTGTTTGAGGAGTGTGATGGCACCAAATAGCGACATCCTGGGATAACTCAGCTAAATGCTGAAGATGGACCAGACCTTGGCTTTAAAAACAAACAAACGCAAAAACACAAAACAGTTCACTGTGATTGGAGGACAAAAGCTCCAGTGGCCGGTAATAATTGAGGCTAGCTTCACACTCTTTACCTTGCAGTTCAAGGGTCCTGACTGGCTCTGGAAAATAAGGAGTAGGTGAAACTTGCCTTTGTCATGTCCCGTTGTCCATTTGTCACTCTCCTCTGGCCTTCCCGTCTTGCCTTCCTATCAAGATTTCAAGGGTGGGATGAGGGAGGTGGGAGGCAGAAACTTGAAATCCCATTAAAAGTGTTATTCCTATTTTCAACATTCTCCTCACTTTCTGTTTTTCCCCTAATGCAAGTGGATAATTGCGATCCTTGGGCCTCTTTCTCTCTCCAGCTTCAGTTCAGTTTAGACAACACCTATTGGGCACATTGCCTGAGCTAGATCCTGGGGACACAGTGCTGAATGAACTAGGAACCTGCTCTTAAGGTACAGAGAATAGCATTAGGCCCCCAGTGCAATGAGGTGAGATGTGCAGAAGTTCTTTGTTAGTCATGAAGTTATTGATAATTGTGGTAATGCTAGCCATTAATCATTCCTTGCAGGCATAGGGGCTTCTATGTGGCAGGATTATGGTCCACGAGCAGAAACCTCTTAGCTTCCAAAGCCCCAGCTCTTTCCTCTTTATTTATTTTAAGATTTTATTTATTTATTTGACAGAGAGACACACAACGAGAGAGGGAACACAAGCAGGGGGAGTGGGAGAGGGAGAAGCAGGCTTCACACTGAGCAGGGAGCCTGATGTGGGGCTCGATTCCAGGACCCTGGGATCATGACCTGAGCTGAAGGCAGACGCTTAATGACTGAGCCACCCAGGTGCCCCTCTTTCCTCTTTAGATAGAAAAAGATAAAAACTCTTAGTAACTCTGTGGGAGAGAAAAAAAAAAACATTAACTGATGATAAGGATATATAAAGCAATACTCAAAAGAAAAAGTATTCTAGGATATCCTAAATTGCAGATTCTAAGAAATTTTATTTTCTTCTCTAAAACGGTCTCTTTAAAATACCTTAAAAATATGCCATAATGTACACATATTATATTTTGAGTTTTTGAGATCTTCACTAATTTTTATAAATAGTGATTAATTTTTCTGATTATAGCAGATCCAAATATATTCATTTTTAAAAATTTAAATAATGATGATAGGAAGTAAAATTTCCTCCAAATCTCTATGATCATGAAACACCATGCGTGTTACAGATTTTTAAGTTTTTGCCAATCCAATATGGGAAAATGAATCTTGAGTGTTGTTTTAATTCACATATTCAAGATTGCTGTGAGTTTGATCATCTATTCCCATGTTTATTAGCCACTTGCTTTTTTTTCATTTTTTAATTGAGATATAATTCACATACCATAAAATTCATCATTTTAAAGTATACAATTCAGTGGTTTTTAGTATATGTACAAGACTATACAATGACCACCTCTACCTAGTTCCAAGACATTTTTATCATCCCAAAAGGAAACCCCATACCCATTAGCAGTCACTCCCATCCCCCTTGCCCCAGTCCCTAGCAGAGACATCTTATTTCCAAAGTCCCAGCACACTATTCACTACTCTACTTTCTGTCTCTATGGCTTTGCCTATTCTGGAAATACAGAAAAAATAAGTACTTACTATATTTTTCCAGGTGAACAACTGGCCTCGTTGCTTTACATTTAGAAGTTCTTTACCTGAAGAGGTGTCTGGAGATTGAGGTGATACAGATCACCATCATGAGATATCTGTAGGTGATCACTGAAGCCCTCAGAATGAGTTCTCTGGAAGAGTGTGTGCAGAGACAGACAGAAGGAGGGCCAAGTCCTGGGCCTTCGGGAATATCTAAATCAGAGACTGAGGGAGGAGATGAGAAAGCAAAGAAAATCCCGAGGAAAGAGATGAGTGGCCGGGAAGGGGGGAGAAGTGACGTGGGTTACTAGCCAACGGAGGCAAGAGTTACAAGCCGGGGGCTACTGAGGGTGGCAGCCGCAGCCGATGTCCAGGACAGCAGCTTGCTGGGCTGTGGGACGTCAGACCTCCAGGTGCACGGTGCTGCTGGGCAGGGAGAAAAAGGAGACAGCTCGTTTAGAAAGTGCGGCCGTAAAGAGACAGAGAAAATTAGAGGGGGGGGGCAAAAGGATCTAACAAAGGTTTCTTTTCTTTCCAAAAAAAGAAAACTGGGGGAATCTTGCCATGATTTCAGGTTAAGAGCAAGGAGAATTTTGCTAATAAGAGTAAGGATTTAGGAAGTTTATTTAATTCCCATGCTGCTGGGATTTTATATCGTAGGAAATTTTGAAAGCTCTATGAGTAGAAGCTAGAAAGGGGAAAAGCCAAGCATTTAAGTGAGTTAATAGAGGTAAAGTGCTTCTAACAGTACTTGTGTTAGTTTTGGTCTCTGGGAAGAAGACCCTGAGGTGAAATTAGGATTGCAAAAGATTGTTGGGTATAATGCCCATAAAAGATAAAAGGAAAAGGAGGCAAGATTGGGTAGGGAAAGCCTTTGGACTGTGATGCAGATCTGATGGCACCTCTGCCAACCCATTGGGGAACTCTGGGGCAAGACTGCCCATCAGAAGAGTCCCGGGCTAGGCAGAAATGACGCGGGGCTGTAAACAATGTGTGAGATAATAATGAGTGCTACGGATGTAGGGATGGGTAGAGGGTTCAAGGGGTTATCAATTTAAATGGAGGCAAAGAGGTGAGTGTGGAGCTTTGGGGAGGACTGGGAGGTAGGGATGGGATGGGCATAGAATAGTAGTTGATGACATCCAACAGGATGGGGGTGGGGAGGGAACATCATATAGAGTCATTAAGAATTTGGCTTTTATATGAGTAAAATGAGAATGAATGCAGGGCTCTGAGCAGAGGAGTGATGTTATCTAATGTCTTATAAGGATCATGGATGTGCCATTAAGAAGAGACTGAAGTAGTGCAGGAGTGGAAGCAGAAAGATGATGATTCAGGGAGGTGGCAGTGGAGATGGTGAGAGATGGTCAGATTCTGAATGTATCGTAAGTGGAACCAATGAGATTTTATGATGGATTAGGTGTGGAATGTGAGAATTAAGAGGCATTAAGGAAAAGCTCTGTGTAATAGTTCTCTACTGCTTTGTAACAAATTACTCCAAAACTTACAGAACTGTGAGGTAATAAATGGGTGTTGTTTTTAGCTGCTAAATTTGTGGTGATTTCTTATGGCAGCTGTAGAAAATCAATAAACCTTCCCGAGAAGCTTGCTCTGTCTTTGAATACCACCCATTGTAAGGAAATGTTTCCTTATTTGTTGCACTAAGATCTGTCACTGTGTTTCTTCCACCATTAGACCTAATTTTATTTCTTGGAGCCATGTAGATAGTGCATCCTATATGTGAAGTCAGCCCTTCTGAGCCTTCCCTTCTTTGAACCAAAGATTCTCTGTGTATTTTCCACCCATTACTTTTCTCAAATATATTGTGTTTAATTTAGGTCCGTGTATTTACATTCTAGACAAATGGAAATTTACTGTAACAACAATCTGTTTGAAAAGCCTTTGCAGATTTGGAGTATCTTACTCTTCCATTATAAAGGAGAAATTTTCCATCTTTATTACCAAAGATAAACATGATTTTATTGGTCATTGACCATTCTATTGTCCAAAATAGAAGAGCATCATTTAGAATGACCTGGAAATTGAGGAAAATGAAGTAGAAAATTGTCAGGAAGGTTTCAGAAGTATGAATCTGCATGAACATAATAGACTGTGATACTTAATTAGGATTAAAATTCCATGCTTAGGTAGTTAACAGAAATTTCCCCAAGTGAAGTAAGCTCAATGAAAATCAGCAGCATCTGGGAATGAAAATGTTGAATCTCATCTGTCCAGCTGGGCATCAGAAGGAAAAAGTTTCCTTCCTTGGTTCTTGGAACATGGGGCAGTACCAAGAGGTTTGCCAAGACACTGGGGAAGATAGGTGGGACCAATTCGTGCTATGGTTCTTAACCGAGAGGTCCTGTTATCCCAGATGCATGATTCATGGCCAACAAGAACAAAAAATGGATAAGATGAGAGGGAAAAAAATCCCTTAGAAGTTGAAAAACAGAGGAAAACTAGTAGGGGGAACAACATCCAAATGATCATTAAAATGATTAACTATTCCATTAAAAGGTAACTTTGAAGATACACTGACATAAAAGAAGTGGGGCTATTGGGAATACTTTGAAAGTCACCAAGAAAAACTGGATTCAATAAATAGAAAGAGTGAGTGATTGTCCTGTTTGCTTTGTATTACAATTGAATGGTTTCCAGTTTCATACATATATGGGCATTTCTCCTCAATTAAATTTTTAGCTCTTTTGGAAGAATGGTTGTGTCTTATTATTTCTTTGGATAGTACTCAATTAATGAAAATACTTGAAAAATAGTCAATTATTGAACTGAATGAAATTGCCTGTTGACTGGCTGAATAACAAATGAAGACATTGTTGTTCTAATTAGAATACAGGTCCTTGGAAGAAAGCTAGACTGAGTCTGAAGAAACCATGGGTTCCTGATTCTTCCTTCCCTCCTTCTTAAATGACCCACTGCTCTGGGTTTTTCCAAGTATGGCCCGAGGATTGATGTATTAGGGTTGTCTGGGGATACTTGTTAAAAATGAAGAATCCTACATCCTACTGTCCAAGACCCACTGAGTCAGAATCTGAGAAATAGAGGTACTTATGATTTTCTAAAATGGAGGTATAATTTACATACAATCAAGTGCTTATCTTTTAAGTACACTTTTCAATGGGATTTGACAGATGTATACTCCCCATGTAAATACCACCCCAACCAAGACTTCTATGACCTCAGAAAGTTTCCCTAGGCCCGTTTTCAGTTAATTACTCCCCCTCTCCAGAAGCAATCACTATTCTCATTTCAATGTACTCAAAAGATTACCACCTGTACTCTTTTGGGTCAGGCTTCTTCCCTCAACACGTTTTTGAGATTCACCCATGTTGTTACATGCATCAGTAGTTAGTTCCTTTTTATTGCTAAATAATATTCCGTTGTAGGAATGTGTTATAATTTGTTTATACATTCACCTGGACATTTGAGTTGTGTATTCATTTCCTATGCTGTGTAACAGATTACTACAAATGCAGCAGTTAAAAACAACACACACTGATGATCTCACAATTTCCATGGTTCCAGAGTCCTGTCATGGCTTACTTAGCTGGGTCCTGTGCTCAGTCTCATGAAACCGCAACGATGGTATTGGCCAAACTGCATTACTCTCTGGAGCTTGGGGTCCTCTTCCCAACTCACATGGCTGTTAGCAGAATTCCGATTCCTGTGGTTGTAGGACTGGGGATGCCAGCTTCTTACTGGCTGTCAGCTGGAGCCTGGCTCCCTGCTGCTACTCTCTGCCATGTGGCGCTCTCCGTAGGCAGTTTATAGCAGGGCTGTCTGCTCCTTCACGGCCAGCAGGAGAATCTTCCTCTTCAGTCTGCTAATGCAGACCCTTATAAAATATAAGAATAAATAATGTAGAAACCAAAGGAGTGACATCTTGTCACCTTTGCCATATTAGAAGCAAGTCACAAATTTCACCCAGATTCGAGGAGAAGGGATTAATACAAGGCTGTGGATTATTGAGGCCACTTAGAGTATGTCCACTGAAGTTGTTTCTAGTTTTTAGCTATTACGAATATTAGTGCACAAGTTTTTATGTGGACGTATGCTTTTGCTTCTCTTGGGCAAATACCTAGGAGGGGAATTGCTGGATTGCAGTGCAGGCAGATATTTAATCTTATAAGAAAATGCCAAGCAGCTCTTCAAAATGGTTGTAGTTTTACACACCTATCAGCAATGTCGTGAGAGTTCCAGCAGCACCCCCCCTTTCTTTTTACTAATATTTGCTATTGTCTGGGTGTGTCATTTGACCCACTCTCTACTGGATGTCAAGTCTGCATTTTTAATAAGCTCTGTGGGTGATTCTTACACATATTCAACCACGGCTCTAGATGTGAGTCAGAGAGCACCTGCCGAGGACTACTCATTACAGGTCCCAAGGAAGTCAGTCCCCAAACCTGACTGATCACCTGGATCACAGGGAGCATTTGCTGAAAATGGGTTCCCGGCCCTCCTCCGGGCCTCCTGAATCACCATCTCCAGGAGTATAATTTGGGAATCTGTATTTTCCAAAAAACTTCTAGGTGATGCTTTGACCTGCTGGGGTTGAAAACCACTTCCTTCACTGCTTCCAGACCTCCAATTATCTTTGGTGTGCTACCCGCACAGAGAAAACGTCTTTGAAGTGGATCTAGGACTCTGAGATGGCACCACAACATTCTCTGCTTCATTAATAAACTCTGCAAGCACATTCACGTGCTCATGGGTTTCCTCTGTATCTTCTTGCGTTCATGACACAGCTGCCTGGGAGAAAAGAACTTGGGGAATTGGAGCTCCAATGTTTGGCTTGACTAACAAGACTTATTTATTATTAGAGGAAGTTTTCACTCCCACTATAACTCCATAATCTCAAGGTACGACCCCCTTCCATTTTCAGGAGGACATTGAGTTTCTTTAAGAAGCAAATGTTTGAAAAATACTTGCTGAGCACATGCTATGTGGCAAGCGCAGTGATGAGCTGGTGAGCTCCGGACATTCACCAGAGGGGAGACAGACCACTAAACCAGCAATGGCAATCCTGAGACGGAAGGTGCAGAGCTCTCTGGGAGCACAAAACAGGAGCACCCAACCTGAGGAAGGAGTGACAAAGACTCCTCTGGGCTTCTTATTCTCTAACCATCATTTTTAAAAAACCATGTTCATATGAAAAAATGCAACTGAATTCCTCTCTCCCTCATCAGCAGTCTTTCCCCTCAGGCCCGACCCAAGTGGTCATCTGTCAGGGATGAGTGCATGGAGAAGGACCGCCAGACAACCACAGGCCCCCGGAGTTGAGAGAGCTGGACGGAGGGACAGAGGACAGACGCATGTGGCCAGCGGCGCACTCGAATGTGGGTAGTGAGCCCGTGACAAGATGTAGACCAGGAGTTAGGAGATCCTAGCTATGCTGCTAGCTAACGTCTCTGAGATTCACATACCTTTGCTTCTTACACAGAAAAAAAGATAATTAAATGGTGTCTCAACAACCTGTATATAGAAGGTGTCTGAAGAGTCTGGGCGTATAGGATAAACCTATTTTTAAACAGGGTACCTACTGCATTTAAATGATATGCTTATTTTTTCCTCAACCTCAGTCACCTTTTCAGGTAAAAATTCTTCTAAATTTCAGCCACAGAGCATTCAAAAAAAGTCTGGAAATACAGCGAAAATAAGTACTTACTGCAATTTTCCAGGTGAACAATTGGCCTCGTTGTTTTACCTTTAGAAGCTGTTTACCTGTAAAGGTGTCTGGAGATTGAAGAAAAACATATTGAGCACAGTATTGAAAAATATAATTGATATGCTCTTTAAAAATAATCTGAGTTGGGGTGCCTGGGTGGATCAGTCAGTTAAGCGTCCGACTCTTGATTTCGGCTCAGGTCATGATCTCAGGGTCGTGAGTTTGAGCCCCATGTTAGGCTCCGTCCTGGGTGTGGAGCTTGCTTAGGATTCTCTCTCTCCCTCTCCCTCTCCCTCTGCCCCTCCCCTGTGCTCTCTCTCTCTTTCTAAAAAAAAAAAAAAAAAAATCTGTGTTATGTGGCCCAACATTTCAAACACCTTGCACATTGTTCTTTGAATTCTCAAGGCAAGTGAAGACCTGAGGTCAGGAGGGTTATACAACTTGCCCGAACTCTCCCTCCGGCTCAGTGGCAGAACCAGGATTTAAAGCTCACCTAGCTGACGCCCAAGCCCACCAGCTGTCTCCTTCAGAGCATCATCCTTGAGCTCTGACCCCCACATGGTGTTGTCAAGAGAGCACAGCATTTTCCTGACACCTTGACTGCAGCCTTATTCTATTAAGTCACATCTATTTTATTAAGGCCCATCTCTTCACAGTGTGGGCTTCAGGAAACTTTTTGAGACACGATGAAAGCTATGGATCCTCCCACCAGACGGCTGGAATTTGCATACAAGGGCAAGGCATGTGCCAGACCTCTGAGGGCCATCCCTGGATTGCCTTGAGGATCACGGACCCAGATAAAGAACCACTTCTTTTGCCTGAAAAGTTCTTAAAGACAAAGATAGAGGCCCCGTTTCCTTACTTCCATCTAACTACAGGGCAGGTGCACAGTAGAGACACGGAAATGTTTGCTCTTCCGTGAAAGTGCGTTAGAAACTGTTGGAGGTTGTGTAAGGAGTCAGTGAGGCAGAGAAGGAGGAGAAAGCCTTTCCAATAACAATGATGCTATGGAGTAAAGGCTCAAGAAAGGATTCGCCTTCCCTTTCAACAGAGCCCACGTACCTTCAAGAGCACACCCACGAGGCCGCAGCTGTGGGTCGCCTACTCCGTGGCTGCATTGCTGCCGCAGTCTCTGTGCCCGTGCAAGTGTGCCGTGCGTGCGCTCCGGCCAGCACTGTCCCTCGGGGTGGTGGCCCAGGGGAGCACAGGGACATGAGTGTGTGAGTCTCTCCCACAGGGTACCCAGAAGGCTGAAAAGCTTTATGTCCTAGCTGCTATCCAAGGAGACACCAACCCTCTTTGAGGTGCTACTCTGATTTTGATTGCCGAGAGTCAGAAGGCTCTGTTATCTTTAATTTGCCAGGAAAATGCACAATATTAAACCAACCTTCAAATCCCTCTGAATGTAGAATGTTCCACTCCTTCCAAGCTCAGAAAATATGTTGAGAATGAATCCGTATCTCTCAAATTTCCCTCCTGAGCGCCCCCTGAACCCATCTCCCTCCCACTGTCGCCCCAGCATTCCCTGCCATACCATACACACCCCATCCTGATGGCTTCATTGTCCCTCTGGTGAGCATTTCTGACAAACAGAAACAAGCAAGGCACTCAGCTCACATAGACATCTTCCATCCTTGCATGAGGTGCTCATTTAGTAATGAATGCCTCCCTCAGGCTTCACGGAGAGTGAGGGTAAACACAGGACTGGGGACCAAGAAGGGAATTACTGGTCCTTTGGGCGCAAGTATCTTAATGAAGTGAGAGGGAGCCGGCAACCAGCCCCATCCTTGGAAAGTTATTCCCCAGGTCCCTTGCCTACATCTTTAATAAAAATATTCTGTGTGGTCTGGTACCAGATCAAGTTGACAGCTGCCCACAGGAGGAGATTCCACAAGCCACAAGGAGTGCATTCACTCATTCAGGCAATCAACATTTTGAAGTACTTACTGTGAACTAGGTGCAAAACGTGCAAAACGTGGTTGCCGTGAGCTTGTGGTCTCATGGAAACGCACATGAACGTCTGTACTGGAGGTAAATCCAGGGGCTTGGAAGCAGGTCGGAGGAACACTGCTCCCAGGCAAGGTGGCTACAGCTGGGCCACAGGTGAAAGCTCTGTAGGAATTGGCCTAAAAAGTGTTGCAGAGGCGTGGTGTGAAGGAACCTTTTGCAGGAGGACCCGCAAAAAGAACAGAATGTGTGAAGATCCAGAGAAATGGTGTGCTGGATCCTGCTTCTACATATTGGAAGAGGGGACTGTGTGCCTCTCTTCCCAATTCCACGTTCAGTGACATCACGTTGACAGCCCGAAATCAGTCGTGATGGGAGTATTTACACCACAGAAAGTGGCAAACACTACGGACCAGGTAGTCTAGGGGAAACTGCCAGAAGGACGGCATGTCTGCTGTTACTAATGAGATTGGTTCCTTGTGACAGGTGTGGCTGAGTGGGTCATCAGGAATCAGGTCATGACATGCCTCAACACGACACAAGGGAGTTTGGGAGTGATGCTGTCTTGCCAAGATATTTGAGTGGACGTCTATCAGTTTATACTTGCCCAGCATCCATTTCTCTTTCTTCTGGTAAAAGCAGCCCGTGATCTAAATGGGGGCAACAGGCTAGTTGATAGAACATAGGTCATGACAGCCCTTGATAACCAAGGGAGTAAGCTCTGAGGCCCCCTGTAATCTCATGTTTGTCCTTATATTAGTTGGGTGGGGAATTTCAAATTGAAGGTCTTGCAGGTTTAACAACAACAGTGTTTATCAAAATGTGGTCCTTGCACCAGTCATATCAGAATCACTCAGACCAGTTGTTTACAAAGACAAATCCTGGGCTCAACTCCAGAAATACTCAATCAGAATACCCGCAAAGAATCTGCATTTTTAAGAAGAAACAAGTGAGTCCTATGTTCACTAAAGCTGGAGATCTAAAACCTACATGGTATTTTTTCTCTTAGGCACTCCATTTATTCATTTATTTAACAAATATTTATTTGTCTCAGTCACTATTCTAGGTGTTGGGAATAAAGAGATAAATAAGATCAGGCAAGTGCTTGCCTCAAGGAACTTTTAGCCAGGCGGCAAGGGAAAGAAAAACAATAAGTTATTTTTTAAAAAACAATGTAATTTCAGATAATAAGAACTAAGGAGGAAACAAAGTGATAGGGAGTTGGGCTGCAAGTGGTTTATTGGTTCCTTCAGACTGGGTGGTCAAGAAAGGGTCTATGAGGAGGCACCATTTTAACTGAGGTGCATGTTCTATGGTATTTTTTCCCTCAGAATTCTTATTCAGGATAAAACACACACATACACACGTACGAACTTTAGTCCTGTCAGACAAATCAAATGAAAAGTAAACGTAAGTTTAAATTAAGAGGCCATTTTAAATGCATACTCACACATTTATATTAGACATATCAGTCATGGTATCCACCATTGTTAATAGGACTATTGGCAATCCCCTAACAACGTCCTATTACCTGCCTCATCTCCTGTCCCCAAGCAAGAGACGGCCAAGACTGCTATGTTTTGAACCACGTGATCCTGAGGGCCAACAGCCTGTGCCCAAGGGCAAACAATCTTCAGGATATCCAGAAACATAGGCAAAGACTAACGGGGCCACCAAATTCTCTCCCAGAACCTGGAATGAGGCAACACTTGGTGACTGAGGCAGGGGGCTGAAATGGTCCCTTGAGAGAAACGGAGAGGTACGGCTGGATCCACACACGACCAGAGAAGTTAGAGGGAAACAGAAACTGTGAGCAAGAGGAGGAAGCCAAAGCTCTGAGAAAGCAAAAAGAAGAAGATGGTGGCTCAGACCTACAATGAGTTGCTGAATGGCGCACGAACAGCAGGTCACCTGTGTGCAGCTGGAGAAATTCCTCCTCTCCCTCTCACTATTCCAATTCCCGCTCTTCCTACCACGAGAGTATATGGCTTTTTCTGGGTTCCCACCACCAGCAGCAGAAGCACTGCTCCCAACACACATATGTTGAGGTAACTTGAGTGCGTCTCTGTCACTAAAACTATTTATAGTCTTATTTTGAATGATGTAATTGTATGATTGAAGCTTATTAAGCACGCACACACAGAGCTTTTTTGGGCCTGCTTCCTGGATGTGAGGAAAGGGAGGTGGCCGTATTCTCACTCACTCCGACATGTCTTCTAGAATTCCACTCACACCCTCCAGATAAAGGCCATGACTCTCGAGTGGCCCTGGCACGTTCTTGCTTGCTCTTCTACAGAGGGACAGGTTACTTTCCTGGGTCTGTGACAGCTTTAAGAGGTTTGAAGTTCACTGACCCCAAAGAACAAGAACACTATGCAGTTACTCCCCAGCTTCCTGAAGTTGATCTTATTCTGATGATCTCTTATCAGCGAGCAGTTGTTCCCTAGAAATCATTTCTGAGAAGGCTTAAGTATTGGCTATCTCCCTAAAGTGAGAGAACTAGAATGTATAAATGGAAAATGCATCTGATGTCAGATCCCATCACCAATCCTTTTACTAATATGAAAAAGAAATGTTTTGGAGCAGCTGAGATATTTAGCTCTGAAAATTAGCCAGTAAGGAGCTACTTGGATAATGTTGAATATTTTTTTTTTCTACAAACCCCCCTTTGAAATAAACCAGACAGAGATTCCTTTCACTTCCATGGGAGTTTTCAGCCAAAGGAGAAAGGAGGACTTTATAAGCTGTAAGCAGCCTGGGAGGCCATTCATAGACTTCCTAGCATTCTCTGCCATTTCCCAGTCTTGAAGGCCCTGAGTGTGGCTTCTCACTATCGTCATTGTCCCTCTTGGGCACTAGCCTGGCAGCTGAGCATTCTGAAGCTTATAGCCTTTGCCGTATGGGAAGAAGTTGCCATCAGACGCGATCACAGCCCGTGTAGAGAAAGAGATGAGCCGGAACTGTGGCGCTGGGGGAGATGAAGCACATAGGGCTATTTTCATACCGTCCTGAATCACACTTCCTGTCTCCTGTGCCCAGTGCTCCTACAACCAGTCTGGAAAAAACCCTGCTGTGGGGGCACGCAGGGAAACCATCCGGACAGGCAGAGATTTCTCTAACTCCGCCTCCGGGCTGCTTCCAGGAACAAGACCTATATCACCTACTTCTTTAGAATGTCCTCCGCATTCCACGGACTCGGCTGCAAGAATCCCCAGTCTTTCGGGGGGTCATAAGCAGGTCCTGACACCTGGCCACTATACTCTGTGCTAGTTCACTCTTTCCTCTTCTAGAGAAGCCTCCTCTTGGGGTTCTTATTTTCTCACATGTATAATGACATGTTCTTTTCAATTTGAAAGGGCAATAGGTACAGCTTTTAGCCGCACCCCCATCTCTACCACTCCCTTAAAACCTTTCCTTTATTTGGCAGCTGTGAGTGAGTTAATTTTCCAGAATTCCTTTCTGGTAAGCATTTAAAATAACTCAGGATAAAATAATTCTAAAAAGATCTGAATGATAGTGTGCCTAGAGGAATACCTCACGAGCAGGATCTCAAGATGCCCAAGTCCCTTTAAGACCTCAAAGTGATGTCCGTCCATGCTCGATTCAATTATAGTAGCTGAACAAATCTACGTGGGTCCAAGGGAAAGGCCCTAGACCTCCCCGTTCCATCCCTGTCTTCTCCTCACCATAATAGGGTCCCTCCTCACTCTGAGCCCTGTGCTCTTTGAGACTGGAGCCAGGATGGGCTTTATAGGTAGATACCAACTACAAAATGTAATTTAGGGAACTTTGAAAAGACAGCTGCTTTTATAATATATTGCTCTCCCCATATTCGATTAGAATGCTTTTGGCTATAAGTAATGGAAACATATAACTGTGGTTGACACCACTGTTATTGTGAGAGACGGGTCCGGGGTTCAGTCAGTGGCTCAGTGATGCTGACGCAGAAATAGACACCCTCCACTCTTCCCCTCAGACATCTTCGGTGAGTCGACATTTTTCCTGCTTGCCTGTTGCCCTATAGTCACATGGCGTCACAGCCCCATACCAGACTGAATGGACAAAGGACTCAAGGGCTTTCTTCTAATCAGGGTCTGTTTTGTTTTTTTTTTAATCTGAGAAGTCAAAACTCAGTTATATGCCCACCGCTAAACCAATCGTCGGTGAAGGAGAATCCCATTACCATGACTGACTAGAGCAGTGGTGATCCATCTCTGGAGCTATAAATTAGCACTAGGACTTACCTTGCCTGAAATCAAGGAATCTAGCTCTGTGATGAAGGAAGAGGGGCTAGAGCAAGGAAAGGGGTTGTTGGCGTGGTCGCCAACAGTGTCTACCATGACCACTAATCTTGCTAATGCTTGTGATCCCATTATTTCTCACTGATGCTTTAACCAGACAGAGCCTTTATACCAGTGAAAGAAAATTTATTCCATTTTCAAGACATTTATAACACAAAAAATATTTAGTTCATCCTATTTTTTAGAACAATATTGAATAGGAAATTGAAAACCATGAGAAAAACATATTTATTATGTTTTGAGCAGTAGCGGTGTGCTTGTAAATCTTTAGCCACTGGCTGGGGTGGAACCATGATTTATAGTTTGCTGCTTTCCATGATATGACTACTCTTACGATGGTCGGTTTCCAGCTGCCAATGGTCCGGCGACTGACTCGCCAATTTCCCAAAAATATAAGAAACAGCTCCTGTGAACTCATATAAATCTTTAGCATGCCACCAAACGAATCTACTCTATACTAATGTGCCAAGCTATTGTGCTGTACAATTTTATCTGTTTGATTTCACCTTTAATCTAGTACTTATACCCTGTGAAGTAGATATTATTATCACATTTCACAGATGGGAAGCTTGGCCTCGAAGAAGTTGAGTCTTTTCCCAATTCTTCTGACTATAGGTCCCAACAGGAGGCCCATGGGAACTTAAGGCTGAGAAAGCTCCAGACACTGGCAATTTTACCCTGATACCAAATAAATACTTACTACTAGAATTGTGTGCACTGTCAACTCTTAATGCCCTTGGAGTGGTAAAGACAAAGGCAAAGTGAAAGTCACCAGAAGCCTTTATTCTTGTTTTGAAGAAAAGAAAAAAGAAAAGAAAAATGTAACGATCTCATCAGAAACATCCAAAACAGAATACCTTCTGTTCTCATTGTGCATGTTCTACATTTGAGAGAAAGGTTAGGTCCTTCTTGTTTTTTATGACATCAAAAAGAAATTTTTCTAAACGAGCTCACATTGGCATTCATTTCTACCTGGAGCCTTATATGGAGGAACAGCCTTGTGGCTCGAATGTACGGGCAGCTCTTAGAACTTGTATATTTCCTTACCATAGAAAAGCTCCCCAGGCTTTCTGTGAGCGGCGACACTCACTTTTCCCTTTGCCTACCTCCTTGGGTCGTAGTGAGGTGCAAGTGTGGCAGTGTGAAATGTGAAAATGTTCCCTCACAGTAAAGTGCTTTTGATACGTGAGGGCACCACTGCTTTTGTTTCAACAAAACCCTTGGCTCAGGTTGAGTTTTCTCCAGTCAGTGAGCCTTTCCTCATACGAAGAAAAATATTCTGGCTCCCTTGCCCTTCTCCCAGTGGTTCTTATTTCATAAAGTTTTCCCTCCTGCCTACTGACATAGCAGGTTGGAAGATCCTCTTGGTTCCAATTCATGGGTCAGGGTTCCCAGCAGGGTCCAGGTCCTCCACCATAGGGGCAGGGACATGAAGCCGCTGTTGTCACATTTCTGGGATTTCGCTGCCATGTCTGTCCCAGGGCTCTACCTCCACAGTCTCAAGGTAAGCCCTGCTGGTCAGCACCCTCTTCCAGCCTGCTCCTGCCCCGCTGGCCTGGTGCTGATGTGGAGTTTGGGTGGAGGCTAATCTCCAGGGAGGGCCTGAGTTCTGCCCAGGAGAACTCTGCACCACTCAGAGCCAGGAAGACGCCAAGAGGACAGAAAGTTTTGTTTTCCCTGACTACAAACTGCAGTGATGTGACACATATGGCCTATTCTCTTCCCCTCTCTCTCGCACTTCATCCAGATTCTACCTGGATTACCCTCTCCAAGGTCCCTTCCCCTATGGCCAGCTGTGCCTAAACAGGATCCCAGCTTTTCAGTGTTACACAAAAGGGTGTAAGCGATGGTCTCCCCATTCACTCTCCTTGATTGTGAACACAACCCATTTGCTCCACTCAACTCTACAGTGGCAACATTCTTTACAAGAATGATTAAGCTCTGCATTTAAAGAGTCAAGCTCACTCCCCTAAACAAATAATTGTCTTACTCACAAAGTTGTCCTCTCCCAGATGTCATAGGCATTTATCAATGAGCCACTAAACACCCTGCAGAGAGAGAGAGAGAGAAGATGCAGTGAAATCGGGCACAGGTGAGAACTCAGATCAGACTGCTAGGAAGCCACGGAATTTGTGCTGAAGGCAAATTCTGATTACAAAGTAAGACATCTCCTCCCTGAATTCCTGTTCTTTTTCCCTCAAAAGCAAACTCATGTTTTTGTGTACTCTGAGAATTAGGAATTAGAAGAAGCCAGCAAGACACAGTGACCACTGAGATTCTTCTTGAAGCACATTATACACAGAGAAAAGCAGATTTAGAATCAGCTCCACTATAATGCATTTGTATCCAAACACACTGTAACAAAAATTGCTTATCTTGTCTATAACTGACTCTCTGATTTCCCACTTCTTTTTCCTCTTGTGATTTGAGAGCCATTTTCCAGTTTCAGGCTTACACTGTTTTACAGGTATGCTGTCTGGTCACATTATGCTGGAAGATAATGCCACAGCTCTGCAGAAGGCTTGCGGAAAGTTTTATAGCCGATAGACTGATTCAGCCATTCTCGACGAGTGCCCTGTAGACTCCTGGGAGTGCACAAGCCCCTTTGGGGGGATTACAAAGGTCAAAACTATTTTCATTAAAATACTAAGACGTTATTTGCCCTTGCGGCCACGTTGACATTTGCCCTGGTGATGCAAAAGCAATGGCAGTCAAACTTGCTGGTGTCTTTGCACAAACCAAGATAGTAGCACCAGGGAGGAAAAAAGAAAAGAAAGGAAAGGGAAAGAAAAAAGACATTCATTCACAGTAAAAGAACAAGAAAAGAAAAAGGAAAGGTAGTTTCAGTTATGGATTTCCTTGGTGGGGCTGTAAAAATTATCAATTTCATTTACTATTGATTCTTGAGTTCACGTCTTTTTAAAATTCTGTCTGATACAATGGGATGTCTGCATAAAGCACCTCTCTGTGCTGAAGTATGCTGTAGCTCAAAGAAAAGCACTTGTGTGAGGATTTGAATTGCCAGCTAAGCTACCACTTTTACGTGGTTATTTTGTAGAACTTTTCTTGAAAATGAACAAAGGGGGTCCGTCATTGTAGAAGAAAATAACTGACAATATTGTTGTCAGTAATAAAACTCAAACCTTCAAACAAAATTACTAAAATAACTAATTTTGGGAAAATTGCATCTGCCACCGTGAACTTGACAGCTTCCCAATACTGAAAGAATTTTCCGACAATAGCAGTAGTGATATTAATGAACATTTATTTTTTTGATATTGCATAACAAAATTCATGAACATGTGGAAGATGTGCATAATTCAGTGAGCCACTACTTTTCAAGAAACCAAATAATTTGATATTACAAAATCATGCAGGGGTCCAAAGTGCAAGATAGGGGAATGTACCCAAAGTACAAAAATTTCGTTGATATGGTTTCATATTTCACACTGAACTAATCTTTAAGAAACTACCGATCGTTGGGGTGCCTGGGTGGCTCAGTTGGTTAAGTGTCTGACTTCAGCTCAGATCATGTTCTCAGGGTCCTTGGATGGAGCCCCATGTCCGGGGTCCCTGCTCAGTGGGGAGTCTGCTTCTCCCTCTCCCTCTGCCCCTCCCCCTGCTCATCCTCTCTCTCTCTCTCTCCCTCTCTCTCAAATAAATAAATTAAAAAAAATCTTTTTTAAAAAGGGAGAGAAAGAAACTACCAATTGTTGAGTTTTGGAATAATATCAAAGAATATCCATAATTATCTGAAAAGGCTACTAAAATACTTCTCCTTTTTTCAACCAGATATCTGGGTGATGCTGGATTTTTTTTTCATACACTTAAACCAAAATAACGTATCAAAAGAAATATTATTTTTAAGTGATGTAATAAATTAAAGTCTTTGACAGGTCTCAGTTTTAATTTTCAGTATGGTAAATATTGCTAGATATATAACTCTCATTACAAAAGCTCTTTAGAGAGCCTCAATATTTTTTAAAAATATAAAAGGTTCTTAAGTCCAAAAAGTTTGAGGATACTTGGACTAAACTAGCATGTTGGAAATCTAATTAGAGAGCACTAAAGCTAATCTTGAACAGATGTGCTAGAATTTATGCAACGAATTGAACTGTTGCCTGTAGATTGTATGCTGGTTGGGACCTCTGTCATTGGGCAACCGTTAGAAGCCCCCTATGCAGCTTCTATAGGACATGCACACACAGTCCTACTACTTTACGATCACAAGGCATTTTGAATAAAAATTAGGTTACCTAATTGTGAAAAACTTGCTCATTGCAAATTTGACCTCAAAAGAATATCTACCTCTGGAAATAAAATCTACCTTCAAAGGATGAATGTTTGCTCTCTCAGCAGTAAACGAACAATAAAAAGCATTTGTCACAAGCTCAACAACATAGGTGATAGATGGAATTTTGGAAGGTTCCAGGGTGAAAAGAGTACCAGAAGGAAGTCTAGTCATTTATTCCCTTATGCAAAAGATATTGACTGCTGTGGGTCAGTTGCTGAGCTGAGTGTTGGGGGTATGGTGCTGAGCCCCCAGACCCAGTCCTAGCTCTTGCAGAGCAAGACGATGCATTAGACGAGTAAATAGGCAAAGGAATATTTATTGGGATAAATGCACCAAAGGGGAGAAGAAATAGGATGCATGGGTGACTAAAAGCAAGGGAGACCATCTTTAGACTGGTGAGCAGGGAGGCCTCTCTGAGGAGGAAACATGGCAACTGAGACCTGAAGGCTGAGAAAGAGCTCATCATGTGCAGAACGAGGGAGGGTGTTCCAGACTGGAAGGCACAGCTCTGGGAAGGTCTTGGATCATCCACTTTCTGGAGGCTCAGGAACATTCCAGGCACATGTAGCACAGTGGCTGAGAGCATAGGATCAGAAGTCTGATTGCCGGCGTTCCAATCCCAGCTCGACTACCAGCTGGCTATCTGACAGAGAATTTACTCAGCCTGTGGGCAAGGGGAGGGTGTTCTACTGATGTATAATTGACATACAGCCTTTCTGTGTTTCGGTATTTCCATCTATAAAATGGGAAAGTGGTGTGCTTTTGCAGATAAGCATTTCCTGTGGATTTCATGAGATGATTCATGCAAAGTGCTAGGCTCATGGGGAATAAAAATCAAACAGTAGTAGTGACGTAATACTGGTTTGTAGGAACTGAGGTAGCTGGCCGAGGCCAGGCTGAAGTGCCCTAAGGGCAACATCATAGACTTGGTTTAGCATCAGGCCCCAGGTGATCCTTGTTATAAGATAGGAATGGTGTGTACCTCGAGCCAGGCCAGTACCAAGAATCCCAAAGAAGATTGGAAGAAATATATTGGTGAGAAAAGCAGTTATCAAAACTCTTAATTCACATGCATGCTTAGGGCTACAGCTTACAGAATGGGCTCATCAAAGGCACAGACAGGTGGAGGCTGGGTTATGAACTGGAGAGCGTGCCAAGCAGTGAGCAGGACAGATGGGAGCATGGGCGACAAGCCCAGATCAGGACTCAAGAGATGGGGCAGGCATAAGCCAAGGCTTGGTCTCAGACGGCAACTAGAATCATCACTAGCAGGCTTCATTACCCTGAAAGGGGATCTAATAAGATCACAGTTATTAAACATTTGTGCCTGTTAGTATGCTGAGCAAGGCCCCACTTTCTTCATCCATGAACTTTTCATATTGCCCTTGATAAAAATGCTCTCTCCTCCTGGAAAATGTGGGTGAGGGTAGGGGAGAGCTCACCTAGGTATCATGTTGAGGCTGGCATCTCTGAGTTCCCATGCTCTTTGTATTTTCCTTCTGGCTCTAGGGCCCCTGTCCAGATGGCCATCTGTTCTTTGCTTCTGCAGCCTACAGAAGGCTGGGATGACTTGGGGTCTTTATCTGAACAGCTTCTTACTCAAATAAAAAATTAGGAAGTGATTTAAATCTTTACTTAGGTCTCTCAGAAAATTCCGAGGGGAGAGATCTAATATTGCTTGACACACCAGCAGACATCCTAACATTCCTTTTTATCCACCTATTGTCCCTCCCCTCCCAAAAGCTGCTCTCTCCCCACCCCCAGCATTCCTCAAAGGGCCATGATGGGTCTTCTCACTTCGGCCACTTCTACTTCCCTCATTGGGAAAGGTAAGAAGGCTCCATTGTGTGGTCCTATCATCCTCCTCAAAGAGAGAGGCAGAGGTAGATTAAGTTTTACCCAACTCTTTCACACAGCCATGTTTAAGAGTATAATGGGGGCTTGAAGCTATTGTTAGCGTAGTTTTTAATCTGAGCCAGTACAATGACTATGAAAATTATCAAGTCACGTAGGATTTCTCTACATTGTATCTACTTTCAAGTGTGTATATATTCCATCTCCCAGTAAAAAACTATGTCACAAAATCAATGCTATTTTACAAATCATTTGTATTAAGTCTGAAATAATGTTATCATCCCCTCTTTGGGAATGGTATGTAATGATACACCATGCTGGATACTTTCTGCTACCCCTCAACATCCTCTTTGCACCCTTCTCCTCCCTGTCTGGGACCAAGGAGGTTCACCCTTGTGGACTTAATCAGCCGGTGACCTTGCCTACTTGATTGTTATCAATAAGGCATGACAGTAGTTGAGAGAGAGAGAGAAAGTAAGAGGGAGACAGAGACAGAAGAGAGACAGAGAGATAGAAAGGGAAAAGAAAGCAAGGGTAGGTAGTAATTCATTCTCTGTGCTCCCTCCCTGCCCGGTCACTGCAAGTTGGCTGCATCCTCTTCTATGATCACAGTTCATGGCAGATGGCTTTTTCTTCTTTTGTTGTTGTTGCTGTTGTTGTTGTTTTTAAGATTTATTCATCTATTTTAGAGAGAGTGAGAACAGGGGGAGGGGCAGAGGGAGAGGGAGATAAATCCTCAAGCTAACTGCCCACTGGGGCTCCAGGTGGGGCTGGACGCAGGGCTCAATCCCAGGACCCTGAGATCATGAGCCAAAACCAAGAATCAGAGGCTTAGCTGCCTGAGCTGCCCAGGCGTCCTGCAGACGGCTCTTTCTATCTGTAGAGCTCTCTCTTTCCCTTCCTGTAACCACTCTCCCCTCCTATACATCTTCAGGCCTAAAGGTGACAAGAGCGACTCACTGTTAGCTCCAGACATGGCACTCACTATCCTTTGATTTCCCAATACATCCTGTAAACAATTCGTGTATCAAGTCCATCTTCTTCCTGTCAAGACCCTGCCTCTCACACCCCTCTAATAAACAAACAACAAACAAATCAAAGGGAAGAGTTTAGAGCAAAAGAAAGATGAGAACAGTTTAAGACCCCTCATTTAGAAAAGGTGCTGACAGCAGATAGATAAGAGGATATAGTTCAGTTCTTCTCTTGCTTACATCTTCATGAAGGAGAATGGTCTCTTATTCATTCATTAAAGGAAAGGGAAAAAATGTTTATTTTGTTTTACATTTAGCCATGGATACATAGTGTATCAGAAGCGGGAGTGATGATTCCACACATTCTCCCCTAGCTTCTCCCTGTCCCGGGTTCCCTTAAAGGGCTAATAGCTGTTGCTGTTGCTTTTCATGCAGGTGGATTCCTGCCATCTGAACGTGGGACTGCGAAGTCCCTCCTGCCGTCCACTACATGAGCCTCAGCTTCTTCTGGGCATCAGCTCCGTGGCACCCTTCTTTTTTTTTTTTTTTTAAGATTTTATTTATTATTTATTTGACAGAGAGAGACATAGCGAGAGAGAGAACACAAGCAGGGAGAGTGGGAGAGGGAGAAGCAGGCCCCCCGCTGAGCAGGGAGCCCCATGCGGGGCTTGATCCCAGGACCCTGGGCTCGTGACCTGAGCCAAAGGCAGATGCCTAACGACTGAGCCACCCAGGCGCCCCTCCATGGCACCATTCTTGCAGATGACTCCACACCTGTCCATGCCCATCCCTTCAATCCCCCACAGTGTCTCAGCAGAGACTTTCCTGCTGCATCATTTCATAGCTACGCTCCACTGTCTTTCAATCATACAGAAAGACTATTATTTAAAAGCTTTCATCCACTTGAATTGCATTGTTTCTTAGATACTTCTGGCCAATGGTTCACACCTATATTTCCTCTGAATTTTTTTGAGTTTTGTTATTGAGGGCAGAGATTACATCTTCAATCTCTGCATCCCATTCTCTATTTTTTACAAACCATCTGTTGGTGGAGTGCCTACTATGCACCGGGCACTGTGCAAAGTACAACAGTGAGCAAAAAAGGCCCAGTTTCCGTTTTCATGGATCTTATAGCTTAATAGGAAAAGAATAAGCAAGCAAGCATACTGATAAATGCATACTTGCAAATCTTGATATGCACTACGAAGGAACAGTGTACAATGTTTTTTGGGTTTTTTTTTGAGATTTTATTTATTTATTTGGCAGAGAGAGAGATAGCGAGAGCAGGAACACAAGCAGGGGGAGTGGGAGAGGGAGAAGCAGGCTTCCTGCCGAGCAGAGAGCCCGATGTGGGACTCGATCCCAGGACCCTGGGACCATGACCTGAGCCGAAGGCAGACGCTTAATGACTGAGCCACCCAGGCGCCCACGGTGTACAATGTTTTAATATGCAGTGGGTCATTTGATCCACTCTGAGGGTTCAAGGAAGGCTTCTTAGAGGTAGAGACACATTAGCTAAAATGTGAAGGATGAGCAGGAATCAGTTATGTTAGTGAGTCTCAAGTAGGGCTCATTTTGCCCCCTAGGGGACATCTGGCAATGTCTGGAGACATTTTTGGTTATCACGTTTGGGGTAGGGGTACTGCTGGCACCTAGTGGGTAGAGAGGCAAGGGATGCCTGCTCAATATCCCAAGATGCACCAGAAAGCTCTCAAAAGAAAGACTTATCTGGCCCAAACTGCCAATTTTACCAGTGTTGAGAAACCTGAAGTAGATCAATGTCACTCAGAGAGAATATATGCAAAGACCTACCTCACACTTAGCTTGGCACAGAGAAGGCGCTCAATATTGAACTGAATTTCCAGTTTAAACTGGTTTGGATATCACTTCTTTTTTAAAATTTTCTGTCTTTACTTCGGTTGGGTAAAATTCTCTTTTATAAGGCAGGGGTAAGAATGAATATGAAAAAAAAAATTTCTTTCCGAAGTGTATGTATAACCAAAAACTTGATTCAGGCAAGAGAGTGAAATATAGCTGATGGATTTGAAGATTTTTTTTTTTTACTCTAAACCACTTGAAAATAGTCTTTTTAAGAAGATTTTTATTTTTTTATTAGAGACAGGGGGAGGGGCAGAGGGAAAGCGAGAGAGAATCTCAAGCAGACTCCCCCTGAGTAGGGAGCCAGATATGGGGCTTCATCTCACGACCCCTAGATCATGACCTGAGCTGAAATCAAGAGTAGGACGCTCAACCGACTGAGCCACCCAGGCACTCCTGAATGTTTTTATTTTTGCAAAGAATACATTGTTAATGACAACAAAAAAGTTAAGCATAAAATAAAAACCAACAGAAATTTAGAGCCAATGGGACAGTGACATTTAAACTTCTGCAGATCTTTGAAATATTATGGCATACAAATATCCTCACCCTTAATTAATTTAGATTGTTTTCTGCTATGTGAAGCAGGAATTCCTTTCAGTGTAGGGTGAATAGTGGACTCTGTGCCCCAGATCAGGATTGAGTTTTATTGTCTAGGAATCAGTGGAGTTGGGAAAAATGACCTAGTGTGTGCCTGAGAGGGTTTGGTTGTGAGAACAAAAAATCCAAAATGGTGACCCCAGTGTCCAGGCCAAAGGACAAGCCTGTCAGCCTATTGAAGAGGAAAACAGGGAAACCTAGAAGGCTGTACTTAAAACTTTGATCCTGTAGCAAGTTAATTTAATAACAAGAGTTACATGTATGTTACCTATACTAGTTTCAAATGTGTATAGAGAGCTGGTATACCAGATTATGTTTCACTGTGTAAGAGAGAGAATGAGACTTTCCCTGGGAAGCAAGGGGAACTCTCAGTGGAGAACCTCTGGGTGTGATGCACATGGCTCATGCAATTCCCTAAGCCTTCCTTCATTGGGCCCCAACCTACCAGTAAGAACTCCTTACACTTGTGCAGCTTTCGTGCTTTATATATCACTTTCACACATTTTGCTATATTTTACATTTACAGTAACTTTGTAGGGTTGGCAGTTTTGCCATCTGCAACAACAAAAACTGAGGATGAGAGAAACTGAGGACTTTGACCAAATAGCCTTTAATAGTCAGGACTAAGACTGGAAGATGTGCTGATGTTTCCTAGATCTTTCCACTCAACATACTTCAGGTTCCTGATCCTGGAATGCATCCTATCCTTTACTCCTTCATTCCTTTGTTCACGCAGTTCTTTCTGCCAAGAATGTATTTCTTGCCCCATTTTCACCTGGTCACATATTTTTCAAAGCTCAGATAATATTTCCCCCTAAAGCTTTCTCTGACATATAGCCAAGCCAATCAGCCAGAAGTTATCTCTCCATGGTTGCTCTTCCCATTGCCTTTTTTGTGTGGGTTTCTCTAAGATACCTATCACTTTCTATGTTGCACCATAGTTAACTGTGTACAAGTCTTGTCTCCTCCACCAGGCAATAGGCACCTGGAGCAGATACTGTCTCATCTTTAATCATCATAGCTTTTCTACTTAGTAGAAAGCCTTACTTAGTTAGTAAGAAAGTAGAAAGCAGAGTCGGCATTACTGAATATTTGAATGAATAAATGAAATGAGAAAGGTGAAAGTCCTAAGGATGTGGTCTTTGGAAAAGAAACTGTTTCTGGTACTTTCCTCCCTCCCGCATATCTCCTCTTTATTCCAGAGCTGAGAGCAGAAACGTACTATAGAAAATTTCAAAGATTCTCAGTCAGTGTACCTTCTGTTTAATTTTTATGGAGGGGTCACCCAATTACTTACACAAAGTTAATCAGGCATGGAGCATTAAACTTAGGTCGAGATATATGGTAAACCAGTGTAATGTTTGTGAGTCTTAGACTTTTTTAAATAGGCCCCAGGCCATGTTCAGCCTTGAACTCTCCACCCTAAGATCAAGACCTGAGCTAAGATCAAGAGTCAGACACTTGGGCGCCTGGGTGGCTCAGTCGTTAAGCGTCTGCCTTCGGCTTAGGTCATGATCCCAGGGTCCTGGGATCGAGTCTCACATCGGGCTCCCTGCTCAGCGGGAAGCCTGCTTCTCCCTCTCCCACTCCCCTGCTTGTGCTCCTGCTCTCGCTATCTCTCTCTGTCAAATAAATAAAATCTTAAAAAAAAAAAAAAGAGTCGGACACTTAACTGACTGAGCCACCCAGGTGCCCCTGTGAGTCTTGGACTTTTAACTTATCTCTAAGAACAATGATCCTAGTCCATGATAGGGAAAGTCGGCCACTGATTTTCCCAGGGTTCTTTCCCACTGCTTTCTAGTTCCACCTTCCTCAGCACACAGGTGGAAGGCCACCAGGAGAAGTCTGCATCATAGTTTAAGAAAAGAAAGATTCCCATTGACAATGGCTTCCCAGCTCTGATACCTGGAAAAAGACAATGTGCATAGTGTAGTGGGGCATGGAATTTGGGATTGGCTCTGCAAAACACTGCAAAATTTATCTCTAACTCACAGCTTGATTTTATTCTCTATGATTTTTAATAGGTGGTCTCTAAATTCATTCTGTGTTTTTTCTATTGGTGTAGACAATATGTATTTTATAATGCTGAAGCAAAAACAATATAGAACTTAACTCAAGAACTCTTGGGCCTGCTTATTAATGGTTATTTGGTAAAAGTACTATTTCTCTCATTCTCAGTTTTTATTGTTGCACATGGCAGAATATCTACCCGCCAACCCCATGGAGTTATTGTAAATAAAAAAACACAGCAAAATGTGTGAATGCTATATAAACTTCAAAAAGCTATACAATCAAGTTACTTATTTTTAATCAAATAATTCACTTAAAAAATGGGCACCAAGGGGCACCTGGGTGGCTCAGTCCTTAAGCATCTGCCTTCGGCTCAGGTCATGATCCCAGGGTCCTGGGATCGAGCCCCGCATCGGGCTCCCTGCTCAGTGGGGAGTCTGTTTCTTCCTCTCCCACTCCCCCTGCTTGTGTTCCCTCTCTTGCTGTCTCTCTCTCTCTGTCAAATAAATAAATAAAATATTTTTTAAAAGATGGGCACAGAACTTGAATAGACATTTCTCTAAAGAAAATATGCAAATGCCCAACAAGCATATGAGAGAGGCTTAACATCACTAATCATTAGGGAATTGCAAATCAAAGCCACAATGAGGTATCACCCTACACCCATCAAGATGGCTACTATTAAAAAAAATAGCTAGAAGGTAAAAAGTGTTAGCGAAGATATGGAGAAATTAAAACCCTTGTGCACTATCGGTAGGAATGTAAAATGTTGCAGCTGCTATGGAAAAGAGTATGGAGGTTCATCAGAAAAGTAAATATAGAATTACCATGTGATCTAGCAGTTCCACTTCTGGGTATGTACTCAAAAAAATTAAAATCAGGGTCTCAAAGAAATATTTGTACACTCATGTTCACGGTAACATTATTCATGGTTGCCAAGAAGTGGAAGCAACCCAAGTGTTTATTGCCAGGTGAATGAATGTACAAGTGTGGTACATGCATATAATGGGCGATTAGCCTTAAAAAGGAAAGAAATTCTGACACACGCCACATCATGGATGAACCTTGACATCATGCTAAATGAAATAAGCCAGTCACAAGAAGACAATACTGCATGATTCCATTTATATGAGGTACCTAGAGTAGTCAAATTCTTAGAAACAAAGTAGAATGTGGTTGCCCAAGGCTAATGGGGAAGGAGAAGGGGGAGTTGCTTGACTGGTATAGGGTTTCAGTTTTATAAGATGAAAAAGTTCTGGAGACTAGTTGCACAGCAATGTGAATATAGTGAACAATTAAAAATGGTTAAGATGATAAATTTTATGTGTATTTTATCACAATTAAAAATTAAAAATTAATGGGGCACCTGGGTGGCTCAGTCGTTGAGCATCTGCCTTCAGCTGAGGTCATGGTCCCAGGGTCCTGGGCTCGAGCCCCACATGGGGCTCCCTGCTCCGCGGGAAGCCTGCTTCTCCCATTCCCGCTCCCCCTGCTTGTGTTCCCTCTCTTGCTATGTCTCTCTCTGTCAAATAAATAAATAAAATCTTTAAAAAAAAATTAAAAATTAAAACAAAAAATACAGATCTCTATGAGACCCAAGGAAATTTCAGGCTGTTGTTAATTTTTCTGATTGACTTCTCTGTCTGGATAGATGGTAAAAGTTGGATGCTAATATTCTTATTAATGTAGTTAATTGAGTAAAAGGAGGTAATATGTGCTTTACAGATGCTGAATAGCTCTCTACTCAATAACACTTAATTCATCACCAATACTAGGTATAGGATAGAAAAGGAAAGGTATATTTATGTCCTGCAAGGGATGGGAGGAAACATTTTAAGCTTTGTGAATTGGAATAAAATGCAAGGTGAGCAGTGCAAAAAACATGAGTCAATAATATGGACTTCATTTACTTTTTAAAAAAGATTTTATTTTTAAGTAATCTCTACACCCAACGTGGGGCTCGAACTCACAATCCCAAGATCAAACGTCGCATGCTTCACCGACTGAGCCAGCCAGGTGCCCCAATAATATGGACTTTTAAAGATTGTTATGGAATTAAATGGGGCAATGGTGATGTCTTTCTTGCTCACCATTCCATGCTCAGCTCCTAGGTTAGGCGTGGAAGGGATTCAATATTTATGTATTAAATGAACTAAAAGTGCCTAGTATACTGCCTGGCACTTTTAGTTCCAGGTAAATGATATTGTTTGGCAAGCGTTAGTCCTCCCTCTCTCTCCTCCCTCCCTGCAGCTCCCCATCTCTTCTTCTGGGGAATATTACCATAAAGGATGATACCTTGTGTCCGAGAAGAAAGATTTTCTATCCTAAGAACTCCATTTGTCTTAATTCTATATCATATTCTTATCTTTTTTATAAGTGTTGAGAAAAAAATCAAAACCATTTTTTCCTTATGTTATTCAGGGGGCATCTAAATATGGGTGTGGTAATAATAACACCACTGTCTTAATCCATTCAAACTGTTTAATTTTAAAAAAGATTTCTAGCAGTTACTTTAAAAATATTGTAATAAAAATATATCCTGAATAATAAGGAAATTTAACAAGCAAGTAGTTTAGTTTAAAACATTAACCTCTTTTTAGGTTTATATTTTACCATTCAGACTACCTTTGATTATATTCTAATAAAACCGGTAGGAAATTTGGCAGCTATTTAAGTTTGACTCTAGATAAGATACTGCTAGTTTTAATTTTTTTTTTTTTAAGGACAAAACAATCACTTCTTCTGGATGCTAAAAGCATTGTTATAATATACACCTAGCCTCATTTATCTTGAAGCATCATAGAAGAGGAATCTTACTTCTTTTTATTCTGTATAATTTTAGAACCAAATGAGCATTGCTGATAACCCCTCACTTTACAGCAAGGACAATGAGACTGGAGAGGGTGCATGACTTGTCCAAGGTCACAGGGTAGCAAATGCCAGGGCCAGATGTGTGTACCCGTTTCCTGGGTCCTAAATTGGGGCTCTTCAAACTGTATTGCTTCATGTATGTTCAATAAAATAGTCCATGGCAGAAGCAAACAAAACAAGACAACAAGTAAATAGGTGGAGGATGGGGGTGGAGGACAGAGGAAAGGGATGACCACAAAAACTGGAGCTTCATTATTTACAGAGACCATTGGGAAATTCAGACAATAGTTGCTCCAAACCCAGTTTGCTATAAGTATTTTAAATGCAGCATCTTCTAGTTGGTGGAACGAAACGTGGAAACTTGCAGGCTCAATCCAAGATCTGTGCCTATCCTCTGTTGGCTCCTGGTGACCTCCCTCTAGGAAGCATGACTGTAGCAAATTGGGTGGCATGATCTTTGTACTATAGTTAAAGGGGTACAGGAAATAGAGCAGTATCTCCTATTGTTTTGGAACATGGTTTGAGGCTTATGAAATTGGCAGGATTTACTTTCTTCTCTTTTCCTCATGACCCTCCAACTAACCTCTCCAACCCTGCCCACACCTAGAGAAAAGAAAAAAGAAAAAATTAAGGGAAGAGGATAGAGCCAAGGAAAGAAAGAAGAGAATGGGAGAGGAAACACAGGGAGAGCAAAAGGAAGATGAAAATTAGAGAAAAGATGAAGAAGGAAAGAGAAGCAGTGGGATGAAGCTATATAAAATACTCTGAGGCAGAATCACCTGACATAGCTGTTAAATGTACATTTCTGGGCCACATTCCAGATTAGCCAAATTGGAATCTTTGGGAATAGCATCATTTAAAAGTGAAAAGCTTTTTGATAAAATAATTACTCTCCTTTTTCTTAATTTGATTTCAAATTTTGTTATTTTGATTTCAAATTTGCAAATTCATTTGCTTCTTTAAAGCTGGCAAAAAAAGAAGTATTTCATTTATTTGCCTAAAAAGCTTTCCTTTTTTGTTCTACACAACTGTTGATAATGTTACTTTACACAAAGAAGTTGGTGTATTTTCACATATATTAAAGCAGCTCAGAGACACAGCACCTTCCATCAAAAGGATGTACTCTAATGAGAGTAGCAGGATAATATCAAATGCATCCTCTTCTGCCAGAGACCCTGATGGTGTGGGTGCAGGAAAATCCACACTCCACAGCATAATCCTTGCCTTTTCCTTTGGGCCCGTTTGTCATGACATTTTTCTAAATTACAGATCTTTTGTTCATTAGGCTTTTGCTTATTGACACCTGGCTAAAGCCAGAATATTGCCTGCCATCTTAGCAGTCCTATTGGAAAGTCCTATCACATGTTGTCTGCATGGCCACATCTATTTCCACCGTGTCCGTGGTCAAATTTCCATATGGCAGAAATTGCTGTGCTAAACAATCTTGTGTGGGGTGTCTATACCTGAGTGTGTATGTGCAGTTAGGTATTATATGACATGTTCCCATCAAGCTGTTTCTGTGGGGATGCTGGATGCAGTCAAATTGCCTGGTGTATTAGTCATGGCCATGTTAGGAATCCATATTGAAAGGCGCCTGCTGTGGAGTGATCATGTTGTGTAACCGTATTGAACGGTGCCTACTGGGTAAGTGATCATGTTGTGTATCCTTATGTAGCTGGGCCTGCTGTGATAGTGATCACATTGTGTGTAATTGCGCGGCCACCCTGGGAATTTATTGCTATAGATCAGGCAACAGGGCACAGAAGTCAATAATTGTGCCTGCTCTGGGCTTTTAGCTGTACTACGGAGAGTAAGCATCACCTTCTAGGGTGGGAAACAAATCTTTAGTTTGTGGATGGAAATGAAGTTGACATTCTCCATTCTAAGTATCTTGGGGGCTATTCCCTCTTTTGCTATTTCATATTATTTCAAATTAGGACAAGAAGATTCTAAAAGTGATAAAATTTGTATAGACTAAAGGCGATATAGAAATTAAATAAAATCAAGCTGGCGTACTCTATCTTTTTCAAATAGAATGCCTTTAGAGCTGTTCGTAAGTTTGTAAAATTAATAAAGAAGAAATATCTTGCCAGGCAACACAGCGCTGAGAAGGATGTTTGTTCTTTTTTAGTTAAGCTCTTATCTGGAGAATTTTCTTATATCTCGGGAGTCAGGAAAGGTTGGTAAAACCAAGGCTACCACCAGGCTTATGCTCCAATATTTTCCTCTAAATTAAATTATATCAACGGATAGTAAAGAGGAGAGAAGGGCAGTGGGCGATGGGCTTGGGTTAATATGCACACCAACATACAAACATCCAAATCAGAGTGATCCTCCAAAGTGGAAAGTTGGATAAGCTTACCGTATTTGTGGAACTCTTCTTTTGGAAAGGCCCACAGAGATAGTTTACAAATCATGCAAGCAAACCAGGATTACTACCTTCTTCCTCTGTGGACCTCCCACCCCCCAAATTCAAATGGCTCATGTTTTAGAAACCAGTTTGACTCTGAGAGATATCTGGCTCTTTACAAAAGTAAAGTAGATGTGTAGAAGGGCAGACATAGGGTGGATACATTCTGACAGATTTGTTGGAAACATCAAACATTATTTTCAAACATCACTTATAAATTTTTTTGGAAGGCCCTCCAGTATATTATATTATTATTCCTGCTAATAACCTTTATGATCTCACTTGTGAACATAGTAGCATTATTTTACAGATGAACATAGACTCAGAGACAAGCTAGCTCATGGATTATGATGGGATTTTTTCACGGGTAAGTAGCCCATCTCTTTATGATTTTGAACAGGAGCTAATCATGTTGCTGTTCAGACAGAAACTTTAACTTCTAAAAATTAGCTTTAGAATTTCCTAAAATAAGAAGAGAATGGAAGCAAGGGACAAAAGGAGGGAGGATAGGAGGTGAACAGAAATAAGGAAGGAAAAGCAGATCCTTCCCCTCAAATCTGGATTTTAAGGTCATGTGATTCATCTTATCATAGTTATCGAAGAGAACTTTTGGAAAATGAAAAATAAATTGGACTTTTCAGAGAGTCTGATTAGGTATTTAGATATAAGCGTGTCCATCCTTAATAAAGACAAGACCTTCTCTTTTTGAAGGATCTAACGTTGCCTCTTTGGCAGGGCCCTATGACCATGATGATTTGAATAATAGTTCCAGTCCACGCTTGAAACTGAAATAGGGGGCGCCTGGGTGGCTCAGTCATTAAGCGTCTGCCTTCGGCTCAGGTCATGATCCCAGAGTCCTGGGATCGAGTCCCACATCGGGCTCCCTGCTCGGCGGGAAGCCTGCTTCTCCCTCTCCCACTCCCCCTGCTTGTGTTCCTGCTCTCGCTATCTCTCTCTCTGTCAAATAAATAAATAAAATCTTTAAAAAAAAAAAAAAGAAACTGAAATAGGGCCACGGAATGAGGTGTTATTGGGGGTGCGGGTAGGGGGTGGGAGGAATGTTCCATTTAGTTTAGTTTTAAATTAAAGAGTTCAAAATAAACCGTAAACCAGAGTAGAAACTCAAGGTTTCATCTTACATGTGCTACAGTTCTATTTTGAATCATCTCAAGTATGTAAATAAAAAGGCAGAGCAAAGGGAAAAGAAACTGTAGCTTTAATGTTGATTGGGCCTCTACTATTTGTAGGCACCGGGTTAGTCAATTTGTACCATGTTATCTCATTTGTTCTCATCAGGAGCCTATGAGACAGGCACATTATCTCCATTTTACAAATAAAGTCACAGAGGTTAAGCAATATAGTAAAGGTCATAAAATACATAGAGACAAGCTTTGTCTCTCTCCCCAAGTGTGCTCCATTATCTGACTTAATTTTTTTCATGATTTTTTTTCAACTATCTATGTAGAATTATTATTATTTAACCCTACAGAAGGGCTTTACGAAGTGAGAGGTAAGGATTTCTCCTTATCACCGCCCCTTTCCCTGCAATCTCATTTCCCTCACTAGAGGGAATATTTTGGTAGAATATTCCAGAATTATCTCTATGCTTAAAATAGGTTTCACATGTTGTTTTCTTTGGTTAGCCACTCTGGCACATTTTAAATAGCTGCAGCTATTGCATACATGGGTTGAAACATACTACTTAGGCCATTTTATCCCCATGAAATAGAGAAGTAGTAGGAGAAAGGACGAAGAAAATCAGTAGCGCCTTCGAGTAGCTGAGCTACAGCTGGCCCAAGCTTAGTGAAAGACATCAGCGTGGGGGAAGAATTGGCCTTCAAACCAACATCTCACTTCCAGAATCCCTCTGTCCATGGAGTCCCGCTACGATAACCTAAAATGGCAGGTCTGGGTCGTCCATAGGCACGGGCCTGAGTACCAGTGCTAGTGCTGTGAAGGATCGCCGGAGCGGGTGAGTGTGGAAGATGAGGGACTTAGTACATAATTGTCCCCTGTATGGCGGTGAGTTGAGGAGCTGATGTCTTCCTTTAAAAGAGGATAGTCTGAGGCTCCGTTTCCTTCAAAACCAGCCTTGGCACAGCCGCGGGGCTACAAAAGCTGCCTGTGGTGAGTAGCAGAGGTGGGGCTGCTCTCTAAAGTAAAGGCACAACAACATAAGCCCTGGAAGCAGAGTCAGAGCTTGAAAATAAAACTGGCAAAGAATAGCTATTGCCACCAACTAGAGGACAGCCTTCTGTGGATATACTGTGCAAGAATGCCCTTTCTCCATGCCCCCCACCCCCACCCCAGCACACCATCTAACCTGAGACAGCAAAGCACACCTTGTTTATGCAAAGGCAAAATTACCTCTTGGCCCTGCCAGTGAATAGATACACCCTCAGCTCACTGCAAGAGCAGGAGGCACAACTTTCTCTTCAGGCACTGGTCCTTGGTAAGCCTCTTCCTTTCCAGAAAAGGACATTAACCCTATACTGTACAACACAGTCATTTAAGGCATATGGGTCTACCCTTAAGTGGGCATTTAGGAGAGCCACACTTTAGGTAATTGTAATAGAACACAATTTTGAGCTCTTATCCACATAGTTTATCAGGAGACAGTTGAGAGAAAAACACTCTTCAGGGAGGATTGCTGGGAGGCCCTGGAGTTCATTCACACTCCCAGATCTGCATGGGGTGGGGCTCGTGGCATCAGACATTCTAACCCCTGCAGGATTGTTTGTGTTGGATTGCAAATGAGGCCATCAGCTTATATGGAGAATCACTCTAAGAAATAGCCCTGGGGTGCCACTTTTGTGTCTTTCGTATGGATACTGTTGAGATGTCTGTCATGCCACCTAGTTGCTTTATTTATGAACTCTTGGATATTCTGATTAGGACCAGAAACAATTGTAAATCTCCGGAGCAATCATTTTATCTAATAGATATTGTGAACTGTGAAGCCAACAAGGTTTCCTATTTTCACATGACTAGGAAATTTCATGTTACCAGAAAGTTGAGAGCCCAAATGCTATCCTTGTACATTTTAGCTACTCTCAAAAGCCATCTGAAATCCTTTCTGAAATAAGGTGAGGCGTGAGGGTAAACCAGTAAATGTCTAGGTAATTAGTGTATTTTATTTCAATGGTTTCTGTTTCTTCCTCTGCCCAAATTACCTTTTAATAGCTGATGAAAGACAAGCCGACCTGTTTTTTAACTTGGGAGACATAAAATTGCTTTCCTTTCTGCCTCCTAGCAAGTCACTCTGGAGCTTAGGGGACTCTCAGTATGCTAATACCACCAGAAGCTTTTGTTGAGGGGCTCTCAATATGCTAATACCAGAACCTTTCCTAAGGAAAAAGGCCATTTTGTTCTTGGGAACAACAAAGGTAAGATCAATAAGGCGTGGCTATTACTAAATCAATTCACCAATTTTCTTTAATTCAGGATTCCAAATGCATGTTTCATTCACAAATCTGAGTTCATAAACACTAGTCCTTCGGTGGTGGGAGAGATTAAAAAAATAGGTGAGGGGAGCCACATGTACGTTAGCAACCCCAGATTTCTCAAAAATGAACTTCTCTCGGCTAACACTTTGGACCCCAGCTAGCTTGGTGTTCTGAACCTGCTTCGGTTGTCTGAGATGTGCCAGCGCACCAGTGAGACTAAACTGCCTTCAAAGGGAGAGAGAAACCACCTTCCAAGTTACCTTTCAGAGACGCTTGAGGAGAAAAAGATGATAGAAGAGGACAGGGAAGGCAACTGGGAAGAAGAGATGTTACAGGAGACCCGCACAGACACGAGTGGTGTACCTATAGCCCCCCAACCCCAGGCTCTTCAACGGCTCCCTGAAAATGATATGAAAGGTCCAGTCAGTGCCATGAATGTAATGGTGGCTTCAGCTGAATGGCAGCTGTACTGAATTTAGAGAAGTGTGCAGTTTCTCGCGGGCAAGGTAGCTAGCTGAATTGGAAAGGATCCTATTTGACCTTCCATGGCCTAGCTCTATCAATTGTGTGTCCCTGTTTCAAACTCAGCACTTTATTAAGGTAAGTAGGATCATATTCATCACAGCGATGGAACCCAGTTCCTCTCAAAAATCAAAAGTCTTGAAATTAAATCTACGGAGCTTGCTTGCTCTTTGAACACAAATAGTTGTCCTAGTTGAATTCAGTAGCTTTGCCACAAGAGCTTTACGAATTTCTGGTACCCCCATCGAAGAGTTTGAGGGAATAGCAGCAATCTAGTCCATGTGTGGAACACTGGGTGTGTTTATTGGTCAGGGTTGGGCAACAAATGAGACAGGTTTTGGTGTGATTCAAAAGTGAGGGTCATGGATCGTCTGGAGCTGTATGTTTTCAAATCTGTTTCCTTTAATTACATCTGTTTCATTTTTCCTTGATTAATAAAATATAGAGCTTTGGGGCTGATTATTTTTGAGTCTATCTGGATCCTTTGTGGAACTGGGAAGTACATCGTCAGCTTATACACAAGGTGGCACCCTGTGATTCCAACCAGGTCTGAGAGGAGCGATGCTGCTAAGAGACTGAGCTACAGGCATAAATTTTTTTTTAGCATCTTGTTTTTTCGCTGTGGCGAATATAAAGATGGTAGTAGATGTTTGGCATGTCACCTCTGAGTTGCAGTCTCGGTCCCTATGTCTCAAAGATTCAGAGTTGCCTCAGTAAAGGGCACTGGGACCGGGGGGCTGATTCTGGTTGATTGTAATGAATGCAGACCCCACATTCAGATTACATATGGAAAACAACGAAGCTTTATTGGTACTGGGCTCATTCCTGGGAACATAAGGGGAGGGGAGGGATGCAGTTCACATACCAACCCAATTAACTTTCAATTGGGTTTGCTGAAATAGGGAGCCAATTAGAAAGAACGTGACATTTACAAAACTCTGAAATAGTTGAATAGCAACTGTGTTTACTAGTTTTAAGGTTTCTTTCAAAAAGTAATTTGTTCATTATTTGGAAGCTGCCTGCCCTGACTGTAGTACAGGGAAATGGAAACTGGAATATAATCCCAATCCTTACAATTATTTGACCTTTATTCTAATATAGACTACATTTAGAAAGCAGTTTTAAAACTATTTCTAATTCTTGAGGTTTATATATTACACTTGGTTGGCTAAATGTATGCCATTTAGAATTGGTCCAGAGCATATATAAGTGGACCAATTTTAGGATAACTGTACTCAGTGCATTGTATGTGGAAATTAAAATAGGCTATTAGGCTGCACAATCATTTGAAACAGGTTTTGATAAAAACATTTTATAACAGGATTTACCTCAAAAGTTGAAAAGGTATTTTCTGTTTTTAGCTCTAACAAATATATGGGTATTTAACAAATAGATTAGAAATCAACTTTATGAAAAATAGTATTTGTATACAAATAAAAGCTATTTTCCAAATGTGAAACAGAGGCATTCTGTTTTGGGCACTTGGAAGCCAAGAATACAAGAGCTATGTCCCACTTGAAAAGCATATTGTGTTATCTGCCTCAAACTATTTTATTGCCAGCTCTATAATCATTGCCTACAGGGCAAGAGGAGAGTGGAGATTTGGGGAAGAAATCTATTACATGGTCAAAGAAAAAGAACAATAAAACAATAACAACTAGACCAAAAACCTGTTACTGTAATAGCATTTCAGGTTTCAAAAAAGTTTCTTTGAACTGTTTTAATTGGTCCTAAAACTCAGGGTAGGCCATAATAAGAGCAAATCTTTTTTTTTTTTTTTTAAGATTTTATTTATTTATTTGAGAGAGAAAGCACAAGGCCAGGGGAGAGGCAGAGGGAGAGGGAGAAGCAGGCTCCCCGCTGAACAGGGAGCCCAACGTGGGCCTCGATCCCAGGACCCTGGGATCATGACCTGAGCCAAAGGCAGACGCTTAACCAACTGAGCCACCCAGGCGCCCCAATAAGAGCAAATCTTGTCATCAATGGCTAGGTCGCATTTCAGGCCAATAGGGTATGTGAACTCCAAGCTGGACTGGAATGGGGTCAGTATCACTAAATTTCAGGGAAAAGCAGTCAACATACATATGTTAGGAGCCTGCTATATGTGAGGTACAGAACTGGGGATATAGTGAGTAACAGGGCAGATGTTGTTCCTGCCCTCCATTTTTTTTTAAAGATTTTATTTATTTATTTGAGAGAGAAAGAATGAGACAGAGAGAGAGCATGAGAGGGGGGAGGGTCAGAGGAAGAAGCAGACTCCCTGCTGAGCAGGGAGCCTGATGCGGGACTCGATCCCGGGACTCCAGGATCATGACCTGAGCTGAAGGCAGTCGCTTAACCAACTGAGCCACCCAGGTACCCTGTTCCTGCCCTCCTTAAGGCTACTGCATCTTTAGGCTCTGGGTTATGACTCTATAAGCCACTGGTTGGAAGGTCTCAGTAATCTGGAAGAGCAACTTTAGAATGTTGACTGAGCTTGGATAGCAGGGTGGCACTGATGAGAAAACAAGAGTTTTGGAGTCAGGCTAGACCTGGATTTTGAACCCAGTTTTGTGAGTTATTAGTGTTGAGACTTGGCAAATTATCCGTCTGAGCCTGTTTCCTTATTAGTAAAATTATAACATTTCTTCATAGGGTTATAATGAGAATTAAGTGGAATGCAATTAATTGAGTACTACTGAAGTGCGTGGTATATTATAGATACTCAATGCTTCCTTTCTTGAGAGAGAGTAACAATAAATATATAGAAAAAACAGTTATCCTTTCTGAACTTGAGAAATGCTAGGCACGCAGATAAGAGCTCTGGATGACTCCCTTTACCCCCTTTCAGGCTTGAATACAGTGTTGACCCCCTACCAACAAGATCTTGTTCTTTGCAGAGAACTAGAACTGCTCCAGAGGGTAGTATTCAGAGCAGGACATCCCCATTAGCTTGAGAAAGGTATTGCCTACAAGAAGTGAGTCACAGCACCTCCACTGTTTCCAACAACAAAGTGGATGGGAAACACTTAAGCTTTGCTAAACAATGCTCGAAGTCTTGCTGGACCAAATGTGTTAGACTATGTAGACAGTGTCATGAAGCCCATATCCACCATTTTGCCTTCAAAGGGGGAGGTGGGGAGAAAAGAGAGGAGAAGAAGAGGAAAAAAGGGAGAGGGGAACAAAGAAATGAGGGGGAGGTAATGGAGGAAGAAATAGAGTTTTGATGCCATATAGAAATGACTGTAGGTATCAATTCTTTCACTCTGGAATTCAGCTAACCACCTATTTTTCTCTGAGCCAAACAGAATATTGACTTGGAATCCAGAATCACTACACTGTAAAACTTTATACTGGCTTCATACATGTTAAACCTCAAAATGAAATCCTACTGGAAATGAAAATTAAAGGAAATTTGTGCTGACCAAAAATGAAGGTTTTAAAAAATATTACACACCAGTCATTTCAACATCCTATCCAAGAGTATGTGATTTTTGTATAGGTTCCATTTAAAAAAAGAATTATGTATCTCAAAAGTATTTCATATTAATGCAATATACGTAGTTTATTAATGCAATATACGTAGGTTGCAATATAAGTAGATGACAAAAAAACAAGAGCTCTAAGAATTTGACTTGCATCTTTTGCTTTCATTACCAAAAAAGGGTCTTTAGTCATTCTGATTAAATACAAATTCTATTCTATAAAGCCTTAATAAAAAAGACAAGGGTTTTTTTTCTTTCCTTTTTTTCACTTTTACTACAACCTTAAGTTTCATTGTTTGATAATTTACTTTTCAACAAGAGTGTTATTACTTCTGATTAAACATAATGGGACACTAGGGTATCAGTGTCTTAAATTTTAGATTAAAATTTAGCATAAATTTTAGATTCAAAAAGAAAGCTACATTCAGCCTGATTCTGGTTTTAAAATTAAAATGATATCATACTAAAGTATTATACACAAAACTACAACTTTTGGAAAGCTGTAATTTGGTGGAATGTTGCCTAAGAAAACATCATGGAAAACGAAAAATCATTAAAAATATAAAAATTTTTCCAAACCAAACCACCATTAATGAAAGAGGATATAGTTACTTTTATTCCTGAAAATAATCAATTTCTTTCTTTTTTTCTTAAGATTTTATTTACTTATTTGACAGAGAGAGACACAGCAAGAGAGGGAACACGAGCAGGGGGAATGGGAAGGGGAGAAGCGGGCTTCCCACTGAGCAGAGAGCCTAATGTGGGGCTCGAACCCAGGAGCCTGGGATCATGACCTGAGCCAAAGGCAGACGCTTAACGACTGAGCCACCCAGGCACCCCTGAAAATAATCAATTTAATCAGAGCCTTTCAGTACATCCATTTGTTTTTTTTTTTTATGGGAATTGTACTTTTGATATTTCATGGATACCAGTCAGGCATATAAAAATTATGAAATTTATAAAATCATTTGGGATAACCACAAAAATAATTATTTGTAACAAAGACTTCCTAGAAAAAAAAAAGAAAATGGTAAAATGTGTTACACTTTTCCTAGGGATTTTGTACAAAAGCTGTAATGCTTAAAGACTAACCAAGAAACTCTTGGCTAACCAAAGTTGATGTCAACAATAGTCTTGATACTTTTTAAATTTGAGTCTACTTCATTTCTCCTCTTCTTTAGAACTTTCTCTAACCAGTTCAAGCTAAGGTAATGTCTCTTTTCTCTGATCTCTTATGGCAGTTATTGCCCGTACAGCTCATTTGGTAACGAATCATGTTCTCCTGCCATGTGTCATCTCCTGTATAAAGTATTTACACTTTTTTTTTTTAAAGAGAGAGAGTGAGTGTGTACAAGCAGGGTGGGGGAGCAGGGGGAGGGAGAGAGAGAGAATCCCAAGAGGGCTCGGTGTGTGCGTGGGGGGAGCCCAAGATGGGCCCAAGATGGGGCTGGCTCTCACCACCCTCAGACCATGACCTCAGCCAAAATCAAGAGTCCCATGCTCAACCTATGGAGCTAGCCAGGCGCCTTGAGTATTTACACTTTTTAATTTTTTCCCATCATTTATCTTTCCTGTTGTACAGTTCTTCAACTACTTACGTCTCTTATTGTTACTCATCTTTACAACCATCCTGTCATCCCATTAACGTGAAAGCTCCATGAGGGCAGGAACTTAATTTCAAACTTCTTTGCCTCTTCCACAATACCCAATATTTTACACACACCTGCCACTTCGGAAATGTGTGCTGCCTTGGTTAACTTTTATAAGTTTAAGAACTCTGTTTTTGAAATCAGAGAAGTATCTACCATCCATTAAATAACTCTAAGAAGTTTGGGTGACAGGTTCAAGGGCACTTGTTGCATCTGGCAGCCTCAAACATTAACCCTCACTGCTGCCATAAGCATCTTCCCGGAGAAGGTGACGATTAGTGAAGATGCATTACCACGAAGAGCTCTTTGGGGCAGGTACTGGAGAGAGGATGCAGGGTGGAGGGCTGGGGCTGCATGACCGTTTTCGGGGCGGGCGGGACCGGCAGATCTGCGCCGCTCTGAGTGGGCAGACGGAATGGACCTTTCGCACCTCCCCGGGATGTGCGAATTGGAGGATGCGAATTAGCCGGCTTTCGGGGCACCGTGGAGATAGCGCTTTCTAAGTACAGGCTCGGTGGTGGCTGTTGTGCCCTGGTTGACATCTTCCTTTCCCGCTCACGGACTTCTGCAGACACGCGCTGTTCCGCGCTGCCGTGTTTTGCCCAGCGCTTTCCTTCGGGGCACCCAGCGAGCGGCGGGTCGGGGCCGCGAAGGCAGAGGCGCACGCTCTGGGGCGCGGGTTAACTTGCGCACCTGGCACCTGCCACAGGCTAGAAGCGGGCCGGCAAGCCGAGGGCCGCCGCCGCCCCCTCTCCCCTGAGCGGCCCGAGGCTGAGCACGCTCCCGCGGGCCGGCCGCGCCGCGGAGAGAGTGGGTGGGCAGGCGAGGGAGGGGAAGGGAGAGGAAGGAGGGAGGGAGGGAGAGGGCGAGGCGCGTCCCCGCGGCGGGGGCGCGCTCTCGCGCGGGCTGCCGGGATCGCTCGCCGCCGCTGTGGTAATGTCCGCCATGTTGGCCATGGCGCAGGGAGCGGATCGGGCGGGCGAGCGGCGGATCTAGTGTGTGGAAGCGGCCGCGGGCGGCGGGGGGCTGTTTTCGGGCGGGGTGGGCGCCCATGCTGTGGCCGGGGGCAGTGAGGAGGAGGAGGAGGAGCGGGCCGGCCGCGCTGCACTGAGGAAGGAGGTGGAGGAGGCGGCGGGAGTCCTCCCCCCCTCCCCGCCCGCCCCGCCGCCGCCGCCCGGGCTGTTCCTGTAAGGCGGGGAGACAATGAGTAAACTCTCCTTCCGAGCGCGGGCGCTGGACGCCGCCAAACCGCTGCCTATCTACCGCGGCAAGGACATGCCTGATCTCAACGACTGCGTCTCCATCAACCGGGCCGTGCCCCAGATGCCCACCGGGATGGAGAAGGAGGAGGAATCGGTAGGGACTCGAGTGTTTATTACCCCCCCTTCCCTCCTCCCCCCTCCCCTTTGTCAGTCGGGCCTCGCCATTCACAGAGCGCTTTACGCTCGCTGGAGGGCGCCTCTGCCGCTCCATCGCATGGGACCCTACGCCGGCGGAGTAGCGTAAACCCTCTCGGCCGGCGCAGCGCCCGCCCGCGGCCGCCATGTTGTTGCGTCCCAGTGTTGTGATTAGCTCGCAGCGCCGCTTACGCTGCCGTAAGGGGGCCTTGCCGTAAGCGGCGGCCGGGAATGGCGCAGGGGATGTTCTGGCCGCACTTGGCGTACGGCCTCTGTTTACCTCCGCCGCTCCTCCCAACCTCTCCCCGGCGCGGGGTTAATTAATGGGCAAGGGATCCTTTGGCTAGGAAAGATTTTTTCCCCCACTTTCAAATTTAGTTTTGCGTTGGGTTCTCTTTGAAGTGACTTATGGAAAGTAAAACGCGTTCAAAACAAACATGTTCCTCCTAGCAAGGTAACCCTCGCTGTCGAGCCGGCGGTGGTGCAGCGGGATGAGGCGGTGCAGCACTGCGGCGGGGGAGGGCGGGGGCCGCGACTACCCAGTGGGGTGTAGCGGTCGAGAGCCGTTGACCGGCTAGCTCCACGGCCGCGAGAAGGGACGGCGCTGCCCGCCTGGCCGGGAAGGCGCCCGCTCGGCGCTCAGCGTTAGAAAGCAAACAGGGATGTTCAGCAACGATCTGCTGGCGTTGCCCCGTCCCCGCGCCGTATCCCCGAGAATTGTCATCGAAGAGGAGGGTCTTCTAGAAGTTGAGGATTTAATGCATCTAAATTGACAGTTACGTTTTCTGATAATACAGCGCTTTCTGTAAAAATTCTGCTTTTCTCCCTGATGGGATTTTGCATACGGATAAATTTTATCTGGCTTGACTGTGTTTATGACTCTGGAGTGGTGTTACTTGCGTGCGAACTTCATAGTAACTGCACCCTCAAGAATTTCTTCAATGAACCTGCGGTCCCGCCTTATTGTCAACCCTGGGTGTGCGTGGATTGGTTCTCTTGCTTCTGTGACTGTCAGAAGGCGGCTCGAGGTTTCTGTGATTGGTTTTCTCTTTTGACTATTAATATTGCAGGAAATGCTTTTATGCCTTTGATTGGCTGCTCCAGTTCTGACCTCATTATATTACCCTGTTATTACTACTTTCTGCTGTGATTTAATCACATTTCTCTTTGGTTTTTGGTTATTTGAAAGTCTTGCACTTTAAGTAGAAAATGAATATGGCAATAGTATCGGGATGAACATTCAGTATTCAACTTTTCAAATAATAAGATGAACCCCCCCCCCCAAAAAAGAAAACGTTTGCAGTGGATTTAGATCTAAGTCATATGAGAACATTCTTTTTGTTTTTAAAGTAAAGTTTATTTCTAACTTAGCTCAATTTTCCACGGGAACGATAATTAAGATAAGAAAGTTATAGTATGTATGAGAATTAATTGAATTGAACTTTAAAAAACACAACTTTGTATTCCACAAAGTTAAATTTCTGTTAATATTATTTTATGGGTTTTGATACAAAAGGAGAGGTAGCTTATGAGTATCAATAGTGTATGTAATTACTTGGATCCAGTTATTTTGGTTTGGGAAGAACTGAAATCAGGAAACTTGTTCTAGAATGAACAGTTAGTCCCTGGAAGATAAATGGCTTTTTGTGAACGTTGATCAGCAATATACTTATTGCTTTAGGTCCTTCGTTTGCCACATATATCTTGGTATTTTATCTGAATTCAGGAAGAAGACTTCCAGTTTAGTTATTTTTTTAATGATGTATTAAAAACAAATGTTTAACCCTTTCACTGTTAACTTTTTCAGTAGAAGTTATGGTTTCCCTCTAGAGATTGGAAATTAGATTATATTGGATTATTTTCAGTACCCTGCTTCAACTGCCCAATTTTAGGGAAGAAGAAATCCAACTTCTGGTGGAACTAGAGTTGAAACCCAGGACTTCTGACTCTTTGTCCTGTCCTTTCTACCTCTTCAGTGTTATAAGTGGAGGTACTTAAAATCAGAACAAAACTAAACAAACCCTGACAGTTGAGATTTATAGTCTAAAGTCTTTTGCTTCCCAGAATGTCCAGTTGGGGTGTTAGTTTTTTCTTTTCATCTTTTAAGTTAACACGGAAGTCAGAAGACTTGTGCTTTCATAAGTGACAGCCAGTTCAGTTCTTCTGGTCTTATTTACAGGGTTTCAGTTATTCAGCAGAATTATTTGTTCTTCAAAAAAATACTCTTCCTTGATCAACAGTTCTAAGCAGCAATAAAATATAAATCTCGTAAATGTTTTGTGTTTCACTTGAGTTGTATTTCAATTCAACTTCCATTATCAACATGTTTTAATTACTTTCGTAAGTATTTTTTTTTAATCATGTAGACTTGTAAAAAGAAAATAAAACCAACCTTGGCTTGTGGATTTATAATTGTTGCTTTGTATTTCTAAACTGTCCACAGTATGGCCTCCCTTCCTGTTTGGTTGACAGAATCCTTTAACTTCATTTGAACCACCTTCATGGATCTTACCCCTCTTCCTGCCCCCCCAGTAAAATTAAGGACTGTATCTATAGGATTGTTATTAGACTTTGTTTATATAGTCATTGACTCAGTTTTGAGTTACATTTTGGTAATACTTAGATAATTTAGGTGTTCTTTGGCATTGATAGCACTCTATCATTCTCTTAGCTCTTTGTTTTCTTTTGGAAGTGCAGCCATCTTCTCTTCCCTTTCCTTATTTTCTTTGTCTTTTGCCTAAGGTCTGCCAGTTGGCATCCTCCTAAACTTGATCTCTGTAGTGCTCCTCATTGCACTTGGTTTAGGTCAGATACTGTAAACATATGTTTATTTCGAATTTAAGCAACCAGAGAGATCAGGTGATTGGTGATTCTGCCACCTCCCCCTGAGTGTTATATAGTGGTATTTTTTGAATACTTCTGTGTCGCAGATAATGTGTTAAGAACTTTACATACTATTTCATTTAATCCTTTTTGAAAATCCACTTTTTTGAGGTATAATTTACATACAATAAAATGTGTTTATTTAAAGCATAGCGTTTGATGAGTTTTGACAAATGTGTACACCCAAGGAAATGCCACCACAATCAAGATAAAGCAACATTTCAAACATCCAAGAAGTTCCCTTGTGCTTCTTTGCAAGTCAGTCCCTCTCCACTAGTAGTTCTAAGCAACTACTCATTTGCTTTCTCTCCCTCTAGACTAGTACTGTCTTTTCTAGAATTTCATTTAAATGGATTTCATATACTCTTGTGTTCGGCTTCTTTTGCTCAGCATGATTCATTAAAGATTCATCCTTGTTACGGTGTATCAGTCCATTCCTTTTTATTACTGAATAGTATTCTAGTGAGTTGATACAGTATATTCATCCATCCATCTGGATATTTGATTTGCTTTCTGTTTTTGGTTTTCATTTAATCCTTGTAACAGTCATGTGGGGTATTATTGTTTGTTTTATGAAGAAACTGAGGGTCTCACTGTTAGTAACTGACAGGACTAGAATTCATGCCCTTGCTTTTATAATATTACAAAAACCATTCTTAAAATCACTAAGCTTCATATTGACTTCCTACAGAACCACAAATTAGCTTCTGAACTATTGTCAAGTTCATTATAGTTTTTGTAAATAATGTTTTACTTTTTATAATTTGATTGGAATATTAAATTATTAAGTGTAGTTTTTCGTCCCTTAACTGTGTCTGACTTTTGCTTTTGGCTTTTCAGATTTTGTTTCTTTTTCTTTTTTTTCTTAGATGTTTGTTAGCTTTGCTTCCCTGTCCTGGCACCATTGTGTTTATCTGAATGTTTATGTTATCTTAGCATATAAGAAATTTGTGGGAACCTGTCCTATTTTATTATTTAGATTTTATCCTAATAGAATGTCGCCTTTCTAAGGGCAAGGATTTTTGCATATTTTGTTCATTAATGTATTCTGAGTTCCCCAGAACTGTGCCTGGCACATAATATATGCTTGCTAAATGTTGGATAAGTGTTGAATGAGGCTTCATACCAAGATCTATGTTTTTGTGAAACACTGTGTGTGTGTGTGTGTGTGTGTGTGTGTGTGTAAAATTCATTAACAGAATTTGGTAAATTATTCTTCTGGGAATTCTTTTTGGTTTCTTACTTTGGTATGACATATACGTAAATACCAAGCCTTTTTATTTTCCTCTTGAGTGAGAGGCTCCTTTAAATACATAATTTTTTTATACATAGGTATGGCTGCAATATTAGTTTTCATCTTGTGTTAATTATTCTTATAGGTGTACGTAGATTTATGTAAGATATTTTTTGTAGTAACATGTACCATTAACCAAAATCTATGTGAAGCATGTGATTCTGCTTATTTTTAAAGAAAAAGACCATGACTGATTTGAATTGCCTTTTCTCCTTTTATGTTTTAGTTGCCTAATTTTGGTATTATCTTAATATTTTAAGGGACATTTTCAAAGATAGGGTAGGAATATATTCAGTCTTTCTCACATTTCAAAGTTATTTTTGGCACTAATACATTTCATGTTTCATGATAGGGTTCTAGAGAGGATATAAAATGCAGTTTTGTAAATTGATCTTGTAAAAACATTTAACATTTATTCTTTCAACAAAAGCAGATACCAGCCAGGTATCATCTGAGTGCCAAATACTACTTAAATATGACATTAGGAAGCTATTTTAAAGGGGTAAGTATGTCAAAGTATTTGTAAGACTGTGTGCTGGAGTGTTAGGATTAAAATTAAAAGAAGAATAGAATACAGATCTTGACTTCAGAGAACTTAAAGGAGTCATTGAGGTCTAAAACATTTTTGGAAAGTTAGCAAAAACTACCAGGTTAAGTTGACCTGCCAAAGAGCATTAGAAAAAGCTAAATGTCGGGGCGCCTGGGTGGCTCAGATGGTTAAGCGTCTGCCTTCGGCTCAGGTCATGATCTCAGGGTCCTGGGATCGAGTCCCGCATCGGGCTCCCTGCTCCTTGGGAGCCTGCTTCTCCCTCTGCTTCTCTCTCTCTGTCTCTAATGAATAAATAAATAAAATCTTTAAAAAAAAGAAAAAAGAAAAAGCTAAATGTCAGTATACTTAAGAGAGAAAACTGTTATTGGAATGTATAGAGGGGTTGGAGAGAGATTTAACAATTTGGGCTTTCAGGTTTGGTTGTACAGTGTGTATTGAAGCAAATACTTGAGTGCAGGAATGTTTAAAGCAATTTCTATGGATGTTGGGGTGCCTGGGTGGCACAGTTGGTTAAGCGTCCGTCTCTTGGTTTAGGCTCTTCGTTTAGGCTCAGGTTGTGATCTTAGGGTCTTGAGATCAAGCCCTGTGTGGGGCTCTGTGGGGCTCTGCGCTCTGTGCAGAGTTGACCTAAGAGTCTCTTCTCCCTCTGCCCCTCCCCACTGCACGCTTGCTCACATCCTCTTTCTCTCTTTATCTCTCTCTCTCAGATAAATAAATACATCTTTAAAAAAAAAAACAATTTCTATGGATGTTAAGTAGACTAAAGGAAGGTTCTTCCATGTTACATGTATTTTATGTCCTTTTCAATCCCATCATCCCCTGCTGATAGAAACTTCAGGAGGGTAGCCCTATGTCATTTCTGAGCAGGTCATTCTCTTAGCTCTTTCTCCCTTTTTTTTTTGGACACACAGATGGCTTTTACTTTTCTTCCCCTTCCTTTGTTCTGTGCTATATCTTCAACGCTAGAAACTGTTCAGAACAAAGAAGGCACTCAGTAAATATTTGGCGAATGAATGAATAAAAGTTGGGGTGGAGACAAGGTTGAAAGAAGGGTAGAATTATACCAGATTATAGATAGTTTCCAACATTAGGCCCAGGAATTTATAGGATGGTGTAGAAAAAAGAGCACTGACTTGCAAATGTGAAGTCTGTTTCTAGTTTTGTTTCTGTTCTTAGTGGCCAAATGATCTGGGAAAGTTGCCTTCCTTCTCTGAGCATCAGGTCATTCATCACTACCATCACAGCTACCATTTATTGAGTGTGTGTGAGTATGTGGAGTATGTGGAGTATGTGCCAGGCACTTTGTTAAACTCAGTAGATGGTTTAGAACTCATTCATACAACAGCAGGATGTGTAGTAGGTAGCTATTGTCTCTTTTCCAGAAGAAACTGAGGCTTTGGAGATTTAAGTATCTTGCCCAAGGTCACCCCTACCTGGACTAGAACATAGTAAAGCCAGTATTTGAACTCAAACCCTATGAGTGATTGACTCTAGGGCTCTGATCTTTACCATTGTATTGCTTCATCTATAAAAAGAGTGGATTGAGAACTAGGTGATACCTAAGGTTTATTACATTTCCACTGTTCTGCAATTTATTATTCTGTAACATGGAAGAGTCATTAAAAGTTTTTGCCTCGGGCACCTGGGTGGCTCAGTGGGTTAAGTGTCTGCCTCAGCTCAGGTCATGATCCCGGGGTCCTGGGATCAAGTCCCCGCATCGGGCTCATTGCTCATCAGGGAGCCTGCTTCTCCCTCTCCCTGCCGCTCCCCCTGCTTGTGCGCTTGCTCTCCTCTCTCTCTCTCTCATTCACAAATAAAATCTTAAAAAAAATTTTTTTTTGCCTCAGGGAATGATATGAAGGAAGGTTTAAAGTGAATGCCTTTTGTAAACTCTTCTTTTTTAAAAAGATGTAAAGGAATGATTTATCTATGGTATAAGTTTAGATTTCATCACTATCAGTTCTCTAAAAATGAGGCCTAAAAATATTTAACAGGTGGGATCATTAGGTTAGTTTCATGTACAGAAACCAGAAACCAAATCTGGTTTCTTTAAGATTCCTGAGTGTTGTCTCGAAGACTGCAAAGAAGGCTTGACCAGTCAAGGCTTGGGAAGGCCTGGAACCAGGGCAAGCTTTGGGCCCTTTAGCAGCAAGTGATTATTAACATCACTGAACTAACAATTGCCAATCTTTTGAGAGGTGGTATAGGGTAGTCGTTAAGTGCATATGTTCTGGAGCCAGACTGAATGGTTTTGAGTCCTCTGGCAGGTTAACTTGATTTATAAAATCTCATAGGATTGTTGAGAGGATGAATTGTGGTGCACTTGGGACAATTTGTGGCATTCAGTAAGCAGTCAGTAAATATTAGCTATTATTCTCATCATTGTTACATTTTTTTTCATTTCAAAATCCCAGATCCTGGTGTTAAAGGGCATTATTGGTTTGGCTTTCATCAGGTATCTATGTACCTGTAAGTCTGACAGTCTGACGGGGGACCGGGGTGGTGATTAGTACACATGTGCTGTTAAGGGCTGCCCTTGAGAAATGAGGCTTTAGTTAGGTAGCTGCCCTTTAGAGACTTACTACGGGTGTATATGTAACAGAATGACCAAAAGTTGTGAAGTTAAATTGTTTTATTTTTTATTTATTTTTTATTTTTATTTTTTTATTTTATTATGTTAATCACCATACATTACATCATCAGTTTTTTGATGTAGTGTTCCATGATTCATTGTTTGCGTATAACACCCAGTGCTCCATTCAATAACTGCCCTCTTTAATACCCATCACCAGGCTAACCCATCCCCCCATGCCCCTCCCCTCCAGAACCCTCAGTTTGTTTCTCAGAGTCCACAGTCTCTCTTGGTTTGTCTCCCTCTCCAATTCCCCGCCTTCATTTTTCCCTTCCTACTATTTTCTTTTTTTTAGCATATAATGTATTATGTTTCAGAGGTACAGGTCTGTGATTCAACAGTCTTAACACAATTCACAGTGCTCAACATAGCACATACCCTCCCCAAAGTCTATCACCCAGCCACCCCATGCCTCCCACCTCCCACCTCTCCAGCAACCCTCAGTTTGTTTTCTGAGATTAAGAATTCCTCGTATCAGTGAGATCATATGATACATGTCTTTCTTTGATTGACAATCAGAGTTAAATTGTTTTAATCCATAGTTTGACCCAAGGTGAATTTGTACACTTAGGGTGTTTTTATAAACCTTAAGTTTGTAAGTTGTTTTAATGAGATAACAATGTTTTACATATTTTACAATAAAATGGTAGGGTGTGTATTGCAATTTTTAAAGGAAATTTCAATTAAGGACTATAAAATAAGTCTCCAAAATCTTTTTACTTCATACTAATTTTTAGAGTAGTAAGGGGTGCATTTTGTGTGACCTCAAAGATACTTAACCTTCCTGGCCTTTAGTTTCCTCATTTGTGAAATAGAATTGGATTGAGTGACCTTTAAAGTACCTTTGGGTCTAAAAATTACTTGCATCTGTGAATCCACATTTCTACCTACTAGGCATATTGTCCAGAATATTAAGTAGATGAAAAGAACTAACAAGTGAGAGACTGTTAGGAAGATACTATTGTAGGTAAGCTTTAATTCTTTAAAAAGTTATTTATTGCAATGCTGTTAATTTGGTTTAGAGTCCTTTTTTTTTTGAAACGTTTAGTTACATTTATCTACTGTTTGATACTGGTTTTTCCTGGAGATAAATAGAGAAGTCCACTCTGTATGTTTTGGATATGATCAGTTCCCTTGCTTTCATGAAGTTTTCTTTCACTGTCTTTATTAATCTTACTCATTGCTGTAAATGTTCTGAATTTTGGTATACTTTTAGTCCTTACCATTTAAGTTTATTTTAATTTTCTAGTATCTCATGATTCTCACTTGAGGGGTGTGTACATTTGTGTGTGTATGGATGGATATGGATGTATGCATGAAAGAGTGAGAAAATAGATCCTTATTTTCCCATTAGACCAGATACCTTAAGCAAGGTATAATGTCTTCATTTTACGCAGCCCAGGCTGAATACCTATCCAGGCACTTAGGTGATAGAAAGTTTATAATACAGGCATTGACCAGTATACTAGACACTGGGATTGAATTTGATTATATTATTAAACATACAGCTCTGCATCTTCATTTCATTACAAGTAAAGTTGAGGTAGAAAAACAGTAATGAATGTATGGGGGACAGCATGAGGAGGAGAGGATGATAGGTAGGAATAAGCCATGAAGGAGACCAATGTAGATAGCAGTCGTACGTCATGATTATTTGATTTTATCTTAAAATCGATCCTTGTTTATATTTTGCCTTGTCTACACTTGAATGAAACAGAACTTTAGGTTTGTCTAGTCTACCATGCAGCACTGTTCTTTGTGGGATTAATAGTGGAGGAAGATGATGCCACTTCCAGACTCTCCTTAGCACCACTTTCTTATATATGATTTTTGGTTTCTTTTTTCTTGCCAGCTAGTATCACTGTGCAGTCGGAAGAATGCAGTTTGGAAGAGTCAGCCTCTCTGCTAGCTCTCTAACTCGTATCTTTACTTCCAGCTTTCTCACTTCCCTTTTTTGGAGAGGAGTGTGGACAAAGGATATGAGGTGGTTGGTTGGGGAGTCCACAAGCAGCCCTTATTTGTAGTGCTAATTTGATGAAGTTGGTACTTCAGAATTGTGACTTAGGTTCCATTCGTGGCCTTTGTCACTTTCCTGCTGGGCAAGATAAATTACTTCATCTCATTAAGCCACTTCGCTTCATCTGTTTAATGAGGAGCATCTCAAAAGGTAATCTTAAAGATTAACTTTTTTGTAGACTTAAGTCAGTGCCTTATACAGGCAACTGCTATTTTTTTATTATTAACAGTTTTCAGTTGTACAGGATAATAAGTGTGAGGGAATATGGAAAAGTAAAATATACAGAGTATCTCCATACATTATTTTGTGGTATAGTTTCATATTTTTTTCTTCAGTCAATTACATATATTTTTACAGTTGTCAAACATTAGCAAATTGATATGTATATTTTCCTCCTTCCATCTCTGTTCCTGGCAGAGCATTTAACAATCAAAATGATTAAAAAAAATTAAAGACTGAAAATTAGCAACAGAGAAAACTGAATCTTTAGCTAATCCTCACAGTTATACTTGACTCCTGAATAATTGATAGTTAAATATTGTATTTGTTTTTAGAAGTGATTTTTTTTTTCTTGGATTATTTAGTTGGTCATGGGGGAAAATCAGTTTTAGTGATGAAAATCTGTTCAGTGGGTGGTGTACGCTAGAGAATTGAATGAAGAGAGACGTTCTAATAAACCAGTGCACTCTGGGATGAACATTTAAGTTTGGAAACTTTGGAAAGCATGGTACTGAAGAGGGTAATCTTGCCATTTGTTTGATCCTTGAGGTGTTTCTCGACTGGCACGTTTTTGGCAATTTGTTGGATGAATGAGACTGTCACAGGCATAGCAGGAAGTTTATTGATACCCTGCCTGCTAATTTCTGGTAGCATTCCAATTGGGATAACCCCAAAATGTTTCTCCTTCAATTTCCAAGTGGGGGCTGTTGCGTCTGATTTAAGAACCATTTTCCAAGGCTTCTTAACCTTTTGTGACTTGGACTTCTTTGCAGTCTGGTAAAACTCCTCAAAATGATTTTTTTTTTTTTAAGTATAATTAACATATATTGTTACATTAGTTTCAGGTATACAGTATAGTGGTTTAGCAATTATATACATTCCTCTGTGCTCATCAAGATAAGTGTACTCTTAATCCCCTTTATTTCCCTTTCTACTTTTCCCCTCCCCGCTGCAACCACCAGTTCTCTGTATTTAAGAGTCTTTTTGTTTTTGTTTTTGGGTTTTTTGGTTTGTCTCTTTTTTTTCTTTGTTCATTTGTTTCTTAAATTCCACATGAGTGAAATCACATATTATTTGTCTGTGTCTTATTTCACTTAGCTGTATACTAAGTCTGTCAATGGTGTTGCAAAAATGGCAAGATCTCATTCTTTTTTTTATGGCTGAATAATATTCCCGTGTGTGTGTGTGTGTGTGTGTGTGTGTGTGTGTGTACACACACCACATTTTCTCTATTCATTCATCTGTTTATGGACACTTGGGTTGCTTCCATATCTTAGCTATTGGCTTGTAAACAAAGCTGCAGTAAACATAGAGGTGCATGTATCTTTTTAAATTAGTGGTTTTATTTTCTTTGGGTAAATAACCCAGGAGGGGAATTACTGAATCATATGGTAATTCTACTTTTAATTTTTTGAGGAATCTGCGTATGTTTTCCACAGTGACCGCCCCAATTTACATTCACACCAGTGGTGCACAAGGGTTCCTTTTTTCTCCATACTCTCACCAACACTTGTTATTTCTTGTCTTTTTGATTGTAGCCATTCTGATGGATGTAAGGTAATACCTCATTGTGGTTTTGACTGGCATTTCCCTGATGAATAATGATGTTGAGCATCTTTTCATGTGTCTTTGGCCATTTGTAGGTCTTCTTTGGAAAAATGTCTGTTTTGCCAAAAAGAATAAAATACCTAGGAATAAACTTAACCAAGGAGGTAAAAGACCTATACTCTGAAAACTATAAAACAGTGATGAAAGAAATTGAAGATGACACAAACAAATGGAAAGATATTCCATGCTTATGGGTTGAAAGAACCAATATCATTAAAATGTACTACTGAGGTGTCTGGGTGGCTCAGTTGGTTAAGCATCTGACTCTTGATTTCAGCTCAGGTCTTGATCTCAGGGTCATGCGCTCAAGCCCTGTGTTGGGCTCCACAGTGTAAGTGGAGCCTACTTAAAAAAAAAAACAAAAACAAAAAACAAGTTAACACTACCCAAAGCCATGTGCAGATTTAATGCAATCCCTATTAAAATACCAATAGCATTTTTCACAGAACTAGAACAAATAATGCTAACATTTGTATGGAACCAGAAAAACCTTGAATAGCTAAAGAAGTCTTGAGAAAGAACAAAGGTAGAGGCAGCACAATCCCAGCCTTCAAGATATACATACTACAAAGCTGTAGTAATTGAAACAGTATGGTATGGGTATAAAAATAGACACATAGATCAATAGAATAGGATAGAGACCCCAGAAATAAACATGTGCTTACTGTATGTTCAACTAATCTATGACAAAGGAGGCAAGAATATACAGTGGGAAAACTGGACCACTTCCTTACACCATACACAAAAATAAACTCAGAATGGATTCAAGACCTAAATGTGAGACTTAAAACTCCCAGAAGAAAACATAAGCAGTAATTTCTCTGACATGGGCAATAGAAACATTTTTCTAGATATGTCTCCTGAGCCAAGGGAAACAAAAGCAAAAATAAACTATTGGGACTACACCAAAATAAAAAACTTTTGTACAGCTCAGGAGACCATCAACAAAATGAAAAGACAACCTATGGAATGGGAGAAGGTAAGTCCAAATGACATATCCAATAGAGGGTTAGTATCCAAAATATATAAAGAACTTATACAACTCAACACCAAAAAGAATCAGTCAAAAAATGGGCAGAGGGCCTGAACCAGAATGATGTTTTAAATGCATAAAATAAAATCACATAAACCAGTTATATTGAAAGTTATCAAAATATTAAAACAATTTGTAATTTACATGCTTTATTAACACATTGACAGTATCTAGAGTTGAGTCTAATTATCTTAATTTTGAAGTCGTGATAAGTATAAATAATATTTTGACAAGTGAAACCACTGTAATATGACAATGAAATGATCTGTTATTTCTGTTGTATTGCTAGTCCTAGTATTACCGGTACTACTATTTTGCCTTTTGCTGACATTAGTAATTGAAGGAAATGTTAAATTTGGTAGAAGTTAGTGGAATTAAAGAAATGATTATTTTCTCGCCCAAGTTCATGGACCCTTCAGTTCTTTCTTTGGATGTTTTGAGGGTCTGTGACTTAAGGTTCAGAACGCCTCAAGATTTTCTTTGGCCCGAGTGGCAATCCTATTCCTGTGTCATCTTTGTCCCAAATATATATAGTCAGGCTAAAGATTTTATTTCCATTATTATAAAGGAGCTGCTACTATAAACAATATGTTATCTTCATGTTTAAGGCATTTTCTAGGTTTTTTAAATTGAAAAATAATAGAACCAGATGATTTAAAGATAACAACGTACTAGCACAAAATGGTATACATGAAAAGTAAGTGTCCTTCCTTCCTTACAATCCCCAGACACTCCACAGAGGCAGCTATTGTTGTATGTCTATCCTAAAAAACTTCTAAACAAATGCTTTTTACTACATAAAGGCAAATATTTCCTGTATTCATTTTATAAGTAACGTGATCTTAGAGTTCGTTTCTTAATCTAGAGTCATAAAGTCAAGTAATTTTGATTTAAAATTTTTTTTCTTTTAAAATCTCTGAAGAATTGAGAATTGGCAAATTGTAGCTTTCTGGTTGAATTGTTTTAAAGCTTGGATATGAAACCTTAATCTTTTATCCCCATGTGGCAATTTGGCTGTCTGTAAGCCTTGCATTGTGCATAGGACTTTTTTATTTTCTTATATACAAGGTAAATATTTTGAAGTCAGAATAACTATTGATTACGTGGCTTGTGAATGTATTTTTTCTATGAGTTATTTATGGCTTATATAGCAGTTTTGGTCAGAAGAGCTACCGTTTTGAAGAAAGTCTTATTTCTGGTTATCATGTTGGTAAGCTGGATCTTTCATACAGACTGCACTCTCTCAAACTTTCACTGAAGTATGTGTTTATTCATCCAGTAAATATCTCCATGAATACATGGACCATGTATGTACTTTTGTATCTATCGGGTACAGTGAATGACATACGGTAGGTGTTCAGTAAATATTTGCTGATGGAATGAGCAGACACCTGCTGTGTACTTTAGATTACAAAAAGGGATAAGATGTGGTACCTGCCTTCAAGCAGTTTATAGTCCCATAGAAAAGAGTTGTACATGGATGACTGTGTATAAGGTTTAATGTGTTACATAGAAGATAAAAGTGATATTGTGGAAATTTGTGTCGCAAGGGACATGATTTGAACTAGAGTATATTTGAGTTCATGTAATAGCTAATTGAGTATAAGATACTACTGTATTATTTTTTACAAATTAGTTCTGAAGTTATTTCATATGCCAGGAAGCCATGAGTTTTTTTTAGATGCATGTCATTGCTTTTCATGTTGAAAAGTGTGTGATGCCTCACAGAGTTGTTAGAGGGTTGAAGAATTGTGATCTAGTGTAGAGTCACCTTTTAGGATAGGCAAACTTGTGTTAAGAGCAATTCCTGGGGGCGCCTGGGTGGCTCAGTCGGTTAAGCATCTGACTCTTGGTTTTGGCTCAGGTCATGACCTCAGGGTTGTGAGATGGAGCGCCCCAACAGGCTCTGCGCTGAGCGTGGAGCCTACTTAAGATTCTCTCTGTCTCCCCCTCCTTGTCCCCCCTCTCTTAAAAAAAAAAAAAAAAAGCAATTCCTGTTTAAAGAGCTCTGGGAAAAGAAGCTTTGTGATTTGGAGGATGACCTAAAGAAATAGTGTTGCTTCATTATTATACAAGTAATGTGCACATTTTATTTATTTTGGTTTAAAGCACAGAAGACACTTTCCATAAAGTACTTAGATGATTTTCTGTACATTATAGGTGCTTCAGTCAGTAGTGGTTCTTTTTCAGCTTTGTCTGAATGAAATATCAGCTCAGCCATCTTAGAGTTCGTCAGGGCTTTCCGAATACCTCCAAAAGAAATACAAAAGATTTGGGTCAGTGATTCTCAGACTTTGTCATGCATCAGAATCACCTCGGGGGCTTGTTAAAACACTCATCCCTGGGCTCCATTCTGATATTGTAGTTTTTAATGGGTCTGGAATGGGGCCTGGGAATTTGTGTTTTTTAACATGTTCCTCATGCTGCCTGTCCAGTGACCACCCTTTGAAAATACCAATTTAGAAGGGAGAATAGCAGTTCTCATCTTGACCACATAGAATAATAGTCTGGGATGCTTTTGTAAAGTACATGTGTAGACCTTACCCTAGAGTTTGCAATGGAATCACAGTTTATGGGTGATTTTGATTCTAGGTAGAAAAAAGGTTAGTATGTGTGCCCATGTACCCTGCCTGTCCGCCTTGCCAGTTTACTACTCCTGTCAGAGGTATTTCTTTCTGCTCTAATTAGTTCTTTGGCTTTTAAGCTTTTTTTACTGATTCATTGTGTATATATGTAACCGAAATAAAGTGCATCTTGACACAACACACACGCACACAAATAAATATACAGTTGATTTTGTTCCCCCCATAGTTCTGTAAAGTTGCCATGAACAATGAATTAGCGAATACTGAACCATTGCTCCTAAAGGAAATACAGGGTTGGAATCCTGTAAACCTCTGGTCACACCATTTTCATCAACCAAATCAACGCATACTCCTGTTTTATGTATGTTTCTGTTTTAAAGATACTTTATTTAACGTATATTGTTGATTCTTGGCGTTGAACTCAGAGCCAGGAGCACTCTAACTTGTGCCTGAGTGAAGCTTGTCTTAACACACATAGTTTCTCTGTAAGGCGCATCACAGCCTTCTTGGTCTTAGGAACACTAGACAGCACTTCAGCACTACACTTGGGGAGCCTGTAAACAATGACATCAACAAAAAACCACAAAAACGCAAAAAAGTGGCACTAAAGAGAACATTAGAAGTACACTTGTTTACAGTGTGAGAGCTGAAACAAGGAGAGTGTCACCTTGTTTGACCTCAGCTGGGAAGAGATGACTGGAGTGACTCAAATGCAGCTCTGTACATTCTTTGAATGACTGTGAAAATACTGCACATAGTGATTTGGGGGTCACAAATTTTGGAAGTAGGTGAATTTGCAAACACAGAATTTGTGAGTAATGAGGATTGGCTGTACATACGTTTTTCCCCTTTTCATTTCTATTTTGTTAAATGAGCTACTTATTGATTTTATGATTCACTAGAGATTCAACCCACAGTTTGAAAAACACTGTTTGATTCAGCAACATATGTTATATATTATTTACTAGTTATGCAATGATAGGTAGCAAGTGATATTAAACTATATGTATGTAATTTCCTCCCTTTCGAGAATATAGGGTTTAATCTTGAAAATAGGGAGCTGTGGTTTTGGAGGGTACATCCTCGGGTTTGCGTTGTAAAGTATCCCTGATGGCTGGATTGTGGAGGGCATTGCACGGGTGGCAGAAGGTGGTGGTGGCGGCGGCGGCAACAGCAGCAGAGGTGGCGACTAGACACTAGGCTGGTTATAAAGCCAGTGCAACTGGAAATGTGATTTCTAGTTATGTATTTTCAGCAGATTTGTGACAAGATGATTTGGATGCCTTGTGGATTAGGAGATTTCAATTAAGTCTTAATTTTATATCAGGGATTCTTAATTGAAGTCTCTGGTACCTAGATAGACTTAATGGGGTCTGTGAACTTACTGATTTTTTCTTTTAACCACAGTTTTATATATATGTCTCCTGATTACTCCCCTCATTATCAGATTATTAATGAAGTAAATGACCTAGAGGAGGTTAAGAATTACATTTTAGTAGATAATACAGATTACTTTTCTCATTATTAATCCTCATTGCATTTGAATCACAAAGTTCTAGGTTTCCTGAGAATTCTAAGGCATTTAAAAAGCTTTAGACTGAGTTTATACTGTTTTGAAATGCAGACTGTTTACATGGAAACATGTCCCTGAGGAATGTAAATGTATTGAATATAAGAAAAATTCTTTATTTTAAGCACAAAATTAATATTTAGATATTGTTTGCTTGTATTACAGTCGATTTGTGTTTAGAAACAGTGGCATAGGGGCGCCTGAGTGGCTCAGTCGTTTAAGCATCTGCCTTCGGCTCAGGTCATGATCCCAGGGTCCTGGGATCGAGCCCCACATTGGGCTCCCTGCTCAGTGGGAAGCCTGCTTCTCCCTCTCCCACTCCCCCTGTTTGTGTTCCCTCTCTCGCTGTGTCTCTCTCTGTCAAATAAATAAAATATTAAAAAAAAAAAAAAAAGAAACAGTGGCATAATTAAGATTTGCCTGACTTGTTATTTGCTGTTAGGAAGCACAGGAAGGTACTCGTTCTGTAGAGTGGTAAAGCAGTACAGAATGATTATTGGAGATGTGCTCAGCCATTTGAGCATATCTTGAGGTAGCTAGTGTCTCTGGAGATTGGAAAAGCAAAACCCCAAAACATCCACCTTGTTTTATGTTTTTGAAAATACCCACCTCTTCGTTATAACGGTATTGTTTATGCTTATTTGTAAAAAATTCAGAATACACCAAAAAAGTATAAAGAAGAAAATACAGATTGCTTGCAATCCTACCATTCTGAGATATCCATGGTTGACCTTTGGGTGGATGTACTTTCTTCCATGCTTTTCCCCCTCCGTACTTGTATATTTATAGGTACATATATATAGGGGTGTGTGTGTGTGTGAGTGAGAGAGAGAGAGAGAAAGAGAGAAAGATTTGCTTTTTAACCTGTACCTTTCAGATTGAAAAACCTGTGGAAAGACTGACCCAGCCAGAGTCATCTTGGCAATTACTGGATTAGCCCTAGTCACTGTAGCCTGAGAGGTGGCTGGTATAAGAGAACGGCAGTTTGCATTTTAATCATTGGTGTAAAGGGAGTTTGGAAGGAAGGAATAGTGATTCCCCAAAACAAGAGGATTTAAAGCATAAATACAATTGTTTAAAAAATGCTGGTGGGATAGACATTGATTTTAATTTATTGATGCTATAACTAGGTTGTATTCCATTATACATATTTAGGGTAATTTAATCAGTTCCCTTTTGATGAATATTGGTTGTTATGCAGCCAAAGTTTTCAGTTCTTTTTCTTTTTTTTCTTTTTTTTTTTTTTTTAATATTTTTTTATTTATTTGACAGAGAGAGAGAACACAAGCAGGGGGAGTGGGAGAGGGAGAAGCAGGCTTCCCGCCGAGCAGGGAGCCTGAGGTGGGGCTCGATCCCAGGACCCTGGGATCATGACCTGAGCCGAAGGCAGACGCTTAACGACTGAGCCACCCAGGCGCCCCTTCAGTTCTTAATAAAAAAATGCTTCAGTTTTTTTAATTGAAGTTAAGGTGTTTTGCCTTCTCTCTTAGGTTATTAACCTTGTTTTCTTGTAGAACTTTTATAATTTGTTCTAGTTCACATGGCTCTGTAGATCCATTTTTTTTTCATCTAAATGGATGTCCAGTTGTCCAAACATCATTTTCTCAAAAATCTTTTCTTCCTGGTTTGAGATGCCACTTTCATCGTCTTTGAAATTTCTTAGGCATTTGGATTTTTTAATTTCCTATTTTGTTTCATTGTGCAGAAGATTTACTGTTTTAATCATTTCATTGTTTTATCATTATATATTTATAAATTTTAAAAGTTTATGGTGAGGCTAGTTACTTCTCCGATTCCTATTGCTCTCCTTTTTCAGAGTTTTCCTTCTGTTGTTGCTTGTTTATTTTTCCAAATGAACTTTATAATTTTGTCTAACTCAAGGGAAAAAATATTGGAGTTTTTATTGGCATTTACCATACATTTATAAATTAACTTATAGGGAATTGACATCTTTGTGATGTTGACTTCTTATCCAAGAACATGGTTTGTCTTTTCATATGTTGAAGTCTACTTATATTTATTTTTCAGGAGCATTTTTCTTCCATTTGCTTTGCTTTTGGTTAAGCTTGTTTTGGTTAAACTTATTTCTAGGTATTTTACCTACTTGGTTAATATTGTAAATGTCACTTTTTTTCCATTATACTTTATAACTTGTTATAGTTTGTATTTTAAAAACGATTTTTATATGTTAACTTTATATCCTGTGACTTTAAGTTACCTGATTGTACTTGTTTTTGCATTGATTCTCTTGGGTTATTATACAGATACCATATCATTTGGTTATAGAGGTAGTTTACTTTTGCTTTTCCAAGTAGAATGCTTCTAATTGCTTTCCCTTATTTAAAATTTCTGTTGGAGATTACGTCCATTCTGTGTTGAATAGTGAAGATAATAGGCATCTTTGTTTTGTTTCTTACTTTGGTGTGACTGCCTGTAGTGTTTCTCCATTAAATAAGATATAGATTAGCATAGACTGGATTATAGATGTAGAAGACAAAATGGGGGGGGCACCTGGGTGGCTCAATTGGTTGAGCATTTGACTCTTGATTTCAGCCCAGGTCATGATCTCTGACCTGTGTCAGGCTCCATGCTGGGTGTGGAGCCTGCTTTAGATTCTCTCTCTCGCTCTGTGCGCACCCACCCCCCCCACACACATGTGCTTTTTCCCGCCATCTCTCTCTCTCTCAAAATAAATAAATAAATGAAAATTAAAGAAAGAAAACACAGTAGGCATTTACAGTAGAATATAATAAATATATATGTGATTAATAAAAATATATGTAAAATCTCCAGTGTTTCTATAATGAATGAGTCTTGAATATTTTTAAATGCCTTCTTGGAATTTATGGAAATTTTCCCTTCAGATCTGTTCATTATTGATGAATTATAATACCATATCATCCCAGCATTTGTGGAATGAACCCCATTTAGTAATGAAATATTATTATTTTTTTCTTTTTTTTTTTAAAGATTTTATTTATTTGACAGAGACACAGCGAGAGAAGGAACACAAGCAGGGAGAGTGGGAGAGGGAGAAGCAGGCTTCCCGCTGAGCAGGAAGCCCAATGCGGGGCTCGATCCCAGGACCCTGGGATCATGACCCGAGCCGAAGGCAGACACTCAATGACTGAGCCACCCAGGCGCCCCGAAATATTATTCTTTTTAAAAATGTTTTTAGTCTTACTACATTATTTGTAAAAAGACTTAACAGGCTTTGGCCTCTCATTGGCCCAAGGTGGCCACTCCATATCTAAATTTATATCTATTTAAGCAGCCAACTCTGGATGACAGTAGTGGTTCACTCTCATTTCTAACTTTCCTGGAGATGGAATATGATTGGCCTAATTCAGATAAGGTATCTAGCCTGATTCAGTTGACTGTCTTTGGGGTAAGGTGAGATGATTTACCAATTTGGTGGACGGCAACACACCCCTGGGGAGAGAATGGTAGTTGAGAGAGTGGACATCGGTGGGAGTGAGACTGATCCCTCAAAAGGTGTCTAATTGTAATTTTGTATTTTGCCAATACCACGTTTATAGTCATAGTTAGCAAAGTTCCAGGTTTTACTGAACAGAGTAAGATTTCTTAAGTTGTATTCTATTACTGGATCACCACTGGCTTTCTTACCTACTCTACAGGACATATTTTCAGTGGTTACTTGGCGTTAAGCAAGATCTTAAAGGGCCCTCTGAGTCACCTTCCACTGCCACTGCTCACCCCACCCCAAGGGGGAAGCTCTTATTTTTAGTATAGGCATACAGTTGCATATATCCAATTCTGACATTTATTCCAGTGTATGGGTTTTTGTTTTCTGCACACAAAGCAATTCTCTGACACCAGGGGAATGTTCTACAATTCAACTCAATTCTTTTTTTTTTTTTTTTGAAGATTTTATTTATTTATTTGACAGAGCGCAAACGGAGGGAGAGGGAGAAGCAGGCTCCCCTCTGAGCAGGGAGCCAGATACGGGGCTCGATCCCAGGACCCTGGGACCATGACCCGAGCCGAAGGCAGACACTTAACCGACTGAGCCACCCAGGTGCCCCAATTCAACTCAATTCTGACACTATCTGGAGATAGCATCAGATCCCACAAGATAAGGGCTCAATTCTATAAGACTGCTCCCCTCCCCCACCTTCAGATGCCAGTCACAAGTTCAGGTTGTCACCTGTGCATCTGACCAGCTGGTTATAGATTGGAGTATCCAATTACCACCTCCTTGGGTTCAATTAATTTGCTAATAAACTGGCTCACAGAACTCAGAGACACATTTTACTTGATGGTTACTGGTTTATTATAAAAGGATAAAACTCAGGAACAGTCAGGTAAAAGGAAATGCATAGGACAGGGTAAGGGAAATGGGCACGGAGTGTCCATACTCTCTCGAAGCATGCCCCTCTCCCAGCACCTCCATGTATCCATCAGCCTGTAAGCTCTCCGAACCCAGTCCTTTCAGGATTTTTTATGGAGGCTTCATTACATAGGTGTGATTGATTAGATCATTAGCCATTGGTGATTGATCTGCAATCTGTAGCCCTTCTCCTCTCCCCAGAGATTAGGGGGTGGGACTGAAAGTTCCAACCCTCTAAATCACACGATTGGTTCTCCTGGCAACCAGCCTCCATCCTTAGGTGCTTTCCAAAAGTGACATCATAACATAAACTCAGATGTGTTTGAAAGGGATTTGTTAGGAATATCAAGACACACTTACCACTTAGGAAATTCCAAGAGTTTTAGGAGCTCTGTGCCAAGAATGGAGACAAAGACTGAGTATATATTTCTTGTTATCGTAGTATTACATGGAGCTTCAAAAGTTAGAATTTATATACTTATCTAGAGTGACATTATTTGGTTTAGCCAGAAGTTTATATTTGAAAGATATCTTTCTAAAATAGATTTATTGGGGCACCTGGGTGGCTCAGTCGGTTGAGTGTCTGCCTTCAGCTCAGATCATGATCTCAGGGTCCTGGGATCAAGTCCCGAGTCAGGCTCTCTGCTCAGCTAGGGGTCTGCTTCTCCCTCTCCCTCTGTGCCTGGGTGTGCGTGCTCTCTCTCTTAGATAAATAAATAAAATTAAAAAAATAAAATAAAATAGATTTATTGAGGTATACTGTTGAATAAACTGCATGTGCTTGTACAATTTGTTGATGTTTGTATGTATACACCTGTAAAAATGTTATTACTATAGTCAAGATTAATGAACGTATCTGTCACCTCCAAAAGTTGTTTCCTCATGCTCCTTTATAAGCCCCCTGTGCTTCTGCAGGCAAACACTGATCTGCTGTCACTGTACATTAGTGGTTTGCATTTTCTAGGCTTCTTATATAAATGGGGTCATAAAGCATATATCCTTCTTTGGTTTCTTTCACTCAGCATAATTGTTTGAGATTCATACATATTATACCATGTATCAATAATTCATGTCTGTTTATTGCTGAGAATAGTCCATTTTATGGATATACCAGTTTATCCACTCATCCGTTGCTTGGTTTTTGGCTATTACAAATCAAGCTGCTATGAACATTTTTGTACATCTGTTTTCATTTGTTTTGGGTAAATACCTGGGGATGAAATGGCTTGATTGTATGGTGGGTATATTAAAACTGTTTAACTTTTCTAAAAAGCTGTTAAACTATTTTCCAGAGTGATTATACCATAAAGATACCTTTTGTGAGATGCATAGTTGAGAATCTTGCTACTCAAAGTTCGGTCTGTGGATATGGCATTACCTGGGAGTTCGTTAAGATTGCTGAATTTCAAGTCCTGTCCTACACCTCTTGAATCAAGAATGTGCATTTTAAAAAGATCGCTAGGTGGTTCAAATGCACGTTAGAATTTGGGGAGCCCTGGTTTAGAGCAGTAGTCCTCAACCTTCCCCCCCCTTTCTCTAACACCTGAGGGTTTTGATACATTTCTATGAAATTCTCAAATGGGTCTGGGAGATGCTGGATGATTTTAAAAGTCTGATAGATTATATTGATAAATGCAGAGTATTCTGCCCCACCCCCACCCCAATGATTGCTTCCATTATACTGATTTTTACTTATGGCAGTAAAGTGTTCGTCTGTTGCCCATTTCAAATTTGGTAGTTTCCAGAAGAATTGCTTCCCAAGCATTTTTCAAGTATAGAGCTGGCACAGTTTTTTTTTGTGGGTGAGAGATACTCATTTTCTTTTTGTGTAATTTCTTGGATGAGTGAATCCATTTGCTAGCTTTTTTATTTATTTATTTATTTTTTTTAAAGATTTTATTTATTTATTTGAGACAGAGAGAGAAAGCACATGAGAAGGGGGAGGGTCAGAGGGAGAAGCAGGCTCCCTGCCGAGCAGGGAGCCCGATGCGGGACTCGATCCAGGGACTCCAGGATCATGACCTGAGCTGAAGGCAGTCGCTTAACCAACTGAGCCACCCAGGCGCCCCTATTTTTTTAAATGTTCTTATTTTTACTTTGCATAACCAGTGATCTAATTCTTGGTTGTCACATATAGGTGTCTTAAAATTTTCCATAAGAGTTCTCTCTCAGTATTTAATATATGCAAAATAATGTCAGAAGTGACTTTGTTAATCAGTAGATAAGCTAACTGAATATCAAATAATATCTTTTAAAGCCATGTGTCAATGATTTATTTTGCATACTGTTTTGAATTTTCTCTGCTACTCATTTCTGTTGTTGCTTGGATATTTAAGAGCAAGCCAGCCACTGATGTTACTGTCACCTTCTTAAACTTAGTGTTGATGTTGAAGGCCATGGTCTTAATCAGCATTAGGAAATTCTCAATTTAAAACAAGGTTTCAGAAAACCAACAATTAGATAATAAAAGATTAAACATTTGTTACTTTATGAAGTGGAACTAATTAGTGTTATATAACTTATAATTGAGTTGTTTTCCATAAGTTGATTTGTAAGTCAGGTATTTTAGAATTATAATGGGTATGATAAAATGTTTCTATACAGTAAGATTGCCTTCACTTTTACATTTCTGCTTAAGATACCAGTTACTCCAGCCATTAAAGTCCTCTCACTCCCTTTTCTTTTTCATATCCCTACAGGCAGTTAAGATAGAGAAGCTGTGGGTGATTCAGTTCTTATTCATTGAAAATTTAACACAGCTGTTTTTCAGAAGAGAAAAATCTTTACTGTGTTACTAAATTCTAAAAGGAATTTATTGCATATGGGCACTTATCTGTTTAGTTGATAAATGTCTTTAAATTTAGTTTTATAGAAAAAAGCAGAACCTTAGTAATGTGACTTTATTGATTTTTTTTTTAAAGCTAAAGCTGATGTATTTCTTTGGGAGGCAAAATTAATGAAATACATACAATGTTACTTACAAAGGCAGTATTTAGAATATTAGAGGAATGGATGGGTAGCATGGTGAGAGCAGATATCCCTGTCTTCCTAATTTTGAGAGAGAAGCATTTCACTTAAGTATGATGTGATTTTTGGTTTGGGTAGATCCCCTTTATCAGATTGAAGAAACTCCTTTCTGTATTTTTAGTTTTCTGAGAATTTTTAGAAAGGATGTTGGGTTTTGTAAATGTTTTTTCTGTGTATAGAAATGATCATGGCATTTAAAAAAATTAATATGGTGAATTATATTGATTTTGAAACCAATGTTACATTCCTGGGATAAACCCCATTTGGTTATGTTTTATTCTTTTAACGTGTTGTTGGATTCTGTTTGCTAAATTTTTATTTAGGAAGATTGTATCTATGTTCACAAGGGATATTTGTAGTTTTCTTCTTCTGTAATGTCTTTTTCTGGTTTTGGTATCAGAGTAATACTGGCTTCATAGAATGAGTTGGGAAGTATTCCTTCCACTTCAGTATTACGGAAAAATTTGTGTAGAGTTTGTTGTATTATTTCCCCCTCGGATATTTTGTAGAATTCACCAATGAAGCCATCTGTCCCTAGAGTTTTGTATGAAGGATTTTTGACTGTAGTTCGGTTTCTGTATTAGAGGGTCATTCATGTTATCTATTTCTTCCTGAGTGAGCTTTGGTGAAAGTTTGTTTCTTTCAAGGAATTTGTCCTTTTCACTTAAATGACAAGCTTATTGATAGGAGGTTCATAATACTCTCTAAGATGATGTCTCCTCTCTTGTTCCTGACATTGGTCATTTGTGTCTTCCCACTTTTTTCCTCATCAGTCTGGCTAGGAGCTTATCAATTCTATTGATTTTGTTAAAGAATTAATGTTTGGTTTCATTGATTTTTTTTTTTCTCTGTTGATTTTGTTTCAGTTTCATTGATTTCCACTTTGATCTTGATCATTTCCTTTCTTCTGCTTACTTGGATTTAATTTGCTCTTTTTCTAGCTTATTAGGGTAGAATGTAAGGTCATTGATTTGAGACCTTTATTTTAATATAGGTATTGAGTGCAATACATTCCTTCATAAGTGCTGTTTTAGCAGTATTTTGCAACTTTTTGTTTAAACTTTCATTCACTTTAAGATACTTTCTAGTTTCTCTTTTGATTTCTTCTTTGACCCTGGGGTTATTTAGAAATGTGTTACTTAGTTTCTAATTATTTAGTGGTTTCACAGATATCTTTCTGTTACGAATTTCTTTTTTTTTTTCCTGTTATAAGTTTCTAACTTCATTCCATTGTTGTCTAAGAACATATGGTTTGAATTTTTGTAAACTTTTTTTGAAATTGTAATACGCTTTTCAGAATATGTTCTGTCTTGGTAAATGATTCCTGTGAACATGGAAAAAAGGTGTGTGCTGCCTTTGTTGGGTGGAGCATTCTGTAAAAGTCAGGTTAAGTTAGCTGGTAGTGTTACAGTTTGCAGTATCTTTGCTGATTTTCTGTCTAGTCGTTCTATCTATTATTGAGAATATGGTATTAAAACCTCTGTAACTGTGGGTTTGTCTATTTACCCTTGAAGGTTTGTTTCATGTTTTTATTGGGTGCATAAATGAGTAGGGTTGTTATGTCATTTTGACCGATTCATCTCTTTAAGCATAATGAAATAATTTTTTTTAACGTTTATTATTTTTAGTCATCTCTACACCCAAACTCATGACCCTGACTTAGATCAAGAGCTGTATGCTCTTCCAACTAAGTCAGCCAGGTGCCCCAATGAAATAAACTTCTTAATCCCTGGTGATATTCTTTGTTCTGAAATCTGTGTTGCATGCTAATATGGTCATACAAAGTCTCTCTGACTAGTGTTAGCATTGTATATCTTTTTTTTTTTTTTTTTTTTTACTTATAACCTATTTATATCTTTGTATTCAAAGTGTGTTTCTTCAGGGGCGCCTGGGTGGCTCAGTCGTTAAGTGTCTGCCTTAGGCTCAGGTCATGGTCCTGGGGTCCTGGGATCAAGCCCCACATCAGGCTCCTTGCTTGGCGGGAACCATGCTCCTCCCTCTCCCACTCCCACCTGCTTGTGTTCCCTCTCTCGCTATGTCTCTCTCTGTTAAAGTAAATAAAATCTTTAAAAAACAAAGTGTGTTTCTTCATATTCAAGCTGCTTTTCAAAGGCAGCTTATAATAGGGTCTTAACTTGTTTTTATCTAGTCTCACAATCTCTGTCTTAATAGGGTGTTGACATCATTTACATTTAACATGATTTTCTAATGAAGATTTTACACTTTTAGAACAGTTTTGGGTTCACAGCAAAATTGAGGGGAACGTACAGAGATTTCCCATATATTCCCTGTCCTCACACATGCATAGCCTCCCCCATCATCAGCATTCCCCACCAGAGTGTTAAAATTCATGAACCTATATTGACAAATCATAATCACCCAAAGTCCATAGTTTACATTAGCATTCTGTGGATTTGAACAAATGTATGACATGTTATCTATCATTATGGTATGTATGATACACAGAGTGTTTTCAATGCCCTAAAAATCGTCTGTGCTCCACCTCTTTATCACTACCCCCCAACCCTCCATAGCTACTGATTTTTTTACTGTCTCCATTGTTTTGTATTTTCCAAAACATCATTTAGTTGGAATCATACAGTATGTAGCCTTTGAGATTGGCTTCTTTCACTTAGTAGTATGCATTTAAGGTTCCTCCATGTCTTTTCATGGCTTGATAGCTCATTTCTTTTTAGCATCGCATAATATATTCTGTTGTCTGGATGTGCCACTGTTTATCCATTCACCAACTTAAGGACATCTTAATTCTTTTAAGTTTTGATAATTATGAATAAAGCTGCTGTAAATATCCATAGGCAGATTTCTGTGTGGTCACAGATTTTCAGTTCCTTTGCATAAGTATCAAGGACACAATCGTTGGAGTATATGGTAAGAGAATGTTTAATTTGGTGAGAAACTGCCAAACTGTCTTCTAAAGTGACTGTACCATTTTGCATTACCAGCAGTAGTGAATGAGAATTCCTGTTGCTCTACATCCTCGCCAACATTTAATGTTGTCAGTGTTCTGAATTTTGGCCATTTTAATAGATGTGCAGTGGTATCTCCTTTTAATTTGCTTTTCCCTCATGATATACGACGTGAAGCATTTTTTATGTTTATGTGCCATGTGTATATCTTTCTTGGTGAAGTATCTGTTAAGGCTTGGCCCAATTTTTAAATCAGATTGCTTCTTGTTGTTGAGTTTTAAGAGTTCTTTGCATAGTTTGGATAACAGTCCTTTATCAGATTTTTTTCCTCAGTCTGTGGCTTATCTTTTCTTTTTTTTTTTTGACATTGAGTGGTTTTTACCCACAGAACAGAAGTTTTTAATTTTGTTGAAGTCTAATTTATCAATTTCTTTCATGGCCAGTGCCTTTGGTGTTGTATTTATTTATTTATTTATTTATTATTTTTATTTTTAAGATTTTATTTATTTATTTGACAGAGAGAGACAGCTAGAGAGGGAACACAAGCAGGGGGAGTGGGAGAGGGAGAAGCAGGCTTCCCGCCGAGCAGGGAGCTGGATGCGGGGCTTGATCCCAGGATCCTGGGATCATGACCTGAGCTGAAGGCAGACGCTTAACGACTGAGCCACCCAGGCGCCCCCTGGTGTTGTATTTAAAAAGTCATTGCCATACCCAAGGTCATCTAGATTTTCTTCTATGTTGCCTTATAGGAATCTTGGCATTTTACATTTAGGTCTGTGATCCCTTTTGTATTAATTTTTGTGAAGGTGTAAGATCTGTGTTTGGATTTATTATTTTGCATGTGGATGTCCAGTTTTTCCAGCACCATTTGTTGAAGACTTAAAAAAAAAAAAGATTGATTTTAGAGAGAAGGGGGGGTGGGGGGAGGGCAGGGGGAGAGACCTAAGCAGACTCTGTGCTGAGTGCAGAGCCCAAGACGGACTCAGTTGGACTATCCTGAGATCATGACCTGAGCCGAAACCAAGAGTCAGATGCTTAACTGACTATGCCACCCAGGCGCCCCTTGTTGAAAACTTTTTACTGAGTTTTCTTATCCATGAACATAAAATATCTATTTATGTAGTTCTTCTCTGATTTCGTTTGTCAGAATTTTGTGGTTTTCCCTCATAGATATTGTACAGACGTGTTAGATTTACACCTGAGTATTTCATTTTGGGAGATGTTTAGGTAAACAATATTGTGTTTTTAGTTTCAAATTCTACTTGTTTGTTGTTGGTATATAGGAAAGTGGTTTACTTTTGTATATTAATCTTGAATCCTGCAGCCCTGTTATAATCACTTACTAGTTTGAGGAGTATTTTGTCATTTCCTTCATATTTTCTACATAGATGATCATAATATCTGTAAAGACAGTTTTATGTCTTAATTCCCTATCTGTATACCTTTCATTTCCTTTTCTTGTCTTATTTCACTAGCTAGAACTTCCAGTATGATGTTGAAACAAAGTGATGAGGGGACATTCTTGCTTTGTAACTTAGTGGGAAAGCTTCAAGTTTCCCACCATTAACTATGATGTTAGCTATAGAATTTTTGTAGATAGTCTTTGTCTAATTGAGGAAGTTCCCCTGTATTCCTAGTTCACTGAGATTTAATATGATTTTTGATATGGTTAGGTTTCACTCTGTCATCTTATCATTTCCCCTTCCTCCCTTCTTTCCTTCCTGTCTTTTTTAGTAGGTTCTGTGCCCAATGTGCAGCTTGAACTTAACAACCCCTAAATCAAGAGTTGCATGCTCTCCCGACTGAGGAAGCCAGGCGCCCCTAAAAAGTATTGAACACTTAATGGATTTGTGTGTCATCTTTGTGCAGGGGCCATGCTAATCTTCTCTGTATTATTCCAATTTTAGTATATGTGCTGCCAAAGCAAGCACTATTTTCTGTTTCTTCTGTTGGTTTTCTTTCTCTCTTACTCTGCCTTCTTTGGAATTATTTTTTTATTCCATTTTATCTGTTTTTGGCTTATTTGCTGTAACTTTTTTTTTTTAATTATTGTTTTATTTTAAGTGATTGATAGGGGACATGGTCATCAAAGAGGTCTGACTTACTTCCCAGATAACGTCTGGAAACATTTTTGATTTTCATACTGCGAGGGCTGGGGGTGTTACCATCATCTCATAGGTAGAAGTCAGGGATGGTGCTAAACATCTTCCAGTGCACAGACCTCCCACAAAAAGGCTAACCTTGCCCAGAATGTCAGTAGTGCCAAGGTTAATAAATTCTGATTAGGGGTTTATAATATGCAGATCTTCCTTGACTTACAATGAGCTTATGTCCCACTAAAGTCATTGCAAGTTGAATATGTCATAAGTCAAAATGTCTTTAATGTACCTAACCTACTGAACATCATGGCTTAGCCTAACCTACTTTTAAACGTACTCAGAACACTTATATTAGCCTCGAGTTGGGCGAAGTCATCTAGCAAAAAGTCTTTTACAGTAAAGTTTTGAATATTTCATGTAATTTATTGAGTACTATGCTGAAAATGAACAACAAAATGGTTGTATGGGTACAGAATGGTTGTAAACGTATGGGTTGTTTACCCTCATGATTATGTGGTGGCCTGCGAGCTGCAGCTCACTGCTACTGCTCAGCATCACAAGAGGGCATTGTACCACATGTTGCCAGCCCAGGAAAAGATGAAGATTCAAATTTTGAAGTATGGTTTCTACTGAGTGCGTATCATTTTCAAACCATTGTAAAGTGAAAAAATCGTAGGTTGGATCGTCATAACTTAGGGACTAGCTGTATGTCTTTAGTTTATCACAGTCTGTCTTTAAGTGATACCACTTATGTACAGTGTAAGAACCTTATGATAGTGTATTTCCATTTATCCTTGCCTGGACCTTATGGTATTGTTTCCATATATTTTACACTTGTAACAAACCCTGTAACACTTTATTATTTTTATTTAAATAGCCAATTCTTTTTCAAATACTTTTAAATGATAAGAGAAAGATGGAGGTAGTTATCTTCATAATGATTATTACTCCTTCTTATCAGTTTGTTTTATATCCGGACTTCCATCAGGTATCATTTTCCTTCTTTCCAAAGGATTTTTGTTAACATTTCTTGTAGTGTGGGTTTGCTGGTGATTAATACTTGAGCTTTTGCATGTCTAAAAATGTTATTTCCCCAATTTTTTGTGTGGTGAAGCACATAACAAATTTATCCTTTTAATAATTTATAAACGTAAATTACAGTATTAACTATTTGGGCATTATTGTATAACAGATCGCTAATGTCACTTTTGTTTTTGAAAATATTTTTGTTGGATATAGAATTCTAGCTTGACAGTTTTTTCTTCCAGTATTTGAACAGTGGTGCTCCAGTCTTCTCAGTTGCATTATTATTTTTTTTTTTTAAGATTTATTTATTTGAGAGAGAGTGCATACGAGTGGGGACGGGGGGGGCAGGGTAGAGGGAGAAGCAGACTCGATCCCGATATGGGGCTCCATCCTAGGTCCCCAAGATCATGACGTGACTGAAGGCAGATGCTTAACAGGTTGAGCCATCCAGGCACTCCCACTTGCATTGTTTCTGATGAGAAATTCAGTGTCATCCTTTGTTCCTCTGTGTGTAGCATGTCTTTTTTTCCAGCCTAGTTGGTGGAAACAGGTGCTCTTCTTGGCCCTGACAGGCACTTTTCCTTCTAATTCTGTGCGATAGTTCTTTCTCCAATGCTACGTAGTTTATTCACAGACTTGTGCTGAGCATTGCAGAGAACTCTCTGTAGATCTCCTGGGCTCTCTCTGTAATGCCTTCCTTTTTGGTACTCTGTCTCTGAACTTTAGGTGCCTTCATCTTCTTAGACTCTTGTTTCTGTCTCTTCAACTCATGAAGTCTTTTAAGCTCTGTCTTAGTTCACTTTCATCCTCCACAGCATAGGGACTTTTCCAGGATAGTAAGCTGAGGCAATTGTAGGACTGTTTGTTTTTTGTTTTGGTTTGTTTTAAAGATTTTATTTATTTATTTGACAGAGACACAACGAGAGAGGGAACACAAGCAGGGGGAGTGGGAGAGGGAGAGGCAGGCCCACTGCTGAGCAGGGAGCCCGATGTGGGCCTCAATCCCAGGATCCTGGGATCATGACCTGAGCCGAAGGCAGACGCTTAACGACTGAGCCACCCAGATGCCCCTGTTTTGTTTTACTTCTTTTAAGTATCATTGTCCTTCATTGCCTATTGTCCGGTGTCTGGAAAGCCATTGTTTCAACTCTCATCAGATTTTTTTTTTTTTTTGCTTCTGGTAGAAGGGTGAATTCATTTCCTGTTACTTCACCTTTTTTTTTTGCAATTTATTTTAAAGTTTTATTTATTTGAGAGAGAGAGTGTGCATGTGCACAAGTAGGGGGAGTAGCAGAGGGAGAGGGCGAGGGAGAAGCAGGCTCCTCGCTGAGCAGGGAGCTTGATGCAGGGCTCAATCCCAGGACCCTGGGATCATGACCTGAGCCAAAGGCCAGACACTTACCCGGCTGAGCCACCCAGGCGCCCCTGCAATTTTTTTTTGGTAATAAAATTCATGTAATACAATTCACCATATTAAAGTGTGCAGTTCAATGGCCTTTACTATATTTAGTGTTGTACATCATAACTATCTTGTTCCAGAACACTTCCATCACCCTAAAAAGAAATCCCATACCCATTAGTCACTTTCCATCCTATGACCCCTACCACTCCCCAACAACCACTAATACACTTTCTTTCTCTGTGGGTTTACCTATATCTGGACATTTCCTGTAAATGGAGTCATACAATATGTGGCCTTTTGTATCTGATGACTTTCACATTGTATAATGTTTTAAAGGTTCATGCATTTTGTAGTATTTCATTCTTTTTTATGGCTGAATAATGTTCCACTGTGTGTATGTCATCTTTGTTGGAGTGGAAGTCAGCTGCTGAATCCTTTTAACTATTTTTTCTCCCATGTAGTCCATATTTGGCCTCTCCAGGCGATTCTAATACGCTGCTGGGACTGAGAATGAGATTTAGAAAGTTAGTACTAGAAGAGAAGTAGCATTAGAATAGGATAAGGATTTATCTAGAGTCTTTTTTTATTTTGTCTTCCTCCATCTCTTCTTTCTTTAGGTTATGGAAGGAATACCAGATCAGTAGTTTTAAAGATTGATACTGGTTGCTTTTTGTAATATGTACTATTTGAGGAAATTGTAGAAAATGTAGAGGAGAAAATAGAGACCACCTATAATTTCACTAGTTAATACTTTGGCACATTTTTTACCAGCTTTTTTTTTTTAATTCTACGTTTATTCATGCTATCATCTTAACATTCTGTTTACCTTACTATATTTGGGATTAACTTAAGTATGTGATTTTGTTTCCTGCTTTTTCTACTTAATGCATAAATATTTTCAGATGTCATTATTTTTCAAGAAGTCTTACATGGCGGTGTATTTAAAGCTTAGAAACATCTTATCAAACTGTTTTCCAGATTATACCAATTTACACTTTAACACATTCACTAGCACTCATTCTTGAAAGTGTCTGTTTTACTCATCACAATTTCACCAGCATTGTAAATATTGTCTTGCCGGCATGTTTTGCTTAAATTAACTTTTTGTTTCATCATGTTATTTTTCCTTCTTCTTCTTCTTTTTTTTTTTAAGTAGGCTCCATGCCCAGTATGGGGCTTGAATTCATGACCCTGAGATCAAGAGTGGCATGTTCTATCAACTGAGCCAGCCAGGCGCCCCTTTTCTTCATTTTAAAACTCAACTTTATGGAAGTGTAATTTACATACAGTATAAAGCATTTATTTTACGTGTGGTTCTTTGTTTTAATAAACAAATGTACCTGTATGACCACCATTCCAAACAATAAGAACATTTTCATTGCCCACAAAAGTCCCCTTTAACCCGTTTGCAGTCATATCCTCTACCCCCATTTCAGTCAGCTAATGATCTGATTCTGATCACTATATATTAGTTTTCTCTGTTTTCACATGTCATATAAAGGGAACCATAACAGTACGTAGCCACTTGCATCTGGTTATTTCTCAGTATACTTTTTTTTGCGGACTTTAAAAATAATTTTTATTATTGAAGTATAGTTGACACACAGTGTTCTATTAGTTTCAGGTGCACAACATAGTGATTCCACAATCCCATACATTACTCAGTATGCAACATGGTAAGTGTAGTCACCAAACAATGTTATTACAATATTATCATATTCCCCACACTGTACTTTTCATCTCTGTGACTTATTTTATAACTGGAAGTTTGTACCTCGAATCCCTTTCACCTAGTTTGCCCATCCCCCAGCTCCCTCCCCTAAAGTGGACTCATTTTTTAAAATTTTTTATTTTATTTAAATTCAGTTAATTAATACATAGTGTATTTTTAGTTTCAGAGGTAGAGTTCAGTGATTCATCCATTGCACACAACACCCAGCGCTTATCACATCTCGTGCCCTCCTTAATGCTCATCACCCAGTTATCCCATCCCCCACCCCTCTCCCCTCCAGCAACCCTGCTTCCTACAGTTAAGAGTCTCTTAAGGTTTATCTCCCTCTCTGATTTCGTCCCATTCAGTTTTTCCCTCCCTTCCCCCATGATCCTCCGTTTCGTTTCCTAAATTCCACATATGAGTGAAATTGTATGATAATGGGCTTTCTGTGATTGACTTATTTCGATTAGCATAATATCTTCTAGTTCCATCCATGTCGTTGCAGATGGTAAGTTTTCAGCTTTTTGATGGCTGAGTAATATTCCAGCGTGTGTGTGTGTGTGTGTGTGTGTGTGTGTGTGTGTGTGTGTACATGTACACACACACATCACATCTTCTTTATCCGTTCATCTGTTGATGGACAGCTGGACTTTCCAGTTTGGCTGTTGTGGACATTGCTGCTATAAACATTGGGGTGCAGGTACCCCTTTGGATCACTATGTTTGTATCTTTTGGGTAAATCCCTAGTAGTGCAATTGCTGGGTTGTGGGGAGCTCTATTTTTAACTTTTTGAGGAACCTCCATACTGTTTTTCTAGAGTGGCTGCAACAGCTTGCATTCCCATCAGCAGTGTAAGAGGGTTCCCCTTTCTCCTCAGTATACTTTTGAGGTATATCATTGTTCTGCATATCATCAGTTTGACCCCTCTTCTTCTTTTTTTTTTTTTAACTGAGTAGTATTCCAATGAATGAATCTATCCACTTTGTCTATTTACCTGTTGATGTACATTTATATTGTTTCCAATTTTTGGCTATTGTAAGTAAAATAACAGTTAACATCCATGTGCAAGTTGTTTGTGGACATGCATTTTACTTCTTGGGTACATATTTAGTAGGATTGCTGGGTCATGTGTTACGCATGTATTTTTTTAAAACTATTTGAGAGAGAGTGCGCACTTGTGAGAGAGCACGCGTGGGGATGGGGCAGAGGGAGAGAGAATCTCAAGCAGACTCCTTGCTGAGCAGGGAGCCCAACTTGGGGCTCCATCTCAAGATCCTGAGATCATGACCTGAGCCAAAATCAAGAGTTGGGTGCTTAACCAACTGACTGAGCCCACCCAGGTGCCCCATAATAAGCATGTATTTACTTTATAAGAAACTGCCCAGTAGTTTTCCAAAGAGGTGATATCATTTGGCACTCCCACCAACAGTTGGTGGTGTCAGTTTCTTAATTTAGTCATTTTGTGAGTGTGTAGTCAAAACTTTCTGTGGGTTTATTTTGCATTTTCCTGATATAGAGTCGTTGAGCATCTTTTCAAGTGCTTATTGGTTATTGTATTTTCTTTTGTGAAGTGTCTGTTTAAATCTTTGACTCATTTTGTTAAAAAAAATTGGGTTGGTTTATTATTATTGAGATATAAGGGTTCTTTATATATTCTGCATAGAAGGGCTCTCACATATGTATTGTGAACATTTTTCTCAGTCTGGCATGTCTTTTCATTTTCTAAAGTATGTGTTTTGAATAGCATAATTTTTGAATTTTCAGGAAGCCTAGTTTATCAGTTCTTTCATTTATAATCTGTGCATTTTGTGTCCTAAGAAATCTTTGCCAAACCCAGGGTCACTAAAATTTTTCTCCTATATTTTCTTATGGATATTTTTATAAGTTTAGGCTTTATTTTTAGGTCTGTGGTCTATTTTGAGTTAGTTTTTATATAAAGAGTGAGGTAAGAGCATAGGCTTATTTTTTCCCAAACTCCTGTTGAGACCATTTGTGGAAAAGTCTATCCTTACCCTCATTTAATTCCCTCATTAATTGGCACCTTTGTCTAAAATTCATTATCTTTATGGTTTCTGTTGCTTTACATGTTCTTATGCTAGTGCCACTGTTGATTAATTTTAGCTTTATGATTTATAATTTAGTTTGTAATCAGATTGTTTATGTCCTTCAAATTTACTTTTTCAAGTTATTTTGGCTATTTTTCTTTGACCTTTCTAAATGAATTTTAGGATCAACTTGTCCATTTCTGTTTTTTAAAAAAAACCCTTATTGGGGTTTTGATTGGAATTTATTAGAAATTTAGATAATTTGGAGGAAAACTTACCCAAGTAAGTGTTTTTTGGAACAGTATTGAGCCTTCCAATCCCTGAACATGTTAATTTCCATTTATGTTGCTATGCAAGTTTCACACATAATTTGTTAAGCCTGTCTCTTAAGTATTTAGTAGTTTTGATGCTGTTGTAAATGACACTGCTTTTTATTTTCATTTTTTAGTTGCCGTCATATGGAAATACAATTGTTTTGTTTGTTTCTTTAAAGATTTTATTTAATATTGACTTGTGACTTTGTTAAATTCACTTTCGTTCTAGGAGCTCTGTTGAGATTCCCTAGCATTTTTTTCCCTACATGAGCATATCATGTACAAATAATTTTGGTCTTCTTTCCCAGTCTTCATGCCTGTATTTGTTTTTCTTCCCTCATTGTACTGACTAGAATCTTAGGTGAAATGTGGGCTAGAAGTGGTAATAGGCTTCCTTGGCTTGAATTTCATCTCAGGAGGAAAGCATTCAGTCTTTGACCATAAGTATGGTGGTTAGATATAGGTTTTCCATGGGTGCCTGCTCTTTATCAGCTTGGGGACATTTCTTTCAGGGTATTTTATGTTATAATGGGTGTTGAAGAAAGGGTTTTAATTGTCAAAATTCCTAAATATTTTTTATCCTGTTCTTAAAATTCCACTATTTTGAATATTGCACCTCTGTGATATGTTTTAATAAGAACAAGAAACTTTTATCTCTTAGAATGTGCCATGAACTACTTACTGTATCATCACAATTCTTTGAAGTATATGTTATCTAATTTTTACACATGAGCTTCAAATCATTATTTTCCAAGGGAACTTAAAATTTCTTTGTTTTCTGTTCTCTTCATTGTGGATATATGAATATTCATTTCTAATAATTAAGGTTTATTTGTTGTTTCTCCTTGTGTACTATTTTGGTTTCTCCCCACATCCTTGTTGATTTTAATTATTTTTAGAGAATGTTAAACCATTAACATGGTTTTAAAATTCAGAACCATACAAAAGAGATAATGCTCAGAGAATTGTCTCTTTCTTTATCCATTCTACTCCATTCATAATACCGTACTTTTTGTAATTCTTAACTGATAAATGATCACGTTTATCGAACTTGCTTGTGTGTTTGAGAAGAAGGAACATTGGGTGTAAAGTTTTGTATGTAGCTATAAGATCTGCCTTACTAAATTAGGTCCGTGCTTAGGTTCATACTTGTTCTTTGTCCACTTGCCTTATGCTGAGAGTGGTGTGTTAAAGTTAGTTAATACTATTAGTGTATCTTTATCAGTCCTTACATATACTGTAGCTTTTGCTTTATAAAAAGGTTGCTGTGTTATTTGATGCATAGATATTCTTAAATATGTATAGGATATCCAAAACTTATAGAGACAGACATTCATGAATGATATGCAGAAACTAAAAGCCTTTATTGTGAATTGTGGTTTTTGGGTCATGCTTAATGCTCTTTGACTTGAACTTTACTTGTCTGATAATTGGGATCTGCTTGTCTTTCTTACTGTCTTCCATTACCTGATAAACTTCCATCTATTCCTTTAATTTTCTTTTTCTGAACCACATTTTTTTTTTTTTTTTGGTGTGTTTCTTGTACACAGCATATAGTTGAGTCTTGGGTTATGAGACAAGTTGAAATAAGTCCGTTGATATTTATTGATATGACTGAATGTATTTGATTTCAGTTCTTTTATAATATTTAATAATTTTTTGTATTGTTAAATTGTCTATGCTTCTTTTTTTGCTCTTTTTAAAAACGATTTATTTATTTTAGAGAGAGCATGTAAGTGGGGGGGAGGAGCAGAGGGAAAAGAAGAGAGAATCCTCAAGCAGACTCCTTGCTGTGAGTGCAGAGCCCAAATGGGGTTCAATCCCAGGACCCCAAGATCATGAGCTCAAATCAAGAGTCGGCCACTTAAACAGCTGAGCCACCCAGGCGCCCCTCTCTTTTTGCTCTTATTTAAAAAGATTGTATTTTGTATTTAAGAAGGTTTGTATTTTTTTTCTTCTCCCATTTTTAGTTGCATTATTTCCACTTTGCGTGCAGATGTTTGTACATTAGTCTTTCATCCTTTTCCCATCTTTGAGAGATTTGTGTGTGTGAAAGTAAAATTTTACTACTAAACTAAAAGTTTACCAGTTATCTCTTGGTTGGATGAAGAGAGAGAGAGAGAGAGAGGGAGTGTGTGTGTGTGTATACACATAAAATTTTACTAGAGTTTATGAGTTATATCTTGGTTGGATGAAGCCAAGGTGAAGATGGACTGTAGTATCCAGTATGTAGCCAGTATTCACTTGTGGCTTTTGAGTACTTGAAATATGGCTAGTCTGAATTTAGATGTTCCATACAGGTAAAATACACACTAGATTTTGTAGACTTGTTACGGGAGAAAAAAATGTAAAGTATCTCCATATATTTTTGTATTGATTGTGTGTTGAAATGATAACATTGTAGATGTGTATATTGACTTAAATAAAACATATTATTAAAACTAATTTAACCTGTTCTTTTTTAAGTGTGCGGCTACTAGAAAATTTAAATATATGGCTCACATGTGTGGCTTGCATTATATTTCTGTTGAACAGTGCTCGTCTAGTAGATTTGTTCAAAGTCCCCTATAGAATTCCGTGAGTTCCTTCTGTAACCTTGATACTTGAAGAACAGCTTAGCTGCATATAAAATCCTTGGTTCATACTTTTCATTCATTGAGGTTTCTCAAAATATTGCTTCATTGATATGTTGCGCTATGTTGTTTTTGAAGTCTGATTTTAGTTTGATTTTTTTTTTTGCTTTTTGACTTACTGTAATAATGTATTTATAATAATTAGTACTATTATTTTACTATTATTGTTTATTTGGAGTCTTTGACAGTTTTTTCATTATTTTTGAAATAGTTTTATTCAAAAATGTGTCAGAATTGGTTGTTGTTTTGGATTACTTTTGCCAGGTACTTAATAAGCTTTTTGTTTATTGTTGTGTGAAGAACTCATAACCTAAAGTTTGCCGTCTGAACTGTTTTTAAGTCTATAATACAATAGTGTTAACTGTATGTACAGTGTTATGCAACAGATACGTGGCACTTTTTCATCTTGGAAAATCGCAGTTATACCCATTGAACAACAGCTTCTTTTTTCCTCCTCTCCTAGTCCCTAGCAACCACCGTTCTACTTGCTATTTTTAAGAATTTGACTACTTTAGGGGCGCCTGGTTGGCTCAGTCAGTAGAGCATGAGACTCTTGATCTCGCAGTTGTGAGTTCAAGCCCCACGTTGGGTGTACAGATTACGTAAAAGTAAAACCTTTAAAAAAGGAAAGAATTTGACTTTAGGTAACACGTAAGTGAAATGATACAGGATTTGTCTTTTTGTGACCAGGACTAGCTTATTTCACTTAGCATAATGTTCTCAAGGTTCATCCATGTTATAGCATGTGTCAGAATTGCCTTCCTTTTAAGGCTAATACTCCATTATATGTATATACCACATTTTGTTTATCCCTTCATCTGTCAGTAAACATTTGGATTCCTTCCACCACTGGCTATTGTGAATAACATTGCAGTGAACATGGATATGCAAATATCTCTTCTAAATCCTGTTGTCAGTTCTTTTGGATATACACATAAAAGTGGGATTCCAGATCCTATGGTAGTTCTGTTACTAAGTGTTACAGTCCATGAACATTTTTGGAGAACTTTTAAGAGTTACTCTCAGCAATTTTCAAGTATATAGTATAGTATTTTTAACTGTAGCCACCATGCTGTACATTACATGCCCAGAACTTACTAAAATTGTAACTGGAAGTTTGTACCTTTTGACTACCTTCACCCACTCCCCCCCCCCACCCCCTTGTAGTATTTGTCTGATCCTGGTATCAGGGTAATACTGGTCTTGTTAAATGAATTTGGAAGTTTTTCCTTCTCAATTATTTGGTAAGAGCTTGACATATACGGAACACTCCACCCAATAACAGCAGAATACGTATTTTTCTAAAGCACACACAGAACATTCTCCAAGATAGATCAAATTAGGCCACAAAACAACTCTTATCAAAATCAAGAAGGATGAAATCATACCAAGTATATTTTCCAACCACAATGGAATAAAACTAGAAATCAACAGCAAAGGAAAACTGGAAAAGTCACAAATATGTGGAAACTGAACAACACACTTCTGAACAATCAGGGGATCAAGAAAGAAATCACAAGGGAATTTAGAAAATACTGAGACAAATGAAAACACAGTATAACAGTCTTTTTTAAACTGATAACTCAGTTGCATAGAAAAGTTCAAATTGTTTGCATCTCTTGTTTTTATGCTATTAATGTCACAAATTAAATCTTTTTACATTTTGTGTCATTAACATAGTTTTGTATTTAATACTTTTTTTAAAGGATTTTATTTATTTGAGAGAGAGTGAGAAAGAGAGAGCACAAGAGGGGGGAGGGTCAGAGGGAGAAGCAGATTCCCCACTGAGTAGGGAGCCTGATGCAGACTTGATCCTGGGACTCCAGGATCATGACTTGAGCAGAAGGCAGCTGCTTAACCAACTGAGCCACCCAGGCACCCTTAATACTTACTCTTATGCTTTTATCTTTTAAGTTCTATACCAGAATCATAAGTGACCTATGCACCACCATTACAGTATCTCAAGATTCTGCATTTGTCTATATGTGTACCCTTACCAGAGTTTTATGTTTTTGAATGTTTTTGTGTTATTGTCTAGTGTCTTTCTGTTTCCACTTGAAGGGACTCCTTTTAGCAATTCTTATAAGACAGGTCTAGTAGAGATGAATTCCCTCATTTTTTGTTTATATGGGTAGGTCTCTATCATTTGTCCTTTGTCATTTTTGAAGGACAGTTTTTCCAGATAGAGTATCTTGGTTGGCAGTTTTTTTCTTCCAGTGCTTTGAATTTATCAGCCCACTCCTTTCTGGCTTGTAATATTTCTGATGAGAAATTGTTGATAATTTTATGGGTGTTCCCTTGTACATGATGGTTTGCTTTTCCCTTGCTCAAGCCTTCAAGATTCTGTCTTTGTCTTTGACTTTTGACAGTTTGATTACAGTGTGTCTTAGTGTGGGCTTCTTTGAGTTCATCTTTGTTGATGTTATTTGAGCTTTTTGAATTTGGATGTCCGTTTCTTTCCTCTGATTTGATTTTCAGTCATTGTTTTTTTCAAACAAGTTCTCTGCTCCTTTCTCTTTTCTCTTTTTGGGGCTTCCATAATGTTTATATTGGTCTGTCAGTAGAGTCATATAAATCTCTTAGGCTTTCTTCATTTCTTTCCACCTTTTTTGTTCCTCTGACTAAATAATTTCAAATGATTTCTCTTTGAGTTCACTAATTCTTTCCTCTGCTTGATGAAATATGCTGTTGAATCCCTCTGGTGGATTTTTCAATTTGGTTACTGTAATCTTCAGCTCCAGAATTTGTTTGGTTCTTTTTGATATTTCCTATCTCTTCATTGCTATTCTCATTTTGTTCATGCATCAGGTTCCATGATTTCATTTAGCTGCCTATTTGTGTTTTTTTGTAGCACATTGAGCTTTATTAATTATTTTAAACTTTGTTGTCAAATAATTCACACATCTCCATTTCTTTAGGGTCTTCTTTGGAAGATTTGTTCTTTGATTGAATATATTTCCCTGTTTCTTCATGCACCTTGTTATTTTTTGCTGTAATTTGTGCATTTTATTATGTTATTTTTTTAACTTTTTTTTTTTAAGATTTTATTTTGAGAGAGAGAGAGAAAGTGAGAGCATGCATGCACCAGAGGGAGTGAGCATGAGTTAGGGGGAAGAGTAGAGGCAGAGGGATAAGCAGGCTCCCTGCTGAGCAGGGAGCCCCAGTGTGGGGCCTGATCCCAGGATGCTGGGATCATGACCTGAGCCAAAGGCAGATGCTTAATCGACTGAGCCACCCAGGCACCCCGTGCATTTTATTTTTTTACTTTAACTATTTTTTTAAGTTTATTTATTGATTTACTTTTATTTTATTTTTTATTTTTGTAATCTCTACACCCAAGGGGGGGCTTGAACCCACGACTCCCAAGATCGAGTCACTCTTCCGACTGAGCTAGCTAGGTGCCCCTAATTTATGCATTTTTCAAAAACAGTCACCCCTCCCATTGTTCTGTGAATTGGCTTCATACCGGGAAGACCTTTTCCAGTCAGCCCAGGCAGGGAATCTGGAAGCCTCTCAAACATTTTCTGGAGATGCATCTTCTCTGGGCATGTGCACATAATTTCCTTAATTGAGTATTGTTAGTTTTTCAGAAGTTTGTAATTTTTTGCTCCCTCTGGTGTCTCTCTGCAGTACTATAACTTCTTTGGTGCATCAGCAATATTCTGAGTTCTCTCCTGTTCTCTACAGTTCCCCCAGGCATTCAAAGAATGCTGGCTGGTTCAGTCAGCCCTCTGAGTTAGCTGAGACAGAAGTTAGTCCCTTGGGCAGTTTCCCAAAAAGCTGGAATGTTGGATGTACATTCTACTTTTCTCTTTTCTTCCCAAGAGAGAAGCTGTGAGAAGAGTGTTTTCTTTTGACTGCACTGAGCATTGTCAGATTGTGCCTGTGGTGGTGAGGATTTTTGTATGTCATCTTGCTCCCTTGTGAGCTTTTTTTGATATGTATATTCAGATCTGTTATTTCCAGACGTTTTGGGGGTTTGTTGTTTTGAATATTCTGTTGCATTGTTTTGTTTTTCTTCTTCAGGGACTCCAATTATATGAATGTCATACCTTCTTTGTTTTACATCTTACTGTCTTCCTTACTCGTTTTACTTTCTTTATCTCATTTTCATTCTCTTGGTCATTTGACAACCTTTATGTAACAATTTTTTGTTTGAGTATATTTTGCACTTGGCTCCTAGTAACTTCAGTCTTCATCTCTGAGATAATTGTTTTCTTTTTTTCCTGAGTTAGCTCTTTTCATTTTTTTCCTCCTTCTCTGATCTTAGTTTTTGAATTTCTGATTCAAAGATATTTTTCATATCTCTAAATGCTTCTTTGGGGCATATTTAATTAAGTTCGTTCGGTGCATTTTTCTTGAACTTTTTTTCTATTCCTCTCTCCTGCAGAGTGGAGAGAGTTTCTCATTACAGGTATAGTTGAATCTTTTTAAAATTTTAATAATAATAGATTTCTAGGTTTTCTTCTGTAGGTTAAGGGTGGTTCACAATTTTATTAGTTCTATGGTGCCCTCTTCTGTCTGTGTAGAATGATCTACTTTGGAGGAATAGGCAAAGAAGTACTTGTCTCACTTTAGCTGTTTCTAACTAGTGTTTCAAAATCCCCATTATCGTGTTTTCTATAGGACAAATGGGCTCAGTTTTTATCTTTTCCTTCTCTGCAAGGACTCAAAACTTCATCTTTTGATTTTGATCTCCCAGAATTTTGCAACACTGTTTTGGGCTGATGGCTCATCTCTCATTCTCTTTGTTATCGTGGCTTTATAAGTTTCTTAGTCCTTTATTGGTAAATTTACTATTGTAGGGTAGTGAAGTAGATAAATGTAGGCATTTAGTCTGCTATCTTTAACTGGGGGTTTTGCATGTGAATTTTTAAAATACCAATGAAGAATCTTTGATTTTCTTTCTTTCCTTTTTTAATGCAGCCGATCTCAATTGATAGATTTTTTTTTTTTTTAAAGATTTTATTTATTTATTTGACAGAGACACAGCGAGAGAGGGAACACAAGATGGGGGAGTGGGAGAGGGAGAAGCAGGCTTCCCACAGAGCAGGGAGCCCGATGCGGGGCTTGATCCCAGGACCCTGGGATCATGACCTGAGCCGAAGGCAGACGCTTAATGACTGAGCCACCCAGGCGCCCTCAGTTGATAGATTCTGGTACACAACAAGTTGGGGCATGAGGTTGGCAAGATGGAAAAGAGTCATACAAACAAGGATTCAAATTTTAGCACTGCTGATTTCTACCAGTGTGGCCATAGAGCCTTAGTTTACTCTTCCCCAAAAGAAAAAAAAAAAAATTCTGGCCTGCATTTTGTAGGATAGTGCTTGGTACTTATTATATATGACTAAAAGCCATGAGTTATTTAGTTCCTTTTAGTTTGCTTTTAACAGTTTATCATTTACTACTAGGAAAAACAGAAGGCACAAAGAATGTAAATATCTAGGAAAATACAAAAATGTTTAGGTATAATACATAAGTTTCAAAAGGATATTTCAGAATGTCAAAGTCATAAGAAGTGACTTTGTGTATTTTGGTGGTGAGTCCCTTCATTTAAGATGCAAAACTTTTATACCACTTTTTAAACTTAGGAAAGTAATATAGATTTATTACAGAAAATTTGGAAAATATGGGAGAGCAGAAACACAGAAGAATATAAGGCCCACCTAAAAAATATTTTGTGGTGTATTCTATTCTGTATTTTAGTCTATTTTCTCTACACACATACTCATTTCTATTTATACATGTTATATTTGTACATCTAAACTAGCACCCATCCACCTGTCTCTTGCCTCAAAGTATCCTAGCATCTTTTCAGGTTAGTAGAGGTCTGCATCATGTTGGTTTTTACTACTATCCAAGAGTTCCGTTTTATATCTGTAACATAATTTTATATAACTAATTCTCTGTTGCCATTTAGACTTTATGGGTTTTTTTTTTCGTGTTATAAACAATGCCTGATAAGCATTTTATTTAGTCATTGTTGCCCCTTTGTATTTTGCCTTTGTTGAATTTCCTAAGTGGAGTTGGTAGGTCAAAAGAATGCCTTCTTAATGGAAAAGAAAGCAAGTAGCCCTTTTAAAAACCAAGTAACCTCACCAATGCATAATGCAGCATGTAACAAGGAATCACCATTATTCCTGCCAACCCTTTGCCCCAATAAAGACAAATGAAAACTCTGGTTGGTACCTACTTCCAGGACTTTGTAATGTTTGTCACTGGCTATGGTTATTGTATGAAACACAGGCCTCTAGAAGCTCTATTGTTGTTGGTTTTTTCTGAGTTTTTAGGTTGAGAGTCTGTCTGATAATATGGGGAAGGAAATGATAGCTGAGAATTTATTTTTAGAGCTAAATTTGGTCTGTAAATTAAAATGGGGGAGTGTGTCATGATCTGGCTCCTTAATTTCTGGCTGCAGCTCTGTCATCTGCCAGCTGTGTTAACAAGAAGAGAGTCATCTATGATCTATTTTTAAATTTCCTCACATGTAAAATTAAAATAATATTAAATCTTCATCTATTAAAGATGTATTTCAATAATTGGATAGTACCTAAAAATGTTTTGTACTTAGGAGAAAGTCCATTATATATCAAAATAATCTCTTCAAATCAAAAATGTGCTACCAGTTAGCTCAGTTTCCTGTCATCACCCATGTTTCTAGATTATTAGCATTACAAGAACATGGTTTTTTATTTTTTTATTTTTTAAAGATTTAATTTTTTGAGAGAGAGAGCACAAGTGGAGGGAAGGGACAGAGGAAGAGGGAAAGCAGACTCCTTATTGAGCAGGGAGCCTGATACGGGCATGGATCCCAGGACCCTGGGTTCATGACCTGAACTGAAGGCAGATGCTTAACCAGCTGAGCCACCCAAGTGCCCCAGGACTTTTACTTTTTATTTATTTTTTTTTTCTAAATTTTACTTTATTATGTTAATCACCATACATTACATCATTAGTTTTTGATGTAGTGTTCCATGATTCATTGTTTGCGTATAACACCCAGTGCTCCATTCAGTATGTACCCTCTTTAATGCCCATCACCAGGCTAACCCATCCCCCCACCCGCTTTCCCTCTAGAACCCTCATTTTGTTTCTCAGAGTCCATAGTCTCTCATGGTTCGTCTCCCCCTCTGATTTCCCCCCTTTCATTTTTCCCTTCCTACTATCTTCTTTTTTTTTTTTAAACATATAATGTATTATTTGTTTCAGAGGTATAGGTCTGTGATTCATCAGTCTTACACAATTCACAGCACTGTATGGAAAGCTTGCAGGGAACAAAAGACAACCAGGTTTTTTATTTTTAACAGCCCATTCTAGTAAAGATGGAATAGTCAGAGAACATTCAAGTCAGAGTCCTGAAATTTGACTCATGTATTTATACCATAACTAAGAGGAAATCATTTGTTTTTTGTTTCTTTTTTTAAAGATTTTATTTATTTTTGACAGAGCAGGGAAAGCAGCAGGCAGAGGGAGAGGGAGAAGCAAGCTCCCCGCTCAGCAGGGAGCCCGATGTGGGGCTTGATCCCAGGACCCTGGGACCATGACCCGAGCCGAAGGCAGACACTTAACCGTCTGAGCCACGCAGGCGCCCCAAATCATTTGTTTCTTGAGTCTCATATATGATGTAGTATAATATCTATCCTTGTCCCCAAATTTGAGGGGTTAATAAGCTTTTGATTGTAGATGTACTTTGAGAACTATAAAACGTTATAAAAATACAAAGTGGCGTTTCATATTGCATCACTTTATTTGACCGGGAGAGGTGAAATATCAGCAAGGTAATAGGAAAATATAGACTTACATAATGCTAGAAATTGCTCTTTCCAGAGCCAGGCTTTCCTAATTCCTTGATGCTGTTTGTGGGTGTGTTTGATCCTCTCACAATTGTTTAGTTAACTCAAAAGTTTTTTTACTGAAGGCTCTTACTAAATTGATAGTAATATTTGTATGGGGAAGTGTATTTAGTGCTCCAACTTGGGATCTTATCCTATGAAGAAAAACATTTCTTCTGGTATTGAAAGTGGAAAAACTCAAATCTAAGCTAGCACCCACCCACTATCTCAGTTGGTTGCCTTTTATTGAATGTCTCTGAGCTTTTGTCTATTTTGGACATTTTGTTTTCTCTGCCTGGATTCTTTCTTCTTTTCTTTTCTTTTTTTTTTTTTTTTGTCTTTTGCCTTGTTAAATCTAAATCTCTATCGATCCTGAAAGTTTTAAAGATTTTTTTATTTATTTGAGAGAGAGTGAACGATCACAGAGGGAGAGGGAGAAGCAGACTCGCTGCTGAGTGGAGAGCCTGATGTGTGGCTCGATCCCAGGACCTTGAAATCATGACCTGAGCCGAAGGCAGACGCTCAACCGACTGAGCCACCTAGGTGCCCCAATCCTGAAAGATTTAGTTTCGATGTTACTTTCTTTGGATATCTTTCTCTATCCTCCTTAGACAGTGGTTTGACTAATTGAGAAGAGACATGCTTATCAAGCCCAAACATGATTGCATACTTAGATATCTCTCTTCTACTAGCTAAGTTCCTTAATAGCAGAGTCTCTCACTCACTCTTAGTATCTGGTGTCTACTAGGTGCTCTGAAATGTATTGAAAGAATGACTGATAAATTCTTAGCCAGTACTCTTTTTTATCTTTTAGATAAAGAAATCACAGAAGACCTCTCTGATAAGATGAGACTTGAAGGAATTTTCAAAAGCAGTCCTTTTGGATATTTAGGAACCTGAAGGAAAGGCAGTGTGGCTACAATAAAGGATGGGTAGGGAGAGGTAGAAGATAAGGTCAGAGAGAAATAAGGCCTTATAAGTCAGTGATAATTTTAATCTTTAATCTGAGTATGAAGGGGATCTGTTGGGGAGTGACATGACCTAATTTGCCTTCTACAAAGTAAAACTACTTTGTTGAGCATGGTCCCTTGTGGGTCAAGGGAGAAAGTAGGTATTAAGTGATGAAGACAATGAAAGTTACTAGAATCAGGATGTATTATTTTATAGGAACTTTTGTTTAACCTGAGCTTAAAAATATTTCTTGCTGTGATAGTAATATAGTCTGTTGAACATAATTTTTTCTTTTTTTGAGTTATTCAGTATTTTATACTGTTGCAGTTTCAGGTTTGTACTTACAGAAGATAATTAAAACCTGTGACACAAATCTTTTCCTGTCATTCGCATATTTTCCCATATTCTAGTATTGGTGACAAACACCTCTGTTAATTTAGCAAACAAGGAATCAATTTTCTTTTAATTGAGATGTTAAATTCTAGTTTGTGAATATGTGTATAATCTTTAAAGAAAATTCTACTTAATAAAATTATAAACATCTAAGGTGATATTAGGATGAGCACAAGTATTAAGAGATGTCAGTGGCAATGTTTTCTATAGTTCTATGGCAAAGAAACCTTATAATTCTTAAGTCACCTTGCAGTTACTAAACAAAGTAAATTTTAAATAGAATTATGCATTGAATTAATATTATTAAAAAGACTTATGTTGCCTATTTTATGTTTTCCAGGAACATCACTTACAGCGAGCTATTTCAGCACAGCAAGTGTTTAGAGAAAAAAAAGAGAGCATGGTCATTCCAGTTCCTGAGGCAGAGAGCAACGTCAACTATTACAATCGCTTGTACAAAGGAGAGTTTAAACAGCCAAAACAGTTCATTCATATTCAACGTAAGTTTGTTGATTCATTGTTTTCTGTATGTAATTTAAATTTATCAACCAGTGAAGATCCTTTCTCTCTTTTATGCCCAAAGAGATTTTAATTTTTTAGTGCAATTACATTAATTCATAGAAATGTAAAACATTAAGGAATAAAATCTCTCTGCTTAACATCTGAACTTGGAAATCATTTTGAGTATTAGTTGCATTTGGAACATTTGATATTTAGTACAGAATTTTGTGTAGCACTTACACCTTATTATTATACATCTAAAAGTTCGTGGATTACTGTACTCAAATTTAAGATTTATTTTTAAAGGCCTAGTGGCTATAATGCTGATTAGGGGTGAATCTTCAGAAAGTTTTTAGAATTAGATTATACCCCTCTGCTTTCATCTAATTTTTATAAAGTTCTATTTCTGCCTCCTTGATACTCTTTATTTTTCTCCCCATTGTTATATTTAATCACGATATCTTGCCTTAAAACTATTTCAGTAATTTCTTACTATATTTACTACTCCTCCATCGCCTTTCCTTACCCTCTTCTAATGTATCTTCTCCACAAAGTCCACTGGCACCAGAGTGGTCTTAGAGTGTCAGTCTGATCTAATTATTCCCTGGCTTAAAATCATACTATTCTTTATTGTCTACAGTAGGGGTTTTCAGGGGATGGTTCAAACACATGCTGATGTTTTGGTATCTTGTCTGATTGTGTAAGAAAAAGTCTTGTGTAGCTTGTTAAAATAGAGATTCCGGGGCTCTGCTTTAGGCCTACCTGTCTGAGGTATGTGGCCTGGTAATAAAAAAGTTCCCCAGGTAATTATGAAACCTCTCCAGATTTAAGACTATAAGATCGACTGTTTTCCATCAGTTCTGAGATGCACATTTTTTTATCGATCATTTTTGAAATGAGATTGCATATTAAATTGTTGTTGTCCTGGATTCAGGTCTAGTTTATTTAAAGAAAACCTGCATTTGTTTCTGCCAGGCATGTAGGGACACTTCAACAGGAGACCACTTTAAAGTCTTTGCTGTTTATTTTGTTTGTTTTTAGACCACACTGGTAGCTTTAGTTCAGGCTGCAGACCCTAGAGTTCAGTTCTCATGGGGAGAATTTTCCCTCCTCCTTTCACCTAAGGGCAAGTTGAGAAATGGAAGTTCCTTGCTGTACCTTTTTGCATAGCTGGTTTAATTCTTTACCTTACACTGAGGTTGTTGCCACTTGTTAGTGTATCTTTGTGCAGGAGTATTCTATTAAACTTTATAATAGACTCCAGCAGAAAGCTTTTTTTTTTTCTTCTTATAGTACATAAAGTCATGGTTCACCTTTTAACTGATGGCAGTTTAGATTTGACAGAATTCAGTAATAGCCAAATTCTCTAGTTTGAATACAAGAGTCTGATTTTTTTTCCCTGTCTACTCCATTAACCTCATTTCCTGTTGTTCTTCCCCTCACTCTCTTTACCATAGGAACTAATGTAAAATTACTCCCATTTGCCTGGTTGTTTCATGTTTCACACTTCCTTGCACATGCTATTCAAGTCATCTTTCCCCTCCTGTGACTCATTTAAGACCTGACTCCCCTAAGAAGCTTACCCTGACTTTTCTCATTTGAAACACCTCTGTGTTTTACTCATCTCAGTATCTTCGTACATACCTCTATTAGAGGACTCATCATACTTCATTGCAATTATTTGTAACCATTCTTTCTCTCCTTTTAAACTAGGAGCTCCTGGGGCAGGGACAATGTTTTATTTTCTCTTTGTATCTTTAGAGTAAAGTGCATGGCTTATAGATACACAATAAATAGTATGTTTGTTGACTGAATCATTTTTAAATGGCTTTTTAAAAGGCTCTTAGGTATCAGAACCATTTTCCAGAGACTCTTCTCTGAAGCATTCAAGAGAAATATGATGCAGAAATTGTTTATGTGATTTGTTTCCTCTGTATTCTTGGACTTTGACCCCTTTAGCTTGTTGAATTTGCCTTACCTTTGTATTGGGAAGGAGATAGCTGTTCATATTCATAATAGGAATTATAAGGATTTTTCAAGCCAAAGTATGTGTTTGTTGTTGTTTTGTATTTTAGTAACAGTGTAGCTGGACATCAGGACCATATGTAAAAACCATCCTAGAAAACCAAGAATGAAGAAATTGGGTGTAGCCTATCTGGTTTAGGCCCATTAGATACAATAAATATGAATCTTGGGTTGGCTTTTAAATTTCACTTCATTCTATTACCATAGAAGATGGAATAAAAATAATAGAACATTATTTTAACTTTCATTTTTTTCTTTTAGTCTGTTAACATATGTATTCTACATACTATATACAATATCCTCCTGCACATACAAATTTTTATTGTTTTTTCTATGTACATTTTAAATTTCTTAAATTTGAATATAGTCTGTGATTGTCATTTTCAGTGCCTATTAATCCTATCAAATTGATACTCCACAATTTGCTTACCACTGTGCCTATTACTGGCCTTAAACTTGTCTGTACTAAAATTTAAATTCATGTTATCATTGAGATTTTTTTTTTCAAGCAAGAGATTTTTTTCTAAAGTTTATTTATTTATTTTTAGTAATCTCTACACCCAGTGTGGGGCTTGAACTCACAAACCCGTGATCAAGAGTCGCATGCTCTTCCGACTGAGCCAGCGAGGCATCCCTCAAGGAAGGGTTTTTAAACATTTTTTGACATAACTTCTTTCTGTGTCCTTAAGTGTAAAGAATTCCAGAAAATATTGCTCTGGCTTTTTCATTTTGTTCTTTACGTGATAGATTTGAAAATATCCCCCATTTGCTTGGTTAGAAAAAGACATTGTACAATTGCCACAGTAGGGTGGCTAACTTCACATTGTTTGCCTGGGCTTTTGGCAGAAGCTTCTTTATTGGTCCACACTGCCACTAATGTGATTATTATCCATTTAGAGTTGTTCAAAGAGTCTCTTGTCTATCAGATAAAATTTTAGTGTTGAATTTTAAGGCCCTTCTTTGTGCCTATCCAGCCACAGTTCCCTGTGGGTTCTTCACTAGGACACCAACCATACTGAAATGAGCTGTTGGAAGTGAAGGTCTGTTTCTTTCTCTAGATGGTAAGCTTCTTAGCAGAATTTTACCTCATTCACCATACAGTCCCAGAATGCAGCCTCAATACAATTTTTTTTTCCAATTCCTCTAACCCTTTGCACTTTCAGCTACAAAATAATGAGCTCCTTACAACACTCTGATATATGCTATCTTTTCTCACAACCTTCACGCCTTTGCATACCCCTTTACTTCAGTCCTCCACTTGTTAAAATACAACTTGTTCTCTATGTCTTGTCTCCAGGATTACATTTAGCAGCCTTCTCTAAGCAAACTGTTTATCTCAAGCCCTCCTGTGTCATGTGCACACCCTCACTGTGGCATTAACCACCTTCAGTTGTGATTGTTTGCCCTATGTTGTTTCACTAGGCTATAACAGTAATTAAGAACAGGGACATTTTTTTCCTTTTAATTTCACTGCCCAGTAGTACCTAGCGTATGGTTAGGTATGCAATTTAATATTTGCTGAATAAATAAATGAGTGAATGAATGGGTATTGAAGATAAAAGTATACACACCATGGCATTTTTGAGACATTGATCTTGTAGGACTCAAAATTGTACACAGAACCAAATATAACAATGAAATTATTGGTATGTACAGTGAAATTGAGGACCTGTGTAGATCCAAGTTGGAAATGAAAAGTGAGCTCTGTTATTTTCAACAATGTCATTTTAGGACAAGAAAGAGTTGGGAGTGGAATGATTCCGGTCTTGGTATGGATGGGAGAACATTGTGCCTTCCTGTCTCTTTCAGTGCTATTTCTCCATAGTCATCCGTATTGGTAGTCTGAGGAACTTCTTTAGTCAGAACACACTGGGGTATTCTTTCCAGGTTGGAAGCATCTTGGAGGCATATAGTCTTTGATGACCTAAGATACTCAAACTGTACCTCATTTGGCTAATTCTGCATACTGGTCAGTTGGATGACACATGCATAAGATGCTGTTTCCATTTTACTTACTGTTACAACAAATTTACTTTGGGTACCTCACCCCAGATGTTGTAATTCCTTCCTTCCTTTTGGAATTTAAGAATTTCATCAAATTGAGAACCCAAACTTTTCTCCTCGAGGAGATGACTTTGTTTACATTGTAATAAGTTCTTTATTTTGACCTTCCATTACCCCTTTTATTTAATATGGTAAAATTTTGCTGTTAACATTAAGTATCTCAGAATTTTAGAACATGAAGGAACTTGAGATACTGTTTCAGTATTGTTTCATAAGTGTTCTGAAGCTAATTTGTGTCTAGTTTTGAACTCAGCTAAATAGTTCTTGAAAATAGGACTCCTTATGTTGTTTTGAAAGGAAAGGTCTCTTCCTTGTCTCACTGCATTACACCTACAAATACAGATCAGTAGACCCTCTCACCTGCTTCTTGGCTGAAAGAAAGGAGAGTTCAGGAGGACGGAATAGGTGGGAAGTAGCACCTCCTTGTTACCTGCCAGGCAGGGAGAGGAACTTACTGAAAGGAGATTGACTTCTGCTATTTGTATCTGCAGCAAAGATAATAAAGCCCTGGGAAAGTGCCAGTCTTTGCATTATGCTGGTATGCACTTCAGTACATGTGAGGGTGGCTTCTCAGTCTCATAAAGCTGACCATTGTCAAGTCAACATTGGGAAAAGAGGAAAAATTCCACTTATTCAATGTAAAATGGACCTGTATATTCCACTAGGTTTTCAGCAGGAGTGAGATAGATGCTGGCCTAACATCTAACTTCAGTCTCATTATCCTTGCAGTGCCCTTTGCTGTTCTTATTAACAAAAATGATGATAATTGACCCTTTACCCTGGTGGGACAAACATGTTTGATTGGTAAGAGTTGGAAAAGATCCCAAATGAAGAGCATTGCTTTGTTTATACAGTAGAACTCTTGGTGAAAAGGATGCATTCTAGGAACATCACTTTTTGTAAAAATGTTACTAGGTGTGTATTAAGCAGTTAAATTGAGCACAGATGTTGTGAAATGAATCACACATTTAAATATTAGAAAAAAACAATCCTATGAGTACAGAAGGAGAGTGTATCAGGTTTGTGGAGAACACATTCCAGGTGAAGCTAGATCCCACGTTGGGGTGATTTGGAGGCACGGTAACAGGAATAGTGAGCCAGACTAGACCCTAAGGGCAACCCACATTCAGGTCAACTGTCTGTAAGGATCTCTGTTCTCAGGATTATGCTGAGCCTCCTATTCTTGGGTAAAGCTGTGAGTGTGGGTGTGAAGGCTGAAATGGTAGAGCAGTACCTGGGTAGTTACTAATGCAGGAAGGAGGAAACCCAAAACTCAGAGTATTAAAGTAATGCCAGGTGTTTTGGGAAAAAGCAAAATAATCATTTGGTAGTCTGGCTAGAGAGATGAAAAAGAAGTCATAGTACAAAGAGAGTGCCTTTGGGGCCTTTATGCATTTATTTATGCCCACTATTAAAAAATTTAAAAATTGGGGTGCCTGAGTAAAATACAGCATCACAAATTAAAGACCATGGCTAAAGAAATTCAAGAGAAAACAAAGACACTACAGTAAGAGGTAAGTTTGATGCATAATAGTGCATATTTTAGGCATGATGTAATTAATAGACAAAAGCAAAAAAGTAAGACTGGTTTTAAGGTGCTGCATATTTCAGTGCATGTTTCCTGGCACTGAAGCATTTAGAACTCTCCTCCGGGGCCACACAAAGATGATAACATGATGTAACCCAGCACACCTGATTTTGTTATTAGGAGTTACCAGAAATAGGCTTTCAGCATATTCACCTAGCAGCTAACATTTCCTTGGAAGATTCTTCAGTGACACCACACTGCCCTGAGAGTTGGCACCTTTAGCATTTTGTGTGTCTCCCTGTCTACCATAAAAGACTAAATTTCCTTCTCATCTTATCCCCATAATACAACTTAATGGGCTGCCTACCTATAAAAATATTTTCTTATATGCTTATTTCCTGACAGTTTTAATAGAAGACTAAACTTTCTTTCCACAGTTATGGGTAAAGAGCATAGTAAAATAGCATTTACTGATTGCCATGCCCAGGTCCTTTTAGTGTTTCACATGTATTAAGTCGGTTATGCCTTAAAGGAACCTTATAAGGCAGCTAGTGTTTTTATCCCCCCTTTAAAAAAATATTACATAAAGAGCCCAAAGTAATACAGCTAGCAAGTAGAAGAGTCAGAATTTGAACCAGGCCCTCTGGCTCCAGAGTGTACCTATTTAACTCTGATATACTGTTTTTCAGTCATGGCTCATCATTCTAAGATGCAAATACTGATACACACTATAAACAAATACAGTTCTATTCAGATGTGGTTGATGATAGAATCAACAATGGGAGTAAAGGATTCCTTTTTTCATTTGTTTTGTGTGTGTGTGATGGATAAATTGCAGGATAGAGGATAGGTTGTCTGCTGATAGAAAAGGAAATCCTGGATGTGAAAGGCAGATACAAACACCTGTTATGACACTTTTCTGGTTTGGCCTGGCAGGGTTGATTGATGAATGGAAGAGCACTGTGCATGGGGATGAAGGAGATGCCAGGAAGAGAGAAAAGCTTGAAGGAAAGGGAACCGTGAGAGTAATATAAACAAGTAATAAAAGCGCATTTTACAGTTTTGCTTAGGGTAGTGAGGAGCTCTGAAGACAATCCTGCAATTTTCATGGAGGGAGGTCCAAGTTGGGAAAGGGCTGTGTGGCAGTTACTGATTTTAACCTCCAGCTAAACGCTGTGGTGGGCAAACAATAAAATTTGCTTTGGGTGGAATGAATTGGACTTCATAGGACCTTGGTCAAGTGGGCTTTATTTTTTCTATCTGTTTAAGAAAAAATCAGAGTTACTAGTACTTCTCATGGTTGTTCAGAAGAGGCTAAAATGGAAAATAGAAGTGATGTAAAAGATGAAAGAATAAAAACAACCTCCTTGATGATGTTACCTTTTAAATAACCCAAGATAATATTTTAGTGGTTAAAATAATTTTTTCTCACATTCTTCAGTAGTTAATAAAATAATCAGAGTTGTAGGAATATAAGAACCCCCCCCCCACCCCTGTGGTGGTTAAATAAATCCTCCCTTTTCACCCTAAATTGGACCTTGTTCAAAAATACTTGCTTCTCATCCCTGGCTTAAGAATCTCTTTTGTGGGGCACCTGGGTAGCTCAGTAGGTTAAGCATCCATTCTTAGTTTAGGCTCAGGTCATGGGATCAAGCCCCACATCTGGCCTCAGTACTCAGCAGGGAGTCTGCTTGGGATTTTCTCCCTGGCCCTCTGCCCCACCCCTGCTCATGCTTGCATCCTCTCTCTGAAAGAAATCTTTCTTTCGTTCTTTTTTTTTTTTTTTTAAAGATTTTATTTATTTGAGAGCATGAGTGGGGAGGGGGCAGAGGGAGAAGGAGAAGCAGAACCCCCACTAAGCAGGGAGCCCACATAGGGCTCGATCCCAGGACCCCGGGTTCATGACTCCAGCCAAAGGCAGATGCTTAACCAACTGAGCCACCCAGGCACCCACCCCTCTCTTGAAATAAACCTTTTTTTTTTTTTTTTTTTAAAGAAGAATCTCCTTTGTTTCTCTGATAGAAACTAAGGGAATAGAATGGGGGTTTGATAAGTTGAGGTTTACTTTCTATAATAAAAAATAAAATGTTAATTGCAGAAAAGAGTAATAATCCCAGGACACCTTGCTGGCTCAGTCAGTAGAGCGTGTGAGTCTTGATCTTGGGGTAGTGACTTTGAGCCCCACAGTGGGTATGGAGATTACTTTAAAAAAAAAAAAGAAAAGGAAGAAGAATCCCATGTTGCAGAGATAAGCAACAGAGATAAAAATCTTTTCTTCCCTTTTTTCCAAATTTGTCTTTTATTATGTGTGTGTATATACGTATGTGTTTGTGGGTTTTGCTTTTTTACTTACTACTAATAAGCATTTTTCCAAGTCATTAACTAGCTTTAATAATTTTCAAAGCTATATAATATTACAAGGAATTTGTTTTGTGTCCTTCAGTAGTCAGCAGGAACCCATAAGAAAGCAAGCCAGTACTGAAGGTTTTTGTTTACACCTTTTTTTAAAAGATTTTTTTTATTTATTTGAAAGAGAGACAGAGCATGAGCAAGGGGGAGGAGGCAGAGGGAGAGGAAAAGTGGAGTGGGGACCCCAGGAACCCCAGATCATGACCTGAGCCAAGGCCGATGCTTAACCGCTTAACCAATTGAGCCACCCAGGCACCCCTACTTACACTTTAATTAGCAAGGAGTTTTAGACCCAGATTATTTGTGGTTTTGTTATTAGTAAAATATGAATTTGTGTGTTTAAATATTAGGAAATTAGTAATTTCATTAGTAAAATATAATTTTCATTTCAAGGAGAAACGATTTTAGGTTTTAAAAAGAGTAATAGTTATTATAATTTTTTCAAAAGCTAGTGTGCAGCGAACTCTTTTTAGATAAAACCTGATTTACTTCAGGTGGTGCATTGCATTCAGTTGTCACGTCTCTTCAAGCTAGTCATACTAAGGCTTTTTGTGCTCTTACCACTGACATTTTTGAGTACAGGCCAGTTATTTTGTAGAATGTTTCTCAGTTTGGGTTTACCTGTTTCCTCATGACTTGATTCAAGTCAAAATGGGGTGTTATTATTGTTGTTGTTTTATTGTGGTAAAAAAAAATAACAAATGTTCTCTCTTAATTTGTAAGTCTGTATTGTAGTATTAACTATATGCACATTGTTGTACGACAGATCTTTAGTAGAAGTTTTTCATTTTGCCTTGCTGAAACTGTACCTTTTGAACAACTAACTCCCTGTTACACCCTCCCCTCAACCCCTGGCAACCACCATTCCACTTTTTGTTTCTGTGACTTTGACTACTTTAGTTACCTCATGTAAGTGGAATCGTGTATTTGTCTTTTTGTGACTGCCTTATTTCACTTGGCATAATGTCCTTAAGGTTCATCAGTGTTGTAGCATATGACAAGATTTCATTCTTTTTTAAAACTGAATAACATCCCATTGTATGTATATATCACATTTTGTTTATCCGTTCATCTGTTGATGGACATTTAGGTTGCTTCAACCTCCTGGCTGTTGTAAATAATATTGCAGTGAAGATGGGTCTTCACATATCTCTTTGAGATCCTGTTTTCACTTTTTTTGGATATATACCTGGAAGAGTGATTGCTGGATCACATTGTAGTTGTATTTTTGATTTCTGAGGACCCCCCCCACACACACACACACACTACAGTAGCTGCACTGTTGTGCTATCTTACCAACAATGTACAAGGTTCCAATTTCTTCACATTCACACCAACAAGTGTGATTGGGGTGGGGGGGTTAGTGGCCATCCTAATGATGGTGGAGATGGTATCTCATTGTGGTTTTGATTTGTAATTCCCTAGTGACTAGTGATATTGAGCATTTTTTCATATGCTTGTTGGCTATTTGTATACCTTCTTCAGAAAAATGTCTCTTCAGGTCCTTTGCATTTTTTATTGGGTTGTTTTTTTGTTCTTGAGTTTAGGAGTTCTTGATGTATTCTGGTTATTAACTCCTTACCAGATATATGGTTTACAGGTATTTTCTCCCATTCCATTGGTTGCTTTTTCACTCTGTTGATTGTTTCCTTTGCTGTACAGAAATTTTTAAGTTTGATGTAGTCCCATTTGTCTATTTTTGCTTTTGTTGCCCCTGCTTTTGGTATCATCTGCAAGAAGTTGTAGCTAAACCTAGTGTCATGAAGGCTTTCCTGTTTGTTTTTTTTCTAGGAGTTTTATAGTTAGAAGTCTTATGTTTAGGTCTTTAATTCATTTTGAGTTAATATTTATATATAATGTAAGAAAAAGTTTCATCTTAATTTTTTTTTTTTTTGCATATGAATTTCCAGTTTTCCCAGCCCCATTTGTTGAAGAGACTGTCCTTTCTCTTGGCCCCCATTTTGATCATCTATGTAGGGTTTATTTTGTGGCTCTCTGCTCCCTTTTGTTTGTATATCTGTCTTTATGCCTATATACTGATTAGATTATTATAGCTTTGTAATATGTTTTGAAATCTGAAAGGTATGTTTTTAAGTGAGATTTATCTCCGGTAGGGCTGGTTTTTGAAAAGAACATTTGGTGAAGTGTTCAGTAAAGAGTCTTTCTAGTAAAGGAGATTATTCATTGCCCTCCAATTTATGTTTTATATGTTTGGAATTATTTAGATCTATTTAAATTCCTATTTCAAAACTTTCTGATAACTGTACTGAATTTATTTCCTAGTCCATTCAGTGCTTTGATTAAAACAAATGTTTATAAAAATACTGCTATTTAATTTCTCATGTTTCCAACCATTTAGTGGGCTGTGGAGATAATGATTTTCAAAGATTTTATTTATTTAAGAGGGAGAGCATGTGCATGAGGAAGGGTTGGGGGAGGGGCAGAGGGAGAGGGACAAGCAAACTCCCTGCAGGGAGCCCGATGCAGGGCTTGATCCCAGGACCCCGAGATCATGACCTGAGCCCAAGTCAGAAGCTTAAGCCACCCAGTGCCCCATTCTGTGACTTATTTATTAATTTTATACTATTGGATACTAATAGCATATGTATTTTTGCACATAAAATATATAATTGTAGAATTAGTTTGTACTGGTTAAGCTCAGATACTGCCTGCACCCAGGTGTCTAAGTGAGGCTTTTTACCTCATTCTGTATTGAATGATTCATTGAGAGTGAATGAGAAAGATATGAGGTCTGGACAGAAAGTAGAGAAGAATCTCAGGTGAGATTCTCATAGAGATCACTGACCCAGAATATTTTTTTAAAACACAAAATTGTTTTCACAAATTAATATAACTTTATTTTTAGTAGGTAATGCATTCAGATGATTTCAAAATAAAAAGTATATGGAAAAGAGCCTTCGGTCACCCTTCCCTTATAAGAAACCACTTTTATTAGGCTATGTGTTCTTTTAGGGTTTTGTTGTTCAAATTCAAACACATAGGAATTTATATTTTTATACCCCCTTTTACACAAAAGTTAACATACTATATGTACTTTTTGGCACTTTGTCTTTTTTTTTTTTTTTTTTTTTTGGTAAGAGTGTAGTCTGGAAATTATCCCATACCAGCATGTAGAACGTGGTCTCATTTCTTTTTTACTGGTGCATAATAGTCCTTTGTGTTTGGATGTGCCAGATTACTAACCAGTTTCCTATAGAAGGGAACTTGGATTATTTCCAGTCTTTTGTTATTACAAATAGGGTTTAAGTGAATAACGGTGCACATACAGAATTTCATAAAGGTGGAATTCTATCTATTTCTTACAGAAATTGCCAAATTGCTGTCTATAGGAGTTACACCATTTTATACTTCCACTAACAATGTATGATAGTGCTTATTTCCTCATAGCCTGATGAAAAGACTCCTTTTGAATTTTTAAATTTTTCCAGTCTGGTAGGTGAAAGATGATACACATTCCTCAGTGTATTATTCTTTTAAATAAAACTTTTATTTTGGAAAAATTTTAGATTTATACGGAAGTTGCAAAGGTAGTAGAGTGTTCCTTTATACCTCTTGTCTGGTTTCAGTTTTCTCTAATAATTACCATTACACATTACACTGTCAAACCTGAGAAACCAATATTGGTACATCATTATTGATTAAAACCCAGACTTTAATTTCTCTTAGTATAGTTTTAATTTGGATTTCTTATTATGAATGAGGTTAAGTCTTTACTCTTTTAGGAGCCATTAGCATTTTTATCTCCTGAATTGTTACCTTTGCCCAGTTACCTATTAAGTTGTTAGAAAACAAGGGAGGAATGAATAGTCTGATGGAGAAGAGAGAAGGCTAAAAAGAAACATAATTAGAGGTAGAATAAAAGGATCATTATCTTTATACACTTGACTTTTTTTTTTTTTAAATCCTTTAGGTCCTGTCTAATACTGTTAGGCTGTAGCCCCTCTCTATTGATGAAAATCTCTCCCTGAAGGATTCAAAGAATCCGCTTACCTATTCTCATGGTTTTGCGGTTCCCATAGTTGTCATCTTTGCTACTAATTTTGGCCAGTAATACTTGTTATTTACATAAAATGTGAATTCTTCAGAGTGGAAGAGGGATGTAGTTAGTTGGCTAGTCCGCCAAAAGACTAAAAATAATCCTTATTACAGTATAAACCTGGATTTTTTTTTTTTTTTTTTGGTAGGTAGAGAGACTTGGATTAGTATGTGATCTTGTAGAAGTGGTCTTGGACTCTTCTGCACTTCACTTTTTTTGTACATTGGGTAGGGAATATAAGTAAGGTCTCTGGCCGAGTCTTATGATTGTAGGAAATCTTGGAGGATGAAAGTCAAGAGTCCTGGCTAGGGGCGCCTGGGTGGCTCAGTCCACTGGGCTTCCAACTCCTGGTTTCAGCTCAGGTTATGATCTCCAGGTCCTGAGTTTGAGTCCCTACGTTGGGCTCTGTGCTCAGCAGGGAGTCTGCTTCTCTTTCTCTTCCTCTCCCTCTGCCCCTCCCCCCAGTCTCACACATTTGCTCTCTCTCTCTCTATATATATAAAACAAATCTTTAAAGAAAAAAAAAGAGTCCTAGTTATATCTGCATTCATGATGTCTGGGTACACAATTGAGAACTGCTAGGCTTGGAGGCTATCAGGACCTTGGAGAGCTCCAAGCAGAGGCAGAGATGTTGCTTCTGAACTTTAGATACACTAAGTTGTCATCGGCTCCCTTTCAAAGCCTGAGGATCCTAAAAATTTACAAATTGGAAAAATTCAGCATATTTCAAATTAGGCATAAGTAAAGTTTATGATATTTAAGAGCAGAGATTTAGGTTTAGATCAGAGGTTTTCAAAATGTTGTGCATCACCACTTGGGAACTTGTTCAAAATGCAAATTAACAAGCCCTTCTCTAGATCTACTGGGTCAGAAACTGGTGGTCAAGCTCAGTAATCTGTGTTTTAAGAAGCTATCCAGAAGATTCTGGTGAATGCGAAAGTTTGAGAAACACTGGTTTAAACGCTTTGATGATACTCATGTAAAGGAGAGGCTTCTGAGCCCTTGTCAGATCCCTGGACTTCCTTAGGATTAAGAAGTATATATGGGATTCTAGGAAGATGTTTTATTTGAACTGCTTCCTAGTTCATAGGTCTACCTAGTCAGAGTCCACTGTAATGTATACTAGGTCCCATTTAACTGAGATTTAGATATACAATAGCATTGCTGATATAAGACTTGTAAAACTATTCGATTCTGCTTTTTTAAAAAATAATATACACTTTATGTGCATACAACTTCCATGGATATATAGTTCTGAATCCTTATTCTGCTAGTTGAAATCTATCTAGACTCATTATTGATAATTTATATTTCTTGTAGTTAATCACATTCCCTGTCTGTACTCTTGTCCTCTCTCTGTCTGGGATGCCCTTGCATCTACTTTATTTATGCTGAATGGCATTGATATCTATTCTTATTTAGAAGGGAGCCTGTCATACATGTGTACTTGAGGTACAGCCAGTATTGGTTGTTTTTGGATTCATTGGATTCATAAACATAATTTTGGAAAGTTGTATAAGAAAGGAAATGCAGAGTTGGAAGAAGAGATAGCACCAATGAGTTTGTAAGTAAATGGCATTCTTAGAAAATGATGTTGTTAATACCTTGAAAGAAGAGCCTTTACAAACAAGGTGTACTTGTATCTCAGTCTTACTTTGTTGCCGGAATTAAAGGGATTGGATATTGGCAAATAATTTGCAGAAGTTAAACAGTTGGGAAACTTAAAGATACATGACAGTAGGGGCTTAGTTTATACAGATGAAGATTGCTTCTCCTTATATTAAAATAAAAATTACCACTGATAATTGGTAGGTAAATGTTGGAAATGTTCTTGTCTTGAAATAACTTTAAGTAAAAAATTCTATTAGAGTTTGTTGTTTTTAATTTTTAACATTTGTTTTTTATCAATCCTGAGTTCCTAATACATTTGGTTCACAACAGCTTGTTTTTTGTTCATTGCCTTTGCTTATTAAATGTAATTTATAAACTTAAACATTTAAGTCCAAAGTGGAACAAAAACAGTCTTTTGATTTACCTATTTTTTTGCTCTCTTTGAAATTCAAAGAATTTTTCATTACTGCTATTATGATTAGAAGGGTTTAATAGCGTCTGTGTGGTGTAATGGGATAAATTCTGAGTCCTGTGAATCAAAACCCTGAAACCTGTGCTCATCTCACCAGGGTTCTTAACCTCTCAGTTTTTTGATCTGTAAGATAAGGTGTTTCTGGCTCTAAATTATGAAACTTTTAAAAATTTGTATTAACATGTAAATTAACTGCTATGTCTGATCTTCAACTTACTTTTTTGTTTTGTGTTGTTTTTTTAATATGGCTCCAGCAGTAGTGTATTAGAAAGAGAAAATAGTGACAGGGAAGAGGAAAGAGGAAGAGTTGAAAGAGGGAGAAAATTCAAAATAGATTTCATGAATAAGAAAAAACTTTCTAGAAATGAAAACTATCCAGATTTTACTTTATGACGGTAAGATTTTTACTTTATTAAAATACTGTTTGAGTAACCATATTTAGTTATTAATTTTCCTCCACACCTGGTGTTTTTCCACCAGCATGAGGGAAAGGAATTATGTGATTAATTGAACAACTGGGTTCTGGTCTGTGACTACCCTTAAGAACTGTTAATTTTTAAGACTTTTACTTCTGTTTACTAGAAAAGAGTAACTACTATATAATTTGGGTAAAGCTAATTGGAATCTGGATCTCCCACCGTATCTCTCTTTATTCTAGTTTTCCACTTGACAAGTTGCACGTAGACTTAAAAAAATTTAAGACTCAGGAAGCACTTAATCTGGGCATCCATATTCTTTTCTGTTGTTAATACCTAGCAAAGTATCGACCCTCAAAAATACATATTCAATTCAGAGAAAAATCAGCTTGTAAGGGAAGGACTCTGAAAGAATAGTGGTAAATATTGTCTCCATCCTCACTGCTTTTAGTGTTTATAGCCTTTTGAATTTATTTTCTTTGATTCCTCTCCAGAAGACAAGCAACGTTAGGTTAAAAATGTTCCATAATAGAAATGGAATAATTTTGATGCAAAAAAAAAAAAAAATTTAAATCCGGAATTGCCATCTCGTTTATGCTGTTTTAAATCTGAGTTTTGCTTACATTTTGCTGCTATATCAAATGTGTGTGGATGAGTGAATTTCTAGGCAAAAACTTTTTTTTTTAATTTCAAAGTAAATGAAAGAAACTATTAGAGGTGTGAGAGAAGAAAGTATATAAGACAGATACGGACTTAAGGTAGGAAACAGTTGTCAAACAGTACATCTCTCTACCCCTTCACTGAAAGTATTCAAGCTGGATTTGACAGCCTTTTTTCTCCCTTGTTTTATAACTTTGTAGTTATTTTGCACACTTAGTTTTTAATCACGTTAATTGTCTGTTGAGTTTTTGTTAGATTTTTTCCTTAATAGACTACCTTATTATATAAACTAAGATGGGAGGGAGGAGGTCTTCCTCTTCCTTAGATGGAACTCCAACTTATTACTCTTCAGAATATAATTACCAGCTTAGCTACTTGGCCACATTGGCCAAACCCTAACATGATGTCCTCAAGAAGCTTTTTCTACTCTAGAGGAGAAACTTCTTCAGAAATTTTTATTCTTAATCATATTTTTTTGATTTTTTTTTTTTTTTTTACTGCTGTTGTTTAAAATTTCTTCTTCCTCAGGAGTCAGCATTACCCTTTGTGGTTCAGAGACAGTGCAAGTGAGGATTGTAGCATTGCTAGGTATTACGTGCTGTTGATGAGCACAGTGCAGTTTCTCTTGGGTCTTGGTGCACACCATTTTATTACTAAATGCATTGTAGACCACCCAGATGACCTTAGTTTGCCCATTGTTATGAAAGATGCTCATTAGTGTATGCTGGGTGGAAAGAAGAAATGCAAAGCCCCACTGCTTATAAACTGTTGTCCTGTCCCTCTTCAAGTTTTAAAAAGTGAGGATACATACATAGGTGACCAGCGTATGGAGCTTTCTTGGCAAATCTTTATATTCACGATATTTTCTGAACAAACATACCCAAATATGGTAGGGTACATTCCTGTTCCTTTAATCCATATGGCTTTGTTGAGCCTGTTAGTAGTATACACATCTGGTGTTTCCTTCTCCTTCATGGTGCACTTTTATTTGGATCTCTTGGTATGTGAGGTGCATGTTCTGTGGATGTATTTGTGAATATTAATAGTATATTCTCTGGTCAGCTCTCTTTTTGGTAGCAGAATGGCTTCTTTCTCTCTCTCTCTCTCTCTCTCACTCTCTGCTGGCACCATACTGCATTGGACCTGATAGAAAAGGACTAATAAGAGGGATTATTGACAGACTTATTTTAAGGGGTTTGATCCTTTGGAAGGGACATTGAATCATTTTCATCAATCCCACATAGTATCCACCAGTGGTGTAAGTCCCTTCCAAAGAACTAAAATTCAGAAATATGTACCTAAATTTACCTCTTTACTGCAAGTAACTGAAAGAAAGAAGGGTGACATGTGGCCCAACTGCTCGCCTGAATCAGAGGATAGAAAAACTTAAACTGGATATGATCAAGTAATTCAAACGATACAGGGTAATACTTTGTTGGAAAATGAACAATGTTCTGAGCCCAGTGACCATAAGGAACAGTGTGTTTATGAGGAAAACCATGATGGACACAAAGTTCTTTTCCTATCCAAGAGTGTTTGCAAGTAAAAGTCAGTACTATCATACTTAAAATGAGGGACTTCAAAGCCCCAAAGACTACTGTACCTTTGTCTCTACCTAATCCATTAAGTAAGCACTTAATAAATATAATTAGTACTAGACCAGGAATTTTGTATGTTTTACAACATCTTTTGATTCACTCTACAAACAGTTCCTGTGATACACGTAATAAATAGGTATTATTTCTAGACAGTACTAATTATCTCCATATTTTTGGCAGCATAACAAGGAATGCTAGTAGGAAATTATGGAAAAAACCCTTTGGGTCCTTCTGGTGTTGGATGGTGGTGATGGTTGCACAGCATTGTGAAAATACTTAATACCACTAGACTGTACTTAAAAATGGTTAAGATGATAAATTTATGTTATGTGTATTTTACCATATTAAAAAATAAAATCAAATTTGTTTTATAACTCCCACCCCCCAAAAATCCCCATTGGGTGCAAATTGGACATGAAAAGTAATATAGATATCTGAATAATTATGTAGATGAGTGCTTGTGAAATACTTTCATGTACATTTCTCCATTTATTGATTGGTAAGATTCATAAATAATATTTATTTACAAAAAGCTGTGGCAGAGAATTTGTATCATCAGAATCTTATAAGAAAAATAATATCAGGACAGGTGATCTAGATAAAATTATTTCTTTTGTCTTCAGTAATACAGTTTTGTTGTACAGTCTCTTATGCTGTGCATGTTTCTCTAATACCAGTTAGCTCAACAATGATGCTCACACTGGGAATGATGTCAATACTACATGGAAGTTGTCCAGATTCTTTTTTGATTTTTCCTTGCCAAAGGGGACTGGGATAGTAAGAAAAGAATTAAAAATCTTTAATAGGGAGGCACAAAGGCTTTAGCTTGGCTGTTCCACGTGCAAGGGCCCTTTCAACTCCATATTAAGAAAATTAAAAATGAGTGCCTGTACCTAGGCTTCCTTTTTCCAAGAAAGGTACATCCCAGCCTTGCATAGCTCTTAGCTAGTGGCAGGTTACATTTCCTTCTGGACCCCCAATATAGAAGTCCATTACAGTCTGTGTTTTCTCAGCACCCACAAGCCAGCAATTCCATTCTATTATTTTTGTGCATTTTTAGTATCCCTTGAGATAGTAGCCAGCCACTCTGAATGGCATATATGCTATCTAATGTAACAGTTACAGTTTGTTTGGTCTCTGATTAAGTTACATAGATTTTTCTGTAAGCCTGTCATTTTTAGTGTATAATTTTACATATAGAAGATTTTTTTAAAGGAATACATATGTTATAGCAGAAATGTCTATACTTTTTCATAATATTAATCAAATTATAGTGGCCCACTCTGAATATTAGTGAATAGCTCTTGCTGACTTTCGTAAGTTCATAAAAAGAAGCAGGTGACTTCACAGCCCCAGAAATAAGTTTCTGGCCAAATTCAGATCTCAACTTTTCAGAGCTAGACAATCCTTAAGGATGATTTCATTTTTTAAACAACAGATTTTTTGCTGTTAGTTCACATTCCTAAGAGCATTTCAGAGAGTATCTCCCGTAACTTACCATTATTGATTGTTCTCTTTGTTAATGGGTGATGAGCCTGAGAGATACCCAAGAGAGAAGAAACTGTACTCCAAAGAGTGAAATTTTGAAAACTACTTCCGTAACGAATCTTTGCTTATCTTTCATACTCCAGTGTTTCAGAAACAATTTTTCTTTACTAATCTAGACCATGATTAGCAAGTTTTTTTGTTTTTTTGTTTTTTTGTTTTTTGTAAAGGGCTAGATGGTAAATGTTTTGGGCTTTGGGTGTCACATATGTCTCTGCCACATAGTTTACTTCTTCCTTTCTTCTCTTAAAAAATTTTTTTTAAATTACTCTATAAAAATGTAAGAATCAGGTAACCCTCCAGGTCCCCTCCCTCTTGGGGAGCTTTGTACTCTATCATTCAATAAACTTTGCTGCCCACAACCAAAAAAAAAAAAAAGGTAAGAATCTTTTTACATATTCACAGCCTTACCAAAAACAAGCTGCTGGCCAGATTTAACTCATAGGTCATAGTTTGCCATTCCTTGATTTAGACTATCTTAACTTAATACTTAATACTAATACTAATTAATTAATTAATTAATACTTAATACTAATACTAATTAATAACTTAATACTAATACTTAATACTAATTAAATCTGGTAACTTGCCTAAAACCACTTTTTTTTCCCCCTCTGAAAGGTAAAACTTTTGGAGAAGAAATCATTTGTGACATCTTTGTCAGTCATTTAACCAACCCCCACCCCTGGGTAATTTATTATTTCTTCTTTGCTTTAAGTTAGAATTTCATATGTGTGGGCTCACAAATAAGGAAAAAAAAAAACTTATTCCCAAGTATAACCATGACTGGTTACATGGTTAAACTGTAAGTTAATTTGAAAAGTTTTCTTCAGATTCTATCAAAGCATTTGTGACTTTAAGTTTTATAAATCAAAAGCACATTGGGTATAAATCATAGTAATAAGAAAATAAGCCAGAAAAATAGAAGTAGTGACTCTTACACGGGAGGTCTTAGCCTTCAGAGAAACAGAAAAAAGTACCTTTTTTGCAATATACTATTACAGTTTTCAGTTATTCATAGTGGGACTTCTTTGAAGTATTTAAAAGCCATGATTTCTGTATGCCCTGATTATTAAGGACATTAATACTAAAAAGACGTACCTGTAAAGTTGTACTTTAATTTCATTTCTGCTAAATTATGGGATAGTCTTGATCTACCTACAAATGGAGTAGAGTTGAGTAATAATAGCAGCCTACCATTATTGAACACTTTTCCTCTGTACTGGGCACTATGATATGCACTAATTATTTCATTTAATCCTAACAAGAATCTCATGGATAGGTGCATTTCTTGGCCTTGTTTTATTGCCACTAATCTGTTTTCCATCTCCATAATTTTGTCATTTCAAGAACGTTATATAAATGGAATCTATAGTACTTAACCTTCGGAATTGGCTTTTTTTCACTCATCGTAATTCCCTTGAGATTTATCCAAGTTGTTGGATGTATCATTGGTTTGATCCTGTTTATTGCTGAATATAATTCCATGGTATGGATGTTCCACAGTTTGTTTAACCCTTCTATTGAAAGTCATTTGGGTTGTTTCCAATTTTTGGCTATTATGAATAAAGTTGCTTATGAACATTCGTTTGCATGTTTCCTGTCAACATAGGTTTTCATCTTATAATTTTGTGTAAATATATCAGCTTATCTGTTCTATTGATGGACATTTAGTTTTTTTCTAATTTTTTGCACTTATGAAATGCAGCACTGAATGGCCTTACACATGTCTTGTCCATATTCATGAGTATATCTGTGGGATATAGACCTACAAAGTGGAATTGCTAGGTCTTACAGAGTGTGCATGTGTAACTTTACTAGATATTGCAGAATTGCCCTCCAAACTGGTTATACTATTTTATATTTTCACCAGTAGTGTATAGGAGTTTTTGTTTTTTCATATTTTTACTAACACTTATTATTGTTAAACTTTATAATTTCTCCCAATCTGATGGATACGAAGTGGTATTTGTTGATTTAAATTTGCTTTTCCCCAGTTACAGTGATGTTAAGCATTTTGCTATGTGAATTACCTGTTCATGTCTTTGGCTCCATTTTTCTCTGGGTCATTTACTGATTTTTTTTTTTTTAGAGATTCTTTATACATTTTAGATACTTATCTTTTGAAAAGCTTTTATTATGAGAAAGTTTCCAACATACTCAAAAGTAGAAAGAGTAGTACAACGAACTGCCATCAATTCATCACTCAGCATTGTAATATTTTTCTTCTACACCATTTCTCCCCACCCCATGATTTTATATAGCCAATCCAATGTCATTTCATCTGGGAATTTTTTTTTAAATGACCTTGTCCTCAAGTTTTACTCTTCTTTTTTTCTTTTTTTTTTTTTTAAGATTTTATTTATTTATTTGACATAGAGCACAAGCAGGGGAAGCGGCAGAGAGAGAGGGAGAAGGACCCTGGGATCATGACATGAGCTTAAGGCAGCCGCTTAACCAGGCACCCCTCATCTGGGAATTTTTAAACATAAGCAGCACAATACCTTTCTCATACCACTCCTTAAAAGAGAAACAGCATTTTCTGAATATAATTGGGAATTGAGCATTTATCTTGCCTTTTTCTATGAACTGTGTCTCAGGATCTCTAAGTAGTTGAAGAGGGGATGTTTCTCTTTATAGAAGTATTCCAGCTAACGCAAACAAGAAGGAATGATAGAATATCACTGTTTTGCAGCCCCTAAGGAATTGATGGATCAAGGCAATGATCTATAATGGTTGACAACATCACAGAGTGGGGAGAGACATTACACAGACATTACACAGGTGTGATGGTGATATAATACACTAAATCCTTTAAAATATGTTAAATATTTACTTAAAGATGTGAATTTTATGGTATATAGATTATATCCTGATAAAGTTGTTAAAAGAAAAAGAAGGAAACATAAACACAAAAACTCACTGGCCCAGATCTCTAATAGCTGCTCCCCTTTTAAGTGGGCACAAGTCTTTTGTGAATTGATTTGAGCTCACTAATAAACTGACAAAGCATATAAGTGAAACAGAGTATCTAGGTTTAGTTTTGAAAGGGCAGAGCACGCTTATTTGTGAGAAATTTTCTGTTGATGCTATTCCACTGTGATTGGCCAAACTAAAAACTGTATCATCTCTTCATCCTCTCCTTTAGATCCCAGACCAAAGTTCCTTACCCTCTTGCTAACCTGACTCATCACATCCTGATTCCTGGGTTCCCCGCTACTCCTGCCTCCTGTTGTAATTTAATTTCCATCACCCTAAAAAGAAAGCTCATGCCCATTTACAGTCACTTCCTTTTCCCACCCCCAGCCCTATGCAAACACTGATCTTTCTGTGTGTCTTTTTTGAACATTTCACATAAATGAAATCATACAATATGAAAAAAAAAGTAAAACAAAAAACAGACTATATTCTACTTGGTCTCCAGAGGCACCAAAATGAGCATCTCCCTCCACAGTCGGAGTCATTTAGGGAAAAGTCTCTGGCATAGGCCCTGTGCTCATAAATATTCTGGGATGAAGCAGTTCCCAGGCCCTGGCATGGGCTTCCACAGCAGAACAACTTGTCCATATCACTTGCAGGTATGAGGAAAGGCCTGAGTCAGACCTGTGGCCAGCCTTTGCTTGTCACAAGAGGCTCAAACAATGAAGACAATCACATTTCAGTTCTCCTCCCCATGTTGTTCCCTCTGAATTGCCACCTCCTTCCCCCCCCACCCTGGGAAGGAGTCACTTCACGCTGAATTCCAGGAACTGATGGGGCACCACTCACCACCCTTAACCCAGCACTGTGCCTCCAGCTTAATATGGGCTTCCACTGCATGTACAACCCTATGCATGTGCTGGGAGGTGGGGGTGGAGTCTCTAGATCCTAAAAACAAGACAGAAGGAGAGAGAGAACCAAAAATTCTATACTTCTGGTGGTGGTTGGTTTCTTCGTACCTTCTAAAAGGGACTGTGAGGATGTTTATTGTTTTGTTTTGTTTTTTAAAGATTATTTATTTATTTATTTGACAGAGAGAGACACAGTGAGAGAGGGAACACAAGCAGGGGGAGTGGGAGAGGGAGAAGCAGGCTTCCCACCGAGCAGGGAGCCCAATGTGGGGCTCGATACCTGAGCAGAAGGCAGACGCTTAACCACTGAGCCACCCAGGCGCCCTGAGGATGTTTGTTTCCAGAATCATTATGTATCATGGACTTAAACATATTTTTATTATGATTCAATTCATTGCATTTTTATCTTTATTGATACTCATGTTCATCCATTTTTGGCCAGTAGGAAAAAACATTCAGGTTAGCTTTTAAGTCCTTTTCACATGGCTGTACCATAGCAGAAAGCGAGAAAACTAAGATGTTATAGGCTCACCTTTGTATTCCCTGGCTTAGATCTGAAAGAATCCATATCTCCAGGGATCCCGTGTTCTTTTTAGTGGCAAATTGTATTTGGAGACTACATCTAGGCACTAGGGGTGTTCATGGCTACTGGGTTGGCCATTGTCTCTTAAGACTTTTTAGTGGACCTCACAAGGAAATAGGTACTTTTAAAATTTGAAACAAAATACATCATGAGTTTATACTAACATTTCTTTAATTCAAGGCTACAGGGTTTTAATTTTACACACTTACAACTTTCACATCTAAGGATGTCTACATAATTACCATGTTTTATTCCACTTTACACCACAATAGTCTCAGAATAGTAAGGCCAGCATGTGCACCAACAATATAATTATTGAAAATAGTTTGAAGTTTTTTGGTTTGTTGGTTGCTTCATTTTTGCTTTTGGTCTTAAGAGTATTTCCCACTAGAAATGTAACTTTACTGTATTTTAAAGATACTTGTAATAGAACTCAAATGAGTTCTATAAAGTTGGCTTTATTTGTTCCATTTAATTTTATTCTTACGGATTTTGTTCCGGGATTTTATTTTGTTTCATACTATGTAAAATTGGTTCTAAAAGTCATATGTATAAAACAAGCCATATTCAAAGAAGTCTAGTTGCTGCTATCCTGCGTCTGCTTCCCCTATTCCAATTTGATTCTTTCCTTCTTCTTATAGTTAATGCTTTCTTAAAATTTTATGGTTTGGGATATTAATCTTTTATTGAGTGACTGATAAGTAGACCCATGGAAGATAAAAAGGTTAAGAAACCACCCATCGGGGCGCCTGGGTGGCTCAGTCGGTTAAGCGTCTGCCTTCGGCTCGGGTCATGATCCTAGGGTCCTGGGGTCGAGTCCTGCATGGGGCTCCTTACTCAGCGGGGAGCCTCCTTCTCCCTCTGCCTGCTGCTCCCCCTGCTTGTGCTCTCTCTTTCTCTCTCTGGCAAATAAATAAATAAAATTTAAAAGAAAAAAGAAAGAAACACACCCATCCACACAATATGTGGAAATTTGATGTGTGATCAAAGAGGTATTACAAATCAGGGGGGAAAGGATGAAAATATTTGATAAATAGTGCTGGGACAGTGGTTATCCATATAGAAAAAAATAAAAATAAGGAATAAATATGGAAAGCAAAATGTTAGCATTTTTAGAAAAAAAAGGGAGGATAACTTTATGACCTAAAGATACAAAATTCTTAAGGCAAAGAGCAGAAACCATAAAGGAAAAATGGATAAATTGTAGTGTATTAAAATTTAAAATTTCTTTTTTTGTTCTCATTTATTTATTTGAGATAGAGCATGAGCGGGGGGAGGGGTAGAGGGAGAGGGAGAAGCAGACTCCCCACTGAGTGGGGAGCCCAGCACGGGGCTCAATCCCAGGACCCCAGGATAATGACCCCAGCCAAAGGCAGATGCTCAACCAACTGAGCCACCCAGGTGCCCCTAAAATTCAAAATTTCTATACAACAAAAGAATCATAAGAACAACCCACAGACTAGGGAAAACATATAAGTGCACTCCTTTTAGGCAAATTTTGGTAAACGGAAAACAGCATGTACTTCTGAATCCAACATACTTGGGTTCAAATTCTCTGACAAGGTACAGACTAATTAAAACACCTGTAAAATCTTAATTTCATTTTGCAATGAAGTTACAAATACCATACCTTTCTGGGTTTTGTGAACATTAGAGGAAATGTATCTGAAGCATTCATTTAGAGATAATAGGAATTGCATCAGTGGTAATCATTGTTATGAGTAATTGTAATTCACAGTACTTACAAGCAACAACTGAATTAGGGTTTTATTAAGCTACTGAAAACTAACTGGAAATGTTTAGGGCTATACACAAAGGAAAAATAAAGTTCTGCTTAAAACTTAAAACCTTGAAATAAACTGTATTGACCCTCATGGAAACATTTTTTACCAAAGGTTAAAGTGTATTAAATAGGCACTTTTGACTATAAGGTTGGTTATGATCATTCAAACAGCTGAAGTATGAAAAAGGGGGAATTAGGATAAGGATTCTTAATGCTTGTAAACTAGAACTGGAATTCTTTTACTTGTTTCCTTCTCATTCCTGTTACCTCACAGCTTTGGTCTTCCACGGCCCATATTCTAAATGGTACCTTTTCACCTCTTTGCTCCCATCATTAACACTCTTACTGTGTCTGTGTGGTTTTGGGAGGCTTGGGTGTTTAAATTTTTTAAATCACATATTTTTGTCAGATTAATACGCATATCATTAGGCTTAGTTGAAAATTTTTTCCTTGTAAGGATAAGGGCAGTCTTTTCCCCATTCTGAGAGATAGCTACCTTCAAATCCTTTACTTGTTTCTTTTGGTATTTACCTTTATATTTCTAAATAGTGAGCTTATGTAACTTTCTTTTAAAAAGTTTTTTTTAATACATTTTGTCTTCTGTTTAACATTTTCTTCTCTCACTCCTCTTCTCTACTCATCACACTTTCCCTGTCCCATTTTTTGGCTGTAGTTAAGATTGTTAAATCAGTATTCAGGGTATACAGTATTATTCTGCAAATATTAATAGCTGAAACAAGTACTTAATACATTTCGTAAGTTCCTTTTTTTCATTATGTTTTCTGCTCAGATATCTGCATTACTTGACTGTCCATTTATATTTGAGTGAGATCATTTATCTGATGGTGTTTTATAGGGGATTAATCAATTTTTCCAGGAAAGAATTCTTCAGGCTTTTTCTTGGGTGGCTGACACTGTTTTTGTTTTTATAGCTGAGTTGCAGGGTAGGAATGGCAGGGTGAGATGGGAGTGCTAGGAGAATTCACTATTCAACATGTAGACTTTTGCTTAATCTTTTTCCTTTGGTATGGAGCCTTATACTTTCCCTCCAGAATCCACAGGCTCTCTGAATCAGCCTTTGCAGATTAAGACATCAGTCTTCTGCCGTTTGGGGAGAAAAGTAGTTGCTTAGCTATACTGGATGAGGAAAAGATCTAATTACTCATATACAGATTTTTGATTACTCTTCCTATTTTCAGAAGTGTCCTACCTGCTCTTTCGGAGAGTAACTGTTGATTTTAACTCTCCATAAGTCTTGAGATGGATAGGGGGAGTTTTCCTGCTTCTGGTTGTTTTCCTTCCACCCCTCCCTCCCCCAGCCAGACTGTTTTATGTTTCAGTGTTCTCCTGTCTGCTAAGCTTGCACGTTTTAAGTCTGAAAATTTGATAATTCTTACCTGCTCATTCTCATCACATCTGAAGGTAAATGCCATTTAAAAAAAAATTGTTCTGCTTTTATTTTGGGATTTCGAGACACAAATTTATGTGTTCATTCTGCCTTATTTAACCAGAAGCAGTCTTTATGTTCACATTTCTGCTAGAGGAAATTTGGCCCAGGTATGCTTTAAACCCTTCTCATTTCATAAGTCATTGATCACCTATGGTTGGGTGTTCAAGGGTCAGTTACTCATCTATAGTATGGTTGCCTGTGGAATGGAATGCCACATGGTATCACAGACAGGTAGATACAGTGATTAACATCTATTACAATGATAGGTTTACGTGAAGAGTTCTGAAGAGTTCAGAATTAAGGTAGGGAAGTTATCCATGTTTGTTTTACTTTGTTTTTACAAAGCCTGGAATTTAAAACCCTCTCGTTTGGCTTACATTCATTGTGTTAGAGAGTACTTATGCCACATGTGCTATTGCATCCTACTTATGTAAACAACCAGTGAGAATAGGGTGAGTAGAATAAATTCTGAGCATAGCGTATGTATAATCTTAGGGGCCATATGATGGAGACTGAAGTATAGAAGGTAGAATGTTCTGAAGTCACAAAAAGCATAACCACTTATAAATTATTGAGTGTAGCCTACAATGTTGACTGTAGCCTGCAAATTTTGCTTAGGAGGGCAAGAAGTAACATTCTTTTTTCCTTTCTACTTTGGAACTAATTGGGAAACAGACATAGACACATAAAATTTCAGCTTTGTTATTAATAAAAATGGTGTGGGAAGACAAGACCTAGATATGTGACCTCAGCGGACTTTCTCATACTTAACCCCTGAATTAGACAAGCTTACCCCACCACTGGCTGGGCACTGGTTGGAGACAAAGCAGGTCTCCTCAAACAAGGGCTGAATCAGCCCCTATGTTTACCACTAGTAGAGGGCTGATTAGAATGCATCTCTTCAAAAGAAGGAAAAACCATAAAAGATAATGCATCCAAAGGTATTGAACTAATTAGGTCCTCCTCCCAAGTTCACCATTCAGTTTAAGTCACTCCTTCCTTGGCTGAGGAGAGAGTGAAGGGATTGGAGAGAAGCTGAAAGTAAGTATTCTTCCTCTACTTCTCCTTCCTGGAGATTTGAGTGGAAATATGGGGATCACATATTTCCCCTTAACAGACAGCATATAATAGGCATAATATTATGTAATAATATTCATGTTCATAATAATATGAAGTAATGGGCAGTAACTAGCCCATCATTGTGCCACATTTAATTGCATACCACTCATTTTGTACCATGATCGGTAAACTTTTTTGTTTTTCTAATTTAAATTCTAGTTAGTTGACCTACAGTATTGGTTTCAGGAGTAGAATTCAGTTCATCATTTACATATAATACCCAGTGCTCATCATAACAAGTGCCCTCCTTAATACCCATCACCCATCTATCCCATCCCCTACTCACCTTCCTCCATCAGCCCTCAGTTTGTTCTTTATAGTTAAGAGTCTCTCATGATATGTTTCCCTCTCTCTCTCTTTTTTTCACTCTCTGTTCATCAGTTTTGTTTTTTAATTTCACATATGAGTGAAATCATATGGTATTTTTCTTTTTCTGATTGACTTATTTTGCTTGGCATAATACACTCTAGCTCCATCCATGTCATTGCAAATGGCAAGATACTGTTCTTTTTGATGGCTGAGTAGTATTTCATTATGCATATATATGTGTATATATATACACATACATGTGTTATGTATATATCTTTATCCGTTCATCAGTTAAGGGGGGCATTTGGGCTCTTTCCATAGTTTGGCTATTGTTTATAATGCTGCCATAAGCAGTAAACCCTTTTAATCTGAAAACTTCTCATCATTTTTTGGCACTGGGAAATTTTCTTGTATTATTTCTTCTCCTGGGTTCTTCGTATTTTCATTCCACTACATAGCTATGCCTGTTCGATACTTGCATATGAATATATACAAGTAAAAGGTAATCTAAGGGACTTTGAAAGGTACCTTTACTTATTTTTTTTAATTTTATTTTACTGTGTTATGTTAGTCACCATACAATACATCACCAGTTTTTGATGCAGTGATCCACGATTCCTTGTTTTCATACAACCCCCAGTGCTCCATGCAGTACATGCCCTCCTTAATACCCATCACTGGGCTAACCCATACCCCCATCCCCCTCCCCTCTAAAACCCTCAGTTTGTTTCTCAGAGTCCATAGGCTCTCATGGTTCATCTCTCCTTCCGATTTCCCCCCCTTCATTTTTCCCATACTTCACCTAATGTCCTCCATGCTATTCCTTATGTTCCACAAATAAGTGAAACCATATGATAACTGACTTTCTCTGCTTGACTTATTTCTCCAGTCCCATCCATGTTGATGTAGAAGTTGGGTATTCATCCTTTCTGATGGCTGAATAATATCCCATTGTATATACATCTTTATCCATTCATCTGTTGAAGGGCATCTCAGCCCTTTCCATAGTTTGGCTGTTGTGGACATTGCTGCTATGAACATTGGGGTGCATATGGCCCTTCTTTTCACTACATCTGTGTCTTTGGGGTAAATACCCAGTAGTGCAATTGCTGGGTCATAGGGTAGCTCTATTTTTAATTTTTTGAGGAATCTCCACACTGTTTTCCAAAGTGGCTGTACCAACTTGCATTCCCACCAACAGTGTAAGAGGGTTCCCCTTTCTCCACAACCTCTCCAACATTTGTTGTTTCTTGCCTTGTCAATTTTTGCCATTCTAACTGGTGTAAGGTAGTATCTCACTGTGGTTTTGATTTGAATTTCCCTGATGGCTAATGATGAACATTTTTTCATGTGTCTGTTAGCCATTTGTATGTCTTCTTTGGAGAAGTGTCTGTTCGTGTCTTCTCCCCATTTTTTAACTTGAGGGCTGGTATCCAAGATCTATAAAGAACTTCTCAAACTCAACACTGAAAGGTACTTTTAACTAGAAGTAATATGTGCTTTATCAGCTAATTTTAGACCACCTGTGTTCTGTAAATTCTCTAAGCTATAACCTGCTTGTGCTTTCTCTCTCTCTCTCTCAAAAAAATAAATAAAATCTTTTAAAAGAAATATTCTGGGAGCACCTGGGTGGTGCAGTTGGTTGAGCATCAGACTCTTGGTTTCCGCTGGGGTTGTGATCTCAGGGTTGTGAGATCAAGCCCTGCATCAAGCTCTGCGCTCAGCATGGAGTCTGCTTGAGATTTTCTCTCCCTCTCCCTCTGCGTCTGTCACTCGTGCTCGCTGTCTCTCTCAAATAAATAAATAAATACTAAAAACATTCTGGGTATTTGTAAGAGAATGTATACATATATATTCTATTTATATTTTAAAAATACGTGTAAATGCACATGTACACTATTCTGTATCTTAGCTTTTCTCGCCTGTTTGTTAAGATTGGTTTCTTTCCATATTAGTATACATACATCATTGTCATCCATTTTTAGCGCTTCCATCTATTGCATGTATGTACAAACCATTTGTTTCTCTATTCCCACCTACATTGCTTGTTTTATATTTTTTACTTCTTACAGTGTCACATCTAATACTCTTGTATATTTATCTTTTTCTCTATGTGTATGTGTATAGGATAAATTCCTAGAAATAGAATTGCCAAGTCAAAGAGTATGTGTTGTTTTTTTAATTGAACTAAATACCACCTTTAATTTCCTCCTCACAGTGTTTGAAGCTTCCTTCTCTCATTCATTCCAAAATAGTGTATCATCAAGTTTTAGATTTTAGTCTACTTGATAAGTGAAACGTATCTTGTTTTTGTGTTTGCATGTATTTAATCAGTTTTATGGCTTCTGAACTTGTACCTACCCATACATTTTCCCCTTGCATTTTCTTCTAGCATTTTTTGTTTTATTTTTTACTATAAAATTTTGTTAAATATATCATTTATTGGTATTAGGAATAAGGTAGAGTTCCAACTTAAGTTTTTTAAAGGTAACTACTATGACCCTTTTTTATTAATAATCTGCTTTATCCTCAATGTTTTGAAATGCCATTCTTATCTTTGTACTTGAGTTTATTTCTAGACTCTTCTTTTTTTTTTTTTTAAGTTTTGATTTAAGTAATCTCTACACCAGTGTGGAGCTAGAACTCATGACCCCAAGATCAAGAGTCACATGCTCTTCTGACTGAACCAGCCAGGTGCCCCTTATTTCTAGATTCTTAATTTTCTTCTGTAGCTTCTCATTATATTACCAAACTACCATGGTGATAAATACATACCATCTTTTTTTTTTTTTAAATAATTGCTACTATTTGGGCATATATTTTGTGATGCTTTATTTTTTTTTCCATTAGTGAAAAGTATTTATTTATTTTTAATTTTTTTGTTTTAATTCCAGTGTAGTTAATATAAGGCATTATATTAGTTTCAGGTGCACATTATAGTGATTCAGCAATTCGGTATATTCCTCAATGCTCATCAGAATAAGTGTATTATTAATCCCCTTTACCTATTACAACTCTCCTCTTCCTCTCCCCACTGCCCCTCTGGTAACCATCTCCTTGTTCTCTATAGTTAAGAGTCTGTTTTCTGGTTTCTCTTTCTCTTTTCTTTTCTCCTTTTTTTGTTTGTTTTGTTTCTTAAATTCTGCATATGAGTGAAATCATATGATATTCCTCTTTCTCTGACTGGCTTATTGCACTTAGCATTATACTCTCTAGGTCCATCCATGTCATTACAAATGACAAGATTTCAGTTCTTTTTATGGCTGAATAATATTCCATTGTATGTGTACCATATTTTCTTTATCCGTTCATCTCTTAATGGACACTTGGGCTGCTTCCATAGTTTGGCTTTTGTAAATAATGCTGCAGTAAACATAGGGACCCATATATCACGTTGAATTAGTGCTTTTGTATTTTTTGGATAGATACCCAGTAGTGGGTAGTATCATAGGGTAGTTCTATTTTTAACTTTTTAAGAAACCTCCATACTGTTTTGTGTTTTGTTTTTTTTTTTTTAAGATGAGGGGCAGTTTTTTATTTTCACAAATTGTTCGTAGAGATATGAGACTAGAGTACTGAAAAGCTAAATTCACAAAGAAAAATGGTCATTCTTGAAGTACAAAGATGTCTTTAATTGACATCTTGTTTGTTTTTGACCTTTTGTTTGGTTGTTTGTTTTTCTATTTATTTATTTGATGTAGTGTTCCATGATTCATTGTTTGTGTATAACACCCAGTGCTCCATTCAGTATGTGCCCTCTTCAATACCCATCACCAGGCTAACGTATCTCCCCACCCCCTCCCCTCTAGAACCCTCAGTTTGTTTCTCAGCGTCCATAGTCTCTCATGGTTCGTCTCCCCCTCCGATTTCCCCCCCTTCATTTTTCCCTTCCTACTATCTTCTTCTTTTTTTTTTTTTTTTTTTAACATATAATGTATTATTTGTTTCAGAGGTACAGGTCTGTGATTCATTAGTCTTAGACAGTTCACAGCACACACTATAGCACATACCCTCCCCAATTTCTATCACCCAGCCACCCCATCCCTCCCACCCCCCACCACTCCAGCAACCCTCAGTTTGTTTCCTGAGATTAAGAATTCCTCATATCACTGAGATCATATGATACATGTCTTTCTCTGATTGACTTATTTCGCTTAGCATAATACTCTCTAGTTCCATCCACGTCGTTGCAAATGGCAAGATTTCGGTGTGGTTTTATTTGATGGCTGCATAATATTCCTGTGTGTGTGTGTGTGTGTGTGTGTGTGTGTGTGTGTGTGTGTGTGTGTGTGTGTGTATACACACACACACATCTTTATCCATTCATCTGTCGATGGACATCTTCACTCTTTCCATAGTTTCGCTGTTGTGGACATTGCTGCTATAAATATTGGGGTGCACATACCCCTTCGGATAACTACATTTGTATCTTTGGGGTAAATACCCAGTAGTGTGTTTGCTGGGTCATACGGTAGCTCTATTTTCAATTTTTTGAGGAACCTCCACACTGTTTTCCAGAGTGGCTGCACCAGCTTGCATTCCTACCAACAGTGTAGGAGGGTCCCCCTTTCTCCACATCCTCGCCAACATCTGTTGTTTCCTGACTTGTTAATTTTAGCCATTCTGACTGGTGTGAGGTGGTATCTCATTGAGGTTTTGATTTGGATTTCCCTGATGCCAAGCGATGTTGAGCACTGTTTCATGTGTCTGTTGGCCATTTGGCTGTCTTCTTCGGAAAAATGTCTGTTCATGTCTTCTGCCCAATTCTTGATTGGATTATTTATTCTTTGGGTGTTGAGTTTGATAAGTTCTTTATAGATTTTGGATACTAGCCCTTTATCTGATATGTCATTTGCAAATATCTTCTCCCATTCTGTCGGTTGTCTTTTGGTTTTGTTGACTGTCCTCTGCCGTGCAAAAGCTTTTTATCTTGATGCAGTCCCAATAGTTCATTTTTGCCCTTGCTTCCCTTGCCTTTGGCAATGCTTCTAGGAAGAAGTTGCTGAGGCGGAGGTCGAAGAGGTTGCTGCCTGTGTTCTCCTCTAGGATTTTGATGGACTCCTTCTTACATTTAGGTCTTTCATCCATTTTGAGTCTATTTTTGTGTGTGGTGTAAGGAAATGGTCCAGTTTCTTTCTTCTGCGTGTGGCTGTCCAATTTTCCCAACACCATTTTTTGAACAGACTGTCTTTTCTCCATTGGACATTCTTTCCTGCTTTGTCAAAGATTAGTTGACCATAGAGTTGAGGGTCCATTTCTGGGCTTTTCATTCTGTTCCATTGATCTATGTGTCTGTTTTTGTGTCAGTACCATACTGTCTTGATGATGACAGCTTTGTAATAGAGCTTGCAGTCCGGAACTGTGATGCCACCAGCTTTGCTTTGCTTTTTCAACATTCCTCTGACTATTCGGGGTCTTTTCTGGTTCCATACAAATTTTAGGATTATTTGTTCCAGTTCTTTGAAAAAAGTAGATGGTATTTTGATAGGGATTGCATTAAATGTGTAAATTGCTCTAGGTAGCATTGACATCTTCACAATATTTATTCTTCCAATACATGAGCATGGAACGTTTTTCCGTTTCTTTGTGTCTTCCTCAGTTTCTTTCATGAGTATTTTATAGTTTTCTGAGTACAGATTCTTTGCCTCTTTGGTTAGATTTATTCCTAGGTATCTTATGGTTTTGGGTACAGTTGTAAATGGGATCGACTCCTTAATTTCTCTTTCTTCTGTCTTGTTGTTGGTGTATAGGAATGCCACTGATTGCTGTGCATTGATTTTATATCCTGCCACTTGACTGAATTCTTGTATGAGTTCTAGCAGTTTTGGGGTAGAGTCTTTTGGGTTTTCCACATAAAGTATCATATCATCTGCAAAGAGTGAGAGTTTGACTTCTTCTTTGCTGATTCAGATGCCTTTTATTTCTTTTTGTTGTCTGATTGCTATGGCTAGGACTTCTAGTACTATGTTGAAGAGCAGTGGTGATACTGGACATCCTTGCCGTGTTCCTGACCTTAGGGGGAAAGCTCTCAGTTTTTCCCCATTGAGAATGATATTAGCTGTGGGTTTTACATAGATGGCTTTTATGATATTGAGGTGTGTACCCTCTATCCCTACACTGTGAAGAGTTTTGATCAAGAAAGGATGCTGTACTTTGTCAAATGCTTTTTCTGCATCTATTGAGAGGATCATATGGTTTTTGTTCTTTCTTTTATTAATGTATTGTATCACATTGATTAATTTGTGGATGTTGAAGGTTGCTTGCAGCCCAGGAATAAATCCCCTTGGTCGTGGTGAATAATCCTTTTAATGTACTGTTGGATCCTGTTAGCTAGGATTTTGGTGAGAATTTTTGCATGTTGAACATGCATCCATGTTCATCAGGGATATTTGTCTGTAGTTCTCCTTTTTGATGGGATCTTTGCCTGGTTTTGGGATCAAGGTAATGCTGGCTTTGTAAAATGAGTTTGGAAGTTTTCCTCCCATTTCTATTCTTTGAAACAGCTTCAGAAGAGTAGGTATTAATTCTTCTTTAAATGTTTGGTTAGAATTCCCCTGGGAAGCCGTCTGGCCCTGGGCTCTTGTTTATTGGGAGATTTTTGATTACTGCTTCAATTTCCTTAGTGGTTATGGGTCTGTTCAGATTTTCTAATTCTTCCTGGTTCAGTTTTGGTAGTTTATATGTCTCTAGGAATGCATCCATTTCTTCCAGATTATCTAATTTGCAGGCGTATAGTTGCTCATATATGTTCTTACAATTGTTTATATTTCTTTGGTGTTGGTTGTGATCTCTCCTCTTTCATTCATGATTTTATTGATTTGGGTCCTTTCTCTTTTCTTTTTGATAAGTCTGGACAGGGGTTTATCAATCTTACTAATTCTTTCAAAGAACCAGCTCCTAGTTTCGTTGATCTGTTCTACTGTTCTTTTGGTTTCTATTTCATTGATTTCTGCTCTGATCTTTATTATTTCTCCTGCTGGGTTTAGGCTTTATTTGCTGTTCTTTCTCCAGCTCCTTTAGGTGTAGGGTTAGGTTGTGTATTTGAGACCTTTCTTATTTTTTGAGAAAGGCTTGTATTGCTATATATTCCTCTTAGGACTGCCTTTGCTGCATCCCAAAGATTTTGAACAGTTGTGTTTTCATTTTCATTTGTTTCCATGAATTTTTTAAATTTTTCTTTAATTTCCTGGTTGACCCATTCATTCTTTAGTAGGATGCTCTTTAGCCTCCATCTATTTGAGTTCTTTCTGACTTTCCTCTTGTGATTGATTTCTAGTTTCAAAGCATTGTGGTCCGAAAATATGCAGGGAATGATCTCAGTCTTTTGGTACCGGTTGAGACCTGATTTGTGACCTAGGATGTGATTTATTCTGGAGAATGTTCCATGGGCACTAGAGAAGAATGTGTATTCTGTTGCTTTGGGATGGAATGTTCTTAATATATCTGTGAAGTCCATTTGGTCCAGTGTGTCATTTAAAGTCTTTATTTCCTTGTTGATCTTTTGCTTAGATGATCTGTCCATTTCAGTGAGGGGGGTGTTAAAGTCCCCTACTATTACTGTATTGTTGTCGATGTATTTCTTTGATTTTGTTATTAATTGGCTTATATAATTGGCTGCTCCCATGTTAGGGGCATAGATATTTACAATTGTTAGATCTTCTTGTTGGATAGACCCTTTAAGTAGGATATAGTGTCCTTCCTCATCTCTTATTACAGTCTTTGGTTTAAAATCTAATTTGTCTGATATGAGGATTGCCACCCCAGCTTTCTTTTGATGTCCATTAGCATGGTAAATAGTTTTCCAACCCCTCACTTTCAATCGGGAGGTGTCTTTGGGTCTAAAATGAGTCTCTTGCAGACAGCATATCGATGGTCTTGTTTTTTTATCCAATCTGATACCCTCTGTCTTTCGATTGGACATTTAGCCCATTTACATTCCGGGTAACTATTGAAACATATGAATTTAGTGCAATTGTATTGCCTGTAAGGTGACTGTTACTGTATATTGTCTCTGTTCCTTTCTGGTCTATGTTACATTTAGGCTCTCTCTTTGCTTAGAGGACCCCTTTCAATATTTCTTTAGGGCTGGTTTTGTGTTTGCAAATTCTTTTAGTTTTTGTTTGTCCTGGAAGCTTTTTATCTCTCCTATTTTCAATGATAGCCTAGCTGGACATAGTATTCTTGGCTGCATATTTTTCTCGTTTAGTGCTCTGAATATATCCTGCCAGTCCTTTCTGGCCTGCCAGGTCTCTGTGGATACGTCTGTTACCAATCTAATGTTTCTACCATTGTAGGTTACAGACCTCTTGTCCCAAGCTGCTTTCAGGATTTTCCCTTTGTCTCTGAGACTTGGGAGTTTTACTTTTAGGGTGTTGACCTATTTTTATTGATTTTGAGGGGGGTTCTGTGTACCTCCTGGATTTTGATGCCTGTTTCCTTCCCTGAATTAGGGAAGTTCTCTGCTGTAATTTGCTCCAGTATACCTTCTGCCCCCTCTCTCTTTCTTCTTCTTCTGGGATCCCAATTATTCTAATGTTGTTTCGTCTTATGGTATCACTTCTCTCTCGAATTCTGCCCTCGTGATCCAGTAGTTGTTTATCCTTCTTTTTCTCAGCTTCTTTATTCTCCATCATTTGATCTTCTCTATCACTAATTCTTTCTTCTGCCTCATTTATCCTAGCAGTTAGAGCCTCCAGTTTTGATTGCACCTCATTAATAGCCTTTTTGATTTCGACTTGGTTAGATTTTAGTTCTTTTATTTCTCCAGAACGGGTTTCTCTAGTATCTTCCATGCTTTTTTCAAGCCCAGCTAGTATCTTTATAATCGTCATTCTGAACTCTAGTTCTGACATCTTACTAATGTCCGTATTGATTAGGTCCCTGGCAGTCAGTACTGCCTCTTGTTCTTTTTGTTGAGGTGATATTTTCCGTCTTGTCATTTTGTCCAGAGGAGAATAGATGAATGAGAGAACAAAATGCTAACAGGGTAACAACAACCCCAGAAAAATATACACTAAACAAATCAGAAGAGACCCGAAACCAAGCAAAAGAAAGAGAAAAGAAAAAAAGGATATGATCAGGCTGGTGAATAGATCAGTGCCACACACTAGATTTTGGGTGTATTTTGGTCTGTTAGAAGAAACTGCCTCCTAAAATTTTAAAGAAAGGAAAACTTACATATGTATAAAAATAAGGGTAAATACAATGAAGGGATGGAATATGACTGTAAAAATGAAAATTATAAAAGATTTTATAAAATGAATTGATAAGATAAGAAGTTGGTTGAAAAAAGAAGAGAAATTTAAAAAAAGGGGGGGGAGAATGTGATCAGGCAGGAGACTAGAACAAAGCCATACACTAGAGATTTAGGGTATATTTTGGTCTGTTAGAAGAAACCGTATCCCAAAATTTTAAAGAGAAAACAACTTACGTGTATATACACCAAAAATAAGGTTAACTACAATGAATGGATAGAATATGACTCTAAAAATGGAAAAGAAAAAAGATCTTTAAAAAAGGGATTAATAAGATGTTGGTTGAAAAAGGGAAAAAGAAAAAGTAAAAAAAAGGAAAATAAAATTAAAAAATTAACTTTTAAAGACTAAAGAATCATGGGAAAAAAGCCATGAATTCTATGTGCTGTATTCCCCTAGTGCTGGAGTTCTGCCATTCTCATTGATCAGTAAACTTGGTCTTTGCTGGCTGTTCTTGCTGATCTTCTGGGGGAGGGGCCTGTCGCAGTGATTCTCAAATGTCTTTGCCCAAGGCAGAATTGCCCCTCCCCTGCCAGGGGCTGGGCTAGGTAATCTGCTGGGGTTTGCTCTCGGGAGCTTTTGTTCCCTGCAAGCTCTCTGTCGAGCTTTGGAGGATGAGATTTAAAATGGCGGCCTCCCAGTCTCTGCCCCGGAGGAGCTGAGAACCTGGGGCCCCACTCCTCAGTGAGCCCCCAGAGAAAAGCAGTCAATCACTCCCGTCTCCCCGGTCTCCGGCCGCACTCCGTGCTCACCCGGCCTGTGACCGAGCGTTTCTATCTCTGGCACACGACCCCGTGTGGAGTTTCCAAACCCAGCAGATGCCTGCTGTACGCTCCCGCGCCACTCCGCCCAGGGGAGGAAGGGGAGTCTCCCCGGATCTGCCGCTTGTTAGGGCCCTGCTGGAGGAGCAGTGGCCTGACTGTGCCGCGGATCACGGTTTATGGCAACCCCAAGCTGAGAGCCCACTCCTTGGCTCTGTCTCTGCAGCCGGCTTCCCTGCTCCGATACCTGGGATCTCTGCCGCACTCAGGCACCCCCGGTCTTTCTATGACCCTGACGGTCCTGAGACCACACTGTCCCAGTGAGTGTTCCACCCCCGCTTAGCCACTGAAGTGACGTCCCTCAGTGGAGCAGACTTCTGAAAGTTCCGATTTTGTGCCCCGCTGCTCTATCACTTGCTGGTAGCTGTCTGACAGAGGCTCCCTCCCCCTGCGGTCTATCTTCCCGAATATCGCCTTGGATTCACTTCTCTCCATGTCCTAACTTCCAGAAAGTAGTCACTTTTCTGTTCAGAGAGTTGCTGCTATTCTTTTCTTCGATCTCTGTTGAGTTTGTAGGTGTTCAGAATGGTTTGATAGCTATCTAGCTGAATTCCTGGGACCAGACAAAATTTAGGTCTCCTACTCCTCTGCCATCTTGCTCCTCCTCCCCTCCATACTGTTTTCCACAGTGGCTGCACCAGTTTGCATTCCCACCAACAGTGCAAAATGGTTCCTTTTTTCCCACATCCTCGCCAACACTTATTGTTTCTTGAGTTTTTTATTTAGCTATTCTGACAGGTGTAAAGTGATATCTTTGTAGTTTTGATTTGCATTTGCCTGGTGATGAGTGATGTTGAGCATCTTTTCTTGTGTCTGTTCGCTGTCTGTATGCCTTTCGAGAAATATCTGTTCATGTCTTCTACCTGTTTTTTAGTTGGATTATTTGGTTTTTTAGTGTTGAGTTGGATAAGTTCTTCATATATTTTTGGATACTAACCCTTTATCAAATATGTCATTTGCAAATATTTTTTCCTGTTTAGTAGTTGTTGTGATCCTTTATTTTTAAAATAAATTAATCTTATTGTTTTTATTGTTCTGTTAAACTTTAAGTCATATATGAATTAAAATTTTATTTTTTCTTCCACTGTTTTTAGTCTCTGAAACCAATTTAATTTGCTTTTTATTTGTTTTTTGTTGTTGTTGTTTTTTTACAATAGTTGCCACAAAGTGTATGTTACATTAGTTTCAGGTGTACTCTGGAACCAGTTTTTAGATGTCAGTTCATGAGTTCCTCCTTGGTCAATGCATTGTGATTTAGAAGTATTCTGTGGTCAGATATAAACACTATATAACTCCATAATTTCTCCTCAGTTTGAAGAATTTTTCTTTTCTTTTCTAGCCTTTAATCTAGACAACGAACAACCAGATTATGATATGGATTCAGAAGATGAAACCTTATTAAATAGACTTAACAGAAAGATGGAAATTAAGCCTTTGCAATTTGAAATTATGATTGACAGACTTGAAAAAGCCAGTTCTAATCAGGTACTGTACCTTGTAAAAATGTCTCCTGTCTTACAGTTAATCCAGTTAGCAACTTTATTTTACATTTTCTTTAGATCTGAGTATATTGTATTATACTGCCTTTTGAATTTTCCTGACATCCTAGAATTTCTGTTTACAGTATTCCTTGAACTGAATACTTAAGCATAATTTCTTTGAATAGGAGTATATAGAGTACTATTCTGACCTTTCTTCTTGTTTGTATATAAAAATAATACTAGCTGCAATGCTATATAACATCTTCTTGATCCTTTTCGTAGGCTGAATTTGCTTGGTTGTGTCTTTAAGGCAGATATCTCATACCATATCCTTCTTAGTTGCTCAAATTTATTAAGGTACCCATTATCATTTTAGATATATTTTAGTTTTACTTACATATTTAAAATTTTAAGTGAAGAAAAAATTATTCACAAGGAAATAATTTTCTTTAGTGGGTCATTCTAAATATGGTATAGAGAACTGAAAGTGGTATGGTCTTTTTGGAAAGCAATTAGGCAGCATATGTCAGGAACCTTAAAATGTTTTTGCCTTTTGGTTTAGTAATCCTGCGTCTAGGAATCATTCTCAAAAAAAAAAATAATTAGTGAAAATGTCAAAGATTTTTGAACAAGGATGTTCAGAATAACTTATAAGTTGTCTGTAGGGTGGAATATCACACAGCCATTAAAAACTATTTTGAATATCAATGGAAATTGCTCGTTATATAATGTTAGAGTTCAAAAAAAGGATACAGATTTGTTTAAGTACAAAACTCTGAGATTCATTTAAAGCATTTACATTTATATGTGTGCATTTAATGAAAGATGAAAGCCCCACAAAATACCAGTAATGGTTCTATTTAGGTGGTAGAATTATTGGTGATTTTTATGTTCTTTATTGTTTTTCTGTTTTCCAAATTTACTGTTATGAACATGTATAGATATTGTAATTGGATTTAAAAAATAAACTCTTTTTAAAAATAATTTCTTGGTGTACCTGTGTGGTGTATTAATATATTAATTGTTATTAATGTGGTAAGAAGTTACAGAAATAAATGTTTTACAGTAGACTGTAAACACTTTTCACTAGTTTACCCATTACAAATTCATTATTTTCCTTTACCTCCCAACTTAAGTCCTTGAAGCATTACCAGCTCTTCAGAACATTTTAAAAAACTTCTCCATTTTGTGAAAGGACTTTGCTGCATATTTAGCCTTTCTACCAGTCTTTTCCCCCCATTTGGATGGAAAGTAATATTTGATGTGCAATCGAAAGAAGTACATTGAAAACTGAATTTTGTAAATTTCAGCTTAGTTGGTTTTTTGAGAGCTTGACTTTTTTTATTGGAAATTTGTTTTAATTATCAGATTGAATATCAAAAATATTTTTATTAGTGCCCACAGTTTTCCTAAGATTTTGATCACTGGCATTAGGTGTGATTTCATTTTTCTTCTTAATATGCAGACTTTTCTAGCAACCCTAAGTTATTTGGTATTTCTGCTATTTTCCATGATTGCTCAGAAATTACTGGTGGTGAAGCCTTCAGCTCTCTGTTCTGTAATTTGCTTTATTTCATTTCTGTCAATAATAGTTATTTAGTATTTAGGTGAGCAAGTTCTGCCCTTGGGGAGCTTATTATCTAAGTGGGAACAGGATAAACAAAAAGCATGTGTGAACAATATATTTAACGATCCACGTACAATCAGTAAAATATCTTATTTTACTTCTCTTTGCTCAGTGACAAGCTTTTAAACCCTAAAACTGGGTAAGCTCAGAGCATGATAGTACGTGCTTTCAGCAGTGTTGTAGACAAAGGTGGAGGTTCATCTTAGGGAAAGATAATGGTCCTGTTATTAGGACTAAGGATTAAAGATACCAAAGGCTGTTCTCATTCCAGGTGCCTGAATTGTGGATTCATGGATTTCTTTATTTTTCCTTTTTGGCAGCTGACATAGTAGCAGATCTCAAAGCAAGGAATCCAGTTTGTGGTTAAAGCAATATTTAAAAAAAAATTTTTTTTTAAAGCAATATTAGGTTGGTAGAGAAGACATAAAAGATAGACTGAGACAAAGCTTCTGCCCCCGTCATTCTGCAATGAAGTCATTATTGAAAATTCCTGTTGCCAAATACTGTGATTATTTTCAGTCCCCATTCATTTATTTTAATTGAGCTCTCCTTATGTCTTCAAATTCATCACCTTTGGTCTTTGGAATATACTTTATTCTTTTCTGATTTTTTAAGTTATTTTCTGTGATCATTCCTTCTAATTGTCTTTTACTGAGTCCTTTTCATTAATTTCTACAAACATCAGAGTCTTGAAATTCTGTCCTTGGTGTTCTTATCCTATATGTTTGGGGTTAATATCACCTTAGCGAGGACTTTTGTGAGCATAATAATACATATATCCTTACCCTTGACCTCCTTCTCAAGCTCCAGGACTCTAAACTCTTTTCGTGCTACCTGTTGGCATCTCCACCTAGATGGTCCACAGACCTCTCAAGTGTAACTTTTCTGACATACTCTCTTAACTACACATGATCCTTTATCATATTTCTTATCTCTCCAGTGACTCCCAAAATGATGTGTTTTTTATCCCTTTTCCATCAGTCCCTAAATTTCTGATTTCTTCCTCAATGCACCTGTATATTCCTTGCATGTTTCATCTTTAATTATCTCTTCTCTCATTTCTTCAGTCTCTCTCTCTTTGCCCAAAAATGTGCCAAGGGTCCCTATTTCCAAGAGAACCCTTTCATTTCACCCCATCTTTCTCTATAAATTGCCACCCTTTGTCTCTCTCTCTCTCTTTTTTTTTTTTTTGGTCAGTCACATTTTAAAAAGATTAGACATATTTTTTAACTTTTACTCCTACTCCAATGCATTTTGGTATACTGATTGCACCCACGTCACCAATGGCCTTCTCATTGTCATCCATCCATTTCAGCCTGTATCCTACTAAATATCTTCATGGTATTGGATGCTGTTGACCTCCACATTTCTCAAATCTTTTCTTCTTAATTCATTTCCGAAGTCTTCCTCTACATCATGTTGCTATTTTCTTCAGTATCTGTCCTCAGAATTTATACTTGTATCTTAAGCTACCAACACAAGCACTCCCAGATGGAGTATTTTGTGGTTCTCTCCTATATCTTAATGCACTAATACTGAGTTTTAAAGTTCTGACATTGTTCTCTTATTGTTTAAATTTGTCATGCCTTGATTGCCGTATTTTAAGTTTCTGTTGGTAGTAGTTTTATCTTGAAAATTTTTTTCCCAATTTACACACAACCTATACAACACAGTGATAGGCTGATAGTAGTTATTAACTATTTATTGCTTAACTGACTATATTTTTAAAACATTACTTTTTATATATAATTTATTCATTTGTGTATTATAAATGTATTTCTTGAAATTGCTGACCCATGAATCTGTATGTAAACAAACTAAGTGATCCTTGTCCTCGTGAAGCTAGTGGCAATCTAGAAGAAAAGCCCAGCTAGTGGAGTCATTTTTATCTCATCTCCAAGCCCCCAAAGTAAGTAAATCAAACAACTCAGAGGTATCCTAGAAATAATAAATTTTATCACTGACCTTTTTGTCAAGTAAATACTGATTTCCACTGCTTTCTAGTAGAGAAAGTGCTAAATGGCAGAACTTTTTTCTTATGGTAGAAAAGTAGTAGGATTCTGATTTTGTGGAATTTTAATCCTGTGTCCTAATAGTTTGGGACTACTTTATCTGCAAATAGTTCTTGCCCACTCAAATTGATGCTGTCATTGTGATAATGATGCAGGTGATACTGCTAAGGATAATTTTAACAGAATGATTAAAACTCAGATTACCCAATAAAATAAAAATTTATAGCAACATAAAAACATCAGTCAACTGAGAAATATAGTTAACATTGGAAAGAAATGTCAGGATGTTTAATTATAAACAGTGTATTGAATTCTTATTACCTGACATATAAAGAGGGTACTTATCAACCAGGCAGAAGGACCTTTGTAAAAGGAGCAAGAAGCTCCAGAGAAGGAAATCTGAGGCTGTGTTAATCCCCTTACATCTCCTGCAGGAGGATAGGAAGCAGTGTTATCCTGATAGTATTATATAAGAAACTCACTACTGCTCTGTGCCTTCATAGGAAGAAACCTATCCTCCTCCCCACTCTAAAGTTAGAATATGTTCTTGATATAATTAGTGAAGGTTCCAAAATTTTGTCAGAAGCAGAATGACCAAAGAGCTGAAGATGTGTAGCATATCACAGCATTGTTTCCCTTGGTCCCTGGAGCACACGAAAGCTGCCAGTGATGTTATGATGCTGTAAGCATGAGGTCGAATTTTATTAGATCCAGAAAGCTTGGTTCTTATTCTACCACTGGCATTGTAGACTCTGGACTATTCCAGAGACCTTCAGCTAACAAAGATGCCCATTTAAAGTTGATGTTTGGAAATACTGGTTCTTTTGGTTAGGTCTCTTGTTCCAGGCTCTGGCCCTCCACTTTAGAGACCAAGTTACTCAGCCTTTCAGATGCATTTAAGATGACTTCACTGAGACATTGAATAAGCCAAACTATGGTCACATACAATTTTATTGCATTAAATGTAATCATTACATGGACTAGAATACTTGAGTTGTCATTGTCAGTGTATTCTCTTCCTGCAGCCAGTCTTGGCAGCCAGATAATAATAAGAAACCAACTAATTAGCCCTGGAAATCACCATCATAGGACAGAAAGTCCAGTGATCATTGCATTTATTCCGTGAAGTTATACCAGTATGAAAAATCAGATCTCAGAAATTTATTTGGTTAGTCATGCTATCTTCAGTTGACTTCATACAACCCTCAGATCGATTCCTATATTGATCTTACAGTTTCAGAGAGAAAATTTTCCCCATTTCCAGGTTTTAGGAAAACATTTCTTAGGAGATATCTCAACTTGTTTTGAAAATGAATCTTCATCTCCAAAATGATAAAAGTAAAAAGATTGAGATGCACTTCACTGAGGTTTTCCAGCCTTAAAACTCCATTATCTTTTTCTAGAGTTCACTGTAAATGGATATGGTTAACCCATAATCCATCCTGCTAAAGCTGATCAGTCTATTTGATCTTCACAAGCAGTAAGGAAACAGACGTGACCAAACAAATTTTTACAAACCTTAGTTTGAGATATGTCAACGTTATATTGACTGCATTGATAAAGGAGAAGTAGATCCCTGAAATATCAGTGTGAGAGTTCCTAGAGGAACCATCCTAGGATCACTGTTCCAGATATAACTATGTCATTAGCAAAATGAGTGTTGAGAACAAGGATTCTCTAGTACTTAACCAGTTTGGACAGAGGAATTGCCTTTATATGTAATTAGTACAAGAAATTCAAAATTGCATAGTGTTGAAACTTCGGGAAACATGCTAAGTTTGTTCTTTTACAATCTTAAAAGAAACTTATTATTTGCAATATAGTAGAGAATATTCATCTTTCATTTTACAGGGCTATAGAAAAAAAACCTCTGTATCTTCTAGTTTTTGTTGAAAAACAAAAGCACAGAATCTATTAGACTGTTGAAAACTACTAGATCTTCAAATGTGTAGAATCACAGAATGTCAGAATTTTGATGGACCTTAGATATCTTCTAGTCCAAGACTTAACTGAGGCATAAATCTGTTGCAGTCTTTCCAACTGTTGTTCATTTAGGCTTCTTAAATATTTTAAGTTGTGGTACTTACTCTACCTCTCAGAGCAAAATATAAATTTAGATAAATCTCCTTATCAGTAAATTCTTTGTAAAATTTCAAAATTGAATTGCGTTTTCTGCCATCATGATGTCTGATCATAATTGTTAGACTAATTTAGACATTTTTTCTATAGGTATATACAGCTTAACTTTGATTTCTCTTTTTCAAACCTTATAGTTGATGACAATTTGTATTTTTCATTTAGCTTGTAACACTTCAGGAAGCAAAACTGCTGCTAAACGAAGATGATTACCTTATTAAAGCTGTGTATGACTACTGGGTAAGAAAACGTAAAAACTGCAGGGGGCCGTCCCTCATTCCTCAGATAAAACAAGAGAAAAGAGACGGCTCTACCAACAATGACCCTTATGTTGCCTTTCGGAGGAGAACAGAGAAAATGCAAACTCGAAAGGTAATGTGCAAATTAGATTTAATTGAGTGTTCCTTAATAGTACTTAAGACCGATTTTTTTTCTGCTAATAAGTTCAGTAATTTTGAATACCTTGAACATACAGGGGAGCTAATAACATTGTTAAACCTTATGTTAGAAATCCTGCTCTTCAGTAGCTTCCATCGGTCAGCTTCTATTGGTATAATATCTAATACCCATGCCCTTTATAAGTCTACTGCTTATACTGTTTCAGACTTGCAATTGAAGTAGTAAAAGGAATTATGTATCTTTATGTATCTCAGAAATTTGAGTTCTTCAGTAAATTATATATACATTCTATACATATCCTCTTGTTTAGGAAGCTTAAGAGCTTATAGCTCCTTTGAAACCACATTCTAATTCTTGCAAATAAAAATGGACTTTACTGCCTCTAGCTACTATGGGGTCATGGGAAGTAGGGAAAAGTTCATTTTCAAGCCTGTTCTGCCAATAGTCAAAAGTAACAGTGGAATGTTTTTCTTCTTTTCTGAGTTGTCCATTGTGTCAAATTTCAAATTGATGAACTTATCCCCATCTGCCTTTCTGAAGCAGTGTGAGCTGGAATTTTAAGTTAAGAGAAAAAGGGTCTCATGTGGAATGATACGGTATAGAGGAAGGTATTACTTCGGAGGGGATATTCACTGTCTTCCGTTTCTCATATTTATAACAGTAAACACCATACATAGTAACACATTCTCTAACATGTAAAAAATTAGAACATATAAATGTAAAAGCCATGAGGAATTACGATTCGGAGGCAAAGCATTTTCTGTGGATTCCTGTTTTCCTAACATTAAAAGCTTGTTCTTGTCAGTTGTTAGTATAACAGCTGTGAAGCATAACAGCTGCCAGGAGTGGTATATTTTAGGAGAAATTCTCCTGCTGGTTAACAACCATTTTCTGTAAGTCTTTCTTGGATTTCCCAAGTGTAGATGACATTCCCTAACCCAGGCTAAGTTTTCAATTTGGCTAAGGAAATCTAAGATACTTTATGAAGATTTAACGTCTTGCTTAGAAAAGACTAAAATGAGGTAAGTTTATAAATATAGGCAATTGATTCAGATATATTGCAAAACATAGACTTTTAGCAATGTCTTTTGAAGGAAGAATACCATTGGACTTCCTTTAGTGAAAGGGTAAGAAGTACTTAAAATTAGCAGTATTTATTGACATGTAAAAGAATATTCTGAATATTTAAATTGGTTTAATTCTTAAATAGGTTAAATCACTGTTTTCTACCCAATGTATATTGAGAATTGCTAGAATGGGTTCCTATGTTTACGTGCTTCACCATTGTGCAATAACTAGTACCACTTTTTCCTGACACACCGATTTCTACCCTTTCTCTTATCTGTTACTTTCACCTTCTCTGCAGAGTGGTACATTTTCTTTTCTAGTAGTCTTTTATTCCTCCCTGTTTTCAGTTGTGGGACCAAAGACCCCTTCATGCAAACTAATACTGCTTAGAAATGTTTGTGTTTCAAAATGAGAAAGTTGGGAAAGCAGTAAACAGTAAATACCCCTAGGTATTCCAGAGGTGGGCAAGCATTGGGATATACAAAAATGAATACAGCTAACAAAGGTTCTCTACTTCCTTTTCTGTTTCCACAAAATTGAAAACACGTGTATAGCTAGATACAAAGGTGCTAAAATAAAGGACTTCTGAAATATTTGCTTGGCAGTCTAGAATTTAATTTTAATTCACTAATATTTAATTTGCAAGTGGTTAAGTACTTAAGGACGTTCTTAAATGAGACCGTCTTAAGGCACCAGCATGTCTGAAAGCACTGATTGGGAAGTCTTGAATCAGCATGTGTGTTTAATATGTTTAACCCCATAGATACAATTGTTGACATCTGTGCTTTCTCTCCTCCTCCTGTGTGGCCCAGAATAAACGAGACAGACAGGAGAAGAAACTGAGAGTAGTTGTTCTCAGTCTGGCTCCAGAAAACAATCTCCTGTGAATTATCCTTCGTTAAAAAAAAATCTATAGTTAATTCTAAAGTGCAGCAATTTGAAAAAGTAAAAAATTAAAAAAAAAAGTGCAGCAGTTTGAGAACCGCTTCGTAGAGATTTGGCAGTAGGTCAGAACTATAATATGTAACTGGGAATAAGAAAAGAGTTGGTCCAGAGCAGAGACTGTTGTGAGGAAGGAAGTGAGTGGATTTGAAAACAGGGATAGGGCCATCTTAAAAGCATGGAAAAAGTTTCAGTATGAACTCACTGTTTTTATAGAGAGTCAGTCAGAAATAGATACAGATCTATGCATGTATATGTATATACATATATTACAGGTGTATTTCTTCTGTTTGCTGAGAGGGTCTAGAAGCAATGATGCTCAGTAGCAGTGAGCATGCCTAGCATGTAGATCCTGATTTTTAAATACCATTTTCCATTAAAAGGAACCAGGGCTTCTTAGTAAAATGGTGTTTCCAGGTCTAGGGCTAGGAAAGTGTAAAGATAAGCTTGGAACATTCTGCTATGCCAGAAAGTAAGACTGTTGATAAAGATTAAAGAATGTTGGACCCATGTCAGAAGGCCTGAAGAGCCAGCTTGAAGGGGGGCTCTACTAACCAGATGTGGGAAAATTTGAAGTGTCAAAATAAATAGAGTAATGAATAACCCATAGAGTATATAAGTAACCCATGAGTCCTTACTAATATAAATGAATGGATGGATAGATGGATGAGTGGATGCTTGGTAGATTAATTGATAAAAGAGAACACTTTTTGTTACAGTAGAATTTTAACTTCCAAGTGTCACTGGAATGAAGAAGTTTGAAAATCACCATGATAGTAATAATAATAATAAACTATTGGGAGGAAATTTGATGAGAAACAAGGTGTATCATTTAATTCCTGATACAAGAGAGGGATACAAAATCATTTCTGTGATAGTCCTATTAAGAATATATAACCTGAATTTAATTGTGGAAAAACATCAAAGAAACCCAAACTGAGGAACATCCTACAAAAATGAGTGGCCTCTGTTCTTTAAAAATGTCAAGATCATGGGCGGGTGCCTGGATAGCACAGTCAGTTAAACAGCTGATTCTTGGTTTCAGCTCAGGTCGTGATCTCAGGGTCGTGGGATGGAGTCCTGCATCAGGCTCCGCGCTCAGTGTGGAGTCTGCTTAAGACTCCTCCCCCTCATATAAATAATCTTTTTTTAAAATGTCAAGATCATGATCACTGTAGAAAGACAAAGGAACTATTCCAAATCATAGGAAATTAAAGAGACATGACAACTAAAACAGTTGTAATCCTGAATCAGATCCTAGACCAGGAAAAAATTGGCTGTTATGAGTGAATTTAATAATAAGAATTGTCCCACTAATGTCCATTATGGCAATGATTACATAAATATATAAAAATATATTTAACAATTATATTTGTTGCCATAAAGGACATTAGTGGGACAATTAGTGAAATATGAATAAAGTCAATGTTAATTTCCTGATTTCCATACTAGTACTGGTTATATAAGAGAGTATCACTGTTTCTAGAAAGCCTGTATTAAAGTGCTTAGGGATGAAGGGGCAGTATATATTCAACTAGTCTCATCTTTTTTTTAAATACGACTGCTAATTTTACATATTTGTGTATGTTTTTATGTACATTCACGTATATGTCTTAGTCCATTTAGGCTATTGTAACAAAAATACCAGAGACTGAGTGGTTTAAACAACAAACATTTCTTTGTCACAGGTCTAGAGGCTAGGAGATCTGATATACAGGTACCAGCAGATTCAGTGTCTGGTGAGGGCTTACTTCTTGGTTCATAAGTCACCTTGCAGTGTCCTCACATGGTGGAAGGGGCAAGAAAGCTCTCTGGGATCTCTGGGATCTCTTTTATAAGAGTACAGATCTATTTGTGAGGACTCCACCCTCATGACCTAATCACCTCCCAAAGGCCCTTCCTTTAAATAACATCACATTGAAAGCTTGGAATTTCAACATGAATTTTCAGGGGACACAAACATTTAGTCCATGGTAGTATAGATTAAATAATATACATACATACATAGAGATAAAGTAAATGTAAAATAACATTTGGGCCATCTAGATGAAGATATATAGGAATTTATACTGTTTTTGTAACTGTAAATCTGAAATTATTTCAAAATAAAAGGTTAAAAAAAAGAGTAGAAAAGACAGGACTAGAGAAAGGAAAAGTTAGAAAAGGTAGTTATTTGGGCCTAAAGAGAGCAAGAAACGACTGGTTAAGACAGGGCAGAAGCATATAGGCCACAAGGAACACTTAGTGAAGAGGGGGGTAATCTTAAAAGGTTCTGGTGCACTTTTAAATATTGTTCAGCTGGCATGTAGCCTTGTAGTATTACTCATCTTTGTGTGTCTCATTCTTACTAGACTTCAAGCCTTTTGAGGGTAGGGGACCTGTGCAGTACTCTGTACAGGGGGACACTTTAATATTTGCTCTTGGTGATGTTAATTTTTTTTCAGTTAGAAGGTATTATTGCTGCCTGCTTGCCAAAAATTTTTGCTCAAAACCATACTTTAGATTTTGCCTTTTGTCACGTAGTACTGGAAGGGGGGAGAAGATTAATTTCCTTTTGATAAGGTAAAAGACTGACTGATTAACATAACATTTTAAAATGTAAATATGCAGTACCTTAATAGGACTTAGTTTAGGTTATGTTTTATAGGTGATGATTAATTTTCAAATACAAGAAACTACACATAAAAGAGAGTAAAACTTTGAATCTTTCTCAAGTTTTATTTTCTCCTTTATAGTCCTCCAGTATGAAACCTGGCTTCAGGTTCCTTTTAATGTGATATTGCATTCTTTATTTTGACAATAAAAGAGAGGGACAATACAAAAGATTTGGTTAATATTTACAAGTAATTTTTCACATCACATCAATTAGGATATGCTCATAAATCCTTATTTCTTAAACTGTTCAAATGGTCAAAGCAGGTATTTATAAATTCTTTCTTCCAGAGTATATTCCATATCTGTTTTGCTGTCGGCAAGCACACCAAATATTTGTGATCCTTGCTTGATGAGGTGACAACAGTTTTTATTCCTGCAGAGCTTGTGTCCTTAGTACTTATCTCTTTAATATATTGGGTTTTTTTTTTCTTTTAAGGTTTTATTTAATTTCTAGTTAGTTAACATATAGTGTATTACTAGTTTCAGGAGTAGAATTTAGTGATTCATCACTTACATGTAACACCCAGTGCTCATCACAACAAACATCCTCCTTAATGCCCATCTCCCATTTACCTCATCCCCCCACCCACCTCCCCTCCAGCAAACCTGTTTGTTCTGTATAGTTAAGAGTCTCTTATGGTTTGACTCCCTCTCTGTTATTATTTTATTTTCCCTTCCCTTCCCCTATGTTCATCTGTTTTGTTTCTTCAACAGATGAGTGAAATCATAGGGTATTTGCTTTTCTCTCACTGACTTATTTCCCTTAGCATAATACACTCTGGTTCCATCCATGTCATTGCAAATGGCAAGATTTAATTCTTTTTTATGGCCAAGTAATAATTCATTTTATAAAGTATATGTACACACACACACACATCATCTTTATCCATTCATCCTTCTATGGACATTTGGGCTTTTTCCATATTTTGGCTATCGTGGATAGTGCTGCTTATAAACATTGAGGTATATGTGCCCCTTCAAATCACTATTTTTGTATCCTTTGGGTAAATACCCTAGTAGTGCAATTGCTGGGTCATAATGTCATATTGCGTTATTAACTCAAGGATGCAAAGATTGCTTAAGTGCAGTCTGTCTGGATACATAGAATGAGAGGTGGTAATGGTCTGTTTTTAAACAAATAGTTCCATGCCTAATATAAATATTCTGTGGTTATTTGATTAAACAAAATATATTAACAGTAACTTTCATATGCAAATAGATGCTGCTAATTACAACTGAGCTTGTCTAGTTACTAAGCAGGACTTTCACTCTGAGTTCTAATTAAATCTTATGCTTCAAAGTAGGAACTTCTTAACAATACTCTGAAATTCAGAGTTTTCACTTGTTTTCTACCCTGCAATGAGGTGCTAATTACCTTGAAACATAATAATTCCATTCCTTGAGATGCTTTGTATCCCACTTTCAGTGTTACATCTTGAATTTCTGAAGTGAAGTTTTGCTTGTCATTGTATGTGTTTACATTGTGGTGTATTGACCCTTCCAGCCCACAATTACAGAGCTGGATGGATGGATAGAGACCCATTTTGGCTATTTTTAGGTAACCTTGATTTGACAGAACTGTTTCTCTCTGTCACTGGAAAATACCTTGCATCAATTTGAATGGACTACATTTTCTGGTATACTAGGTTTTGTTTCAGGCAGACTTTTAAAATTTTGTTTACATTGGAATGATCCCTTCTGTTATTCCATCTTTTCAATAATGGGCAACTTTTTTTTTTTTATTTGAGAGCTATTTCCTTTCACTTCTATTTTCAGAGTTAAATACATAGGTTCTCTTATGTAGTTGCTGTTTAAGATGATTTTCTACATTTAACATTTTTAACATTTTGCTTTTATGGAACATACTTGGGTCTCAAAAGATTTTGTTGAATGAAAATGGAAATGTGGATAATTAGATTAATTGTTTATTCTAAAATTATTTTCAATAGAATCGTAAGAATGATGAAGCCTCTTATGAAAAGATGTTGAAATTGAGACGGGAGTTTAGTAGAGCCATAACAATTTTGGAAATGATTAAGAGAAGAGAGAAAACAAAACGAGAATTATTGCACTTAACCTTAGAAGTTGTGGAAAAAAGGTAACATTGCTACTGTTATGTACTAATCACAGCTTTAGGCAAATGATGGGCAAAATATAACCAAATGGTATGTTTTGTTTTGTTTTTTGCCTAGCTTTAAAACAACTGAAATAGATTCTCAAACAAAATCTACATTTTTTAAAGAATTCTTATGTTACTATTTTTTTTAAAAAATTAGGTTATCAGTTTGCATTGCAAATTTGGGGAATATTTTTGTGTGTAATATGTATAGATCCTCTAATACACTTAATTTTTTTTTTTTTTTCCAGAATCATTGGATTTTATTTAGAAAAGAACCTGGGGATCATTTTGACTGTTCTTTTTATTTAAGTTTCCATTAAAATTTGAGGGAAATGAATATTTAAATGATTTTATTTTCTGACTAGGTAGAAAGCATTTTTTTGTTTCAGTGCATTTTAACAATGTGTTCTCTATGGGGCACCTGGGTGGCTCAGGCAGTTAAGCATCCAACTCTTAATTTCAGCTCAGGTCATAATCTCAGGGTCCTGGGGTCAAGCCCCCCTCAGTAGAGGACTTCATGCTCAATGGGAAGTCTGCTGGAGATTCTCTCTCTCCCTGTCCCTCTGTGTACCCCCTTCTGCATGGACTCTGTCTCTAGAATGGATAAATAAATATTTTTTTAAAAATGTGTTCTCTAATGTAATAGTCATTTTCCTGTATAATTAAATAAACTATACTAAGCCTAACAGAATTTTATGTGATTCCTAAGGTAAGCATTCTAAACATCATTTCCCAGTGTTTGAAAATATTAAATATATGAGAAATTTGTCTTCTGTGTCCCTTAGAGATTTTGGGGGGTTTTTTTTTTTGGTTGGTTGGTTTTTACTAAATCCCAAATATGAACTTCTTTATTCCTGTAAATTTTTAAAGAATAATCTGATTAATTGTTGATTCTGTTTGATTAATTGTATTCCAGTTCATTGCAATATCGTTTTTATTTTTTAAACTATAAAACATTTTCTTATATTTTATTACTTTTCCAAGATATCATTTGGGAGACTATGGTGGTGAAATCCTTAATGAAGTGAAAATCAGTAGATCAGACAAAGAGTTATATGCCACTCCAGCAACTCTTCATAATGGAAATCATCACAAAGTCCAAGAATGTAAAACTAAGGTGAATATCCTCTGGGGAGCAACACATATGGTAATATTGATCAGACAATTACTAATTTCATCAGTTATCTTAGTATAGTTTGGTTAAGGAAAAACGTAATTTAACGTATTGTTTTTACTATTTGCCAAGCACTTGGTAGGAATTTTTACATACATATTAACTCATTAATCCTTACAGCAGCCCTTTGACATAGATTTTACTCCTGTATGACTTCTAGATCATATAGCTGATAAGGGGCTGATTCAAGATTTAGGTCCAGGTCTAACAACCAAAAACCATGTGCTTTTCACTATGACATCTGCTTCTCTAAAGAATATGGGTAAATTAAAGTTTACTTATTATCACTAGCCTTAGCACATCCTGTGTTGTAGTGGCAGGCATCAAAATCTTAAGATTAAAGCTTTCTTCATTGGGACTATTGAAAGTTATTCTTATTTTCATCATTACTTCCAGAACCAGCATTTATCAACTGCTATCTACTTGGAGTGATTTGAAGAAGTCCTATAAGTTACAGATCCTATTTTCTTCCTAATAGAAAGAGCTAGACTCCATGATTATTTTAGTCTCTTAGACTTAAAGGAATTGTGTTTATTCAGTATTCATGTGGTACATTAATTATTCAATTGAGAAATAAAAATTAATAAAACTTTAAGGAGCTTAGTTTTAAATAACAAATAGGTATTGACTGAGTATTTAGATAGTAGAGCTTTACTCTGTAGCAAGATTTAAAAAGCAACATAGGGTGTTTGTGGAAAATTCATCTTTTAAAAATGTACACAATTCTTATTTTTCATGGGTTTGCTCTTAAAGGTCAAAGAAGAATTTGGAGCAGGAAGACTCCTCCTTTTATTCAACTGATGTCAATTTAAACACCAAAGTTCTTTCTTATTCATCACAGGCATCTAGCCCACCTACCTGATTCTTTTTAAATCCCACTTGCCTCTATAGCCAAAAATTTACCAGTGCAATAAATGTAATTTTCTAAGTTATTTTTTAAAATCCATTTTATATAAACCAGTGCTTTTTTCAAGTATATGATTGGTAGGCATAGAATATGAAATCTCAACCTGAAATTACTGGTAGAATCAGCTTTTGTTATATATTCTTATTTTTGATCATCTGTAAGAATAAACATTCACCCTGTTTACTAGTTTTAGAGATATGGTTGCATCCATTGTTGCTCTACCCCATTATGCATAGTTTATTTACTTGGCCACACATCCCACCTTAAAATATAGGTAGTTCCTAAGAGGTAGGAGTTTTCTTTTTGATGTCATAGCTATATCCATTGTATGAAACCTAGCTATATCACTAAATACTTTGCCATTTAAGCAACATTTTCATTGTATGTACCATTTTTGACGCTGCAGTAGTTTTAACAAAAATGTGGACTACATAGGAAAATACAGAACTTCCTAAATATATTTTCACTTTCATATTGCTTGTACTTTGGTGCTTAGAACAATCATTTTCAAACTTTTTAGGCAGTAAATCCCTACTTACTAAAAGGAATACTGTTACGTTGAAACAGAGCTTCTCAACTGAGGAGTGGAGAGCAAGGGGGGCTGGAAACCCACCCCATCAGTCAGTCTCTTGCCAGGTAGCCTCTCAAGTGCTGTCATAGAGTTCTGGGGTACTTGAGAACAGTTTGATTATTGTTCAGTTGAGGCAGTAATTATGCATTCTAAAAAAGTAAAAGTTTTTTTCTAGTTAATAAACTTATTTTTCTCAAAAAATTACCAGCTGTAGAAATTTTTAAAAATTGGAACACTAATGAATTTATAATCTAATTCAAGTTATTTTAAAAATAAAGTTATCATTAATACAGTGGATTTAAATAAAATTGAATTTAAGTACTTCTAAATGCTGGATTGTATAATAATAGAGCAATTATTAAAAATCACTAACATCTTAAAGTATAAATAACAATATAAAAAGCAAATTAAGTACCATTATGATTTTTAATCATAACTTACAAAAAGTAAAACATCTTTCAATTTATGATCACATAATTTTTGCATATTAAAAACAGTAAATAAAATCACCTCCTGGGTAAAAATGTATGTTTTTCAAAGAGCAGTATAGTTTTTCATGATTTCTAAAATGATTTTCATTTCTTCCTTTTGGGGGAAAAATCGTCATGTAAACAGCACCCTCATCATTTGTCTTTGAAAGAAGAGGCTTCTGATGTGGTTCGTCAAAAGAAGAAGTACCCAAAGAAGCCTAAAGCAGAGGCTTTGATAACATCTCAGCAACCCACTCCTGAGACATTGCCTGTGATCAATAAGAGTGATATTAAGCAATATGACTTTCACAGCTCAGATGAAGATGAATTTCCACAGGTGCTTATTTTAAAACTATTTTGAAGACATTTCCTTTTAGTCTTTTATATTGCTATATTTTAAAACATAATTGACCTCTTAGTTTTGATTCTGACTCTCTTCACCTAATGTTATATAGCATATATACATTTTCCACATTATTTATGTAGCCACTGAAATGGTATTTACTTTCCATTATTTTCTATCAGTTGGGTAGAATTTATTCTCTGTGGAGCACTTAGGTGGTTTTCAGTTTTCCCTTTTATAAAAATGAACATTATTATTATTCCCCTCTGTATTTAAAGTAGACTATTAGAAATGGATTATCAATCTTTTAAGATAGTTAATACATAATTGTAAGTATTCACCCAATAATAATTCCTTTTTTTTTTTTTTACTATATTCCACCAGCATTTATTTTATAACTTTAATGTAAATTTTGCTACTTTGTTCAGTGATAACCATTTAATTTTAAAGATTTAGAAGAACTGATTCAAGTTGTAAATTGTGAAGACAGTTCTTTAGTTTATATTGCAACAGTTTATAGCAAAATGTTTGCAATTTTAAAATCTTAATTTTACTTTCACACATGCTATTTTTAAAATAAGACCTTTGTATATTAAAGGATCAATTTTAAAAGATATATTTATAGTTTAGTAACTCGTCTAGCAATACCCTTTTTTTTTTCCTTTCTATATGGTATAGGCAACCTAAAGAGAATGCTATATAACAAATATGTATTATTATATTGTAACATTTTTGCTTCATTGCTTTAAAAGAAAAAAATTTTTTTAAACCAACATTACAGATATGTCTAGAAGCAAGACTGTCTATAAAACAGTTTATGGTTGTAACTGTTTAAAATCTAGAGTTTACATAAAAGCGTAAAATGTGTTCCCTTTGACTAGATTATGTTATTTTTTTTACTCTTCTATCACTAATTTATAGATAATATTTTAGTATTTATCTGGGTTATAACAAATGCACAAAGGTATGTTTTAATTTATACACTCTTGAAAAGCACTTAATGAAATAATTCATTACGTTTTTGTCAAAGGATTATCCAGTTAGACTCAGTGCTTTGAAGAGCCATGGGACATGGCCATTTTGAAGGAATGAGGAAATAATGTCCTAACAAATAGTAGTTTTCCATATAGAAAGAGTAGGGAGGGGCTCTAGGCAGAGGAAACAGCAAATGAGGGAGAACTGCTAGCAGTTTGGCATTGCTGGAACATAAAATGCAAAGGGGAAGTGAGGTTGAACAGAATGATGCTTGGAGTAGTAGCCAGGTGGCAAATGGCTTCTACTACATTATATATACTGGTACATTATTAAAGAATTTTAAGTAAGAATATGACATGGTTTATTATATATCAATAATAGTCTTATGTTGGTAGTACTCAGAATAGCTTACAAAGTTTTGCTTTACACCCCCAGCCCTTTAAGAATGACACATGGGATATTATGACCTGTAGAAACTTTTCCTTTCTTGCTGAAATCAGTCCATCACCTTGATGGTAGGGCACACTCACATGCTAATCATACATCCCTCATGCATTAAGGACCTTTGTTTCTGTTCTGAATTCTTGTGTTTATTCATATAGTCCCCAGCCCATAAACCCACATGAAAATTTCAAAATTTCGAATTGTATTTTGAAACTTTTAGGTTCCTCTGAGTCCTTTTACTAGGTCTTTAAAAACCCTCATTAATTTTTATAATGATATCCCCTTGTTGCTAAAAAATAAGTATTTACCTATATAGTTGGGCATCATTCAGTGAGGCAGCAATTTAGGATGTAGCTCTTACGAAATCAGGACTTTCTTGCTGAAAAGATCATTAAAATAACATGTTTCTTCTTTGTCCAGTAAACAAGGAACGAAGGAATAGGGACCCTTAAGAGAACAAACATTTTAACTTCAGACTTACCCAGCTGATTTGCAGCAGAGCAGAATTAAAAACCCTGTCTTTTCTTGATCATGCTTCTGATTCTCCTAATATCAACTCTCTCTTCCTATGTCTCATACTAAATCCTGGAATCCACTCCTGGGGAATGGTGGTCGGGACAGAGGGGTGGTATACTTTATGCAAAGAATTTCTAAGACTTTGTAACACTTCCCTGTGTGTATTTTAGAAGAGGTAGATGATTTGCAAAGGAACCAAAGTATACAATTCACATTTGGGATTTCCTTTCAAATTTCAGGTTTGGGGCTTGGTTCCCCGAGAAGAAGAATCAGCCCCAGCTTACTGTTTCTATGTCTCCCCCATAGGGTTGGTGGAGGTATATTGGAACCTCAAACAAATGCCTTTCTCCCCTGGATGACCCTGCTCAGTGGTAATTACCACAGTTTGGAAATAATGTGGAGAACACATTTTTCCTCTCAAAATAGGAAGAGAGGGATTTGTGAGGTTCAAAATTTGCAAGTAAATATGGTTGAGCCAGCGTTGTCAGAAAAAGAGATGTACTCCAAAGTGAAATTACGAGACTACTGAAACTTAAGTACCAAAACTTTTTTTTTTTTTTTTAATTTTAACCATTATGGGTAGAAATTTATCTAAACCATATTATTTCTCTGCTGTATCAGAGTATATTTGTATATCATTTAATCCATTTTTTATGACATTTATAAAGTTTGCTCTAATGGATCAGTGTTGCCCCAGGGGTCCACTCACGTTATATAGGGATGTTTCATCTAAGATCACATGGTTCTAGGCAGAATACTTTTTAATTATGTAATAACAACTTTTTGAAAGTCTTTATTTTTTCTTTTGCTGTCAGGTTGTGGGCTTATCACTTCTCTCTGCAGCCAGTCTGCAAGTCTTCTTTCCTCTTCTAATTTTCTGCTTCTGATCTGCTAAGTTTAAAAAGTGATTTTATTAAACTGTATGCCTGAAACTAATACTACACTGTATATTAACTAACTGGAATTTAAATAAAAACTTTTTTTTTAAAGTGATTTTTTAAAAATGTGTAGGGAAATAAGGAACTCCCTTTGAGAAAAATGTATGACCTATAATGACTTGGGGGAGCACTCTTCATATGCCTTTTTTACTTCTAGTTTTTGGCTTCATTACAGAGAAAGAAAGTTATTGCATAAAAATACATCTGTAGATGAAGCATAACTATCAAAATAAAAGTGTTTATGGCCACATACATTATTTACAAAATATAAGTGGGATATATAAAAACTCTACTAATTCTTAGGTACTTACATGTTCAGAAGCAATTAGACAAAACCTTGTTGACTCTCCTGCAAGAAACTAATCCATCCCAAATAATCATGTTTAACTGTAGAAAATCTGTGCTAGTCTTTAACTCTTTGGGGGAATTTACTGCCTACTGTATGGAATATAGGAGTGATGTACTGTTTGTGATCAGATTCTGATTTTAGACCATTACAAAGATTGATCTGTTGGCTTTTGGTAACTCCTAAATGGAATGTCTCGTGCCTCTTTTTTCTAGGTACCATCCCCAGTATCAGAACCTGAAGAAGAAAATGATCCTGATGGTCCCTGTGCTTTCAGGAGGCGAGCAGGATGCCAGTATTATGCTGTAAGAACTTGGTTTTTGTAGTGTTTTTGTAAACTGGAATTAATAGATATTTTTTGTCAAGGTAACTTAGTCTTAATCTAAAAATGGGAAGTCCACTGGCATTTTTTAGTTACTATCCCCTATACACACACCAGTAAAAGATGCTCAAAGGTACTGAGTCCTTTCAGAGATTATTAAAAGATATCAGAATCCTTTACTTGGAAATTGATAATTTAAAATTCTAAATTTTAGAAATTTAGTTGTACTTTGGGCTTTAACTGTAGCCTCGTTTAGCAGTTATGAAAATTACTGTCACTGCTAGAGTTAGGTAAGCCCAGAATCTCTAATTGAAATTTTTTTTTAAAGATTTATTTATTTATTTGAGAGAGAGTGCATGCACGGGCAGTGGGGGAGGGGCAGAGGAAGAGAGAATCCTGAAGCAGACTCCCCACTCAGCACGGAGCCCGACGAGGGCCTCGATCCCATGACCCTGAGATCATGATCTGAGCCAAAATCAAGAGTTAGCCGCTTAACCAACTGAGCCACCCAGGTGCCCCAAAATTTTGATTGTTGCTGCTTATTAAAATTTAGGGAAGTCCATCTTGTGCGTACATACCAAGTAAGGATCAAACATAGACTTTCTTCATGGTGATATGTTATATAATAATAATACTCAAACTTTTTGACACACTTAGAAATTGCTTTGTGCTATTAAGTCAAGTTCTGGTGCAGCATTATATCAGGAGTGACCCTCACTCCCAGATGCTCAGGTTTCAGATAAGGTATAGCTATAGAGTTATGAGGATAGCTTTCAGATATAACTTGCAGAGACCATTTGTCTTGCTGCATTATGGTAAACATCTACACTTCCAACATTTCAGGGTTTGTGTGTGTGTGTGTTTAGCATAGAAGAGGTAGAAAGTTATTTATTTACGAGTTATGCTAATGAGAAAAAGAGAAAATTATTATAAAAAGGTAGAGAAATGTTAAGGCCCAGAGAAATAAAGAAGTGTCAGCCTGACCCATACATACATGCTTAAAGTATAATTTTTGGTTCAAAAACAATTTTCCTTCTGGTTTATATCAATAGGAAGCCTATGCATTACTAACTTTACTATCTCTACTTTTCTACATAGATGTTTCTACATACATATTTTTCTTTAAAGATACATTTCTTCTAATATATATTATACCCTAAAATATTAAATTCAATTTCAGTTATTTTGGTGAGTTGAACTTTTGATTCAGTTTTATAAAGTTTATCTTGTTAATGTCATTTAAACCCCAATTTTACAGTTTTATATCTAAATTTTAATTGCCCTGCTAATGCTGTACTTTATTTTTATCATGATGTAACTTCTCTTCATTTCAGATTTACTCCATGAGTTTTCATTTTATTTCTTTCTTTGCAGCCTCGTTTGGACCAAGCTAACCACTCATTTGAAAATTCAGAATTGGCAGATTTGGATAAGTTGAGGTACAGGCATTGCCTTACAACGCTCACAGTCCCAAGAAGATGCATAGGATTTGCAAGGAGGCGAATTGGCAGAGGTGGAAGGTAAACAATTTGTTTTGGCCTGGTTTTTGTTTATAAACTAGAGGGGACGATATAAAGAAAATGTTACTAAGTTCTTCCAGATAATATTTGGTTTTATATTGTTTTTTCAGGGTCATAATGGACCGAATATCCACAGAACATGACCCAGTCCTGAAACAGATAGACCCTGAAATGCTGAATGGTTTTACAAGCTCTTCCCAAACTATAGACTTTTCTTCTAATTTCACTCGGACCAATGCTTCCAGTAAACATTGTGAAAATAGACTGTCCCTTTCTGAAATATTAAGCAATATCAGATCATGTCGACTACAGTGTTTCCAGCCAAGGCTACTAAATTTACAGGACAGTGATAGTGAAGAATGTACCTCAAGAAAATCAGGGCAGACTGTGAACAATAAAAGAGTTTCTGCAGCATCTGTAGCTTTATTGAACACCAGCAAGAATGGCATATCAGGTAAGCTGTCACTTTGTTAAAAGTATATCATGCTCTTTTTTTCTCCTTAATTTTCATTATCCACTAAATAAGTGCTAAGTGCTCAGGGTAAATTTTGAAAGTTTATTTTTTTTAAAGATTTTATTTATTTATTTGACAGAGCACAAGTAGGCAGAGCGGGAGGGAGAGGGAGAAGCAGGGTCCCCACTGAGCAGGGAGCCGGACGTGGGGCTCGATTCCAGGACCCTGGGATCATGACCTGAGCCGAAGGCAGATGCTTAACCGAGCCACCCAGGTGCCCCTTGAAAGTTTATTTTCATAATCCCACTGAAGAAAGGAATTTTTTACCTTAACCTACTACAGTTTTTTTCCAGCCTAAACCCCATTATTGTGGTTCACATTTTAAACAATGTCCTAATACCTCTAAAACCTGACTTATATTTTGAATATGTGTGCCTGGTATGGTGAATGTGTAGGCAGAATGCATAGGGAGTTCCCTATGGGCAAAGTGGTTATAAGCTGCTACCAGATCTTCATGGCCATAGTGTGCACTTCTTAAAGTTTCCCTTTTTTGTATATTAGCTTTGCTCAGATGTAGGCATTGGCTCTTCAAAAGTACCATTGAACGCTTTCTTTCTGAAAAATGATTTTTTTAAGAAGCTCCCCATGAATAGTTGTAATTTTGTTTGGTAGCTTACCTCTGATTGAGATTGGAGAGCATTTTTCACTTTAAGAAACACTGTGCCCAAATTAATGTAATATTTTTATGACATGTACATTATAAATAATGTATAATATCTAGACAATCTAAAATCTAATTTTGATTTGTTTTCCTCTGCGGATAGTCTTCTCTCTATCACATGTATACAAGTAGGTATAATTTTTAATATCCTTATGATATATACAAGCAGTGCATGGTATCCAGAGACAAAACTAGATATGACTTGACTTACACTGTTGATATCCTTCCTTTCTAGAAAACATCAGTATTTCTAAATTATTTCCTGAATGGTGCATTTTACTATGCAAAATTATGTTAAACATCTTTAAAGTGGTTTCAAATTATTTTAGTTTGAAATTTGGTCTTAGTCATGTTCAGTCTTTTTTTGTTACTGGACTGCTTATTTTTAAACTTGACCTAGACATTTATCTGTTTAAAGATTATAGTAGAAAATTGGATTTGTTTGAATGATTAGAAGTTGACATGTTGTTCCTCCAAATTAGTTGGTTAATTTTCTCCTGAGCAAACTTAGATAAGGAAAATGATATCCCATTATATAAAGTTCATGAATCTGTGAAGTTTAATGAGCTTTTGAAGCTGAAATAGATAAATACCAAATATGATTTGTGGTGGCAAGCTTATTAGAAATCTAAAGGTAGGAAGTTGACAAATATTAAGTCAGATTTTTTTTTTCTGCCAACCCCGTGACACTGTTCAAATTACTTAGCTGAATTGGAATTTCTGTATCAAAAATTACTCAAAATAATTTTTGCCAAAAGGGGAGTTTAAAAACATCTCAGTGTAGGCATTTATAATTAGATTTGATAGTAGATTGAATTACTTCTCTAACAATGTGTACCATACCAAAAAAATGATTTTACATTTCATCTCAACTTGAACATGGCCAGCTTTCTATTGTACATTCCCAGTAAACTCCAAAAGGATTTGACTTGACTCTTCCAGAAAATATGCATAGGTTGTGTATGTTGTTATGTCATCATTACTCTAGATGTATTGATCCAGAATATAACTTACTATAACTTAAATAATTCTATAATAATTAGCTCTAGAATTTTGACACTATCATAATACATCAGCATAAAATAAGCATTTAAAGTATCTTAGGCACACAGGCACTTTTCAGGTAACTTAAGTGACAAATATGTGATGTTAACATCATAGACAGTAAAGTTTTTTAATTTTTACCTTTCCCCTAAGATAAAAAAAAATAGTCTTTTTGGTCTGTATAATATATCCTGTCTCAGTTTTTTAGTATTCTCAACATAGTGCCATTTCCTTCTTTCTTTGACAAATTTCAAGATTTAAGCAACAAGTAAGCTACATTAGAATCAGTGTTTTGTTTTTTTAAAGATTTTATTTACTTATTTGACAGCACAAGCAGGGGGAGCGGCAGGCAGAGGGAGAAGCAGGCTTCTCGCTGAGCAAGGAGCCTGATGTGTGGGGCTCAATCCCAGGACCCTGGGTTCATGACCTGAGTCGAAGGTCACTTAACCGACTGAGCCATCTAGGTGCTTAATCGACTGAGTTACCCAGGCACCCCTAGAATCAGTTTTTAAATAGAAATTTTCAAATATATGTTTAATTCTGTTGCTAAAGGATTTTGTTTGACATTTTCCTTCTCAGCTGTGATCCTCTAATCATTGAGGCCACAGGGTTTTTGGTTTTGTTTTGTTTTTTTAAATACATTTGTTTTGTTTCAAAATACTAGGCACAGGTATATAAATGCATAATGGAACACGTCTTTTAACAGCATTTTTGTAAACAGTTGAAAAGCTGTGACAATTTTAAGTACCCATTTGTACCAGTTCTATTCATTACATAGTCCTTTTAGTTCTGGTTAGATAATTTCAGTGAATTCCATTACAGTTCAGTAAATATTGATAGGAATTCCTTCATCAACTTAAAGAGAAGGATGTAGGAGTTTTTAGAAAGTTGGTAGTTTTATGTTTGATGGACATAGATAACAGAATTGAACCCTCATCTGTTTTATTTCTTTTAATCTTTATGCCTTTATTAGTACTCTTGCCTTCTGCTTATTCTTTGTGGAGTTGAGAGTGTGTTTGTCTTTAAGAGTAACAAGACTGACACAGGACCATATTTTTACCTTACAGAGTATATCACTGAGCTAGACAAATTATAAGTACTGAATTTTCTCTTTCACAGCTGGGAAATCGGAACAAAGAAAGGGTTTAATCAGAAATAGAAATCTGATACACTTGACAGTAATGTTTATTTATATCACAAGTTTTTTAGTTCTTAAAAACACGGGAACTTGAGGGCTAGTGGCAAAGAATTTTATGTTGTTAATAACCTAGTTAATATTTTTCAAGTCATAATCCCTGTGTCCTAAATATATTCTAATGGTTACTTTTGATATCATACTTAAAGGACTTAAATTGAAATGTATGTCCTAGGTATTAGAAGAACTAAAACTGAAGACTTCATTTTAAAGCAAAGACACATGTCTTATTAACTATTAAGTAAGATCTGTTTTCTTAGTTGGAATAGTCTTCTCAAAGAATAGAAGCAGGGCAGAGAAAGGAAAGATAGTTGTGCTGAATGTGGCAAGTGAATAACCAAGGAAAACTAATTTCACACATAATTATTTGGAATTATTATATGCAAAGCACTATGTTAAGTGTTTAAGAGTTGCAATTTTACAAGACAATAATCCTTTCAAGGAGTTTACAGCACATGGCAAGTATTACATTCTTTATATAACTAGATGATAAAGTTTTTAGTCATTTGAAACTGCAGATTTATTTATTCTTTTGAGCTATTGTTCTTAAAACCAGAACTTAAGAAAATGTATTGCACATCTAAAAGTAGCTTTGCTTGGGGCACCTGGCAGGCTCAGTTTGGTAGAGCATGTGACTGTTGATCTCAGGGTTGTGAGTTCAAGCCCAACGTTGGGTGTAGAGATTACTTTTAATATGAAGAAAAGAAGGAAGGAAGGAAGCTTTGCTTGTTCAGACTTGAAGAGCTGGATTAATTTACATTTAACCTTGGTTTTGACTAATGCATGGTTGCAATGAGCATTTTTTCCCCCTCATTTGTCTTCATATATTGAATAGATACCAGCAGCCTTTTTGACCAGCTGCAAATATCTTAACATTACCAATTTGTAAGAACATCAGCATTTTGGACAGTTTTCCAAGAGAAATTCCTGATTTTTTAATTTTTTCAGTTTCTTTTCCCATTCTTCCTTAAATTGCCATAAAATGTTTGCAAGTGTGAAAATTTTTGAATAGGTAAAACTACATTTTCACAACTGGCTAAGGTACTTACAAGGATTCATTTTTGATTTAGGGTTGCTTCCAGAGGTGTGAGAAATAGATTCAGATTTCAGGAATTAAAATACTTTAGTTTGACTACTAAAGGAAATAATACTGAAATTTCAGTTGTAACTATTTAGGTTGGGTATCAGAAGTTTAAATGGGTCTTTAAAGATTTTATTTTTAAGCAATCTCTACACCCAATGTGGGGCTCGAACCTATAACCCCTACATCAAGAATCACATGTTCTACCAACTGAGCCAGCCAGGCACCCCCTAAATGGGTCTTTATTTTCACATTTCATTTGTTCCTCATTCTTCATCCCCTCACCCTTCATCCCTGACTTCACCTCCCATCTTCACGCTTTGTACCCCCACAGTTTTGCAGTCTATTCATTAGTTTGCCTTTAACTGTGAGAGTTACATTATAGGATATGTATAGTCCTAGACAAATAATGTCAACTTTCAAGGATTGAAAGATTTATCCTCACAGTAGCTCCAATGGTTTATGTGAACTTTCACCTGACTCCTCTGTAAGACCTACAAAGTTTAAAATAGGTTGTCTGTCTTCCCCACCCCCATCAGCCCCAGATCTGTCTTTTAAAACAAAAATGCATATAGTCAGCATTGCTTCAATAAAGCATATATTAAGACTTTTGTAACAAAGACCTACCCTGTAGATGAAGATATACTGGATAATATATATTCATTTTGACTTTTAAATAATCTTTACTACCATATTAGATGTTCTTCATTAAACTATGAAAACTTGGTCTAGGCTAGTGTTTAAAAAAATCCATAGCTTCCCAAGAATACAGATTGTACTAGCCCACTTAGAGAAACACTGCATTAAAAATAATTTTAAAAAGGCACACACAAGCACAAAAAATCATATGTTCATACTCTATTGTGAGATGGTCATCCAGAAGATCCAGAATGTGTTTCTATTAGATTTTTCTTCTTAGTTTATCAACAAAACAAAAGTTAGCAAATACATGTAAAGATTTCCCACATACTCAAGAATACTTCTGTGGGCCCAAGTTTAAGAAACAGTGATCTAGGGGTTTAGAATTATTAAACCAGTGTAAAATATAGTGGAGATACCTTGAGTATATTTTTGATGGATCACTGTCAGAATATGAGAGGGAAAGCTAATAAGGAATCAGCCTAACAGACCACCATACAGGAACCACATACCTGAAAGGTGAAAGATGAAATGAGGAATGCCTAGGACTTTTGAAATCAGAATCAACATTCTAAGGATGGTGACAAGTATTCTAACAAAAAATACATGGATTCATCTGGTGAGTAAAGCAGCTGATAAATCTAAGATGGGTAATGAGCCAGATACAAAAAAAAAAAAAAAAAGCCAGAAAGTTTAGGGGCTTTAGTGAAAAACAGACTATTGGTTATATACACAAAATATTTAGAAATGCGAGTACACCACTAATGTATAGAATGATGTATTTGCATATATAAAGAGGAAAATTCTATAATATGTGTATCTATATTTTATCATGTATTAACCACAGAGATTTGGAAAACTTCTTACTCCGGTAAAAGGACATTTCCCATCTATCTAGATTAGTGAATTATTGCTCCCTTCACAAAACAGTCGGATTTGTGGCTACTTTTAAACTGACAGGACTTGTAGGGGTGGGAGAGCGTAGATTTATGACCAACATAAATTTCAGTTTTATGCTAGCAACTTAGGAGCAACTAGTGGAAAGAACTTGGCTTGGCCCTAAGCAGGAGAAGCAGATTGGTTTCTGTTTTGTATGTTCCCAATTACCCTTTTTGTCTCTACAGCCCCGCCCCCCCCCAAGGCTGGGCCCCCTCTTCTCTATCTCATTTCTAAACAGATTTCTTCACACTATAACTGCAACCTTTTCCTGATGTGTTTTAACGTTTGCCTTTTGATGACTGCAAGTCAGTGTACAAAATAAATTTCTTGTGAAAGTATTTGAGTAATTTATGAAAGGAAGAATAATCAGTAGAGAAAGAGCTTTCAATCAAATTACCTACCAAGTTACTTACCCCTACCTACCATTAAGTCAACCCTAAGAATGAAAATTCACTACTGTGCCTGTGCCATTAAAATAGTACAGTTCTTACCACTTTCTGTTCACCCTAACAAAATGAAAGGGTGTTTTGTATGTGTACCAATTCTGTGCCACAATTACTAATTGCTCTTTTTGTCTAAAGAGTTAAAATAATACTAAACAATGCTCTAGAAAATTCTGAATGAGGAGCATCAGCTTCTTTTCAAGCACAAAACTTAATAGTAAAGAAAGAATTAGATGTCAAGAATGAATATAACATGCTAAGATTGAGTTGAGGGGAAGAGAAAAAAAATAAATGTCATTTTTAAAGCATTACCATATTGTAGAATTAAATTGAGTTTATATCAGTCATTCCCAACCAGTAATGGGATCAGGGATGAAATTTTTGGCATCAAAATTAGCCTAGGTTTAAAAAGGTTAGGAAACACTGACCATTAATTTGAGTAATTTGGATTGAGTCTTGTTGGGGTTTTAATGAGTTTTCTATGGGGAAAAGGATGGGGTTCCTGAGCAAATTAATGGTCTCAACAGGACAGGGCAATAAGTAGACATATCCTCTCTTCCCCAAAAGAGGCAATCTTACCAGCATTCCTTTTTAATTTATATGTAAATGATCATCCATTCATAAAAAGCAAGTAGAACACCTATAGTTGGCAATACTTTGTTAGTCATGGATTACCAACCAAAAGTAATTTTTTTAATTAAAAAGTGCTTTTGAACTTTCTACTAATTTAGGTACATAGTTATTCTGAATTAGATTTCTATCTCACTCATGATTTTCTGAATTAGAAGATTTTGGAGAAGAAGATTCTCAATGTTCTCATTTCTCTCTCAGTTTTGAAATAGCCATTAAAAGTATATTCACTTAATTTGGTTTATTCCTCACTTAATCACTGTAACCTCCCACCTTTTCACCACAACAAAAAAACTTAGCTGTAGATGAACATAATGCTGGATTTGAGGGAGTAGACCATGCTAACACCAGATTCCAAGTCCATTTCATTTGAATTGGCACACTATACACATAAGACTTTAAACAGATTTATTTGGGTTTAGCTTAAGATTTTTCCTTCCTGCGTTTTATCTAATAAACTATTTTTCATCTCTTTCCCAAGGTTTTCAAACAGCTGGAAATTCATGAATACTTCACATTTTCATTTGATTTTGAAGATTGTAAATTTAGAATTAAAAATATTTTTTTCATTTAAAAATAGAACACTTGCAGTGAATTTAACATGTGCAAACAAAGAAAAACATTTGATTTTGTTGGTAATTCAGTAAGATAACTAATGTGTACTTCAAAAATACAGGTAATATTAAAATTTTAGAGTGAGCACTGTCGTAGCCCCAGGTCTTTTACTCTTCTAAAAATAAAATTGCTAAGAACTGTTTTTCCTTCATAGTCCAGTACAAATTTTAATGGTAATGTTGCAGAACAGAAATGAAGACATATCTAATGCTTTGTCCATCTCTGGGGCCTAACTCCCTTTTCATAGAAAATAGGCTGTATTACCATCACATTTTTAAAAATTTCTGATTTGTAATTGTACCAAATGGAAAACTTGGGGGTGGGGGGCTAGTTAAGTAACCTAGGTTGAGGGTGTAGTCTTCTAGCCAAACCCCTTTAGGTCCTGTTGATTTGATTGCTCAATTGCATTTAAAGGTTGACTCATATTAGTTGGTATTTCTTTTTATGTATCTTTTCTTTCCAGCTACACAGCAGGACTTTATAGCGGGGACCCTTTTGGTTTATTTTGCCCTGTATTCTCTTAACTCTTAAGGTAGCACTCTGCATCATCGTATATAGTAAATACTTGCTGACTGAAAGAAATAGTTGGGAGAGAGCAAAGAAAGCAATGAAGAAAAATAGAGCAAAATTACTCTAGTAGTAGATGTATTCTGATGGGACTTAATATTTCTTGATTTTGATAATGTACTAACTTCTTTGGAAATAGTTTTGCGTCCTCAAGTCAATTTATCAGTGATCTACTTGAAAATTAGTGAATGAAAGTGAAGAAAAATGTTTCTTAGTATAACTTTTTCTTAGCTAATCTTGTAAACAAAAGTTTTCGATGTCTTATTTTTACTTGAAATCTACTAACTTCTGTTAACAGAGCATAATTGATTACATCGGAGGATACAGTCTGCCTTTAATTTTCTGAACAGTTCTCTGATTTCTAGCCCATATTTGTATTTGGGTTTAACTTAAAATTTTTATTTTTATATTTTGGGTTTAACTTAAGGCATTTTAGCATCAAATCTTTTGGCTTAAAACTCAGTTAATGGTTATACTAGATGAACATCTTTGTCCTCTACTCTGATTTGTAATCAGAGAAAATGTCCTAAATGGAAACCAGCAATAAGGATCATTTATAGTCTTCCAGATGGTCCTGCTTTCTTACTTAAGGCTATCACTTAATCATTATTATTGTTTGTAGTAATAAAAAGCAAAGTTTTTCTCATTATATAGTTACCACAATATAGTGAACGAAGAGTGATCTCAGAGACACTAAGTCTGAATAAATGGTTAGAATCTTCATGTTAGAACCATGTTATACAGTAAACACTACATATAGGAACTTTTTTAGCATGTGACAGAAGATCATGGATATTAGCATAAACCACTTTGGCTTTTTATTGGGTTCTTGCAGATACATGATTTGCAGTTGCTTTTCATCTTAATTATGCAATCACTTTATATTGTATTCTACTTGTGTTGTTAAAAGTAGTTTAAAACATACTTATTTCTGAAATGAGTGTCCTTTACCAGTAACAGGGGGTATCACAGAAGAGCAGTTTCAGACACATCAACAGCAGTTAGTTCAGATGCAAAGGCAGCAGCTTGCTCAGCTTCAGCAGAAACAGCAGTCTCAGCATTCCTCGCAACAGACACATCCAAAAGCACAGGTAAGCTTGTCTTTTCATCATGATTATGTTTCTTTTTTTTTTTTTCCTTTCATAATTACATAGTTATGTTCAATTTTAGTCAAGTCACAGAGGATAACCTTGATAAAATAAAGGAAGTACTAGAGTCAAATATGGTATTTGTAATTTAGGAAAGAAACTATGTTGTTTTAAAGGGTTATTGAGAATTTGTAGAAGGAGTTATATACTCTTAGAACTATCATCCCCACCCCTACAGCCCCCAAAACTTAGTTTTTTCTTTTTTTATTTATTAGAAAGCACGAGTTGGGGGGAGGGGCAGAGGGAGAGGGAGAAGCAGACTCCCCACTGAGCAGGGAGCTTAGTGCAGGGGCTCGATCCCAGGACCCTGGGTTCATTACCTGAGCCGAAGGCAGACGCTTAACCAGTGAGCCCCCCAGGCGCCCTATTTTTTTTTTTTTTCCCAAGAATATAACTTTCCCACCCCCTTCTTAAACTGTGTGTTTAAGTGCCATATGGATGTGCCCCGTGGGCTAAGAGGTAATTCCCTTGAATTGTGCAGTAAATAAACAACATAGCCCCTTGTCTCTTTGAATCACATTCCCCTGAAGAAAAAAATTGCCACCAGGTGAAGTTTTCCATAGGCATGATTAAATGAATACACTAGGGATAAGAATAAAAATACCTTATGATACTGTAATTGCCAAAAGAAAGTAGCCCTGCAAACACCTTGATATGAGCCCTGTAAGACTTACTTTGAACTCGTGGCCTCCAGAACTGTATGAGAATAAGGTTCTATTGTTTAAGCCACTAAAAATAAAACTAATTGAAAAGTATGTTTCAAATTTGAGCCATCTGAAAGAAAGACATCTCGTGTTTTAGGTCTTAAGGTTTGTTGCTTCATAATTCCAAAAGTAATTCTGAAGGAATAACGGAGATGAGCTCAGTCTTCGTTTTATTCTGTGAGAGCTCTTAGGCCAGCGTCTGCTGATGGGAGTTCAGTTCATTCTCAGGGGATCACTAAATACGCTAACCTTGGAAATCCTGAATCCAACAACATGAAAATCTCAGTGACATCAGGACCCCTCAGCACTCCTCTAGCATCCAGGTGGATTTGGGACTGTCCCACAAATTTAGAGCTATTGGCTGTTATTAACAGCTGACCAGTTTCATACAGAATCAAGAGGAATGGCCATTAAACTTTGTTTGCTTTTTCTGAATCTCTTGGGTCGCTAGCCTGCTGCAGGTTTAGGCCAGACATGTTCTTACATTGTGACAAAAATGATGGTTAGTTCCTTTGATTTCATGTTTTCCATAGTATCTAGATTGTCAAGTATTTTTAAAGGCTTTCATTAACACTTACTGGAGAAATTAGTAGAGTATTAAAGGTTTGAGGTTTTTAATTCCCTAGTTCTCCAAAATAGTTGCTTCTTCCCAGTTTTTAGTCATTTATTTCCCTGCTTTCATATGCCAAAAATAGTCTGTGGAGTCCTAGATCTCTTAATCTAAACACCTCTAACTATTCAAGATGAAAAAGGCAACTGCCTTTTGGTTTGCCCATTTCTTTAAATAGTCACGTTCATGAAATCACATCTGAAAAATTGAGAGTTTAATTTCGTTTATCTTACAGGGCTCAAGCACCTCTGACTGTATGTCTAAAACACTTGACTCAGCCAGCGCCCACTTTGCTGCATCCGCAGTGGTCAGCGCACCTGTTCCAAGTCGCGGTGAGGTAGCCAAGGAACAGAACACTGGCCACAACAACATAAATGGTGTTGTCCAGCCTTCAGGTAAGCCTGTGGTTTTGTGTGGTACTTTATTAGCTCAAAATTATAACTCACTGATTTGAGATATGGTTTTTATTATTTAAATGCAAAGGGAAAGCATTGTACAAGAAGTCAGTCAGGACTCTTCAGAATTTCTATGGATAGGTGTCGTGGAATAGCTGAATGTTTTCTAGAATTCACATAGAGCCTGCTTCCCTGTCCTCCTGCACCCACTAGATACATTCCTGTGTAGCACTTCCACCCTGCCTAGTTTTATTCATGTACTATCAGTTGCCTCACATCTTAGGAAACATATTGAGCTAATTGCTAACCATCACCATGGAATTAATCCATGCAGTGATGAAAAGGCAAAATGCAATCCAGGTTGATCCAGGGTTTGAAATTGGGTTTACCATCCCACTAGCACATACTCATCAGACTGCTTCCTCTGACTCCTCCCCTTGAAATACAGTATTACTCTGGAACCTTGTCTGCTTCTTACTACCCCGAGTCCTCAATGACTTGCTGTTCCTATCAGTCTTCAACTACTACTCAGACCCTAGGCTTTTCCACTTGCTTTTAGATCTACGTATGATCCTCATTGCCTCTCCTTACTGATTTCTTCTTGCATGTGTAAATTCTGATAGAATTCAACTATCATTTCCACATGCTCTCAACCTCCAGAGAGGACCTCTCTGCCCCGCGATTTCCTACTTTCCAAATAGGAATGCAGCAGAATACTTTGTAAAGCCCTTTTATGCAGGCCAATAGAAAGATCTATCTTTGGGGTGGTAACAGGTAAGTATGTTGTGATCAGGAACTCTCTTTGGAGAGGCCAATATGTGGAAAATTAACTTGGTATTTAATTAGTATACCAGTGTTTGCACTTTTTATTAAACTCCTGATTTTTTGAGAGTTTAATTAATGTCTCATGATATGAATTGAATTATTTTCTTTTCCTCCTTCAGGAACCTCTAAAACGTTATACTCCACCAATATGGCTTTATCATCCAGCCCAGGGATTTCCGCTGTACAACTTGTAAGGACAGTTGGCCACACCACTACAAACCACTTAATCCCAGCATTGTGCACAAGCAGTCCTCAGACACTTCCCATGAACAATTCCTGCCTGACAAATGCAGTGCACCTCAATAATGTCAGTGTTGTTTCTCCAGTCAATGTGCATATCAATACACGGACTTCAGCACCATCGCCAACAGCCTTAAAACTTGCCACAGTTGCTGCCAGTATGGACAGAGTGCCAAAGGTTACTCCTAGCAGTGCCATCAGCAGCATAGCGAGGTGTGTGTGTGTGTGTTTCCTGTACCGTCCCGTCCCTCTCTGCTGGCTCTACTGTAGGAGGAAAAGGACTTTTTTTTTTTTTTTTACTGCCCAGGCAATAGATGTCCTTTTATTGACTTGCTTTTTTAACACATACTGAGATCTGCTTAATGTAGAGCTCTATGACTTAGACTATTTTGCTTGAGGTCACTAGTAGGATGTTTAAATGCCAACCAGAAGTATAAAAAACGGGGGGAAAAAACATCAAATTGAAAACCATCAGACCCCCCAAAAATAAATCAAAAAATATTTTAGAAGCTTCAGTCTTCTGTTAGTTTTTTGTAGCATAGACAGTTGGGAAGGTTAGAGGAGTTATTGTGTTCCCTTCAGTATTATACACAAAGGGAAAGTAAGTTATTCTATGTGTATGTTAAAACTGAGAATATTCTGGGATTAGCTAAATCTGTGATAATATATTTCAGGGTATGTTTTTATATTTCTTTCTGTGATACTAATACATGAGAACGGTGAATCAGAAAACAGTTGAGGTGCATGAATTAATAACTACATGACCTTAAACCTATAAAATTAAACTATAGTGGAAAGTAGGTAATACTGTGCTTCTAATGATTATTCTTTTTGAGCATTATATGCTTCATCTGTTGTAAAAAACTTGGATGGTCTTGTGTTACATTTCATGAGTAGTTTGTCATTGGCTTCTTTCTACTGAAATATTATGTCAAATTACTGTTTCCTAAGTAAACAGTTATAATCAAGTAATTAGGAATTAATAGGATTTCTTACCTGGAAAAAACTTGTCCTCATTCCTGTATAGAAATGATAAAAATGGGAAATATTCTTGTGAAATACATGTTGTAGTTACATAAAAAGTGTCTGTAAATACTGATAATATCATATTCTAGAGAGCATTAATGTTTATTTTTACTCTTTGCCTTTTTTTAGAGAGAACCATGAACCTGAAAGATTGGGCTTAAATGGAATAGCAGAGACAACAGTAGCTATGGAGGTGACATAACCTAAAAACATGTGGCTTTTGACTTGTGCTGATGGTGTGCAGTCATTCATATTCCAGCTGAATGCAAAAGGCGACACTCTGTGGATCACGGAGCGTAACAATGGACCTAAATGGACTACAGTATATCGGATATTAAATCGGTATATGATGTATATTTTGTAAAATTGGGAAAATCACTACCTTGTAAAATAGTTTATTTGTATCATCAATATTATTTCTGTTACTTGAATAGTAGATATTCATCATCATGCTTTTGCACTTGAATTTGCAACTGAATGGATTTTAAAAAATAATTCTTTAATGGGATCATGAGCATGAAATGGGATCCTGCATCACTTGTTTTAACTATTTATTTTGCCATGTTTACATTTTGTATCTTGTAAAAATAAATCCAACTTTGTGTCTAAAAAGTTAAAGATTCATAGCTAGGAAATGAAATTCTTGTAATTTTTTTCTAAAGGAACTGTAAAGTTTTCACTTGGTTCATTTTGTTTCACAATTTGACTAGATGGACTTTTTGGTAAATACTAGTGGCATTTCACTGTCAAATATGAAGTTCAAGGCAAAATAGTATTTTCTATTACTGTGCAGGGGAAAGGGATGGATCGATACATGCAAATTTAATGTAGTAACTCACTTTTCCATATATTTTGAATGTATATTTCTATTTATAATACCAGTTTATAAAAAATAATTACACAGGAAAAACGGACTAGGAAAAATTATGCATCTAGCACATTTAAACTGTGCAGATAAGAAAATTTTTCAAGGATTACATTTTATCTGAAGACTGCATATTTTAACTGGCTTTAAAACTGTAACACACCACATAAAGGATATTTTACCAGGTATATATTGCATCATATCATTGCAATAATTATTGGAAGTCTAGATATCGAGCCATCCCAGGTGTTGGGAGGGGGGGAGGGTTGTGGCAAGATTGTCTTTTCAATTTTGGAGAGTTTTCCTGTGGCTACAAGGCAAGTAACGGGTTGGAAAAAGTCTGACTGTAAGCGTTGGACACCTTCATAGTGTAGTGTTTTAGTGACTTTTTTTATACGGTTCTTGTAAATTAGATACGTGTAGTGGTGTTTCAGAATGTTTGTTTATGCACTAGTTCAGACAACTTTCCCTGTTACTTGTTCTTGATAAGTGAAAACTGCAGGGAAATAAAAATACATATCAAAACATGGACATGCTGCATATGTGTTTATTTCACAATGTGCACACAGCGTAAGTGAAAACTTAAGGGAGATGATAGCACTTAACAGCACTTTTCATTTTCACAGTGCTTTCCAAGCATTAATGAAAAGAATTATAAGAAGCTCATCTGTGGGCACTATTGGGTTTCAGATAATCCAATATAAACTACCTTTGATATGAAAAGTTCTTAAAATATTTTACGGAATGTAAGCAATTTGCAGTATAACATTCATTGAAATCTCATAAATGAGCCTCATTTTATAAATAAAAGTTTAGAGTAGAAATATATTGCAAGGGGGTTTTGTCAAGTAAGTACTGGGAAATGTAAATATTTTTAATGAATATGATTAAAACCATTTCAAACTTACATAATTTTATACTTTACATTTTTTATATCTGCAGTCCTGAAAGTTGTAAATTGATATGTCAGTTGAATTAATGGGCCAAGGTTTCTGCTGAGAGTGGTTTTTATTCAGGTCCTAAATGTGTAAAGCAATTTATGGTCAAAACCACAGAAAAAAATAAATTTAATTTCTTCATTGGTTGTGACCTGATAGGATCCATGCTCGTTTCTGCCATACTACCTCTGGAGTTACTCATTGCTGATGATATAAAGGAAATAATTTTGATTTGATTTGTATTATGACTGTGTTCATTCTGCTTTTAGTTGGATGTATCTCCTTGCTATTAAGAACTTAACAACTTTAGTGCCAATTTTGGAGAAAGCTTTTTTTTCCATTTTACTAAGTAAAGCATGAAGTGAATTTGCCTTATGTGATATACATGTTATAAATAATTGAAGTAAAACAAAAGAACTATCCATTTGTACGGTTTCTGGAGATGTGGCAAATCCAGAACTTATCAAAGACTGGTGACCAATTTATTTGTTCCTTTTGAAGTAAAATAGAAAAATAAGCCTTCCTTATTTTGGTGGTTGTAACTTTCACAGATGGCATTTCAGTTACTTGCACACACATTTTCCCAGTGCTTTTCAAAAACTTTTAAGTGACAAAATACTTTCACCTTATTAAAAAGAACCCTTTGTCTTTGCACTGGCCCTCCACTGAGCAGTACCACCATATCTTGGTTTTCTGAGGAAACTAATGTTGGTACTTGTAGTTCAGTAACCTTCCAGAGACCTTGGAGAATGTGGGTTTTTTGTTTTCGATGGGATCAAGAGTAGGTTGGGTTTTTGGTGCTTTTTTGTTTTTAAACAAAAGAGTAACTCTCATGTCCTGGGGTATCTTGTAATTCGAAACAGAAATATTTATATAAACTTTGAAGATCATCATTATGACCAGTTATTATGATGTGGCTCTAAGTATATTTGAGGATGTTTTGCATATCTTTCTTTTGTAAAAGACCAAAGGAAAAATAAAAATATCTGGAGGGCACATTAAAAAATTACATCACACACACACTCATACCCCCACACACACACATACATTCTTTTTTAAAAATAGGGAATACAGTATTTGCACCTGTGCTTAGTGCTTAGTGTTTATTACCGAGGTTGTTTTTTTGTGGGAAGGAAAGAAGTAAAGAAGACTAGCATTTTAGAAACTTATCCCTAGTATATACTGCTATATTTGAATATAATGCTATATTTTGAACAGATTTTCTTGATCAATAATATATACTTTTGACAGAAATGTTTCATTCCTTAACTAGGCAAACTATTAAATTCCAAAAGGTTAAGTGTATTTCAAGTAATTCACTATTATATCATGTAAGACAGGTTTTTTTTCATTATTAATTGGAATATACTCATGTCTAACATCATGGAACATGTAGTGTTCTCTTAGTGACTTTTTCATTTTGTCCTAACAATTATGTAAGTACCAGTATTATCCCCATTTTACAGATCAGGGAAGTGAAGCTTGGAGAAACTGAGTACTTGCCCTACGTCACATAGCTGGTAAGTTACTGAGCCAGGAATTAAATTTAGGTAGTCACCACACTTGTAACCACTGCTTCCCATCTTTAAAGTGGAAGAAGTTATCTTCAAGGAATTACTTCTTGTACTTCTCGGTGCACTTCTTCGCAGCATCTGTAGCAAGCAGAGCCTCAACCTTATTTAGAAAACAACCTCCCCCACTCTCACACCACCAGGCAATCAGTGTTTTGTTTTGTGCTTCCCAGACTGAATGCATTAGATCTAACTTTGGCTTCTAGCCATCCGCCAAGCAAGCCCAAACCAATCCGTTCATCCTCCTCTGTCGGCCAGACCTAGCCAGTAAGTGCTTACAGTTCTCAGTCAGCGCAGAGCCAGGGACCTAGATCTGGGCCTGGACTTGCCTGAGTTTTAGCCCCTTCTGGACCTTGGTTTCCTCATCTGTAAGATGAGCAAGTTCCCAAAACTCCAGAAAGGAGGCCGCTTAACAAACTTGGTGAAGGGTTAAATGTGGCCCATGTGCCATTGGTTTCTCCCCAAGCAGACAGTCCAGAGCTGCTTTTTTTTTTTAAGTCATTAATGTCATCAAGGCTGACTAGCATATGGACAGTTGTGTTCTATCATGTAATGCAGCTGAGTTTGTGTGGAACCAATAATTCTAGCCAGCTTCAGTGACTGCAGGTCTCCAAAAGTCACAAGAAATCTATCCTCTTCAGAGGTGTCAGTGAAGGAAACAAGACCATACAGTACAGTAGAAGATCAGAGAATTTGGTGAGTGTGGATTTAATCCCTTTTCTCTACCACTTCGTTGGCAGGTGAGTTTAGTATCTTCATATCTCTGAACTTGGATCATAGGACGAATGGGTAGTATTAGGTAATCTGTAACCTCTCCACCAGCTCTGATACCACAGGAATCAAATCTCCCACTTCCCCAGGCGGTTCCCTTACTTTCTAGAAAAATCACCTTCCCTGTTACTGTCACTAGCCATTAACTTACCAGCACCATTCAAAAGATTCAGTAACAAACCAGACCTTCTATACCTTTCTACCATGCCTTTTCCTTTTCCTATTATCCGAAGGGGAACTGGTTATTTCAAACATGGACTTCAAACTTCTTAGCTGTGGCTTACTGCAAAGCTTGAAATTCTAACACAGAAGAAGGTAACACTAAGCCACGTATTTCTCCAGCAATGACTAACTTGGTACCAAATTTTAGGCTTGGGCTATCTCTAAATGAGGTCTTCTGTGTCATACTAAGAGTTCTGTGTGTACTTAAGTATTTGTGTACTTGAGACATTTTGTTGTGTTCATGAAATCTCCCTCGTAATAGCATTGCATATTTGAACAAAACCCCTACTTCACTGGCTAATTGATTAGAATACTATTGTAAGTTAAGACGACAAAGTATCTGTGAACATTGACCCTCTTCAGAGTGAACATTATCCTCAGGAAAGCCTATGATTCTGCAATTACCTTTATCGCTAGAACAAAATTAGGTTGACTCCAATCACAAAAAGAAAATTATTCCGCCTTCAGTATACAAACTATTGATTTGGTCAACAGCATATTCTATAGCAATCACATTTTCCATTTGCCCATGTTGAAAACTTTTCACCATCAGTGTATAGAAGAACCCTGTGTTCTTCTTCTGCCCAGTGCCAGCGCCACTGGAGGTCATGGGCACATACAGTTCTGTCTTACTGATGCCTGTCTCATGTGCTCTTCTCACTGCCGTAAGTAGCTTTTGGTCAGTGACCACATGAGCCCAAATCAGGGGTAACCAAGATGCAGGATCTCTGCTTTCAACATGGTGTCTGTGCAATCTGCTGAGGAATAAACTATTATAAACAAACCATATATGTGGGTTAAGGGTCTAGCACCAAGCTAGAAATCAAGGTGGCAGTTGTTCTGTGTTCACATCTGGAGGCTCAAGTAGGGGAGGGTTCACTTCTAAGCTCCCTCAGGTTGTAGACATTTCACTTCCTTGTGGCTATAGCACTCTTAGCAATTTGCTTCTTCGAAGGTAGCAATGGAAGAGTGTTTCTGCTATGTGAAGCCTCTGCTTCGGAGAAGCCTAGGCCTTCTTGACAGGCTCATCTGATTAGCTCAGGCCCATGCAGCCTGGTCAGCTTTAACTTAGCTAACCTTAATCACATTTGTAAAATCCTTTCATTTGCTCTACTCTGTTCGAAGCAAGTCACAGATCTCACTCCCACTCAAGGGGAGGGAGTTACACAAAGACATAGATACTAGGAGATGAGAATTACAGGGCCACCCGTAGGTGTAACTGTCACATCTGTGTAATTGGATTAGCTCTGGTCCACTGACTGCTCGCCCTGCCTTCCCCCACCTCAGTATTTTGGATTAACTTCAAAAGAACAACATATTTTTAATAGATAAACATTTAAGGTACTCTGTAGTGCAAACATTTTGCTATTTTATAAATCATAAATTCCACAGTCCTGGGTGTTAGGCAGGAGGTCAGGTTCAGTCTGGCCATAAGCCTGGCCATCATTGGCATGAAAGCCTTGTGGGAACTGGAGGGGATGAGATCAGGTAGAAAAGGAGGAGGAATAGCAGAAGAGTGAACAGCCGAACCTCAGCACCCATGTGGCAGAGGAGTGGGGAGGGGCAGAAGAGACGGGGTAGCCATCAGGGAGGAGGAACCGTGAGCCAAGGGCGTCTAATTTCCTTTGGAAGAACCATGCAGAGATAGAGTACAAGAGGGTAGATGTGAGAGGTGTGGTTGGTAAGGAAATAGAGGTGGTGAGAGTTTAGCAGGGGGATAAAAAGTCAAGTAATGACACGATGAGAAAGCCTGAGTTCAAGTCCCCTCCAGCACATCTAGCCATCACAAGCACCTCAGAGAGCTTTGAGAAGTACATATGTGTGGGGTCTCATCCCAGGCTGGTTGAATCAAGATCTCCAAATGTGGGTCGGGATACCAGTATTTTTTGTTTTAGTTCTTTTGTCTGTTCATGTGATCGATTAGTTGACTGGTTTTTTTGTTTGTAAGTTCAACAGATGGTGTCTGTTGGTTAGAGGTGAAGTTAGGGATGACTGGTCTAATCTTTCTGTTTACTAGTTTAACCATGGACAAGTAAGTTTACTAAAAAGCTCAGAAGGGATTTCCTTAGCTGTCAAATAAGAGGCGGGGGTTAATAATTTCCCTAGTCCCTAATACAAAGAATGCCTCTCACTGAGCAAGCTCCATGGCCACTAGAAATACTGCTGAATATGAAGCATTCCTTGTAACAAATGCCATTCCCCCACTCTTCTAAGGTTTCGAGATTGTATGCTTTAAAAAAATAATTCATGTTTAGTTCATGAATTAAAATTGTGGTTATTTAGATTCTCTACAGCAATTCGTAAATATGCCTCACAGTTTCCCCTTCCAAGCAATCTAAGTTCTAATCTAATCACCTCCAGAACGTCACTGTGCTCAAAGACAATTATTCCCCCATGATGATCTAATAACCTCTTTTCAAATGCTCATTCACTCCAGTGTTAGAGGTCTTCAGGCTTTCTAGACCGCGGCTGTCAGTATCCCCTTTCCAACTGTATACTACTATTCAGGTATTTGACTACAAGAACAAAGTTACTGTCTTCAAGAAGCTGTTCAGGAGAATTTTGCTTGCATAACATTTACACAGCACTGGAGCTTCTCTTTCCCAGGACTTCTTTGCTTCTCTGTACTCCTTTCTGCCATGATTTGAATACCATTTTTATCCCAGTGACTTTAAAATGTTAATCTTTAGCACAGAACTCTGCTCTGCGAATTCCACTCTTCTACATCCAAGGCTTTGTTGACACCAGCACTCGCAAGTCTCACAGACATGCCCAAACATGTCTTGCCTGTGTACTCCCACATCAGCTACCACCACCTCTGCAGGTCACCTCCACACCCCCCAGGCTCCACCCTCTCAGCCATGGCACCTCCACGCACCTAACCATTTCGATTCCTCCCTTTCCTCCTCCCACCCCTGTTCGAATCCATCCACAAGTCTTTTGACATGAGCTCCCCAATACACATGGCGTCCATCCATTTTTCTCCTTGTTAAGATTGCCACTACCTTGTCCAGAGCACCACCATCTCCTGCGCTGCAGCAGCCTTATGACCCTTCTCCCCACTTCGATTCTTGCTCATTTCCAATCAGTTCACTCGCAGCAAATATGATCCTTTAAAAATCATATGATCTCAGGTGTCTTCTAAAAGCTCCCCATTGCTTCCATTACAGTTTGTCAGGAGCACACTATGAAGGCACACGCAGGAGTTGTGTCTTTCCACAATGTCAGCTTTATCCAATCATAAAGCAAAGATAAATCACAATGATAAAGCGGGTTCAGGATTCCAAACTCAATGACAGTTCACCATGGGATTAAACTTGGCTTCTTCCACAGCACACAGAGCAGGACAGAGGACAAGCCACACAACGAACAAGACAACAGAAGCTTGCGGGCAATGAATGAACCAAACGCGAAATCAGTCTGGGGGCGCGCAGTTGAGGTAAGGCCTCGGTCTGGTCCAGGTCCGCTCTCAGCACTCACTGCTTCTGATGTTCCAGCAGGGAAGGATCTCGGTTCTGTTGGGAGATCCATCGGACAGAGCCTTCCGCGGTGGTTGCCTTTTTTTAAGTGGTCAGACACTGGGTCAGGTCTGAAGAGTGACAGTTTGCTGCCAAAATCCTTCCCTTTGTATTAAGGGATTCATCAGTTTTGGGTGTCTGCAGACCCCCTCTGGTTCTCCTCGTCATCAGTTCTGGGGAGTCAGCTGACGTTGGTCCCGCGGTATCTCCTAGCTGCGGTACCTGAACTGCTTGCGTCATTGCTTGACCCAGGCTGACATGAGAGACTGCTTGACATGAGAGCCTCCATTTTGCTCTCTACACAGTCAAAATCCAAATACTTACCATGATTCTAAGATCTTCTGTGTCTTGTTCTGCCTTCTTCTCCAAACTCATCTCATAATTACTTTTTTGCTGCACCACACTCAAGCCCCCACTGGTAGATCCAATCCTGACTTTAACAAATGATTTCCTGCCTCAGTGCCTTTGCACATGGACACTCCTGTCTAGAATACTTCTCTCTGACTATTAGCTTCTTCTCATCTTTTGGGCTTGGAGGGTCCCCTCCTCAGAGAGATGCTCTTCGGCCATCCTCTGGTGTTCTCCGTCCCAGTTTCTTATCTATGAATGATACAACGGAAATACTTTTAATTATATTATTTGTCTTCTTACTAGTCCCTTCATCTGCCTCATGAGCCTCATGATGACAGGGATTTGCTCTCTGTTTTATCTCCTGCACTTGGCACAGAGCCTGGTACATGATATTTGTTGAAATATTTGTTGAACAAATAAGTGAATGAATAACAATTAGTGCCATCAAACAAGAATCAAGAGATTTCCTTCTTTTTATTCTTTTTATGGTTATTTTAAACCGAAACATGGTGTTCACTAAATATAATTTCATTTCTCTTGGACTTATTAGCCAAACAGACTTGAAGTCTAAAATAGTTTAATTATGCTTAATATGCTTGACCTGTGGCTTCTGAAACTGGTTTTCTTTGTGAAGCATCCTTAGAGGGTTGCTGTCATCTTCTTTAATCCGTAGTCTAGCAGATGGTTGTAGGTGGGTAGTGGCAGAAAATAGGCTTTGATTTAAGAGTCCCAAAAGCTATTTTTCTACTTATATTTATACAGAATTAGCAGTCATGCTCAAGTATAAGAAAATCTGGGAACAGACTGGATAGCTGCTGGTTTCATCATTGTGTTTGTGAGCTAGAAATATTTCTTCATCAATGATTACTGTAAGACTCATATTTGGTTTTGTGACTAATCAATGTTTCCTCATGCATTATGATTTCTGGGTATATTTTTATCAAAAAATCAGATTTCAACACACTTACCAGGAATGTAATGAATTATTAAAGCTTTCCACTGAAGCTATTTTGGAGGGAGGATGCTTGCTCACACCAAAGCCACATCAGATGTTTGCCCAAAAATGCAAATAACACTCGTACCCAACTGTTGATCTTTGACACCCATTCTCCTCCAGAGGTGGCTCGCCTTGGGCTTAATTTTTCACCTGTAAACCATTCTGTCCTGGCTGCTTTGGAAAGTTGCCGTTCTCCCCAACTTCCAATACCACCGGTGAAATTTCTTTCTATGTTCATGAATGATGAACAACCCTTGTTTCAAGGGCTTTACTTTTTTCCATTTTGTCTTAGGCAATATACTGCATAGATTTTTTATCACTAAAAAGCCCTACTGATGATTTTACATATGAAGAAACGGGGACCCAGACAGGTGAAGAAGCCTGTCCACAGCTAGGTGGTGCCCAATCTAGGACTGACCCTACAAGTTTGCCAATTCCTGTGTACTTTTGAACATTCATGACCTTGGTCCAACAAATGCTTGTTTCAGTGGTTTTCAGCAATTAGTTCTAAGTTTGAAAATGTTAGATGGCCATGTTACTAATGAACATTTAAATGGTTTATCATACACATTGTATAGGTTAGGGACCCTTAAAAATGGCATGCTTTGGAATTAGTATTTAAAATGTCCATTTGCCTTTAAGGTAATACTTAAGAGTATTACAGACAAGTAGACGTTCATTAAATTACACAAGTTTTGGGGTGCCTGGGTGGCTCAAGCTGTTAAGCATCTGCCTTCAGCTCAGGTCATGATATAGGGGTCCTCGGATGGAGCTCCCTGCTCAGTAGGGAGTCTGCTTCTCCCTCTCCCTCTGCCCCTCTCCCCCGCTCCTGTGCTCTCTCTCTCTCTCTCTCAAATAAATAAATAAAATATTTAAAAAATAAAATAAATTACACAAGTTTTTTAAAATTGCAAGCCAACTTTTCAAAAGTGTTGCATATATTCACTAATTTGGCCTAATTTTATTGGATTAAAGATAATTATTTGCATGTATTTAAATTAGATATATCTTTCAAACTAGCAATTTCACTAGAAAGTGGTAAATTACTGGGGTAGTGAGCTCCTACTAACGGCATTCAAGAAATCCATTAGAGATTGTGTGGAAATCTGGACAAGATGCCTTCTTTTGATTTTATTTACTGATTTTTCAGAATATCTGAATTTATCATCTTATTCAGCAACCATTGACCACTCACTGTGTTTAAGACACCCTTGGGCACTGTTGGGGATATAAAATTTTAAGAATCTTGGCCCTCTGGAGAAAGACACATACCTGTACCAATGGAGGAGGATGGGAACTGAAATTAGCTGACCTGGGTCTTGGTTCCAAATCCTGGACTGTTTGAATCCCCCTGACATGGTTCCCAAGCTCCAAGACTTCACATCACTCCTAAAATAAAAATCCAGCTCCCTCCCCTGGTCTACAGGCCCTTGCTGACCTGCTCCCTGCCCACCTCTTAGATCTGATTAATCAGTGTCCTCTCTGGTGGCCACAGAGCCTTTGCGCTCTGCTCCCTCTGTCTAGAGCACTTTGTTCACATCGTCACATGACTATAGCTCCTTCTTCATAGTTTCCAGCTGAAGTACCAACCACCTGTTACATTCTGTAGCTAAACTCTCTATCCCTTCACCCTATTTCATCTTCGTCATAGCATGTGTTACTACCTGAATTGTCTGGTTTATTTGTCCATTTATTTGTTGCCTGTGTCTCCTCCTTCTAGACTGTCAGTCTCATTAGAGCTGAAACAATGTCTGTCTTATTCCTGGCTCTATCCTCATCACCTCGCACAGCAGCCTGGAATGTAGTAAGGGCTCAGTATGTAGTTCCTGAATAAATAAATGAATGATTGGTGCTAGTCTGATTACACCAGGATTTCTTGAGAAGCTTTAAAAACAAATTTGTGGGCTATACCTCCAGGGATCCTGATTCATTCTATGAGTCTTGGGAATCTGGTTTTAAATTCTGCCCACACCCCACCCAAAATTCTTACTTATACCCAGCTTTAGGACCCAATGTACTAACACCAAGTGATTCCTTGGGTTCTTTCACCTCCCAGTGCAGCCTATTTCCTCCCTGACTGTTTTATTAGAAAGATCTTCCTGGGGCTCCTGGTTGGCTCAGTGGGTAGAGCACTCAGCTCTTGATCTCAGAGTCATGAGTTTGAGCCTTGTGTTGGGTGTAGAGCCTACTTGAAAGGAAGGAAGGAAGGAAGGAAGGAAGGAAGGAAGGAAGGAAGGAAAGAAGGAAGGAAGGAAGAGATAGAGAGATCTTCCTGATGCTGAGATAGAATCTTCATCTACTTCCCAACCCACTGGTCCAAGCTCTACTCTTGAAGGCCATATATCACATCATTCATTCATTCACTCATTCATTCATTCATTCAATATTCATTAAAGACCTACCATATACCAGTGTTGTTGAGGTGCAGGGATTCAGCAATTAAACATTGCCCTAAGAAGTCTCCCACTGCCTAATCCACCTCTATAGTTAGCTGTATTTCCACATTTATTAGCTTTTGGTTTGTGCATTCAGTGTTTCTCAATGCAAAGACAAGGAAACAAACAAAACCACTCAAATTCTTATCTTCCTTCTTTCTTACACAAAATGGAGCAAACTACATACATTATTTTGCACCTTTTTTCATTTAAAAGTACATCCAAGAAATGGAATGTATTAACAGGATGGAGGTTGTAGGATTTTGCCCTCTCACCAGTAATATTTGAGTTTCCATTCCCACCCAGTCTTACCAGTACAGTGTTTTTTTGTTTTGTTTTGTTTTAAAGATTGATTTATTTGTTTTAGAGAGAGAGCACTCGCACGCCAAGTGCGGGATGGGGGCGGGCAGAGAGAGAGAGAAAGTCGAGGGGACTGCGCTCTGAGTGTGGAGCCCAACTCTGGGCTTGATCTCACCACCCTGAGATCATGACCTGAGCCAAAACCAAAAGTTGGATACCCAACCGACTGTGCCACCCAGGTGCCCCCCAATACAGTGTGTTTTTAAACTTTGGAATTTTTGTTAATCTGAAAGGTGAAAAATAGTATCTCAGTGTAAGTTTAGCTTAGAATTCTTATAATGAAAGAGACTGAGTATTTTTTCATATATTTAAGGTCCACTTTTATGTCCCTTCACCAATTTTTCTATTGGAAAAAATCCCAGCAGATCCATTTCAACACCCCTAAAAGAAACCCCTTAGCCATTAAGCAGTTACTCATCCATTTCCTTCTCCCTCCAGCCCCTGACAACCATCAATCTGTTTTCTGTCGCTATGGTTTTCTTATTCTGGATATTTTATATAAATAAAACCACACATGACCTTTTGTGCCTGGCTTCTTTCACTTAGCATAATGTTTTTTTGTTCTTTGTTTTTTAAATTCATTTGAGAGAAAGAGAGAGAGAGCACGAGCAGCGGGGGAGAGTCAGAGGGTCAGAGTCAAAGCAGACTCCCCACTGAGCAGGTGCCCAGGACTCCAGGATCATGACCTGAGCCAAAGTTGCCCAGGCGTCCCTAGCATAATGTTTTTAAAGTTATCTACTGTTGTAGTATATACCAGTACTTCATTCCCTTTTAGAGCTGCATAATATTGCATTGTATGTATATACCACAATTTACTTATCTATTCATTTGTCGATGTGTTTATTTTGGGTTTTTCCTATCTCTGGACTTACACTGCTATGAACATATATGTACCTCTATTGGTTTAAGTACCTATTTTCAATGTTTTTGAGTATATAGCCAGGAGAGGAACTGCTGCATCATACGGTAATTCTGTGTTGAACTTTTTGAGTACAAGAGTTCCAGTTTCTCCACATCCTCACCAACACTTTATTCCCCCCCCTTTTTTTTAAATGATATCCATCCTAGTTTTTGTGAATTGGTATCTCATTATTTTGATTTTGCTTTTCCCTAATGACTAATGAAGCTAAACATCTTTGTGTGCTTGTCCGCCATTTGTATATCTTCTCTGGAGAAGGGTCTATTCAAGTCCTTTACTCATTTTTAAATTGGGTTGTCCACCTTTTTGTTTTGAATTTCAAGGGTCTTAATATATTTTGGATAGCAAACCCTTATAGGATTTGCAAAGATTTTCTCCAATGCTATAGCTTATCTTTTCATTTTCTTGATAATGTTCTTTGATGCACAAAGCTTTTAATTTTGACAAAGTCCAATTTATCTAGTTTTTCTTTTGTTACCTGTGCTTTTAGTATTATCTAAAAATCCATTGCCAAATTCAAGATAAGATCATGAAGACTTACTCCTGTGCCTTTTTATAAGATTTTTTTGGTTTTGAGCTCTTATACTTAGATCATTGATCCATTTTGAATTGATTTTTATATAAGCTGTGAGTTCAGGGCCAAACTTTACTCTTCTGTATGTGATATCCAGTTGTCCCTGCCCCATTACTTGAAAAGACTCTTGTTTCCCTGGTGAGTGGTCTTGGCTCTCTTGTAGAAATCAACTGGCCATAGGTGTATGGGTTAATTTCTGCATTCTTAATTCTATTCCACTGATCTATCTATCTATATATAGATATACCCTTGTACGACTACCAGAATGTCATTACCATTGCTTTGCAATATGGTTTGAAACTGGGAAATGAGCTTTCCAATTTTCTTTTTCTTTTTCAAGACTGTTTTGACTATTTGGGGTCCTTACAATTCCATATAAATTTGAGGATTGGCATTTCCAAATCTGCAAAAACACTGATTGGAATTTTTATAAGAACTGCACTGAACCTGGAGATTTTTGTGGGTAGTATTACAATCTTTTTTTATTTTATTTTGTTTATTTATTTGAGAGAGAGAACAAGAGCAAGGAGGAGAGGCAGAAGCAGACTCCCCACTGAGCAGGGAGCCCGACCCAGGGCTTGATCCCAGGACTCCGGGATCATGACCTGAGCCGAAAGCAGACGCTTAACTGACTGAGCCACCCGGATGCCCCTACAATCTTAACAATATTAAGTTTTCCAGTCTGTGAACATGGATTGTCTTTCCATTTATTTAGGTATTTAATTTCTTTCACACTGTTTTGTAGTTTTCAGTATTCAAGTCTTTCACTTTCTTGGTTAAATTTCTTCTTTAAATTTTATTCTTTAATATGCTGTGATAAGAGGAATTCTCTTACTTTCCTTTATAGGTTGTTCATTGCTGGTGTACAGAAATACAACTGATTTTGCAGGTTCATTTTGGATCCTGCAACTTTGCTGAATATATTTATTAGCTCTAGTAGTCATTTTTGTAGATTCTTTCAGATTTTCTACATGTAGGATCCTATCTTCTGTGAACAGAGATAGTTTTACTTTCTCTCCAGTTAAGACGCCTTGTACTCCTTTTCCTTACCTAATTACTGTTGCTGGAACTTCCAGCGCAATGTTGGATAACAGTGGTGAAAGTGGGCATCCTTGTCTTGTTCCTGATCTTAAAGGAAAAGCTTTCAGACTTTCAGCACTGAGTATGGTGTTAACTGTAGATTTTCCATAAATGCCCTTTATGATATTGATGAAGTTCCCTCTTACTCCTAGTTTTCCAAGTGTTTCTATCGTGAAAATGTGTTGGCTTTTGTCAAATGCCTTTTCTATGTCAACTGAGATGATCATATGTTGGGGTTTTTTTTCTGTAATTTTATTAATGTTGTTTATTATGTTGATTGACTTTTTAAAAAATATTTTATTTATTTATTTATTTGAGAGAGAGAGAGAGCACGTGCAAGAGAGCATAAGCAAGTTGCCCATCTAGCAAGGAGCTGGATGTGAGGCTCAATTCCAGGACCCATGAGATCATGACCTGGCCAAAGGCAGCCACTTAACCTACTGAGCCACCCAGGAGCCCCTAGTTTGGTCTTCTTTTCCTAGTTTCTTTTTTTTTTTTTTTTAAGATTTTATTTATTTATTTGACAGAGAGAGACACAGCGAGACAGGGAACACAAGCAGGGGGAGTGGGAGAGAGAGAAGCAGGCTTCCCGCTGAGCCGGGAGCCCGATGCGGGGCTCGATCCCAGGACCCTGGGACCATGACCTGTGCCGAAGGCAGACGCTTAACGACTGAGCCACCCAGGCGCCCCTTTCCCTAGTTTCTTAAGATGCCAAGTTAGGTTATTGATTTGAGATCTTTATTCTCTTTTAATGTAGACATTTACTGATATAAATTTCCCTGTGAGCACTACTTTCATAATACCCATAAGTTTTGGTGTGTTGTTTTCTCATTTTCATTAATCACAAGTATTTTCTAAACTCTCTGGTGATTGCTTTTTTGACCCATTGATTGTTCCAAAGTGTGTTGTTCAATTTCCAAGTATTTGTTAGTTTTTCACTTTCCTTTCTGTTATTGATTTCTACTTTCACTCAATTGTGGTTAGAGAAGACACTTTGTATAATTTCACTCTTTTAAATTTATTAAAATGTGTTTTGTGGCTTAACATATGGTCTATTATGGTGAATGTTCCCTGTGCACTTGAGAAAAATGTGTATTCTGCTGTTGCTGGGTGGAGTGTTCTACAGGTGTCTGTTAAGTCTAGTTGGTTTATAGACTGTTACAGTCCTTTACTGCTTTACTCTTTCTAGATGTTCTATCTGTTATTGAAAGTGGTTATCAAAGTCTCCAACTATTATTATAAAACTGACTGTTTCTCCCATAAATTCTATCAATGTTCGTTTCATACATTTTGGGGTGCTCTTGTTTGGTGTGTCTGTTTGTAATGTGATATTTTCTTTATGAATTGACCCTCTTATCAGTATATAATACTCATCTTTGGGGCGCCTGGATGGCTCAGTTGGTTAAGCGGCTGCCTTCAGCTCAGGTCATGATCCTGGGGTCCTGGGATCAAGCCCCACGTCCGGCTCCCTGCTCAGCGGAGAGCCTGCTTCTTCCTCTGCCTGCCACTCTGCCTACTTGTGCTCTCTCTCTCTCTCTCTGTCAAGTAAATAAACAAAATCTTTTAAAAAAAAAAAAAACTCATCTTTGTTTCTTGTAACAATTTTTGACTTAAAGTCCATTTTTTTTCTGATATTATCTGATATTTTTCAGATATTTCTGATATAGCCAGCCAGCTCTCTTTTGGCTACCGTTTGCTGAAATATTTTTTTTTCCTTTCACTTTCAACCAATTTGTGTCTTTGAATCTAAAGTGAGTCTTTTGTAAATAGCATATAGTAGATTACATGTTTTAAAGCATTCTGCCAATCTCTGCCTTTTGATTGGTGTACAAGCGCTGCCAACGTGCCTTCATGTCTGGCCTCCATGTGTTCTCCCCGCTGGTGCACAGCGGGTGCCCCTTTAGGTAACTACCCTGGGGCCTCACCACCATGTCCCTTACTCCATAAAAGCTGCAGATTAAGGTCCAGAGAAGGAGGGGGAAATGGGCCAGGGATGGCTGCGTGGTACTGCCTGGAGCGTCTGCCCTCCAGACCTCCCCTGGCAGGCAGTCACCCTGAACAAAACCATACAAGTGGTATGGAGAGGCTTGCTGCAATTTTCAGTGTAAAAGTGCCTTCTCGGTCTGGAGGATACATTACCGACTCTCTTCGCCTTCTAACAATTAGAGAGCTTAATCTATTTACATTCACAGTAGTTACTGATAAGGAAGGCCTAACCTACACCATTTTTTTGTTTGTTTTCTGTATGTCTTACACCTTTTTCCCCTCCAATTTTTTCCATTACTGACTTCTTATGTGTATAAGATTTTTTTGTAGCATACCATTTTGATTCCCTTTTCATTTATTTTTTGTGTATATATTTTTGAATATTGTCTTAGTGTTTACCATGGGGGCTACAATTAACATCCTAAATTTATAACAGTCTAGTTTGAATTGGTACCAACTTAGGTCCAACAGCATATAAGAACTCTGTTCCTATAAGCTCCAACCTCCCCTCTTCTGTTGCCATAAATGACATCTTTATATGTGGCGTGCCCATTAAGATAGATTTGTAAGTATTGTTTTATACATTTGTCTTTTAAATTCTGTAGGAAACAAAAAAAAAAAGAGAGAGACTACAACAAAAAAGACATAGGACTAGCTTTTATATTTTCCCATGTAGGTACCTGAAGTTTTTTATTTCTTTGTATGGCTTTGAGTTACTATCTAGTGTCTTTTCATTTCGGCCCGGAAGGACTCTCTTTAGCATTTCTTGTAGGGTAGCTCTGCTAACAACATATTCCCATAGCTTTTGTTTATCTGGGAATGTCTTAATTTCTCCATCTTTGAAGGATAATTTTGTCAGATATGGAAGTCTCGGTTGACATTTTTTTCCTTTCAGCACTTTTCTCTGGCCTCCACAATTTCTGGTGATACATCTGCTATTGACTCACTGAGTATTCCTTGTATGTGACAAGTCACTTTTCTCTTGCCATTCTCAAGATTCCCCCTTTGTGTTTGCCTTTTGACAACTTGACTATGATGTTTCTTGTAATGGATCTTTTTGCATGTATCCTTCATGTAGTTCATTGAGCTTCCTGAATGTGTAGATTTGTATCTTTTATCAAATTTGGTAAGTTTTCAGCCATTATTTATCCAAATATTCTTTCTGTTTCTTTCTCTCTCTCTCCTCTCCTGCAATTCCCGTTAAGTGCATGTTGGCATACTTTATGGTACCCCACATCTCTTAGGCTCTATTTGTTTATTTTTATTCTTTTTTCTTTCTGTTTTTCAGGGAGAGTTTCTGTTAATTCTATGAGTGGGATATATTTTCTTGTTCCTTTACATGCTTCATCATTTTTTGTTGAAAGCTACACTTTGAATTTTATAATGTGGTAACTCTGGAAATCAGAATTTTTTTTTGCTCTCCTCGGAGAGGAGAAATTCTTTGCAAGTAAGGTTTGTTCTACTCCTTCTGGAACCAGGGACTAGAGTCCTACTCTGGGAACATTTCTTGCTTGCCATAGGATGTAGCTGTTTGGTGACTTTTCTAAGCTATTTTTGTAAAGTCTGTATTCTTAGTCATGTATGGCGTCTGAAGTCTGTTTCTTTATCTTGCGTTCAATTAGTGTTTTAACAGAGATTTCTTTGAATGCCAGGAGCCCTACCCCCACCCCCAGGGAAAAACAAAACAAAGCAGAAAGAGGAGAGAACGAACAAATAAAAGAAAAAAATTATCTCCCAGTTTTTGCAATATATTCTGTGTTGGGGCATTTCCTAAATGTTTAGCCAGACCATTTACATCTCTGCTTTAAGCCTTCACTTCTTCTTTGTGTTAACCAAGAGATCAGCCAGAGACAAAAGCTTAAAGTCTTCTCAGGTCTTTTCTGGCATGTGTTCTGCCCTGGTCATGTACGTGACTTTCTAAATTCCCAGTATGCAAGGGTCCTTTTGAATGCCCTTAATTTCCCAAAGAAACTCTCTCCCCAGGTTTTCCACTTTAGATTTTGGCCCTGTATAGTATACTTCAACCATAGTCATTTGCCCCACCTCAATGAAATGTCCACCACTTTTCCAACCTGAGCAAGTTACAGGTTAGGCAAAACAAAAACAAAGAACCTGTGTCAGTCCTTCAGACAGGTTAGACCAGACAAACACAATTCTTTGCAAGTAAGGTTTGTTTTAGTCCTTCTGGAACCAGGGACTAGAGTCCTACACTGGGAACATGACGTACAATCTTCAAGCCTATAGATATACCACAGAGGTGGGTGAGACAAGGGCAAATGAAAACATCACAAATCTTTTCTACCAATTTGAGGTTACCTTTTTCTTTTTTTTTATTTCAGATATTTTTTATTTCTTCAAATTTATCAGGAGTGACTGAAATAAAAAAGATAATTGAGTCCCGTCATCATGGAAATGGCTTTAAGAGAAAACTGGTCAGATGAATATTATTGCTTCCTGTTTTCAACCAGTGGAATAGTTGCCATTGATAAATAGACAGCCAACAGTCTGTCAAGAATGCTCAGGATATGTTATATAATACAACATGCCTGTTCACAGGGCGGCGGGGGGGGGGGGGACTAGGAAATAACTTATGGTAACTTCTTGATTTCATCATACAAGACCAGCACAAAAGCACCACCCACGCCCTGAGAACACTGGACCATGCCCCCTTGAAAAACGCTTTGGCTCCTTCATCACGAGCGATCTTCCTCCAGCAGTCCACTGTGCCTGTGTACGTGATGTCAGTTCCTTTGCGCCCTGACTGCATCATCATTCGGCAGCGAACAGTGTCAAATGGGTAGGACATCAACCCAGCAACCGCTGTGACGGATTGTGCGATCATCCAGCTGATGAAGATGTGAGTATTCTTGGGATCTGGAAGCATCCCCTTTGCGGTGTCATAGATACCAAAGTAGGCAGCTCGGTAGATGATAATGCCCTGCACAGACACATTAAAGCCTTGGTACAGGCCCTTAATCCCGTGAGATTTGTAGATCTTAACCAGGCAATCACCGAGGCCTCTGAATTCCCTTTCAGCTCCAGCTTTGCCCACATCGGCTGCTAGCCGGGTATGGGCAAAATCAAGAGGATACACAAAACACAAGGACGTGGCCCCAGTGGCACCACCTGATGCCAGATTCCCAGCAAAGTAGCGCCAAAACTGGGTTCTCTTGTCCACACCACCCAGGAAGATCTGCTTGTCTTTATCTTTGAAGGAGAAGTTGAGAGCCTGGGTGGGGAAGTATCTGATGACATTGGCCAGGTTACCGCGCCAGAAGGACGGGACTCCCTGCTCCTTGGGGATGCAAACCACACAGTCTATAATGCCCTTGTATTGCTTATCTGCGGTGATTTGCTTGCTGGCATGCTGCACCTGCACCAGCAGCTTGACCCGCTCGATGGGCGCTACCGCCGTCTTGGAGATGGCCTTGGCCACTCCACCTGCCAGGAAGTCCTTGGCGAAGGACGCAGCAGCATCTGTCATGAGGTTACCTTTTTCTTGATATAAGGTTCGCTTGGATCCTGTAAATCTTTGCTTTCCAGAGTTAACAAAGTTGATTCTAAAATTTTTTGCTTAATTTTCTGATGTCTCTGTGGAGCACTGGGTCCTTGGAGCTGCCTAGTCCACGATTTCCACTGACATGTGGCAGCTATACTTTTGCCCACCTCTTTATATATAATCTTCATCATTCACATTGTTGTGGGTACAACTCTTGCCACAGCATAGAGTTGTGTGTTGCTTTTAATAGTCATTTGAGCCCATTTCCGTGTTTTGATATGAGAGATCTGTTTTATCTCAGTTATTTTATATTACTTTATGTTTAATGTTTGTATGAATCTTATGTGTGTGTATGCATATTTGTGTATATGTTCATTTCATTATGTGGTCTGCTTTCTTTGTTCATTTTGTTGCGGTGGTTCTCTTTGTGTTTAGGAAGGCTTCCATATCTTGTTCCCTTTGCATGCATATCTTTTTTTTTTTAAAGATTTTATTTATTTATTTGACAGAGAGATAGAGATAGAGCACAAGTAGGCAGAGATGCAGGCAGAGGGAGAGGGAGAAGTAGGCTCTCCGCTGAGCAGGGAGTCCGATGCGGGGCTCGAGCCCACGACCCCGGGATCATGACCTGAGCCTAAGGCAGCTACTTAACCAGCTGAGCCACCCAGGCGCCCCTGCATGCATATCTTTATGTAATACCCTTAGTTCTTTCTTTTTGGTTCCCTACTAGGAATAACAATTTAATTAGCTTGTGTCATCGTTGCCCTGCTGACCCTCTCTTCTCCAACACCCAGTTTAATCAGTAATACATTTCTTTGTTTTTACCTTTTTATACTAAAAATACTTAAGCTTACATTACTATAAATGATGTCCTTTGTTCCCAGCTATTTCACATGAGACTGTCACTATGCTTATTTTACTCCCCACTTTAACTCCCATTTTTGCTAGTTTTATCATTTAAACATTGTTGGAACGCATAACATTAACCTCTATTCCCACCTTTGTTTTAATTATTATAGTTTTTTAATACTTTTTAGTATTTTGTAGATTTAAGATAACATTTTCTAAGTAACCTTAGTTATTCTTGCAAATTTTCTTTCCATATGAATTTTAGAATCAGTTTCTTAGGTTCTAAGAACTCTGTAGGCAAGTTGCTTGGAATTGTATTGAATCTTGGATAAATTGGCTGGAATCTACCCACATATATTTTTGCATATTTGTTGTTAGTCTTACCACTAGGTATGGTTTTTGTTGCTATTGTAAATTACTTAGAAAACCACGATCTCTCCATTAATCTATTGTGTATTTTTTCCATAACATCAACAGATACCCTGACCTTCACTTGCTCTCCTTGCTCCTCTCTGCACTTACCTCCAAGTGGTTACCTATGCCCTGTCCCCTCGGTGTAGCTCACACACTAAATGCCACAGGCACCATATATCTCATCATATGAACACTCGCCCTCTCAATGCTGGCCAGTCCTCACACTAACCAATCTGTTTTTAGGGCCAAGGTTATACTTTTCAGTCTCTTCTGATCCTCATGTTTTAATAAGTGCCCCTGTTTTAGGCTGTGGTTTGGTCTAGGCAGGTATTACTGGAACCCTGAGCTGGCAGTGGAGATGGGGTCAAGACATGAAACAATATTGAAGGAGAACTTCCAGCCCATGACAAATGGTGAAACGTAGGAAGCAAGGAAGGGAGAAGCACTATGATTTTCCTCTTCCTTCAGACTCTTGGGGTTGTGTACCAGAGGGCTTTTGCTTTCCACTTCATGCTCTCAAGGTAGGAAGGCCAAAAACTCACTTCAGAAGGTAACACTGTCTCCCTCAATTCCCTGTCCTTCCCACAGCTCTCCAACTCCACCCTGTTCTGCATTGACAGTCCCAACATCCCTTGGGTTCTCTGGCTGTTTGCTGCCTTCTAACAATGAGATCCTATGCCTGATACACTGTGGATGCCCCATGAATGCTATGTGACCAAATGAATGACGACTATTGCATGTTAATGTCTTTGTAACCTCTAGGACAGGTCAAGATTGTACAATTATGCCCAAAACATATTTGGCACTAGTGTGGCTAATAAACCATACATTAGAGCTGAATGTGTTGAATCCATGGCAGGCCAGGCTCTCTCTTGCCTCTAGGCCTTTGTGTGTGCAAATTTCTCAGCTAGAAAAACTGTCCTCTGCCCTCAGCCCCTCCTTGGGTTGCTAACATTTACACTCCTCGAGGAGACCTTCTCTGACGAGCCCCTTCCTTCCTTCCTTCCTTCCTTCCTTCCTAAAGTTTATTTTATTTTTTTAGTAATCTCTATAACCAATGTGGGGCTCAAAAGCACAACCCATGAGATCAAGAGTTGCATGTTCTTTCTAACTGAGTCAGCAAGGAACCCTATTTTTTTTTTTAAATAAGCTCTATGCCCAACATCAGGCTTGAACTCATGACCCTGAGATCAAGAGTCACATGCTCTACGGACTGAGCCAGCCAGGCGCCCACAACACTTGCACTTTCATCAGTAAACTCATCTGCGTCTAAGCTCTTTGAGGCCAGGGAGGGACCTCAGTGCCTTGTAAGCAGGGCCTGGCGCATACTAGGCACCAAAATATAACTTGTTGGACGGAATGAATCGGATTGCTTCCATCAAAGGGAAGAGAGAGCTGTTCCCTTTTTCAAAACAGTTCTTCTGGACCATGTAGAGTGTTCTCTTTCCTGTCTTAAGAGAGCCCTCCACTACGGGGTCCCACCCCCAGCTCACTAGAGGATGTGACCCAGGACTTCAGATGACATAAGCATGGAAACCAGTACTCCTCTCCCCTTAACAAAAAGGTGCGGGTGCAGATGGCCACCAGCTGTGGTTTGGGTCTAGGCAGGTATTAATTAAAGCTCCATCCTCTGGAGCTATGCCAGTTTGCCCTTTTATACATGGCCCCACCCCTGCTGCCTAGACTGTCTGGGTTCCCATTAGTGAGCCTGGTGGCAGCTTTGCCTCTGCCCTTGACCCAGGGAGCCTTGGCCCTTTATATCCTGCCCCCACCGTCCAACCAACATCCTCCCCTGTTCGCTGAGAAGCTCTCTTGCAGCTGACACAGGGCCAGGGCTCCTGGATCCATCCAGTGCCAGGAAACCTCTTGTACTAATTTATAACCACAGTGCCCTAAAATTCTAACCTTGAGGATGTCTGTGAGTCATACACACCTCCCAGGGCTGGCAGCCACACAAGAACACCCAGGGTAGAGGGCTGCTTGGGAGCCGGCAGTCAGCACAGGGGCACTAGGCCATTTGGAATCCTTCATCTGGCCCCTCCACTTGCCCTTCTTTGCTGTTCCTTGTCTCCACCAGACCTGGCCATCCAGGGAATGGTCAGTCCAGAGCAGGAAAGAGGAGCCGGGGGTCTTGGGAGGGCTTTGGCAGCCCTCATGCACTGCGGCCGCTGGGAATAGTACAAATTGCTTCTGGGTCTTATGGCTGTTGCTGAGCTGCAGGCTCTAAGGTCATTTTCTCCCTCTCAAGAAATTGCCTGGGCATGATTTTTTTTCAGCCATGTCAACATCTCTGGTTACCCCACCACTCTCTCCTAGATCCCGATGAGCATGTGCCAGTCCCCAGTAAGCAGAGCGGCATCCTCCAACAAGAGGAAGGCATGCTCCGTGTTTACCTTGTCAGCACCCGCCTCTCAGGGCAGCCCTGTCTCCTCCTGCTGTTTAGGACTTCCCTTCCAGTCACTGGTAAGTGCACGGGCCAGCACTGTCCAACAAAAATGCAATGCAAACCACATCTGTAATTTTAAATTTCCTAGTAGCCACGTTTAAAAGATGTAAAAAGACACAGCTGGAATGAATTTTAGTAGTATATTTAACTTAACCCAAAGTATCCAAAATATTATAATTTTAACAGGAAATCAATATAAAAATAATTGAGTTCTTTTACACTCTAAGTTTCATGGGAGGGTATCTTATACGGCTTCAGTTCTTAATATTTATATTGATTAAAATTTAATAAAAACGTAAAATGCAGTTCTTAAGTTGCACCGGTCCCATTTCAAGGGCGTGACGGCCACGTGTAGCCGGGGCTGCCGTGCAGGGCGGCGCAGGCGTGGACTGTCGGGAACCGAGTGGTAGCTCAATTCAGCAGGCACGCTTTCAGGCTCTTACTTCAGTATCCCTGTGTATTAACCACATCTTTCCTTTTCCCTCTTTGGGAGGGACTGTTCCTCCCAATTCCCAAAGAGCTCAGACAGCTAACTCACTTGTAAGTGTGCGTTTTACAGACAGTCCCAGCAATCCAGAGTCCACACCTGACCGCCTGTGTGGGGCTCTCGAACCCCGGGGCCACTACCCACCTGCCGTGATCACCTGCCGCCGCCCACACAACCGGGGAGTGCCGCAGGGCCCACTGAAACGATTCTAACTAGACAATTCTAAGCCTGCTCACCCAGCCTCCCTGTTCCTTCTTGTGGAAACCACAATAAAGGCTCCGGTTCATGTTTCCTCCACCCTCGGCCTCCTGACCAACTCCAGTGCTTCCGGCTGCGGACCCTGCACGGCGTGGCGTGCTGCCCGTTTCTAACAAACCGTGAGTACATCAAGCTTCTTCCTTCGTGACCGTCATTTCCGTGTCTGCATGTCTCACCATGACGTTTTAAACAAATCCCCGGTATCCTTAAACCACGCTGTTCCTGGGCTCATCTTCCCTTTCAGCAACCTCCTGCCCAACCCTGGCATCCTCCCTCTTAACTTTTCTTCATTCTGCGAATGAGGTTCCTGCTTGGTGAAGCTCCTATTTCCTGAGCAGGCCCGTCATGTATGGTTGGGCAGGTTGTCTACAGTAACCAATTAGGGCTGATATCCAGCCCGCACCGGGTTGGCCGGAGGAAGCCCCTTTCTCCATGGGCTGGCAAAACTGTTCCTCCTTCCCACCATCCCACCTCCCTAACTTCAACCCTTCACGGAGCCCTTCCTGATATGTTTGCAGACCTTGTGCCCCTGAAAGAGAAGGTGGGGTCCTACTTGTGGAGCTGCTTTGTTATTGCACTGGAATGTATCCTCCTGCCGCAAACAAAGGCTGGCTGCAGGAAGGTGGCCTGAGCTGCCTGGGGCAGCAGTACGAAGGCAGAAAAGATGCTCCTTTGCCTCCTCAGTCACTTGGCTTCTGCTTCTGGGCGGAGTTCTCACCTTCACCCACCCGACCCGCCTCCCATTGACACCAGGGAGGAAATGCTGACAACGGTGCGAAGCAGGCCCTTTCTCACCTGCCTCCTGCCTGTAATTCAGTGGGGCTCAAGTTTCCAAGCATGATTCCTGAGAGTCTAGGCTAGATCACTTTTTCCCAAACTGAGGACCATCAGGATCACTGGAGGGCTCAGAAAAACACAGATCAACGGGCTCCAGCCCTGGAGTTTCTGGCGCAGTAGGTCTGGGATGGGACCCAGGAATCTGCATTTCTACCATGTTGTTCCCAGGTGATGTCGACGCCTTTGGCCCTGGGACCACACTTGGAAAACCACTGCTCTCCATGTCGTGCTTTAGGCATCAGCCACCACCTGAAGTGGTGACCCTAGTCTCCACTCCTGAAACTTAGGTGTCCCTGTTTTGCAGAATATGGCACCTGAGCTCTCTGGAGAGAGATTCTGTCCTGAGGTGGATCATTTTGTTTCCCTTCAGCAAGTCTTACATATTCTCTCTGTGAAAGCTTGTGGGCCAGGAAAAAATATCCAATATTGTATTGCACACTCTGTGTGTTTTTGACACTCAAGTGATGACGGTAATTTTTAAAGCTCCACAGAAGTATTACATTAAATTTCTCCTCTTATTCACCCTCAGCTGAGTGACACTGAGGTTCTGATTCCAGAACAAATAAGGATTTTCTGGGCTTGTTGCTATGAGCTATAAACCTCACAGGGAGAAAAATCAAGATGGATCTTATTTTAGAGAAGCCTATCTCTTCCTGGCTCGCTCTCCTTTCCCACTTAACGAAGATGTTGGCTTTTCAGGAACCCCAGCTCAGCTTCCGAAAGCCATAGCAGCATAAGTAGGATGCTGAAAAGAAAAGCCGTATCCTCCCCCACTTGGTACCAGCTTCCCTTGGAGAGCGGGAAGCCTCATTAAATGACAGCAAGTTGAAAACTGTCGGCGAGAGAGGCGATTTGCATGCAACACTGAAACCCCCATGCACTCGTCATTTCCGACTTGTGACTGCCTGTCTATGAGGACACCTTGGAAGGTTCCCCAGATTGCTGCAGCCTCCAAAATTGGACCCGGTTTTGTGAGCTGATGTCTGGATATGCTGCCTCCTGGGGAGGAGGGGGTGGAGGAGAAAACAGATTTTAAAGAGCTCCTTAAATTGAAACCCAAATCCTCTCCAGTCTGCACAGTGAGAACTGCTTCAGCCAGGCGTGCTTTCTCTTTGCACAGCCCATAAATGATGCGGAGAGATGGCCCCCGGGAAGCCCTGTCACTTAACTCTTTTTGCACTGGTGGGCAGGCCAATCTTCAGGAGCCAAGCTCTGAGCGGCAGCAAGGAACACAGAGCACGTTTGGAATCAGAGGCTCTGAACACTGGAGGCACTTGGGGAGCTTTTAAAAAATACCCACGCCTGAGCTCCTCCCCAGACCAATGAAATCAGCATCCCTGAGGTTGGGGCCAGGGCATCAGTCATTTTTACCCCTCCTCCACTCAGTGTGCACTCAGTGCACAGCCAGCATTGAACACCCCCGCCTTAAAGCCTGCCTGCCACTTACTGGCTGGGTGATATTGGGAGGTTGCTCAACTTTGGGTTCCCTGCTGACTCAGTGCGGTGGATGTTATTTACTTCCCAGATTGTGCTGAGTAGCAGGGGCAGGCAACGGGTATCGAGAGCTTAGCGCGCAAAAGGTCTACCCTAAGTCCTCAATAAATGCTATATTCTATTTTGAGCTCAGGTTGGCAACTGAGGGAAGATCCTGAAATGTAGAAATGAAGTGAGAAATAAAATTAAAAACAAAATCTAAGGAAATGAAATGGCAAGCCAAGGGTTAGGAGAAAATATTCGCAATACACAAATAAATGATGAAGGACTCGTACCCAGAATATAGAAAGATGCCTACAAATCTGTGATAAAAAGATAAAGAACCCAATAACAAAAGAGCAAAAGACTTCAACAGACACCTCACAAAAGAAGATAAAAGATTGGCCAATAAATGCATAAATGCATAAAAATATGTTCAATATAGTCATTAGGGAAATGCAGATTAAAATCTCCACGAGAGATCACTTCACATCCATTGCAATAGCTGGAATTCAAAAGATTGATAATACTCAATGTTGGTGAGGATGTGGATCAATTGGAAGGCTCCTACATTGTGGGTAGGAGCATAACATGGTATGATTCTTTTGCAAATCTGTTTGGTAGTTTCTCATAAAGTTAAACATCTATTTACAATACAAAACAATCCCAGCCCAGAAGAAATGAACACATGTCCACGAAAGACTTATACATGAATGTTTACAGTTGCTTCATTTATAGGCAAATACTGGAAACAACCCAAATGCCCATCAATTGGTGAAAAGATCAACAAATTGGAGTGTGTTACTCAGCATTAGAAATGAATGAACTGCTAATACGACAGTAGAGATAAACCTCAAAAATAGTGAGAAAGAAGCCAGACACTGAAGAGCATATCTGTGTGATTCTGTTCAAGTGAAGCTCAAAACAAATCTAATCTACAGTGACAGCAAACAAAACAGTGACAGAAAACAAAGGGTGGACAAGATCGACTCAAAAGAGGCCTGAAAACTTTCTTGGAGATAGAAATGTTCCATTTCTTGTTAGAGATGATAGATACACAGTGTGTGCATTTGTCAAAACTGAACCTCACAATTAAACCTGTGCATTTTATTGTAATCGGATGAATTCAGTAAGAAAAGGTTTGGGGAAAATAGATAATAAAATCTCGCAGCAGAGATTCTAAGTGGTGGGTGAAAGAACGGATCCTGGAGGATGACTCAGTGTGCGGCTGCCAAGTTCACCACCAGCTGTTTTTGCCAGGATCGGAGAAAGTGTCGGTGCCTAAAAGGAGGTGGACAGCAGATTTACATGGAATATTCATCAAGGATGTGTGCCCTCTGCAGAGGAGTATCATCTTCTCTCTACTCATGTAGTTCTCTTGCCAGGTTGAGAAGCATTGCATTCTCCGAGATTTGTACACATACAATCTTATGATAGAATAAAACCATTCCAAGTGGGTTTTCAACTTGTATATTTACCAGAGACTAATCCCCGAATGTGATATTGTGGTGTGATGTCTTAATCCAGCCAGTGCTCAGGAGCAGACCTGAAGAGGTTCCAACTGGCCGGAGAGGGGACAGTATGAACATTGCTGAGGATGATGATTGCAGTGAACGGAAGTATATCAGACACACAAATGCATGAGTGTGTAATAATATTAAGCCAGCGATGACAACAAAGGTAAATCTAATTGGTCACCATTGGAAGATGCTGGGGAACCGAACCATTATTCTGAAAGCTGTAAATAAAAGGAAAGAATTAAGCATGGAGCTTGCTTTCTCTTTACTAATGGTACCATCTGGTAAAGCATTAGTACACAAGGAGACATTTATTTTACAGAAGTATCCCAGCTAATAAATGAAGAAAGAAAAGTAGATTTTGAATATCATAATTTTGGATGTAGGAGGATTGTTAGCTATTAACATCGCAAAAAGAAAGACAACCAGACATGATGTGCCTCCTGATGGAAGCACACACCACCATCCAGCAAGTGTTCTTACCAAAAATATCCATCCTGAATCTGATCAAGCCCATAGATGTAACTCCCAATACAGAGAACAGAGGAGCTTGTTAAACAGCACCCGTGGGATCCAGTGAGCAAAATTCAGACTCGGGAAACTATAGGACAAAGCATTTTTTTTTTTTTTTTACAACAAATTAAAGGTAAGGAAAAAAAGGTGGAAAGGAAACCTATAGATTAAAAGACAGTGTAAACGCATCAACCAGTTGCAATGTGTGGCTTCCAACTCAACCAAGCAATAAAAAAAAAATTACTGACATTTAAGAGGCAATTGGAATTCTGAATATTTACTAAGATTTTTGATGACATTATTGATTGATTCTTAGGTGTGATACTGATAATATAGTTATAAATAAAAAAGAGTCTGTGCCTTTTGAAATAGATACTGAAAACTTCACAGGTGAAATAATGACACCTAGGATATGCTTTAAAATAATATGCGAAAAGCAAGTGGATGGGACACAGATGAAATAAAATTGGTCACAGGTGGGTACATACTCTTCATGGTTAAGCTGATTACGTTTACAGAGGAACTCATCCTCTTTGGTCTACTCTTGTCTGTATTTGAAATTTTCCATAATTCATGCTTTTAGAAAGGGAGACTGGGACAAAATTTTGGTAACAGCATTATCCTCTTTGATTATGGATTTTTTAAAGGATTTAATTTATTCGTTTGAGAGAGAGACAGAGAGAGAATGAGCAGTGGGGGAGGCAGAGGGAGAAGCATGTTCCCCACTGAGCAGGTAGCCCAATGCAGGACTCGATCCCAGGACCCTGGGATCATGACCTGAGCCGAAGGCAGATGCTTAACCAGCTGAGCCACCCAGGCACCCCTGATTATGGTTGTTATGGATGCTGATTAAGTCTCAACATTGATAGAAAAAAATGCTTAAATATCTTTGTCAAAATGTAAGTGTAACATCAGATAAGTAGAAATAAAATAAGTAATTTTCAAATAACTAAGGGAGGGAAAAGATATAAGATCCTTGAAAGTCCAGTAAGAGGCCGAGGGAAATAAAAGAACAACACAGTGAGAGAACCTTCTTGTGACTAGTTGATTCCAGGTGATTCCATTTGTGTAAAGAAGACTGTAAATGCAAGTAAAATGGAAGCCTGGGTTCATAACTCCAAGGAGAGGAGCAGGATTTCAGTGGGAATAAAGGCAGAGTTTCATCTTATTTCATTTACTTGATATTATTTGAATTTTTAATATAAAGGTATTAGTTTAGGGAACTTTATTAAAATATCAAAAAGAGATGACATATTTCAGCTACACATAGGGACTGGTAGGCCTTGAATTTCCTTTTTTTAAAGATTTTATTTATTTATTTAACAGAGAGCGAGAGAGAACAAGAAGTGAGAGCAGCAGAGGGAGTGGGAGAGGGAGAAGCGGGCTCCCCACTGAGCAGGGAGCCCGATGCCGGGCTCAATCCCAGGATCCTGAGATCATGACCGGAGCCGAAGGCAGAGGCTTCACCTACTAAGCCACCCAGGCGCCCCTGGCCTTGAATTTCTAACTCAATTTCCTGGGGCAGAGCCCAGGTACCACCTTTTTACCTCTACCCCAGGTGATTCCATGGAGGTAGTCCAGGGATCACACTTGGAGAAACTTGAGTCTGATGAGGCTGAGGAGAAGGCTTAGTGTGAATGAGGGAGCAGCAAAGGTGGCTGGATGGGGGGCTTTTTGTGTCTCCTGCCACTCCTGCCCCAGCCTGGAGCTTTGTAGGTGTTCAACAGGTATTTATTTTTTTTAAGAGCAAGAGGGTGTTGGGGGAGGGGCAGAGAGAAAGGAAGAGAGAGACTCTTTTTTTTTTTTTTTTAAGATTTTATTTATTTATTTGATAGAGAGAGACACAGCGAGAGAGGGAACACAAGCAGGGGGAGTGGGAGAGGGAGAAGCAGGCTTCCCGCTGAGCAGGGAGCCCGACGTGGGGCTCGATCCCAGGACCCTAAGATCATGACCTGAGCCGAAGGCAGACGCTTAACGACTGAGCCACCCAGGCGCCCCAGAGAGAGACTCTTAAGCAAGCTCCATGCCCAGCATGGAGTCCCACACGGGGCTTGATCTCACGACCCTGATGAGATCATGACCTGAGCTGAAACCCAGAGTCGGGCGCTCAACCAACCGGCCACCCAGGCACCCCTGGTGAGGACTTTTAAATAAAGCCTGTAGACAGTGAAGGTCTGGAAGCCTCAAGGCAAGGTCAGGGGAAGGCCACCCACCTGCCAGCCCCAGAAACTTGCCATGGAAGAACACCCCTTCAGAGCATTCGGGCAACGTCAGAGGCTGGTTAGAGTGTCAAGGTGGAGTCAATGCTTTGGAAAAACATAGGAACAATTCCCTTCATCCCGTCCTTCTTTATCACCAGTATCTGATTCTCAGTGACACAAAGAATCAAAATTCTTCTGACTCTGGATCATTCCTTCAGTGGTTGAATTAATTAAGATCATGGAGATTTGCTGAAACCTGTAATTTGGAAGTTGAGGCTCATACTCCTTAGATGGCCAATTTGGCATTGTCTTGAGGAAGATCCACAAGGTGCTAAGGTTTGTTTGTTTGTTTTTCCCTTTAAAGAAAAATTCTCAGGTCATAAGTAATTGAGTTTGACCCCTCCGGTGTGTGTTTGTTCTGGCATCAAAATTTAGACTGTTTAAATGTTTCAAGTGTACAGTTTGGTACATTTTAACATATGTATATATCCGTGAAACCATCACCATAGCTGGGCTGATTTTTTTTTTTAAATCAAAGTGCAGTAATTGTCCCTTTAAACACACACATGTAATGCACACATACTCCAATTTTTTTTTAAAGATTTTATTTATTTATTTGACAGAGAGAGACACAGCGAGAGAGGGAACACAAGCAGGGGGAGTGGGAGAGGGAGAAGCAGGCTTCCCACCCAAGCAGGGAGCCCGATGGAGGGCTCGATCCCAGGACCCTGAGATAATGACCTAAGCCGAAGGAAGCTTAACGACTGAGCCACCCAGGCGCCCCTACTCCAATGTTTTCATATGGTAGGAAGGACTAACCTGATCAGAATTTATCTTTAGGGAAATAGTACATAGAACATGCAACACTGGAAGTTCATTGGTTTGCTTGTTTCATTGTTACAAAGTTTTTTATTTTACAACAGTTTTAGATTTACAGAAAAGATGCAAAGACAGTGTGAGAATTTCTGTGTCCTCTATTGTTATCTTACCTTACTGTGGTATAGTCCTCACGATTAATGAACCAATTCAGCTATTATTAACTAAAGTCTATAAGTTTATCCAGATTTCCTTAGTTTTTACCTCCAGTCCTTTTCCTGTTTCAGGACCCATCCAGGAGACTGCAAGACATTTTGTCATCATGTTTCCATAGACTCCTCTTGGCTGTGACAATTTCTCAGCCTCTCCTTGTTCTTGTTGGCCTTGACAGTTTTGAGGAGTATTGATCACGTATTAGGTAAAATATCCCTCAATTTGGGCTTGTTTGATGTATTTATCATGATTAGACTGGATTATGGGCTTTTGAGAGGAAGATCACAGGTTCAGTGACATTCTTATCACATCACACCCAGAGTCTAAACTTTCGGAATGATTTACTACTGATGATGTCAAACTTGATTATCAGAGGTGTTTTACAACAGATAAAATTGTCCAGAATAGATTTTCAGAGAGACTCTTAAACATATTTTTTTTTGGTAGTGTTTTCTTTCCAATATGTTTTTATTTTTTTATTTTCTAATTTTTTATTTAAATTCTAGTTAGTTAACATATAGTGTAATATTGGCTTCAGGAGTAGAATTTAGTGATTCATCATTTGCATGTAACACCCAGTGCTCATCACAAGTGCTCTCCTTACTACCCATCACCCATCTAGCTCATCCCCCACCCACCTCCCTCCATCAACCCTCAGTTTGTTCTCTATAGTTAAGAGTCTCTTATGGGTTATTTCCCTCTCTCTCTTTTTCCCCCTTCCCATAAGTTCACCTGTTTTGCTTCTTAAATTCCACATGAGTGAAATCAGATGGTATTTGTCTTTCTCTGACTGACTTATTTCACTAGTATAGTACACTCTAGCTCCATCCATGTCATTGCAAATGGCAAGATTTCATTGTTTTTGATGGCTGAGTAATATTCCTGTGTGTGTGTGTGTGTGTGTGTGTGTGTGTGTATATATATATGCGCCACATCTTTATCCATTCATCAGGTGATGGACACCTGGGCTCTTTCCATAGTGTGGCTATTGTTGATAGTGCTGCTATAAACATCAGGGTGTATGTGCCCCTTCAAGTCTGTATTTTTGTATCCTTTGGGTAAATACCTAGTAGTGCAATTGCAGGGTCACGGGGTAGTTCTATTTTCAACTTTTTGAGGAACCTCCATACTGTTCTCCAGAGTGGCTGCACCAGCTTGCATTCCCACCAACAGGGTAGGAGGGTGCCCCTTTCTCTGCATCCTCACCAACACCTATTGTTTCCTGAGTTGTTCATTTTAGCCATTCTGACTGGTGTGAGGGAGCATCTCATTATGGTTTTGATTTGTATTTCCCTGATGAGGAGTGATGTTGAGCATCTTTTTTTTTTAAGATTTTATTTATTTATTTGAGAGAGGGAGAGAGAGCACAAGGAGGGGGAGCGGCAGACAGAGGGAGAGGGAGAAGCAGGCTTCCTCCTGAGCAAGAGTGGACCCGGGAGCATGACCTGAGCCGAAGGCTGATGCTTAACTGACTGAGCCACTCAGGTGCCCCAATGTTGAGCATCTTTTCATGTGCCTGTTAGCCATCTGGATGTCTTCTTTGGGAAAATGTCTATTCATGTCTTCTGCCCATTTCTTATCTGGATTTTTTTGGTTTTGGGTGTTGAGTTGGGTAAGTTTTTTATAGATTTTGGATACTAACCCTTTATCAGATATGTCGTTTGCCATTATCTTCTCCCATTCTGTAGGCTGCCTTTTAGTTTAGTTTTTTTTTTTTAAGATTTTATTTATTTATTTGACAGAGAGAGAGAGGGCAGAAGCAGGGGGAGCAGCAGAGGGAGAGGGAGAAGCAGGTTCTCTGTGGAACAGGGAGCCCGATGTGGGTGGGGCTCGATCCCAGCACCTGGGATCATGACCTGAGCCAAAGGCAGATGCTTAATTACTGAGCCACCCAGGTGCCCCTGCCTTTTAGTTTTGTTGATTGATTCCTTCACTGTGCAGAAGCTTTTTATCTTGATGCGGTCCCGATAGTTCATGTTTGCGTTTGTTTCCTTTGCCTCCCTCAGTGTGTCTAGTAAAATGTTGCTGTGGCCAAGGTCAAAGAGGTTGCTGCCTATGTTCTCCTCTAGGATTTTGATGGTTTCCCGTCCCACATTTAGGTCTTCCATCCATTTTGAATTTATTTTTGTGTATAATGTAAGAAAGTGGTCCGGTTTCATTATTCTGCATGTGGCTGTCCAGGTTTCCCAGCACCATTTGTTGAAGAGACTTTTTTCCATTGGATATTCTTTCCTGCTTTGTTGAAGACGAGCTGACCATAGAGTTGTGGATCCACTTCTGGGTTCTCTATTCTGTTCCATTGACCTATGTGTCTGTTTCTGTGTCATCAACATGTTTCTTAGCAGTGTGTAGGGTCTTTTTTTTTTTTAAATAAGAGAAACTAAATTACAAATATTCCATGAAGTATGATGTGGTCACAAAGGCTTTGTGGCTCCACCAGACCTGGTTAAAGACAGTAGGAACAACAGCAACGGACTGATTGGGGGGCGGGGAACTATGCCCCTTAAACTACCCAGACTGACCCACCTGCTTACAAGTGCGTGTTCTCTTCTCCCGATTAAGTCACAAAATCCTCCAGTGAGGGGACAATGTTTTCAGATGGATCTGTTTGCACTCACTCGGCACCACCCTCCACTGCTCAGTACTCCACAAGGGAGGTGCCAATACATGCACGCCAATAGCTGAACAGGTGCTAAACTAGGAGTCTGGGACCAGGGAGGACCAGGCTCCTGGCCTCACCTCCCTGTGCTGTCAGGCACAGCTCTGCTGGCAGGGACGTCTCAGGAAGACGGTGAGAAAGAGCCAGGATAGGGTGCAGGCTTTCATGGGTTTATTCCTGGGACGGTCAAGAATGGGGGCTTTGCTCTGGATTGGATGCTGTGGGAAGTGGGACAATTCTATGATTGGGCATCATCTTAATAAACTATCTATAGGGAAGGCAGGCTAGAGTGAGGCTAAAGCTGTAATCAGTAACAAAGCAGGAGTCAATCCTTTTAGAAGAGAGAGAGAGACGGAAAGAAAGTGGGGGAGGGTGGAGGGGAGGGGGCGGGGTGTTGGTATTTCGTGGGTTGCCGAGTGGCCGTGTTTTTGTCTCAGTCTATCAGAGTATCAGAGGGCCAGGGTCTGGCGATGTTCTCTGAGATCATTTCCGTCCAACAGGAGAACATAGTCTAGCTGGGAGCGACAGAAGAGCTTCTAACAACAAGGGGGCCTGCCCTGAGGGGCAGACTAGAGCACCGGGGTCAGGGGCTGCTTTTCTCTGCTACTCGGGCGCTTTGTTTCTTTTCCCAGAGCTTTACATAGATTATCTCCTTTAGTCTTTACAACCAGATACTTAGAGAATGCCGTAGAATCTCTGTGAGTCCGCGGAGCTGAGTCCAGAATCTGAGCTCAGGAAGGAGGTGACAGAAATGGACCACGGGGAGCAGCGGCAGCAGGATTCAGAATCCAGAAGGCCTAGAGGCAGCCACCGCCAGCCGGTAGGGAAGGCGGCTGGCGGCCCAGGCCCGGGCCCGGGGGGGCCCCCTCGCCACGGCCCTCCCCTGCAGGGGCACGGAAGGCTGGCCCGCATGCGCCTGCAGCCAGAGGGCCAGGAGCCCCGGGGACATTCTTGACTCCAGCAGAGGGGCGGTGGGCTGGGCCTGAGGCTCTGCAGGCCTTCTGGGTCTTCTTGGCTTCTTCGCCACTCCTCAAACCCCCTGCGGCGGGGAAGCTCCTCTGGGTGGCTCACTGTCTGCTGGTCACGCTGTTGTCAGGAGGCAGGGGGAGGTGCGAGCAGCAGGTGAGCCAGGGCCGGCGGGTCAGGGGCTGCGGAGGGCTGGGCGCCCGTGCCCAGCTGTGCAGAGTTTTTGCTGATCCCCTAGGACTCAGCAGCCCCTGTCCATTAGAGCTCAGAGCCCAAGCACCTTGGCAGTTTGAGCAGCAGTAATGGTATTGAGGAGGAAATGGGGTCAATGCAAGAAGTGAAGTGCTGGCACTCTCGTTAAAGAACGTGGAAAAGCCTAAGAGTTGCTGAAGCAGCTTACGACTTAGTGATAAATATTAGAAGAAGGTGAATGGGGAGTGGGGACTGGTGGGGCTGCCCAGGCAAGTGTGCAGGCTTTGTCCTAGTTCACCCCTTCTTGCTGGGGTCTCATTCCTTGTGTCTTTCCCACCCACTGTCTTAAGTGACACCGTCAAACATGGATTGAGCACAATCCATTGGTCCACAATGTTGTTACAAGCATCGAGTCAGGAACGCTGGGCGCTTGCTAGACCCTCAGTTTCCTTATCTGTAAAGTGAGGCAGTTGGATTTGGAGTGGACATTTTTTTTTTAATCAAAGGCCTTTTTTTTTTTTTAAGATTTTTTTTTAAAGAAATCTCTACACCTAACAAGGGCCTCCAACTCACAACCGGGAGATCAAGAGTCTCATGCTCCACCGACTGAGCCAGCTGGGCACCCCTGATCAAAGGCCCTTTAAAGACTACGTAGAGCCGTGCTTCTTACGCTCTTACGTGCATATGGCTCACCAGTGGATCCTGTTAACATGCAGAGTCTGGTTCGGTAGGTCCCGGTGGGGCCCGAGAGCCTACATTTTGAACAATTCAGTTCCCAGGTAATGCTGCTGCTGCTGGTCCATGGGCTACACTTTGAGTAGCAAAAAAGAAGATCAGGTTGCGTGATATAACCAGAAGACCCAAGGCTTCTCGTCAAATGGCCCTGGGTTCCAAGTGCAGTGCTGTTCCTATGCAGTCTTGAATAGCTTTCTTAACTTCTGTAAGCCTCATCTTTAAAATGGGGCAACATCCTCCTCCTTGCAGGGGCCTCATTCCTTGCGCCAGTCTCTCAAGACTTGTAGGTACACCACATGCAGTGATGTATCTGACGCTAACATGTCACTTTGGTTTAAACATACTCTAGCCTGACCCATTTCTTAATGCTGCCTCACAGAAACAGGCAAAGCATTTGTGGCCTCAGGGACCCCTAACTTGTTTATTCTTGGGTGTATTCCCCAGTCCCTGTAACTGTCAAGAGATTTCATTGATCTCTTCCCTTTGAGATCCAGAATTTAAAAACTTATTGGTCTTGGAGTTCCTGGCAAAGTGCTCTTCAAATGCGTTCCTGGCCAACTAATTCTTATATTGCATCTGTCCGCAAAACACAACGTATCAGCAAATTTCTGTCAGCTCTGCTTTCAGATTAAGTCAGGAATCAGACCCCTTCCCACACCTCCCAGTCTGAGGACCTACTTCTCTGGTTTGGACACCTGCAGTAACTGCCTAATTGGTTTACCTGTGCTTTAGTTTCTAAACTGAATAGCTTAAACAACAGAAATGTATTCTCTCACGGGCCCGAGGCTAGAAGTCTAAAACTTAGGTATCAGCCCTGCTCCTTCTGAAAGGTCTGGGGGAGGTTCCTTCCTTGTCAAGTTCAGCTCCTGGTAGCCCCGAATGTGGATTGTGGATCGGGCAGCATGATTCCATTCTCTCTCTCTGTCTTCACACCGATGTCTTCCCTTGGCATCTTCTCTGTGTGTGTTCTGTCTATGTACAAATTTCCCTCTTTTTGCAAGGACATGAGTCACGTTGGATCGAGGCCCACCCTCATGACTTCATCTTACTTCATTGTATCTGCAATGACCTTATTTCCAAATAAAGTCATAGACACAAGTACTGCAGGTTGGGATGTCTACATATCTTCGCGGGGGGGGGGGGGCAAATCCAACAATTCATCTCATAACATTCTGCTTCCACATTTACCGATACCCCTTCGTTTTCCACACATCTTTCTATAATACCAATCAGATCGAGTCACTTCCTTGTTTAAAATCTTCCCACGGCTTCCCATTCTACTGAAAATAAACTCAACACTCTCACTGAATACTTCTTACCATGGCCTAAAACCTGAGGTGTGACCCGGGCCTGCTGACCGCACGCTGTCTGCCCCAGCTTACTGCACCCCAGCCACCCTGTCTTCCGGCTGGTGTTCCAACTCTCAGGGTAGCCACTCGGCTCAGATCATGGCAGATGCTCAGCCAACACTGCCTCAACTGGTGAGTACTTCATTTCTTTTAGTTGCTGAATAATTTTCCATTGTGTGGATGTGCAATGTATTTTTTAAAAATTTCTTTTTGGGGCTCCTGCTGCTTATTTGGAAGAGCATGTGACTCTTGATCTTGGGTTTGTAAGTTCAAGCCCCACATTGGGTGTAGAGATTACTTAAAAAAAATAAAATCTTTAAAAAAATTTTTTAAATAAAATTTCTTCTTGGGTCAGATTAGGTAGTTTGTGTTTTTATAGAAATGTGTCCATTTCATCTAAGTTATCTAATCTGTTGGCATGCGGTTCTTGGTATTCCTTTATATTCTTTTTGCTTCTCTTCTTTCATTTCTGATTTTAGCAACTTGAGTCTTCTCTTTGGTTTTCTTGATCCGTCTAGGTAAAGTTTTGTCAATTTGGTTGATCTTTTTGAAGAACCAGCTATTGGTTTTACTGAATCTCTCTCTTATTTTTCTATTCTCTATTTTGTTTATCTCTGCTCTAATCCTTATTATTTCCTTCCTTCTGCTATCTTTGAGTTTAATTGCTCTTCTTTTTTCCAGTGTCTTAAGGTGGAAGGTTAGGTTGTTGATTGAAGATCTTTATTCTTTCTTGGTATAAGTTTTTTTGGGTATAAATTTCCCTCTAACCACTGCATTGGCTGCATCCCATAAGTTCTAGTATGTTGTGTCTTTAAGTTCTTTCATGTCAAAGTATTTTCTAATTTCCCTTGTCGTTGGTTGTTTAAGAGTGTACTGTTCATTTTCATAGATTTGTGAATTTTCCAATTTTCCTCTGTTCCTGATTTCTAACTTTATCCCTTTGTAATCAGAGAAGATACTTTATATGATATCTATCTTTTAAAGTCTGTTGAGACTTTGTGAACCAACATGTGGTCTATCCTGAAAAATGTCTCATGTGCACTTCAGAAGAATGTATTCTGCTGTTGGGTAGAATGTTTTGTATGTGCCCCTTAGCTCCAGTTGGTGTGTTCTGTTGTTTACATCTGTTTCCATACTCATCTTCTGTCTGGTTGTTCTGTCCATTATGAGAACAGGGTATTAAAGTCACCATCTAGTATTACAGAGCTGTCTATTTCTCCCTTACCTTCTGTCAATTTCTGCCTCATATATTTTGCTGGTCTGTTAATAGGTGCATAAATGTTTATAATTTTCATATCTTCTTGCTGTGTTGAACTTTTTATTATCTATGATATCCTTCTTTGTCTCTTCTAACTCTTCTAATTTAATGTTTATTTTGTCTGATACTAGCATAGCATAGCCACCCCTGCTGTCTTTTGGTTACTGTTTCCATGGAATTCCCTTTTCCATAATTTCACTTTCAATCTATTTGTGTCTTTGGATCTAAAGTGACTCTCTTGCAGACAGTATATAGTTAGATCATTTTTTAAAAACCCATTCTGCTGGAGCACCTGGCTGGCTCAGTCAGAACAGCACATGACTCTTACTCTTGGGGTTGTAAGTTTGAGCCCCACGTTGGGTGTAGAGATTACTTAGGTAAATAGAACTTTAAAAAAATAAATAAAGGGGCGCCTGGGTGGCTCAGTCATTAAGCGTCTGCCTTTGGCTCAGGTCATGATCCCAGGGTCCTGGGACCGAGCCCTGCATTGGGCTCCCTGCTCAGTCAGGAGCCTGCTTCTCCCTCTCCCACTCCCCCTGCTTGTGATCCCTCTCTCACTGTGTCTTTCTCTGTCAAATAAATAAAATCTTAAAAAAAATAAATAAATAAAAATAAATAAATAAAAATAAAAACCCATTCTGCCAATCTCTGTCTTTTGGCTGATTATTGACATTTAAACTAATTTAAACTAATCTACATTTACATTGAAACTCATCTACATTTAAACTAATTATTGATAAAGAGAGACTTCTGTCATTTTGCTATTTTTTTTCCTATGTGCCTTATAACTTAACATTACTATCTTCTTTTGTGTTTATTTTTCAGAGTGAAACATTTAAGTTCCTTTCTCCTTTCCTTTTGTGTATATTCTTTAGCTATTTTCTTTGTTATTACCATGGTGATTGCATTAACATTCTAAGGTGATTGCACTCTAATTTGAATTTATATCAGCTTGATTTTCAAAAACATACAGAAACTCTGCTCCTTGGTTCCTCAAAAAGTTAAAAATAGAGCTACCTATGACCCAGCAATTACACTACTATGTATTTAGCCAAAGGATATAAACATAGTGATTTGAAGGGGCGCTTGCATCCCAATGTTTATGGCAGCAATGTCCACAATAGCCAAAATATGGAAAGAGGCCATATATCTATTGACAGATGAATGGAGAAAGAAGATGTGGTACACACACACACAGGAATATTACTCGGCCATCAAAAAGAATGAAATCTTGCCATTTGCAATGACCTGGAACTAGAGGGTATTATGCTAAGCGAAATAAGTCAGTCAGAGAAAGACAAACAAATACCATATGATTTCACTCATATGTGGAATTTAAGAAACAAAACAGATGAACATGGGGAAGGGAAGGAAAAATAAAATAAGATGAAAATTGAGAGGGAGGCAAATCATAAGAGATGCTGAACTCTAGGAAACAAACTGAGGGTTGCTGGAGGGGAGGTGCTTGGGTGGGGGAAGGGGTAACAGGGTGATGGGCATTAAGGAAAGCATTGGATGTAATGAGTGCTGGGTGTTATATGTAACTGATAAATCATTGAATTCCACCTCTGAAACTAATAAAAAAAAACAACTCTGCTCCTTTAATAGCTCAGCCCTTACCCTTTTCAGTTGTCAATGTTACAGAGTTACATCTTTATACACTGTATGTCCAAATAGATAAACTAATAATATTTTTAAATGCATTAGTCTCTTAAATTGTGTAGAAAAAAGAAGTGGAGTGACCATTGTGACAATAATATAGCTTTTATAACTGCTCATGTATTTACCTTTACTAAGGCCCTTCATACAGCTTCAAGCTACTGTCTAGTGTCCTTTCATTTCAGGCTGCAGGACCGCCTTCAGGGCAGACCTGTTGGCAACAGACTCCCTCAGCTTTTGTTCATTTGGGGGCAACTTAATTTCTCCCTCACTTTTGAAGGACAGTTTTGCTGGGTATAGGATTCTTGGTTGATAGGTTTTTTTCTTGTAGCACTTCACATATATCAGCCCACTGCCTGCTGGCCTCCAATGTTTCTAGGGAGAAATCTGCTCATAGTCTTATTATGGATCCTTTGTATGTGACAAGTCACTTCCTTCTTGGTGCTCTCTCTTTATCTTTGTCATTTGGCAGTTTGATTATAATGTGTCTTATTGAGCTTCTTGGATGTTTATATTCATGTAGTTCATAAATTTGGGTAATTTTCAGCCATTATTTCTTCAATAATTCTCTCTACCCTTTATCTTCTCCATCTGAGACTTTCACAATGTGTATATTGGCCTGCTTGATCCTTAGCCTCCCTTAGGCTCTGTTCAGTTTTCTTTAACCCTTTTTTCTTTCTATACCTCAGACTCAATAATTTCCATTTTCCTATCTCTGAGTTTGCTGATTTTTTCTTTGGCCTGTTCAAATCTGCCTTTGAATCCCCCTAGTGAAGTTTTCATGTCAATTATTGTGATTTTCCAGCTCCAGAATTTCTTTTTGGTTTCTTTTTAGGTTTTCTATTTTGTTCATACATTGTTTTTCTTGACTTTCTCCATAACTTCTTTTAGTTTTTTGAGCATCTTTAGGACAGTTATTTTAAAGTCTTTTTCTAATAGATCTGCCTTTTAGGCGCAATTTCTGTTGGTTTATATTTTCCCTTTGAATGGGCCATACTTTCTTGTTTTTGTATGCACTGTGATTTGTTGTTGTTGTTGAAAACTGGACATTTGAATTTAATAATGTAGTAAGTCTGGGTGGCCTGACTGGCTCGGTTGGAAGAGCATGCAACTCTTGATCTCAGGGTTGTAAGTTTGAGCCCCACGTTGGGTATAGAGAATCCTAAAAAAAAATAAATTAAAAAAAATAATGTAGTAAGTCTGGAACTCAAATTCTTCCCCTTTCTCAGAGTTTTCTGGGTTTTGTTTTTGTTTTTGTTTTTTAGCTGTTCTCCATGCTGAAGATCAGGTTGAGGTGTAAACTTTAGTTCTTCTCAGGTCTTTTCTGAGCCTATGCTTTTCCCTGACTATGCATAGTGACTTTCTAATTTCCCCCATATATGAGTTTGCTTTTGAATGTCCTAGTCTTCAATGTCTGGCTCCCAAAATGAGAAAACTGAAAAATGAAAGGGGAAGAAAATCACTGGTCCTTTAAATCACCTAGCAGTCACTTTACCCAGAGAGGGAGGGGCTTACAACAATGTAGGGAAATATGACAATGGCCACCAACTCTTTGTCTGTACATCTGTGATCAGAAGCAGTAATCAGTGATCAGAGAACAGATCTCTGATATTTGGAGGGCAGTGTCCTTTTTGCCAACCCTGGCTTTTGCAAGCAGTATGCAAGCTGCTCCAGGAACATATGCGCAGCTGTATGCCACGGGGCTGGGCTGGGGGCGGGGGTAACTGCTATTGTGCTAAGCGCTGAAATTGACTAAAATTACTGCAATTCCAAAGTAGTTACACTAGACTGTTTCTGCCACTGCAATTGTCTAGGTGGGGAGAAAGATTTCTAGTGCTTCCTACTCTGCCCTCTTCTCAGAATCCTCCCAAGGCTAGTTTTTTAGGCCAGTCATTGAGGTTTGTTCTGATGCCAGGTGGGCTGTTTTTAGCAGTCTCTTTTCCTAGTTCTCTCTGGTGGACTTGTGAGCATATGGTTTAGCTTTATTGCTCTTAATTAAAAGGAGCTATTGTTTTCTAGAGCACTCTTAAGCTTGAACTACTGCACACTACTTCAAATAATCAGTTCCCTTAAAAAAAAAAAAAAGATTGTATTTATTTGAAAGAGAGCATGAGCAGGGGGAGGGGCAAAGGGACAAGTAGGCTCCTAAGTGGGGAGCCTGATGTGGGGCTTGATCCCAGGATGCTGTGATCGTGACCTGAGCGCAAGGCAGATGCTTAACCAACTGAGCCACCCAGGTGCCACTATACCTCTCTTTTCTTATGGACTGCCTCTCCCCTTGGGCAAAATCTCTGAGCCACTACTCCAAGCCCTGGTTGGTGTGGTGGCCTCTGGTCTTCTTGGCTTAGCCTCCACCCTACGAGTGAGCAAGCTCAGATGGGGATGAGGCCCCAGTGTTCTTGGTTTGTTAGGCCTGTTAGAGAATCTCCATCCTATGGGTTAAGGCTGGATGAAAGAAGAGAGGAGTTTAGCCTCTTTAACTTGAAGTTGGAAGGGATGAGAAATGCTGGTGGCTTATCTGCCTCGGTGAGATATGGTAACCATTGATTGAGAGGTGAGGGGAAAAAGAACTCTGTCTTCTTGACCGTACCTACTTGGAGTGGGGCTTCCATTAAGGGGCGATGGGGTAGGGAGTGAGAGGTAGACAGTTGTGACTCAAATGCCACACACTCACTGCTCTTATCAAGTTTAATAGATTTCTTGAATAAATGTTTCTTTATGTGTTGTATACCCTTAGGACAATTTCCACAGAATTCAAATGGTTGTTTTAAAAAATAGTTTCCAGGGGTGCCTGAGTGGCTCAGTTGGTTAAGCGTCTGCCTTCAGCTCAGGTCATGATCCCAGGGTCCTGGAATGGAGCCCCACATTGGGCTCCCTGTTCAGTGGGGAGTCTGCTTCTTCCTCTCCCTCTACCTGCTGCTCTGCCTACTTGAGTGCTCTCTCTTTCTGTCAAAATGAATAAATAAAATCTTTAAAAAATAAATAAAAAATAGTTTCCAAGAGCTTTGCTTGTTTTGCTGGGGAATGAGTCTGCTCAGCTCCTCATGGCTACCACCCTGGCAGTGAAATTCCCATCCAGTCCATTTTATACTCTGCTGATGAAGTGATTTTCTTTGGAATATTTTGATTGATATCATTACTTTGTTTAGCAATTGTCAAAATTTCACAACTAGTGCCAGGGACTAGTAGTGATTTAATATCCCTTCACCCTTGCTCCTCAAGCACAGAACCCCAGCATTATTTGGGGTAGCAACGCACCCAGCTAAAAGATTATAGCAGTTAGGTGTGGTCATGTGAATGAGTTCTGGTCAATGAGTCGTAAGTAGAAATGTTGCCTCTGTCTGAGAAAAGCACTGTAAGAAGCTGTTCATTCAGGATTGTGACCCTTTGCCTTTTCTTGTTGACTAGAGCATGGTGTTGATGGCTGGTGCACTGGGAGTCATCTTGGTCAATGAGGCAGTCTTGCATGTGGAAATTACATGGTGAGGATGACATAGTAGAAACATAGAAAACTTTTTTGCTTTGATGACAGAGTTCTTTGTCATATCCTGGAACTGCCAAATCAGTCCTGGATTGCCTTCTTATAAAGAATATAAATCCTTGTGTGTTTAAGCCACTATTTTGCTCAAATGTCACTTCCTCTGAAGTCTTGTCTGACTTCTTGACAGCTAGAAATGGTTTCTCTTTTTTTTTTTGAACTCTCATAACACTTACCTCTAACTCCCTGTGGTATTGATACATGATATAACATCCCCCCTTGTAATAACATTATTTAGGTTTATGCTGAAAGGAACCAGATGGCTAGCCTAATAAAATCTAGCCCAGATTCTTCAAGGCTGACTGTGGGGGAGGAATCACCAAGAGAGGAGTGCTGGCTGGACCTCAAAGCTCTCATTCCTGCTCCGAGATTCACTTCTCTCCGGGGGCTCTCTCACTAATTGCTCCTACCACCTATAGGTTGGTCTCAGGGGTCTCTACTTTCATTTTGAGGGTTCAGTCCAAGTATGAGGACACACAACATACAGCTCTTCCCTTAAGTCCATTTGGCACAGCTGAGAATAGGCTAGGAGATTTCTTTAAAGATTATTGAGCGCCCAGGGTAATAAAGGGGAAATAAACAAAGACAACAAAATAACTTTAGATAATCTGTTTTACTCATCTTTAGCTTGAGGTCCCTATTGCGTGTTGTGTTGCCTCCAAATAGACATCACTTCGATGACTTGTCATCTTTAGATTCCAAAGGCAAAACTATCCAGATGCAGCCATTACATTATTTTAAAGCCTTTGGAATATGAAGGTAGTACACATCTGTATCTGGCATGTCCAAGCTGAGACCTGGCTCCTAATATTTTTTGAAACCTTGATAATTAAGAGGATAAAAAATAAAGAGCTTCTGTCATTAAAAGGCATGAGTCATTTACTTATAGAGTTAATTCTTTTGGACCTAGAATTACATTCAAGTAGAAATTTTGGTAATGTAAGTATCCTCTTCTAAACGAAGTTGTTTGAGACTAGTTCCAAGGAGCTAAACTTTCTTAGAATTTAAGATAATAAGATTTTGTCCCTGTGGATGCTGAGTTGTATTCCTACATGCTTTCATTGCTTTTGGAGAGAATTCCCTTAACTAAGGAGGGAGCAATAATAATGATGGAGAACTAGGACAGTGCCTGGGTCTTGGACTTGCACTGAATCTCTGTATATTAATCAAAGGGATGGAGGTTAAGAGATAAAAGAATTGTTTTAATGGAAGAATTTGTGGGACTCTGGGCTTAATGCAAAATTTCAGGGCAGGTGACAAAGTGTGGCTGAGAGTTAATAATTAAAAAATAATAATAGTAAACATTTTTACCGGGCTTATTCTATGCCAGGCAGTGCTCTAATACTTAATGTGCATTATCTCATTAATCTTCATAATAACCTCTGAAGTAACATGATTATCATCCCCATTTTACAGATGAGGCTATGGAGGCACAGAGAGGTTAGGTAGCTTGCCCAAAATCACTCAGCTAGGAAGAAGTGGAGTTATGATAGAAATCCATGCCATCTAGTTCCAGAGCCTGGGTCTTACTCTCCTTACTCTCCGCGGAAGGAAAGTGTCCATTTGTCTCCACCCCTACGGGAAACCCTGAGCTCTTATCAATGGCATTTCATCTCCCTTATGAAGCTGAATATTTCTGATGAATAGAAAAATGGGTGATTGCATATATTTATTTTTCTTCTGGCCACTTTATTGAACTCTTATATTAGGTCTATTAGCTTTTTAGCTAACTCTTATAATGGGGGAGGGGTGAATAATCATCTTTCCTGCAATTATGTATAATTTTGCCTCCCGTTTTTCTACAGCTGTACCTCTCATTTCTGTTTGTTGCCTTACCACACTGCCTATAGTTTATGGACTAATACAAGTGGGATTACATTGTAGAGTGGTATTGGAAGAATAAATATGAGAGCAGCGTGTCTAGGGGCAGAATGAGCAGTGAGGAAGCTACTGCAGTAATTTTGGTGTGATGTCATAACGGCTTAGTCTGGGATGATTGTTAAGGACATAAAAGGAAGGGATATATAGGAAAGACATTTTAGATAAAGAATTTGCTGGATTTAGTGATGTGGGTGAGCAGTAAATAAATACATCTTACCTGAAGTCTAGTGCTCTACCTGATGGTGACAATTTGTAACGGATGTTAGTATCTATTGAAAACATATGTCTGAAAACACCTAAAAGGAGCTAGGAGAGGGATGCCTTGGTGGCTCAGTAGGTTAAGCATCCAACTCTTGATCTCAGCTCAGGTCTTCATCTCAGGGTCATGAGTTCAAGCCCCTCATTGGGCTCCATACCCAGTATGGAGCCTAGTTTAAAAAAATGAAAAATAAATAAAAGGAGGTAAGAGGAAGGAAATGAATCACAAATCTCAGTGTATGACAGCTTTAGCAGGTAGATAGATAGATGAGAGAGAGAGAGTCTATTCTATATCTATCCATCATCTATCTATATATCTATATATCTACGGATCTATCCATCTATGGATAGACCTGTCTATTGATCTAATTTTGAAAATCAAATCTCCGTGGTTCAACCTTCGATCCTTGAACTATCTGCCCCATTGCTTGTCTGTCTGCTCCAGACCCACAAGCTTCTTTTTTCCCCTCAAAACCACCATTATCCTTACCCTCTCATTTTTCACACATTCTATTCCCTATTCTTCCACCACCTTAGTTTAAATGGCATTTGCTCAGTGAGCCCTCCCCCAATCACCTCAGTCCTCCAACCCATACCACCACGCATCCTGCACTTTTTCTTTCCAAAGTATTTGCCACAGTTGCGATTCAATAGGTATTTGTAGGTCTGTGATATCCGCTTCCCGCACGAACGCATCAGCTCTGTGAGGCCATGAACCAAGGCTGTGTTTGTTCCTGCTGTATCCCTAGTGCCTAGCACAGTGCCTGGCATATGGGACACAATCCTAATGCTTATTAAATGTATCTTAAATTATTGACACATGTCTAGAGCTTTTCCAGTTTCTGGAGTAACATTTTGTCTGTTGGGTCCCACTGGTCTTCACAGCAAGCCTGTGAGAACTACAGATATGGGACATTTTACTGGCACCTTACAGGCAGCCTGTCCTCTCACCTGCATGATTTCATGCAGTGTTTGCTTCCACGGTCATAATTTTTTTTTTTTAAATATTTTTATTTATTTATTTGACAGAGAGAGACACAGCGAGAGAGGGAACACAAGCAGGGAGAGTGGGAGAGGGAGAAGCAGGCTTCCCACGGAGCAGGAAGCCCGATGCGGGGCTCGATCCCAGGACCCTGGGATCATGACCTGAGCCGAAGGCAGACGCTTAACCGACTGAGCCACCCAGGCGCCCCTCCACGGTCATAATTTACACCCGCGCAGAACTGATCTCCCAACACAATATGCTCTTTACACACGTGGGTCCTTCTCTCTGCTGAGTACGTCCCCACATTGTGGACACCACTTTGCCCCAGCCAGACCCTCTTACCAGTTGTGCTCCCCTCCGCGGCCTCCAGGAGTGTTAGCTGGGAACAGTTCCCAGCCAGGAGGGTGCAGTACACAGCCAGTGACTGACAACACTACCCCCTTGCCTCAAGGTGGGACAGTTTGCATGCCAAAATTTTCTGGTAGGACCAGGCTGAAGCCAGTCTCCTGTGGAACCGCTGTCTTATGCCTCACTCCCTGCTTCCCTCACTCTTCCAGAACCCGCTTCCCCGGGGACGCCCATCTCAGGCTCTGCCTCTAGGAAGCTCAACCCAAGACAGCTGCTTTGTCCACCTTACACAGCTCTCTTCACTCTACAGAGCTTCTCCACCAGAGGAAATCTTCCTCTGCCTGGAAGGAGGCACCCTGGAGCCAGGGGTCCCAGCAGGCTGGCAGGTATGGTGGGATCTCTACAGAGTCAGTATTTATGGAGGCCATTCTGCCAATGTCCAGAGATGAGAAGCCAGGAAAGGACCTTCCCTGAGTCACTGAGGCGCGTGACTTGGTGAGTTGGCCCTCCTGGTGGAAGAGAAGCAATAGTCACTCCTTCAACTTTCTTCTCCCACTCCTCATGCCTGAAAACAGAGGAAGGGGCATCTTTGGGTTATATACAGGAGCTTGCAATGATGTGGCCCCACACTCTCAGGTCCCACCACCTCTGCACCCCTTGATGTCTAGGCTCCAAACAGAGAGTCCCCATGAGAACCTAGAACCGTCTCCCATCTGCCTGAGGCCTGCCTCCCTCTTCGGGTAGTGACAGTGGCGTATCTGCCCACCCCTCCCCCCAGGGGAGACCCTGTATCTCTCCCACAAGGACATGGCTTTCCTCTGTAAATGCCACAGGTCCACTCTTCCAAATGTACGAAGGCAAGCCCAACATTCACACGGTTATTTTCCACATTTTTGTTCCTCCCCTGGGAACACAGGAACCATGTCTTGCTTCTCTTGCTTCTCTTAGTAGCTCCTGTGCTAGCAAGAAGATACATTTCATTTTTGAGTTAGAGGAGGCCTTAGAACTCCTAGGACAGAGTCTTGTGATCAATCTCATCAAATGAATGAATAAATTTTTATTCTCTTTTGATTAGGATTTTGCAGTAACTCAACCCAAAGTATATTAAGGTGGGTTTGCTAGCTAAAGGCAATGTTATATTTATATATATTTTTTAAAGATTTATTTATTTATTTTAGAGAGAGAGCAAGAGAACATAAGCAGGAGGAGCAGAGGGAGAGGGAGAGAATCTCCAGCAGACTCCCAGCTTAGCGTGGAGCCTGACACCGGGCTTGATCCCATGACCTTGAGATCATGACCTGAGCTGAAACCAAGTTGGAGACTTAACTGACTGAGCCACCCAGGCTCCTTATATTTATATTTTAAAGTAGGGATGCCTATAGTTGTCCTCAAAGTCTATTAAGTAGGAAGACATCTTTTGTTTTTTAAATCTAATCCTAAGGCTTACCTGACATTTTGAAGATAGGAAGAGAATAGGCTGTGATAAGAGCTGTCCAGGTGGAATGAAAACCTTTCACACAACACTTTGCTTTGTTCCAAGCATGGAAAATCCCCGAACCGTTTCTAAATGTTTTGGAATTAAGTGAGCCAGTCCTGGTCCCACTCTGCCTGGTCCCAATCCTCTTCACCTTCTCACTGCCTTCTGCTTACAGATGGGGGTTGCAGATGGTCACAGAGCACACGACCCACTTTCCGAAGGAGAGTGAAATATGTTCATCTTTTCAATGACGCGCATTTTAAAAGAAGCAGACCTCTCTTTCTCCCTGCCTACCTTCTTCCCTCCTCGTGGTAGTCAATGGCCTTGATGTGTCCAGACCTGTCCTAGTCAGCTCGGGCAGCCATCACAAAATACCATAGCCTGGGGTCTAAACAACAGAAATCGATTTTCTCACAGTTCTGGAGGCTGAGAAGTCCAAGGTCAAGTGCCGGCAGGGTCAGGTTCTGGTGAGAGCTTTCTTCCTGGCCTCTGATGGCTGTCTTCTCACTGTGTTCCTCACATGGTAGAGAAGGAGAAAGGGATTTCTCCCTCTTGTTAGAAGGCCACAGTCCTATCAGATTAGAACCCCACTCTTATGACCTCGTTTAATTTAATTACCTTCCTAAAGATCCTGTATCTCCAGATCCAGTCACATTGGAGGTTAGGACTCCAACGTATGGATTTGAGGGGAACACAATGCAGTCCTTATTTACACCCTTGGCCCTGTAACTTTGCAGTCACCTCTCAATGTGTCTCTGGTCTCAGCCATGTGGTTTGGTGTGACTGATGTTAGCGAATGTGAGGCAAGCAGAGGCTTGAAAAATACATGCACAATTGCACTTAATCCCTTACATGATTGGGCCTGCTCACTCTCACACCTCTCTCTTGCCCTGACACCATGCCTGGCCTCCTCCCTGAGTGATGCGAGAGACATTTGGAGAAGAGCCATGAGCATCTTAGAGCCCACTGACAACCAGCTGATCCCCTGAAATATGAGGGAGCCCAGCCGAGGTCAGCAGGGCCCAGCCTAGTTTAGCAGAACTGCCAGGGGCCCTGAGTCTGCTGAGAAATAATGAATGGTTCTTGTTTTATGCCACTGCATTTTGGAGTGGTTTGTTACTCAGCAGTAGCTAACTAGTATCATCCCTCTGTTCCTAAATCCTTCCCTTCATTCTTTCTCTTGTATTTGTTTTTTTTGTGTACTTGTTTGTGTGTCTTCCCTACATTTCTTCTTGTGTTAGAGTTTAAGGATTGAAGCATATCTCCAGATTTCTTGTGATTCCTGATCACCTGAACTGGAATAGAAACCACCATTCTTCACTAGGCTTTTACCCTTTACTTTTTTCTTCAGTGCTTGTATTACTGTGTGATGTATCATGGCACGTACTTATTATTTGTTTATCGTCTACCTCTTCCAGTAGGATGTAGGATGATGAGGGCTTGGATTATGTCTATCCTGTCACTATTGCATCCCCAGCACCCAGAACAGTATCTGGCATTTAGTGAGTATTTTATAAATATTTGCAGAGTGAATGAATGTCTGTGGATAGCTGGGAATAAATGAGTCAATGAATAAATTTTTCAAAACACTAGAACAAAGATCTCCATCACATATATGTAATATATATGTGTATGTATGAACATAAATATACACATATATAACTGAGTGCTTATAGTATGGATTAAGTAGAAAAAAATGGGCCCTAGAGTTCACATTTTGATGCTGGTATTTTGCTGAGGTGGACAGATGAATACCAGTAAAAGTGGACAAAGAAACAACATAAACTCAATTAATTTTCATTAATCAGAATTAAAAAGCTGAATATTGCCAACATGTGTATTGTAGGAGTAGAGGCTGGGGAATCATTTGCCAAATGGGTTCAAGCTAGCAGAGCCTGGAATCTTCACTAAGTGTTTTCAGGGTTGGGTTTTTTAAGTACTATATCAAATTCGTATCTTTTCTGGGTCAGTTTAAAGTATCTTCTCCAGTTAATTCTTTATAGTTCAATTTATCTTCTCTCAAAAGGAAATGGGTCACTTAAGGAAAAAATAGAGTCACCTTCAAGCTGTCTACAGGGCAGTTGGACCAAGTGAGTCAGTTGGCTTCCCAAAGCAGAGGCTAATGGTGGCAGGCTGACTGGTGGCCATATCAGGACTCTGTTAGCTCTGGATTTTACTGACTGTCATTAGGTAATCTCTGTCTCTGCCTCTGTGAGTGTGTGTGTGTGTGTGTGTGTGTGTGAGAGAGAGAGAGAGAGAGAGAGAGAGAGAGAGAGAAGTTGGCAGAGAGGAACAGAAAGCGGGGACGTTTGGCTGGTAGAATTGAATCTGAAATGAAGGGTATTATGGAGGGCATACAGTATTGAATACCGCTGTATCAGCAACAATTTGGGGAAGAATTCTGTAGGGGAAAGATGATGACTCTCTTATGGCCTCTGTTACTCTCCAAGTTCCATTGATACCAACACCATGGTGTTTTTCCAGTGCTTCCCCCTTCCTGGGACCTGCCCACTCACCCTCCCCCACCACAGTCCACTTGGTTAAGGGATTACTTCTGACAACCATGATTGTTGAACATGATGTTGCCCTTCGGCTTAGTTGATTTGTCCAACAGAGGAACTTTACCTGAGCTGAGCCCATCAGAGTCCTTCCCCAGAGACTGATATTGGGGCTGAGGGAGACAGAGCTTTCGTAATTCTCCAGCTTGTTGGATATACAAACTTTTGAGCTGGCAGAGCTGACTATTCTGTGATATAGCCTAGAGAAGCCAAAGAACCCAACAGGCAAAGAGAAAAGGAAGAAAGCTTGTGCCCAGAAAGAAGCAAAGACAAGACAAAACTTGAAATATTCAAGTCCTTGATTCTAGTTTATTTCTGAGCCCAGTAGCAGTCCAGCCTTATTTCATCAAGAATTACAATTAACTCCCTTTCTGCTTTTGCTTGAGCTAGCTTAAGTAGACTTCTGTTGCTTGCAACCCAAGAAATCCTAAGTGACACACCCTGGATTATGTACTTTCTTTGCTACCGTTTGTGGTATGTCCAGTTCCATGCCTGATGGGAGGTGATATCTCCCTCCCTCTGGCTCATGCTGATAGGCTTCAAATGTCAGAGATCAAAGGAACCTAAAAGGCTGGAGATATTCATCCAAGTTTCCATTCATTAAAAAGGGCTATCTGTTTGGATCTGCTGGACAGTGAAGCCAGAGGGGGAGGATCAGAGATCCTGTGGAGAGAGTGATGAGTCTATCTAACTCTATCCCTGGATTCCTATCTCACTGATGTTTCTAACTGGGCTTAGAACTCTTCTTTCATCACATTACTTTCCTACTTAAAAACTTCCAGTGACTTCCCACTACCAGTTGAACACCACCCAGACACCATGATCTGTTGTCCAAGGCTCTCAATGATTTGGCATAAACTCACTTTCCAATTTTAGTCCCCAGATATCTCCATTCCACTTTGCACTTCCTGTTCCCTGAAGGTACAAGTGCTTGCCTGTCTGGTATTTCTGTTACTTTAGTGGGAAGTCTGTACCTGTACACTTTTCAGAGTTTGGTTCATGTTGACCTCCCAGAAAAATTATACACACCTACCTTCATACCAGTAGGGTAAGGGAAGGTTGCCTTCCCTGTACATAGTACAATATTGCAGGTTATTATTCTTTGTAACTTTGCCAATGTAATAGACATTACTTTGGTTACTAATGAGGTGGAATAGTTTTTCATGCATTTAAGAATAATTTGTAATTCTTTTGTATATTGAGTTTTTATGCTCTGGGTTAGTTTTTCTATTATGCATTACAACTGACATATTGATATATGAGAATTCTTTATTAACGATATTGACTCTTTGTCATATATGTTGCAAAAACCTTCCTTAGTGGATTGTTTTATTTTATTATTGTGTATGACTTTTGATGTATAGGATTTTGTATTTTTTTTTAGAGATTTTATTTATTTATTTGACACAGAGAGAGAGTGAGTGAGAGTGAGCGAGTGAGCACAAGCAGGGGGAGCAGCAGGGAGAGAGAGAGAAGGAGGCTTCCCCCTGAGCAGGAAACCTGAGGCAGGGCTCGATCCCAGAACCCTGGGATCATGACCTGAGCTGAAGGCAGACGCTTAACTGACTGAACCACCCAGGTACCCCTAGGATTTTGTATTTTTGTGAAGTTTAATATATTGCTTTTATCCTTTCATGCTAGATATCTTAAGTGTTTTTTTGTGGGGTTTTTATTTATTTATTTATTTTTGGCTTAGAATGGTTGTTGTTTTTCTTTTATCACTGTATATCTTATCTCCCAACTAGACTGAAACTCTTTGAGAGAAGGGTCTGTTTCCAAAGTTATATTGCTTAATTCTACTCTCTGCCATATTTCAGTTTATGTGATCAGTAAGTGACAGTTAATTCATTTATTGGTTGTTAAGCCTTCTAAGATGGCCCCAGTGATCTGTGCCTCCTGATATTCACACCTAAGTGGAATACCCTCCTTTTGAAAGTGTGCTGGACCAGTGATTTGCATCTAATCAATGGAGTGTGACAGAATGGATAAGATTAAGCTATAAAAAACTGTGATATTTGGGGTGCCTGGGTGGCGTAGTTGGTTGAGCATCCCACTCTTGGTTTCAGCTCAGGAGCTCAGGAGCTCAGGTCATGATCTCCAGGTGGTGGGATCCAGCCCCAGAGCAGGGCTCTGCACTCAGTGGGGAGTCTGCCTCCCCTCTCCCTCTGCCCCTCCCCCTGCTCAGGAGGGAGTACACTCTCTCTTTGAAATAGATAAGTAGATCTTAAAAAAAACAAAAACAAAAACTGAGAGCTGTCTTGTTTATTCTCTCTCACTTGTTCTGTTGATGCATATTGCTCTTGGGAGGTTTACATGACAAGGAGTAGCCAATGGTCAGTAAGGAATGGAGTCCTACCAAAAACCACAAGAGCAAGCTTGGAAGTGGATCCTTCCCTAGTTGAGCCTTGAGATGGTTATAGCCCTGGCTGTATTAGAGAGAGAACCTGGGCCACAGAGCTCAGCTAAGTGATGCCCAGATCCCTGACTCACTGTGAAATAACAAATGTTTTAAGCTTCTGTGTGTTGGGGTAATTTGTTACACAGTGATAACTAACACAATTGTTGAAAAAAAAAGCTTCTTCTCTTTGGATACTTTTTCTTTGACTTTTATTGACCCTCCCCCCCATCTCATTTACTAACTCAAAAAGTAAAGGAGGACCCCTATAGGGAACCACATCAACCTTGGAAATCTCAGGTGTCTTTAACATATTTCCAAGACATTGATTGCTGAGGGTGCTGCTGTGTTTCTTCATTGTGGGTCATAGAACATGTTTATATTTATTCCTCTTTCCCATAGTGTCTGAGGAGGATGGAGATGCTGACTAGAGGAGCCCCCTGGACTTTGCTGAACATTGCGATGAGTTTGGGGTTACAAGCCTGGGACAGAGCTGGGACACCATGGATTATTGGCTCTGCATTGGGGATGAACTGGGCAGGGGAAGTCAGGACCAGGAGAGAAGAGTCAAGTGGGTGTCAGGAGGGAAAGGGACCTTCTGTGGTACACAGTGCAGATGGTATTTTGAAGATATGAAGTTTCTAGTGATTTTTAAGTAGTTCACTGTGGGGTGTGCAATAGAAATCCCTCATCTATGATTCCTGGGACATTTTAAGTAAAGTTTACATTACTTCTTCATCCTTTCCTGGGAGTGGATGTTTGAGAGGAACTTCCAATGTGGAATTCTCTCTCCAGATGGGGTCTGAATGGACTTAAGCACAGTTGCTGGAAGATGAGGGAGTTGCCAATCCACAGGCCACATTGGGATTGTGCTGAGGTGGCTCTCAAAAGGGCAGGACGTCCCTGCCCCTCACCTCCTGAGGCTCGGCTCCTAACCAGGGCTTGGTGCCTGCTGTCTGCATTCCGCCCTGGGATTGCCAGCGCCCAGTCATGGTGCCCCCAGTCCCACCCCCGAGACACAGAGTTTGGCTTTTCTCTCTCATCTCCTCTCCCTCCTTACAGTAAGTGGTTTTGCCTCTTATTCGTCCAAAACCCTGAATTTTTTTCTATAAGAATTAATACTAAAGGTCTCATCTAGTACAATGGATCTCAGTTGCTGTGTCGGCTAGACAGAGAACAGGCTTTCTCCCTCAGATCAGCTAATGTCATGTTAAAGGGAGGTGATCTCTGCTTCTTCCCCACTGAGCTGGGTTACCTGGACATCTTGAGCTGAGGCACTGTATCTTAAAAGACATCCAAATTTTCTATTCCGTGGCAATAGGCAAGTTTTGCAGGTTTTCAGGGGATTTTTCCAATATCTTTAAAAATATTTTTATCTGTTCATTTGGGTTTTAATCTTCACTGCGGCCAGGTTTTTTTTGTACTTATAGGAATGAAGCTGGGCCTGGGCAATCAGAAATGATGAAACCCACACAGGGACCTGCAGACCCCAGGGTCTGAGTTAAATGGCCATCCCAGTGACTGCGGAAGACAGGGAGCTGATGTGAAAATTGAAGCGATTACCTAGATCACTCAGGCAGAATTTCTGAAGCTTTTTTTCCTTGAACAATCCAGATAATTGCTTCAATTTACACTTCTTACTGGCAGTAGAGACTGGGACAGAAACTGCTCTCTAGGAGTGAGCTGAATAGAGAGAAGCAGTGTGCTCACAAAATGATTCTGATAACTCAGGAGAGAATGGGGGTGTGGGGGAGAACTCAAGTCTTTGGCCTTGATTTCTGCCGGGCTCAAGCAAGTCAAAGCGAGACTGTTCATCGTTGCCTGAATGATCCAGATAATTCTCCACTTTCTGTTTCATCTCAGCAGTGATGCTTGAGGGTCATGCCGGTGTTGCTGGTGGAGGTGTTGGATGAAATTGTGGCTAGGGAACTTTGAGTCTGTTTGAGGCCCTTACCCTGTGCTACCCAGTGAGTTGGCTAACTACCTTCCAAGGACCCGTAAATCCCTGCTTGGGGAAGACCTTGCCGGGGCAGGAAAGAGAGGAATGGAGTGGGTAACTGTCCTGGAAGAGCATACCACACCTGTTAATTTAAGCAGGAACCAACATCAGGGCAGCAGGACTTAATCATTCCCTCAGGGAAATGATTCATCCACTAGGGTCCTTGGGGAATTCATTTCTGTAATGGAAAATTCATATTTTTGAATGAATGAATGAATAATGTATGAATGCGTGAAAGACATTTATTGAGTTGCTACTTTGTGCCTGGCATCATGCCAAGCCTTGGAATAATTAACTTTATATTAATAGATCTCTTTTTTTTTTTTCTTTTTCTCACATTTTCTCAGGAGGGGTGATTCTCCCAATCTCTTCACAATCTCTCCCAGACTTTACTTCCAAACCATTTTCTCACAGATCTCTCTTTTAATTCTCACTTATCTAGAATAGATAATATTTTTAGTGCCATTTCAACAGATGGGGTTAAAAAAAATCATTCAGAGAAGCTGAATACATTTTCCAAAGTTATAGAACTCATTAGCAGAAGAACAGGAATGAAAAATGTAGGTCCTGAGCCCAAGGCTTCATCTACAATGCAACTTATTTTCAGGTTCATATATTTATTCATTTGTCCTTGCCATTATCATGATCATGATGGACATGGATTGATCATTCAGAAAATACCTATCAAGCATGTAAATAATGCATGATCCCCACAACATAGATGCAGGAGCAAGACACACACAAGACATTTAACAGAAAGAATTGTGAAATGGAAAGCACTAGAGAATGGTACCAGACAATAATAGGAATGTCATTGCAAGGCAGCAAGTGCTCGGGTGCCGAAGCAGAGAGCCCTGTGGGCTAGAGCTGTTCAGGAAGGTTTTCAAAGGTCAATTTCTTGTTCCTTTGATGTTATATATTTTTAGAAATTGAGATACAATTGACACGTTGTATTAATTTCAGGTACACAACATAATGATTTGATATATGTATATATTGTGAAGTGATCACCACAATAAGTTTAGTTAACATCTGTCCCCATACATAGTGACAATTTTTTTTTCTTGTGACGAGAGCTTTATTCTCTTAGCAACTTTTAGATAGGCAATACAGTATTGTTAACTCTCATTACCATGTTGTACATTACATCCCTAGGACTTATTTATCTTATAACTGGAAGTTTGTACTTTTGATCCCCTTCTTCTGATTCCCCCACCCCCACCCCATGCCTCTGGCAACCACCAGCCTGTTCACTGTGTCAATGAGTTCGTTTTTGTTTGTTTAGATTCCACATGTAAGTGAGATCATATAGTAGCTATCTTTCTCTGTCTCACTTATCTCACTTAACATAATGCCATTAAGGTCCATTCATGTTGTTGCAAATGGCAGTATTTCCTTTTTATGGCTGAATAATATTCACGTGCGTGTGTGTGTGTGTGTGTGTGTGTGTGTGTTCTTTACTCATTTATTTGTTGATGGGCACTTGAGTTGTTTCCATATCTTCGCTATTGTAAATAATGCTGCAATGAGCATAGGACTACATATATCTTTTTGAGACAGTGATTTCATTTCCTTCGGATAAATACCCAGAAGTGGGATTGCTGAATCATATGGTAGTTCTATTTTTAATTTTTTTTGAAGGACCTCTATACTGTTTTCCATAGTGGTTGCACCAGTTTGCCTTCATACCTACAGTACACAGGGGTTTCTATCTTTTTAAAATTATGGTAAAATATACCCCAATAGTTATTGAGAATAATACTGCTATGAACATGGGTGTACAAATATCTGAGTCCCTGATTTCAATTCTTTGGAATATATATATGCAGAAGTAGAATTGCTGGATCATATGCTAATCTATTTTTAATTTTTTTTTAAAGATTTTATTTATTTATTTGACACAGAGAGAGAGAGACAGTGAGAGAGGGAACACAAGCAGGGGGAGCGGGAGAGGGAGAAGCAGGCTCCCCGCCGAGCAGGGAGCCCAATGCGGGGCTCGATCCCAGGACCCTGGGATCATGACCTGAGCCGAAGGCAGATGCTTAACGACTGAGCCACCCAGGTGCCCCTATTTTAAATTTTTTGAGGAGCTGTTAAACTGTGTTCCGTAGTGTCTGCACCATTTTATGTTCCCACCAACAGTGCACAAGGGTTTCAATTTCCCCACATCGTCTTTAACACTTATTTTCTGTTTTTGTTGGTGGTGTTCTATAACAACCTTTCTAATGGATGTGACGTGGTATCTCATTGTGGTTTTGATTTACATTTCTGTAAGATTAGTGATATTGAGCATCATTTCCTGTGCTTATTGGCTAATCTTCTTTGGAGAAATACCTATTAAATACCTATTAAAGTCCTTTGCCCATTTTAAAATCAGATTTTCTTTTATTGTTGATTTGTAGTAGTTCTTTATATAGTCTAGATACCCCTTAATATGATTTACAATATGTGATTTACAAGTATTTTCTTCCATTCTGTGAGTTGCCTTTTCACTCTGTTAATAGTGTCCTTTGATACACAAAAGTGTATCATTTTGATGTGGTTCAGTTTATCTATTTTCTCTTTTGTTTTCTGTGGGCATCTCTTCAATTTTTTTAAGCCCAGGCCAATCGTAAACTTTCTCTAAGATTTTTCAATCCTACCTAGTCCATCTCCTTTTTTTTTTCCTCCATCCCTTTGATTAAGCCTTCTTAGCCACCATTGAGCAGCCTACCCAGGGTATCTAACTTGTTTCTAAGTTTCTTGAGGGTAATGACTTATTTTGTAACTTCCCCTCAAGTTGCAAGTGGGCAGGAGGGAAGGGGGGAAGTCTTTATTAAACCTCTTTTTTAAAATTAATTAATTTACTTTGAGAGAGAGAGAGAGTGAGCAGGGGGAGGAGCAGAGGGAGAGGGAGAGAGAGAATCTCAAGCAGGCTCCCTGCTGAGTGTGGAGCCTGATGCCAGGCTCCATCTCACATACCTGAGGTCATGACCTGAACTGAAAGCAAGAGCTGCGTTTGGATGCTCAACCAACGGAGCCACTCAGGCACCCCCTTTGTTAACCCTCTGGTAAAGAGTTCATTTAATAAACCTAAATTTATATATATAGTGGCAGCAAATGTCATTTGCTTAGTTAATAGTCGATGAATTGATAGATGACTGAATAAATGAAGAATGAACCCTGGGACACACAGGTCTCTCCACCCCAGGTAATGCATGTGTTGACTTTCTCAGATCTTCTCAGTATGTGTGAGGTTCTGGTAATCTTCAGTGGGCTCAGGGAAACTGGAGATTGGGCTGACCTCTCCAGTATATTGTGAAGGTGACCGCTAAAGATGGTGGGTGTCTGAGTCAGAGCCTGAGAACTATTAAAATGATGGCAATGTGGTGCTTGGGCCTTTTTTTTTTTAACTTACTTTCCCTGCATCTGAGGACAGGAAATCAAATTGGTGCTGCTTATAATGGCTTATGAAAGTTTATTTTGGTAGGTCTGTCTTCTTAGCTAGGCAGAAAAACTGTATTTCCAGGTGCACTTGCATTAAAGCAACAGATGTATTCCTTAAATTAACTAAGTACTGCATTTGTTTTACCACCATTTGTTCAGCACAGAACAACAACAACAACAACAACTAAAATTCAAGTGTTTAGACTATGTTAAACATGCCTAGCATGTCAGGTACCATGCTAGGTGCTTTAAAAGTATTATTTCTTCTAATTTCCTCAAAACCTCTATGAGATGATGATTATTCCAATGACAGAGATAAAATTGAGTCTTAAGGAAATTAAATACCTTGCTGTGGCTCCCACATCTAGGAAGTGGCAGGGCTGGGATTCTTACTCAAGTGGAGCTTCCTTCTAGGTTGGCTTCCTTATTCAACATGCTGCCTACTATGCGCTAGATGCTAGAGACATAAAGATGAGGCAGATATCATTGCCCATGAGAGTGTAGTGATAGAGATGTGCATAGAAGATTATGAGGACCACAAGGAGGACACCTACCCTTTGTGGATGTTTAGTAAGTCAGGGAAGCCTTCCTAGGAGGGAGGGTTGAGTTGAGTCAAAAAGGAAAATGTAGCACTAGAAAGGGAGAGTGGACATCTAATTGTTTGGCCAGCCCAGCATCATGTTCTTTTTCTGGGAATAGCATCCCTCTTCTTTTGGGAACCTTCCCACCATGGTATTCCTCAAAGATCTTACAAAGTTCCTGACTCTGATTGAGTGGTCTAGGGCTAGACACCTAAGCCCATGCCAATCATAGACTAGTTGTTTTTTTTTTTTTTTTCCAAACCAAAACTCGAAGCAAACATCTAACCTTATCTAGTGGTAGAAATTGAAGGGTGAATCCCAGGGACTCTTGGCAGCTGGGTTTCCTGACATTTGGGAGGGATGATCTGGAGTGAGAAAGAATGAGGCCAATACAAACAGGAAACAGGGACAAGAGATAGAGAGAGTGTCTTGGTAGCCTGCCTGTTCCCTGACTCCATTGTTTAATCATTTTTTAGAATAAGCAAGATAATCTGGATTCTTCTGATAAATTCTCCTTTTGCCACAGTGGCTTCAGTTGGGTTTCTATTACTTTTTACTCTGTGAGCCTTATTTAATATACTTACTTAGTAATAGGCATGAATGGGTGACCCCTAGAGAGCAAATGGCTTAAACAAAGTATCAGAACAAGCAGAGCAAGAGGTGGAGGAAGCCACAAGTAGTTTGGTATTTGTCAATGTGTAAACATTAAGACAAGAAGTGTAGGAAATGAGACCAATAAGTAGGCAAAAATCTGATCATGGGGCCTATATTATGCAAAGGACTTTAGAACTTGATCCTATATATATTCTGTTCATTCTATAGGTTCTAAGTAGGCATTAGGCAGAGGTTCTGTAAACCTCATTATTATTAATAGTAATTAAGAGGTTCCTAACCTGGCAGCCACAGGCAGGCTTCAGTTGTCCCCAAATCCAGTGAAATAGTGTGAAAAATCTATGGGCGTGTATAGTTTATTTGTTTTTGGTTTTTGTTATGGAAAATGTTCTCAGCTTTCATCAGATATTAAAGCAGTCCCTGACCTAAAATATGTTGTGAACTGCTTTGTGCAGGCATTTTGGGGAATGATGGCTTCAAATATTCATGCAAATCTCATTTTCCCCTTGATTTCCTCACAACTCTTACAAAACCGTTCAGCACAGAGAAAATGCTCCATAACGTTTCTGCTGGACATTGTCTTAAGGGCTTCTCCTTGGAGATCATGAAAAGCTGTAAAGAGATGATATAGATCTGGTTTATATAGAGATTTTAACTGGGAATGCTGGATATGACCTCCACCCTGTTCTTGACCTGGACAGCTAGACCAGAACTGCAGGCTTTCGGAGGTGGCACCTGGGGTACCACCGCTGTCCCCAAAAGCCAACTGTAAGTGGTATCCTTGTCCTTCCACGGGCAGGCAGAGACTACAAGTCCCGGGATGCTCCACTCTCGAGCCGGGGCGAGGGCGGGGCGGATCTCCGCAGTGACGTCACCGTCCCGGGGCGAGCCGGAGGTGGGCGGGGCGAAGGGGCGGGCCGGGGAGGCGGTCGAGCGCGCTGGTGCTGATGCAGGATGGCTGAGCGCGCAGGAGCCCGGGAGGTCTGAGCCGGGCGAGGCTCGCTCCCTGCGCATCGCCTCGTCCGCCGGCCGCGTGGTCGCGGGCAGGTGGGCCCGGAGCGCCGCGCCGGGCCAGGGCAAGGCCAGGGAAGGCAGGTCTGCAGCCGGAGGGGCCGGAGGCTGATAGAAGCCTACCCGGTCTGGGAGCGGCCCGAGCTGCCCAGCCCGCCGAGTTCGCGATGACCTGCTGAGAAGCTTCGTCGGAGGCTGCAGGAGGCGGCCTCGCTGCAGGCGGTGCGGTTCGTGGCCTCCTCCCTCGTCCTGCTGAGCCCCGGCCCCCCACCCATCCCCGCGCCCCCTCCCTGCCGCCGGCCGAGATGGCGGATCCAGCTGAATGCAGCATCAAAGTGATGTGCCGGTTCCGGCCCCTCAACGAAGCGGAGATTCTCCGAGGGGACAAATTCATCCCCAAATTTAAAGGCGATGAGACCGTGGTGATTGGGGTAAGTGTCCGGGACGTGTGGCTTCCCCTGCTGCTTCGCGCCACAGCCGGGCGCCCGAACGCCCCAGACCGCAGGGGTGTTCGGCCGCCCCTTCGGACATCCCCCACAGGGCTGCCCTCTCGCGTAGACTAGAAGAGAAACCCCCTCCCCCACTCCCTATAGTTCGCTCCCGGGCGGTGGAGGGGCGACTGGGGGCGGCGGGGCGGGCCCAGGTGGCGAGAGTAGAGGTGGGGGGCGAGGAAGGGTTCGGCGCCGCCATTGTTCTCGGGGTGGGGGCCGTCGTGGGCCTATTGTTCCCCGCCTTGGCCACGCCGCGTGGGTAGAGTGCTCGCGTTACCTTCAAGCGGGGTGCCCAGGCTCCCCTTAGAGTATGATCTCTGTAGCCCACAAATGATTCCAGGCATCAGTTCGATTTATCGAACACTTTACCTGTTCTTCTCACGACCTTAGCAAAAGGAAAAGAAAAAAAGAGGTACTGGAAAAATCCTAGCCTCGGCTGGGAGCTCCCACCCCGTGTAGACGCGGCTCCCCGCGGCGTTTCACCTTGCCCTGCTTGCAGAAGGCGGGGTGTGTGGGGAACCCTGGTGGCCTTGGTGTCCCCGGGAAGGCCTGGTGTGTCTCCTGATTCCTCTCAACCCAGGCTGCCCTGGTTGTGGTCTCCGGGTCTGACCCCTCCCCAGTGAAGCGACCTCCCACCTGGTGTCCACAGACCGTCGGATGTGCTTCGCCCTGGGTGGAGATGTGTGCCCACATCTGTGGGGCTAAGGGCCCAGAGCGCAGCCAAATAGTCCCTCTCTGCCAGGAGTAGAAGTTACTTTGTGTGGTCGGGTCAACCCCCCCCCCCCGGTTCCCCCCCCTCGCTTCCCCCCCCCTTCCTACCTTTCCCCTCCACCCTTCTTCCCCTCCCCCCCACTTGGCTCCCTTTCTGCAGCCCGGCTGCCGGTGGGGGCAGGGAATACCATTGGGTTTTAGTTCTTAAAGCAGTATGTCAATGAAATAAACCAGCCTTTCCCCCCGCCCTTTCACCCTCCGTTGTCCCCAGCGTGTGTAGCTGACGGTGCCCTCTTTGTATGCGAGCCGCGTGGGGAGGGACCGAGTTAATGGGAGCCTCCCGATCCCCGCTGACATATTCCTGGCAGCCCGCTCGAGGCTGCTGATGCAGCCTTCCCGTCCCCGGCATTGATTAAGTGATGTCATCCCGATTACTGAGCATGCTCCGGCTAACCCCCTCCCTCCGATTCCCCCAGTGGCTAGAGTATTTAGGTCAAGTGATTGACAGGTGACAGTTTATCGAGGGTCTCTGCCGGTGTCTGCCAAGGCTTTCTCAAGCGCCAGAGGCTGACGTTTGCCGGCCCAAGCAGCCCCCAGCATCTTCCTTCACCAAGGTTGTGCCGCAGTCTCTGCGAAGGGCCCGGGGGACTAGCAGGTGCTAGCAGAATGGTAGGCGGGTGCTCTCCGCGAAAGGGTAACAGAGGCAAGGCTCTGGCCTTTGCTCAGGGGCTTCATCTCGTACCCGCCTTAGAAAGGCAGCTCCCCTTGACGACCTCTTCTCCCCTCCCCATTTTCACAGTCATCGGGGAAACCGTGACCTCCAAATGCTATGTGGATTGGTGTTTATTCTAAGAGCTGACCTATGAGGGCAGGGCAGAGGGCTTTTCTCTCTGCTTAGTGTTAATTTGACGAGAAGATGTATGCTACAATTATTGATGAGGAGGAAAATTCTCTACCTAATGGCAGATATGGGATCAGCAGCCAGCACATGGGGCAGATAGTAGCTTGTTTGGGTTACACCTCTCAGCTGGGATCAGCCTACAGTCTGATTTGCTATTTCCTGAGGCAGGCTGTGGTTTAGATAGAGTGGGAGTTACTGGGGACATCTAGTCCCTGCCCCTTACCTTGTAACAAATTTTTAAACAAATAGTTATGCAGCACTAGAACATGTTCTGGTGACCCTATTTTTTTTTCCCCCTCCAGAGGTTTTAAAGAAAAGACTAGGGAGGTTGTTTCTTCTTCTTCTTCTTTTTCTTCTTCTTTCTTCCTTCTTCCTTCTTCCTTCTTCCTTCTTCCTTCTTCTTTCTTCTTTCTTCTTCCTCTCCTTCTCCTTCCCCTGCCGCTGTCCCTTTCCCTCCCCCTCCTTCTTTCCCTTCCCCTCCTCCTCCTTCTTCTTCCTCCTTTTCCTTGTCCTCTTCCTCCTCCTTTCCTCTTCCTCTTCCTCCTCCTCCCCCTTTCTCTCCTTCTCCTCTTCCTATTCTTTCTCAGTCTTCTAAGAGTGATACACCAAGACTAATGAAATAGAGTAATAAATCATCCTCTTTGATCTGTGTCAAGGCAGAGATCCTAAGAACTATATTTCCCACCTAAGTATACATTAAAACAAAGTCACTATATAAAATAAGTAATTTAAACAAAAAAATGGTGGATGTGAATACGCATGTAACTCTTCAACTGTAACTGAAAATTTTGATTATCTTACTATAATCTAATACAACAGCTTTGAATTTTCTTTAAGATTAGTTTTTTTTAATTAAAATAAAGCATTCATATAGAAAAGTGTTATCATAGGGTACAGCTTAATAAAGCTTTTATTAAGTAACCACTCCCTTATAACCACTTGTCAGACTAAGAAACAGACATTTTGGGGACCCCAGAAGTCCCATTAGGGTCCCTCCCAGTCACTAGCTCCCTTTGCCTTAGAGTAACCACTCTTCTGACTTCTAATGCCATAGATTAGCTTATTTTTTTTTTAAATAAACTTTATGTACATAAAACCCTATAGTATGTTTGCTTTTGTGTGTGGCTTCTTGCAGTCAACATCATGCTTGTCAAATTCACCCACGTTGTAGTGTGTAGCCGCAGTTTGTTCATCCTCTTTGTTCTGTAGTATCCCATTGTATGAATGTACCACAATTTATTAATCCATCAACTGCTGGCAGACCTTTGGTTAGTTTCCACTTTGGGGTTAATATGGACAGAGCTGCTGTGAACATTGTTTTACACTACACATCTTTTGGTGAGAGTGCGTACAGAACAGAAGACTGTCAGATGCTGAAGATGTTGGGACTGGGGTTGGCATGTGCTAGGACCATTCCTATTTCTAACTAATAATGTGTAACTAAAGGAAATGACCATTCTAGCAGCCTGTATCATATTTTGTACACTGAGCGGAAGGGCTCCCGTGTCAATTCAGTTGCAACGAGCCCATATGGTTCCGTTGCAGGTGGAGACTGCCTTAGGTGGGCATTTCTTTCCTTGCTTGTAGAGGTGCAGATTGCAGGGATGACCAAAGAAGGCCAGAACCATCCAGAAATGTCAGTCATCTTCACTCCCAACAGATACATGTAAAAAATGAATTTCTGTGAAGTTAGCTATTAGTCTAAATAATTCAGAACCCCGAAATTCTTTTTTTTTTTTTTTTGAAGCCGGGGTCATTTTTTTTCTTTGAAGTTCTGTTCAATTTTTATGGAGATGTATGCTAACAGGGAGATTTTGCAGGTGGAGTTTCTAGATTTGTCTTTTTAAGAAAATGTCCTGTCTTGGAGGAATCCTCTGCACCACTCTTGCATTTTTTTTCCAGCTCCTGGCAAAGCTTTCTTTCTCTGAGCACCCCAGCCACACTCTCCCCACTTTGAACCCCTGTAGCATTATTATTTTTTTTTAAAGATTTTATTTATTTATTTGACAGAGAGAGAGATAGCGAGAGCAGGAACACAAGCGGGGGAGCGGGAGAGGGAGAAGCAGGCTTCCCACCGAGCAGGGAGCCCGATGTGGGACTCGATCCCAGGACCCTGGGATCATGACCTGAGCCCAAGGCAGACGCTTAACGACTGAGCCACCCAGGCACCTGAACCCCTGTAGCATTATTTTGTATATGATCTTGTAACTTTGTTGTCTTAGATTGCTATTAGTTTTATCATTGTCTAATGACATTGTAAGCCATGTGCAGAGATAAGGACCATCTGTGTTTTGCTTCTTTATACTTCCCAGGGCTTTGCCCACAGAAAGCACTTAATAAGTATTTATTGATCTCTTTGTTGAATTTAGAAATCTTCACTTTGGTATATTTAACTTACTTCGTGGGCTCTTAATTGGCTGTAGGCTGCAGAGAGTAGTTAAAAAACCAGTTTTAAAGAGAAATGCTATTCCTTTGAGCAGGCCTGGTAAGACAGCAGAATACCATAAGAAAATTGGGAAAGTACTACCTTCAGCTTTGTTAAAAATTAGGAAAGCTGTTGACAGTGGTGGTGAGCTGGAAGTAGAGGGTGGGGATGGTCTAGTGATTAGAAAAGGGACTCCACATAAATTAATGCTTCAGAGGAAAAATATTGGATTTATAGCATTTCTCGAAGTACTCCTCCATTAGCTGCTAAAAGGCCTGGTGAGTCAGCCAATACTCTGGGCTCTGACTATTGGTTTTGATGTATCTGTATTGATAGAAACTCTCTGTCTTGGAGAATTCCCAGTAAGGTTCTTTGAAATGGACTTTGACATTTCAGTTTCCTCATTTGGGGCTTTCCTCTTGTTCAAAGTCCTAGGAAAGCAGTAAGTTCTGACCTATTTGACATCAGCCATGAGCTCTGAGCTGGTCAGTGGCATAGAAAGTGGCCTTACTCTGCAGGAACTTAGATTAGTTGTGGGCAGTGGATGGGCAAGAAAGGACCAGGACAGAGAGCAAATTCCAAGTTGGAGTTACTGTGGAGATTAAGGACTAAAGAAGTGAAGAAATATGGTTAAAATTTTTCTTGTTGTCATTGGTAATGGTCTTTAAAAGTAAGAACGTTAAACAATTTTCATTTTAAATTTATATACAGTAAAATCACTTTTTTGGGGATATAGTTCTATCCTAGCAGCTTTGACAAGTACAGAGTTGTGTGGCAATGCTGTATTAGTTTTCTTTTGCTGCTGTAACAGACAACTACAAATTAAAGGCTTAAAACTACACAAGTTAATTATCACACAGTTTCCATAGGTCAGAAATCCATCAGATCAGCTGGTTTCTCTGTCTAGAGTCTCATAAGGTCAAGACCAAGCTATTGATAGGGCCATGTTCTGTTCCAGGGGAAAATCCATTTCTTTGCTCATTCAGGTTGGTGGCAGAATCCTTATGGTTGTAGGAGTGAGGTCCTGTTTCCTTGCTGGCTGTCAGGCCTGACGGTTCTCAGCTTCTAGAGCCCACTCCCAGGTCCTAGTCACCTGGCCCCCTTCTCCATCTTAAAAACCAGCAGTAGGCTGGTCCCTCTCATGGTTCATATCTCCCTTGCAACTTCCATGGCATGTCTCTTACTGACTCTTCTGCCTCCCCCTTCCCCTTTTAAGGGCCCATCTGGTTATAGTGAGCCCACCTAGATAATCCGGCACCCTCTCTCCATTTTAAGGTCAGCTGATTAGCAAACTTAATTACATCTGCAAAGTCCCTTTTACCCTGTAACATTCACGTATTCACAGATTCGAGGAATTAGAGTGTGAACATCTTTTGAGGCCATTATTCTGCCTACCACACACTGGCATACTCAAGATATAAAACAGTTTCGTTTACGCCCTCTCCCCAAAAGCCCTCATGCTACCCCTTTGTAGTCAAACCTTCTCCTCTCTCTTAACCCCCGACAACCACTTCCTCTTCCTCTCTATAATTTTGCTTTTTCCAGACTGTCATAAAAATAGAATCACATATTAAGGATATATTTGAGCCTGGGTTCTTTTACTTAAGAACTCTTTGAGATTTATGTTGTTGCATGTATCAACAGTGTATTCCTTTTTATTACTTAGTGGTAGTCCATTATATGGGTATAACACAGTTTGTTTATCCATTCCTCCCATTGAAGGACATTTGGGTTGTTTCCAGTTTGGAATGATGATGAATAAAGCTGCTATAAGCCTTTGCATTTAGGTTTTTGTGTGAGGGTAGATTTTTATTTCTCTTGGGTAAATACCCAAGATTATATCAATCATATTTAACTATATGTTTAACTCTAAGAAACTGCCAAACTGTTTTTCAGAGTGGTTCTATCATTTTGTATTCCTTCCTAAAAGTAATATTTTAAGCCAGGATTTTTAAGAGTTTATTCGGTCACTTTGTCTAAGTGGATACCAACAGTAGTGTTCAGTAGTGTCGAGATAGATCAGTCCTTCGTTCTTCTGTGCCCTAAATTCAGAGATGTTTACATTACTTGAAAATGAATTAGTGGCTTCCAGTAAACGTACCCTCTGAAACCCTGGGATGAGTGAACACAAGAGAGTAGCTATAATCTCACATGGGCCGCTGAGGCCACTCTCTGTTCAAGGTGAGCACGCAGTCGGTACTTCTTAAACGAATGGGGTTGGTAGAGGCAGCAGGGAGAGTCAGACAGAACTGCGTGCAGTTTCACTAGCTAGCTATGGGGCTGTTTTTCAAGTCGCTTAGCTTTTTTGGGCCTCGGTTTGATCATATTTAAAACAGAGATATAATTATCTCACAGGGCCGCTAGAATGAAATGAAATGAAGTGGTCAAAAGGACATCTAGCACAGAGAAAATGCTCAATAAATGCTAATTATTTCCCATGTTTCCTATTTGCCTTGTAATTTTCTCAATTTTGAGAATTAGCTTTGCCCCCCAAAATTACTGCCCTTAACTCTATCCCCTGAAAACCCTTCTTGCACGCCTGTTTCTTAGGCATTTGCTCACTCCCTTCTCCTGCTTGGAAGAGCCTCTTTTTTTCATCTTATTTGTGAAATACCTAACCATCTGTGAAGGCCGAGCTCACGGTCCGTTTATTTATAGACTATATCAGCTGATCCTTTTATTTGCAGTGATCATATATAGGAAAGAGAGTGTGTATGTGTGTGTGTGTTTTACGGGTCTCTGCCTCCTTCCCCATAGTCGTCTAGTTGCTTAGTAAGTGTACCTTGATTGCGGCTTCCTTCTTCCCTTGTTCCCTGTGTGGAATCAGGTCTCCATAAATGCCAATTTCTGCACTGCCTTAAATAACTTGGGTATCCCTGGGGATGTCCCTCTGCTCCACCTGTGCTTGTCTGGCCCGCTCCCCTATTTAATGACAATGTTTTCCATTCTTGGCTTTTCTCCCCCATTTAAAATAGGAAACCTCCCCCACCTTTGGGTTCCCTTTACTCCCTGCCTCAGATTTCTCACCTGTGTCTACTTATTAAACAAGCAAAAACAGAACTACCTGCTCCCTAATGGTTTTTCTTGAGTTAAGAAAAAAATAGCCCCACTGACAGATCCAATTTCACCTTATTTATCTTGGGTTTTTTTTTTTTTTTTTTACCAGGTCCTCTTTTTATGGCTGAGAAAGCTCCTCCCTTAACCCATTTGCTGCACACCAACCAAGTTCCTTTCAGGAGGGATTGACTTGTTGCATGTGTGGTTATCTGCCAGTAGTGCAGAGAGCGTGGGAGAACGTGGAGTTTTAGATCCCTCACAGTACTTCCCAGCAGCGGACCTGGCATGAGTCAGACAGCCCAGGACCAGCTCCCAGCTCTGCACCTTCTTAGCTGCATGGACTTGGACAAACTGCTAAAGTTCCAGCCTCTGGCTTATGAAATAGGGCTAATATCACCCTCCACCCTGTAGGGTTATTGTGATGGTCCCAAGAGCGAATGCACACGGGGTGCTGCGCACAGTGCCTGGAGTAGAGCGGACATTCGGAAACTGTCCACTTTATAAGACCCACTAGGGGTTATTTCTCCCTGCTCTTGTCAGACTGGCTAATCTTGGGAAGGCCCAGACCCTTCACAGCTTCCCTGGTACCCTCATGTTGTGTAAAAGAAAAAAATTGTTCTGACACTTGCAAAAATAGGAGGGAAGATGATTGTGATAGGTGTCAATACTATCACAATAGGGGAGAGAAGTGAGGCTCAACTCCAAATACAAGGGGAGCAGGTTGCCGGGGTGGGTGGGTGGGTGAGTGGACCGCTACTAAAAGGACATCAAGGGGAGGGGAATTCTTGTAAACTGACCTAACAGGATTTTTTTTTTAACATCTCCAAGGCCTGGAACAGTGCCTGGAACAGAGTAGATGCTCAGGACCAGATGTCTTTTGAAAGAAATAGAAGAATGCTGACCATCCTAAGCTGTTAGATGTTAGAGCCTGGAGTTATTTGCTTGGATTTTTACCTTGACCTCTCTCCAGCTCTGGTAACTTGTTTTTCCTACTTTGGACATCTTCATGGTTTTATTGTTACTGTCTCGAATGAAATAGCCTTTTCAGTGTCCTGACATATTCCATGCTCATTGCAGAGATACTCAGACCATGCAGAAAAGCATGAAGAAGGTGTAAAAGACACTTTTAATTTTATGAACCAGAAAATACCATTGTTAACATTCATTGTATATCCCAGCACTTTTCCATTCTATAAAACACCATACTTTGTTTTCAAACAAAGATAGGATTTTGTAAAAATCTGTTTTGAAACCCACTGTTTTGCTTAATGGTATACTTCAGACATCAGCATTTTTAAAGGTTGCATATAATTCTATTATATATCTAATCAATACTTTAATCATTTCCTAGTATTAGACATTTAGATTTTTCTGCTTGTTTTTCTTTCTGTTATAAACAAAGGTGTGATAAACATTGGTGCACACATCTTTTTGTTCACTTGGCCGATTGTTGTTTTAGCATACATCTCCAGAATTGGGATTGCTGCGTAACAGGGTAGAGATGATTTTAAGGCAGCCATAGTTTTTGAGAGAGAGCAATTCAGAGATGGTAAATTGTCCTGTTTTATACTCTCACTTCTTTGCCTACCAGCTGGATTTGCTGCCAGTTTGTCTCATAAGGCATCCCTTCATACCTGAACTAAATTAAATTCTTACCAAGAGTATGTGCTCTGTCATGCACTGTTAAGCCGTAGATCCAGAACATGGCAATGCCTTCAGACTTCTAATGTAAACCATACGATTTTGTAGGCTGTCTCTTGTCAGATTCAATATCCTAAAGGATGTTATTTTTTGGAGGTGGTCAAAAGCTAACTCTCTTGAGGCAGAGAAAGATAGAGGCCAAGATTGTAGTCTTAAAGAAAAATAGGGTGGATGCGCCCTTTCTTCTTGGTGCTAATACTGAACAGCCTGTGATACCTTCTGGGCAGTGGTAGTTGAAAAGGGATAACATAGCCCTTTCAAAAAAGCCCTAGAAAGCTTAGGGATAACATAGCCCTTTCAAAAAAGCCCTAGAAAACCCCCCCCCCCCCATTTCCCCTCTAATTATTAGGTACTTTTTAAAGAAACTTATTGTATAAAATTCCAAACATGCACCAAAGTAGAAAGAATAACAAAGTGTACCCCCACGAACCTATCAACCCGTTTTAACCATCAGCAAATGGCCAATTTTATTTTTTGTATACTCTCCTAAACTTTCCTCCTCCCAAAGTCACCTGATTGTTTTAAAGTGAAATCTCACATTATTTTATCCCTAACCTATCATACACATACACACACACACACACACACACACGTGTATATATACACATACATATTTGATCAGTTCTCTTTTAAAACCTCAATAATATTATCACAACTAAAATATGAGCAATTCCTTAATGTCAAATACTCAGATTTCCCCCCTTGCTTCATAAATTTCTTCTGCAGCTGGTTTGCTCAAATCAGAATACTAGGTGCTATTGATTATAAGTGAGGAGAAAAAGAAATGCTCATACATAATCGACCTTGAAGCAAGAGAAGGAGGCTTTTGCTATGGAGTCATGTGGGACAGTAGAAAACACACACAGGGCAATCAGGCTAATCAGGATTTCCAGCCTATCTCGCTTAACAGTGGTCACGTCCCACTTATCCTTTCTAATAAACCAGTGCCAGCAGTGCAGGGTCACCCAGAAAAGCGATTTAAAGAGCTTTGTGCGTTATGGCTTCCCCCTGCTGCTTTCCCCCTGGCTTTAGTTGGCTTGTATAAACATCAGGAAAGCAGGCTGATGTATCACGCAGTTGTCCTCGGAGCTTAGTACCACCCTTACCAGGTTGGTGCCAACTACATCCACAGCAATTGTTTTCGGTGTTTCTAGGTGTATTAGTATTTATTACCTTTTCAGTCAATGAATACCTGTCCTTGATGTGAATTGAATATTGGAAAATAAATCCAACAGAGTTGAAGGGAAAAAAATATTTATGTGAGAACAGAATTCACTGCAACATAATATTTTGAGGAAAAAGGTTTGAAGTTGTCTTTTTGTTTCTTGTTCCTTTTCTCACTTTAAAAAAAAAGCTTTGGAGGCGCCTAGGTGCCTCAGTCGGTGCAGCATCTGCCTTCAGCTCAGGTCATGATCCCAGGGTCCTGGGATTGAGTCCTGCATCGGGCTCCTTGCTCAGCGGGGAGCCTGCCTCTCCCCCTGCCTGCTGCTCCCTCTGCTTGTGCTCTCTCTCTGTCAAATTAAAAAAAAAAAAAAGAAAAAAAAGCTTTGAAGGGAGATGGAGTTGGAGGAAAAGTACAAATTTAAAAAAAAATCCCAGTAATTTATGTTTTAACTTCTTAGACTGTGGTGTACGGTTGTAAGAGCTGCCAATCAATAATACTGTTTTAGAAGCTATTTATTTAAAGATCTTGGCCACACAGTTCTGGACTGACAAATCTCGGGGACTTGTCCTTTCTCAGGCCCTCTCATAGAGCAATCTCTCCCATTTCCAGGTTTCGTTTTGCCTCATGAGGAAACGAAGAGCAGTCTGCTTCAATCCTTTGAGGAGGTTATATCATAGTTTTTTTCTGAGCAACTGTCTGGCACCTCACTCCTCAGAGATTATTGATTTTCATCTGGGAACCTGGTTAAATAACAACTCATGTGACATCAGAAACTTTGGATAGTCTTGGGGGAAGGGACTTCCGCTCCTCTGTCATAGCTGCCTCCTGCCTCATAGAGAGGAACAAATTCCATTCTGCCTGGTGAGTGTCCAGACCTGTCTTGGTCCTGGTCACTGGTAGGCAGGATCCCATGAGAGGCGGTCAGTTCTTCCCTGTATCTGGCCTTTGTGGTGAGCTGCCCTCTGCGGGGTCTGGCTTCCTGGGCTGGCTTCCAGGAGCTATTTTTCTGTCTCCTCTCTGCATGCTGCTGAGTGGGTAAGTTAGGCTGGGCCCACAGATTCAGGCCCAGGTGGGCTGGTCTCAAGGTCCGGAAGAGGTTGGGTTGCAGGATGGAGGGGTGGCGAGGTAAGGAAAGTAGCTTGGCCAGGTTTGGTATTGGGATGATGGGTACCGGTGCCCTACCCAAGTGGTGCCTGGATACTTTAGCAAACTCACCCACCCAGCGGGTAGGAGGGGCTGACTGTTAGGGGAGCATTCTGGCTTTTTTGGGTCCTTTGTACTGTTGTCATCCTATAGCATCAAAACTTCCTAACTAATAGTTTATTTATATAAAATTTGTGGAAAGTAGACTTTAGAAAGGAAGTGTTTAGCTCTTTGGTAATAATTACTAAACAACACAACCTACTAATTATGTGTTCAAACAAGTGGGAAAAGAACACCCAAAGTACTATATCCTAGAGTAACAACACTTGATTGTTCATTTGTTTGTTAAATGTTTCTTAATAAATATGGCTCTTATAAAGATTGGCTTGAGGATCTGTTTTAAACTGTATTTTCTGGTCTAGACATTTATTCAAAAGAGCCTATAAAGTGGAAAATATATACCTATTTAATACTTCTTTTGTTCTATTAAAAAACAAATATAAAGAGGTAATATATACATTCATGGAAAACTTGAAATTAAGTGAGTTCTTTATTACTATGAAGTGTTTCCTTTTCTAAAGAGTAAAAGTAAAGTTTTTGGACTTCACTGTAATACTGTGCTGTCTAGTATGGAAGCCGCTAGCCTCATGCAGCTAGTGAGCTCTCGCAGGGTGGCTGGTCCAACTTGGGGTGTGCAGTAGAGGTAACATTTACACTGGCTTTTAAAGACAGTACAAAAAAAAAAGGGAATGTAAAATATCTCATTTTTGTGTATTCATTACATTTTGAAATGGTTAAATTAGGTTAAATAACATTAATAACATGATTTTCCCCTTTTTATTTTTACTTTTTGAAATATGACTAGTAGGAAATTTAAAGTTACGCATGTGGCTTGCATTTTTTGTTGGCATTGCATTTCTGTTAACAGCGTTGCACTAACATTTTGTTGCCGACATACTGTTTCTGCATTTATTAATTTTAGTTCCACTTTGGTGTATTGACGGCTTATTGTGTGCTAAGCTAAATAAGTCAAGATTCCTGCCATCCATAACCATATCTATAATCCAAGAAAAGAAGGCAAGTTAAAAAAAAAAAGATTAGTATGCTGTGCTGGGAGTGTCCAAAGAGAAGAGGAAACAGCCTTGCTGGAGTTAAAAAGAGAGAAAGCACATGCAGTTGCTTTCAGGGAAACCTCTGCAGAGGGACCATTCATTGATCATTACCTCGACGCTGGGGCAGGATCTACTTTGCACATGTAAAATTTGCTTCTTTGAGTTATTTTGCAGTTCTACATAGCTGCTTTAGAGATTTCCGTTTTGAACAGTGTTGGGAAAAGATCTGAGAAGGAATGTGTGATGTAGCCCAGTCCATCTCTCTGCTATCGCTCCCCGCTCCCCCACGAGTCTTGTGACATTGAATGTGCCCCCAGAGCTGCAGGAAGAACTGCCCACCCGGCGTCCTATAATGAAGTACTGGCCATTAACAACAGCAGGCTGTGATGCGCTTGCAGGGGGTGACGTTGGGAACACCCAAGAGGTGACACGGCGCATTGTCTTTGAAGAATGTGAGGATGCTGCTCTGCTGCCCAGCTCCCACCGCAGCTGTCCTGGGGACCACGCCACTGGGGTCGGCCTCCCAGGCAGGCAGGTTTTTTTATGTCCACCGCAAATCTGCCACTTACCTTCGGTCGGCATTCTGTGGCTAATGCTAGGAATGACGAAACCTCTTGTCCTGGAAATGCATTTCCCTTTAGCACGGGCGCCTCCTAATGAGGTCCTTCCACCCTGCGGAACAAAAGCACGCATTAGGAGGCCCGCTGGTGGGAGGAGGCTCTGTTGTGGGAACACCTGGAAACGCCGCCCTGGTCGCTCGCAGGTGCGTCTTTGTCCTGGCATCTGTGCAGGAGAGGTCGCCTTGCAGGTGAAGGCCACACAGCTCTTTGGAGAGGGAGCTGGTTCTGTGTGGGGAAGATATCTCTTTCCCACCCGCCTCGTGTCCCTTTTTGTCTGGGTTGACACAATTAGTTTTTCCTCCTTTGTAAATGGCAGAGACGCCATGATGGTAACATGAAAGCACAATAACACAGCACCAGCCATAATCTCACCACCCTGCATCATCCAGCTTACGTTTTATATCCTCCTTTTCCCTCTCCTCACTGACACTTAACATTTCAAAAAATGTACTTCCGACCCTGGATATACAGTTCTGCCTTTTGTTTTTTCCTTTTTACCTGAGCCTACTCCATAAATGATTTCCCACATTATGTAGTGTCTTCAGGGTTGTAATATTCAGTGACGATATAAGTGCCCGTTGGGCTGATCAGTTTGCTAACCCCTCTGGTGTTGTAAGCTTCCCCTTACTCTGGGTGATGGTTTAGTGAACATCCCTATGCACAGAGCTGTTTTCTTTTGTTGAGTTGTTTCTAGAGGATGCATTCTCCAGAAGTGGATTTACTGGACCCAATGCAGTGAACACTTTACTTGATCTTATTAAATATTATCCCACTGCTTTCTGCAGAGACCAATTCCTACAGCTTCCAGGGATATGAGTGTCCTATTTGGCAATGAATTCATTTTTGATGGAAAGTATACACACCTGAAGCCATATTTAACATAATGTGTTTCTGATGGTATGGAAGTTGCCGGGAAGACTTTGGCATTGTAGGTGAGGACTGTTTAATTTGGGATATTGCACGTGTCAAGGGCTCCTCAGTGTACAACAGTCGTCTCCTGTATGTTGGTCTTGCCTATATTGAGGGAAGAGATGATGGAAAACAACCCTCTAAAGTGGCTTAATTCTGGCAGAATTTCTTCAGCACTAAATTTCCTTCCAGAAGATGTAATTTATTTGGAAAGTGAGTATGGGATGTTGGAGAGAATGTGCTTTCCAACTTGGATGTTTAGGACTGTATTTAGAGAAAATTCCTCAACATTTTTAAAGTTAAGGATAGCCTCTTTTTTTATCTTCCATTGTCCTCACTCCACCCTATCCCAAACACAACCCTAGACAACAGTGTGTTCAATATAAATATGAGGTTATTAATAGAGTATCTCGATCAGCAGAACTACAGACAACATATGTGTTACTGCTCTTCTCACAGACCTTTACACATCTATTTGATGGAGTAATTTTCTTCTTAGACAAATGAAGTTATACTCGTCCCCAATTGCTTGCAAATGATTTTAATTCTAACAGAGTAGTGACAGGGTATAGCAAAATCTGTTTTACTTAACACACACTTATGTAAACGCTTTACCGTATGTTCATCCATTTACTTTAATCCCCAGTACCACCCTAAGAGGTAACTCTTGTCATACCCCTCTCTGCATTCCACAGATGAGGAATCTGTAGCACAGAGAGGTTAAGTCACTTGCTCAAGGTCACACAAGTATAAGTGATTTGTGGACCTAGGATTCAGACTAAGGCAGTGGGAATAAAATAAAACACACTTGTGTGTGTGTGTGTGTGTGTGTGTGTATATATATATATATATATAGGCAATAATCATGAATAGGTCTTAAAGACCTTGATTGCTTTTTGCCTGGATTGTAATAGTCTTGGAAACCAGTTCCCTGCTTGCTGTCCATTCCCTCTAGTCTCTTGAACACTGTAGCTAAAATCTTCTTTCTGAAGTACTGCTCAGAATTTGTCAACTCTCTGCTCGGAAACATTTAAGACACTCCTTTGCTTACTAAAGTAAATTTGAACTCCTCACCTTGGTTCCTGTGATTCAGCAAACCCTCCACAATGTGTTTCCTTCAGCCTTTTGCCATGACCACTTCACTCCATTCCAGGACTCTGCCTTTCTCAAACCTAACCATGCACTATGGCCCCATCTCAGTCTGCACTTTCACTCTTTTGTGCCTTTGTCCATGAGGTTCCCTTATATCTGTGCCTCTTAATTCTTTCTTACCCCACAAGCTCACTGGATTCATTTCCTTGTTTCTTTAGTCCCTCCCTTCTTGGAATTACCCCATTCAGAGTACTGGGGTTTGTTCGATTTATTTCCTTTCTTTTTTAAAAAAGAAGTATAATTGAATAACATGGTTTGATTTATTTTCATATTCTCAGCACATGAGTCATAATGGGTCTTTTAAAAGGTGCATCATGAAGATAACTTTTCTCATCTTCAAGGAATGACAGTTTCGTTTCCTTCTTTCCACAGCATACTTTTTATTCCTTTTTTCTTGTTTCACTGCATCAGATAGGACCTCCAGGATGATCTAAAATAATGAGTGAATGAATAAATGACTAACTGAAGGAGTATTTCTTCTGGTACTTATTATCTCATTTTTATGATTATATTTGGTCTGATTGTCCCTCTCTCCCTGTCCCCATAAGTCCTTCCTGACCACGAAAGGAGCTGCTAATGTGTTTCTTTTGAGAAATACACCATAATTGGACCAAACTATGTACAGGCACTACCCTCCACCAACTCACTGTCTAGTAAGAGAGACAGACACATGAGTGTGCATGTGCACACATACACACACACAATGCCAATGCAACCAAGTGACCAGTACTCAAGGTTTATTGAGCAATAAACACCTTTAAGGTTTGAGGCAGATTTTGCAAAATGGTTCAATTTTCCAAAGAATAAAAATGTTTGTGTTGAATTCCAAACTCTGTTTTGTTCTATTCAGCTCTTCAGTTGGCAGAGCCAAAAAGGAAAGAAATTAGAAATTCATTAAGTACAGAAATGATTGATTTCAAATGATTTCCTCTTCTACTAAAACATAGAAGCCACACACAAAACACTCTTCTCTTGATTTGCAACTTATTAGAGTTAGAAAATTATTTTAATTTGAACTGACAACTAGCATCATAAAGAAAGAAGGTCCAAGAAATTTTAAATTGAAGACATTAAAATAAATGAATCACACTTAAAATTCTATTGATGGTCCTCAGCTCTGGGAAATATCTGTAATTTACCTAAATTGTCTTGAAAGGAAAAGAAATAAGAGAATTTCTTTTTTGGATGTCTGGCATTTTCCTAATAACCTGGCTATAGAGTGATTGAATTATTATTATAACCCCATAGCTATTATTTTCATTTCAAGAATGTGGGTTAATTCCAGCTGAAGCTTATATTTCAAATGAGTTTTTGTGTAATATATGTAATAAATCAATACTGAGCCATAGGGTCTGAGGATCAAAATTATTTTAGACCAACCAGTTTGTTTTTCCTAAATATGGTCAATTGTTCATCCTAACATATTACTCAGGAAAATAGAAGGGGGAGGGAAGATAAAAGAAACTATGAAAATAATCACAATCTGGAAACAACAGATGTTGGTGAGGATGTGGAGAAAGGGGAACCCTTTTACACTGTTGGTGGGAATGCAAGCTGATACAGCCACTCTGGAAAACAGTATGGAGTTTCCTCAGAAAATTAAAAATAGAGCTACCCTACAACCCAGCAATAGCACTACTAGGTATTTATCCAAAGGATACAGAAATAGTGATTCGAAGGGGCACATGCGCCTCAATGTTTATAGCAGCACTATCAACAATAGCCAAATTATAGAAAGAGCCCAAATGTCTATTGACTGATGAATGGATAAAGAAGATGTGGTATATATGTACAATGGAATATTACTCAGCCATCAAAAGAATGAAATCTTGCCATTTGCAACAGTGTGGATGGAACTAAAGTGTATTATGCTAAGCGAAATAAATCAGTCAGAGAAAGACAAATATCAGATGGTTTCACTCATATGTGGAATTTAAGAAACAGAACAGATGAACATAGGGGAAGGGAAGGAAAAATAAAATAAGATAAAAACAGAGAGGGAGGCAAACCATAAGAGACTCTTAACAATAGGGAGAAACTGAGGGTTGCTGGAGAGGAGGTGGGTGGGGGGAATGAGATAAATGGGTGATGGGCATTAAGGAGGACACTTGTTGTGATGAGCACTGGGTCTTATAAGCAAGTGATGAATCACTAAATTCTACCCCTGAAACTAATACTACACTATATGTTAACTAACTAGAATTTAAATAAAATCTTGAAAGAAAATAAAACAAAGAAAGTAATCACAAGTGTTCAATAGCTTTTTACTTTAATTTTCTTGACTTCTTATTTGAAATATAAATATTATATAAGCACTTTAGGACAATTAAAAAGATACAGGGAGTTAAAAATTGAGAAGTAGAAATGTACCATATCCCCTCTCCAGAATAACTACTGTTAACTGATGGATGTTATATTATTCCAACATCTTTATAAATTTAATTGTTAAATATTTAATACATATAATAATGCATATAACGAAATTGGTGATGAGACATTCTAATAAAATGAACACCCATGAGGTCACCATTCCCCTAATGGCACTTTACCAATGTGTAAAGTTCCCTTGGTCACGGCTGCTGTCCCCTCATTCTAGAAGAAACCATCCTCTTAAATTTTGCTTTTGTCTTCCACGTAGTATTCTTTATGGTTTTACTGCAGACATTTTTTTGGTTTGCTTAATTTTGCTTCGTATTGAATCAGTGAAATATTTATAAAAATATTGTGTATATTTTCCTGTGACCTGATCTTTTCTCTTAACATTTATGTTTCAAAATAGCTACTTTAAATTGCTGTGAGTTCTGAAGGTAGAAAATAATAGCCTGTTCAGATCCAGAGAAATCTCTGGTGGCTCTCCTCTTCTTACAAAGAAAGACACCAATCCTACTGGATTAGGGCCCTATCCTCATGACTTCATTTGACTCTATTTACCTCTTTAAAGGCCCTATGTCCAAATACAGTCAGTCATTGGAGGTTAGGGCTTCAACATAGGAATTTTGTGGGGACATGATTTAGTCTGTAACAGGTAGTTTGTACCAAGGTCCACTATACACTGCAGAGAGTTCAGAGATGATAAAACTCACACCTTTCTTCTGGAGGTTATACCCCATGTGGGTTTCCTGGCTTTTTCCTGATAATAAGACTAAGATTCCCCAGAAGAGAGCTCTTGGGGAGCCCTCCCAGAGAGTAACTTTGTGAGCATGCGGAGCTGAGCCTTCAAAACAGGGAGTAGAGGGGCAGGTAAGAGGCATGTCAGCTTTCCCCTGTGTTGGTGGTTGTGGGGGGCACTCCTGGAGTTTAAATCCTGAGTATTAGAAGTGGCTTCCCTGTTGTTAACAATAGGGTAGATGGCTGAATAAAAGAAATCTACAGCAGTCAGATCATTTTTATAGACATCCCCCCTTTAGGAACTCACAGTGCTGACATCTCTCCTGTTTCAGTCAAAGAGGAAAGAGAATTCCAGACAAACGTTTTGGTAAGGGATTGAGAGTGCCCTCAAAGAGAGAACTGCGAGGTGATTCTCTTGGCATCATTGTCATCTTGTCTTGTTGGAACTGTCAGGGACTCCAAGTTCTTGTACGTAGTCATGAGAAGAGACAGTAGGAACCCAGGAAGCTAAAAATTAACAACCATTTGGGACTGAATTATTGATAATTGTCACCCTATGGAAAGCTAGCCTATTCCAGAATTCTGTGACGGAAATGCTTTTACTATAGCAGCAGTTTTCAAATTTTTTTTTTTAACTATGACACCAAGATGCACTTTACCAAGAAATCCAAGATATACCCTTGACATCATAACTCTGAAATAATAGATTTATGAAACAATATGTTTAAATATGTGTGATTTGCTCTGATATTTTCTTTTTTAAATTTTTTTTAAATTTTTAATTTTTTTTATTAAGTAGGCTCTACACCCAGCATGGAGCCCAACATGGGGCTTAAACTCACGACCCTGAGATCAAGACCTGAGCTGAGATCAAGAGTCGGACACTTAAATGACTGAGCCACTCAAGTGCCCCACAGTCTGATATTTTCTATTCTACTCAATCGCATTTTATTTTTTTTACATGCTAGTTATGATCTAATTAATTTGTGAACCAGCACACAGTAGACTAGTGTTTCTCTAGTAGGGTTTTTTGGGGGGGGGTTCATTTGAAAAATGAATTCTCTGTGATGAATTCAGGGAGAGCTGGAGGACACCAGAATCTCACTCTTTACCATTCTTATGTTCTGGTCAGCTCGAAACTCCCCCCGAAAGATACTATAAGAGTATGTGATGTTTATTTGTGCAAAAGCGCCAGCCCTATGCCAGATACTGTGAGAGGCACTAGTGAATAAATTTTCTAGACTGGTGGCATGTATGTTAAAAGTATGCAGAACATGGGACGCCTGGGTGGCTCAGTCGGTTAAGCATCTGCCTTCGGCTCAGGTCATGATCCCAGGGTCCTGGGATTGAGCCCTGCATCGGTCTCCCTGCTCAGTGGGGAGTCTGCTTCTCCCTCTTCCTCTGCCTCTCCCCACTCTCCACCCCCAACTCATGCTCTCTCTTTCAAATAAATAAATAGTAAAATCTTTAAAAAGTATATAGAACACAATTTACATTTGGTATTTTTAATCTTTCCCTTACTTAGTCCAAAAGAGTCTGTTTGGCACTCTGCTTCTTTTCCCGCAACTGACTCCGATGATGTGAATGTTTATCTTTGGTGTCTCCGAAGTCCCAGTCCTAGGCTCTCTGTCCTGTGTGCTCTGGAGGAGGCATGGACTAGTGGGGAGAGACTGTAGTTTGGATCAGTAGAGATGACTCAGGCCCTGATTTTATCTCTCCTGACGGTATGATCCCAGGCAAGTCAACCAATTTAACATGTCTGCAATGAAATGGAGAGGCTAAGCACTGGCTGGTGGAGTGAGAGTGAAGATGAAATGAGATCCTATCTGCAAAGCAGTCTGCACACTGTACCCATCCCCAGCACCTTCTGCGTGTAGACCATTGTGTGAAGTCCTCCCTCTCTCCTAGACCTCTCTTCTGCCCTATGTCCTGTTCAGTCCACGTAGGAATGGAGACCTTCAGGCATCTAGGGGGTGGAAAATCCTAGACTGAATAGTTCTTTACAGTTGGAAAAAGCCAAATTTGCGAACTCCCCTGCAGTCGAATAGGCAGACTATTTCTGCAGTGACTTCAATGAGTGTTAAGCTCACCATTAAATCATTTAGGAGATACACAAGGTCACAGGACCCTCAAATGCATATCCATGAGACAGTTCCCACCCCATCTGTGGTAGGCAGAAAGATGCCCACTTCCTAATCCCTGGAACCTGAATATGTTATATGACAAGAGGGAATTAAGGTTGTTAATCAGTTGACCTTAAAATAAGGAGATTATCCTGGATTATCCCCCTGGGTCCAGTGCAATCACAAGCGCCCTTAAATGGGGAAGAAGGAGGCAGAAGAGTCAGAACCAGACCTGAGAAAGACTCAACCAGACATGTCTGTCCACTGCTGCTTTGAGGGTGGAAGGAGAACATGAACCAGGGAACCTGGCCTCTAAAAGCTGGTGAAGGCAAGAAAACGATTCCCCCCAGAGACTCCAGAAAAGAAATGCAGTGCTGGTAACACCTTGACCTTAGCCCACTGAGACCCACTGAAGACCTCTGACTCACAGAGCTGTAAGATAATAAAGTTGTGTCGTTTTAAGCCATTAAATTTATGGTAATTTGTTAATAGCAGCAACAGGAAATTAATACCTAATACATCATCCCACTGTTATTTAATTTTTTTTTCTGTGTCCCATTTTTATGGTTTTGCAGCAGAATGCCCAACATGAAACATAATTGCAAGTATCCGGGTATTATTTAATTTTTTACAAAGAAAAAACACATGTATTTGCTGCAAATGAATATAGGATGAGAAAAACAGTAATGTTTGAAGGGCTCATTTTCACATTTACAACCAAATATCCAAAATTCAAATGAAAATTTTATATGAAATGGAGACATTATGTATATAGTCCTTGCTTCTAAAATAAAAGAATTAGGTGCTTGCTTAGTATTTTTTTCAGAATTCAGAATTTTTGACCTATATAATTCTTTTGGCAGAAAAGACTTTTTAACCTTTTAAAATAAAGATTCAGTGACAAAGCACATACAGTTATATCCCACTGTTCCCTTTTATTCATGTTTCAAGACTAGTTGCTGCTTTTATTGTTGGAAATCTGTGTCAGGTTCAGCTTTTGGATAATCAAAAATGGAAACCAGAGGCAGTAAAATAAAGGGATTATTTTATTCTCTTGAATGAGAACATCCTAGACATGTTTGCATTTTGCCCAAAAAGAATGGATACTTAATACCCCTCACTTACCTATAGGTTCCTTAAAAATGAGTTCAACAGATTTCCTCCACCAAGTAATGGGAATTTTGGGTCTCCCCTTCGCCCCTGTACCCCGTGCGTAGCCCCTGCTTTCATGGCTGAATGTAGGATGGTCCTGGGGCATTGAGGCAGCAGAATGATTGCAGATCCTGTGGAAAACAAGTGGGAGGGAGCACAGTGGATTCATCCTGCCCTACTTCAGGCTTGGCTCAAACCAATACAGAGACAATTAAGGTTGGTAGCTGCCCCAGAATCTGGCTGCTTGGTCGGCTTTATTGAGCCATTTCCTACTCTTCGGGTCCCTCATTTGAGTGTTCCTTGGAAAGCTACTCTGCTGATTTTGTGATTTTTCCCATTTGCCTTCTCTGCAGCTCAATTTTCAGCATTCCCCAAAGATGTCTTTTTTATTTTGACAATACTTTGTATTTCTCAGACTGCAAAGGAGATGGTTTTCCTGATAATTTATGTCTCCTCATTCTTAAACCCACATCGTTGTGGACACCCTTTGTCTGATAACCTGCTCAGTCTTGCCATTTTCTATTTAAAGCTTACAGTCCAGTGATCTGGTGACGTGGGCAGCAGTGCCTTATCTGTGAATGTGTCAAGCTAAGCGCAAGACGGTCCTCTGATCTGATTTAAGAACCTTGGAAATCAATACTTAAAACGGCCCTCATCCTTTTCTTCCATCAACAAAGGCAGAAACTGATACAGAGGCCCCTCCCTGTCTGCCAGGAGAATCCTGAGAACAGCTCTTCCCCATCACAGGGCTGGCCCGCCTCGGCTGCTTTGCAAGCTTCCCGTCTCCTTTCTGACAGTTGCTTGAATCATGAAATGAAGTTTGTGCCTAGCCACTTCTATGGCAACATCAATCAGGGAATTGATACTTTTACTTTCTAATTACAAACTTTTAGAAAGGGTTTAACAGCTATTTAGTTGTTGCTTTGTCAGTAGATACTATGGATACATTGGTGACCAAGAATGGAGCCCAGGCTTAGAGTCTAGGGGGAGAAAGAGATCACTTCAGAGGCTATCATGGTACATTATGGGAGGGCAGGTACGGGGTGGGAGCAGAGGGAGGACATCTGGCAGACATGGGGCAGATGGGGTGGGGCAGCTGTGTTGGAGGAAGCTTCACAGAGGGGTGAAATACCCCATGAAATTCGTTACCAGTCTAACAGAACAGGATATCTTTATATCACTATAGCACATATAAAAAACATGGCACTGTCATGGTGGAAACCAAAAGTGATGGTTGCTGAGGTGGGGTTGCTTGGAAAGGGACACCATGCAAATGTCCTCTAGCTTGTTTTAGGGGACTGTTACATGAGGATACATGATTGTCAAAATCATCTAGAGGAATACTTCAGATTGCATTTATTATGTGCAAGTAAAAAAGAAGATTTATTGTGAGAAAGCTCTCTTTGTACTAATATATGGAAAGATCTTCAAGATACACTAAGTGAAAAAAGCAAGGTGGAAGACAGGTATATATCATGTCATCTTTTATGGCATAAAGGGAGAAAACTAAGAATCTCTGCTTCTGTATGTACAGAGAACTCTGGAAAGACAGGTGAGAAACTGGTAGCAGTAGTTGGCCTATGAGCTGGGGAGGAATGGAATGGAGGGCAGGGAGGGAGATTTCTCACTGTATACCCTTTTATGCTTTTTGGTGTTTGAACCATGTAAACATATTTCTTATTCAAAAATTAAGTAAAAAGGCAACACTTTGAAACAGTACTAAGGAGGTTTTAGGTTAAGACACCCCCATGCTGGGGACACCCATAGCGGGCTCCTGGCAGCCAGCATCGCTCTCCTTCCCTCCCGGCTTGCCACCTCCTTGCTTCTGGAAACCTCTCCCCAACAATCTCTTCGGTACTTCAGAGGAAGCATCATATGCCATCTGGATAATGGCCTCAGTTATAGCCTTTTCTTAAAGGGTCAGCATCCTCTCTAGAGACTAGAATACTTGGAACAAATGTAAGCAAGGGATACTTTGTAAACATTTCTGACTTGAATTAAGTAGGATCTGTTACTTCTTGCCTCTCTTGGGGGTGGGCTGTGCAAGGAGACGACCTCTTCGCTGAACTCACCAGGGCTTTCTAAAAGTCAGGATTGCGCATGACACAAATCCTGGCCCTCTTTCCCCTCATTTCAATGCCTCCTTTCTATATGCAGACTGGGCAGTGCCTTTCGTGGTTGGTAGGCCAGCAGAAGCACTGCTTGTCTTCTTGGATTCCTCTTCCTCCTCAGGTTTTTTCATTTCTCTGAGTCCCGGGTTCTCCTCTGACTGGTCTTACAAGGAGCAGGGCTGAGATGGCTGCGAGCTGCAGGACATCTTTAATAAGTACCTTGCAGTCTCTGTTCCTTCACATTTCTTACCTCTTCCCTTTACATTTCTTACCTTTCAAATGAATATGCTACGAAATTTTTTTATGGGAGTCTGGGGAGAATGAAAATGGTTTCGGAGTGCTTGTGTATTCCAGCAAAGAGCCTTACAAAAGGAACATCTCACATTGCTTACGTGTATTGTTACTTGCATGCTTTCAATCTCTCCCCTACAACACACACAAGATGTATTTTGTATTATATTCTTAGCTGTTTAAATGCAAATGTCTTGTCAAAAGAACCTAAGTAAAAATAATTCTTGGCTCCTGCTGAGTTTGAATCCCATGCCTTCCTCTTGGGTTGCCTGCTTATACCGTTATCCCCTGAAGCACAGTGCGTACAGACTGGAAGTAGCTCCTTGGAGCACTGTGTTGAGAATTTTAAGGCCGTATTTAAGCTGTCCTTGGGCTGTGTGCGCAAGTGTGTTGTGATCCATTAGTGATATCTGCCACGGGGTGTGAGAAGGAAGTGGGGCATGGTGGTAGATAGCTGCCAGACTTGCCTTAGATAACCCTACTCTAAATTTCTTTGTATCTCATATAGTGCCGAGTGCTTTTTAACTAAGTATATGCTCAATAAATATTTGCTCATGTTGCACTTTTTTTTCTTTTTCTTTCTTTCTTTCTTTCTCTCTCTCTCTTTCTCATCTGGAAACATGATTATTCAAATAAACAAGTATACCCACAAGAGTATGGCTACTGGCACTGCAGCTTATTTTTGCAGAGCTTATTTATTTATTTATTTGAGAGAGAGCTTGAGAGCGCGGTGGGGAGGGGCAGAGGCAGAGGGAGAGAGAGAATCTTAAGCAGGCTCCATGATCAGCTTGGATCCCGACATTGGGCTTGATCTCAGGACCCGGAGACCTGACCTGAGCTGAAATCAAGAGTCAGATGCTTAACTGACTGAGCCACCCAGGTGTCCCAAACTTTGCAGAATTTATTTATTTATATATATATTTTTAAAGATTTTATTTATTTGACAGAGAGAGACACAGTGAGAGAGGGAACACAAGTAGGGGGAGTGGGAGAGGGAGAAGCAGACTCCCCACTGAGCAGGGAGCCCGATGCGGGGCTCAATCCCAGGACCCTGGGACCATGACCTGAGCCGAAGGCAGACGCTTAATGACTGAGCCATCCAGGTGCCCCCCAAACGTTGCAGAGTTTACATAGCACAATGAAGTGCACTAAGGTTTAATTTCTGTGCTCTCTCCGTCCTTAAAAGAACCTTGGCTAAGCTTTGCTTCATAGTTCGAGCTCTGTGCAGTAGATGTGGGAGATCTCCTCTGATGGCTCCTCAGCAAATGAGAACACATCTTTATTATTGTTCTTAGCAGCCCTGATGAGTACATTGGAGTATTTCCAAGGCCTGTTATATAAAGGTGGCTTACTGTTTAAAGCAGTTTTAATGATTACGTATCCAGGTAGTGTTCCAACTGTTTACATATATTAGCTCATTTAATTCTCACAAACCCAGCGCAGTGGTTACTGTTATTGTCTTCATGGCTCAAGCTCAGAGAGGTTAAGTATCTTGCCCAAGGTCACACAGCTGCTAAGTGGTGAAGCCAGGTTTTCAGCTCTTGGCAGTCTGACCTTAACCTGTCTAATTAGTGAGGTTCATTGAGCCCCTGAGTAAAAGGCAGAAACTTGCATGTCATTGGGAAGTTCCTTCTCTGGGCCCTGATTTCTCCAAATAAAGGGTTGGGCAGGATGGTTAAGATCCTTCTGAGTCCTAGCTTATTTGACTCTAAGTTACATATTGAAGATATTTTTAAACGACTCTAGTACCCACCATGAAATTTGACCAGTAATCTATGCATGTGCCACAGATACACAGATTGAAGCAAAGACTTGAACCTTCTCTCAGCACATACCAGAATTATAGCTTGTCAAGGGGGAGAAACTTATTTTCCCAAACAATTAGAGGACACTAGTAATTATGTTTGATTACATATTGAACAGTTTTCCTGTTGTGTCAACCCATTGTCTTAATTGTGCTTAAGAGCAGCAGGCTATTATTTTGAGGTCTGTGAGGCTTAAAATTGCTTTTTGTTCTCAGCATTGGGGGCACAGAAGAGTTAAGAGCACGGGCTCTGGACTCAGATACACTTGGTGCAGATCCTGGATCTGCTGCTTACTAGAAATTGGTGGCCCGTTCCTTAACTTCTCTAAACGTTGGTTTCCTCACATCGGAAATAATAACAGCCTCAACCTCATGAGGGTATTGTGAAGAGCGCAGGGCATATACACGGGGTATGTAGTGCAGCATTTGGCATGTAAACTTTTCAGGTGTTGGCTGTCATATTGTATATTACTGATTGATTAGATGTTACTGATGGGCAGTCTCTGGACACATTCCAGGCTCGAGCGCTGATGGGTAGCCCTATCCAGGGTGGATCTGGGCTCTAGCCTTCGTGAATTGCTGCGTTCTGTACTAATTCTGCCATTTCAGGTGTTTTTGTGTCTACCTGGTTTCAATTTAACGTCTATGATCTCATTTTCTAAGGACAGGTAGAATGGAGCTAAGAAACATGGTCAACCATTGAAGAAGTCGTAACTGTGAGTCGCCTGAAGAGAACCACAGAGGAGTAAGAGCTAATCCTTGTATTTAGTTGGAAAACTGTCTTGGTTGTTGACAATTTTAGGCAGCACACAAACATGGCCTTGGGTGACATTGAATTACATAGTGACAAGTTATTTCCTTTTTATTCCCTTTTCAGTCCTTCTTTTTCTGTCACAGAGAAAGCCTCCATTTGGTTCTAGGCTTTAATCTCTAATACTTTGGAATTTCCCTTTTAACAAAAGGAAAGAGCGGGTCTTAGGTTTGGAGCCCTTGGCAGGCAGTGGTGTCTAGCTAGAATGCATTCCTATTGCTTTGTTTTTGTTGTATGTATTTTTCGTGCCTTCTCTTAGAGCATGTGATGCTAACTTTTCGTCGATCATAGTAATGCGGAAGTTTTATTGAAAGTATATTTAAGGAAAAATGAATTGACTTAAAGAAAAATGCTAAAGCAAGAGTTTGTGGACGGTCCAGGGTGATGGCAAAAATTGTGGTGGGGATGCAGTGGTTGAGAGAGCGACAGGCAACAAAAGCTTTTCCCCAGGGAAGGCCAGCGTTCAGAAAGAAGAGAGTAAGAGCCGGCAGCAGCCCCCAGGAGAAGGCAGAGCTGTAGGACAGAGCCTCCTGGAAGGGGGAGGCGGGCAGGAGGGGCGGATGCTGCAGAGAGGACAGTATAGCAGTGAGGGGGGGGGGCACGGGGGGTGGGGGCTGTTGGCATTGCTGGATGGACCACAGTGGGGTCTTTGCTGCCACCAGTTTAGCAAAAGGAATGAGTTAGGGGAAGGAAGCAGGGACTTTATTATACTCACCCCCCCTCCCCCAAAGCCTGGTGAATAGTTGAAGTAGAAACAAGAGAGATGGGAGGTTTTTTGTTTTTTAGAATAGCAAAAATGTGCACATGTTTTTAGCCAGTGGAGGAGGAATTGGCAAAGGCGTGTGTGAGAGGGGATAGATGGAGCCAAAGTCAGGGCTGTGGAGGGGAGCGAGAACAAAGAGAAAGGAGCAAGGACAGAGGAGACAGCAGGAAGTCACCTCTTCTCCCATCAGTTGATTCTGCAAGTAAATTTTATCTAGTTCTTGATGTTTAAATAATTCAGCAGAAAAGGAGGGAGGAGAGCAAGTCCTAGTGCCTAGAGGGAAGCAAATGGCTGTGAAGGTGGAGACCAAGGGGATCAAAGCAAACTCTGGATCATTGATCATTTGGAAGTCCCCGGGAGGGGGAGCTTGGAGGGGGGGGAGCTTGGGGAGGGGGAGTTCAGGGAGAGGGAACTCGGGGAGAGGGAGCCTGGGGAGGGAGAAGCTCAGAACCGACCTCCCTTACCGTAGGGAGGGGTGGCTCTCAGTGTGATAGTGCTGGAAAGGAGAAGGACAATGAAGTAGCAGCGGCCTTCAGACCTGTGGAAGGGGAATTAGAGGGAAGCCACCTGTTTGAGGCCCTCAGGTGCTGCCTGGTGAGGCTCCTTTAATTAAGGAAGCATGGTAGAGAGAGTTGTTCCCTGAAGAGGGGCTTATCGGCCTTCAGGGGGAAGTGGGAAGTCTCCTCCCCTGGTGTCACAGAGACTTCCTTCTCCTCAAAGAGACGGCCTGGGAGGGGCAGCTTGCTCTGCTTCACCGAAGGCACTAGCTGTCTGTTGTGAAGGTCCTGGGCTTCAGACACAGGAGGTACTCATGCACCCACGTGGGGAACTGTGCGTATGGCCCAGCTCACTACATGACGACTGGACCCCAGGCTTTGCCCATTATCCGAGAGGGCTGAGGTGTCTTCTTGTCTGATTGCTGTGCCCATGTGTTTGTGTCCCAGGCTAAGTCAGATCATGGAGCATGTGGGAACAGAGTGGCCATTGGGATCGTAAGTCCTTTGGGACACATCTGATCCAGGGAGAAAAGGAAAGTCCTTTTGTGTGTGTGGCCCTAAGCCCAGAGCTTCCTGACCTCATATCCTGGCCTGTGGGCACCAGTGGAAGGTCGCGGAGAGAAAGGTGAGGAGTTGACAGATGTGGAGCTGCCTTTTGTGGCTTAGGTGGCCCGGAAGGAGGCAGGTGAGGAGGCAGGTGTAGACATCACTATCCCTCGCATCCTGCTGTGTGGTTCGGAGGTAGTTGAATGGTTAGAGACGTGGGCTGTGTATGCAGCGGGAGCCACTCAGCAGTCTCTCTTAAGGTAAAGGTAATTTCCTGTCATTAGGTTCATCTGCACATCAACCTCATGGTCTCCAGACAGAAGTCGTTTGCCTTGTCTCTGTCTCAAATCTTTCCAGCCTAATTAGTTACTATTGCTACCATTTCCATTAAAAGTTTTGGCTGGCCTGGCTTTTCTTTTATTTCAGCATTGCCCACAGTCACAGATGTGGAATTGATCTGGAAAAGCATTCTAGTGTTTACCAGGCTGAAAATTAGACTTTTCAAGGCAGCTCAGACGATTACTTGTGGAATCACTATGCATATTCATTTTCCAAAGAAATGCTTTGGAGACAGAGGGGGTAGGTAAGTCCTGGCTCCTTCCCTCCAGAGAGTTGCCACTCAATTGGGGAAAAGGCATATATCCTCAAAGACAGAAAATAACCAGAAAAAAAAAAAAAAGACTTACCAGTGGGTGGGATTTGAAATGGCCCTTGAAGAAAGAGTAGGGTTAAGAGGAGGCATTTGTGGTTTGGCAAACAATTATAGGGGACACCAGAACTCCCCAGGGTCCAGCAAGATCCCACTGTCTGGACATTCCTTATCTCATTCTTTATCTTCATCTGCCAGGCTGAGGGTGGAAGCCTTTTCTTCTATCCTCTGGGGAGATGGAGAGCAGCTGTCTCAATTTATTTTAAAAAATATCGTGAATATGTTTTAATTAATCACCCTCCAAGATTCTTTTCTTCCAGACAAAACAAAGCTAGGTCTATCAATCCAGTTTCTTATTTCTAACCCTTCAGTCATCTTAAAGAACCACCTGGCCTTAGCAGAACAGAACAGACATTAAGAATTTGGGTTCTTGTTGGGGCACCTGGGTGGCTCGGTCGGTTGAATGTCTGACTTTCGATTTTGGCTCAGTTTGGGATCTCTAGGTTGTGGGATTGAGCCCCCACTTAGGGCTCTGCACTCAGCGGGGAGTCTTTGGGATTCTTTCTGTCCCTCTCCTCTGCTTCTCCCTTGGCTCTCTCTCAAATAAATAAGTAAATCTTAAAAAAAAAAAAAAAAGAATTTGGGCCCTTGTTTTATCCCACACTTATTCACTGGGTAACCTTGTGCAAGTCATTTAACCACCTTTAGTAAAATGGGTGTCCCAATATTATCTACTCCATGGGGTTGTCTGAAGATTCTGTGAGGCCATTTTTGCAGTGTACTCCCCAGTGTACCTGGTTCTAGTAGCCGATAGTGTTCTCTTTTCCTCCCATTCCCCACATTACACTTAGAACTGGTCATAACTGTCTAGTGAGGTGCTGATGATTAGCACTGTTAACATTCTGAAGGCTGCTTAAAATAGAAGAGAGTTACTTTGCCTGAGACTTCGCATTTTTTAGGTTGACACATTTTTTTTTTTATTAGTCCTCTTATAGAATAATAAAATGGAATCAATCTGTGAAGTTATCTACATAATGAAGCCAATGTGGCATAAAAGCAATGAAGTCCCTGAAAACATCAGTCAAATTTCTAGTGTCAGTTTAACCCTAGCCTTTATAGAGTTTTAAAGGACCAAGGAGTGAAAAGCCACCTTTCCTTGCTGGTTCTTTGCCTCCCCTATCAGACTCTGGACTCTCGGTACTTAGGGAATGTGTTCTTCTCGTTCTTGGTTTTCTGGGATCTAGCAGGTTGCCTGACACAAGGGACCACCAATAATTATATGGTAAATAAATGAAAGTATTTTTGCCTAGAAAATTTTGAAAATAGAGGGAGAAACTGTAGTTAAGGAACAGAACCCTGGGTGGTTCCAGGAGTGGGTGTTATCAACTCCTGGTCACTCCAGCCATCGTGAATTCCATTGTCTGTGCAGTGAAGTCTCTTTTGATTTCATACGTGATGTGGTTCAAGGAGCATGGACATTGAGGTCAGACAGATCTGGGCTCCGTTGTGGATCTGTCACCTACTGACTGAGTGATGTTGGGGAAACTGTTGTCCCTGTCATATGGGGGTTTTGGCACCATTTCCACAGGATAGTTGTGGGGATGAAAGATGTGGGCATGAGCAACTCCGTACCTTGGGCACTCTCTTTGCCTTGATTTCTGGACTACTCGGATAACTCCACAGTTGGCATACTTTACCTCGGAGGTCAGAGGAGGAGAGGCAATCTCTGAAGAGTGTTTTGAGAATAAAGATAAGTAGGTCTTTCTGGCTTGGTCAGCCTTGCTGGGTTGACTTCAGTAAGCAATATGTGGCATGTGACTCTGGTATGGAGATCAGCGTATCATGGACATTTGCGGGAATTTCATCGTGTGCTTCTTTGTCATCTCTATTTGTGGCATGGGCCCACCTCCTGACTCTACCTCACATCCACCCTCTTCTTTCCATCTGCATTGCCCGTTCCTTAGTCCAGGCTGCCCCTCGTCTTTCTGGACTCCTAAATGACCTCCTAAGTAGCCTCCCTGTTTGTCTTCCCATTCCCTCTCCAAACACCAAGTCCTCGCAGAGCAGCTAGGGTAGTACTTTAGAAACAGAAGCCACATTGGGCCATTCCTTTGCTTAAAAGTGTATTACAGGATGTATGACAGGGCTTCCTAGCACTAGGCCTCTGCCTGGCTCTTCCTCCATCACCTCATACACCTTGCTCCTTGCGATGTCCAGATACACCAGCCCACTTTCCAACACTTTCCTAGCTCAAGGCGGCCCTTTTTATGTCACCTCTACCTGGAGCACTCTGCCCCTTGCTCTTCCTGTGGCTGGCAAAACTCCAAGCCTGCGCTCTGATGTTATGGGCTCAGAACCCTCCTCCCTGACCCTCTTCATTTCCATCACATCACAACACTAGCAGAAATTATGTTATGATTTGGTTGCTTATTGCCTGTCTCCTCCCACTCTGTTAGAATGGAAGCTCCACAGAAACAGGAACCCACGTCTCGTCACTGCTGTGTTCCCAGTGTCTGGAGGAATGCCTGGCACATGAAGGGTTCTATCAGTATTCACTGAATAAAGCAGTGAGAAGAGAAACTCTAAATCTGTAAGAATATAAAGAGTACACTTATCACGATGAGCACTGAGTAATGCACAGAACTGCTGAATCACTATATTGCACACCTGAAACTAATAGAACACTGTGTGTTAACTAACTGGAATTAAAACAAAAACCTTAAGGATATATGAAATATGTTCAGCTGTGTGGAGGAGAGTGCTGGTTATACCAGTGTTTAAGAGGTTGTGGTGATATTGAGTGGAATCCGAGAGGGGAGCTCTCAGTGCTCACATGTATAAGAAAGAAAGTGATGTTTCTGGGCTCGTAAGGGACAGGAATCACCACTGATGCAGAAACCCTTTTGGATTGCGAGGGCATCTGGGCGAATTGGACCTCTGTGGTCCGGAGTGTGGGATGGCAGGAAATCGTGAGCTTTGAGATCAGATCCTCCTGCCTCTGTCGCTTGTTCGCTGTATGACTGTCACTTGCTATCCTATTTTCTTACTTCCCCATATATAAACCAGGGACAATAACACAAGCCTTTCAGCATTGCTGTGGAGATTAGAGGTATTCTATGCCTGGCACAAGCACTTACCTCCTCAATAAATGGGAACTCTTATTTTGCAGTGGAAATTTTCAAAATACTATAAATTCAAGTCATGGCATCAGGAATTCATTTTAATTAAACAACTGTTTAATCATTTTTATTTTATTTTTTAAAGCATTTTTAATAATTGTCATAAATGCTGTAGGGAATCCAAATATGGATAAGATAGAAAACATGTCCTAAATAAATAAATAACTGAATATCTAAAAATAAATAAATAACTAAAAATTAAATAACTAAAAGGGTAAGTTAAGTTATAATGTTAATAACAAATCCATGTGTAGTACTTTGCAATTTGTAAAGTGATCTTTGTATGTTTTTTATTTTAAAAGAATAGCATTTTATAGACTTTATTTTATTTTTTAAAGTAACCTCTACACCCTACATGGGGCTCAAACTCAGAACCCAGAGATCAAGAGTCGCATGCTCTACCGACTGAGCCAGACATGCACTCCTTATATGCCTTCTATGAGTTGATTCTCACTTCCACCACATGAAGCAAATGTAATATGGGCTTCATTACCCTTTGCACGTCAGGGACCTCTCTGAACCTGACCTTGTCACTAGTAAAATGCAAAGAGTGGTAGTTACGTTAGAGAGTAGTTGTGAGAAATCTGTGTGATGACCCAGGAAAATCATAGGGTCTGGCAGGAGAGTCATTTGAATATATTATACCTCTCCTGCCCCAATCTCTGACCTTGGATCCTAACTTCTTTCCATAACATGCTGCTTCCAGATGACTGTAATATGGAGTAGTTTGTGTCAGAGTCTTCCTGGAAGAGTATAAAGTGCCACAGAAGTTGAAAGAAAGAGAGAGAGAGAAATGACATCTATTTGAGAGGCTCAAGAAGAGCCTTTATCTTGGGAGAGATAACATTTGTCATGGGGCCTAACGACCAGGTAGTGTTTTGACAGATAACAAGGTGAAGGTATCAATATGCCATTCCATTAGGATAGTTAGAGCAGTGAGGTGGATGCATGGAAGTCACTGCAAGCACATTGCTTGGGTGTTGGGTAGGGAAGGATTCGTCTGGGGAGGGGGTTGGTAGGTCCCGCACTGTGGAAGGCACCTATCTACAGGGCATACGTACAGTAGGGCATCTTAGCAAATGGTTGAATGCCATCTTTAGGAATTGGGTCAAAGCCAGATGGATTTGGCAAAGGATGTAGAATAGAGGTAGGAGAGATAAGCAGACCCCTACAAGGCTTTTGCAGAAGTCTAGGTGAAAAGTAGTAAGGGTAGTTGAGATGCCAGGCAAGAGATAGACCAAATAAATGAACCACGACTCTGGAAGCGACTGGGTGATGGTGGTCAGGGAGAGCTGTGGGCAAGGTAGCTTGAGCTTTTCAGCCTAGATGACTGGGGACAGTGGTAGACAGAGGTGGATGGTTTGGGAGAGGAGGAGGAGGAAGAAGAGGAGGAAGAAAGCAGCGAGCTCCCTCTTCAACATATGTTGTTTAAGGTATGTGGGGACCTCCAGTTGGAGGTTTTAATCAGACAGTTTTGGGGCTCAGGGTTAGAGATGGACTTTGCATCTTCTGCGCACAGCTTATGGCTGAAACTACAGGAGTGTTTGAGCTCTTCCATGGGGGTGAGCACAGAAGAGGAGGCTGCAGAGGAGAAAAGAGGCTCAACAAGAGGGAGGGCGGGTCTGTTCTTTATTTGGAGTTGGCAGCAAGGAGAACTAGTGTCAGAAGGAGGAGGAGGAGGAGTCAAGAGGGAAGAGGCTGAGCAGAGTGCAGCCTGGGGTGACAGCAGATCAGAATTTCACAGGTGTGTAGCTCTAACTGGTTTTTACATTTTGAGGACATTGTGGGCTGTCAAAGGTCTTCAGATTTGATGATTAAGAGGCTGTGGAGCCCTCTAAGAAAGCAGCTGAATGAGGCAAAAATTGGATGGCAGAATGTGGGGTGGAGGGGCGAGGAAGTAGGGACAAGACCGACTTCTGGGTAGTTTGACAAAGAAGGCAGAGAGGGGCAATAGTCTGAGGGAGGACACAGGAAAAAATTCATAGAAGAAGAAAACACAGGCTCCTTCCTTTTCCTAAAACATGCTTATAAAGAGGGAGATATTGAAAGGAAACAGAGTGAGAATTGATGAACACAGGGTTCCCTTCTCAAGGGAGAAGGTATCAGGAAGCAGCCCTTCAGCTAACTGAGTTGTGGGTGTCTATTAAACAGTTATTACCCTGGATAGTTGAGCAATAGCTGTTTGGAGTAATTGGTTTAAACAGTTTTTTTGCTGGTCCCTCCTAGGCTGGATGTGAAGGAGGTGGCATTTGGCTTTGCTGCCGTCTCCCTGCCACCCTGATTTTCCCTGCTGGCCCGGGGAACTCCTCCAACACACATACCACACACACACACACACACACACACACACACACACACACACACACACACTCTTCACTGAAATGAATAATTGGTTTATCTGGGTTCTATTAACTAATGAATCTGATAAGCTAAGTGCTGCTCCTGGCAACAGACAAGAGCTATTTCTGATGACAGTTAGCCTTCTAGAGCCAGAGTCTCTTTTGTTGTCTTAGCCATTAAAGTTTCACAGGGTGGAACTTCAAGTCAGGAAGGACAGGCAGGGCAGGCAGAAGTGTGGGGAGATTTTGCTCGTCCACTCTTACCTTGTTTGTGCCCACCCAGCCCTTCTAGTACCTTAAGCACTGAAAAATATGGTGCCCGGTCCTCCAAGTAAAATTTAAAATCTTTTAAAAGATGCAAAGCTTCTATGCCAGCTACACTTAAGAAAGCTTCTTCTAGATTTTCTGATTACACAATTGTGGCTGAATTCAACAACAACAAATCTTAATAAAAATTGTTTTTTGGTGCCCCAAGTACTTCATCTATCAGTTGAGTGATCTGCCTCTGCCTCTGTGGACCAAAATTTGGTTCTCCTGGATGAGGACAGAGGCCCATTGGACTGGGATGCTTGCGTCTGTGTATTCCGAGTTCCAGCCTAGCCATCCTAGACTTAGCTGGCTGGTGAAGGCCTATTTAGGGTTTGTATCGGTAGCCCTTTTTGGTGCTGGTGTAGTCTCATGCAATGGGGGTGACACTTTGAACACCAAACGTGACATAGCTATGCTGAACTTGATGACTGTTGCTGGTTTGCGCTGAACTTGATGACTGTTGCTGGTTTGCACTAATGTAATTATTCTACTCTATGGAACATTTTTTGTCCTGTGTTTTATGGGAGTTATTTTATTAGTAATAAGTAAAAGCACACCATTGCACTCTGGGTTATACCGCATCAGGTTTTAAACCCAAATGCATGGAATTCTTAGAAAATCTATGGTTGAGAGTTAAAATATGTTCTTGGAGGATCAATGACAAGATGCAATATGGTGTTATGGGTAGAAGGCTTGGCTGGGAACCAGAAATTCTGCATCCTACTGTCAGCTCAAATTGTTGCCTTCTACATGCTCATGGGAAGTGATTCTCCATTCCCAGAAAGGGAAGCTAATTTTCCCACCCAGCCTGTAAAATCATGAGGTACAAATGGAGACAAGGGGTCTGGACATACCATAAGAGCAAAACTGTGGTCTAATACATGGGAAAATTAGAATTCTATAAGCTGTTTCTGAAGAGTGGAAAAAAAATTAATGGAATATTAGTTCTATTTGTAGTAAATATTTGCAGTGCACGTTTATCAGAAGCCTCTTATGCACCATACCTAGCCAAGTGAAAGCCTGGGCAAAAGTTTTATATTTCACCTTTTAACTAAAGGGAAGACACTTTGCCTGTGCCACCATGTGGCTTCCATCTTGGAGATGCCACTGTGCGTCTCGGCCTAACTGGGAGAGGTTGGCAGGATGACAATTTGACTGGATGACACAGGGCTGTGCCAGGAAGCTGCCCCCAGGGCGATGCATCCCAGAAAGAGGGCTTGGAGTTTTCTGTGCTATCTTCCACTTGGCAAACTAAGTCCTACATTCTACCTTCCGTGGAACGGCTTTACACTCTCTTTCTAGTGAGGAAAGTTTGATTTTTTTTTCAGACTTGACTTGGCAGAAAACCAGATCTGCTGAAAAAACTACAGCAGCAATTTTTACTCATTTCTCCTAAGTATGTAAAACATCGAGCTCACGCCAGTTTAAAGTTTACCTTCTCTTGTTTGATATGTGGTCAAGGCTGGAGCTGTTCTTATGGGGAAAATCTCAGAACATTATTATTGCATGTTAGAGCCGGAAAGATCCAGTCTTTCACTTTATAGAGAGGAGGAGGCCCAGAAAAATAGACAAATTGTTTAAGGTGACAAAGTATGTGAGGGGCGAGGTGCTGGACTAGAACCAGTTCCCCTGACTCAATCTACTAATCCCTGCATCTTGGCAAATTAGGACACAGAGCAGTTAAATGGAGAAGACTGGGGGGGTGGGGGAGGTCATTATATTTTGATATGACATGAAAATCACCTATAAATAAGCACCTTATTTTTGCAACACAGATTCCATTAATTTCTTGAACAGAAGTAACACTTCTGTCTTCATTTTGCCTGTTAGCCAGGCAATAATTCTGAATTTCTTCATTATCACTTGGGCAGTTCGCTTTCCCAGAGTGTTTTTTTCATGGCTGTCTGCGGTCCTGATGGTGCTTGTGTGTCCACGCAGCGGGACATTTGGCAGAAAAGAAAGAATTTTAGCCTGGTTTCCTGCAGGAAGAAGGCTTACAAGATTCATTCTCTTGTGTTGCCTTTGTTCATTCTTGAGACATGGTTGGCATCACCATGGCAACTCAGTAGAAGCCAATCGTTGCTTCGTCGGTTTCATTATAGCCTCTCCTGGGAGCAGCCTTGGCTTTGGCCAGAACTGGCACCAGCTGCCTTCCTTGGGGCACAGAGCCAGTGTGGGGAGGGGGATGGGAATGTCTGGGGCTGGCGCTGGCTTAGGGTTTATATCCTCAGTCACAGAGTCATCCCGGCAGAGGTGAGGGCAGGCAGCAGAGCGGGGAGGAGAATGTGGAGGTCTTCATCCTGAGACTACATCTGTACATTGGCAGATTCATGGACGCGGGACAAGATATAACAGTGTTGGGAAAAAACGGATGGTCACTGCCAGGTATGGGTTGTGCACAGTGGAGTTTTTTTCTGCTTTGGGAATTTGCAGCCCAGCCTCAGATAAATGGGAAGGTGGGTGGTGGGGTAAAAAGGAGTGAAGGGACACAGAAAGACACGATGCGACTCCATGACTGCTGAAATCTTGGAGGTGGGGGATGAGAATGGTCAGCAACAAGTAAAGTTTCTGAGACACTGAAGAAATACAGTGAATAATGGTTTCCTCTCCCCCCAGCCCCCAGCACTGTTTCATGGTGTCTTGCCACCCTAACCTCCTTGGTGCTCATCTGGCAGGACTTAATCATCATCAGCAGCAGCAGACTTTGACTGAGCACCTACTCGGTACCATTATGTACAAGGCACTCTGCTCGGTCAGGGCCTTCAGGAGGCTGTAGTGCTCCTTTGTGTAAATCGGAAATTGGTAATCATCCGGGCAGAAGTGGCCCCATGGGCCCAAGACTTGGCAAGTGATCAGCACCCTTTTATGGAGAAAAAGGCACTCTTTTTTCCACATCAGTGTCCTAGACCCCCAGCTTGTGGACTTTTAACAAGGATTTCAATTTCCATTCACCCCCTTGTCTGGATATCAACCAAGTGTGATGGCTCCGTATTTGACAGTGATTCAACACATCCAGACTCCCTAAGGAACTACTGAATGAAAGAGCAAAATGTCTAGGATTTTGTCTTACTTTGGGCTTCGCCAGAAGCAGGCACTGAGGCAAGGATTCAAGTGCAGGTTTCTCGGGGAGATGAATCCAAGAAACACTGAAGAAGAGTGGAGAAATGAGGCAGGGAAGTACAGGAAACCAATATAGCGTGTGTCCTCATGAAAGTTACCACCATGGGCAACCGGGTTTCAGCCCAGCGGGGAGCTCTGGAACCAGTTTGGAATACATGCCTCAAAGGGAGCTAGGGTTTTTACCCCCACTCTGATCAGTCATTGCATGAGGCTGCTACAGCCTCCTGAAGGCCCTGGCCGAGCAGAGTGCCTTGTACATAATGGTACCGAGTGGGTGCTCAGTCAGAGTCTGCTGCTGCTGCTGCTGATTAAGGCCTGCCAGATGAGCACCAAGGAGGTTAGGGTGGCAAGACAGCATGAAACAGTGCTGGGGGCTGGCGGGGGGAGGGGGGAAGGAAACCATTATTCACTGTATTTCTTCAGTGTCTCGAAACTTGACTTGTTGCTGGCCATTCTCATCCCCCACCTGGGATGTCTGTCCTTCTGGCCTGCATCAGGTGACAGGGCTCTCGCAGCCAGAGAAGCCCGCCGGCACAGAGATGCATGCAGGTGCTGGAGGTCAGGCCAGCCTGCATGGAAATGGTGAAGATTGAGAGGACATCTGCTTCATGTTTACAGTTGGTGTTATCACAGCAGTTTCTGGAAGGCTCCAAAGCTGTAATAGCAGAGTTGGTGAGTCAGTGAGTACCTGCACAAGACATAGCTCCTCACCTTTCCTAAACACTATTTATGGCTGCACATTAAAATTTTATTTATTTTTAGAGTACAGAAGATAACCTTGGAACAGTTAGTTTTGCTAGGACCCTCAGAAATTAAAGGCCTCATGGAGCTGAGCTTATGAGTTGCAGACCTAGGGCCCTGGAGATGCTTGAGGTGTGATTTGGCATTAGGGTGTTGTACGGGCTTCAGGATGCCAAGTCTCTGAGCTGGCACATTGTGAGGGATTGTCACTTATTAGTATCCTTTCCTTTAAGGGGTCACTGCTTGCTGAGTTTGGTGTAAACTTGGTATAAATTGGTCTAAACTTTTTATTACAGAATAACACTGACCATGACTTAAGCATCTTCTAGAATGCTGGGCACTATAGTAGATCCCTTTTTTGCCTGAACATACCTAATTTTCACAATACTGAATTGTGGATCTTATTGGCTCCATTTTACAGATGAGGAAACTGAGCCTCAGAGAGGTGGGAGTTACACCCATGTTTATGTGAATTCATTTACACCATATGTTGGTATGCTGCCTTCCTGGACAATACTCAGTATTAGCTACTGGAGTGAGGAGCACAGAAACCCTATCATAAATCCCTTTATACGTCCTTTCCTTCTAGTCCACCATTCCCTTTCCTAAAGCACATGGGTATGTATAATTTATCGTTTCCAAGAGATTATTCCCTCATCTGGACCACTTTGTACATGTTAAGACAGCAGTACAACGGTGTCTTACAATGCCTAGAAACATCTCTGTATCCATGATATATGTTGAAATAAGTTTTATGATGTGTTAAGTGTCAATTATAAAAACTCATGAGGGGCGCCTGGGTGGCTCAGTCGGTTAAGCGTCTGACTCTTTTTTTTTTTTTTTTTAAGATTTTATTTATTTATTTGACAGAGAGAGACACAGTGAGAGAGGGAACACAAGCAGGGGGAGTGGGAGAGGGAGAAGCAGGCTTCCCACTGAGCAGGGAGCCCGATGTGGGGCTCGATCCCAGGACCCTGGGATCATGACCTGAGCCGAAGGCAGACGCTTAACGACTGAGCCACCTAGGCGCCCTAAGCGTCCGACTCTTGATTTTGGCTCAGGTCATGATCTCAGGGTTGTGGGATCCAGCCCTAAGTCAGGCTTAGCGCTGGGCATGGAGCCTGCTTAAGATTCTCTCTCTCCCTCTTCCCTCCTTCCCTCCCACTCTCTCTCTCTCAAAACAAACAAACAAACAAAACCAACTTCTCCTGAGATAAAAATCAACATCACAAAAAAATGCCACGTGGTACTCACTAGGATGGTTATAATAAAGAAGACAGTAACAAGGATGTGGAGAAGTTGGACACAGTGCTGGTGGGAATGTAAAATGGTGCAGCTGCTTTGGAAAACAGTCAGTTCTTCAAAAAGTTAATTCCTATAGAGTTACTACATGACCCAGAAATTCCACTCCTGGGTATATGAAATGAAAGGAGAAATGAGAACAGATGTCCACATAAAAACTTGTATATGAATGTTCATAGCAGCATTCATAATTGCCAAAAAGCGGAAACAACCCAAATGTCCATCCTGCTGATGAATGGATACATAAAATGTGGTTAATCTGTGCAATGGAATATTATTCAGTCATGAAGGTGAAAGCTACAATATGGATGAACCTTAAAAACATACTAAGTGAAAGAAAATGTTAGTCACAAAAGCCACATGTTATATGCTTCTATTTATATGAAATGTCTAAAACAGGCAAAGCTATAAAGACAAAGTAGATTAGGAAGATGGGGAGTGACTGCTAAGGGGTACAGAGTTTCTTTTTGGGGTGATGAACATGTTCTGAAATTAGATAGTGGTGATGGTTGTCCGATCTTGTGAAGATTCCAGCAACCACAGAACGTACCCTTTTATTAAAGGGGTGAATTTTATGGTATGTGAATTACATTTCAATATAATAAAACAAAACAAAACTTGTTTTGGCATGATATTTGTGTTGATAAAAAATGAGTATCAACATTAACCAAGGACTTCCTGCTTTTTAGTTAATGTTTTGGAAACATTCTTTCAGGTTGTTACCAAAGCCCTTCAGAGTCCGTGAGTTTATTTAATTTCTCCTTGTGCAAACTAATACAATGTTTTAGTGATGTCTTAACCTTGGATACCTTTGGAGTCCTTCAAGTCAGGACAAATGTGCACAACTTTTAGGAAGGAAGCACCTCTGTCTTTCTCTTTCTCTCTGAGATGAGAGAAAAAAGATTTAGACAATGAACACAGCTCCCAAAATGAAACAAAGCTATGATGTTGACGCAGGCAGGTCTCTTGGGCATGGGTCTGTCTGGTTCTGGAGGACGGTGCCAGGTCTAATGCTTCAGGGAGGCAGATTTAAATCAATATAAGGACACAGCATTCCAACAGTTGGAGCCAGTTGAGTTTCGAGAGCTCATCGTCGCTGGTGAGGGCTTGTGGAGATGGGAGTTGCGCATCGAGAGGAGGCTGGAAGGGCTGACTTGTAGGGTCCATATTAACTCTGAGAGGCCGTGATTCTCGTTCCCTTGCTTTACTGCTCCGGTTCTCACAGCAATGACCCTTTGTTCAACGAACTAATCAACTGTGTGCTTGGAAATTAGAATTGATTGGGAGGAAAGCAGGAAAAACAAAGACCAGAGGCTCATGCATGTTGTTTCTTTGATGTTCAGGGAGAACAACTGATTCTAAAGCCAGAACTTTTAGAACACTAGATAGGGAGCCAGGAGGTCTGGATTCGGGGCACCTACCTAATTGGCTGGGTGACTTTCTGCAAGCCATCTACCCTCTCCTGACCTCAAGTTTGTTTATTTGTAAAACACGATGTTGGGTTGGGCTGACCTTGAAGGACTTCTAGGCTCTGAAAAATTCTAGAATTTTTCTTAATAACCTCCAACTTTTCATAGCCAAGTCTCACACATGCTCACTCATGCCTTTTCCTAGGCTCTGTTTGTCCTTTGCCTGTTTTGTTTTGTTTTTTCCTCGCATATATGAACTATTTAATTATGATTGAAAACCACGTCCAGTACTGCTTGGTTGCTTGCGTCTCTGTGTGCACCACCATGCCCCTCACCACTGTGCCTCAGGAAGGATGTTGGCAGGAGGGGGTCTCCCTCTTTCCCAAGACCAGCACAAAAGCCCCAACTTCCACGAAAGGCTCATTACATACAGAGGGGAGGGGTTCAGCCCTTCTTGGCTGCCGCTTTCCTCATGGCTGCAAGACGTTGCCCAGCTCGTCTCTCTTCGTCTTGGCACAAATGTGCGTCCCCATCCTTTTCTTGATGAACTTGAGGGCGTGCTTGTCCTTGGAGACCTCGAGTAGCGCCATGACCCACCGCTTGCATTGGGCGAAGCCGCACACCTCTCAGATTGTGTCTCGCATGAATTTTGTGTGCTTGGTGAGGCCCCTGTGGCTGTGCCTTGGCTTGTTCATATTCGTGGTCACCTTGTGACCCTTGTTGAGACCCACAGCTGTAGGGTGGCACAGAGCCATGACTGCTGTTTCTCACGGGCTCCTGTTTTTAATTTCTTCTGTTGCCACATGCATGCCCACTAGTTTTCTTGCCAGTCTTGCCCTTCTCTGATCTCATGCCCTTCTTTCCTCGGTGGTTCCATGTCAGTCCCACCTTCATGGTCAACACTTCCTCGACTACTGTAGGCTATAGTAGGGGTCTCTGACTCTTGTCACCTCATGAATCACTTCGCTTCAATCTATCATATTAGTTCTAAGCATCTGCTGTTGGTGTATCTCCTACTTTTCCAGTAAATCATAAGCTGCTTAGGGAAACAGCCTGGTGTAAAGGAAGAACACTTGAAATCAGAGACTTCAAGTTATTTCCCCAAAGGGCCTCAGTTTTCCAGTCTGTGGCGTGGGAATAGTGACATGTACCTCATGGAGCTACTGTGAAAATGAAATGAGATAAAACAGAAAAGGGTTTGGATCATCATGGTTGGTGACGGTGTGGGTAGTGGTTGGTGACAGTGTGGGTAGATGGCACTGAGAAGGTGGCCAGGAGAGCCTGAAAGAATTTGTCATCTTTTGTACTTTCAGGACACCTGGCACAGAGACTGAATGATTGTTCTCAGAAATCTGTTCCTCTTCCTAATACTCCTCAGTGTCTAAAGATAATTCCACAGAGCGAGTTTAAATCTTGCTGTGGAAATTTAAGGGTTTTTTTTGTTTGTTTGTTTTTGTTTTTTACCCCTGTGTCTTTCTTTCTTAGTAATGATAGAGAAAAATCATTCAAATAATTGGGCACCTTTGGTCCCAGCCCTTGGTTGGTCTTAGAGATTATTATTAGATTACTTCTCCATGACCTCTTCTTGGGTAATTAATTTCAGTTTCCTTAACATCCCTCCTGGTGCCCATCTTCTAAATGTTGAAGTGGGTCTTTCGCTTTCCTCCATCTCCCAGAGTAATATTCCTTCCAGGCTGGGGAACGGTTGTTGGGTAATGGGTCAGATCAGATGAATTAAGAGGCAGGTTGTATGGTTCATGGACACTTTGCTCTCAACAACTTGATAGGAAGTGGTTTGAATTTTTTTTTTTTTTTTAATTTTAACTATAAAAATGTAAGAAACATCTGCTGTTATTTTTTGCCTGTGATCCTGGTAAGTTATTTAGTTAGACTGCTCCTATGCAATTAGCTGCTCTCTGTGGAGGCTTTTGTGGCAAAGCTGGGCTATTTTGTTTCCAGTTGTAATGTATATGGAGTGTGCGTGTCCCGTCCAGATTCCTTTCATAAACTGCGGCAGGTTTGCCTCCATGCAGTGAGCTCTTGGGATTTATATGGCTTCTGTCTTAGCTGCATAAATGCTTTAATTGTAGTGGTCCATTCGATTGGTTGAGAATACATCACACACTAATTGCTATGGAGCAAACCGAATAGGGTAATGTGATAGAGAGTGATGCCAGGATGGGGGTGGGGCTGCTTTAGTTAGGAGCATGGAAGCCCTCAGAGGAGGAGAAATTGGAGTTGACATCTAAAGGGTGATAAAGAGACAGCCAAATGAAGATGTCTGGTGAACCAAACGAAGATCTGCAGTGAGAGAATTTGAAGGGGAAGGAAGTGAAGAGCAAAGGCCCCGAGCCATGGAATACACTGAGGAATAAGCTGAGGAATAAAGGAGTCCAGTGGGCTACATTGTAGTGAGGCAGAGGAGAATGCAGGGAGGTGGGGATGAAGAGGGTCTAGTCTAACAGAAGCCAGTGGAGGTTTTTAAGGGAGGATTTGATATCATTTGATTTGTAGTTCTAGAAAGCTCACTCTGGCTGCTAAGTGGAAACTGGATTGTTAGGAGCAAGAATGGTGTCAAGGAGGCCAGTGAGGAGACTATAGCTGTTGTCCAGATGAGAAACCATGGCGGTGTGGGCTAAGGTGGTGTGGTATAGATGATGAGAAACGATCAGTCTGGGATATGTTTGGGATATGGAATTTATGGGACATACCTGATGATTTTCATCTCTTACTCAGATATGGAGCACTGGATGATTCATTTTTGGCCAGTTAAGTTTTAGATGGCTAATGGAATCCAAGTGGCAATGTCCAGCGGGTGATTGAGTATCTGAATCTGGAGCTTGGATGAGATTTGAAGTCTGAAATGTTCATTTAAATTATGTGAAGGTCAAGAATGTAGACAGAGAGGAGGCTGAGGTGTCTGAGTCTGGGATACAGCGTCGTTTAGAAGTCGGGAAGAGACACCAGCAAAGGACTCTGACAGAGAGGAGCCAGAGAGATCAGAGAACCATGTGTTGAATAGGTGCCTGGAAAGTAAAGTGTCTCCAGGAGTAACTGGTGCCCTCATCATTCAGTTTCAAGTGTTAGCACCCTGCACCCATATTAAAATGTTAGTTGAAAGATGTATTCCGTAGCTGCACATTTAGTGACAGCCAGAGCATGCTGGGCCCAATGCTTGTCCACAGAAACCCTCAGCCACAGCGGGATCAGAAACAGGGAGACTCTTGTCTCCTGGGGGCCAGGGGAGGGCGGTTTGCCGAAGTCTCTCAGGGTTTGTGAGATCTTCATACCATTACCAAAGTAGCAAAGAGTAATTTGTTGTTGTCATTGTTAAATGGCCGTTGTATATATAGCTCGCATGGCTAGGCCACAAATCAGTTCTTGGAAAATAATCTGTAACTAAATTTTAATTCTCAATTTTAATTTCAAGAGTCGAAGGTTCACTTAAAATAAAAGCCTATATAGCCAACTCAGTGTATGAAAAGACAAAAACTCTTTTTAACTTGCTTATAGTCCAGTCCTGATGAGAAGTTTCAAAACAAATCATTTTCTAAATTTTATCTTTTCTTGAAGGCAGTTTCTGTTTGGGAGTTAACTTCAGCTTATGGAAAATTGTTGTATTATCTGTTTGTCACTTGATAAATGATATTATTTAAATGAGTAGTAGAGATTTCTTGCTTTCTGCCTCTCTTCAAGTGAACCTATAATGTACTCCAACAAACAATTTAGGTTGAAGGGCAAAGTTGGGGAGTCCTCTGTTTTTTTTGTACAATTTACTATAATAGGCCATTTTTCCTGCTGTAGTTAGGTGCATGTTCTCCAAAACCCAAAGCATGATTGTTCTGGAAACAAGATGGTTTATTTTGGTGATTCTTATCAAGTTTGGAGAAATAATGGATTTGTTGGAAATTAAGCAAAGCTACAGTTTCTTTTAAGAAGGTTCAATGGATGACAAATACTTATACAAACTCTGTAAATGTTTATTCTAACCTTTTACCTTATTGACATTTAGTTAATTTTATGAATAGATAAAGCTAATAAGAGTGTAGTGGGCTGATAGTTGGCAATAGATAGTGGTGAGAAATGTTCTCTTGGTTATTCAACCAAATACTTGGTTCACTAATTGAATGAGACTGCTGGGAACAAAACAGCAGAAAATAACCCCTTTCCATAAGTTTAACAAAATGACTGACTCTGCTGCTTTGTATAGAAATAAAATCTTGGGGCGCCTGGGTGGTTCAGTCAGTTAAGCATCCAACTCTTGATTTTGACTCAGGTCTTGATCTTGGGGTCGTGAGTTCAAGCCCCATGTTGGGCTCCATGCTGGGTGTAGAGCCTACTTAAAAAGTTTTTTTATGGTACCTCAAAATTCTCCATTTCGTCTAAGACCAAACTGTGGAAGTAGCTCATTTACCTGGTTGGCTCAATCCCATTTTCAAAGACTCAAAGCTCAAACATAACACCTGAAGCATAGGACCTTACCTATGTGCAGCACTGCCCACAGTCATGAATGAGTACAACGCCACGCCAGTCTGACAGCTGGGTACTTTTGCGTGAAAGTTATAGGATGTAACAAGCCTTGTCCTTGGGTCCCTCATGAGCAGTTATCTTTTTGAGGCATTGGCAGGACTGTCCTGGGGTAAAGGGTCCTGGTGTCCAAGCCACATGTAGGAGGTGCAGGATGGGGGTGAAGGAGACTCTGGGCTCTCCTCTTTCCTCTCCTGCCATCCCCTCTAACCACTAGGGAAAAATGAAGATGAAGGGCTGCTTGGGTGGATCGGGCTGTGGGAAAGGGCAGGGAGGGCCACCCCTTGTCTGGGTGGTGATGGTGGGAAGAAGGCATTGTTGGTGGGGCGGGTTCTCCTTTGGAAGAGGCTGTGTCTGTCTCAGCCACCACCTTCCATGGTCCTCAGAACTGTGCCTGGCACGTAAATGCCCAATAGCTCCTTGGTGAACGTTGAGTGGTTGGGGGTCAGGGCTCATATAGACCAGGGCAGAGCTTCTTCCCTTCCCTTCTGACAGTTACTTCCTTGAATGGCACATGGCCTAGTGTCAGACCAAACCCTAAGATCCTACACATGGGGCAATCACTTGATTTATTCTTCAGAAGAGCCCTCTGTGATTTGGAGGCCTCCATCCAGTTAAGGCATCACTTATACATATGAAGACAACACTAGGATTCAAAGCAGTAATATCTTGCTGTGAAGAGCAGCTTCTTAAATTTGATCATGGCATCTTCCCATTGAATAAAATCCAAGCACATTCTCTTGGCTAAGAGTGCCTTGCATTAAGTGCCTCCTGATTTCCTTTCTCACCTCCTTTTGTGCCACCCTCTAGTTCCTTAAACACTCCAGACCCCTTCCTGTGTGCTCTACCCTCTGCGCTGTCTTCTGTGTTCTTCCATGGCTCTTCACTTGCCTCAGTCTTTCTGATCCTTTAAAGATCCACTTAACTGGCATTTCCTCAGGGACGCCTGCTTTGCTCTCTCCATCATCCCCTCTGTCTCATTATTTTATACCTAGGCATTTTGTAGTTCCCCGGGTGTTTGCTTTCTTGTTTAGTAGCTTTCTGCCACACTTGAGTGAATGCTTTATAGGCCGGACTGTTTTCTGATTTGTTTAGCCTCTAGTCTAGTCTCTGGTTCAGAAGCTCTCAAAAAATAAATGAATGGATGAAGCCGCAGCCTACTTTTCATCAGAAAAAGTGTTTCAAGTAAAAACAAAAGAAACCTTTTTTTTCTTTCTGAGATTCTCAACATGCAAAACATATATGCCCATCATACATGTGTGTTCGCACTGCAATAATTCCCTAGTCTTGGTATGGAACTGCCTTCAAGGATGGGGTTTGTGATTTAGTGCCTGTGGTCTAACTACTATTAGTGCTTTTTATACCTAAACTTCTAATGTGTTTTCTCTGCCCTTTCCTTTCGTGTTTTTTAGCAAGGGAAGCCATATGTCTTCGATAGAGTGCTGCCTCCCAGCACGACCCAAGAGCAGGTTTACAATGCGTGTGCAAAGCAAATTGTCAAAGGTAAGTGCTATTTCTTTATTTCCTCCTGGGCCTTTCAGAGTAATTGAAAACATTATTAAGTGATATTTGCAGCCTAGGAATCAATGTGCCTTGACTCTAAGCAGAGGCCTGCTAATTGGAAACACTGAATTATTGCCCGAGCTCTGGCCCTGATTTGCTATGATGTCAGGCAAGTTCTTGAACCTCTCTATACCTCCTCGCCAAGGAAATTTCTTTCTTTCTTTTGCCACCTTTTTGACAGAGTTATTCTGCCACCTAGAAGCTTAAAAGCTACGGTCACACTATTTCTGTAACGGTTTTAAAATACTGCTGTAGGTATAAGGCCTCCTTTTTACTTTGAAGGAGACAAAAATATATATATTTCTGATGCTCCAGTTGTATATTTTTGGCTGATTTATTTTGTTCATCTGTCTCTTCAGGCAGAAGCCTTACACGTGGAAAATTCTTGGGCACCAAGGAATTTTCTGCAGAATCATAAAATCACATCACCTTGTTGGTTGTTGAGCAGTTCTTGCTACTCAGCATTCCTTAAATATACTTTCGTCTAACCCACTTTCAACCTTTCCACCCAGAGACCAACATCTGTTCCTCCAAATAGATAGCCTGAAGCCTAAAATTGTCTTAGAGATCAGCTCTTTTCTCTGGGACTGGCCTTGGCCCTGAAGGATTTGTGTCAAAATCACAGCAGGGAGATGAAGCAATTTACACATTGCTCTACCTTGCTCTTTCAAATCAGGGGCAGGCTGGAGCTTGCCTTGGGGGAGCTCGCCATCTGGCCAGAGCCGAGGGGCATCTCCTGCTACTTTGTTTTTCATCTTCGAATCTTAACCTTCAACTCTGAATGCTATGGCAGTTGTGCTCTCAAATGTCCTGATGTTGCCACCTTTATAGGTAGCTGTAGATTTAAAGAGCAAAAAAGCAAAAACAGAATTCAAAAAGCACCTCGTCATGCAAGATGTGCTTGTTTTTGGAAGCCGAGCTGACTAACCTAACTATTTGAAATTCATGAAAGCCAGCCCTGGGTGCATCTGTTAGATTAGTTCTGACCCTGGACACCTGCGTGGGAGATTCAGTCAGTATGTAATGTTCCTCGCTGAGGTGTATGGTTGTTCAAATTCCGGTTGCAGACATCAGTTAATTTTGAAGGTCTTCACAGTAAGATCATTACAGAAAACAGAAGAGAAAAAACATGCCTGAATTTGGGCTCTTCTTGAATTAATACTGTGGGCCTGTATCTGGTGGTAATGTTTGTTTTCTCCCTACTTCTATTCTTTTGTATCTCTTCCTGTCTAAAAATGTTTTCTCTCTCTCTCTGGAGTGTGTTGTTCTGGTTTGCTCCTAGGCAGCCCTCCTTCCTTTCCATTAGCAGACTCTTCCTTATTTTTATTAAAGTAAGATTAATCACATGTGAGCCATAATTTCCCTCTTTTTCTCTCCCCTTCCATTATCAGAACCAAATAGTATTTACCGCGTGCTGTGCTACGCATGAGGTCCATTTAAATACATCTCTAAGTTGATGTTGTAATTAGAGATGGATGCACTCCAGTTTTAAAAAATCCTGTGATTAACAAACAATCAGAATCTTTCAGTCTTCATTACTGGAGAAGTTGGGTCTCTTTCAGTGTTTGGTTTTTCTGTAGTATGAAATGTCAGAAATAGGCAGTCCTTGGAAAGTTCTTGTGAAGATGTGACCTAACTGGATAACTTGAGGCCCAATATATGGTGAGCCACAAAGAAAACCATTTAGGGTAACGTTAGACTCTGACATGATACGATAAACTGATATTTTTCAGGCACTATAAATGTAATGTGAGCATACTCATTTTGTAACAATAAAGAGTTCTTTCTTCTTCCTTGAAAGGAAATTATTAGGGGCTGACGAAGGCCTAATTTAACTTTTTTTAATATCCACTGAGGCTAGCATGAGGGAAAGTGGCTGTGTTATTTCTGCATCAGCAAGGTAAAACACAGATATATAAGAAAGAACTCCTTGGAATAGTTACTAGGTACAACTGAGGTTTCTTTTGCCATGACAAGCCCTATTTAAATCAGGAAAGGAAGGTGGTGCTGTAGGGGCCTCTTTTTCTAGAGGCTAGGAATTCAATCAGATAACTTCTGAAGTTCACCGCAGCTCCCACGGTTCATGGTAATGTGGTGGACTGGTGAGATTTTCTTTCAAGGCTATCTGAACCCTTAATGTTTTTGAGATCAGGAAGATTCCTTTTAACTGGATGGCTTTATTCTCTCTTGGTTTTTTTCATTCCCTTCAACTTCACTGGGTTTTTCAAAACATATTTCAAACATTTGATTGTAGAATTCTGGTACCTCCCACACTCCCATCTCTGTCTGGTGTGTGTTTTCCAAATGTTGTCTGAAAGAGTATGTAGAATTCTCCGTTTCTTCCAGAAGAGCTTATAGGATTTGTGACTCTCAGCATGGTAAATAGGAGGGTTTCTGTGGACGCGCTAAGAATTAAAAACCATGGTTACTGCTTGCTATTGTTGGAAGTACGGGGAACTATGTCCTAGTCTACAGAAGTCACTCTGGGCATTTGCCTTTCAAATTAACTAGATGTGGACTGTACAGGGCTAGAGAAGGTGGTTCCTTGTTTTCTAGATCTCATTTGTTTAGGCTTCATTCATTTGGTTGTTTATTTTACCCATTCCTTTATGCAAGGATATTAAGTATTTACCGTGTGATGTAAGCACTGCTACGGACTAGAGTCACCAAGATATATAAGACTGTCTGCAAAAAACTTCACGTATAGGGAAAGAGACAGATGCATCCGTAGTTATCATACCTATGGGTAGTACATGCTTTAAGGTGGCTGTGTGCAAAATGCTGTGGGATCACAGAAGAAAGTCACTTGGGACTGATTTTGGTGAGTGGGGATGAGGATTGGAGAATAAGGCAGGCTTCTTGGAAAGGATAGGTCCTGAAGACTATAGAATGCAGCAGGGTGTACAAGCACAAGGAACAGCAAAAGCATAAGGACACAGATTATATGGCATGGTTGGGCAATTTAGAGTGTTGCAAGGTACCTGGGGGCTGGGACTTAAAAGATAGGCTGGATCAGAGTTTGGTGGAAATGGATGGGCTTTATCCTTCAGGCAATGTGGACTCATTGACAAGTTTTAAGCTCAGAATACTCTAAGATCTACTTTATTATATGGTATGTGACTCTTAAGAAGAAATGTATATATATATTTGGCTACTGTTAACCGTCAGGCACCGTCTATGCACTTCACATATGTTATTGTATTTTTTAAGTCTCAACCATTTTATGAGGTGTGAGCATTATTGTTCCCATTGTACTAAGGAGGACTTCGAGGTCAAATAACTTGGCCAGGTCAGTTAGGGGGTGGTGAGGCTGGAACTTGAGCCTGAGTTTGCCTGTCTTCCTTGAATTTTTCTGCACTATCCTTTCCCGGCTTTTCTGGTGAGCTCATAATGAGCATTTAGTAACAATTTATGAGTTGTTACTTTTCTGTCAGGCCATACGTACTATTAACCAAGCATTGCAAAAAGACAGGGATAGGAATGGCCGTGGGAAAAGGGGAGAGGGGAGAGAATAGAGATCGCGGTCCCAGAGCTTTGGGGTGGCCCTGCCTGTCTTCCAACAGTGAGATGCCTTTCCATTCTGAAGACGCAGCAGAGCCCTCCCCGTCAGACTGGCCGGCGCGCCGTTCCGGTTTGCCCCTAATGTGCAGTAGGTCTGCCTGGGGGCGTATGTCTACTTGAATAGTTTGGTTGGGCCAGCCAGAGCCTTAGGACTCCAAGGCAGGGATGACTCATCAGTCACTATTGCCACTGACAGGCCACCATTTCACCTGGGGAGTTGGCAGGAGGCCATGACAGCCTTCTCAGGAGCTCCTATGATTACATCCTCCCCAAAGTCTTACCCAACAGTGAAACTAACTCTTCCGCTCTTGCAAGATCTGGACTCAGAACTAGCAAAACCTAGGATGGAAAACTGGCAAGAGGCGAGAAGTGTTCTCAAGTATCCCACTCTTCTTCACCCTCCTCTTCGCACCTGCAGTGGAATCTCTCTTTGGGTTTGCGGGTTGCCGGCCGGACGTGTGCTGTCTTTGTGGGTGCCGCCGGCTGTGTGGCGTGAGCTGAGATCACATCACGCCAGAGCCTGTCACAAAGCAAGGTTCTGTCTGGCCGAGCTGGTTCCTGGCTCTGCGGCTGGCACATAGACATGGTCATTCTGCTACGGGAGAGGCTCTGAAACAAATGCTTTCCTTGGGCCCAGGAACTGTCATTCAGTGTGATGAAAGTGCCTTTTTGTGGGCTGTTTCTATTAGGGTCGGGTGGGGGTGTTGTGTGGCTCAGCGTGGCGCTCTCCCATCCTGCTTTCCTTGACGGGCGCTCCGGCCTCCTCCATGCCAGCGCTCCAACCCAAACGCACTGTGTGTGCTCACTTCCCCTCCTGCCTCTCCTCTCCCCCGATAATCAAACATAGACGTGGTTAAACACACCGACCCCCACAACCTGGAGTTTGGAAGAAAATCGAGAACGCTGGGTTCGAAGAGCTTTTTCTTTTCTTTTTAAAATTACCATTTAATTCACACTTGAGTTGATAGAGGGCATCAGCTCTGTTCAACCTTGAACACTAGAGATAGGTTCTCCAACAATGAATTAATTGTAACATGATTGTAAATAGTACTTTAAAGACCAAGCAGAGTTTGTTCTGATGGGGTTTTTTGTGCTCTCTTTTCCTTAAAAAAAAAAAAAAAAGTAATTGTACCCCGTGTTGAAATAGCAGCAAAAGTCAAGGATTCTCCAAGTAGAGTCTCACGTGTTCCTTAGCCCCCTACTCCAAAACAAGTGGGGCTTTCCATGAGCTCTTGTTTCCCTGGATGTGTCCCAGGTCTTACCCTGCAGGAGTTTGGGGAGCAGCAGCTAACTAGGAGTTAGTACGATTGTGCATTCTGCTTAGGGAGGTTGGATTCGGAGGTGTGGACCCCGTCCAGGGGAGCCTGATTCAGGTGCCCGGCCCCACCACTTCGTGGCAGAGGAGGAAGCATGTGCCGGGTTTTCTCTTGTCTGTGGGGCTCTGGCTGTGAGCTGAGTTTTCTTTAGGGTGCGGCGCATTGCTCAGAGTCACCCCCGGCGTGCGTGTGCACTTGCAGGGTCGCCAGTGGCCTCTTAGGAGCTGCAGAGGGAGCTGGACCCTTGGCCTCGGCCTCCATACCCCTGATCTAATAATGCCTGGGCTGGTAGGTCCTAGAGTGCCTCCTACACAGGGACTGAAGGTAAGGAAGCCCGTTCAGTTTAGGGGGAGATGTGTGATTTCTAATGGACAGAAGCTTTAGTGCGGTGACTGTGGCTGGCATTCCTGGAGTTGTTTATGCCACGAATGTAGAATTTTAAAAGTACAACTGCAGGGTGGGAACCTCTTTCCTTGTGTCCCTCAAAGTGCATTGCATTCATGGTCGTTTAGAGGCTCTCCATTCTGAATCTGTTCTCTGAGCAAGTTGGCATTTCTGTGAAAACTGAAGCTTGAACCTCCAACCCTGACACTGTGGTCTTCAAGTTTTTGCTTCTCCTGTTCCCAAGGAAACCATTACCAGAAGTTTGATGTGTGTGAAACTTCTCTCCCTCCCTCCTCTCTCTCGATATAGCTTGACACAAACTCTCAAGGGCTGTTAGGATTAAAAAAAAAAAAAATTCTGCTGCTTAATTTCTCTCTCTTTTTTTTAACTTCCTGAAGGAAAATCCCACTTTCTTTTCTGACCCCAGTTCACACTCCAGTAACCCCAGGTCAATAAAATGTATATTGAAAAAATTTAGAAAAGCTAACAAAAGAACAAAAATTACCCGGCATAATGAAATTCAGAGAGGCCAAAACCACAAACCAACCAGCCTAATCAGGGCCTGAGCTAGAAGGAGCTGGTGGCCTGGCTTGATGAGTGAAGAGGCCAGTGGCCCCGAAGAGGACGCCTCAGTAGGGGGTTCCTCTTGTTGCCCCCACTGTCCTTTCAGGAATGAGACTTCCTCCCCTTATGTAGGGATGCTGGGTCAAGGATATTAATCATGTACTGTTTCCCTTTTGGTGATATTGATGCAGATGAAGGAGGATTGAGGGAAACGAGTGCTAAATATATTTTGATCACCTCTGCTACGTGGAAGGAATCCCCACAGATAATCTTCAGTGCAAAGCAGCCTCTGTCTGCACGCCTCCCCCGTCCCTGTGTGAAATGGAAGCCGGCCTGCCGTGTGCGGGGCTTTGCACAGTGTGCTCATTGTGTAATTAAAAGAAATTCCTGATGCTGATGGGCCTGGGCCGTCCTGCTAGCACAGTCACCAAAAAAACAAAGGCCTTAACTTTGAGTGAGGGCCCCGGTGGTTTCCGGGCTGATTGGATTGTCCCCGTGTGGCTGGGTTTACAGAGTGGGGCCCTGTCCTTCTCCCCAGTTCTGGACTCACTCTGTTCTGAAGGGGCTCCAGACGGCCTTCCCGAGAAACATCCCCAAGGAGCTCACCTGCACCGGCGTTTCAACTGACCCAAATCAGATCTTTTGGAAAGAAATTCTATTCCATACCTCACTCCAGAGACTCAGGACACTGATAATGTTTTTCTTCCTCCTCTCAGGAGATCAATTTAGAGAAGAAAATTCAAGTGTCTTTCTGCTAAAAAGGAAGTGTACTGCTCGATATCTGTCTTAATGTTGCTGTTACTGGGAGAGAGGATGTCTGCCTTTCTTTCTTTCTTTTTTTTTTTTTGCCTCTTTCTTCATTAATATATTCTGTAGGAATGTGAGTACATTTCTTATTTGTGGAACAGTTTTTGCTTTTATCTCACAATTCTATTTAAAATGTAAATGGAGTTGAAATACATCATTTGTGTGAAAAATGAGATGGGCCATTTGGAAAATGTAATTTTAAAATATGGAACCAACACTAGCATACGATCAAAGTAATGAGTTAATTTTAATTTCTTTTTCTTGCTTGCAGATGTCCTTGAAGGTTATAATGGGACGATTTTTGCATACGGACAGACCTCATCAGGAAAAACACACACCATGGAGGTAAGATTGCAGCGTGCCGTGAGGCATTCTCTTGGGTCGCTCAGCAGCACTGTGTGACCAGCCACATTCAGGCGCATGCAGCCCTTGACTGCGCGTGAGAGAGGTGGTTAAGGGACTGGTCATGTTTGACCAACTTATTTTGTATTTGTGGAGTTTCAAAATAATGGTAATAAAATCTCAGTGGTTCAGAATTTTTAAAAAATCCTTTGTTGGTAGCTCTCTCAAAATGGTAATAGTACATTCTATTAAAAAAGACTCATCAGTAAGCTAAACGGTGGTGTGAGTATCCTTATGGACTGCGACTCTAATCTCAACTGAGAAAGTCTGTTGTGAGAATCATTTATGCTAAGGAAGGCCACTCTGGGGAGGTGAGTTTCCTCAGAGGAAATTAAAAAACTGTAGGACAGAGATGCAAAGAAGTTGGCTTGTGGACCAAATTCAGCCCAAAGACATATTTTTGTTTGGTCTGCACCATGTGTTTTAAAAATTTTTTAATTTATTATTATTATATGTATTTTTTAATTGCAGGCAGTACTTAAAATTTCACACAATTCTGAGTTTCCAAATTTGGTTGAGAATTCTGAAGATCCTACAACTGGGCAAAATTTCACCATAATATAAAGTGTAGGCTTCACTAGCGCAGAGATCGTCATTGTCTTGTTCACCTGTTCATTCACATTTCTGAAGGAAAATCCCACTTTCTTTTCTGACCCCAGTTCACATTCCAGTAACCTCAGATCAATAAAATGTATATTGAGAAAATTTTTATTTCTAGTGCATGGAACAGCGGCTGTCATCCAGGAGGGGTTTGATAAAATATTTGTTAGATTGATAGCCTCAGGATGACCGTGGCCAACCCTTGTGTGTGGGCTGGGCCGTCCAGTCCATCCCAGCCCCCTGCATGCACACTGTGAGCATGGACTGACGCGAAGCATCCTCTGTCATTAACGTACACACCTGACCTCTGTGGGCGTGTGAAGGTGTGAGCCCAGCTCAAAGTCTGTGGCTCTGGAGCCCTGTGGCTTCAGGCTGTCTTCCAGACAAGGCACATCTGCAGATAAAATTGGCCCCCTTTACCTCTTCTTTCCCTGCTTTTGTCCTCCTGTAAGCCCTTCAGGGCCGGATATTCTTCTAAAGGCTGGGCCCCCCTGACAGGTGAGAAGAGTGGTTATAGTGGTTACAAGACACCGCGCAGAGCAAGTTTGGGGAATTCAGCTTACAAGCAGCAGGGTAAGATGAATCCTTGATCCTTCAAGCTTAGGATTTTCATTTACGGTACCCTCCTGGGAATGTTACTGAGACACGTCTGCTGCAGAATCGGTTTAGCTTTATGAATCATTCCTATTGAAGAGGAGATTTCAAAGGCACGAGGCTAAAACTCTTGGGGCTCTGATGTTCTGCTCACACCGATTTCAAGTGTGTGTGTGACTCTGGGGGATCTCATTTCTGTTGTGTTGACTCACTTTCCCATTTTGCAGGGGATAGTGGCTCCGAGATCACACATATTAAAGGAAGCACAAGGTTTATTTGCCACTGCTTCTGGACGGAGCAGGACTGTTCCCTGATACCTGAGCCTTGGCCACGCTCTTCTCTGCATCTCCCATTCTCATGCAGTACACCTTGGAGATGCAGGCGCGGCCCTTTGCCTTCCTCTCTTACTGGGCCCCAGACCCTTAACCTTCCAGGCACTAGCAAAGTTGCAGTTCTGTATTTCCTAAGTACTAGCAACTCCAGTAGCCATGACAGAAGCTCCTTCATAGGCCATAAGGCGTAAGAGAGAGAGGGGACATCTCATGAGGGTGTCCATCAGTCTCTAGGTTTTTGGAACATTATCAAACAATATACAAAATAACAACAAAAAATGCAGTATTTAGAATCCTCCAAATCGTAAGGACTGTTTACAAGAGTGACCTTTTTAGCTTCGGGATTAATTTGTCTTTGGGAAATACAACGTATTTGCTCAATGTCAGAAATTTAAATTCTAAACCATCAAAGGAGAGACCTGTCCCCAGAGTAAAATCTTAGTTTGTGTTGTGTGTTGGGGGGGGGGCGCGAATCAGTGGGTGTAAGGAGATGGCAAAGACGTATGCCAGCTTTTTAAAATGAAAATCGGAAATGTTTTGTTACACGAGGGTGTCCGGAGCCCTGGGCGTCTGACAGCATGAGCCTTACAAGGCCTGCAGTGCCGCTCAGCTGGAGGGGTTCGGGGGGACTTAAAGGGAACTGGCTTCTAATGCAGGTTACTCCCACAGTTGCCTAAATTCTGTAGCTTTTTCATCCACGTCAGTTTTAAAAGGTTGATTGCAAGGGGTGCTTTTCTTTATCGTGACTTCTGAAGATCATGAGCTTATGCCCATAGGAGGAAGGGACGGGGCGGAGGGGAGCCCTTTCCTAGCCCCCCTCCCCAACGCACACACTTAGTCTGGTTCTTTCTGTCCAGTGGGTATAGATTGGAGAGAAGGTAGGAGATATTTTAGCAGAAAACAGGAAAGGAGGAGCCCCGAGCTGAAGTCGTAGAGACTGTGGGAGACTGAGAAATCCAGGACCCTGGAATGCAATTAAATTAAAAAAAAAAAAAAAATCTGAAAGGATTTTATGTATTCGGAATTGTACATTGTGATCTTTCCAAGGCTTTTTTGGAAGGGGATGTTAACTCCCTGAATGGATAGAGCTGTCACATTTTAAAGCTGTTTTTCATTTTAATCCCCTCATTTTTGGTCTGACATCCAGTGGTGATTCCATTACCTTCTATTGAGGAGAACAAACAGATAAGCCTACGTGAAATTGGAAAGATTAGCTTCTGAAGATGGAGCATTTAAGGCGGATTTTCAGTAAAAATATGAAACACTTGACAGTGTTGATGCCAAGGTTGGTAGGACACCGTCGTGCACTGGGCCCAGGACGTCTGCGGCCAAGTGTTCCCAGGGCTGGGTTGAAGGACGGCTGCTGGGGGGTGCTGACTATATGGGGAAGAGAGGGCTGGACCTTTGTTCGGCCTGTGGTGCTGGGAAGGGCTCCTCTGGGCCCCGTGCCTGGCTTTGTGGCCCTCTTTGGCACAGATTTAGATGGATGGAGACACGCTGTTTTTCCTTCTGCCCAAAGGGACACCTGGAGCCCATGGAATGGTGCGGGCCACCCCACTGCTGAGCCGAGCCTGCCGAGGGATTTTTAATGAGCCTGTCCGAGGGCATTGGTGCTCGTGTGAGCTGACAGGCTGCCTGCTTTCCCATCTTAAGTGTTTCAGGAAACTGTCCTGCTTGGGAGGTTGAGGAGGCACCTGGGGCTGGAACAAAGGGAGTCTTGTTCTGTGGTTGATGGCCTGTGTCTGGTTTCTTCTTTCACACGTGCCCCGAGAAGGCCACATTCAGAAGTGGGAGAAGTTTTTGAAGAGGATTATGTAGGATACAAGTATAAAAATGTTCTTTTTCTTTCTGAGAGTTAAAAAAAGGTGATGAAGTGGGACATTACTTTGCTACTGAAGTCCATCCTGATCCTTCAGCCAACTGAACTTGTCCTGACTCTCTAGAAGGGCATTATTCTTCCTCAGTTCCTATACCTTTGCTACATTACTGTCCTCTCAGCTTCCCTGCTGCATCCCCTTTGCCCATCCTCATCTTCCTCCTCTCTCAAGATTTGGTGTCCCTCAAGGAAGCCATCCCATATCACCCCAGCTGGAAAGCACTCTTCTGTTCTCTGAATTTTTACAGCTCTCTGCTTTTTTACCACCTTTTATTGCCTGAGGTGACTACTGCGTACGTGTAGATGTGTATTTTATTTGCAAAAACGAGTGAAGACCTTAATGGAACACCTATCTCATACACACACACCACACACATCAACACCCCCTCAACACCACTCACACCCACATACTACATACATCACACACATCCACACCATGTACCATGTATACCCCCCCACATGTGCACGCTCACACACACACACACACACACACACACACACACACACACACACATTGTCTTGGCAGGCTCAGTTTACTGAACATAAAGGCTCAGTTCTCACCACTCTTGGGCTTATGAGCCAGGTCAAGCATCCCAGCCCCGAAACCTGTGGTAGATTTGAGTATTACTTCTATGACCATAGGAATGGGAGGTATCGTTGTGCCTTCTCCAAATAAACATGTGCTTCACTCTCATGTGATTTTTGGGTGTGGGCTTCAAGGAAACGACACAGGGAGTGTCCCAGACTCATCTCTGCCTTGGTTCTTATCCTGACAAAGGCAAACAAAGGGATGTCAATATTTGTATAAGCTAGGAATCGATTGGAAGATAAATCTTTTGGAAGGGAAAGAATCTAGGGAAACAGATTTGAGTCATTTATAAATGATTTTTGGATTATCTCTCATCCTTCTTTGTCTGTGGACCACTGAGTAGAAGCTAAAGGATTATGATGGATTATTGAAGGGTTCTGGGGGGAGCGTGGGGGGCACTCCTCAGACTCTGAGGTGGATTGGCCCAGTGGCATCACAGCATTTGACTGGACAGAGATCTGTGTTTTCACTGGTCATGTCATTTCTGTCAGCAATTTGCCCAGTCCTGAGCCTGTGGGGCCCAATATTTGATGTTTATGATGGCCTATGAGAAGTAAGCTTACCAACATTTGAGAGATTCTGAGTCTCAGTCATTTAGGGCTGTTTTCCTATATATAGTCATGGCCTGGGATAGAAATGTATTTTCAGACTCTTCAGGTCAAATAAACCATTACGACTGCTTAATGAGAACCTGATAGGAGCTCAATAATATAATGCTAACATTTATTGTTCCTAAGCACCTTATTTATACTGCTTAATTTAACTTCTACAATAATTCTATGCAGGAGACACTGTACTAAGTGTTGTAAGCAGTGGGGAGAAATATATATGCACTGGCCATCTTGCCCTCGGGGACTGTTCGGTCAAAAAGCCATATAAACACATCACATGATTTAGGATTCTTAGCACATGAGGGCATTCCAGGGGAATACCCATTTTCCCAGGTAAAAGAGCTTTGCTAGAGGCCAGATGTATCTAAATTCAGCTTTTCCCTTGCCTTCAGTAGAATGGAAGGTTAGGGATCAGGTGTGCAAAGGAGGATTCATAACGTAAAGTGCTTTGTGGCCTGGAGTTAGTGCCCGAGTCCGCGTGACTTCTTGCTTTCGGTAACTCAAATGTTGGCTTGAAAGTCAGCCTGTCAGAGAGGCACTATGTGGTGAACCCACCCCCAAAGAATACAGAAGATCTGATTGAGGAAAACAAAGCAGATCTTCCAGGTGTCGGGCAGATTTAGAACAAGGATATGAGTCACAGGGTTGGTAAAGGTTGCTGAGTGAAGAGTAAATGTGTTTTGTACTTTTCCAGTTCCATTTTTCCTAGAGTTTTGTAACTTTCTGAAGGTCTCAAAAACGCTGGGAATTCTGTTGCCAATCATTACTTTAGACCTGCAGACTTTGTGTTTGTGCACTGATGGCGTAGTTTAACATGGAACAGGACAGAACTTGGAGCATGGTTGTAACGAAGGCTCTCTGGGAGTCCTTGCTGAAGCTGCTGTTTAAATACTTCTAGAACTCTTGTTTAGGAATTGCTTTCAGATACTATGGCATATCTTTTTGAAAGTCTTTAGAAGCAGCAAATCTGGATCTTTAAAAATGTATGTAGTAAAATAGTTCAAATCACAGAAAAATTCATCTATCCCTTCACCCCTTAGATAAAATATCTCTCAAACCTCCTTAGGGTTGGAGGAGGTTGCTGGCTGCATGCGGAAGGGAGGGCTGGAGCTCTCTGGTAGAAAAAAAGGGGGATAAAAGAAAAAGAGAATATCTTACAAGTGAATTTAAGTATTAGAAATAGCAAAAAATTAAAAAAGAAACACCTAAAATTTTTTTGTAACATTTCAGGCTGGGAATTATAGATTTTTAAGAAATTGATAAAATGGCTTTTCTTGATTGGTTTGTGAAGTGATACTGAAGGTATTACTAGGATAAGATTATTAAAATTTTTGAGCAATGATGACATTAATGAAACTATCAGCTCTCAAGCTGGTTTTATTAAAGCAGATTAATTTGGGCTTACACATTCTGATCAGTTTGTAAAAATTTCAAAACAAATACCCATTTAGTGTGTGATAGTCACCATATAATCCCAGTCCTCCTGTCTTCCTTCCCTCCTCCTTTTTTTTTTTTTTAAAGATTTTATTTATTTATTTGAGAGAGGGAATGAGATAGAATGAGAGGGGGGAGGGTCAGAGGGAGAAGCAGACTCCCCGCTGAGCAGGGAGCCTGATGCGGGACTCGATCCCAGGACTCCAGGATCATGACCTGAGCCGAAGGCAGTTGCTTAACCAACTGAGCCACCCAGGCGCCCATCCCTCCTCCTTTCTACCCACACTCTCACCCACATACACCGATTTGCTGCCCTGAGTGGCAGCAGAAGCAAGTATTTCCAAGCCCCAGAGCCTGACAGAACAAGCTCTCTCCTGCTGGGTAAAAAGCAACACATTGAGTTATTTCCATGAACTTTTGGGCTGTTGGCACATCAGGTGGACCTCCAAGGATCTGACAGTGTGTGTGTGTGGGGGGGGTGCTCCCTCTTCCACAGAGTTCTGTTATGAAAACCAGCGTGGTTCCTTCTCTCTTCCACATGTTTCCTGGCACTCTTTAGCTGCCTGTGCTTGTGTTTTTCCCTCACTAGGGGAAGCTACATGACCCTCAACTCATGGGGATCATCCCAAGGATTGCACATGACATCTTTGACCACATCTATTCCATGGATGAAAACCTGGAGTTTCACATCAAGGTAAGTGCTATTGATTAAGTCTAAAGAGAAAAAACTGGGCCCCAAATCATGTTTTAGTTTTCCTCTTTTTATGTATACATAAAAGATTATTTTGATCTATTTTAAATGAAATGCTGTGGTAAGCAAAGCAGGCGAATACTAAGGAAATATTGAGATAAAATAAAAGCCTTCTTTAGGATGGAATCATCTTGGTGGTTATCTGAATTCTACCCTTTACCCAGTGGATTTCTATAGATATGACTGGAATGTGTCCATGATTGGGTTAGGACAGCATTTCCCAAAGTGTGTTCCATGGAACACAGTCCCTCATATTATTAATAGGTGGGCTATCAGGGAAAAGGCTTATGAGGCCAGATAAGCTGGGAAAATGTTCAGTTGAACAGTGTTAAATTCATCACAGGTTTAATATGCTATTATGTAATCCAGTTCTACAAAGGGGACATGTAGTAGATTACATTTTCCAGCTTATTTGACTGTATACATATTTTTCCCCTTTTGAGGTATGATGGACTGGTATTTTGAGGGGCACACTGTGACAAGTGTTGGGGAAGGGTGTTATCCTTCCTGGTTTTTGTTTTTAAACCAGAACCTCTGTTCCAACTTAAATTTGAATTGAAAGAGAGATTTTTACTCTCTTAACTATAGCTGTTAATTTATAACATTGGATATTAGGGATACATTCATTGGAACTCCTTTGTTTTCAAGTAACTGAAAGCCACTTGTTTAAGCAAATAGAGGAAGTTGTTACAAGATATAAAATTTGTTAGTAGACATGGGGCTAAGGGGTTGTGGAAAAGCAAGAAATCCAGACCCTGCTCTTCCTTTAAACATTTTTTTAAATTAAAAAAAAATTGAGATATAATTCATATAATTCACGTACCATAAAATTCATTTTTTAAAAGTGTACAGTTTGATGGTTTTTATTATATTCCCAAAAGAATACAACCATGATCACTATCTAATTCCAGAACATTTTCATCACACCCAAAAGAAACCCCATCCCGGTTAGAGTCCCTGCATTTCTCTCTGCTTGCTTTATATTTTTGGGGGGGGGAAGTGGGTAGGGGGAGAAGGCACCATGGCAGCTCCCGTTCCATATCCCTTATTCCCAGTTCCTAATTCCCCAGGGAAGGGGCTCATTGGCCTAGCCTACAGTTGGGTTGCCCCCAACTCTGACAAGCTGTATCCAGGATGCACATGGCTGGCTGGGTCCCCACCACAGCAACTGGGAACGGTGTGGACAGGGGATGGGGAAGAGACAGGGTCAGTTCTAAGAAGACTTGGAGCAGAGCGGATGAGCCAAGAGGCTGACCATCCCTTTTGAGGCGGGGACCTTAGTGCACTAGGCGCATCGTTTTAGAGATGAAGAAACTGAAGTTTCAAGACATAGCGCTGGATGGCCAAAGTCACACATCAGGTTATTGGCAGAGCTGAGATTAGACTCTTGATCTGACCAACCCTACATGCAGCACCTTTCCCATTATCTTAAACTTCCGCCCTTGCTTACTTCTGCTATGTACCTTTCCTAAATTATATCAAAACAAGGCAACAACTGCCCCATCATAAATTAGATCCAGGAAGTCTTTTTACTTTACAAATCTTTTTCCTCCCTTTGTTGGCTAACACAGGTTTCTCCTTGCCAGGGTTCTTTGTATCTAAGGATACAGAAGCCTGTGGCTTTGATGGGATCAAGATTTAGGAGCTTAGTACATCTTTAAGGCTGTTTGCATTTAAATACCTTAAACTACTGTAGGGTTCTTATGGGATAATCCTGGAGTAAGATGTTAAACCAATTATTGCCCTCAAAATAGGGTCTTGTAGTAGAATCTTATTAAGGTTAAAACAGCCCCAGCATGGGGTGGGAGGAGGGGGGTGGCGGGAAGAGAAGAACAGCACCCAAGTCTCCAGGGCTGAATTTACAGTCTTCCTTTTCTGCATTTGTAGTTATGCTCACTTATTTCATATATCATAATTGCAAGTGGACAGGCCAGCTATTGACTGCTCCGTATTTTGAACTGAGTAGTGACAGGCTTAATCAAGAAAAAGAGGCTTGATTAAAGCAGTATTGAAAATCTGTTCCTTAAAGTGAGCCCCATAGAGGTTTTAAATGTTATTTCTGAACATGCTATTTCTTAATGCAAAGCAACACGTATTTAATTTTCTTCCACCTGGTCTCACGAAGTATTTGAAATGACAAAAAAACAAATCGTCCCCCCATCCCCCAAAAGCAGCCAGTATCTTCTGTGGTAAAAATAAATTAATAAATCAGAGGGTTTTTTTTTTCTTCTCATATTAAATGTGAACAGGATTTTAATTGCCATATTTGCTAATACGTAATTTATGACTGCTTTTTAGTGTAATTAATTTCTCTGCAATCTCTGGAAATAAGGACACGTGTACATCTCAAAGATAACAGAAGTCTTAATGAAAGCTAGACAATTTTGAGATGCACAGAATGGGTTGGAACCAGGGTTGAGTTGGCTACAGGGAGGCTGAGTTAGAGATGTCCAAGATTAGAGGTCAAATAGACCCTAGGATTCCAGCCACAGGGAGAAGTTTCAGGAGCAGTGAGTCTTTCCAAGGTCAGCTAGGTGTGTCTATGACGCACAAGGCTTGGTGACTGGGGAGTTTGACAGATAATCTGGCAAGCTCAGGTTGTTAGGCAGACGGGCAACTTGGAGGGGATGCCCAGCTACACATTCCAGGGTTCGAAGCCAAGACCCCAGATCTCAGAGAAACTGGGAAGTCAGGAGGCTCCAGGACAAGGTAATGAACGGGACTGAGGGGTGAGGACTAGTGCTGGGTTGGGAAGGCTTCACTGCCCCCAACCAGAGGTCCAAGAGCGAGGATGCAGGGCTGAGGTTTCACCTATAGAGTTATACCCCAGCTTTACAACTGTTCTTTCAACTTTTTTTCTTTCTTAACAACTTGTTTGTTGATTCCTTTGTTTAGGTTTCAAAAAAAAAAAAAACCCCATGAACATGAGAGAAAGAAAGTTGATCTGGGAGGTGGAAGGCATGTGTAGACAGAGTGCAGAATCCTAGAGAAATTTTTGACATCATTAAGTCCAATAGTTTCATTTGACAGATGGGAAAACCGAGGCCTATAGTTTTGGTTACATGTGAATTAAACCTCCGTGGTCACATGTCTAGTTAAAGTTGTTCTCAGGTGTCAGCTGGTATAAGAACCACCTAGGGAGTTTAGAAGCCAGTTCCTTAGTTCTTGGAGATTGTGATTCAGGAGGTCTGCAGCTGGGTTCACGACTCTGCAGTTTCTACAAAGGTCTGAGTGATGCTGATGCGGGCGGGGCTGGGGCTGGGCTCTGAGGATAATTGATTAGAAGGCTTCCTTTCCCCCTCACAGTCTAGTCTGTCTCTCATTAAATCCCATTTTGTTCCAACCTTTCCTGGCCTCCCCAAAGCTGGCCACCATCAGCAGCTCTCTCCCCGTTACCCCGGAGCTCTTGTAGCTCCAAGCAAACTGCCCTTATCCCCGTCCCCACTTCCTTCATGTGAATGTTTGGACCTGGTCTGGTGAGGGGGTCAACATCATGCACGAGGAGATGCCGACTGATGTCGACAATTACTCGCCAAGACCGTTTTCTGTTCCAGCCTTGGTCCTACCTAGAAGTTTGCTTGGTGCTCATCGAGGGTGAAGGGTAGAGTCCACCCGTAAGTGGCCGTCTAGTGCACAATGTAAGGAGCACCTGAATCGAGACCACAGGGGCTGTACGGCGTGGGGGGTGGCCCAGCCCAGGCAGGGGTCCGCAGAGCAGGCTGACGTGGCAGGAAGCCGGAGAGTGCAGGAGAGTCGGCTGGGGCTCTGTGCTGCAGGCCTCCGAATCCAGCTTTCTGCCCCCTCTTCTTGCTCTTCTTAGCTGTGCATGACAAAGGCTTTTATGAGTTCTAGTAATGATATTTTTTCAAATACAGCATGGCATTTCTGTTTCAAACTCAATTTGTTTTTAACTAGGTTTCCTATTTTGAGATCTACTTGGACAAAATCAGGGACTTACTCGATGGTGAGTAACCTGAATGCTTGTCCTCTATTTGTTCTTTAACTAAGGTCTAGGGAGGCTGAAGTGATTCACAGCTCTTCTGCTTCAGGAATTAATGAAAGTTTATAGAGATGTTTTATTGCCTTTACACTATCTGCTTATTCTTAGCCAAGGCTTAAACTTGCATATGGCAAAGAGATTAGATTTGCCTATCTTCGGTAACAATTTCTCTTTTTCCTCCAATACAGAATCTTTAACTTTTCTTTTCTCCTCTGCATGTTGTCATTATTTGCAGTATCCAAGACGAACTTGGCTGTTCATGAAGATAAAAACAGAGTCCCGTACGTAAAGGTATGAGGAAGACTTGATGATGCAATTGACTTCTCTCCTGTCACTGTCATCATCATAGTTACCAAATATGCCCAGAATATTCCCTATAGAGTGTATGTAGGTGTTTCATCATGTTCCTTATATTTAATATCCATCTGGTTAAAAAACAGACATTTGATCTCTTCAGTCGTATCCCTGTGGGAATGTATCACAGATGTCTAATCACATGAGGTAAGAAGTGGAGAAGTGAACAAGTATTTATTAGTCACATGTAGAGAGGCTTTGCTAGTGGAGATAATTGTGTGTACTTCGCAGTGAGAGCAAGCCTATCATAGCATTATGCCTAGAACTTCAAAGTGTCTAATTAAAGTTGGTGGCTAGCATGAAAGGCAAAGCAAAATTTCATCCATTTCTTTTTCTGTCCCTGGTGTTCTTTATTTTCTGTTTCTACTGCTGTTGAGTATGCACAGGTACTTAAAAATCTAGGAAAAAGCTGGCATTTCTTTTATGGTTTACTTCTAGGTTTCCTGGGGTTTGCTCAGACTTCTCTTTGATGTAGAACTCAAGCCATAAGCCAGGAGGAAGAGCTGTTGGACCAACATGGCAGCCTTTGGAGAAATGGGAGAATGTTTAGCTGTCTTCAAATAGAGTTGCTTTCCAGTTTGTTTGTTTGTTTACGTTTTTATTTATTTATTTGACAGAGAGAGACACAGTGAGAGAGGGAACACAAGCAGGGGAGTGGGAAAGGGAGAAGTAGGTTTCCCACGGAGCAGGGAGCCCATGCGGGGCTTGATCCCAGGACCCTGAGATCATGACCTGAGCCGAAGGCAGACGCTTAATGACTGAGCCACCCAGGCGCCCCAGCTTTCCAGTTTCTAGTGGTTAACCTGATCTGACTCTTTTCCAGGGGTGTACCGAGCGGTTTGTGTCAAGCCCCGAGGAGGTCATGGATGTGATAGACGAAGGCAAAGCAAACCGACACGTGGCTGTCACAAGTAAGCATGGGGTGGTGTTTCCTCCCCTGTCACTTGGGATACGAATGTCTGCCCACCCACCGGGAGGGGTGGGTAATGAGGTCCCAAGGAAATAATGCCGGGGAAGGCAGTTATGAAGCAGTGGCTCGGAAGCAAGCACACAGGAGTGTGCAGGACGAGAGTCTCTCAGCAGGTCGTGGGAAGTATGCCTTCTGCCATTCAGGGAACTCTCGGGAATACTGGATGAGGCTCGCTGGGCCCTGGTAGCCCCCTACGTCTGGACACTGGGGAAAACCAATCAACCAAGGAAAGGGGGTTAAAAGTCAGCTTCTAAATGTATTTCAACCACATTATTGTTCAGGTTAAAAAAAACGCAAGCCAACAAATTTTATATGCCAGTCATATGTGTGGAAAGAAACCCCGGTAGATTTCTACCCTGTTTAGAAAAGGAAAAGAAAAGCAAGGAGGAGCTCAGGAAGTGGAGCTGGGAGCTTTATTGAAAACCTTCCTATGCCATGTTAATAACAAACACATTCAGGCCAGCTTGTTTACCTTGTAGTTCCTTCCTTGGCGTGTGCACACGTCTCCGGGAAGCAGGTCCTATGTTAGAGCAGCAGAGGTTCCGGCCCCCCATCTTTGGGCTGGCTGTCTCATTCTGAGGGTTATGGACAAATCAGAGGGAGTTCGTAGGAGGAGGAGTTGAGAGAACTAGGGATTTCTAGGTTGGAAGAAAGAAAAACTCTGAGGATAACATAGGGACAGTGTAATATATTTCTTAACATGTTCAAGGTGCTGACATTAAGAAAGTCGGTTTGCTTTATATGAACCGCATGGGTAGGCCACCTAGGATTGCTGAAGCTACCAGGAGGCAGGTTTTGACCGACCACAAGAACTCTCTGCTCCTGATAGCTGCCCCAAGGAAAGCCTGCTACCTGGAGGGGCAGGGTTCCCTGTAAGGTATACAAGAGATGGAAGCATCGGTTGGTTGACTGGTCTAGCCTCTCTAAGTCTCTTCCACCCAAGGCTCTGTGATTCTGTCACCCAGTACCGTAATTCTCTACCTTTTCTCTTCCCTGACATCCTATCAGAGGATATTCACACATGCGGCAGATTTCATAGGTGAGCCTAGACGTGTATACAGCGTAGGTTAAATTCCACGTCTTTCTCTTCTGCTTTTACATACACTTGAAAGAACGTAAGACTGATATTCTTATAGTAATAGCATCTCTCATTTATAAAGAAGTTATTTATTTGATTTTTTAAGCTATTGTTAGTCGTGAATTATTCACGGCATACTTGACAATCCATCTTGGCCCCTTGGTTCAGAACTGTAGGTGCAGAACATTAATTATTTTTCTTATCATTCTGGTAAGGTGGCTTTTAAAATTACACATTAACATAGAACTTAGCATTTTAACCATTTTTAAGGGTACAATTCAGTGGCATTAAGTCCATTCATAATGTTGTGCGACCATCACCACTGTCTATTTCCAGAATTTAATCACCCCAAAGTTAAACCCCAGCCCATTGAACAATACCTCCCCATACTTCCCTGGTAACCGCTATACTACTTTGTGTTCCAATGAATTGGACAGCTCTATGTACCTCATAGAAGTGGAGGGATACAAGTCCTCTTGTGACTGGCTTGTTTTCACACAGCATAATGTCTTCATGTTGTAGCATATGTCAGAATTTCCTTTCTTTATAAAAATGCTGAATAGTATTCTGTTGTAGGTATATATTACATTGTTTGTTCATTCATTCACAGATAGACATGTGGATACTTGTGTTGCTCCCACCTTCTGGCTATTGTGACTAATGCTGCTATGAACATGGATGTATACATATCTGTTGTTCTGTTTTCCCTTCTTTTGGGTATATATACAGAAGTGGAATTGCTGGATCATATGTCAACTCTACTTTTAATTTTTTTAGGAACTGCCACATTGTTTTTCATTGTTGTTGCACACCATTTTACATTCCCACCAACAAGAGTGTGTGAGAGTTTCAATTTCTCCACATCCTTGCCAATGCTTCTTAGTTTCTATTTTTGTTTTTAACAGCCATACTAATGGGTGTGAAGTGTTATGTCATTGTGGTTTTGATTTGCATTTCACTAATGACTAGTGATGTTTGGCATTTTTTCATGTGCTTATTGGCCATTTGTAGGTTGTCTGAAGAAATGTCTGTTCAGGTCCTTTGCTCATTTTATAATTGGGTTTTTTTTTTTCTTGTTGATTTATAGGAGTTCTTTGTATATTCTGGATCTCAATTCCTTATCAGATATACGATTTGTGAATATTTTCTCTCATTCTGTGGGTTGCCTTTTCATTCTGTTGGTGCTGTCCTTTCATGCATAAAAGTTTTTAATTTTGATAAAGTCCAATATATGTTTTTTACTGTTGTTGCTTGTGGTTTTGGTATTATTTCCAAGAAATCATTGCCAAATCCAATGTTATGACGTTTTTCCCCTATGTTTTCTTCTAGGTTTTATTGTTTTAGCTTTTACATTTAGGTTTTTGATTGTTTTTGAGTTAGTATATGGCTTAGGTAAGAGTCCAACTTCATTGTTTTTGCATGTGGATATACAGTTTTCAATTTGGTAAAGAGACTGTTGTTTTCCCATCAAATGGTCTTGACACTCTTGTTGAAAATTATTTTACCATTTTATGTGAGGGTTTATTTCTGGGCTCTCATTTGTCCTTCTCTATGTTTGCCATTATGCCAATGCCACAGTGTCTCATTATTGTGGCTTTGTAGTAAGTTTTGAAATCAGTAAGTGTGAGACCTCCAATGTTGTTCGTTTTCAAGATTGTTTTGGCTATTTGGGGTTCCTTGAGATTCCATATGAATTTTAGGATGGACTTTTCTATTTCTGCAAAAAAACATGACTAGGATCTTGATACTGATTGCATTAAATATCTAGATCGCTTTTGGTAGTATTGCCATTTTCACGATGTGAAGTCTTCTGATCCATAGACAAGGAACGTCTTTCAATTTATAGGTGTCTTCTTACATTTTGTAGTTTTTATTCTTTTAAAAATTTTTAGGAGATTTTTTTTTTTTTAAGTAATCTCTACACCCAACATGGGGCTTGAACTTATAACCCTGAGATCAAGAGTCACATATTCTACTGACTGAGCCAGCTAGGCGCCCCTCATTTTGTAGTTTTTAATGTACATGTCTTTTACTTCCTTGGTTAAGTCTATTCCTAAGTATCTTATCCTTTTTGTTGATATTTTATTTTATTTTATTTTATTTATTTTAGAGAGAGAGAGGGAGAGAGTGTGTGAGTCGGGGTGGGGGCAGAGAGAGAATGCCAAGCAGGCTCCATGCCCAGTATGGAGACCGACGCCAGGCTCGATCTTATGACCCTGAGATCATGGCCTGAGCCAAAATCAAGAGTCGGATGTTTAACAGACTGAGCCACCCAGGTGTATCTCTTTTTGTCGATATTTTAAATGGAATTATTTTCGTTTCAGATTGTTTATTGTTAGTATATAGAAATGCAACTGATTTTTATGTTGCTTTTTTATCCTGCAACTTTGCTGAATTCATTTATTAATTCCAACATAATTTTTGTGGAATCTTTAACTTTTTCCCCCATATATTCTGGAAAGATTTTGGGGGGGTGCCACCAGAGGAAGCAGCTTTTATTCACAAGTTATCTCCAGAAACCAAAAAGATTATGCACCTACTTTCAGCACCTCCTATCCTTCCTGGAATTCTCGTTGCTCCACCTGGGGAAGGGAAGAGATATAAATTGCCTTTTGGTTTTCCAAAGCCCCAGTCTTTCCCCTCCCTCTGTAGTCTTAGAAATTCAGTAGCAATACTGTTGTTTATTTTTTCAGCAGTGCCTGAAGCAGCTACTTAGTAACAGTTATGGGTGAAGAGGTATGAGGGGAAGCAGTTGGATGAGTAAGAGTGATGCACAGAAAACACGAACATAGCCTATCAAAGGTCCTTCTGTCTTGCCTCAGTGGCTTCATCCTTCATTGGTTGCATTTCTCTTTACACCGGATCACACACCTTTCTGAATCAGATTGGGATTTCCATTACCAGCCATGGAACCAGCCCCAGAGCCATGAGATGAGCTAGTCCAAACTTGGGCACATTCCTGGCCCACAAAGGCTTAAAGTGCTCGGTCAGGCATATTTTGCCACCCCTTATACATCTTTGCTGTTTTTCCATTGAGTTCAGGGGCTGTAATTTCTGGAGCCATAGTAGGATATGTGATAGGAATGTCAAACTTCATGTCAGACTCATAGTTGAGGAGGTCATGGATGCACCAGCATTTTCCAAAACACTGAGTCCCTTCCTTGTTGGACTCCAGTTGGAATCAATCATTGTCTGCATTCTTGCTGTTTTCCACATACCAGATAAGAGACTGATATTCCTCTTTGAGTCCTGCACCCCGACTCATGATCTTGAGGTCTAGCATTAGTCTTCAGCCATCTTGGACAAGGGTGCCTGGAAAATTGGTTTTAAGAAATGATTGCTAGTGGGGGTTGAAGAAGACTATCACTAGGATCTCTGCTTGCCTAGTTAACAGAGACCAGGGTCCAAAAAGATTTCTATTTCTATTTTTTTTTAAAGATTTTATTTATTTATTTGACAGAGAAAGAGATAACGAGAGCAGGAACACAAGCAGGGGGAGTGGGAGAGGGAGAAGCAGGCTTCCCGCTGAGTAGGGAGCCCGATGTGGGGCTTGATCCCAGGACCCTGGGATCATGACCTGAGCCGAAGGCAGACGCTTAACAACTGAGCCACCCAGGTGCCCCCAAAAAGATTTCTATTTCTAGTACTCGGTACTAATGAAGCATATTTAATCTTTGAGACCTTCAACATGCCTAGTATGGGTTATAGAACTCTATTTAAGGAAAAAAAGAAGTCTTAAATCTTAAGGTCATAATCCTTCCTTAAGAAAGCTTGTGATATTATGGATAAGGCAAAGCTTACACACATGACGAAGACGGAATACACTGGGTCCTAACCGTGATGACCAAGGCTGAGGCACTAAAGGTGAGGGGGGAGGCAGCTGTGAGCTCTTTGTTCTTTTTTTTTTTTAAAGATTGTATTTATTAGAGGGAGAGAGCACAAGTGAGAGAGCACAAGCAAGGGGGTGGCAGAGGGAGAAGGAGAAGCAGACTCCCCTTGGAGCAGGGGGCCTGACACGGGGCTGGATCCCAGGATCCTGAGATCATGACCTGAGCCGAAGGCCGACACTTAACCTACTGAGCCACCCAGGCGCTCCAGCTGTGAGCTCTGTGAGGCCAAGGGTCCATGGGGGCTTCAGGCAAAGCTAGAGAATCTGTTCTCTTGAACCATCCACTAGGATTCTTAATTTCTTTGCCATGTGAAGATACTTTAAATCTCTCATTGTCTTTTTAAAAGAAACCGTGGTCTCAGATACTTTTTAAAATTGGCTGGACTTTAAAAAATGGAGCTATTAAGCATGATTTGTTGTGCTTTTTAGATGAGAGGCTTGCTACCTAAACTTCTTATTCTTTGCAGAGCAGTAAACTATTTTCCTTTTCAGACATGAATGAACACAGCTCTAGAAGTCACAGTATCTTCCTGATTAATATTAAACAAGAGAATGTAGAGACTGAAAAAAAGCTCAGTGGGAAGCTTTATCTAGTTGATTTGGCTGGGAGCGAAAAGGTAATTGGTTCCTTATTTGTATTATCTATAATTTTCCCTATTATTTGCTTCAGTGTGCAATGGTATAATTTTTATACCCTTTCTATTCCCTGGTTTTAAAGAGCTTTTAAAGTTTCTGGTATTGTGCCAAAATGCTATTAAATTTCACCTTCGTTTCCCTGCTCTCTTTTCTGGTCCTGAAGTCCCCTATTCACATCACAGGAGGTGCTTTGAATGCCAACTTGGATTTATGCTTAATGGGCCCCAATGATGACATTAGGCAAGTGCTGGTGTGCGCTTAGCCTGGCAGAGGTAGTTGTACACGTGGGGGAGGGACATGACCTTCTGTGGAAAGGGAAGATCCCCGTGTTGCACCAGATTCAAATAGGCCAGAAACGGACTTTGCCACTGGGCCGTGGCAGTCCTGCCCCTGCACGTTTGTTTGCTGATAGAAGATCTGGAACCTGGGGCTGTCCCTGCATTCCCTGCTTCTCTCTGCAGTGGGTGTGGTCTGACAGGGCCTCACGTGGGCAGCCTCCCACTTCCTTCAGGCCACACACCAGGCGGGTAGCCAGGGGTTTGGCCCAAAGCCCTGTCCCTTCTCTCTGGTTTTGTCAGGGCTCTCTTTTGGCATCTGTCCCATGCTCTCCTAGGCACTGGCTGAGGTCATACTCTAGACCAAACAGGCTCCCCAGAACCTTCTACCTGCCCCCTCCTAGCCTCACCTCCATAGCACACTGCCTGAGCTTCCTGCTGCCACACCCTGCCTGGGGGCACTGCTCCCCTCGGGCGACCTCACAGAGCAAGTCCCTGTGCACAATACCATGTGGCCTCCGTCGTCGCTGACAGTGCTGACTGTCCCCAGGGGCCAGCCCTGAGGCTCGGCCAGTCTCCTGAGCTGTGCAATTGATCCCCACTTACTGCACCACCGCTGAGTTGCTATACGCCACGTTATGGCTACTAACATCCATGTAAGTAATGGCTACTTGAAATGTTCTCCTGTACACATCTGTAAAGGCATGAGCAGAGTCATGTGGCTGTTCCTGGAAAATTATCTGGTTGGGAATCTAAAATTTTACTGGTACAAGCTTGTAACTTTAATGAAACAGACATGCACCAGAATAGGAAGACGGAGCAGCATCGTTTAGTTCTAGACTGAACGTTGGCAACCAGGCTGCGCTTTGCTGCCGCAACAGCTGTGTGGGTCTGGAGAAAGAGCCCAGTGGCCCCTTTGTTCTTCCCGAGTTTGCTCTCTTTCCCTTCCGAGCACGGAGGGAGTATTTGGGGCCTACAGCTGGAAACAGCTCCATGCTGCCGGTTGAGTGTGGAGGCCTGTCCTCTGCACAGTGTCGGTGGTTATTGCTTATGATATTTGTGGGGCATTTTAAAGTTGTGGTCCTGTACCTTGTTTCTTTCACTCCCATCTGTCTTCCTTTGCCCTAGATGTGCCCACATGAATGTGTCAGTCAGTGTGATCTATTAGAACGAACTCTGGGCTTTAATCCCCAACTCCCCAAAATGGTGCTCTTGCCTTGGACTGGCAGTTTGACATCTCTGGAGCTCAGAGTTTCCTTGTCTGTGGAAATGGAAGGCAGTTGTACCTGTCTTGCATATTTCGTGGAGTTCAGATGCTCAGACAGGAAAGCACCTTAAACCACACTGTGTGAATAGGCTGTTACTGGTGACCCGTCAGCTGTATGATTTCTCTGTTCGCAGTGGTGTCTAAAAACACACAATTCTCAGAGAGATAAGTATCTATCGTGTTTGAAAACACTGCCCCCTGCACGTGCATTCGTTTCTATCCCTCGGAGTCTCTCCTTTATCCCTCATGACCGTCAGTCTTGGCGGAGTTTGCGATCAGTTCCCTGTCGTCCCGTCTTCAGAGAGGAGCTGCTCCTCCCGCATCGTTTGCCCAGCCAGCCGGGCCGGGGAGCATGTTGGCTTCCCTTTCTCCCTGGCATCTGTAAACTGCTCTCTACCTAGAGCAGACACTGTCACTAGGAAATTGCCAGGAATAACACAGCAGAGGAGGAACGTACGTGGTTCCCCTGGCCGCAGAGGAGAAGAGACAAGTCCACAATGTAATATACACTTTCTTGACTTTATGATGCCCCCAGGTATCTTTCCTTTTGGACAGTCGTTCCCTTTTTCCTTGCTAGCGGAGTCAGTAAGGCAGGGAGCAGAGAGTCTGGACAAACCCCCCCGCCCAACCACCACCTCTTGTCCTTTGCCTGAAGGTGGAGCTCATAACGTACACTTCCCCGATATGTCCATTCATCGTGGCCAGGACAGTGTTTTCGCGTCACGCTTCTCCCTGGGCTCCCTCCAGCGAGGAGGCCATGGCTCAGGCTGGCAGGGCCCAGCCTTTCGGTAGTGACAGCACTCTTGGAGCCTGGCTTCCCTAGATGGATGTCCCCCAGGGAAGCATCTGCAGCTCCACCCCTGGAGGCATTTCAGCCATTCCCCTAAAACCTAATTGAGAGGAAAATGACAACAAGACAGAACAAATCCCCAGCCTCAGGCACAAGGGAAGGTTTGGTCAACGTGATTCTTACTTACTTTTATTTTTTCTTGCGTTCCAGGAGGATTCACATCTGCCTCCCTCAATCCCCAGCCCTGCGCCCTCCTGTGAATTGGAATTTTCTACTCTGTGCTTTTGCTGTCCTGTGCAGCTCACTGCTTTCTCTTCTCTCTGGTAGGTCAGCAAGACCGGTGCCGAGGGAGCTGTTCTCGATGAAGCTAAAAATATCAATAAATCTTTGTCTGCTCTTGGAAATGTGATCTCTGCCTTGGCAGAAGGGACAGTAAGTGATCCTATCCCCCTCTATTAAATGATATTATGAGAAGTCACTTTTTGGGTCTGTGTCCTCTTTTCGCCACATACCCCAGAGATTAGTTTGTTTTTCTTTGGAAAGGAGCAGAGGGAGTCCTGGCTGTAGACATCCTACTTGCTGGGAGATCTAGTCCATTAAAATGTATGAATGGTGACGCTAATTTCCTATGACCCAGGTCCCAGACTGGGCACTCTAAACGTTGGCCAAATCCAAAGACTGGGCAACAAATTCTTATTTTACACATGTTTCTAAGCCCAGTGTCCCCATCGCTAACTTGCTTGTGTTTTCTCTGTGAATGGACAATGGCTGTAATAGCCAATACTTTTTTTTTTTTCCTAAATAGAAAACACACGTGCCATACCGGGACAGCAAGATGACTCGGATTCTTCAGGACTCTCTGGGTGGGAACTGTAGAACCACCATCGTTATTTGCTGTTCTCCCTCTGTCTTCAATGAGGCTGAGACCAAGTCAACACTGATGTTTGGGCAAAGGTGGGTGTGGTCTCTCGCTGCCATGCTCTGAGTGAGTTGGGGACGGGCTAGTGTCAGCGAGGACATAGAAGGAGGGGCAAGCAGTCCGTTACGAAATTGCAGCTAGCAGGTGTTGCCTGTAAACTTGAGGCATCGTTGACCGAGGCCAAAAGAATAATTATGTTTTAAAAGAATCCACAGATACATGCCAATCAGAGGTATGATATTTTTTAAAAAATGCTGAAACTTATTATAGATGTGACTCCTGGTAATTCAGTGGAGTGTTGCTTTTGTTCTTCACGGAATTAAGTCTTATTCTTGGGTTCACAGGATTTCAGGTGTGTACAGCTCAAGACTGATAGCTACCTTTAATTCCAGTACTTGGGAACCATTACGGAGTTGCTAATAGAAAAACCAGAAACTTGGATGAATATAGAGTAGTTGCATAAATATAAAAGGGGGGACGAAGGAAATCCTCATACGAACCCTGGGAGTGGGAGGTACACTGTGGGTACTGAGGAGAGGGCACAGTGGCGGCCATCTTCCCACCTTCGGAAACGTCCGAATGGGATTTCCGGGATCTCGGAGAACTAACAGGTGGGCAGCAGGACAGTGCGGTAATCCCGAGACAACATTCACGTGCGTGGGTTAGTGCGGGCCTTCCTGCCCCCTCCTGCCCAGCACCCCCTGCTGCCCAGAGCCCGCCTCCTTCAGCCACGGCCCCTTGGTGCCAGTTCAGCATGTGGGTTCCAGTGCCACCATGCCGTTCAATTCTGAACAGTTGTGCAGTCTTCAGAGAAGTCACCAGTTCTCTATGGGCTTCACCTGCCTTATTTGTAAACGGATGCACAAAGCTCTCCCCCTGCCTTCCTCCTGGGAGTGTGTTGTGCGGTCATGCTTGAGAAACAGTTTAAGATGCCTAGAGAAAGGACAGATGGGGGTGGGCAGGCCACATGGGAAATTGTTAGGGCTTGTTTAAACTGCATTAAACCCCAGTCATTTCCTGAGCCCACAGCAGAACATAGAATTATGCAGTCATGGCACCTGTGGGATGTCTAAATAAATAATAATTACATTGAACTATTGTAGAACTAATCTATCTTTTAAACTGGATTTGGGTCCTTTACTTCTCAGATCAGTTCCTCTAGTAGTCAAATGCTTAGGTCATTGGATTGCAGGAGGATAACGCCTACTTTTCTCAAGGGTCATGGGATACCTATAAACCAGCATCTGCTTATGGGAAACACAGAATACTGTGGTGATCAGCTTGCCTGTCCTGTGTCTCCTGGTTTCTTCATCTTAAGCTTTAACATTTTTTCCCAAAGACATGTTTGAGCAAACCAGCACCAAATGCATTTATGGAGGAAACATCTCTTTAAAAAAAATTTCTGACTTGCAAAGTAAAAGTAATCTGAATCGTTGCAAGCCAGGGCTGTCCTGGGGCATGGGCTGTCTGTCTCAAGGTTGCTGCTGTGAGTGGGCATTTGCAGCTGTCTATAGGAAGAGTCTCAGTATAAGTCCAAATGATTAGCTTCTTTCTTCTGACCTTAGAGAGGCAATCGTCAGCATTGTCATGATCGCTAGGGCTCAGCACGTGCTGGGAGTGGCAAATCCTTGTAACAGTTCCTATCTCAGTGTGTGCAGAAGATGACATTGAGGCTTGGACTCAAAGCTGTTAGGTGCCACGCATGAGCCCACATAGCCAGTAAATGACTAAACGTGTAGGGGACTGTAGTATTTGACCCACAGCTTCTTCTATGCAGGCTGCTTGATCACGATCCTCGATGAGCTCGGGCCTCTGGGTCAGTTCCAGTTTTGAAGCCAAGTTCTGCCACCGATCCATTCCTCTCTCCTGTTTACTTCTCTCCGAGCTTCTCTGTCCTCGTCCGTAGGGAGAACTCGAATGCCTACCTCTGAGAATTGTTGGGAGGATTAATGAGTTGCTTCAGCTTTGACTTAGCACAGGGGCAGGCTGGCATGTGGTAGGGTGTTCAGTGGTTGCAGGTTTCCCTTTGCGTCCCTCTTCAGCAGTGTGCAGGCTGGGAAAGTCCCAGAACAGATGGGACTGCACGGAGTGGAATGGAATGTATGGGATAGACTCGGGGAGAAGGGGCCGGACTGAGTGAGGTAAAGTGAGAAGTAGGTTTCTAGAATGAAAGACTAAAGAAATACTGATGCTAATTTGGGGTTCCAGGAAATAAAAATAAGATGTCAATTATCTTTTTTAACTGGAATGGGTTGGTCTGCCATCTTTTATCAGAGTCATCTGGATACTAGGCTCCATGAGGGTAGGAATGGGGTTTATCATCCGCGTCAGTCATCCCAACAAGCATCCAGCACAACTAGTATAAGTAGACGGTCATTTAATAAATGCTTATCGAATGAATGAACGGATGAGTCAAATGCTTGTTGTGTAGGATTCCTTAGAACATTAGGGCAGGTGTTGAACTGTGACATCATTATGTCCAGAAGTTTGGTTAGGTTTAGATCTGGTGTGTTTTCCAGCCCTATAATTAGAAAGGTGTGAGGTTTGGTTCCTCTCCCTCCATCCCTGAGTTAGTTAATGGATTCTTCAAGGACATCTAACTTCTCTATGGGGCCCATACCTGCTTTACTGTTAAATGTACGCATTGAACCCAATTACACAGCAGACACGAGTCTGAACATCGGATTAGACAAGGTATCTGATAGCTAATGAGATTAAGCACTTTGAACTCAGAAAAGACTGCTGGGCACATCTCAAAATCAGTGTAACGAGTGTTTATTATGCTCTTGCTGCAGGGGTGACCAGACCTTAGGGCTGTACGAGGTTCCTTCGTTATTCCCATGTGGTTCTTTCAAGGATGTGAAGCAAGTCCGTGTTTGTTGCTAGGCTATTTTACTGTATTGATGCCCTGAATAAAACAAAAGTATGTCCTTTGAAGCAGTAGAAACATGATAGAGTCTACAAATGCCCGAGAGCAGCCTACCAAGTCAGCACTCTTTAGGATTCTAGATTAGGTACTGGAATTAAAAGGGAAAAAGGAACACTGTCTGTTTCTTGGTTTCAGTGATGAATTCTGGCTCTTGTATTTGGTCAGACCTGTGTCCTTTAGTCACCCTGAGTGCCCAGTATTGTGCTAGTAAAGAAGTAGGAGCCATTTTCTGTGCTCTCAAGAGCTTTTAATCTAGTTAAGGAGGGGACACTTGAATTTCTAGGCAGCCCAGAGTCAAAAAGCTGAACTGTGGGAAAACAGAACACTTCCTTCTTTCAAGGGATAAGATACTCAAATTAGAACACTTTCACTGATTTTTTTTTCCTTTTGGCTTCCAGCATTTTTTTTTTTTAGTCTTTAATTACTCTTCCAAAGTACTTTCATAGCACTATTCAAAAAGGATATTTGTAAGTTTTAGAAGTATGAACTCGAATCACCCAGTTATCTTGGAAGCCTATTTAATGTACCTTGATGGGGGAGTAATGAAGGAAAAGGGGGCCCCCTGGGGGCAGACCGATCAGTTTGGGGTAGGCCTGAATCAGCACATCTTTGACACAAAGAGTTTTGATTGATCTAGCATGAATAATTCAAAGGCTTAATTTGTATGTTGTATGTAGAAGGAGGAGAATTGGTAATTTGGGGAAAGTAATACTCTTCTTTTTCTGAGATGTACTTTTGTTTTTTTTTTTTTAAATTTTGCCTCCTCTTGCCCAGTTTCGTGGAAGCTCAATTAGTCCTGAGTGCTGTGCTTGCAAAACTCATGTCACCAGAGCATGATAGCAAGTTATCTGCAAGGGTAAGAGTAAGCACTCTGGCCAAGGGAGACCCTTGGCTATACTTTTGACATAAAATGGAAAAAGACTCAGATCACCCCCTGTTGCAGTGCTTGTTGCTGAAACACCAATAAGGTTAATTTTTGCTCTTAGAGGGAGATATACTGTGGGTGATGGAGGTTTAACCAGGTGCCAAATCCTCATCCAAATCTGTCATTTCTCAGTGTTTCTCAGGAGACTAGAGCTTTTCAAAAGACACAAAATTTAGAGCTTTTAATTTTTCATTCTCTATACCTCCGACTCACAAGCAAGGAAAATGACCTCACCAGGAAATGGGAAGATGCTTTGCATCAGTCATGTTTCCAGAAGAAGGTTAGGTGTTTTATGTGGGAACCAGAACTCAAAACACATTAGAAGGTGTGATGGTTTATGTGTCAGCTTGGCTAGGCTGTAGTACTCAATTATTTAACAAAACACTAATCTAGGTGTTGCTTTGAAGCTTTTTGTAGATGAGGTTGACATCTACCATCAGTTGACTTTCGGTAAAGCACATTGCTCTCCATAACATGGGTGGGCCTCATGCAATCAGTTGAAGGCCTTAAGAGCAAAAACTCAGAGAAGAAGAAATTCTGCCTCAAAACTGCAGCATCAATCCCTGCCTGAGTTTCCAGCCCGCTGGCCTGCCCTGTGACTTTCCGACTTTCCAGTCTCCACAATCATGTGATACGTATAGAGTTATAATGTATAATGGAAGGGAAATGATGAAAATAAGAGGTTGGAAGATACCAAGAGCAAACATCTTTCTGGCTCTTCCAGGGAGGCCAAAGTAATTAGAAGAAATTCCAGTGATATGTAACATGTATATGATTTAGAACTATGACCCCCAAGTATAAGTATAGACAAATATTGAGGAATTGGATGGGGATGGGATTTATCATGTAGAGTAATGTGAACCAAATAGTTCTAGGAAGTCCCCTCTTCAACAAGGGCTTGATTCAAGGGCCAAATTATGAGAATGGCTGCAGAGTGTTGTCACCTATGGGGGCTTAACCTTGGTGGTAGACATGGACATGGTTGGCAGTCCTAGACACCTGGACATATCTTCCGAACATGTAAACTGCAAATTCAGGGACAGAGAGACCTAGAGGTGCTGGGCAGGAAATAGAATGCTCGAGTACAGGAGGGCAGGGTCTTCCTTCTACTCAGTGAAATATATCTAAAAGAATCCTTTTCTGACTAACTGACTCCCTATGGGGATCTCAGAAGATGTACTGTGGTCTCTGCTCTTTGCTGTGCTTGGCCTGGTGGTTAACATTCTTTTTTTTTTAAAGATTTCATTTATTTATTTGAGAGAGAGAGAACAGGAGGGGAGAGGGGCAGAAGGAAAGGGAGAAACAGCAGACTCCCTGCTGAGCAGGGAGGCTGACATGGGGCTCAATCCCAGGACCCTGGGATCATGACCTGAGCCGAAGGCAGATGCTTAACTGAGCCACCCAGGTGCCCCAGTTAACATTCTTTTTCAAAGGTGGTTAACATTCATTAGCATTGAGGTCTTTTAAAAACTGGGTCCTGGTTCCCTTCCTGTGGGGAAAGGAGGATGTTATATCTGGGGCAAGTCTGGATCATATATTACTTAAGCAGTGCTTGACTCGCTGAGGCAAACAGAAACACAGAAAAACTGCAAAGCAGAAACCCTGATAACTGTACCCTGAAGATTTGGCTCATTAGCGCTGAGCGGGTCTTGCCGTTAGGGTATATACATGAGGTTAGTTAAGGTCTTCCCCTAAGCAGCCTTGGTTAGGATTTTGCTCAGTGCCTGCTATGGATATAACTTCTGGAATAGGCATTTATTTCTATATACAGCTTGGGGGCTCTGGCTAAAAAACCTGAGGGTGTTTGGGAATGAAGCCTCAAGACACTTCTCTATTCCTTTGGGAGTGATCAGGTCACATTGGGATTAACCAAATGTTGTCACAGTGCGATTGACGTATAAAAATGGTGAGTGAGCAGTAAATTTATGGCTAGAGTAAGGCTCCTGCAGATCACTGGTTTGTTTTCCTATGTCGGGGAGATAACATCCCTGAACTGTCGGGCTGGGTGGTCTTGCCATTCCTATATAGCTTCAGAGAGGCAAAATAACGCCGGCGGGTGTCAGAAGGCGAGGTGAGAGTGGCAAGCTGGCGCGGACTGGAAGTAGTAATAACATGGCCACGATTTGAAAAATTAGACTTGAAGCACTTCTGGCGACAGAAGCCTCAAGCTACAGTGAACGAGGGCGAATTTTACTAATTCTTAAGTGGAGTCTCACGTTGACTTCATTTCACTCCTCTTTTGACAGTTGGGTTATTTAGTTGTCTGCTTTAGGAATTAATTTTTGGAATGACATCTGTAGCCCTGGTGGGGGCTGGTGAAATTTCTCTCACTGAAATAGAAATCATGTCCAAAATGTCGTTTCCTGACAACAGTAATTAACCTGAATCACACATCAGATAATGCTGGCAAATATGACAGTACAAGAACTTGTGGGAGTTTAAAATGGAAAAGTGGAGAGCAAATAAAACAGGATATCACATTTTTAAATGAGGTTTCTGCCTTCTTACGAAGTAAATAATAAGTGGGATTCTGTCGTGGTCAGTTTCCTTTTTCACTGGGCAGGTCTGCTTGTGTGTTCATTTCTGTAGGTAACTAGGTGAATCATGTCTTTGTCTTTGGTGTCAGCTAGAACTGTCACTGCCTTTGCTGTCATCACTTGCTCCCTTGGGTAACTGTCCAGACATCCACCGTGGCATCACCTCCCTCCCCCCCACCCCCAGCCATACGCCCTAGAAAGTCACTCCATCTCTTATACTGGGAATGACAAAATGATGGCCCTCAGACATGTTTGTTTGCCCTACATGTTATTTTGGAAAATTGTTTGAAACTAGGAGATACAGATAAAAATATTCAAGTGCTGACTTTCCTTGAAACATGGGATGAGAGTAGTGGGCCCTTTACTCATATATGGTGACAGCTGCCTGTGACGGGGGGCGGGTGGCGTGTGCTCAGTGGGGAGCCTTGGTTTCCCTTGGCTGGACTGAAACCATTAAGTGGCCCACCTGTCCCGGGAAACATGTGTTGACATGTGTTCAATGCATTGGGGATGATTCTAGGTACCAAATGTGAGTAACAGAAACAACTGATTGCATTACTTCAGTCTGTAGTTTATTGGTATGAGAAACTGTAAGCTCTATAGGGCTGTAGACTTTGTCTCAGTTGTCTTGGTATAACCCCAGTGTTTCCTAAATGTTAAGATAGAAAGGAAACTTACTTAGGAAGACGAACCTGGCAGGGCCATGCAAGATGCTTAGAGAAGGGTGCTGAGTGCTTGAGAAAGACCATCACCGTAAGTCAGGGCTGAGAACAGAGATGAAGATGGTGGCAGGGGGAACAGAGAAAGGTGGCCCTGGGAGACAATTCAAGGGAAAAGCCTTGGAATTTAGACTGGTAGGAGGGAAAGGAGAAAAGGGAATTCTGAGTGTGGAGCCTTCAGGGCAGCGGTGCCAGTAACAGAGCGAGGAGGCGGTAGGTCCCAGGGTCCCCTCTGCTCCCCCAGTCCCAGCCTTCGGATACGAAAGCATTTGAGGCTTAATTGTATTCATGATGTAGCTAATGCTAATAGCTACTCTCAGAATTTTTCCCTTCCGTCTTTGACTCCAGGGCTAAGACCATCAAGAATACAGTCTCGGTGAATCTGGAACTGACAGCAGAAGAATGGAAGAAGAAATACGAAAAAGAGAAAGAGAAAAACAAGACTCTGAAGAACGTTATCCAGCATCTGGAGATGGAGCTAAACAGATGGAGAAATGGTAAGGAAGAATGGAGAGGAAGAATGAGGCATGAGTCTGTGTGTTCCTTCTCCTGGGACAGCTGGTATCCTGGGACACTTGGGAAGGAGGGGATCATGGCGGAGCTTGGTCCTGCCTTGCAACACCTGTGTGAATGAGCGATGTGTTCTCATTGCTTAGCACAGCTCCGCCCCGCCCCCCCCGACCCCGTCCCTTGGCTGACAGGTGTGCTTAGTGTGGGCAAGTGACTATTTGCAAGGTTGCCTTAATCTATTTCCAATGAGATGCTCCTCTGTTAGTGTAATTCTCTCTGGTAGCCACGTTTGAGGTTTTGAGGGCAGCGTCTGAGACTTTGTGGCTCAGACTGCTTTTGATTAAATGAAAAATGTCATTCTCTCCTATGTGAGTTTTGTAATTGACTTGGGGTTAAAAGTTACTGCTGGCAAATATTTGCATTTTTGAGAGGCCAACTGCTCTTCATGCTCTGCTTCTTCAGAGCCAGAAATAGAGGACTCCTGAAGCAGCTTTGTGCTAAAATGGAGTCTTATAGGCTTATTTCGTGACTAGATCCCCGCCCCCCCCCCGCCAAAACACATTCTCTTTGTTTTACTCAAAGAAAATATCTCAGAGAGCTGACACACACTGGGTGGGTGGGTTGTGGGTGAGGCATTGAAGAGGGTTTCCAGATCCAAGTGCAGACAGATTATTTCGGAAATTTTAGCATTGTGATGGAATTAGAAGGTATAAGTCTTTTTTTTTTCTTTTTTCTTTTTTTTAACAGAAATAGGCAGGTTGGTGTGTTTGTAGGGGCAGAGTGGATAGTTGGAGATTCAGACTCTTTGCCGTTGTGTCCACTATGTATTTCAGGCACTGCCGTAGACCTCGGTCTCTGGGGCGAGCATGGGAGCCTGGGGGCTGCAGGCAGGATGGGGGCGGGACCCGCCTGTGTGTAACTGCAGAATTCGTGGCAGATCTTCTTGTGATTCTATGTTTGCCACTGTTTTTTGCTAGGAAAGGTGGGGTGCCAATGACCTACTATTCAATGGAAAAACAGTTGCAAAGCAAAGCAGGATTCAAGAGAGGTTCAAGAAATGACCTAGTAGCCTAAATAACACAATTCTTTTTGGGAGATTTTCTAGCTGCACGCATGTTTTGAAAGCTGCTAGAATAATTGAATAATTCAGCACCTGGGGCTGGTGGATGATTCCTTGCGATTTGGCAGGAGTTAGGAGAGTGGGGAGGAATGGTTGGCAAGGTGAGGAGAGGCCGTATGAAATTTTGTTCTATTTCTGGGATCCTCTTGGGTCAGTTCTCTGCTGGGCAACTGGAACATTCAGTAACACCTTTTGGTACAGGGAGGGGGGCTGGCCTTAGAACACTGAGCAGTGGGCAACTAGCCTCGTTGTTTTCTCTTCTGTCCTGTCCCTTGCCAAGCTCTCACCCTGCAATCCTCCATCCCTCCACCAACTCTGTCCTCTGGGGTTGGCCTGCTGCCCTGTTTGCCTAACTCAGCCTCCTGCCTGGCACTGTCCCCTTGCTTTTGGACTTTTAACTTGGCATCATTTTAATTATTTGTCCCACTTCATCCACCTTGCAGATCTACTTAGAAGTACACTGTTTTCCATGTCCCACAGGGTGAGATCCTACATAAGCCCTTACATACATAATTTAGGAAAACTCATGTATGGTTTCTGGCACATGATAGACTTTCATAGATGTGTGTTATGTAAGCATGTGTTTAATCCATTGCTGGAGTGGAAAGGGTGAGCCGTCAGTCATGGTCTCTGCCCTTACAGAGCTTACAGTCTGATGGGGGAGACAGACTCCAGCCACAATCAATAAGCGTGTCTATGCTGCATACTAAAAAGGGAAAGGATAAGGTACTAAGTTATTATAATGGGCCCTGACCTTGACTGAGAAGTTAGTGAAGGTTTCCCCCGGTGAGCAGCCTAGGGAGTAAGCAACCTAGGGAATAAGATCTGAGAGAAAGAGAGCAGTTAGGAGCAGCAAGGTAGAAGTGGGGGTTGGTGTGGAGGAAGCCACATGTACAACATCCCGAGGGGCAACTTTGAGGGGGTTGGCAGCAGGAAGGCCAGTGTGGCGAGCTGGGGCGGGGCAGTACTGGCCTGAGTTGGGTGGGAGGGGTAGGCAGGCCTGTTCTGTGCAGGGCTAAACAGTTTTGGTTCAGGATTTTGGTTATTATCTAGGAAGCAATGAGAAGCCCTTCAAGGATATTCAACTGAAGATCATATGATAAGATTTGCATTTTTGAAGATCCATTGGTTGTGTTGGAGAATGGACTAGAGAGGGTAGGAGAAGGGCCAGGAACAAGGATGGTCTTCCAGAGATGAGGTTACAGTAGTTGAATTGAGAGACAGGGCAATGGCAAGGGAGAGACATGGATGGACCAGAGAGGGATTTAGGAGGTAAAATCAGCAGGGCTTGGTGAGGAGCTGGCTGTAGAGAGATAGAGTGCCAAGTTTTCCTGCTTGCCGTGTTGGATGGAGGGTGGAACCATTCACTGAAAAAAGAAACGCCAGAGAAGAACCAGACTAGAGACAAGGGAGATGTGGAGGGGAGTTCAAGGTGCCTGTGCAACATCCAGGTGAAAATGTCAAATAAGAAGTTAGGTCGAAGGGTCTCGAGCTCAGAGGCACTGGCTGAGCTAGGGAAAGAAATGTGAGTTGAGCTTTAGGAAGTACATAAAGGCATAGGTAGGGGTGAGGGCCTCTGTAGAGAGAGGGCAGGGAAGAGAAGAGGGGGAGAGAGTCTTGAGAGAGACCCCCCTCCACGATTACCATGTAATCACTGAGTAAATGTAATAGAGAAGGGGATCTGCAGAGCTCTCCTGTCCTCCCAAGCTAACATTTATGTTTTAAAGATAATTTCTGGGGGGACACCTGGGTGGCACAGTCCGTTAAGCGTCTGCCTTGGGCTCAGGTCATGATCCCGGGGTCCTGGGATCGAGCCCCATATTGGGCTCCTTGCTTGGCAGGAAGCCTGCTTCTCCCTCTGCCTGCTGATCCCCTGGCTTGTGCACTCTCCCTCTCTCTCTCTGACAAATAAATAAATAAAATCCAAAAAAAAAAAAGAAAAAAGGATAATTTTTCTGAAAGCAAAAGTTTTCAAATGTAGAGAACCAACTTCAGTGATACAAATTTGAGGCTGGAAGTGAGGCAGGTGGTGGCGTCCTGGAGCTGGTCCTTGGAGCAGCTGTGAGTGAAGGACTATCTCAAGGACTAACTATGTCCCACATACAACAAAACAACCCCCAGCTTTTTGTTATGTGCCTAGGCTGGGCATTTAGTCCTCCAGCAGCCCTTGAGGTTTCAACAAGCTAGAAGGCTCACCCGAGGTGGCTCAGTCACTGACGGAGCAGGGATCTGAACGTAAGGCAACTTCTGCAGGTTCACTGTCTCTCCACTGTCTGTTCAGTCTGCACATGGCCCGAGTGGTTTGTGTTCAGGCCAGTTAGAGGAGCGTGAAAAATGCCACACCAGGAAAGAAGGGACCGGAAACTCCTTAGCAGTGTCCCGCGCACCAGGCCTACTTCCTCATCGTCGTGAGAGCATGGCTGGTTTGTGTCAACTGGAGAGCTGGGATTTTGAGAGGTGAAGTGGAGAAGAGGTGGTGCCCTCCACTAAAACCCAAGTGACAGGGTATTTCCAGCTTTCTTTTGGAATTTGACCCACACACTGGCTCTGAACTTGTAGGAGGCAGCCACTGAGTTCACCTCAGTGAATCCTGGGTGTTGATGTTTCCACATTGTGGGCTGAACAACTGAAAGCAGCACTGCCCATTGTATGCATTCTCCACTGGGAAAGAGAGGTCCATCTTTGCATGGTGTATTTATAATTTTAAAACTTTGGCTGTTCTAGCTGTGGAAGAGCAAGAGAGAAGGAGTGGAGCTGAGAAAAAGTGTGCGTGTATACGCATGCTTGTGCTTTCCCCTTTCTGCTGTTCTGTAGACGGAGGTAGGAAAACCAGGGAGTCAGAGGATGAAAGAACACGATTGGGTCCAGGCAGGCCATGGAAAGTGAAGAAGTTGATATAGTTGGTGGTAATGGGACTGTGCTGCAGGAGAGAGCATTCCCAGCCCAAAGTCATTCAAAAGGTGTGAAATGCTACCCTGTTCCATGCCTGTAGGCTAGTTCTGCCCCAGACCTCCACCACTACCAATTTTCAACTCCTTCTAGCTTCATGGGCTACTTCAAAATGCAAGCCTGGCAGTTTTCTCCTCTGGACATAGTAGAACTTGATTCTCAGAATATGGCCGCTGACTTGTAATGTATATAATTACACCCAGCCTTCATTCATTTCTGCCGTTGGCTTTAAGGCAAGGCTCAGGGCATATGCGTGCTGGCTTAAAGGGAGGTCATGCCTTGTTTTTATAAAGAAGGAATAAGGAGAGCCACTCCACTCCCCACAGTGCCAGGCTCCTTGGGTTACACGGGATAGGAATTGACCCTGCTTAGGTTAAACAAAACAGGAAAGCATGAGAAGTCTGTGAATGACTCACAGAACCAAAGGACAGCTGAGCAACCAGCCTCATCCGGCAAAGCTGGGACTGCTACAGAGATGCAGGGCTCATAAGGGGCCACACCTGGCGTGAGTCCCCTCTTGCGTTTTCTCCCCCTTCCTTACATTATCTGGATGGGTAGGGAGGCCCAGGAGAGGAGGGAGATAACCGTGCTTGGTGGTGTGCTTCGGTTGAGGAAGCCTGGGGCCCTCTGCTGTGTCCTCTGACGAATCCTGCATGTGCTGGGAGAGGTAATTGCTCATAAGGAAGTTGTGGTGCTGAAAGGAGAATGGGTGTGGAGTGACTGAAAAACACCTGTTCAGTACAATCTGCTAGTGACATCTTGTGGGCTGAAATCGATTGACAGTCCTTGGAATCTGGAAGCTCTGTTGGCAGCTTCAGCCTCAGGGATTTTGTTCAGCCTACCTGCTTAAGGACAGATAGATGGAGTGGGCAGTTGTCGGAAGCAGGATTGTTTTCTTTTTTCCAGCTCTGTTGTTTGTTCATCATACACATGGAAGTGACTTGAACAATCAATCTTATAAATGGGGATGGATTTAGAAAGCTGCATTCAGAGTGAATAATGGCTCCCAGTTCACCCTGCCCTGTCCGCCCAGTACATCCGGAAGACTCTTGATGGGGAGGTTGGGGAGGGAGGGCTGAGGGCCCAGGGCCATGACCCTCAGAAGGGGGATGGGCCCACAGTTCCCTGTTGCTGCCAGATCAGTCTTTACACATGCCCTCTTCTCTGATACTTCTTTGAATATTGTCCATTAAAAAGCAATCCCCACCACTCCAGCAACCAGTGGTGGGGGATGGGAGGGATGGGGCGGCTGGGTGATAGACATTGGGGAGGATATGTGCCATGGTGAGCGCTGTGAATTGTGTAAGACTGATGAATCACAGACCTGTACCTCTGGAACAAATAATACATTATATGTTAAAAAAAAAAAAAAAAGAAGAAGATAGTAGGAGGGGAAAAATGAAGGAGGGGGAATCGGAGGGGGAGATGAACCATGAGAGACTATGGACTCTGAGAAACAAACTGAGGTTTCTAGAGGGGAGGGGCATGGGGGGATGGGTTAGCCTGGTTATGGGTATTAAAGAGGGCACATATTGAATGGAGCACTGGGTGTTATACGCAAACAATGAATCATGGAACACTACATCAAAAACTCATGATGTAATGTATGGTGATTAACATAACATAATAAAAAAAAAGAATATGTAAGCCATGTAAGTGAGATTGTATCTCTTATGAACAAACACTTGGGCCTTGAAATATCAACTAACAGTTGGTATTTGATATTAAGAGGTGACTGTGTGTGATATTAATTAGTATTGAGCACCTTGAAAAGATCTGTACTACATATAGCGATTTTTTAAGCATTTTCAAATTTATTTAATTTTTGTAACACTAAAATAAGGTATAAACATTATGCTAACTGAATTAAGTCAGACACAAAAGGCTAGTAACTGTATGATTCCACTTAATATGAAGTATTTAGAGTAGTCAAATTCATTGAGACAGAGAGTAGAATGGTGGTTGCCAGAAGCTGGGTAGAGGGGAAAATAAGGTGATCTTTTTAAGGGGAACAGAGTTTTAGTTTTGCAGGATGGAAAATTTCTGGAGATTATGGTGATGGTTGCACAACAATGTGAATATACTTAACACCACTGAACTATATACTTTAAAAATGGTTAAAATGATAAATTTTAAGTTATGTATATTTTACCATAATTTAAAAAATGTCCATGTTAAAAAGGGCCATAAAATGGAAAATAAATTTTTGAACCATTAAAAAAAAAAAAAAGCAATCCCGTTTTACAGGGGCTTAAGTCAGAAAAGGAGGCCCTGAAAATCCAGGTGTCAGAAGTGCAGGGAAATGACCCAACAATAGGGCTCATCTGCAGGGTCTCTTGAATAATTAAATATAATATTAAATAACAGAATGGATGTAGATTTACCCCATCTGCTGAAGTCATGCAAAGAAATGATTTCATCACAGACTGGGAAGGCGTGGAAAAATCGGCAATCTCTAGAACAGACTTGTTCTTCACAATTTAAACCCTGCCAGGCCATCAGGCTTGGTTTCCCTAACTGGCTAAATCTGCAACCTGGAGTCTGATCCCAGGCTTTGTGGGACCGGGTGGCCTCCGTGGCACACACAATTTGCTCTTTTAGCATTAAAGATATGGAAGATGGTGCCGGCCTCTCTCCCGCTCAGAAGTCAGCCTTTCATCTGAGACATCTGATTTGTTAGGCGCTCTTCTTTTGAGAGTACAGCCAAACACTAATAGAAATACTGACCGCTAAGAGAATGGTGGGGGCTATTCAAGCGGTCAGGACTGTAGAGAGATTTCAGAGTCCTGGGTGACCAGTTTATTAGAAAATTACTCTAGGGGCACCTGGGTGGCTCAGTCATTAAGTGTCTGCCTTTGGCTCAGGTCATGATCCCAGGGTCCTGGGATCAAGCCCCGCATCGGGCTCCCTGCTCAGCGGGGAGCCTGCTTCTCCCTCTCCCACTCCCCCTGCTTGTGTTCCCTCTCTTGCTATCTCTCTCTGTCAAATAAATTTAAAAAAAAAAATCCAAAAAAAAAAAGAAAATTAGAAGGGATTAGAGAATGTCTTAAACTGCTTACAATATTTTTAGGAACTAAGGTGAGAGATGCTATTTGTGTGCAAAATAATCCCATAAAGGAATGACTTTTTTTCTTTTTTTTTTAAACCTCACATTTATGTACTGACATCCAGCTGCTCTTACCCATCTGGCAACTTAAAGATTTCCTTTTAGTTTCTTTGATATAGAAATTACCTACCATTAGGTCCGCCACTGGGCCTGTTTAATTGGTATTAAAAGAAAGCACGTCCTTTGCCTGATCTGCTGTGGTTTCTGACGGAAGCTGTGAGTGACCAGCCAATCTCTGCCCCTGGAGTTGCTGAGAGAATGCAATTACCTTTCTATGTCCTCCAGAGGCTTTAGGGACTCAATTTATGAAAAGGATAACTAGCTCGTTGCTATTTCATGTGTGAAATTTTAATGAATTACTGGCAGTCTAATGGTTTTCTTTCTTTCTTTTTTTTTTTTGGAAAAAACAAAAAACCAAAAAGCCTTTTTTAGAATTTTTAACTAATAGCCCTAACGAGTATTTTTGATTAGTCTGTCATTCTTGTTTATTGCAATTGATGGATTTTTACTTTTTTGTAGAAACGCTATTTATGCCCTCGGGAGGTTTTCATTTTATAATTAAAATGCTCTGCAAACCATGTAGGTGTGCTCCAAGTGAATGGTCCTGTGTACACACAAATCTTTTTAGTCCTTAAAGGTAATTACATCTGACAATAGGAAATGCCAGAATGCTTATTTAAAGAAGGGAAAGGTTTCTAGTGGGCATGGGGGGAGCCTTCATTGTAGGAAATCAGATGCTTTACAGTATTATAAGCTCTTTCCCTATAGACAGCAGGTATAAAGCCTCAGGGCATGAACTAAGAGAAATTTGCTTTTAATGCAAAAAGGGGACTAAAAATAAAAATAGATGCGCCTCTTCATTTGGTGGTCCTTTTCCGATCCCCCACCACCAGATTTTAGGACATTTTTTTTTTTTTCCCTCCAGGGTTTGTTTGCAGCTGTTGTCTGCCTTGTTACAATCAGTTGTTCCGTAATCGCCTCGTGGGGGCTTCTCTGGAGACTCAGTCCACTGCAGTGCAGGGAATATTCACGATTAACGTGGTGAGATTGCCATGGAGACAGATTGCCGAGTGTCAGGTCTTGCATAGCTTTGGGAATTTACAATCCCCAGGCGTGTTTGTGAGCTGGACAGTGTAGTTAGCAGGGACGCTTCTGGAAGTCATTTCCTCGGTCCTTTGAAGGGTAGCAGTGTTTGGGGAAACCAGCCCTCGGTTCCTCTCTGGGCAGGAGCTGTGCTCTCCCACAGAAGCCTGCTGCTTTTGTTCCTGCTTGTTGCTGCTTTGTTCTCGGCCTGAACGGTTGCTGTAAAAAATAATCCTGACTGCCTGACCTTTGGAATATAAACTGGGAAGAGCTCCTTGTTTAGATGCAGCTTTGTAGGGGACATGTTGATGCTTTGATTCGTAGAATTGTTTAAGAGAAACCAGAAAGTCTGCTGTAGGTTTCGAATATTGTTTTAGTAATAATAAAATAAAGCTGAAAGGGACTTGGCATAGCTACATTGTGTTTTATTTTTGGAACTGAGCTACAACCACAAAGGTATTATGAAGACCTCAGGAACAATAATCTCAGAATAAGTAAAAATATCTGCAAAGCCTGAAGAGTTGACAGTTAGGGAGAGGACGGGGTCAGAGATGGACCTTAAACAATAATACCTTTTGTGTGTGTGATTTTTTTACATATACTATGTTAATTAAATCTTTAAAACAATGCCGTGTTAAAGGCATTATTTATTTATTTTTTCCTTTACGGAAAAGGCAAACCAAGAGGTGAAGCTGGAGATGGGCTCGTGATTAATTAGTCAGTGAGAAGGTGCCGTGTGGCTCAGCGTCCTGCCACAGCACTGGAGATGTTATGCGGTTTGTTGATTACTCTCAGGGTGCCTTGTAGCAGCGTTGGCTGGCTTGATGGACTGCGCTATTCTTGGACAACTCTGGTACTCAGTGATGCTGTGATTCCTCAGTGGGACAAGAGGGCAGATTTAGGGTCACTTGCTGCTGGGTTATAGGGGTTCATCCCTGGGCTCCTTGGCTCACTCCAGCCTCGTGGTGGCACTGACTCTCAGCCATGTGGAACCAAAAAACACGGGGACTGGGTCTCTTCCAGCTGTGTTTGTATCTCACCTCTGCACTTGGGGCCAGTTGGCGTAGGATAATAGGACTATGTTCTGCCTCATTTCTGGTCTAGTACTGTTAAGAATTTCACCATCATGCTTAAGCTGAAAGATTAAATTCGTGCTGCACTGGATTGCCCTGTTCACAAAGTTCAGAAGGTAGAGCTGAAAAATTAGAGATATGGTCATAACCCAAATAGGGGAAAGATTTACGAAAATGTTCGTGGTCAATTTCTCTGTAGAAGGAACACAATTGGGAGGTAGGGGTGAAGGAGGGCTTTATAGTTTTTGTGTATGTAATCTGTGGTTAGAAAAAGATAGATATATATATTTAAGCAAAAAAAAAAAAATCCTTGGGAACTAGAACATGGTACTGCTTTTATAGCCTGTGGATTTAGCAGACTGTAGAGAATATACATCCTTTAATTGGATGAAATCCAGTCTGCACACTAAGGTTGTTGATGGATGTTTTAAACTAGGAATTGGAACTGAATGAAATATTGATTTGGTTCAGGTTCAGTTCAAAGGCTACTCTGATATTCTGGTTTTGTCTCAGGTCAATAATTTTAGAAAAAGGCGTAGGTACAGTACGGTCTAGTTGAGCTTCAGATGAAAAAAGGGTTGACTCAGTCTTATATTCAGCAAAGGAATACTTTATTCCAGGTTCTGCTTCAAATGGAACTGTGATACAAAAACGAAATCACTGGATGTTAATTTTATGTGACAGGGAGGCCTTCCTACCATTTTGTAATTATCAGGTGAGATAATGAAATCTTAAGCAGCAAAGCTAACCCATCACAGAGTGTTTTGTTTATATTGAGATAAATGTGTACAATGTTCAAGCGGCTTCCTTGAGGCGTGATGCGTACTGCTAATGAAGCCACAAATGAGGGGATCCAGTTTTTTTGTTTTTTTGTGTGTGTGTGGGTGGGTTTTTTTTTTTTTTTTTTTTTTGAGAAATTCCCTTTGTCTTAGGGCAGTTTTCCTGGGGACTTTCCACAAAATGCATTTTATGGGCTGAGAGCCGGGTGAGGCTTGGAACATTGCAGATGCTCACTGATTGTAGCAAACTGAGTATGAAGTTGATGGTAAACATTGTGATGGAAAAGTGTATTTGGTTTTGGTTTGCTTTCCAAAAAGATGTTTGAGAGACTCAGTTGGGCCACATGGTTTTCATAGACTCCTTTTTATGCAGTCTGTCTTTACAAGGTGATTTTCTTGTTGGGGCTGGCCACTGACCAGCTTGAGAACTTCACTTTTCCCCCTCAATTTGAATAGTCAGGTTTGTTAATGCTTCCTTCAAAGGCCTGGATAAACACTGCTCTGCAGATTGAGAAGTGGTATGTGCTACTCTGCAAACTGAGAAGTGGTATGCAGGGTCTCTGCACGATATTCTGGATTGGCTGCTTTTTTTTTCGTGGGTTTACTTGACATCATAAGAAATTATTCCATTTGAACTCTCCAGATGAGGCGATTAATTCTGACCTCCTAGGGGAGCGGATGGTAGTAGAATGTGTGTTTGTGCGATGTCAGTCAGAGCTCCTGGTTCCAGGGCTACCCTGGTTTTCTCCTCCAGTTTTGGAGATTCTGAAATTCAGAGGATTATGGCCCTGCAGTGTTCTCTTCAATAGTGGTGAATTTCTTTGATTTGGCTGTTTCTCCTAATGAAATGGTAACCTAATTAATTGGTAATTAGGATGCCTCAGAGGTCTGTTTCCCTGTAAATCAACCACTAGATAGAATGTGATTCTAGTAAAACCCCAGAATATTCCCCAACAAAAGGAAAGTGTATGCAAAAACTTCTGGATGTCACTGCAAGCTGTATTAGTTAAGAGTGGTTGGTGGTGCCAGTGTACTTAAGTGATGCATCACGAGAGAGGAAGTATTATATAGCCATCTTCTTCCTTAGACTAGTTTTGGTCAGTTAACTACAACCTTTCTTGTCAAATAGAAAGAACACAAGCTCCAACTCTCTACAGTAACTCTTTATTGTGTCCTCTGTGTCTTTTCAAGGGAGTGGCTATTTTTGGAACTCTTCCTGTAGAGTTATATGCTGAATTTCTTCAATCCCCAAATCCTCTTGTGCTTTGCAGGAGAAGCTGTGCCTGAGGATGAACAGATCAGTGCTAAGGACCAGAAGACCCTGGAGCCCTGTGATAACACCCCCATCATAGACAATATTGCTCCCGTTGTTGCTGGCATCTCTGCAGAGGAGAAGGAGAAGTATGATGAGGAGATCTCCAGTCTCTACAGACAGCTGGATGATAAGGTCTGTAGCCAGAGATTATAGTCCTCACTCCGGCACCTAGACTAAAGGTGGCGGGTTCTAGAGCTATTGGCCAGAAGCAGCTTCAAGCCCCATGGGCTGCAGACTGATGTTTATGTCCATCTTCCTAATATCTATGCTAGCTCTCGATTGGGCAGACTCAGGGAACGTGAATCTTGTGGAATGGAAACTTCCATGGAAGTTTGATTGGAAGACTAGAGAGTTGGTCTAGATAGAGAGCTAGTCTTCACTTCTGGACATGGGACCGGGGCTAATCACGGCATGAGAGTGGAAGTGGCGTGAGTGTGCATGATCTTCGTTTAATTATCCCTTCTATTTTTCTCTGGGCCTGTGCCTCACCTCTTGAAAACTTCAACAGTAGTGCCAGCTGTAGGGGGAGGGTGGTGTCTCCTAAAGCTAAATGTGTTCTTTCATCATGGAGCTCTCAGGCCCTGGGATGAGGAACCAATGGTAGTGGTGTGTGGTCTGACAGCTTTTTCTTTACCGGTAAATCCGTTTTCAGGGGCATACTCTTGAATGAAGTAGTTTGAACATGCTGTCCGGTTAGTCCAATTTTATGGCAAACTTTCGGGACTCAAATAGTCATGTGAATGTACAAGTTGGACCAGAGGAAAAGAGACCATGGAGAACAGTGTATATCGTTCATCCCCAGTGAAGGTCGGGTTAGGAATGCCAGAGGCATAGGAAATTAAATTGATGTCTCACGTGATCTTGGCGTATTGCCCTTGGAATATTCTAAATCCTTTCAGTTCATTCCATCAAGGTTGCTGGTATTTTTAGTCTGATTTAATCTTTTCTGCTGTGCTTCGGCTCAGAGTGCTTGGGGACACCTCCGGTTTGGCTGAAACAGCTTTGTTATGTTAACATTGTCATTAATCTTATAGGCCTATCTATTCTGAGTGAAGCTCAGTCTGCATCACCTTTACAAGCAAAATGTGAGGCTAGTTCTGCTTATCTGTGACTCTGGGAATTCACATTATAACCACAGCGGTAAACTGGGGGCACCCTACCCTTCTGGTAACCTATTTAATGAGATATTCACACCCGTGAGAGCTGGGTTAATTGCCCTTTAGGCACTTGACATACTGTTATCCTTCCATTTCTAACCAGATATGATTATGCAAAACGTCAAAGTAAGAGAAAAAGAAGATCAGTAGTAAGTTAACAGTGTATGCAAGTTCTTGATTTCTCCAAAGAAATGCTATTGTTTAAACATACTGCAATTTTCTTTTTCATTTTAAAATTGATGGGTTCACTTTAGTAAAACCAAAGAATTTTGGATGAGGGATGATAACCTGATTCTATACTTTGTTTTCTATGAATAGACTCCTGCCATAGTTGGAATTGGGATCATCTACTTTGGTAGCATAAGGAGCATTCACTGATCCGAGAGAAATGTTAGGGTCTTGAATGCGGCTTCTGAGATGTAGCGATGAGGACTGAGTCATGAGAGGGGAAAATGCCATGCCTTGGGGGTATTCAGTTGGTAGCTGGCAGAGCTGAACCTAGAGTCTCTGCCTCCTGATGACAAGCCTAGGACACTTCCTGTTATATCATTTTCCTATAGCACATGCTTTGAAGACCCTCTAAAGCACACATTTTGAAGTTAGCATTTGTGGTGTATCACAGGGGGTTGCTGAGATCTGAGAGAGTACTGAGCCCACAAGCCTCAGCCAGAGAGGGCACCAAAGCTGGTGGTCTGACCTTAGAGACTCTGCCCATGGACTGCCTGATTATGTTTTATCAGCTGTCATTCTTATTTGTCCTCCTGTTAAAGGTTCTAGAAGGTATTTCATGCTTCTGTTGAGATAGGTAGTTTGATACCTTTGAGAAAACATGGGTTGGGACAGGGCATCTTCATAGATTATTGAGTGGTGGAGCTGAAAGTACCTGGGTCCAGATGAGAAGCTAGCCCAGTTACGTGGGGGTTACGTGACTTGCCCAAGTTTGTATCACCTGTAGGTGGCAGAGGGGGAATGAGGTTGTGTATCTTCTGACTCCCAGTGCTGTGGTATTAGCCCTTTAAATGAGGAACGTGTCAACCCTCATGAATCTAATTAGAATGTGGTGGGAGAAAGACTACACGATCTCCTCCCAGCCGCCCCCTCTGCCCGTCTGTCCTGTCCCTCCAGGGGTCTGAGGACAGGTACTGTCCCAGGCAGTACTGTGTGATGGAAAAACATACACTTTAGAGTCAGACTGTGTCTTAATAATGCTGAGGCTTGGACTGATGAATGGCCTACCCTGCTGAAGATGTTTTTCTCATCTGCAGCATGGGGCTCATATCTGTGCCCTCAAAAAGTTGCAGGAGGGATTACAAATTTCTAGTGTGTAGCAATTGCTCAATAAATAGTAGTTCCTTTCTCTTCTGGGTTCTGTTTACTTAAGGGAGAACACATCTTATGTGGTATGGGGGCGGTGCAGAGGTGCTTGCAAGCAGGGTTATAAGAAGAGCAAGTTGGTGTTGGCACTGTTTCTTTTATTTCTCATCCCCAATACTCGTGTTCTGTTGGAAATGTGTGAGAGGATTTAAGTGTAAGTAGAAATATGTTGAACCGTATTTCATTGATTACCATTTGAACGAAAACATTTTTTATAATTAAAGGTGGCCAGTGACCAACTGACAGCTCACCATTTCACATATAAGAAAATTCAAGAATAAGAATATTTTCTTTTAAAAGATTTTATTTATTTATTTGACAGAGAGAGACACAGCAAGAGAGGGAACACAAGCAGGGGGAGTGGGGGAGGGAGAAGCAGGCTTCCCGCTGAGCAGGGAGCCCGATGCGGGGCTCAATCCCAGGACCCTGGGATCATGACCTGAGCCGAAGGCAGACGCTTAACGACTGAGCCACCCAGGCGCCCCAAGAATATTTTCTGAAAAGTGCTTTGAGATCTGTTATATATGGACTAGGTCTTAAGAGTCAGCATCAGAGTGCTGAAATGCACTTGAATGTATGGATATAGACTACACAGCACATTTTATTCTGGAAGTTTTGAAAAAAATTTAAAGATTATGGTAGACTCTGCTAATTCCTTGGAGAAGTTGCCTTAATAAAGGGTAAGTGCAGTCTTGGAGGGGTCTCTGGTACAAGTGATTCATGTTCTTACAATGTAATCCTTGTTTCCTCACATCCTTCCCAGATGGACTGGTGGCCCTTGGTTTCTTGCTGTACCTCAAAAATCTTTGCACCTGGCTTTTCACCTGTCAGGGAGGAAGCCTACATTTTCAGGCTTTGAAGTGAACACAGTCTAAGAACAAAGGGCTGGCTTCACTGTTCTGCTGCTCTCCTGATTTCTATCACTTGTAGCCCTTGCTTACGTATCCCAGGGGAAGGGATGGTAGCTCCCTGATGTTAAACTCCTTGAGTCTTTTATGTTAAGTTGTTTAATATTTATATGCCAAGGAACATAAACACAAAATTGTTCCTGGTAACTGACATTCTAAGTTTATAAAGAAGAAGAGGAAATAGTCTCCTAGTTGTGCAAGTACCATTTTTTGGCAGCTTTACTCTGGTGTAATTTCCCTAATTCTCCCGCCAGAAATCGGATTTGGGGAGGAAAGTCATGAGCATTTTACTGAACCATTAAAGAAACATGGGTGTGAAAAGTTCAGGTAGAAACAGGGCTCCCCAAACAGAGAAATAAGGCCCAAAGATGTTCTACACAAGGGAAAATGAGATACAGTCCTGTAATCCTGATTTTGGGATTTTCTTGCTTCACGGAAAGCATTCACTGTGACACTGAGTCAGTCCAATGCAAATATATGCATAGACATGACCAAATAGGCTAGGGAATATCCATCCCATGGACAACTGGGCTTCTGCGACCCAGGAGACCCTTGAGTCCACCCCTGTAACCTCACCTCTGGAAAAGCCAAAAGGTGCGGTGCAGAATTTTTCTGGGCTGCCCTGAGAACACCTGGCGGCACAGAGAAGGACCCCAAATACTGAATCTGACTCTGCTTGGGTTTAGAGCCTAGAAGTGTTATCAAATAGGATTTTTCTCCTGTTTTTAAAGGAGGGTACACATGAAGCCAAGTTGTTCTTCGCTGGCTAGGCTTCACATTTGCATTTGAATTCATGAAAACCTTTGTAGGGAAGGCTGAGCCCCCCGTGGTGAAATGTTGTCTGCCTGCTGCTTTGCCCAGGCTGGGTGGACGGCGCGCCCCGGGAGAGGCACACGCCTTAGCACCGGCCCGTGAGGCGGGGGAGGCGGGGGAGGCGGGGGAGGCGGGCGCTCTGGCTTTTGTGGCAGCAACACCTAGTGGCAGGAAATGAGAGTGAGGGAAGCAAATTGCCTTTGGGGAGATCATTTCCCACTTTAATGATAGGCCAGAAAGTAAGCATTACTTTCCCCCACTTCCTAGAGTTTTGTTTTGTTTTTTTAGACTGGCAAGAAAATTAACTTTTTAATTTTTTTAAAGATTTTTTTTATTTATTCATTTGACAGAGAGAGACACAGAGAGAGAGGGAACACAAGCAGGGGGAGAGGGAGAGGGAGAAGCAGGCCTCCCGCCGAGCACGGAGCCCGACGCGGGGCTCAATCCCAGGACCCTGGGATCATGACCCGAGCCGAAGGCAGACACTTAACGACTGAGCCACCCAGGCGCCCAAGAAAATTAACTTTAATCAAGAGGGAGATCTGCTCATGCTGAAGATTAATTCTCTAGTGAATGTTTTCCCATCTCTCTAAGTAAGAGATTTGAGGTGGAAATACGGGTCGCTCCTACTGATCTAGTGGCAGCATTCCTGGTCATTGATGTGTTTGACGAGATTTGGAATATGAATATATTATAGTGCAGATGGTAGAAGTTCACTGCCTTATTTTTTGTTAGTGTCTTTGAATTGGGAGGGATAGCTCCAAAGTCCCTTTTGATTCCCAAACCCTAGATCTCTGATTTCTGGATGAACAGGAGTTGAGTTGAATGTGTAGGATATTATATATCCCAGAATACCCAGATATTTCACCTGCTGAGAAAGATGGGCGCAGAGGTATTTTAACCAAATCAAGATCCCAGAGCCAGTCTCTCATCCTATGGGGAAGCACCTCACCATTCCCTTCATCTTATTAGCAAGCTTACAGCTGAGACCCTGGTATCCGAGTGTCGTCGGAAAACCAGGATATCAAAAATGACATAACTAACCCAAAAACATTAAACATGATGTTTCGTTTCAGGATGATGAAATTAACCAGCAGAGCCAGCTGGCTGAAAAGCTAAAGCAGCAGATGTTGGATCAGGACGAGGTAAAGAATGCAATAAATTTTTTTTATGAAGTTCTCTTATTACTCTTTGTTTTTGATGTTTGTTCCAGAAATTTAATTTGCAAAGAATTTTTTCAAAAATCATTGAATCATGTGGACATTTCTTGGTAGATTTCCTTTCAGTGCCTGTTAAAAGCTGATTTTGGAAAATAAATGTCTGACTTCGTAGAGTTCTGAGGTTTTTCAGAGTGAGTAGCTGGTTGCTACACTTAGTCTTTGAAGAGCAGAGATAAAGGAGTTTGGTGGTTGGGCAAGGGTGATTCTAATTCCTCATACCCAGTGCCCAGCACTCCTGTTGCTTGCTGTTTTAGTTTTTTTCAGCTTTGAAATCAGCCGGCTCAGGTCTTTGATGTACACTATGTTCTCGTGTTATCTTGTAGGAAGTAAAAAACCAAAAAAAAACCCCACAAAAAACAAAAGTAGAGATGGAGGGGAGGGGCAAGCAAAGAGGAAAGGTGTCTAAGTGCTTAACTAGTATGTGTTTGATATAGTGAAAAGGAGGCAAATTGTTTTCAGTCTTTCCCTGGATAGCATTCAGTTCTCCAGTGAATGTCTTTATTGTGTTGTGTTTTGCTAAGTATTTTACAAACAGGAACCTAAGCAAAGGATAGATAGCCAATCTGTCAAACATAGATGATTAGTGCTTCTCTTGCTGAGGACCATCAAAGTATTTTTTTCTCTTTTATGCTTTAGGGTGCTTTCTGCTTTGTTGCTAAAATGCTATGGATTGGATCACCTGATACAATTCTAGCAGGTGGCTTGGGTTCATGACCTCAGTCCCAGCCTTCCCATAGACCTAATTCTCTCTATAGCCATGCCTTTCTTTTCTTCTTCTTTTTCTTTTTTTCCCTTCATTGCTCCAGGACAATGATTATGCCCCCTGTCCAAACACTTTCCCTTGGCAGGGAGATTATCTATGCCTTTGCAATCAGATCAGTCATTTAAAATTGATTTTTCTCTTAGCTTTGGTTGGGTCTTCCATCTGCTTAGTGTTTCCTGCCTTCTTCCTCCCATTCTATTCCTTTGCATCTCTAACTTGGTACAACTGCCTATGATAAACTTACTTTGTGTAACATTTAAAACGCAGTATTTTTTTTCTATACTGCCAAGGCAGTATCTGTTCTATATAGGAAAATCAGAACATACAATAGGCACAAAGATAATGAAAGCATCCACAAGCCTACTCATTCACTTTTAACTAATGTTAATGTTTGGGATATATCCTTCTATACATTCATGATGAATATTAAGAAAAACTGACAGTTGTCCTTTTATGCTGTTCTGGTTGACTCTGAAATTGACCTGTTTACCATGTGGAATAATGATAATGTTAACAAGCCATGCAAGTATTATCGTCCTCAGAGATGACTCCCTTCGTTCTTTGTTCAGCATTTGGAAGAGCCAGCAGCTACTGACTGTAGGGATTTTTGATGTGTAATCAATTCTTTGAGTTCAGCCTAAGCAGCTTTAAACTAAAAAATAAATTAAAAAAATAAAAAAATAAAATAAAAAAACCTGAAAGAAAAAGAAACAGATTTTTGAAGCCTCAATGCTATTTTTTTTTATTATCTAGATATACAGTAGAATTTCTAGTCATCCTGAGCATCCTATGTCTGCTTTGTTTTTAGAGTGAGTGTGTGAGTGGGGGCGGGAGAGGGCAAAGGGAGAGAGGGAATCTCAAGCAGGCTCCATGCTCAGCGTGGATCCCGACAGGGCTCAATATCATGACCCTGAGCCAAAATCAAGAGTCGACGCTTCACCGACGGAGCCACCCAGGCGCCCCCCCCACCAGTCTCTTTTTAAAATTACTTTATTTTGGATAGAGCACAGCACAGAAACCCTTGAACATTACGTTTACCAGTTCCATACCATCTCATTTCCCCAGCTTTTGGCTTCCACGAGAAGAGACTATGAGAAGATCCAGGAAGAGCTGACACGTCTCCAGATTGAGAATGAGGCAGCCAAGGATGAAGTGAAGGAAGTTCTCCAGGCCCTAGAAGAGCTGGCTGTCAATTATGACCAGAAGTCTCAGGAAGTGGAGGACAAGACCAGGGCCAATGAGCAGCTGACTGATGAGCTGGCCCAGAAAACGGTTGGAGCATATGCGTCTAGGGGATGGGACTTTCGGCGGCCACTCCTGTACTTAATGTTGATGTCTGTTGACAGACACTATGTAGGGAGGCAGTTGGCAGAGTGGTTTTTCAGTGTTAGAGGCATTCTCTGAAATCTTCCAATAATTGAAGTACTTCATGTAGGTGACTTTTGTCTACTCATTCCGGAACTGAGGATTGTTTTATATCCAGGGATTTTATAACGTTAGCAGGGATGCCTTGTGAATTGTCAAGAGAGTGCAGACTTTGGAGCCACAAAAAGCCTAGTTAACATGGTGACTTTACAACTGTGAGGCCTTAGTTGAGACATTTAAACTTTGTAAGTATTCATTCCCTTATCTGTAACTAATGGCGTTAATAAAAGGCTCCTTTCAGTACATGAGAATCAGAGACCATTGATACAAAGCACTTAGTGAAGGCCCGTGCATGTGCTACAATGCCAGTAAGTACATCGCAGATATTAGAGTACCAAGTGAGTGTGAGTGACTGATGGAAGGTATGGATTCCCCTTCTTGTTTACACCCTCCTGGATAAACCCATTCCTTCCCCACAGCTTCCTGTCCTAGCCGAGGACTGATGGTCCTGGTTGGTTTGTTGGCCTGTTTTAAGCCGGTGCTTCCGTCTGCCCATTTCCTAATTTTCAGATTCTCCTGGGGAAGGATGCAGGTTGTGTACAGTGAGCTAGCAGCAGGGCCAGCGAGCATTCGGTGAGGTGGTGGCGGTGGGATGTTTCCATTTTGTCCTTTTCTGCTTGGAAAACGGGTGGGGGGAAGCTGAGTGGCTGTAACTGGCTGCCCTTGGCACTTCGGCCCAATGGCCTGGTATCATGGGATTGTGCCCAGCCTGCTGTGTGGAGAACATCCAGTCCTCCTGGGCAAGGAGAAGCAGATGGTGCAGGAAAGCGCTAATCTGCTGACCGTAGAGCTGACGGGAAATGCTCCTAACTCTGTGTACGCAACTGCACGAAGGAAGGCTTTTTATAAATGGCTTCCCAAGATGGGAACTACTGCTTCTGTGGCCTTTAAACACTGAATGAAATAAGCAGTGGCAATGCCAAAACCAAACCAAAAAGAAGCAGGAAAACAAACCAGAAGTCACCTAGGAAAGGAGGAGACTTCGGTTTTCTCTGCTTACTGTTTTCTGCAGGATTCTTTAATGAGTCCTTCATATTAGTTGTATCTCAAAACAATGAAGCATTTTCCATAATACAGTTCTTATTTTCTGCCAAGCCCAAGGATTACTAGATTGGTTTAGAGTACTATTTTTAGTCAGATCCTGAAAAAATGCTCTAGTATAATAACCGAGTATGGCAGACTTGCATAAGTGTCTTTGCATTAAGCTCCATAGCTCTGTAATTTAGCGAAATTATTTTCTTTGTTGGCCAAGGTAGTACCAAGACATCAAAATATGGCTATTCTGGTGATGTGGAGATTCGTTAAGTTAGTTAGTTCTAAATATCTACATACATGAGGGATGGAAAAGAGATGGGTTGTTGATGTTTGGCAGTAAAATGGAGCTACTGCTCTACACTAAGATGAAGACTCGGCCAGTTTTGAGAAGAGATGAAGAGTGTTCAATTCGGCTTCATTGGGAAGATTCGAAAACTTTTTAAAAGTTGTTTTCTAAACTCAAGAATGTCTCTCTGGGCCTTCCTGACCCGTCTATTATGAAATCAGATGGGAATTTCTGGAAATGGTCCAGGGAGCAGGTTTGTTTGGATGTGGAGGTGGGGATGCTTGCAGGTGTGTTTGGACCCTGGAGAATGAGGACTGAAACAGAACATCTCGTGGGTAGGAAGACACAATCACACCTTATCAACCTGAGGGCTCCTTTTGGACTCTCTTCTTAATAACATTTCACTGACCTGCAAATTGTCATGTGATATGTAGACATAACATATCAGGCCAAGTCAGATTCTCCTTTTTATCAAAGAAGGCGGTGCTATACTCTAGTTTGACTTAATAGGACTCTTTTGTTGAAATTGCATGAAATGGTAAAAGAACTCCATCCTACATTATGTTGTTATTCTTTGCAATGCAGTGGGTATGAATTGATGGGCAGCTCTTTTAATTTGCTGTTAAAATGTGTTTTTCAGACGACATTGACAACCACACAGAGGGAGTTGAGCCAGCTACAAGAGCTTAGCAACCACCAGAAAAAGAGGGCTACTGAGATCCTGAATTTGCTGTTGAAGGATCTGGGGGAGATAGGTGGAATTATCGGCACCAATGATGTGAAGACTGTAAGCCAGCCCCTCTCTTATCCTCTCTACCTGCTCCTATAATGGTGTGATCCTAAGCAAGCAGGATCTGTGTTTTGTTCTCCTAAGTATCCAGTGCTCAGCGTAGCGCTTTGCACCTGCCACATGCTTGGTAATACTGGAATGAACAAACCAAGGGCTGATTGAATGACTAAGTGAATGATTGGCTGGGTACCGCGGAGGAGAAAAAATTACCTTTCACATATAGGAAGTGTCTTCAAATTTTGGTAGGCCTTGTACACATCGGATTATTTCTCAAACTTATATGCTAATGTCACAGGAGTTTGGAATTGGATAGGTTAAGCAACACTTCCAGTCTCAGAATTGTGTTTCTCCTTTTTTGTGAAAACTCAACAGAATGAAAATTCCCTAGCCAATCAGTATGAATTAGAAAAGCTTTCAGCTGAAAGTAATAGGATTCTAACAGTGGCTTAAAAAATAAATCCACATTTAATTATTCACAGTATGAGAATTTTGTGCAGAATTTGCTATTCAGGTTGTGATCTGTATCACCTGGGAGTTTGTTGGAACTATAGACTCTTGGGCCACTACAGACCTACTGAAGTTAGAATCTGCATTTTAACAAGATTGCCCGGGTCAGTCTAACCTTATTCAAGTTTCAGAAGCAAATTTTGATCCAGTGTCTCAACAATGTCAAGGATTCAGGCCTTTTCTTTCTTTCCTTTCTGCTTTCGTTAGCTTGTCACCTTTTGACATCTGCAGACATTTGTGTCATGATATAGCAGGACAGCCGCTATAGCACCAACCATCTTCTCTTCACGCAACCACATCCAAGGCAGGATGGGCTGAAGGGGCAGCCGGCTCTCATCAGGAGGGAACTATATCCCATAAGTTCCTAGTAGATGTCCCCTTATACCTTATTAGCCAGCATTGGGTCACATGGTCACCTCAAATTGCAAGAGAAAACGGGAAAGCAAAGAAAATAGTACTGCTGTCATTGACTTCAGCCAACCGTGGTTAAGTCCCTGGAGTTGTGCACGTTGGTACCACTGACAGCAAGGAAGTAAGGGAGGTGGGGAGAAAGGGGGGGTATGAAAATGTCCGTGAGCTAGGAACAGAGGGACAAGAGCGCGCACAGAATGTCATCAGCCAAGAACAATTATCAGTTAGCTGCAGCATGGAGAGAGAGGGATCTAAGATGGAGATTTTTTTAAAATAGCTTTATAAGGGTATAGTCTGAAAAGTTTTGATATATTATACTCTCATAAAACCATTACCACGGTAAGATAATGCACATATCCATCACCCTCAACCGTGTGTGGGACTGTTTCTGGTCTCTAGTCTATTTTATTGATCTAATTGTTACACTAAAACCACACCGTTTTGATTCCTGTAGCTTTGTAACAATAACACCGCCCCAGGTACAGTGTAACCACTGATGCATGGGGCGGATTTTGGCAAGCCAAGGAATGGTATTACATTGCTCGGCTGCCGCTTCCAGAGCCCCTGAAATCAAATTCTTTGAGGTTAGCCTTTTAAAAGGCTGAGTTCTACATCAGTCTGCTTTGTGGGAACACTCAGGTTTTGAGCTGGGATTGTTAAATACTAGAAAACGCCCCCCAATTCCTTCTGTTTATAGACACTTCTGGGAAACATAGAAATCCCTTCTTTGATGATATCACAGATCTAGGCTTAGAGTATACGACCTCTTGTAAACCTAATCGTTCTTGCATAGAACCTCTATTGTAACTGAATATTTCATTCAGTTTCTGAATCTTTGCGAATGAATCTAATTTTAGCACAGAATTCTCAGATACTATAAGATTAACCCTATTCAGCTCCAGTTTGGTGGCTTTATGTTTGGGGATTTAATTTTTAGAAGCATGCATTGGTGTTGTGCTTCTGAGGTTTGGGTGATTAAGTGGCCCATGCAATATGAAGGTGGAGCTGATTTATGAGAAGTTGGTGCCTGCTGCTGATAACTATAAAGGGAGATATTTTTATGCTACGTTCTAAAATAGAGCTGATGAGAAATGCTAATGAAATCAAGGAATGTCTGGGTGCTTCGGCATTAAAAAAAGAGTCTTTACCTTTGGGAATCTGAAGTATGATTGAGATCATTTTTAAGTACTTAGCTGGATGTTTTCAGGATATTTTTGGATTCCAGACATTGGATGCCTTAGTTAATTTCATTGATAACTAGTTATTTTCATTGATAATTCTCACTCACAGAGTATCATATTCTTAATCACTCTGAGTTTTTTTTCTTTACAATTATGATTTAATCATTAGGGGAATGAGAGCTAAAGGGTAGGAGCTGTGTGACTTTGGGCAATTCACTATACTTCTCAGGCTTCATTTTCCTGATTTGTGCAATGACAAGATGAGCCCACATTATCTTGCAGGTTGTCAGCTCAGAAATTGCATGAGTTATACATATATTTCTTAGATCTACATTGTGGCTATAGAGTATTGGTTATGAGTACTCAATTGATAGAACTCTTTTATCGAAGAAAATGATCAGATCAGGGAGACCTTTGTCAGTGATCTTGTTTTTCTTCTTAAAACCCTATTCAGTTCCCACACGGTGCCTCCTGGGATGAGGGGAAAAAATACTCTCATTTCCAGAATATAACAGGCCCAGACAGCAGGGAAACAGAAGAACCCATATTTCTCCAGCTCTGTCATGTCTTGAAACATTTTCAGAGCCCAGGCAGTACTTTGTTTAGTCTACAAAACAAGATGAGACCGCCCAGTGATGAGATGAGCCTAGAGTTCACTTTCTCTGGATTTATTAGTGAGCTTCCTCTTCTTGTCTTTTGCCTATGTCACCAGGCTTTCTTTATTTTTATTTTTTTTAAGATTTTATTTATTTGAGAGAGAGAGAGAGAGAAAGCACGAGCAGGAGGGAAGGGTAGAGGGAGAAGCAGGCTTCCTGCGGAGCAGGGAGCCCAACGCGGGGCTCGATCCCAGGACCGTGGGATCATGACCTGAGCCGAAGGCAGACGCTTAACTGACTGAGCCACCCAGGCGCCCCAACCAGGCTTTCTTTAAAACAAAGTTTTCCAGAAGTCTAGAATAGGAAGTTGAGGTAGAGTAAATGAAATGGATTGGATTAGCTGCCAGATTTTCTTTCGACTTTGGGTCTGGGTGAGGTGGAGGTGAAGAATTTCAGGCAGAGGAGGGGCCCCGGGCCCCAGCAGCCTTTCACAGGGACCTTTCTGTGGCTGGGCCAGGGATGCAGATAAACTGCTCCAGATTCTGGGCCTGAAATCAACCCTCACCATCAACAGCTCCATTCCTATCAGCCTCTTCCATACAGCCTTGGGTCTGTTGGGGCCAGGCTCTTGCCGCCAGGCAGGCTTGCTTCTCCAGTCCCCTCCTGCCTATCAAGCTCTTAGAAACAACCAAATCATGACTTAGCTCTGTGCTGTACTGACAAAGAAAATGGACATTTCTGAACATTAAAAAAAAAAAAGAAAGAAAAAAAAGACTTCTAGTCCCATTCTGACTTTTAGGTGTTGGAATGTGAACAGTCACCTCACTTACCTTTTACTTGGCCTAGAAATGGCACCTTACACAATAACTCCATGCTCCTGAGCCCTGGGGTGGGTAGGGATGGCGGTGACTCCTTGGTAGACAGGGTAGGAGGGGCAGGCAGCACCTGCGTGCCCGTGTAAAAGCAGCCTCTTCTCCTGGCTTAGTCAGCTCTGCTGGATCACGCAGCTTTAGTGTGTACTGCTGGAGTCGTCAGACCCAGGGGAGAGTCAGAAATAACATGTTAGGTACAAACTTGATTCTCCCTTTTGAAATAACAGTGTACTGGGATTGCTAAAAACTTTGAATTTACTTGAATGATTGAATATATGAACTCTTAAGTGGTTAAGACAAAACAAAACAAAAACAAAATCAACAAAAAAAATCTTTAGGGTAAAACCGTTTGGAGTAACTTTTTTTGTTGTTGTTGCCCATCAGATTCAAAATCTCCTCTTAGATTTCCTAGGACACAAGTAGGCTCCAGAAGTTATGGTTCCGGTTTGGGGGGGGGAAAACATCCAGCTTTCATTTTGGAGGAAGCCCATTATTGTGTGTACTATTCTACTCTTCCCCAGTGCACACGGGATCTGGGCATGGCGTACAAAGTGTCCTTGTCTAAAGACAGAGCTGGAGAGGAGGAGGTGTTTGTTCTCTTCCCCAAATGCCCTACTTGTTGGTCCAGTGGTGTTTTCCCACCAGGAGCGGGGGGAGGTTGTGAACTCCACATGAAAGAGATGAATGTTCACTTACCTGTCTACAGAAGCTAGACAAATATATAGGACATACCAGGGGAGGCTGAAGAACAAGCTTCTTGTCTCTGTTCCACGTTGGGCCAATCACAAAGGCAGAGGACAAAACTGCACTGAAAGATTGGGGGCGTTTCTCACCTGTTCTCTTCATGCTATTGGGTTGTAAGAAGGAATGCGATGGAGAATGGTGTTGGTAGGCAACTCATTATTGGCAGGCAGAATTAGAAGTGGCTCAGCAAGAACCTCCATTAAAATAAAACTGTAGGTTTTCTTGCTGTTAACATAGGTTCTGCTTTGTGTTGATTTGCCACTGTTGTCATTTAACACAAATACTGTTGTGGAATCCTAGGGGAAGGTTGACACCAAGTTACAGGCACTCTGTGGTCTGGTATACTTCCTATCTGCTACCAATTTTCAGGGTTGATACACGATTCCATATTCCTAGCTCTTAAATGTTTACAGAAAAAAAAACATCATATGATGAGTTAATGACAGCAATGATGACAAAAGTGGGCAGTTATAACGTACTGTGGAACATTAAAACCATATTTGGAATCATTGTCTTAGACCGGATTGAAGCTTCTATTTGTGGGCTGGGTACTGGACGGCGCTCTTGTGTTCTCCTGAGGTGCTAGGCTGCCCTCTGGTGGTTAAACAAAATATGCACACAGTTACTTTGCTCCTCTGATTAATCGACCTTCAAGAGCATGTTTGCATCTTGAGAGCAAATGCGTTTCTATCCCAAGTATCTTGCTTCAGTTTTTGTTTCCGGTTGAGCTCTGAAACTCAGATGCCAATATGAGATCATGCAGAAATGTTGGCTTTCAGAATCTTTCTTTCTAAAGGTGGATTTAGACTGTTAAACTCTCAGATAATTTTATTTATTTATTTGAGAGAGAGCAGGGGGGAGGGGGAGAGCAAGAGGGTGAAAGCGTCTCAGGGAGATTCTGCGCTGAGCACAGAGCCCGATGCGGGGCTCCAACCTATGACCCTGAGATCATCACCTGAGCTGAAACCAAGAGTCGGACGCTTAACCAACTGAGCCACTCAGGTGCCCCACTCAGATGATTTTAAATAATATAAGCTAGATTCTTGTCTCCTTGGAAGGGGCAGGCACATAGAGACAGCGAAATATTGATTGGTAGTAAACGAAGTCATGTAGGAAAATCTTCACCTAAAAGGGCATTTGGTAACGGCACATTCTTTTTTTTTTTTGAAGATTTTTATTTATTTGACAGAGAGAGACACAGTGAGAGAGGGAGCACAAGCAGGGGGAGTGGGAGAGGGAGAAGCAGGCTTCCTGGTGAGCAGGGAGCCTGATGCGGGGCTCGATCCCAGGACTCTGGGATCATGACCTGAGCTGAAGGCAGACGCCTAACGACTGAGCCACCCAGGCGCCCAGTAACGGCACATTCTTAATTCATTAGATTTTTGTTTGTTTTCTTAACTGAAGACTATATAGAAAATCCTTTTAATTTCAACCTTTCCTTATAGAAGCATATTCAAGACATTGGACTACTCTCTCTGAATAGCAGACTATAGAGAACATAATTGAAATTTTGATTGGAGTTCTTATAGGGACTCAGAGTCACCCTTAGAAACACTAGGCCTTGCAACTATTCTAGAAATGTAAGGTATTGGATGTGGAAAGGAATACCTTTTCAGAGTTATCTCTTTTTTAATCTTCAGTGTCTTTTCCCTCTAATATCATGGCTTTCATCCTAAAAATTAATTGTAATGAAAAACCTGGCTGATTGAGGATTATATTTAGTAGAGGTTTTTTAATTCCATCTTACCCAAAGTTTCAGAAAACTTGGGCTATACTTATATAGTGAATATATAGTAATATTTAGCTATCATTTTCAGCCTGTGGTCCTATAATTAGGGATTCCTGAACAGAAATCCAAAGACATCTTGAGGCTCCGTGGACAGATTTTCGGGGCCCCATGACTCTCTGGGAATTGTAAGCAATAGTTGAGTTCATTCCCTCCTGTGCTCAGTTGGCAGACGTGAACGGAGTCATTGAGGAGGAATTCACCATGGCCCGCCTGTACATCAGCAAGATGAAGTCGGAGGTCAAATCCTTGGTGAACCGCAGCAAGCAGCTCGAGAATGCCCAGATGGACTCCAACAGGAAGATGAGTGCCAGCGAGCGGGAACTGGCAGCGTGTCAGCTGCTCATCTCCCAGGTAGGTCACCCCTTTCCCCTCATTTCACTCCCCTGACTTCCTGAAATCTGCTTCCTCTGTGTTCTTCCTGGGTCTGAGGGCGCCTGACAGCGATAGCTGATGGACATCACTTTACGTGAGGCTTGTCCGTGGGCTCCCCAGACAATGAGAGCCCAGGCTTATGCTGAAGGCTAGATAGATTTTGTTGTGTGAATTACATGAATTACCTTCAGTCCCTTTTTAAGGGATGTTTCTACATGTTTCTATCTGTATACGGATACATAAGTAGGTAGGTAGAGATTATGAAGAATGGATGAGATTGGGTGGAATCTAAAACTCCTTGAGCTAAGGCAACATTCCTTCATCTTTTAATCTCTACCACAGGTCCAATTTAATGTGTGAAAACAAACTATTTGCTGCTACTACTATTATTAATAATAGTGCAGGTATCATTTTTTAAAAAGATTTTATTTATTTGAGAGAAAGGGAGCGCGCGTGTGCACGCACACACACAAGTGGGGGAGGGGCAGAGGCAGAGGGAGAGCAGACTCCCCGCTGAGCAGGGAGCCCGATGTGGGGCTCAGTCCCAGGACTCCAAGATCGTGACCTGAGCTGAAGGCAGACGCTTAACTGACTGAGCCACCCGGGCGCCCCACTAGTAGCAGGTAACGTTTTATTGAGCGTCTACAATGCTCCACACACTGCACTAAGCACTTCATGTGCATTATCTCACTTGATCTTTAAAAAAATCCTGGTAGGCAGGTTTTATTATTATTCCTGTTTTGCAGAGGAGGAAAGTGAGACTCCGAGAGATTAAATACACGGTTCAAACTCCTACAACCAGTGAAAGGCAGATCTGGGACTCAAACCAAAGCATGGGTGAACACAAAGCCTTGAAGGGATTTTCGAGCCCCAGGGCACATTTCGTCTGCTCAGTGAGGTCCGGCTGTTCTTCTGCCCATTGAAATGGTGTTTTCATTTTAGTGGGGTGGTTTCGGAAAAGAGCAGCCTCGTTTCTGGTCTGCCACTGATACCTGAGCTTGGTGTTTGGGGCTTGAGGCTTCTGGGAGGGTTGCCGTGAGGGCTGCTTCACAGCCTTAGACCAGGCATTAAAACAGCTGAAATCATTTGCGGGAAACTGATACCAGCAGGGAGTGGTGTATCAAATAATACTGAGAGACAAAAGCGTACGTCATTCTGGTATGCTTGTAAACATGGTAACATGTCATCATGCAACCAGCTCCAGCCACCTCGTCTCCCGCCATAGTAATCTAACAGATGCAAATTAACACATCAAGTTTCCATTTTATAACCAGCGTAATAAGCAAAAACGCATTGGAAAGATTATTCAGTGTTGGTGTGGGATAGTGAAATTTATATACATTGCTGAGAAAAGTATAATTTGGCCAGTCGTTTTGGAAAGCACCTTGGGAATCAAAAACCACAAAAATGTAAGTACCTTGGTCCAGTAATTTCATTTATGGTATTTTTCATTGGTAATGAAAATGCAAAAATTTTATTTTATATGTTTATTTCCTGATTAAAATGTGCAAAGCCTATATGGAAGATGTTGAGTGCAATATTACTTATGTTATAATAAAATAAATTACCCAAATATCTATTGATAGGCTAATGACATTAAGTTACATGGAAGATTGCTATGCAGCTCTTAGAAAAAATTTATAAAACATAGCCATTTGGAAAGTATGATTATGTAAAGGTAAATGAAAATGAAAATGCTCAGTTATATTTATGCTGTGCCTTGTAACTTTATACAGTATGCATTCATACAGATAAGACCAGAGAATAGTTGATAAATTAAGTATGGTTTATGGGTGGGGGTGCCTGGGTGGCTTGTCGGTTAAGGGTCAGACTCCTGATTTTGGCTCAGGTCACAATCTCAGGGATATGGGATTCAGGTCCATCAGCTCCGTGCTCAGCACAGAGTCTGCTTGTCCCTCTCCCTCTGCTCCCCACCCCCCCCAAAACAAATAAATAAAATCTTAAGAAAAAAAAAAAAAGAGTGGTTTATGGGTGAAATCTATACCACTTCTTTCTGGATTTGCTTTACTATTTGACATTTTTATAATCTAAAAAATTGGAGAAAATGATAAACACTAGGGCAGAGTACCTGCACCTCAAGTCTGATATCCAGGTCACCTCTTGTACTGATAGCATGTGCTTTTGGCCAGTCCTGCCCCTAACACTTGGAGACCAAGGCAGGAGTACAAATAGAGGCCCCTCAGTCTGCAGCCCACTGTCTTCCCTTTCCATCTGGACGCACCGGCCCTTCTGTCCTTTGTGGGAACTGATAGCACCGTGTAACTGTCAGCTCTCATCTGTGTGAATTGATGACAGGAGTGCCGTGCCAGCCCTGGGAGTGGCCTTTAGGGCCACTGGAGTAGGGAGCTTCTGGGTTTCCAGTCCTCAGAGTGTGGTCTGGAAGGGGACATGGGTTCCATGTGGCATGCCCCCTTGGCATATGCATTGTTTGCTCAGTGGAGTGAGTGAAGCCAGAGGATGGCCGCAGTGGGGTGTTCACAGTGTGGGGCCCAGGACTGAGGCTCCAGCTGCCCAAGTCTGAGAGTGACATTGACTTTGGGCATATGAGATCAGAGTCAAGAATATTAGCATATTAGAATGTTAAAGGATAGCTGTGTTAGTGCTTTCTCCATTAGCAACGAATTACAGCTTTCTGTTGGGTGCTACTTTGTACTCTGTTACAATTTACACAGAACCAAATACTTAATGATTATTTCCTGGGATTCAAAAGTAAGAGAAACCTTGGCTCTTTATTTTCTGACGTAATCTAAGGAATCTGACAAAATATTTCCAGCTAAAATGCTATTATTTTCTTTGTTTACACTCAGCCTTTTCATCAAAAGCTGTGCTTATAACATGACTGCTCTAACTGAGTCCCATTTCCCAGAGGTTATTTCATGAGTTTAGAGCTCAGTCTCCAGGGTTTTCCTGCCTTAATGTGAACAAGGTACATCTTGAGCGGGGTGAGTTTCTACGTATTTCCATCTGCTGGAAAGGGCCCACTGTCTTTATTCAGTCAATGAGCTTCCATTCATTCATTGGTTCCACTAATATTTATTAAGCATTGACTCCATATGCTCATGGAGCTGACAAGTAAAAAGAAATAGATAAATCATGTTGAATTGGGTGCTGTAAGAAAATGTTGGGACCCGAGTGATAAGGACTCTGGGTGGGTAGGGTGGAGCGCTTCCTAGGGAGAGGAAAGATGTAAAATGCAAGGTCTCTGAGACACGGGAATTGGTGTGTTTGAGAGACAGGAAAAGAAAAGACACACAATATTTGATTCTGGAGACAGAATCCAGAGGTGCTGGTTCCAAGAATGAAGCCTCTGCCCTAGACATTTTCCCAGTTCTTTTCTTTCCAGCACACTGTTTTCTACGAGGAGAAAAACCAGCTTGGGCTTTGGCATCTCGCTTAAGTGGATGGTGAGGAGGGGCATGGCGATGAGAGGGGTCGGTGGGGAATGAAGCAGAGGAACACAGAGAGGAAGCAGAGGGCCATGTTAGTCTGTGGTCACAGATCCCAAGCCAAGGGCAGAATATGCATCATGTGGGAGCTGGTACTCGAAAAAGGGACTCAAGAACTCCTCTATTGCATTTTCCCGTCGGACAGCCCCAGGCAAGCCAGGAAGGCCATTGCTGGTCACTCACGCCTCCTTCTCATCTATTTGTTTATTTAAAGCATGAAGCCAAAATCAAATCCCTGACAGACTACATGCAGAACATGGAACAGAAGAGGAGGCAGCTGGAAGAGTCCCAAGACTCGCTCAGTGAAGAGCTGGCCAAACTCCGAGCCCAAGGTAAATAGTCAACTACTTTGCAGGTATTGAGCTCTTGGCCTACATCACACTCTCTAGTTGGCCGAACTCATGATGTTTAGTTTTGGTCAATTATACCCTTTCTAGATCTGCTGAAAACAATGGAATAATTGGGGGGGGGGTAAAAAAAAGAAAAAAGAAATATCTAGAAGATTGCCCCCACCCAAAATCTACTCCTCTTCCCACTTTCCTTCAGTCTACCCTGTTGCCTGAGTCAGAATCTTCTCTCTTCCACCTCCTGCCTCCAGTCTGTCCCCATGACCTGTCCATTGGACCTGCCAGACGCTTGTCTGCTTCTGCTCATCTCCACCTTCATTTTTACTATCCTTAATCCTAATTAAGAGTTGTGGCTACATCCATCTACGGAGGCTCTCACCCCATCTGCTCCAGGCCGGCCGCTGTGCTGCATCCCAAGGAACTATTCTAAAATCACCTTCGATCTTGCGCCTAATCCCATGCCTCTGACCCTTCCGTGGTGTCCCACTGCTCTTAATATAGAGTCTGAACTTCTACCAATGGCTGCCTGCACCTTCCATCTTTGGAAACAGCTCTTCCCTTTGCCGGACAGCCTCCTGATGCCCTTTGCTTAGGGAAGTGCCTGACACATAGGAAGTGCTCAATAGATACGAATAAATAGAAAAAATTCAAGAAAGGTAACTAGAAACAAACCAGAACAGATTTAAGAACAGACACATTGTGGTGAAATGGAAGACACATACCATGACTTGCAGTGAAAATTGTTAGAGTCCTTTTGGAAAGCATTTTGAAAATAAATAGTAATAATCATAACACTTGTCATACCTTTTGATCCTCAAATCTCAAATATTCATTGCAAATTCCTTGTATGAGTGGGGGAAAGAAAAGGAAGCCACCTAAATGTCCAGCAGTTAAACGAGCTATGGGATGTTAACAGAACATGTGCTTTGTTTTGGAGATGAAGTACGTGCAGGGGTCATGCTTACAAGGCGTCCTTAGATTAAAGATCATAATGTGTAACCTTATCTTTACTGTGGTTATAACATTTAGGAATCAATGGATACTTGTGTTCCAAGGCCTGCAGATTAATATTTGAAATGAAAATGGTTTTGATAGGGAGTAGGATTGGTGATGATGTCACCCTCTTTTATTTCTTTTATTGTTAATATAGTTACTTGCTCAGTAAATACATTTTGTTTCAAATGCCAAGGCAAATTGAGAAGGATTGAGAACATCCTTACCCCTGCTATGACCTTGTCATGTTTTCTTTATGTGATAATGGATGAATGTTAGAGATAGCATGCTCCCCTCAAGACTTGACATGGAAAGGAACTTTTCTCTCTTGTAAATGGCTTCTGCAGTGGTGCCACGAAGTAGAAATAAAATAGAGGTGAGAAGATCTGAAATAAAGTAGAACAGACTAGCTAGAAAGCGTAATGACTTGAGTGACCATTTTGCTACCCCCTGCCCCCGCCCCAGCCTGCTGCTTGCTCCGTGTGCCCAGTGAGTACCCCTGGTCAAGAATAGGCTGGGACAGGCTCTCCCTGGAGGTGTACCACGCACCAACTATGGGGGCCTTCCTGTTTAATCTGGACAGTGTTATTTTATATTTCTGTTTTCTTTGTTCTTGTCCTTAGATTTCCTGCTCTAGATTCTTAGAGAATAAACAGCGTACCCATGGGAGGTACATTAGCTCTTTCTGGAACTCCAATAGTGGCATGCATCCGAATGCCACTGACATTCACAGAGTGCTTTCTAATCTGCAAGGCAGGTTACTGTACACCGCCTCAGGTGCTGCTCACCGAGGCCAGGGGCGAGGTCGGACACAGCCGGGGCAGTTCTGACCTCGAGTGGCCCACTCCCAGGTCAGCACCCCTCCCCCTCCCGCCGCCCCTCCCGCTGGAGTGGGCAGCCTCCGTGGGTCAGAAGTCTCCCCCGGGAGGCCCGATCTTGGATAGCATGGTTGTAATTGGTCATGTAAGCTCATGTTTCACTCCGTGGCCTTTCTTCCTTTTTTTTGGTCTTTTATCTTTTTTAAAAATACGTTTACTTTTGGATGTGAGTCCCGCCCGTTAAATCTTCAATCACATTTAAAATTCAAAACAGAAAAAATGCACGAAGTCAGCTTCCAGGATAAGGAGAAGGAGCATCTGACGCGACTGCAGGACGCGGAGGAGATGAAGGTGTGTACGCCGCCCCTTCCCTGGAACCCGGCGTGCGTTTGGACTGCGTTTTCTTATTCTAGGAAAATCTGTCTCCTTCGGAGACGTGTGGGGCAGTGTAGGAGGGAGGGGGGAGGGACCAGTGCCCGGCAGGCAGAGCGATTCTCACAGTGCGGCCTGGCCCAGGACTGAGAGGAGAACGGAGGTGTCCAGAAGCCCTGGGAGGTCCGTAGCTAGTAGGCATGCTGCATTAGTCCGGGCTTCCTCCGTGTTCCTGGGGGAGGGAAAGGAGCAGCCCCTCCCAGTCCCCGCGTGGGCCACACTGCCGAGCTGAACTTCTGAGGAAGCATTTGCCCTTCCTGTGAATGAAAGAGAACATCTCTCCCCTTGACCTTTTTAAAGAAGCACTCCAGATTTGGGTTTCCATTGTACACATAGAGAGGTTTATTTTTGGTCACATGTAAAGTAGTGAAGGACAATGTAGGAAAAATGATTGGGAAATAAGATTTTTAGGTGAATAAAATGAGATATGAGAGGATGTAAGAATTTTGATTCATTTTAGGCAAACCCCCAAGTCCCTGTGGGTGTAAGCCCATAGGTAAAAGAGTGCCCATGGCATGAGCCTGCTGCAGCCTCACCTTGATGGGCCCTCCTCCTGGTTTCACATCGCTTCGGTGGAAAGGTCTCTGAATATCACCATAAATCTGTGCAGTGCTCAGGGCAGGGACAATTCCCTAAATTTTACAGGTGAGGAAGTGTGGCTCACACGGGTTACGTGGCTTGTCTATGGGCACCTGGGTGTAGTAAGAGGTCTGTGCCCTCTGATTGACCTGGCGAGAGAAGCCATGTGGCTCAGGTGAGCTGTAGAAGGTCACAGGAGAGCTTTTTATTTAATTAATGGGCTGATCTAGCTCCTAGGGCCTGCTGGGTTTTATCACAGATCTTTGGGTTTTGTTGTGCCAGTAAAGCAAGGCGGGTTCTGGGGCCCCAGTTTTGGGACTTGACAGCCAAGGGATGTAGGGTAGGAGGTAGAAGCAATCCAGGGCTTGTCATGGTGTGGGCTGTGAGCCAACAAGCCGGTGACACATTTCTCTTGGCCTGGCTTGCAGAAGGCCCTTGAGCAGCAGATGGAGAGCCACCGGGAAGCTCACCAGAAGCAGCTGTCCAGACTTCGGGATGAAATCGAGGAGAAGCAGAAGATCATCGATGAGATTCGGGAGTGAGTCGGCCCAGGGGCTCTCGGGACAGGGGGGTGGGCATGGCTCTCGGGGCAGCCTGGAAGGACGTGGCTTTGAGCCGAGGGCTGCTGTTCTCGCCCTGCGAGCTCTGTGCTCTGCCCTGTGCGCAGCAGGCTAGACGTGCAGCTTCCAACGTCTCTTCTCCCATCTGGAGCTGAGCCTCCGGGGGCTTTGGTGGGGCAGGCGGCAGGCGGGCGCAGCCGTCCTTCCTCGTCCCCCGGGAGTCAGGGTCATGTCGGTGACTCGGCTGGGTAGACACATGCCCTCGTAGGTGGAGACAGTCTGTAGGAAAATATATACCAAAAAAAAAACAAAAACAAAAACAACCCAAACCCTACATTGGTCCTGACTCAGGGATTCTGATAGGCTAATAAATACTCCAGAGAAGACAGTCAGCTCCTGCTGCATCCTCACCCCAACACCTAAATGCTCCCCGCACAACCCTGAGCCACCTGGTCACCTGCACACACTTCTCAGGGCCCCGTGTCTGCTCGTGGACCTGGGGCTTTGCCAGGATGGCGCCCTTGCAGCTTGCCTCTGGTATCACCCCCCGCGGGTCCATTCTCCCGTCCCGTCACAGCCACTGAAGAACCCCTGCTCCATAATGACCTCTCCCCTCCTTCTCTCTGACCTTCCCGCCTCGTTGTCAAAACAAGGCAGCAAGCTGGGGAGTGCCTTCTGGATCCTCTCCTCGAGGGTTCTTACATTTTTGCACAGTGAGTGCCTTGGCAATCTTTGAACCTCTTTGCAGAATAATGTTTTTAATTGCCCCCAAATAAAAGATGAGGGAAAATGAAGAAAACCAGTTATGTTGAAACACAGTTCCATCCACTAACACCCCCAACCTCATCCCCAAGATCTAGACTAAAGCCTCCCTCCGCTCCCACTTTCTGTAGATGAAGAGCCAGATTTCTGTATGGGAAGCAAGGCAAGGTTAAATGAGTTTCTCGGGGTCACACGGCTACGTAGGAATCAAACTGGAGTCAGAGTTTAATTCTCCAGGCTACTGATCCAAATCTCTCTTCACTGTGGGCAAGCTGCTCACACAGCACATTTGCATTTTGAAAGAGGAGAACGGTAACGAAGCAAAGTGTAAGTGCTGTGATCTGGGCTCCGTGCTCACTGCCTACCAAAGGCGAGTCCTTAGCATCGTCTTTGCCCCCCTCCTTTTGGGCCACCCCCATGCTGTTATTCATGTTGTTCTTTCCCCTTCAAGCGTGTCCTGCGTTCTTTATTCTGATTAATCACCCTCGACATGTTCAACTGGAGGGGGACAGTGGGGAGGGAAGGAGGGAGGGTTGGTGAATGAGTTAGTAGATGGAGAAGTTTCCTTGGCCTGCGCTTTCAAACAGACTCTGGACTTTCCTTCAGATAGTGTAGAATCTGTTCCTTTACGGATGCACAGGTAGGGCCATACAAAATGTTTTATAAATACCGCATGCAAATGTTGACCAAGTGCCCCCAACCAGATGGCAAGTTTCTTTTTTTGCCTCAGACCCTGGGCTTTCTTTGTATTTCCTTTCTCTGTACCCACTCCTTGTAGACTTCACACAGTGGCATTGTCCCTGTGTCAGCCAGGAATTTGGACTTAGGGGATGTTTTCAGATCATCAGACCAGAGGGGAAGGGATGGGTGAAATGGCCAAATAAGATTTCCCGAGTGGGTGCGTGCCGTCTGTAGGGCAGGCAAAGCAGAATTCTTCTGACCGTGCTCTCTCTGTTTTAAAATATCAGCCCTTTTCCTAGCTCATTATTTTCCCCCCAAAGCTCTTGCACAAGCCAACTATAAATATAGTCTCAAAGCCTTATGTTTCATGCCTCTGAGATGTTCCCAGAAATTAGTTTTCACTTGGGCAGGGAGGAAGCTGTGAGGTTGTTCTCTGATCCCTCAAAATCCTCCAGAATTGCCGTGTTTATTGCACAGAACTAATGGGGTTGGAACAGAACCATGTCTTTAGCTGGGTGCCTCGGAATTTCAGACTCATGTGCAATGTATTGCTTTTTCCCCTCAATTTCAGTTTGAATCAGAAGCTGCAACTGGAACAGGAGAAGCTCAGTTCTGATTATAACAAGCTGAAGGTAGAGGACCAGGAGAGGGAAATGAAACTGGAAAAGCTCTTGTGAGTGCACCTGAAATATTTCCTCTGTTTCTCTCCTCCCCACAGAGTCTTAGGGATGTCTACCTCTGTGATTCCGATTCCTAAATATTCTGGTTAGGTTGGGCCAATGTAAAAATAGAGCCTATTTCTGTGAGACAGTTAGTTTTATTGATTCATCCATAGGTGCAAATGGTATCTGGAAATCTCTGATGCCCTTTTGGTGGTTCATGATCCCTTTTTGTTTTTTAGATTGCTCAATGATAAAAGGGAACAAGCCAGAGAGGACCTCAAAGGGCTGGAGGAGACAGTGGTATGTCAGCATGTTTCCCAACTCGTTTTAGTCCCAAAGACCCGATTAGTTTGTGATTTGTTGAATTTGTGTGTTCTGAAACTTGTTCTGTGCCCACCTTTCTCACATACCATTTTAAACAAAATATTTAGGCAAATACCACATAGTTAGACATTAAGACAAATACAAATATTTAGACACATCATTTAAACAAAATACCCCATGGAAAAGTGAGAATTGTAGAATTTATTCCCCAGCTCTTGATACCATGATTAGTTGTCAGTCCATCTGTCTGTCTGTCCATCCATCCATCCATCCATCCATGCTTAGTGCTGTAACCAGAGGCCCTGAGTGAGAATTAAACTGACTTGCAAATCAATGCCTGAAACTTTACCGACTTTGCACATTGTGACTTATTTCCATTCAGTATTCAAGAACACCTGCTAAGGGCTGGCGTTCTTCTAGGTGCTTGGGTTGTATCAATAAATGACAAAGACAAGACCCTGGCCCTTGTGGAAGCTTGCCTTCAGCTGGGGGTGAGGGGACAGACAGTGAACAATAAGGAAGGAAATCATGACCTCTATTACATGGTTATAGAAAGTGCAGAGGTCCCACAAGGAGGTGATGTTTGAGCAGGGACTTGAAGCAGGTGAAAGAGGAAGCCATGGGGATGTCTGGGGGAAGGGCCTTCCAAGCAGTGGCAATAGCCTATGTCAAGGCCCTGAGGTGAGCCCGGGGTTGGTGTGTTGGAGAATAGCAGGAAAGTCAGCGATGCAGGAAGGAAACAAGAGGTAGGCACAGAAAGGTCAAGGCAAGAGTGGTTGTAGACCAGGTAGGGCCTTGAGACCCACAGGTTTTGGGACACCAGAGTGACAGATCAAAAGGGCTCATCATTTGAAATCCTGGTTTCTCCATCCTACATCTGAATTCATGAGGTTTGTCTGCTCTGGTTGACTTCCATTTCCGCTGCTCTGAGGGCTCCTGAGAGTTCTGCAAAGTGCCACACAGCCTGTGTTTGAAGACAGACTGTCCCAACAGAACCTCTCAATTTGGTGAAAACATGTCCAGTTATTTTACACGATAAAACAACAGACAGACTGTTGTTTAGATACAGTCATACATTTTTTTTTTTTTTAAGATTTATTTATTTATTTATTTGAGAGAGAGTGAGAACACATGCACACAAGTGGGGGTAGGGACAGAGGGAGAGAGAATCCTCAAGCAGACTCCATGCTGAGCGCGGAGCTCCATTTCAGGACCCTGAGATCATGACCTGAGCCAAAATCAAGAGTCGGCCACTTAACCTACTGAGCCACCCAGGTGGCCCAATATAGTCATACATTTTGATTCCATTCATGTGTCATGTGAATTTATGTGGGACCATGCCTCCCAAGAATCTGGTGACTCCAGGCTGTAGGTACATTGTTGCTTAGGGCCGGACCTGATTGTGCACTCTGTTTCCTGGGCTGATGTTAGCTGCCCCTCAAAGCCGGGTGGAGAGACAGAGGGGACCGTCCACTCAGGACAGAAGTAAGATGACTGTGGCTCAAAGGATCTCCGGCCTTTCCAACATGGTGGAGAAGGTGGCTCCAGGGGAAACCGAAATGAAGCCATGAAGCCGCCTCATCTTTGTCTGTTTTACCGGAGCAGTGACACCCACAGTTACAGATGATTCTAAAAATTCAGACAAATATTGAACTTTAAAATTCCCACTAGCCAGAAATGAGTGACATTTCAGTACCTTCCACCCATGAACCACCGTCCCTGCCCCCTCTCACCCACACACTCGCCCACAGGGACAGACCCACTGACACACTGGCTCCCTTCCTCTCTCCTGCTCTCACTCACCACTCACACACATCGCACACATTCACACATGAAACCCCAAATCGGATCCCCACAGCATGTGTCATTTTAGGCTTGGATGTTTTCACTTAACCTACTGTTGGAATCCTCCCCAAGCTGTAATGTTCTTTAGCAACAGGCTCGCTTGGCCTTGGCTGACCTTACTTGAACTCTCCTTAGCTCAGGGGCTCTTCTGGCTTCTTGAGTATTTGGGTGGGATGGGGGGTGAAACCTACCGTGTAGGGGTTGGAGCCTTAAGCCCACTCCAGGGGTTGACGTTGGAAGATGTTGAGGGTGTCTTGGGGCCCTTGGGCAACCATCTTTTGCTTTAACAGGACCCTTTGGGCTCTGGGGCTGGACCTCTCCTGCTGTGTTAATGGGCCTTGGGTTTTCACCTCTCTGGGCTCACCCTCGCTGTCCCCTGTGACAGGAAGCTGAGCCCTGAGCTTTTACACAGAGGAGAGTGGCCTGTGACAGGGAAGGTTTCAGGGAAGTGAGTCAGGTGGAGTGAGGAAATGATGATATCGTGGAGGAAAATTCATTGCTGCGGGAAGCCAAATGCTAGCTGCCTAAGCTTAAACATGCAACTTGCAAACTGTTTTAAAGGTTGTTGTTTTTTTTTTTTTAAAGATTTTATTTACTCATTTGACAGAGAGAGATACAGCAAGAGAGGGAACACAAGCAGGGGGAGTGGGAGAGGGAGAAGCAGACTCCCCACTGAGCAGGGAGCCCGATGTGGGCTCGATCCCAGGACCCTGGGATCACGACCTGAGCCGAAGGCAGATGCTTAACGACTGAGCCACCTAGGCACCCCTTAAAGGTTTTTAACCACCCCTCCTGAATTGTTGAATTCACCTAAGAACAAACAAAAATGAGAAAGGTGCCAAACTCAGGACTCTGTAGTATTTGGTATTTAGGCTCCGAGGAAATGCCTGGCCCTTTGACAAGGGACCCATGTCTCCTCATTTCCCTTTGGTGTGGTGGCTTTTTTATGGAAAAGGTTTACTATGGTTGCAGTTCAGTCAGGAATGAAATCCCTGAAGCAGGAGAGAGAGAGAGAACATGCAGAGCAAGGGCTTGGGCTAGGGGGGGGTTGGTGCTGAGATCCTTGGGCAGGGGGCCTGAACAACATGTCTGTAAATGTGAGCTCAGAGCTCACCCCTGCATCTGCCCTGGAAGGCGGCTAGGCCTCGGACAGGTGCGATGTGCATTGTGTTCATAATAACAGGCCTGTTTGGCTTCCTGCACAAAGTCATTTGCCTCATCTGAGGAAGCAATTGACTTTAGGTGCCTCTTATTTCAACACAGAATTGCAGACTTGGACCCAGTTAACAAGACCTTAAATTAACAGAGAACTTTTATTCCAAGAAACTTAGTGTTTCCATGGCTGTATAGCCGTTTCTTCTTCCTGTGAGCACGTGCAGGCTGAATCCCTTGACATTCTGTGTTAAGAGTAGGTCAACTTAGACAAATTGAGAAATTCAAATGCAAGTTTCTCTCTCTCCTCCCTCACGGGAAAATATCTTGCAAGGAACTAATCGTATCTCTGGTAGTAAGAACATGGAGACTTGAATGGGAGGAATTATTTTGGTTTTCTGATCTTGTTAACAAAGGTCACCAGGTTTGACTCAGAGCCTTGTCTTCGCAATCTAATTCCTAAAGTTAGTTCATTTGTAGAAAATGATACAAAATGAAGAAAAAAATACCTCCAAGAAGTTAATTACAGCATAACAATATTATGACAACAAAGGGAAACGACAAAAGCCTACTGAAGAAATGGCTGTCAAATATGGTGCATCAATAAGTTAATATTAGCCAGTGTTTACTGAGCACTTACAATGTGCCAGGAACGGCTGTAAGAGTTTTATAAGGATTATCGCATTTAATCTCAACAACAACTGTGAGGCAACGACTATTTATCCTCCTGTTACAAATACAAGAGCTGAGGCACTGGAAGGTTAGGTAGGTTGCCCAGGGTTACATGGGTATAAGGCCCACCACCTGCTTCATCCATAAGCTCAGTGATGTAAAGCCAACGCACATGGCCCAGGGCTAGAAGGGGGCATGGAAATAGGAAAAATGTCGGTCTGCTAGGATGGGAGAGATTGTGGGTAACTTTCCGTTTAGACTTGCTGGCATTTTGTGTAATGTGTACGTGATAAATTAGAGGAAAAAAGAATCCATTCTGGTACAACCTAGCCAACTAGGAATTTTTGTGAGAAAAAACGTTAACTTTTGTGGTTGAGGGGAGAGAAAAAGTTCTATTGAGAACACTGCTAACGAGTAGGCTCTGTTCTAGTTTAGTTCATGGTTTGAGCTCCCAGTCTCTGCCCTCAGGGCAGTCTTGAGACAGGTGGAGGGGTGGACATATGTGGTAGGAAAGCCAGGGGAACTGTGGGAGCCCCGTGGCCTGGATGGTAGGCTCGCAGAGCAGGTGGGAACCGCCTGGCTCGCTGGGGCAACCAGATGGGGATGGTCTGGTGCCCGATGTGTCCCAAATTCAAGGTGTCTCCCCCACTTCAGTGTCATTTTCACAATCTTCCCTTCCAGTCTCGGGAGCTGCAGACTCTGCATAACCTCCGGAAACTCTTTGTCCAGGATCTGACTGCCCGGGTTAAAAAGGTGCGTTCTATTTTGTGTGAACACAACTGAGAAGAAAAGGAAGATGGACAGAAAGAATCATTTGCTGTTGAAATATCACTTGCTTAAATTGGGGCTGGTTGTGCTTAAAAATTAATTACTTCAGGCCAGAAAATGTATTCAAAGAATGTACTGGGGGCAAAAAAAAAGTACTTGGGAATATTTTTCCATCTGCTTTTTTCTTCTTAGTAAAAGGAAGTTATAATCCTCTCCCTGGCCTTTCATTTCAAATGAGCACACACCTATCTAGCTGCAGTGTGAGAGCTGTTGTGCATGATGTGGGGAAAATCCAGGGGGTCTGGTCAGGCATTGCTGCCCTGAAGCTTGGTGAGCAATGCCAGAAACCCGGAGAAACTAAAGGCAGGAACCTCCCGTTTGCCTGTGAGGGGCCGTTCGGGGCTGGGTCGGAGTGTATGAAGCACTTCAGTGTGCGTCTTATTTGCTCTTCCTGGCAACCTCGTGTAAGTGGTTCTTACTGTGCAGTTCTGTCTTAATGGAGGTAGGCTCAGAGGTTAAGTAACTTGCCCAAGGTCACACAGCTGGAAGAGCTGGAGGTAGGATGGAATCCAGGTCGTGTGACTTCTGAATCTGGGCTTCGGTGATCCTCGTGCCTCACACAGTGATCTCAGGGAGTCACCGTATAGCGAATCCCAGAGCAGCTTGCAGAAGTTTCAGGAAGGAGGGAGAGGTGGGGGCGGCAGGGGGACTGCTCTTTAAATATGTTTAAACATGATAGAGGAGGAGCAATGGGCCATAGCCAGCTGTGTAGTAGGATGGAAGGAAGGTGTATTTAGAAGTATGCATATGTGTGCCCATGTGTCTGTGTGAAGGAATCGGAACCAAGGGAAGGACGTGAAATATATATAAAAAAAAGAGAGGGTTGATGGAGTCAGATCTGAGCGGGACAGAATTAATAGCATAGATGGATGTATCAGCTTGGTAAGGGGAAGGGATACAATTTCCCAGAGAGGAGTAGTGGAGAGTTGAGATGGAGACGTGTGCAGGACAATACATAACCGTGGAAAGGTGCATCTGATGACTTTGATCTTCTCAGTTAATGTGGAGGCTCTGTCCTTGATGGAGAAGGAAGAGAGACAGTGGAGAGCCCACAGAGCCTAGAGAAAGCTCAGGCAGCCTGGGGTGCGGGGAGCGGGGGGGGGGGGGATTTGTCAGGGATGAGTGAAAGGATTGCCGAGCAGTGGTGCGAGTGTCCAGCTGAAGGTCAGAGCATGGATTTGCCGTGGCCCCTGACAACATGGTTCCAGGCCTGGAAACAAAAATAAAGAAAGGCAAGAATGATAGGAGAGTTTAAGGCCCAAATGGCAGTGGTGGGGCAGGTAGGTAGTGACCATAGTCATCAAAATAGAAATGGCCATCAGACCTGGACCAGGTAGGAGGGAGAGGCCAGAGCAGAGGGGATGGAGAGGGAGACTGCAGAGATAATGGCAAGAACTGGAACAGCTCAGTCAGGGAGGAGAGGGTCCGAGGGAGCTTAAGATCAGGCTTCCCTGATTTCATGATCTAAAGCTCTCAAGAAAGGACCTACTTGTAGACCAGTGGCTCTCAAAGTGTGGTTATCTGGCCAGCAGCTTTGGCATCACCGGCTAGACATGTGCATTCTCAGACCCACCCCAGGTTCACTGAAGCAGAGACTGGGGGTGGGGCCCAGCAATCTGAGTTTTAACAAACCCTCCTCTGGGCAAAGTTTGAGAACCCCGGATTGAGATAGGCATGCAGCCATCACCTCTCAGAAGAAGAAGGAGGGACGATGGTCTCCTCTGTAATCAGAGGCAGCAAGGATGCCTTGCCATTTTTGGGCTCCAGGATGTGTTTGCACATGTGTTTCTCAGTTTACCTGTCGGCCCAGGAGGGCAGTTTTTGTCCATTTCTAGATCTGATGAATTTCAAGAGTTTATCCATGTGCTCAGATGCTGTGACTAGTTTGAGATGGATTCATTAAGTAATTTCATGGGATTGGAAGCTGAAGGGACAAGCAAAGGCCACTGAGACTTCCTGTTGGGACCACAGGCACTCGCCCAACAGCTTGGTGACTTATCTCAGTTGGGATGTTTGAAATCAGATTTAGGTCTTGGGTTTATGTTTTCACACTGGTTCTTAATGAGTTTTGGAACAGTTCCTTTTGAAAAGAAAAGTCTATTTACCCACCTGCAAGGGAGAGGTAAATTTCACAGAGAGAACTAATCTGTATCTTTCAAAGGAAGATTGGAAGTTTTGTTTGGTTTTGTTTTGTTTTCAATTCTCTAAACTATAATGCTCGGAAAACCCTTGACATCAGCCAAGGGAATTCATTGGGAAGGTCATTGAGTCTCAACTTGTAGAACCTGTTTATTTTCACTTTCAGAATAACCTTTGGTGGGATTGGGGTGGTGGTTTTTTATAAAGAATTAGAATGTTGTCCAGCTTATGCTGGGGCTGTGGGCGGGGCTGCCTGCTGACCGCTGGTGTTGGTGCAGAGCGTGGAGCTGGACAGCGATGACGGAGGGGGCAGTGCTGCCCAGAAGCAGAAAATTTCCTTCCTGGAGAATAACCTGGAGCAGCTCACGAAGGTTCACAAACAGGTAGGAGAGTTGTGCCAACTTCCTCTGCTTCTCTTACTCTCCCGGAAAGAAGCTCCACTGGATCTGGCCACAGTTCGGGGAGAAGGCTCTGCATCACCAGGGGACATTAGTACCAGAAGGATCTTGGAGTCCTTTCATTAGTCTTCAGTGACTTCCCTTATATATAAAAGTCTTTTATCGAAGCCAGATGGAAGGAATCGGAGTTTGAGCTCTTGGGGTTTGGGAAGTGGGGTGTTCAGAACCCTGCCTTATCATCCTGCCTCTGGTTCCAGCCCTGGACCCACAGGCTGCACAGAATGCAAAGTGCAGACCACCGAGTCAGTTCAGGCCCCTTATTTTTGCAGATGAAGAAACAGACCGAGAGAGGAAGTGACCTGCTTCATTTTCTCTCTGCTCTGTTGCCCTATTTCTTGGGCACCCTCTCCAGTTCTTATGACGCTCTGGAGTTTATCCGGAGGGACAGCAGAATGCATGGCCAAACCTACTGGTGATCTAGGCAGTTGTTTTTCTCCTTTCTATATAAATACTGGAATGTTCATGTTTCCCCTAAATCCTAAAGATTTGGAATGTGATAAAAATGGTCCAACTTAGGGTATGTGCTATGGTGAGCGCTGTGAATTGTGTAAGACCGATGAATCACAGACCTGTACCCCTGAAACAAATAATACAGTATATGTTAATTAAAAAAAAAAAGGTCCAACTTGTTGGACCACATGGTTAAGGGGATGCATCTCTCTTGGACCTACATCCTCTTCAACATTACCTAGGATGGCATTTTTCCCCGAAGGGAGGACGACAGATTCAACATGGTTGGAGTCATTCAAGCAAATTACTGATGAGAAATATAGAAGCAGAAAACTGCAGTCTGAGTTGCAATTAGTGATTTTCTAATTCACTAATTTGAAATAGGGCTTTGAAATTCATTATTTTATGAATTCAAAGAATATTTTAATAAATATTAAAAACCTGCTCTTTGCCAGGCACTGGAGCTGGTAAAGAATGCACGTGTGGCCTCGGGATGGGTAACCTTCATACATCACTTTCTGATTTTCAAAACTTTTCTGGATCCACTGGGATTCACACAATGGGCCTCTTATATACTCCCCTTTTTTATGGGTGAGAAACCTGAGACGTGTAGGGGTTGGATGACTTACCAAGTCAGATGTCAGGAAGTAATAGATCTGGCTCTTGAGCCTTTTTTTTTTTTTTTTTAAACCCAGGGCAAGCCTGTTGCTTCTTTTTCTTCTTTCTTTTTTTTAATTTTAAAAATTTTCCTTCATTTTATTTTTACTTTAAAAAAATTTGTATTTATTAATTCCATAATTAACAGACAGTGCTGTATTATTTTCGGGGATGTATCAGTTCAGCAATCCCATACATTACTTAGTGCTCATCACCCTAAGTGTCCTCTTAATCCCCTTCACCTTTTTCACCCACCCCCACCGCCCACCTCCCCTCTGGCAACCACCAGTCTGTGGCCAGACCACCCTGAATGCGCCGAGTCTCACCCGTTGCTTCTTAACCGAGGGTCTTAGGTAATAAGAGAACGAGCAGTATCCCAGAGTTACCTGGGAGTCTCTGGATATGTTGCAAAGTGGGTGCAAACCACATGCTGGTGGAGACAACGCGTCCCGCGCGGGAGGAGGCCTACGGAGAGCTCTAGAACATGCACGCCTGTACCCAGTGCTTCTGAACTTGCCTAACACCGCTCAGCTTTCACACGCTAGTGCTGGAGTAGCCAAGCTTCCTCACACTAGCTCCCCGACCCATGCAAACCAAAGAGGAAGTAAATCCTGCCCACGCCTGAAAGTTTCCTGTGACCGGAAGTGGCCGTTAATTTCATTCTGCACCCCTCCCCACTTCCTTGCACACAAGAGGCGTGTGTAGCAAATTGGAGGCGCCGGGTGCGGGATTTCCATTTTCCTTGGGCGCTCCCGGCGTTGGTGGTCACATGGACGTCCTGCGCCCACCTAGCGGGGCTGCTTGTTTGGCTGCAGAGTCCGCTTCTAGCCGCCTTCCTGTCACCGTCTGCCCCTCCTGCCGGCCCCGTCACCTCCCTGGTAAGTCGCCCCCGTCCCCTCTCCCCGCAGCTGGTCCGGGACAACGCCGACCTGCGCTGCGAGCTGCCCAAGCTGGAGAAGCGGCTGCGCGCCACGGCGGAGCGCGTCAAGGCCCTGGAGAGCGCACTGAAGGAGGCCAAGGAGAACGCCATGCGGGACCGCAAGCGCTACCAGCAGGAGGTGGATCGCATCAAGGAGGCCGTGCGAGCCAAGAATATGGCCAGGAGGGCCCACTCGGCCCAGATCGGTATGTGTGCCTCTCCCCCGCGCCCCTCCTGGAAGGCAGGGCTCTGCTGCTCTGGGCTGTGTGCTCTGGAACATCTGCCAGGCTATATAGTCAGGCCTGCGGCAGCTGGGCTAGCCGGCGCCTCCAGGCACCCTGCATTCCCCCGGGAGATTGGCAGCGTCAGGCACCTGCTTCCTTATCCTGAGAGGTTGCAGCAGACACGTTGTGGTCTTCAGAGCTGCTGAGCTGAGCAGAGAAGGTGGCCAGCTTAGGCTGTCAGCTAAAGGTATTTGGCTGTAAACGGAGGTACGTTCTCACAAGCACTAGAATATTTGGCTGTTTCTCAGTGAGGCCCAAAGGCCCCTTCTGTTCTGTACCAGACAGAACGGGAAGGGGCGGGGTGTAGCTGGAAGCCTCAGGGAGAGCCACTTGCAAGGGCACGTTTGGAAGCACCTTGGAAAGAGCTAGGCTGGCCTCTGTGTGCAGGGTGTGGATCCCAGGTGGGAAAGGGGCCTGGACGTTCAGCCCCTGCCAGACCTGGATTTGGGCATTTTGCCTGAGCTGGGAATAGGGGTGTAGCAGCTAAGTCATAGTTCCCAGGATGGAGCCACAGGCGGTAAAGAGATTTAGGAATGTTCTCTAGAGAGCTTTTATTTTTTAAACTGAAATGCCTCCAATAACATGTGATATTATTTCCCATCAGATAATGCTGTGCAGATGTTTTGTAAACCAACAACTTCATGTTTCTAGTTTTTAGATCATACCTTAGATTAATGTTTCATTGCATTTATTGGATTTCTTGCTCTTTGTAAATCTGGAAACTAGAGAGCTTCTTCCCAGAAAAGTGCATCATAGGCAGAAACCTGCACCCAGTTTCAGGGGCTACGCAGATGCCCTTGGAATCCAAGTGTTCCCTATGGATCGGCCTCAAAGAAAACTGGAAGTCCTTCTAATTTTCCTCAGCCAGAATTAAAGTAATTGCTATAGAAGTTCTCTCTGTCCCCTAACCACTGGGTGCCCTGGATTAGCTAACTGTACTGTCTGGGAGTGCAGACATCCTGTTTTCAGAAAGGTCTGATGCTTGATGAGAATTGTAACGATAAAAATTGTGCGTCTTGGTTTTCACATGTGACCCGTGGGCATGTGGGTGTGGCCATTTAAGCCCAGTCTGAATGCTCTGTCCTTTCTGTCGGATACAGCCAAGCCCATCCGCCCTGGACACTACCCAGCATCGTCTCCGACGGCCGTCCACACCATCCGAGGGGGAGGAGGCGGCTCTTCAAACGCCACTCACTACCAGAAATAAATACAAAGTGAGTCCCTGGTGTCAGGGGTGGTTTCTGTCCGGGGCAGCCCTGGGGCAGATCCCTGGCCCTGCCTGGTTCTCACCCGTCTGCATGTGCCCCTCCAAGAGTGAGCAGTTTAGCTCTCCTGGAACAGGCCTTAGGGGTGTAGCTTACCTACACTCAACTCAGTGCAGAGCCTCAGGGTCTTCTCGCTAGGGCCACCTGGCGCTGGGGACACTCCAGGGATGGATGAGGGTGTGGCGAATGATTCACCTGAGCTTGCTTCTGTCTGCGGGACTTCCCTGTGCCGCTGGCTTCCAGAAGGGCATTACCTGTTCGTCAACTGCTTTCGCTCAGAGCAGATAGATGTGGGTGGTTGCTTTAAGTTCCAGGAACTGACTCTAAAGAAAGAGCCAGATATAGAAAGTCATATTTTTGTAATTGCTTTCTGAGCTCAACAAACAGGGGTTTTTAAGAATCGTGCTAATTTATATCTAGGTAGGTCAGGACCACTTTTTTCTTTGAGACGGCGGTTTATAAATTTCTCTTCCTACAATCTGCATGCGTGATTCTGCTCTACCAGCAAACAAAGAAACAAAAAGGGATACACTTTAGAAAAGAGAAGGAGAGAGCACAAACTGTCCTTTTGTACTTGAGATGGAGAAAAGAGGTTACTCGTTGGGCAGGGCAGACAGACAACTCGGTGGCCAGAAAACTGTTCAGGAAAACTCTTGACTTTGCACCAGTAACCTGTGGGCGGGAGGGGGGAGCTCCAAATGTTGTCCTTGGACTCTGAGCCCTCACTGAGGAAGCTAGCTTGCAGGACGGGCCAGCCGGCGTGGCAAAGCCAACTCCGGAGAGCACAGAGTCCTCTCCTGTCCTTTCCGATCAAGGTACGGGACGTGAATGTGAGGGGCTGGAGCCCTCTCTCGGGATATGACAACACTGCGAAGGCTCACGCCAAAACTGCCAAGGAGGAAGCTTGGCGCCTGCCCCCAGACGGCCCTGTCCTGGCTGCCCCAGGCAGCATGCCAACGAGCGGGACAGGCACAGGTCAGATTAGGGAACAGGAGGGAAGGCCGAGGCAGCCCGAGGGCGGGCAGCATGTCCACCGCCATCTGCCGTGTCCTAAAAGGGTGGATGGGAAATGGTCTTGGCAGCGGGCCACCCCATTCAGATCCGATCGCTTTCCCTTACAGATAAAATAATTTGGATGTCAGAAAATTGTCGTCGGTGTTGGGGCTGGCCCTCAAAGGGAACTGTAAGCTCCTGTGAGGCAACGTAGGCTAGAAACCTAAAGCGGTGGTTCTGGAACTTGGGTGGGTGTCAGTATCACTTGGCACCCGGAAGGCTTCGTGAAGTAGTGTCGCGCCTGAGCCCTTGTGTGTGTACCGAGTACCCCCGGCGATTTCGTTAGCCACCAAAGTTCGGGGACTCCTATCCTGAAGGAACTGTGGCGCCTCTAGGGCAGAAGTGGATTTCTCTGTCGTGTGAAGGAAATTTGAGGGTGGTCTGTCAGTGGCTGGTAAAGCGACTCTGTAGTGACAGCAGAAGGCTCGCCTTTTAAGTACCTTCCTTCCTCAAGGTCACCTCAGTGACTTCTACTCTTCTAGCTTTCGTGCCTACACACCATGGTCAGCAAGCAGAGAGGAAGCCGGGAAGAGGCAAAAGCAGCTTCTCAGCCGAATCCGCGTCCTTTCATGGCCCTGGAAGTCCATATAGTGCGGATGCCTGGTCCCTCCGGCCAGATCTGAGGCACGTGGCCGTGTCCAGCTGCAAGGGGGCTGGAAAGCGGCCGCTTTGAGCTAGGCACATCACTGCCCCACGAAAGAGTAGTGTTCTTTATTTTTTATTTATTTTTAAAGATTTTAATTCTTTATTTGAGAGAGAGAGAGAGAGAAGGAGCAGGGGCAGAGGGAGACGGAGAAGCAGACTTCCCGCGGAGCAGGGAGCCTGATGCGGGGCTCCATCCCAGGACTCTGGATCATGACCCGAGCCAAAAGCAGGTGCTTAACCGACTGAGCCAGCCAGGCGCCCAAGAGTACTGTTCCTTAGCTGAAGACAAGGCGATGGATGCTGGGGGGGCAACCAGAGCCTGCGCTGACTGAGCACCTACTATGCAGCAGTGCTGTGCTGACGTAGTATCTACATTACCCCCTTCCATGTAACCTCGCGCAGCGGTGGCTGTGCTTGGCTCCCGGCAAGCCCTCAATATGTACACTGGCCCAGGGATTCTGGGGTCCAGAGACTGTGCAGTGGACAGCCACTTTCCACATGCGATCCCATAAAGGTCTGTCGACCCACGTTTTGTGTAAGCTTCATACGACCCAGTGTTCCCTTGTCACACTTGAGATTGAGAAGCAGTGGGTCTGCTGAGACTTTTAAGACCTTCAGACTAACAGAACCACCCTCACCCATCCTGGTGGTCCATTGCTTTAACTTGAAGTGTTATAAGTGGATTTGATTATTTTATCTGCAGTTAGAGCCCCCTTGACCCACTCTCTCTGTGCATACAGCTCCTGTAGCTGGGCCGTTCCCCACGTCACAGAACAAATGGGCCCCTTTCCGGTTATCAGGATGGCGGTGTGGTAGAGGGGCCTGGCTTAGGACAGGAGACAGGGTCAGGTGTTAGTTAGGTCTTCTACTCTCTTCAAGTTACTTACCCTCAGAGTGGGCTTCTTTGTCTGTGAAATGGGGAGAATCCTTTCCCTGGACCATTGGTTTTGAAATGAGGACTGACTGAGGTCATGCTTCTAAGCTGCTTGGCATCTAACAAGTGCTCCATAAAAACGTCGCTGCTGTGTAGAGTAGCAGTGCGCTACTTGGCACGCGGTAGGTGATGGATGAATGTTGGCTTCTAGTCTCCTTGTTACAAAATAGTTTTTAGTCCCTGTCTAGCCCTAAATTCTAACCACTGAGTGCAGAAGGCCCATGACTGAGTATCCTATTTGATGCTATGACCAGATAAATAAGGTGTTTTAAAGTTATTATCATGGGCGCCTGGGTGGCTCAGTTGGTTAAGCGACTGCCTTTGGCTCAGGTCATGATCCTGGAGTCCCTGGATCGAGTCCCGCATCGGGCTCCCTGCTCGGCAGGGAGTCTGCTTCTCCCTCTGACCCTCCCCCCTCTCATGTGTTCTCTCTCATTCTCTCTCTCTCAAATAAATAAATAAAATCTTTAAAAAAAAAATAAATAAAGTTATTATCATTTATTCACCTAAAGGTTATGAATAAGAACATTGACTATTTTTAAGAAAAAGACTAGGTATTTGTCAGTGGAGGTTAAAAAAAAAGGATAGTAGCCAGTGAAGTGGGAAATTGTAACTGGGAGTGAGAAAATGCAAAATCATTTTTTAAGAAAAATAATTGGAGGGGCGCCTGGGTGGCTCAGTTGGTTAAGCGTCTGCCTCCGGCTCAGGTCATGATCCCGGGGTCCTGGGATCAAGCCGCACATCGGGCTCCTTACTCAGTGGGGAGTCTGCTTCTCTCTCTCCCTCTGCTCTTCCCCCCACTCATGCTTTCTCGCTCTCACTCAAATAAATAAATAAAATCTTTTTAAAAAAATGATTGGAAATGTGGAATTCATTGCTTAGTTGGGATCAAAACCTTTTGAGGTGATCTTTCCTGATCTTTGAGATGCTCATTCTGAAGTGTGTCTTCCTAGGGAAAAATGATCTCAGCTGCTGACTCTTCTTCCCAGCCCTCTTGTTGAAGCCAGAGCAGCATATTCATACTTGGGCAGCATCTGGGTATCTTTGGGGTTTCTTTCTGCTTCATTTCAGGTTTCAAAGAATACAGTCACAATGAGTATTTTGGTTTATGCTCAAAGTTTCAGAGCGACTAAAGATGCCAACATGGAGAAATCAGAACTCAGGATACTGCTGGCTTCTATCTCAGCTAGGTCAAATCCAGGGGAGCTGCCAGGGGGAGGAGAACGAGTACCAACCACGAAGTGACTGGGGAAGAGTAGCACAGACACTGGCTGGAAGGTGGGGCTGGCTGGCGTTATTTGGGGAGTCAGGAAGGCTGATGGGCTGGAGCCCAGAGAACACAGAGATCTTCATAATCAGGGTTGTCGGGGAGGGAAGGAAGGGCCAGGTAAATGAGGCCTTTGAGCCGGGCCAGCAGCATAGAGTGCGATCTGAGTGTGTGGGGCCACTGGGGACTCTGGGCCTGGGAGTGGTGGGACCTGGTTCATGACTGGGAAAGGCCACCCTGTGCTGGACCCCATGGAAAGGATGGTGTTGGGGGGAGTCAGAGCAGGGGCTCCCCAGAGGCTCTTGCGGGGAGATAGATAATGTGGGAGACGGGAGAGTTACAGGCAGGGAGTACTGGCCACCTGAGAGGAGCTGCAATCCGGAGCATAGGCGGAGGTGATGGGAAGGCGGAGGAGGAAGGACAGGTGCTGGTAGGTGGTAGATGGGGTGGCAGGGAGGTGGGATGGGTCTCATCTTAGTGCCTGTTTTCTTGTGCAAGAAGCCAGGTAAGCAGCAGGGAGGCAGGGAGATGGGGTTGCAGGCTGGAGAAGAGAGAAGGTGTGAAGTAGACCTCTGAGGCAGTACTGAGTGCTTATTCATGGCCCCACATTCAATGCAGACATAATTTAGATATCTCGTCTGGCTCCCTGGCTCTGCGGGCCCTGCGGTGGGACTCCCTTCCAGGTAGTGCTTTGACTAGCCGCTGGCTGCTTGTTCAAGTGCGTCCACCAGATGGCGCCAGTGGGGCACCGCTGGAACCTCGCTATTTTCTAAAAGGCTTTGAGGCAAAAGGGTCTTTTGACTCTCCTTTATTTAGGCCATTATTTCTTGGATTTGAATAGTAAATACAGTACTTTTCAGGGGATAAAGTTCTCATATTACTCAGAGTTTTTTTTTTTTAAATTAGGTATTTGCAAATTTACAATAGCATATACTTACAGATCTTACATAATTATCAAGTCAAAACAAATTTAGAAGTTAGATTGAAATGAACCATAAACCAAAATCAAATTACCAACCTTAACAGAAGTTAATAAAAGATGGCTTTTCTCTGAAAAGAGCTGGGTGCAATGTGATTCCGGGATGTGTTGCTTCTAGGAGAGTCTGGCTTACCTGTGTTGCTTCTGTGTGCCATGGCGGGGCTCACTTCTTTCGTTCCCTTTCTGTGGGAAAACCACTGCGGAGGGGCACCTAGCTGGCTCATTCGGTAGAGCATGTGAGTCTTGACCTTGGGGTTGTAAATTTGAGCCCCATGTTGGGTGTAGAGATTACTTAAAAATAAAGTCTTGAAAAAAGAAAAGAGAAAGAAAGAGAAACATGGCAGAATCACTGCATACCTTCAAGCCGTTTTGTCGTCTTGTGGCTGGAAGCCATCATTGTTCTGCTGCGTCCAACTTTAGCTGAAGGATATTTAAGTTGTGAGGAGTAGTGTCCACTTGGTCGTAGCATAAAGCTTGTGTGGGGCTGAAGTTGCATGGGAATGCTTGGTTGCAAGGTAGTCAGCTAGATAATCTAGAATACCCACATATTTTTAAAAAAGATTTGTTTATTTATTTGAGAGAGAGAGTGTGGGTGGGAGGGGAAGAGGGAGAGAGAGAGAAGCGACTCCCTGCTGAGGAGAGTCTGATGCAGGGCTCCATCTCACAACCCTGAGATCGTGACCTGAGCCAAAATCTAGAGTCAAATGCTTACCCGCTTAACCAACTGAGCCACCCAGGTACCCCTAGAATATGCACATATTAATGCTTTCGATTTTTGTGGAAAGAAAAACATAGAATTAAAAATACTGTGAAATAAATGAAATGCCCAGGATGCCTCTCACTTTGTTGATGTAGGTAAAGACTCTGATATTTTGAGGACTGTAGTTTTATTAAAAAACCATATATATTAAGTCTAGAAATCATAGCCTATAAAGTTTTGGGGTGCCTGGGTGGCTCAGTTGGTTGGGCATCCAGCTCAGTTTTGCCTCAGGTTATGATCTCAGGGTCCTGGGGTTGAGCCCCACGTCAGGCTCCACACTCAGCTTGGAGTCTGTTTGTCCCTCTCCCTCTGCCCTCCCCACCCCGTCTCAAATAAATAAATAAATAAAATATTTTTAAAAATTAAGTTTTAATAAATTTTGATAAAACATTTGGTAAAATCACAGTGGTAGAGCCAATAGGAACTCATTAGGGCTCTTACAGAAGAAGCAATTCCATGTTTTTAGACTATGATTTCATGCTTTGAGGCATAAAGAAAACAGCCCTAGAAAAGCATGTCTGCGATTTATAGTAGGGTCACATGGGTGAATGCAACTACAAAGAGCCATCCAAGCAGACCAGGTGTTCTGTTATGACCTCTGATTTATGTGACATTCCCTGGATCAGTGACAGTCACTGTAGGATGGCTCTGTCTTCAGGTTTTACTACCTTAAGACCTTTATTGTGAATATATCTGTTAGTTTGTTAGTAAAAATAATACCTTTACATTCTTAAGTGGTGTGCTGGAAGCAGACACAGAACACAGATCTCCAGGCTGTCACGACTGGTCCCTTTTGCTGCCCTAAGGTCATCTGTGACTGAGGCCCTGAAATCCTGGACCCTGTGTGTCCTGCGTGCCTGTCATAGTCAGGGTCTTCCGGCTTGGCCCAGACATTTGGAATGCACAAATGGTTTTCTACTCGTAAGTCTTGTCACGGGGGCGCCTGGGGGGCTCAGTGGGTTAAGCGTCTGCCTTCGGCTCAGGTCATGATCCCGGGGTCCTTGCTTCTCCCTCTCCCTCTACCTGTAGCTCCCCTTGCTTGTGCTCACACTCTCTGTCAAATAAATAAAAAAAAATCTTAAAAAAAAAAAAAAGCTTACTTGTTGCTTAATTGTCACAGTAAGCTACACCCAAAAGGGGAAATTCCAAGTGTACATTAGAGACAGGAAGTCCAGTATTTTCTAGGTTAGCACTTAAACCTCAGACTTACTTGACTCAAAGTCTTTGGCCATTTCCCCACATTTACTACCTTCAGCTAAAGCCCAAAACTTCAGGGGCACGTAGGCCTCCAGCTCTTTTGTCTTTGAACTAGGAAGTCCGCTCTCTCTCAAACCCCCACCCCGCCCTTCATTGTTTTCCTCCACCTCAGGCAGAATAGAATTTTCTAAGCTTCTGACTACTAGAACAAAAAGGCAGCCCTTCCCTGTTTAGTCCTTAGGCAGGCTGAGCTTTCCAAGCTGGCGCTTCCTCATTTACACTCTCTTCGCTTTTCTAAATCTCTTTCCTTCTTGTTACTCTTCTCTCTGTCCTGAATATCTGGACCTAAACCATCTTGCATCATTGGTGGGGTTCACCTTGACCATTCTCCTGGTTATGATACCCACTTAATCACAAATAAAAAATGTCATATGTACCTAAAATGTACAAGTTGCCTTGTGCCCACAGCAGAAATGGATTCGTTCCCCACGTGGAGGGTGGGCGAGAAGCTGCTTTTGAGTTTAACCCTCCGAAGTAGTAAAGTCAGGGCACACATGTGGTCTACATCGGAGCCGCCGGCCGTTCAGCTTGCTCCTGCTGTTGGAAAATCCTAGCAATGAGATGACTGAGACACAAGAATGTGAATCCCCTCTCCGCAGGGGGACTCTTTGCTACCAGCGGGGTACATAGCTGGGCGATTGTGGGTTCAGGATACGGAGCTGGGCTGCCTGGGGTTGAATCTCAGCTTGGCCATGTACTAGGTAAGTTACTTCATCTCTTTGTGCCTCCTTGTCCTCCGTAAAATGTGCCAAATGACTGTACTTTTCACAGGGTGGCTGTGAGGATTAAATGCATTAATACACAGAGAGCTTAGGCAGGTGCCTGGCAGAGAGCAGGCATGCGGCGTTGGCCCGTGTTGACGTTATGCCATCCTACCTTCTCCAGGGAGGCCAAGTGAACTGTCAAGATCACACATCTTGTCCGTGGTGGGTCCTGGACCGTGAACTCTGATCCGCTGGGCAGCAGTTCCTAAAGTCCCTGGCCTTAAGACCCTTTGTAGTCTTAAAAAGTATCAACATCAAAGAGATTTTATATTCCTGAGCTATATCTCTTGATATGTTTTATATTATTGATATAAATTGAAGCAAAAATTTTAAATATCACTACTGTTAAGACAAATGTCACTTTTAATGAAACGTAATTATTTTCCAAAATGAAAACTTAGCAGAATGGAATTGCTTTGCAGGTTTGCAGATCTCTTTAATATTTGGCTCAGTGGACAACACTGGATTCTCATATCTGCTTCTGCGTTCTCTCAGTTGCAGTGTCTTATTTTAGTTGAAGAAAACTGAGCCTTGTCACTCCAGACAGGATTCTTAGGTGCGGAGAAGTTATGATAATAGCACCTTCTTTCTCTCTTTTTTAAAGATTTTATTTATTTATTTACTTGAGAGAGAGAATGAAAGAGAGAGAGCATGCGAGCGTGCACGAGTGGGAGGAGGGGCAGAGGGAGAGGCAGAGGCTTAACTAACTGAGCCACCCAGGCGCCCCCATAGTACCTTCTTCATCACAGGCTTGCTCTGAGAATTGAATGAGAGATGTGAAAGAAGAGTGGAAAGTCCTGGGAGAGCGTGTGGCAAAAATTAGGGCCTCACAAGTATTAGCCAATGGTATGTCGTGGGGACAGGCCTAAACAGCATAGAGAAAACGGGACTCAGGGAGAGGGGCCAGTAAGCAGTGCAGGCGGGCACTGCGGCCTGGGACGTGGAAACCAGCATTGTGCGCTCAGAGGGAGCAATGGTGAGGGCCTGGAAGGAAGAACGATCGTCCCCCACAGCAGATTGCACTGATGCCGCTGCTTCTCTTCAGCAGTGATACGTAGAGTACAGTTGGCAATTCTTAGAAAGTGGGCACTGAATGGTAGAAAGGCAGGAGAAAGGATAAAACTACGCGCTGTTTGGATTAAGCATAAATCTGCTTGCAAGCAATTGCAAAAGCCAAAGTTTGGGGAAAACCTCTCAATACTTCTTGCAAAACCCTTGTATAATTCGCTTCTTTCTTCAGCCTTCTCACCCCTTCTAAAGAAAGGCGATTTTATTTCCTTCTGAGCCTGGTCACACGTTGCCACTCTGTTACCATCTCCAGTCTGGCAGAGGTGCAGGGATGGCCTTGTAGCAGGTCACTTGGGCCAGTACCATGCTTTTCAGGGAGTAACCACTCTGAGCCATCCAAGAGGGTCAACAGAACTGGGTTTTAAATGTTCTCGATGTTTGCCAGCCTCTCTGGGTTGGCCACTCTCGGCGATCAGAACGGTCAGAAGTTGTTTCTCCAGGAGCTAACCCATTTACCTTTATAAGTTCTATCCATTTTCTCTCCTGAATTTATCAGAAGAGATGAACATTCAGATAGTTGGGAGATGGACGGGAGTATCCCAGTTGACTCCTTTCTTCTTGGGCCTGCTGGAAAGACTGCGTTGGCAGACAGGCTGGACAGATCTGTAACTCAGGATGAAGATGGACCACCTCTTTAGAATAACCTTTATTGGTGGACTCCCTGTGTTTTTCCTTTCGGCAGCCTGTCACAGTCTCTGTCTTCTTTCGCCCTCCTTGAAGTGACTAAGCAGGTTGGGTGTCCTTTGTGTCCCCCTCTTTCTTCTGTACCATTAGCCAGAACGTGCTGAATCTTGCACATGGAGGGGTGGGGGATTTGAACGAAAGGTCGGCTGGTGGAAATTGTGTGACTTCACGGTCTGTGGGCATTGTTGAGGCCGCCCCATCGAGCGTGTGTCTAATGCTCTGTCAGCACATTAAGCCCTAAGGGCATGCAGGAAGACCATCTCATCTGACCAGGGTGACCCATAAGTGATCCTGAGATGGTGTGTTTGGAGAAATGAACCTGTAAGAAAAGCGAAATGGGGATTCGAGCGGTGATATTCAGAAAACATCCCTGCGCCGCTTGGTTTTCGGCTCGAAATGAATTTAAATGATCACTATGACCAGGCTTTTGGACTTTTTCTTGTCCTAATAATAAGCACAAAATCTTACCAGAGAGGCTAAACATTAAAGATGCTCTTCCCATAAACAAATCTCTTTCTCTGACATCTAAAAATGACATGAATATTACCATATAAGGTTGTTTAAACCATTTTTGATTGAGCAGCTTTATATCTGTGAATAGTTACATCACTGGAGCAAGAGGTGGTAATTACCAAATGAGCTCTCTGAGTTTTTATTTTTTTGTGTCTGGGAGGAGGGGGTATTATAAAAAGGAATATGTTCTTTTTTTCCTCTTCTTTTTCCCCTCCACCCACTTTGCTCTTATGTACTTTTATAATCCCTTTTTACACCCTGAATTTTTTCTGTTGATTTATAATTTACATTTTGCTTATTTATATAAACTATGTGAGGTTGCTTTCAATATTATAACATACGAGTCGGGAGAGTGAAGAGAAACACATTAGAGGGGGAGAGAGCATTGTAGCAGGAATCTGAGATGGGTGTTTACCAAAGCTGAGCCCTGAATTTGGATCTAAGCCTTCTAGAGGCAAGAACAGAAAGCACGTGTCAGGTTATGGAGTTCCTTTTAAAATCAGATGAGCACATGGATTTTTCTTAGTGTCTATCATATTTCTGTGTGAGAAATTTCCCATGTCTCTCGAGGATGAGGCTCGACATACCCCTGCTATCGCCATCTCCCCACCCCACAAGCCCGGTGAGCTCTGCACAAAACCTATGGGAAGACCACAGACAGACCCAGGGCTTCCAGCTGGTGGGAGGAAGCTGAGCCTTTTGGTTCCCTCCTAAAAGATTTCATTTTATTTATTTATTTTTTTAAGATTTTATTTATTTATTTGAGAGAGAGCATGAGAGGGGGGAGGGTCAGAGGGAGAAGCAGACTCCCCGCTGAGCAGGGAGCCCGACGCGGGACTCGATCCTGGGACTCCAGAATCATGACCTGAGCCGAAGGCAGTCACTTACCCAGGCGCCCCTAAGAGTAGATTTTACTGGAGTTGGTCCGAAGGCGACAGAGAGCACTCCAGGCTGGCCTCTGAGTCAGGACTAGCCCAGGCTTTTATCCGGGAGACCTGAGCATGATCGGATAGACCTCTCATGGGAAGTGGGGTGACATCCAGGGGGTGCCCTCTGAGTGACTCCATCAGCCCAGTGCAGTCAGGACTAGGAACCTCTTTCCTGGGTTAGGGGCCGTGTCTGACCTGCCTCAAAATCCTGACAAGTGTGAATGGTGTTCGAGTCTCCCTCAGGAATGAGAAAATGCATTATGTTTCTCTGAATCCCACCAGTGTCGATAGATACAGACTTTTGGAAGAGACTGTTGTCAGGGCAAAAGCAGTAAGTAGGAAGCTGTGCTGTCCACCACGCTAGCCACAAGCCACATGTGGCTACTGAGGGCTCGAAATGTGGCCAAGTCCACATCGAGATGTGCCTACACCACACTGCAAACATTGTGGGAAAAAGACTGAAGTAGCTCCATGGTGATACCAACATAAGATTTCTCAACACATAGTACTGATCACATGTGGACATGATAATATACTGAATTTCTTGGGTTAAATAAAATGTTATTAAAATTAATTTTACTTGTTTCTTCCCACTTTTTAATGTGGCCACTTGAAAATTTAAAATTAAATATGTGGCTCACATGGTCTTTCTACTGGACAGCACTGGTCTAAATATCTAGAATGTTTATCTAAATATCTGATTACTCCAGATACTCCAAATACCAAAACATTTGTCTGAGGAATGAAATTCCACTGTGTCCTCTAACTCCCGTGTTCTTTCTCTGGTTCTCTCTCAACAGATACGGCTCTCCACGTAGCATGTCAAGGACTACATTAATCACCAATTCCTTTATTCCCCACCCCCTCCACAACTTCCATTTTCTTTACACTTGCTTACCCCAGCCGTCTGCAGTACACCAGTTTCAGATATTTGAGCTGTGTAGAATCTCTGTGTGTACAGATGTGTGCTTGGACTTTTCTCTTCCTGAGAAATCTGAAGGGGCTGATTACAGAAGATCCGCTTACTCCTGGGAACGAGGCCCAGGGACTAGGCTATTGGGTGGTCTCTGGGCGGCCCCCGGAGCCTCCTTCCTTGGTAGTGTGCCGTCCCAGCAGACGCCCTCACGTGCCATTCCCTGGGGGGGATCAACCAAGTGCCGTGGAGGCGGGGGGCTCGTGCTCTGCTGCAGCTGTCTGGTTTCCTGTGAAATAAACACATTCCTTTATATTTTTAGGGAACAAAAAAAAAAAGTGCTGCTACGAGGTTCAAAATTTTCATTCTGAACACTTTTCCGAAACAAATCACCCCAAAGAAGCATTTTGAATCCCCCCCGGTCACATCTTTGGATCTGTAAAAACACCTTTTAAGAGGGCACCTGTTAAGAAGCAAAGCAAATTTCTTCAAGGCAGAAAAACAATCTGACAGTAGCGATGTAGAATTTGTTCATTCAAACACATCCATGTAAATGCAGAAAATCATAAAATTCACCTGAGCTGCTTGCTACTGAACCTGCAGCAACTAGTCTCAGCCAGCCCAGTTTGAACATCCTTCCTTCGGAAGTGTTGAAAATGCTGCAAAGTTGGATGATTGGAAATAGGGTGGCCCTCCTGGCCTCCTCCTCCCTGATCCTACTGGAGCTCGCATTGGGGATGGCCTCTTTCCGTAAGGGAACCATCTTAAGCTTGGTGGGGGTATGGCCAGTTGAAATTCAGGATCAATTCCAGCAGTTGGAAAAGGAAGCCTTGGGGCGGGGGAGTGACTGACGCATTTTTGTGCCTACGAATAAGTTGTTATTTTAACCCTTCATTGCTGAATGTTTATTTGACTTCTCTCTCTGGCATCAGATAGATTCATCTTCTTAGGCAGAATGTGAAGAAATCAGTATGGATGGATTTTTTTACATTTAACTATTGGTTTTTTCCAACATACGAATTTAAAGCTGAATCAACTCTTACTTCCAGTTGCGGATTTTAAAAGGATTGATTTCCAAGTAGGAAAGTCTTCAGGGAAGCTGACAAGGATTCAGTTAACTTGGTCTTGTGTGCTGCTACTAGTTTTGACAAATTTGAGGGTAAGTCAGTGACAACCAGACCAATCTCAGTGAACGCACCCATCCGATCTCGGTGCCTGCCCAAGATGAGTGAGCTGGCGCTGTCCCTGCTGCTGTCACCACTGGAATGAAACGTAGGCCGGGGAGACATTGAGCTTTCTCTTCGTTGTGTGAGTTGTAGTTCGAGGGCGTGTGTGTGTGTGTGTGTGTGTGTGTGTGTGTGTGTGTCTGTGTCTGTGTCTGTGTCTGTGTGCGCGCCCGCGCATGCATGTGTAAGGCACTGAGGACTGTGAATTGACTTCCAAACTTTTCTTGTATAAAATTTCCCTAACACAGCAAAGCTGCTTTGACTTAATTTATTTGTTAAATGTTGTACTTTGTTTATATGTGTTTTGTTTTTTGCGGGGGGAGTAAAGAGAAAGAAGAAGACCAATTCTAGTGAAATATTTATTTCACAAACATGACGATTTTGCATTCATTTACACTTCAAAAATTCTTTTGATTTTCTTATATTGCCAGTACTTGCCCAATAGAGCTGCTCCATGACTGTTTGCAGTCTGATAGAAGGGCCCTTGTAGGGCAGGTTTTGCAAACTTGATCAGGTAATAACATATGCCATAGATTATAATCTTGCTGTGAATATGTTTGGCTCTGATTTTAGAAGCTAAAACATTGGTCTTGGAGAGGATTGCCAATTAATAGTTGTCATACCACTATTGTCTATTATGCAACTGTATTTATGTGTGGAAATTGAACAAAGGTCAATAATTCTTTTTTGGGGCTCTCTTGTTAATAGATTATTTTAAATTCTCCTCAAAGTAACTTTTCCCTGGGTACCCCTTTTCTATTTCTAAAGAATTGCTTGGCCCTTTCATGTTTCAAAAAGAGCCACACGTTTCACTTGTAGTCCCGTATATTTTGATCTCCACAAAGGACTCACAAAATTCACACGACTTTTATTCACAGAGAAAGTTGGCTTTGATGTCTCTTAAAGATCATTCTGCTACTTGCTGATCAGCCAGTCAGTTCACCTAGCTTCAATCTTTATAGGACCTCAAAATTAACTTTCCTACACTGTGACTAAAAGGCGGGCAGATTATTGGAATGGATTCTACAGCATATTCAAGTGGATCCCTAAATATTACTTTATGTGGTAAACTAAGATCAGGACCATATCCTCTGTAGGACACTTTTTAAAAAGCCACATTTATGCAACTTTCATTTTTTTAAAAATTATTACTCCTTTACATTTGTACTCTAAATATAAAAACCGCACTTCTGAATGGCTGAGCCTGTGATTATATTTTTGTTTGTATGCTACTTTTTGTGAGAGAGAGAGAGAGAGAACGTGTGTTTCTCCTCTGTGAATAATTTTCTATCTCATGCTTCTTGAAAGTTTACTTTTTGATGCTAATAAGGGAATAGCCAGATGGTTTATACAAATAATCTCTACCTGCAGGATGGTGGATTGTTAAATTAGAGAAATGCTGTTTGGGATATCAAGATTTATGGTTGGATTCAACTTAACCAATTACATTTTTATAATGGAGTATATTCCTTCACTGACTGTATTATCAATTCATAAAGTGCTTTTAAAACTTTAAAAGATTTATGGTTGGAGACTAAAATATATTAATGCCAAATGTGTTTTGGTCAATTACTAGAGAATTCTGTACAAATGCATCATCTCTTCAAATGCTGTACAGTTTGCTTGTTTGAATGGCAGGTAGTAGGGAGAATAAGTGTGGAGTAAGACTTAAAGGAAATAGTATCATGTGATTACAAAAATTAGAATTCATAGAAATATTGGTATAAACGAAGAAATAAAAATATTTGTCTAGAATGTAGCATCTAGTGACTTTTTGATGCCCTAACTTCACATGAAGGAGTGATAGTTCTGTCCAAGGCCAGACTGAGCCATCACCAAGACTCATGGGGAATTATCGGTTCTCTTTTCCTAGAGGAATAACTGGAAGCAAATAGAAGTCTTAACAGTCCCCTTTTTGAAGTGTTTTTGTTCTGTTTTGTTGTTTTTAGCAGGGCAGAAGACATTTAGAGTCTGGCTACATGACCTATTGGGGAAGTTTTTCACTGGAAGGGGGTAGGGGGAAGGTTTCACTTCATTGTCTCACTCCTAATATTTTGAGCGAGCTAAAGGAACCATTGTAGTTTAAAGTGGTTTCATTTAACACTAACAATTTAGCCTTTCTAAAAGTATTGAAAAAGGGCTAGGTAACTGCTGAAGGAAGCCTTGCTCCATGAAGTCTGCTTACACATTTACATCTTGTGCACCAGTTTTAAAGACTTTTCATCGTGTGCAGATATAAGGGGAATAGGGCATTCTGTAGGATTATACATGTCTAGTTTGTAAAGTATGTAATGTGTACTGCAGATGTGTGTTCTGGGGCTTTATGTATCTGTACAGTAGCTCTCATTAAAAAAAAAATTTGTGGACAAACTTGTTTTGGTGGTTTGAGGGGGAAAATGGCCGTTTATACCAAGTAATGATGCTGTAATATATAGTACATGTAACAAAAGATCTGGAAGTAACCCTCCCCTGGCCCCGTGGGAAATTTTGGTTATCCTCTAGGTTCTAAAATGAAGATGTATGGATACTCTGGCAGACTGCATGTTGTATAATTTGAAAAATACTAAAAGTGGAAAATAAAATTGAGTTAAACTTTGTCTGGTCTGTTTTTTCTTGAGTTATCCTAAAGGCATTCCCATTGAAGGCCTCAATGCCCGTGTTGGGATGAACCATTGTCTGGCCTCAGAAGAAGAGTTCATTTCAGCGGACAGCCACTCAGACTCAAAGCATGAGTAAAGTCAGCCTTGACCTTTCTGCCCACTCCTTGGTTCGAAGATCTGTTTTTATTTCTTAGTGAGGAACCCAGAAAACCTGACATTTGTTCCTTCAGCACCGAAATGATAGCAACTGATATAAATAAGCGCCTTAAACACTTTTTTAAGGTAAGATTGAGTTAAAGGTCAGTAGACCAGGGTAATAGCTGAATTTCTTCTTGCCCAAGTAAAGCACTTATTCCAACAATATGTTAGCGCAGCGGTATTCTTCAGCTAATGCATCAGAGCCCTGCACACGTTGAATGTCGAAAGATTATTGGCATCTTTTGAGAAGGTTGGCATGCTTGTGTTCCTGTTTAACCTACTGAGAGTATTAATGTATAGGTCTGGGGTCTTAGGAGAGGACGTTGGAGTGTGAAGCCTTTGGAGAATAACGAAAGGCAGGCTGCAGGACGATTAGATACGCTCTCAGCAAGGAGACTTCTGTAGCTCAGGGCACTGGAATCCTGTGGCCACACAGGCATTGTGTATGTGAAACACCCTCATTCTTGGTTTGCTTAATGTTGCATGAGAGCCAGACAGTAAATTGCTTTAATCAATTAAAAACGGGAAGGATGGGTGCCAAATGAACGTTTGGTAAGTGGGATTGAGGGCACTGCAAATGATGTGCTTTTATGATGTCTTACCCATCTTGCTTGAAATTGTTATTCTCCAAAGAACTCGGAAGAGGCCGTTTCCAGATATCAGATTGTTAAAGGTGACTTATGTAGTAAAACTTCAAATGTGGATGATATTTAGGCGGAAGCCTGTGTATTTAAGATGGGAAAGCAGTCCTCTGAACTTGATGACAGAGCAAATTTCAGCATCAGTGGGCAATGACCCCACAGGTCCCAGAATGCAGGGGCTCTGCAGTGCAGGAGCATTGCACAGACACCCACTGTTCCCTGGGTTCCTGCAAGTCTTTCTCGACGTTTCCTGTTCCATCGAGCCCTGAATGGTGCTCGGGCTATGCCTGGGAAGTACAGAGCCCGTGAGTATCTGTGGGAGAATGTGGAGCTGAAGCCATAGCCTGCAAAGGTAATTACTGATGACGTGAGTATTGGTGGGTTTAATTGTGGCATTTGTGACAGGTTACATCTTGTGATTTGTCTTCTGTACATGATAAATGGAACAGAAGTAGGAGGCATCTCTCAGGTGACACATCAAATGAAAATGTGGGCTCACTTGACAAAAGGCATCCTGAGCCATGGGGTGTTTACTCTCCCTTTGGCGTTTGCTGGTTCCTCATCCAATCTGCAAAGAACACGACAATTTCTGTGTGGTTAGTTGGGCTCAGAATAGTCAAAGACTTGCAGAGAACCCCTGTGGATCTTTCCACTTTCTGCGCTGTGGATGGTGAAGGCTGGGATTCATCTGCTTTGCTTCCCCAGCGCCAGTGCTCAGTTTGGGAGCCCCTCCTGGTCCGGCACCCTCCAAACCCTCACCCCTCCCCGTGACCAGACTGCGAGTAATTCTCTTAGGCCTGCTCTTCAAAAAATGTACCGGAAGTCCTATTTTACTCCTTCAGAATGTATACATCAAACTAGAGAAATTGGCAAACTGGTTCCGGATGCCGTGTAACAGCACCAGAACCTCAGAATGCTCAGAAAGCTGCAGGAAGGAGCCAGTGAATGCCAGAGACTGTTCTGGCTGTGTGCCAGATACTGTTTTAAGTGGTTTACATGTATAAATCCATCTAATCCGTTTAATAACCCCACGAGGTAGGCACCATTATCTCTAGTGGGGAGGAAACAGGCACAGAGAGGTTCGGTCACTTGCCCAAGGCCTCAGAGTTGGGGAGGAGGAGTCAGGATCGAAACCTGGGCAGTCTGGTCCCGAGGTCTGTGCTCTGGGCAGCTGGTAACACTGCCTCTCAGAACAGTGCTGTGTGTGTGTGTGTGTGTGTGTGTGGTGATACCCACAACCAGCCTCAAAAATCCTTTTGTGGGGGCGCCTGGGTGGCTCAGTCGTTAAGCGTCTGCCTTCGGCTCAGGTCATGATCCCGGGGTCCTGGGATCGAGCCCCGCATCGGGCTCCCTGCTCTGTGGGAGGCCTGCTTCTCCCTCTCCCTCTGCCCCTGCTTGTGTTCCCTTTCTCGCTGTGTTTCTCTCTCTGTCAAATAAATGGATAAAATCTTTAAAAAAAAAAAAAAAAAAATCCTTTTGTGAAGAATTTATACCAAGTTTTATACCTTTGCCACTTTTCTGTTTTCTCCTGTCAGAGGAATCTGAGAATTCCTTGTTAGTTGAATTACGTTAGGCCGTCGAGTGCATCTGGGCAGGAGTCATCACAACAGTACTGAAGGAGGATGCCCCGCAGCAGGGGTGCTGGAGGATGCACCTCCTAAAGGCAGTCTGTGCGCCCCAGCGGTTGTCAGGATCCTTCTTCCATGCCACAGACACTTAGAAGGCTGCAGTCACTCCTGTCAGTTCCCTACTGTTTGCTGTAAGAATTTAGCTTAACTCATGTTCACTTTTTTTTCTTCTCTTTAGGACGTTAATGATCTCTGGTTGCTTTTTAAAATATATAACTTATGTCCTCTGCTGTTTAAGCTCCCGATAAAGCAGGGTTCTCTTGCCCCATCTGGGCCAGCTCTAATGGGAAGTCTGAGGGGCACTGGGTGGGTCCCCCTTCCCCAGGTCACTGTGAGGCCTTGGAGGAGGCTGCTCAGGGAGCCCCGCTGAGAGGAGCCGCCCCTACCTCACCTCCAGCCTTGTCAGGATGATTAATAGAGTCTCCTTTTAATGCTTTAGGTTTAGAAAAAGTACACATGCCAACCATACCACACATGCATCTGCAAGTCCAGCTACAGAAAGGGGCAGAAACAGTAAAGGGGGTTCCCTTGTGAGCAACTCCCCCCCACTCCGCTTTACCACAGACTCCATTTACCTGTGCCTCTCCCGTCTGAGGGTGCTTCTGATGGGCTACCGCAGAGTTGGGGAGGAAGGCTGGGGGCGGATTCGTCTGGTCACGGGTTGCTGCCTCCTTCAGGCAGGCTGCTTGCCTGCAGACCCCATCACCAGCCTGGCCTCTTTGCCCTGCAGCGCCCCCTTCTGGGGCATGCATGCAAAAGCGAAATACCCCTGGAGCGCTGACTCTCAGCAATGGCGCCGCTGAGTAATCCCAAAATGGAAATAACGAGGGACTTGAGACCTGGCTCCCACTCTACTTCGCACTGACCAACTGTGGGATTGTGGTGACGTTGTTTAGCCGTGCAGCATCTCAGTGGCCTCATCTCCATACCTGAATTACGGAGATGCTTAGCCCACCACTCTCTACTCTTCACATTTGGCTGGAGGATCAGACGAGAAATTGTGGGCAAGCATTCTATGAAAGTGCTACTTAAATAGAAGAGATTGCTGTGTCAGAAGACAAAATTCAACTGAGTAAATTTTGATGATCTTACTGGCTTTATTCAATGACTCATGAATTGGGCAGCCTGAATCTAGCAGATAGAAGGGAGCTCCGAGGAGGGGTACTCTTGACCTACGGGCAAGGAGGGAGTGGGAACATAGAGGCAAAAAGCATAGTGGTTCCAGCAAGGTCACTTTCCTTCAGGGGATGGCAGGGGTCTGTCAGGCAGATAACCTGCCTAGTGCTGACTAGGTGATTCCTAGTTGACTGCTTCAGGATTCCATTTCTGGGAGAGCGGAAACTGTAATGAAGTGTTGGTTTGCGCTTAGGCTAAGTGACTCCTTTTGGGGCCTGTTGTATTGTTCTTAATAGTTATTATCAAAAACTTCCTAGGAGAAGGTATTTTCTCCTTGGACTGCAGTGATGCCTTTACCCATCACCCCTGCTACTTAGCGGAGACACTGGGAATCATCTGATTCTACCCAGTGAGACTGTTCAGGGTTTCCCTTTCCCACACCTCCCCCTGCCAGTCCTTTTGGGGAAAAGCTGCTCTCAGGCTGTTGCACAGGGAGAGAATATTCCCTACCCTCCCAATAACTGCAGTGAGGGGGGTTTGGGGCCGGTGTCCATCTTTGTGCCTGGGGGCTGCTCACGCCCAGGGCTCCTGTGCATGCTCTTCACTCAAGGTCCTGACGCTGCCTCATGAATCAAGTCCACTCGGCGTCTCCAGAATCACAGCTCCTTCTGAGAGTCTACAGCCCAGCAGCATCTTTATCAGAGCTTAACAAGCTCCCCAGAGTGAGATGGGAGGCACTCAAGGAGTCACTTAGCAGAGCCGGAACACAAAAGCACCCTCGGCTTCCGCCAGCGTCTGGGAGCAAGCGGCCTGCTGCCTCTGCTAGGAAGAGCCTGGCATCTGAAAGCTCTGTTCCTGGCCCCACACGCGAGCCAGGTACTCGCTGTGCCACGCATGCTGGTCTGTCCTCGGCATGTGGGCCTGCTGCTCCCAAGCACATGACTCAGGATCATGACCTCTGCTTTCTCCTTGTCTCCTTTCAGGCCGTAAACCTAAAAGAAAACTGAAATCCAAAGAGGTGGAGTCACCCGTCCAAGGTCACATGGTTAGTTTTGGCTCTAGAGCCCACATTCCTTCTCTTACAGTCGTCTGTTTGCCCATCTCAGTTTTCTCATTCCTAATTTCCCCTATGACTTGTAAGTCAATCGTGCCTTTTATAGTGGTTTTCACTTTCCTGTATTAAGCCAATAAACTGGGGAGTCCTTGGAAGAAACAAAGTGCACATCACCAGTACTTAGAGTAGAAAGGAAGGCTACGAGGGACATCAGGACTCACCTGTTTGCACCTGGCAAGGTTAATTGACTCCCCTCACCTCACCCACGGAGAGCGGGAGCCCAGTGCACCTGCTGTACTCGGACACCTGCCAGGCCTGGGGCTAGTCACGGGAACTGCGATGGCAGCGGGCGCCTCTCTGACGCCACATCAGAGGATGTCTGACGCAGTCCTAGGTCGCATGTGTGCCGTATGCCCGGAACCTGGCGATCAGCAGTGGACTCCGGTGGTTTATAGACCAGGGTTCCGGTGGTTCCCACTCTTCTCTGTATTAACTGCGTGCCTGCCGCACTATGCATGGCTCGTGATAATAGCCAGTTCTTCAGGCGAGTTCTGGGATCTCTTCACAAGGTACGGGTGAGGGTGGTACCATTATTCTCCCCATATGCGGATGAAGAAACTGAGGTGTGGAGAGGTTTAAGTGGCCAACATCACAGAGGTAGGAAGAGGTGTTGCTGGCTCTAAAGCGCACATTCTTAACCATGAGGCTTAGGTTTCCCGGGGGTCCATGGTTACCAAGGAGCCTAGAGAGACTAGGCTGAAATCCCGTTTCCCTCCCCGGCCAGAGCTTATTCACAGACCTAAGCCGCATACAGGAGCAGTTGAATTCTCCACGTGATGGACTCAAAGTCTTCTGCCGATACGTTAGAAATATTCGAGCACCTGCTTTGTACACAGCGTTGTTTTCAGAGCTGGAGAGAAGTGGTGAATAAGACAAGACAGAGTCTTTATTCTCTTAGAGGCAAATTATGAACTAGTGAGCACCACTTTCTAATACGACTTAATACTGTTTAAGTGCTATGAAGAGAATAAAACAGGGTGCTGTGATAGCAAGTGGCCTGTGTCTACTTTGAACGAAGTAGTCAGGGAAGGCCTCCGTGGGTGACTGAGGGAGCCAGCCATGCAGAGATCCAGAGGCAGTTCCAAGCAGAAGGGACAGTAAGTGCAAAGGTCCTGAGGAAGATTTTGCTCGGTGTGTTAGTGGTAATTGAACTCTGATTTTACACAAAGAATTTTCTCCACACTGGTATTTCATTTCCTCATTGATCTAGCAAATTAAAAAGATGATCAATATGTTTGTGTTACCCTCAAAAGTAAGGAGTAAATTTGGAATAATGAAGAACTTCTTTCCTGGGTTTAGAAATACAACACCAAAGACATTTGGACATTTTTGTAGCCAGCAATTTTGTAAGCAGACCCATAACTTTATAATCCATGTCTTGGTGTTTGTTTTGAAACCCAAGTAAAAGAGGGCAAGCAATCCCCAGCTGATGTGTTTTGTTTTTTTAAAAGATTTTATTTATTTATTTGACAAAGAGAGACACAGCGAGAGAGGGAACACAAGCAGGGGGAGTGGGAGAGGGAGAAGCAGGCTTCCTGCCGAGCAGGGAGCCCAATGTGGGACTCGATCCCAGGACCCTGGGATCATGACCTGAGCCGAAGGCAGACGCCCAATGACTGAACCACCCAGGCGCCCCAGCTGATGTGTTGTAGAAAGCCAAGCAAATTCACACTGATCGGCGGGCCCTGAAAGTGTAAGGAATAATACTGAGGAATAAACATGGAAAAGCTGATTTGCTGCCCAGCCTCAGGGTCAAGCACAGGCCTGAAGGGGGGCCACCTGCATCTTTTTATAGTCTTCTTCTCAGGGAAATGCAACTTCTACAGTGTGCCACCTTGGAAATTTTGCTTGCCGGCCTCGTATGTGAGAGGTATGCCCAACACACTTTGGGGAGGTATTTCAACTTTCTGCTACTTTAGGATTCTGTGATTGGTGAACATCAAAAACCCCAAGAACACCTGTGTGTCCTTGGCTTCCCTTGGTAAGCGCGGAGAGAATTTCACCAACCGAAAAGAAAAGATGCTGGATTTTGTCTGATCGTTCTTGAGCCGACATTTTTGGGTGTCCCTGAAACCTAACTTGGATAACCCTCCTTGGCACCTGCAGCTGCTGCCTCTTCTGTCTTTGCTTCAGACTCATTTCTTGCCAAGATCTGCCAGGGAAGCCGTGGTTCCCACCGTGGGCCTCACACAACTAAATGGCAGCAGACTGAAGTTCCCTGTTCAGTGCCTAATTAGCCTGTGGCTATAGGAAGTGAACAAAGCGTCTACATTTTTGCAGGATGTCACTTGAAAGTGTTTGCTGAATAGCCTCAGCTGTTCAAATAGTAAAGCTGGATACAGTGGGGTGTGTGGAGGGGGTGGGTCCTGGGGTGGGGGAGCAGTCCTGGCAAGAAAGGTCTAGGCCTCCTTGAGATTTAATGGGCTAACACAGAGGTGGCTGCACATTTTATTTTTCTCGAAAAAGAAGCCTGATTTCAAAATGGGTGAAGGGGAGCGGGAGATGCAGGCTTCCAGTTATGGAATGAATAGGACGTGGGGATAAAAGGTGCAGCCTGGGGAACACAGTCAATGGGACTGGAATAGTTGTTTGTGACCCTCGTGAGCACAGCTTAATGTATAGACTTGTGGAATCACTATGTTGTACACCCAAAACTAACGTCACGCTCTGTGTTACCTGTACTTCAATTAAATAAACAAATAGAAGGAATAAGTTTGAAAAAAAGTCTCATTCTGTTGTTCTTAGAGTGCTGCTCATGTGCACCTGGGCTGTGGAAAGAGTAGCATTTCTCTTCCTTTGTTCAGGTGAGGTGAGGGCTTGACGCAGAGGGGAGGGAGGCCCGTCCGTGGATGTGGGGTGGAAGCTGCTTCAGACTGAATGGGTCCCCGGGCTTATTTCTGCACCTGAGAAATGAGAAGTTCGATGAGATCAGTTTTCTGGGCTTGCCTGTAGGTGAGTAGCTCTCTTAGTCAAAACCACTCTGCTCTCCTGACTCAGAATTCTCAGGAGCGGTGACCTGCATCTTGAGCAGGCATCACTGGTGATCCTCCTCCTCCAGGATGTCTGGGAACGGTGGCCTGCACCATCTCTGGCAAGTCTTCCAGCTGCACGACTCTCGGCTAAGTCTCGAAGGCAGTGATTCCTAACCAGTTTTGAGACCCAGACCTCTTGGCAAATTTAAGGACAGCTGTGGATGCTCTCTTTAAGAAAAATGTATGTAGACACAGAATACCGAATCCAGTTCTGGGGTCTGTGGACCTTGGTTAAGAAATCGTACCCTGAAGTCAGCTCTCAGAAGAGAGGCTAAGCACTTAGAACCATGCCTGGGATAAAGCAGCAACTCCCTGAAGGTTGTTCTATGTATGCCTCCCATCTCCTATGATACGCTAGTACTATCTTCATTTTATAGATGAGTAAACTGGGGCATAGAGAGATTAACAGACCTTGTTAAGTGGTGGCTGGATTTGAACCCAAGCCCATCTGATAACAAAGCCAGTGAACTTAAAATTCTGGGTAACCTAATAAAGTGATTATCAGATTTGTCTACCTGAATTGATGGCTCTTTCTACTGCTGGCCACTTTCCTACATCTCTCCTGTATTGGTTATAATTAACTGAGCAGTTACTATGTACCAGAACTGTCCTAGGCACTTTATATGTATTGTTTTATTGAAAAATGTGCTCAGAAAATGAGGTACAGTATTAAGGGAGCACAATGAGTTCTCTGTAAAGGTAGGGAAGAAAAGGTAAATAATATCCCAAGGCTCAGAAATTTTTTAGCTATTCTTTGGATACTTTTTCTTTCACTATACAATCAGAGAACTAGAGATAGAGAAGAAACTGAAGATTTCCTAGTTCAAGTATCATTTTTCCTAGGGACTGGCAGAGAATAGAAACATGCATGGTCATTGGCGCTGTGCTCAAGCACTTCATATGCATTATTTCACTTAACCTCACAATGGTATCAGACCTTCATATTTCAGATTCCCCTTTCAAGCAAAGAACTTCCAGCAGAGATCTTGTCTGATTTCATGCTTGCAGGTTTTCTAAGTGGGAGAAATGCACAACTAGGCAATTAGGGAACTTGCCCCGGGGCTACTCAGCAAGCCCTGAGTGGAGGGGGCGGGGGAGGAGGGAAGGGGAGAGAGAGAGCTAGAGAGAGAATGAATGAATGCCAGGGCAGAACTTGTGCCTTCCTGATGATGATTCCCAGGCCAGTTTGTGTGACATCCCTTACCAGACTGGCCCAGCCAAGATCACACACATAGTGGGAGGATCCTAAATCACAGGGGATCACATGCTCCACTGAGTGAAACCAATACACAAGGGCCAGGCCCACTTTGTGTGGGTGAGAACTGGAGGGGCTCCCAAGCTCAGTCCCATGTGCTGGTGCAAGTGGCTGTCCCAATGGCAGGACCCTTCCGAGCCCCACCCTGGGACACCAGCCTCCTCACCTACCACATAGGGAGTACAGCTGGATGAGGGCACCTAGGTGGAGCATTCTCTGTAACTTTTTAACAGGCTGGCCTTGCCCAGTGTGAAGCAACTAGCCAGGCCATACCACCTCTTAAACACCCATCTGTGCCAGACTCACTGAGGAAGCAGGATGGGGGGGTCCAGTCCCCAATAATGTTGAGCCTATTGTTAGGGGTAGGGGTGGAGCAAACCACTTGGCCCTGACCTCACCTTAACAGACAGCCTCTAATTATGGCTTTGAGGTTTAACAGACAGTCATAGAAGTGTACTGAAATAGTTCTAAGTAGGAATGTTCTCCATGCAATTTTAAAGTTGTACAGTGTTTCCCATAGTGCGCTTATAATGGATTTCTTTAATGAATCTTGAGATTAACGTGTGAATAGCAGCATCACACATCATTGGGTGTGTGTGTTTGTGTGTGTTAAGGCTATTCATTTGCTCAATGGAACTCTTTGTGTCCTATTTTGACACATCTTTTCTTTTTGTTTAAATGGATTTGATTGATTGATTGATTGACTTAACATAACCTCTATACCGAACGTGGAGCTCAAACTCACAACCCCAAGATCAAGGGTCGTATGTTCTACTGACTGAGCAAACCAGGTACCCCACACCTTTTTTTTTGAAACTGTTAAGTCCTCAGTAAGTGTGAGTGGCTCAAATCACACTTGCCCTCTGAGAGGCCTGGAAAGACCACCGATAAGAGATCTCAGCAGAGGACCAAACACAAGCCCCATTTCTGTAGAAGTTCTATCCCCACTCAAGGCTTCCTGGCTACAGGACCCACCATCACCACCAATGCCCGAGTCTTCACTCTGCTACTGGCTGTGGGATCCTGGGTCAGTCTTACAAATTCTGGGCTGTTTCCACAAGTGCAAGGCTGGCAGGACAGCATTATATTTCTGAGTACCCCGGCCTGTGACATCTTCAGAAGTTAAAGATTTGTTTGACAGCTTACAAAGATGCCCAGGGGTGTAGACCTCCCACAAGCCAGCTGCCTGGCAGGCATTGGGAGGGGAAGTAAGCGGTACAGAGAGGATGGGTGGCTTGGAAGCCTGGCTTCTTGATTCTGGGTTCTCGCTAATAAAGTAGGAGAGATGCTGGGACAATTCTGGCCTGTAGGGACCAGCAGAAGGCTGGACTCAAAAGACCAGGCCACACCTCATTTGTGCACCAAGTATTAACTGAACTCATGCACTGTCCTGGATTTGTTCACGGCTCTGGTTATTTAACGGTGGACAGAGGAGGTTCCTCCCCTCTCGGGGGGAGGATATCATTACCTGAAATGATCTTATTTATAGCTTAATGTTATTTTACAAAAGGGTTGGGGGTCATCTGAGCCCACCGTGGGTGAGGTGCGGGTGGCTTAGTGTGGGATGGTCGGAAAAGGCCTGAGTTCTTCCAGTTTCTGAACTAACTCACCTGTGCCCTTGGCCCAAGCATTTTCACCCCGACGGTCTCAGTTCTGGGTTCTCGGTTTGTATATCCCACAAAGGGGTTGGCTTCCACTCTTCGCACTGGCTTGGTCGCTTGGTCCGGTCAGGCTCACGCTCTGTGTTCCGTTTCCCGCCCGGGCCTCCCTTCAACCCGGCGGAGGATCCCTGAGGTTCCCCGAGGAGCCTGAGCCCCAGCGACTCGCTCCCGGGCGGGGCCCACCTGTCCCGGCCGGGTCCCCTCGCGGGCGCGCCAGGTGGCTCAGGAGGGGAGGAGCCGCGCCCCGCCCCGCCCCGCGCGGCCGCAGCCAACGCCGGCCCCCGGCAGGAGCGCTCGGAGCCGAGGCCGGGAGCCGGGCTGGGACGCCGAGAGGCCCGGCGGGCGCGGGCGGCGCAGGTGAGCGGGGAGGGCACGGCCAGCTGGGGGCGGTGGTCGGCCGGGGCCGGAGGACCCCGAGGGACCTGCGGGACCGCGCGGCCGCGGCGGGCCGTGGAGGGCCGCGGTCTGGTGGAGGGGTGGGGGTCCCGAAGCCGCCCGGAGGCGAACAGCTGGGCACATCTGGACGGGGCGGGGGCGGGGGTCGCGCAGGGTTTCCTGCGCGGCCAGGGCGCCGCCAAGCACCGTTTGCGTGGCGCTGGGAGGGGAGAGGGGAGGCTGGGGACAGGGCTGCTGGGGAGAGCGCGGAGCTGGGGCGGGGGTTCGGGCCGTGGAGGAGTCGAGAGGAGCTCCCGCCTCTCCCTCTGCGGCGCCGCACAGGGGCCCACGTCCCTGCCGCTGCTCTGCCCGGCTCTTTACTTTTTGGTGGTGGTGGTGAATAAACGACCCATGCGTAAGGCTTAGTTAGTTCCCTGGGGCTTCCGAAGAGCTGAGTACGCTCGGTTGCTCTGACTCCGGGGGCCTGAGGTTGGAAGACTGCAGGTCTGTGTGCCCTGGGGCGTTGTGGGCATGAGGGTGGAGGTGGAGGGGTGCCTCCATCTCCCAGGACCCAGCGATCGGAGGGAGAAAGGGGAAAAAGGTCTAGAGTGCTGTTTAAATTCTAGTTAATAGCTGTGTGACCTTGAGCAACTTACTTAACTTCGCTGATGCTCAGTTTCCTCAAAGGCAAAATGGGTATTATAGTCATTAAAATAGCCTTAAGTTATACGATGTTCATAAAGTGCATAGCACAAAGCGTGGTGAAAGTTCTCTCCATTTTTTCCCTACGTGATAATGTAACACTTTATGCCTCTCAGAGGTCTCCACACATTTCTGAACAGAAGGGAGATCCAGGAGGCTCAGATTACCCTCCTTTAGGGGGAAAATTAGGGGTGGTGAGGTGTGTGTGTGTTTTGGGGGTGGCATCTTTTTTTCTTTAGTCACTCTGACTTGCTCACTGCTAGACTGCTTTCAGGCTCTTTTACTTCCTGATACCATCCTAGAGGCAGAAGATTGAGAGGTATCAGGACAGACCCTGCAGACAGAAGGGTATTATCAGCCTGCTTTCATCATTATCGACTGTGTCAGAATTCTTTTGAGTTGGGTGTTGGTCACTTGAAAATTGATGCAATATAGAAATTGGGTCACATAAATGAAAAAGACTGAGGGTTTTAGCTTCAGGCATAGCTCCATCCAGGGGCTCATATGAGGTTGCAGGGCTCATTCTCTCTCATACATATCTTGGCTCTTTTCACCTTCTGTGTTGACTGGTTTTTAGTATGAAGTGATAAATAGCACTGGCGCCTTCAGGTTTATCTCCTCCTTCAGAGAGAGGGGGTGGAGGGAGGGGAAGAGTCTCTCTCTTCTTCCAGCTCCTTCATCCTCATAGCAAATCTTAATGATATGCTAGACCAAAGCTGGGCCAAGCCATTTAAGTGGATAGGCAGTGGGTTTCCACGATAGGAGTGAAAACTTTACCCAGGTGCCACCAGTGCCTGGGGGATTGGTTCAGGTCCAGTTCAGCTGCTGGAGACTGGGGAGGGGCAGTTCCCAGTGAGAAGTCTGCTTCTGCACAGATAAAAATAGTACATGTCCATTGCACTGTCTCTGCCTTTGCTCACCACCACCTACACGAAGTCCGTAGTAGAGTGTAGACAGCCTGGGTGCCGTATTCAGTCTGTCAGTCATCAAGTCTTTATCCAAGGCATGGAGAGCATCCTACGTGTTCATCCTTTCATTCATTGTTTTCCTGATCATTCATTCAATAGGACCAAAATGGAGTCACTTATGCTAAGCCCAAACTGAGACTGCCTCTGCCAAGGGTGAAAATGATTGCTTTGGAGAAGCTCACCGTCTGGTGGGAAAGGCAGATGTGCAGATAACAGTGCCTGGGAATGTTTAACTCTCTGGGGACATAGGGAAGGCTTCTCCAGGAGACTGTAGTTGAGCTCTAAATTGGAGAGGGTAGGGCTGCTCTAGGAGAAAAAAGCCTGAGGGGCTTCCCAGGCCATTGTGGTAGGGGATCAGTGCTTGCTCTTCTAGGTAACGTGATTTAGGTCCCTTGACTCTCTCACTTCAGAAGTCCTTGCAGGTAGGTGGTTCACAGTGGTCACGGCCCTCTTTTGGATTCGCTTGCTTTTCCCTTCTCTGCCACAGGATGACTGCAGCTCCATCATGGCTGCCGGTGATAACACCCAAAACAGAAGGGATGGATGCTGTTTGTCTAGATAACAAAGGACAGAATTTCCCAGAAGTTCCCTAGGTCATTGGCCAGAATGATCACATGCCCACCCTAAAGCAGTCACTGGTAAAGGAGAAGAAGGTGGGCTATGATTGTTTTATCCACACAGTCTTCTGGAGCTGAGAAAGGGGCTCAGCTTCCCTGAGCACATGGATGCCCCGTATCTGAACAAAGCTGGAGTCCTGTTATCAAGGCAGGAAGTGAGATGGCCTATCAGGCTGTTAGGTAGGCAGGCAGTCAGTGGTTTTTCCCACAGGCAATGACAGACGATGAAAGGCCTGGTCTGTATGGGCAGTCAGGAGAAGTTCAGTACAACAGAGTACAGGGTGCGGCTGAGGGGAGAGAGGAGCCAGGCTGGAGACACAGGTAGAGACTCTAACATAGAGTACCCTATATTAGATACCACGCTGGCTCTCACTAAGAAGCATAAATCATGGTGCCAGTCCTCAAAGAACTTACATTTAAAATCTGGAAACGTTTTTCTGAGCTTTTCATACTCCTGTTGGTAACAGCAACAGTGGCTTACCTTATCGTGATGATTCTGTAGGGGTGGGTTAGGGTGGAGGAGTTGGGGGGGGCATGTATAGTTTGAAAAAGCCTCACAGCTGGTTCTGCTCTGCGTCCCACCCCCCAGCACCTCCCCTTCACCTTCTCCCATGCCCTCTGTTGAGAACACTTTCTTGTTCTAAATCATGGCTGCGTTTCAGTATTGTTAACCTGTCTTCAAACTAACAGGCTGGGACTTGGTGAAGATGCAGTTAGTGGTGGATCCTGGGCAAGAAAACAGTTCTCCTGACAGTAAATCCAGTAGGTGAATACTCTATAGTTGTTTTAGTAGGAAACCAGCCTCTCCTGCCTATTGCTTTCAAAGTATTTAGCCTGTTTTCATTTGAAGTATGGAGTGCTGCTTTTTGTTTCCATTTGATATGGCAGACATTGGTGGACATTCGGAGTTAGACTGGGCAAAAAGGGATGCATCCTTAATATCTCGTTAGCACAGAAGTTGGCAGAAAGCCTTGGTCACTAATCCTGAAAGAAAGGAGGGAGTGGAGGGCAGCATATTTTGTTGCCATCAGCAGTGGTGCTATGGGATGGCCAGGATCATTGGAAAACATGAAGGAATGGGTAGGGAGAGATGCCTGGGGCAGTCATTGATTCACAAATACTGAGCATCTACTGTGTGCCAGATCCTGTTCTGGGTGCTGAGGATAAAAGAGTACCCAAGAAAGACAAATCTCTCTGCTCATGGCACTTACAATCTACTGGAAGAAGACCTATTTATTTATGTTTTGTCTCATATTTCAAGTGATGAGAAGTACTGTAAGGGAAAAAAGTTATTGTCAGAGGGGAGGGTGGTGGAAGGGTGGGCAGAATGGGTGAAGGGGAGTGGAAGTACAGGCTTTCAGTGATGGAATGAATAAGTCACGGGGATGAAACATACAACACAGGGACTACAGTCAATGGTATTGTAACAGCGTTGTGTGGTGACAGCAGCTACATTTGTGGTGAGCGTGGTGTAACATATGGACTTGTTGAATCAGTATGTTGTATATCTGAAACTAACGTTACATTGTGTGTCAAATGTACGCAAATTTACAAAAAAAGACTAAAAACTAAAATAGGGTAAGAAAAGAGTGCAATAGTTGGAAACCAGCTGGGCATAGTGCTGGAAATCTTCAAGGTTTTTTCTTTCTCTGGTTTCCAGCAGAGAAGTATGGCCTGAGCAGGCATGGTATTGGGGGGAAAAAGACATTCACTTGGAAGAAGAGGGTTACATATTGAATAACTTGATTTAAAAAGATTTCTTTCATGCAGAATCTCTTTGTTTCTTTGTTATACTTCACATTGTTCCCAAACTTGATTTACAATGACTTACAAAGCGTGATACCAGGTGGTGAGAAATAAGTGAAGAAACATGAGCAAAGGGAAAATAAGAGTCATTTCTTTCATCATTGGGTTCCAGAATTGTTTAGTTTTGGTATCAGGAAGAAGGAGGAAGTATGGTGATTAAAAATGTGATTCATGTTCAGGGCTCATTTCTTAAAAGGTGAGAAAATAAATTTTTATGCCTTAGAAAGTTGTAACTTTTTTTTTTTTAAGATTTATTTATTTGAGAGAGAGAGAATGAGAGAGCACATGAGAGGGGTTAGGGTCAGAGGGAGAAGCAGACTCTCTGCTGAGCAGGGAGCCCGATGTGGGACTCGATCGAGGGACTCCAGGATCATGACCTGAGCCGAAGGCAGTCGCTTAACCAACTGAGCCACCCAGGCGCCCCGAAAGTTGCAACTTTTTGTGTGTGTGTTTAAAGAGCCAATTTTATTTGATAGGAAAATTAGTCTCTTTAGTAAGGACTTATATGAAATTTATCCCTTGAGTTCAATGAAAACTAATATTTTCTTTTTTTTTAGGTCAGTATAAAGTGCATCAAAGGTTAACAGAGATCAAAACCTAATTCTGGGGTCAAATGATATGGAACAAAACAAATTGGCGAGAAGTTACATTTTGACCCAGAATAGACTGGAAAAAAATATACAAATTCAAATAAAAATTTATAGCTTTTAAAAGTTATGCAGTGGTAATTTTGATTGCCTATTTTTATTGGGTTGTTTGTTTTCTTATTGTTGAGTTTTGAGAGTTCTTTACATAATCTGGAATCTCAGAAATGTGTTTTGCAAGTAATTTTTCCCAGGCTGTGCCTTATATTTTTATTCTCTTAACAGTGTCTTTCTCAGGGCTAAAGTTTTTAACTTTGATAAACCAGTTTATCAATTTTTATTGTGAATCAAACTTTTGTTGTCATATCTAAGAATTCTTTGCCTAACCAAATAGTTTGAAAATTTTTTATGCTTTCTTCTAGAACTTTCATGATTTTATGTTTTACACTTAGGTCTGTGATCCATTTTGGGTTAATTTTTGTATGAGGTATAAGGTATGAGTCAAGGAATTTTTTTTTTTTTTAAAGATTTTATTTATTTATTTGACAGAGAGAAACACAGCGAGAGAGGGAACACAAGCAGGGGGAGTGGGAGAGGGAGAAGCAGGCTTCCCGCTGAGCAGGGAGCCCGATGCGGGGCTTGATCCCAGGACCCTGGGATCATGACCTGAGCCGAAGGCAGACGCTTAACCGACTGAGCCACCCAGGCGCCCCATGAGTCAAGGAATTTTTTTTTTTTTTTGCATATGAAAGTCCAGTTGTTCAAGCATCGCTTATTGAAGGGACTATGTTTCCCTATTGAATTGTCTTGGCATTTTTGTTGAATATCAGTTGGTCATAAATGTGTTTATTTCCAGACTCTCAGTTTTATTCCATTGATCTCTATGCCTATTTTGTGCCAACACCACCTCTGTCTTGATTACTGTGACTTTATAATAAGTTTGGAAAGCAGATTGTGTAAGTCCTCCAACTTTATTTTTATCCAGAATTGTTGTGGCTCTTTTAGTTCCTTTGCCTTTCCATATAAATTGTAGAATCAACTTGTCAATATCTACAAAAAATCCTGCCGGGACTTTGAATGGGATTGCTTTGAATCTATACATTGATTTAGGAAGAATTGACATCTTTACAATATTGAGTCTTTCAGTCCATGAAGGTGACATATCTTATCTATTTGTCTCTTTTGATTTTTCTATTACCATTCTGTAGTTTTTAGGATATAGATCTTGTGTGTTTTGTTAGATTTATACTTAAGTATCCAATTTTGGGGGTTGCTATTGTTGCTAGTATATAGAAATGTAATTTTTTTATTTTTTATTTATTTTATTTTTTTTATTTTTTTTAAAGATTTTATTTATTTATTTGAGAGAGAGAGAGCACAAGACGGGGGAGCGGGAGAGGGAGAAGCAGACTCCCTGCTGAGCAGGGAGCCCGATGCGGGACTCGATCCCGGCACTCCAGGATCATGACCCGAGCCGAAGGCAGTCGCTTAACCAACTGAGCCACCCAGGCGCCCAAAAAATGTAATTTTTTTAAAAAGATTATTTTTTTGAAAGAGAGAGAGAGTGAGAAAGAGCAAATGGGGGCAGGCAGAGGGAGAGGGAGAGAGAGAATCTCAAGCAGACTCCCTACTGAGGCTCCATCCCACAACCCTGAGGTCATGACCTGAGCTGAAATTAAGAGTTGGACACTCAACTGACTTAGCCACGCAGGCACCCCTGTAATTGGTTTTTATATATTGACATTATATCCGGTTACCTTGCTAAAGTCACTTATTCTAGGGGGATTATTTGTAGATCCTTTGGGATTTTCTACACAGTCAATCATGTCATCTGTGAATAAAGACAGTGTTATTTCTTCCTTCCCAATCTGGATACCTTTTACTTATTTATTTTTTGCCTTATTGCACTGGCTAGGAATTCCAGTACAATGTTGAATAGGAGTGTTGAGAGAGAACATTCTGGCCTTGTTTCTTGTCATGGGGGAGAAATAATTAATTTTTCACTATTAAGTATGATGTTAACTGAGGCTAGATGCCCTATGAGGTTAATGAATTTCCGTTGTATTCTGAGTTTACTGAGAGTTTTTATTATGGATGGATTTTGAATTTTGTTGAATGACTTTTCTCCAGCTATTGACAAGATCATGTGATTTTTTTTCTTCATATTTAATATGGTGAATTATACTGATTGACTTTCACACATTGAACCAGCCTGGTATTCCTGGGATAACTTCACTTGGTTGTGGTGTATTTTTGGAAGAGGCTGTGCAGAATTGGTATTGTTTCTTCCTTTAGTGTTTGGTAGAATTCATTAATGAAACCATATGGGTCTAGAGTTTTCTTTGATAGAAAGTTTTTAACTACAAATTTAATAGGTATAGGTACACTTCAGGTTGCCTGTTTCTTGATAAGTTAGGGTAGTTTATGTTTTTTAAGGAATTGTTCTACTTCACCTTAGTTGTCAAAATATGGAGGTAGAATTGTTTGTGGTGTCCTCATATCATCCACTTAATGTCCGTGGAATCTATAGTGATTTTCTCCTTTTATACCTGATACTGGTAATTTGTGTCTTCAATTTTTTTCTTATTCTGTCTAGAAAATTATTAATTTTATTGATCTTTACAAAGGTCCAGATTTTGGTTTCATTAATTTTGTCTGTTTTTCTGTTTTCAATTTTATTGCTTTCTGCTCTTTTCTTTATTTCTTCCTTCTCCTTGCTTTGGGTTTATTTTTTTGTTTTCTTAAGGGATAGCGCATATTACTGATCTGAGATTTTTCTTCTGTTTTAATATAAGCATTTAGTGTTATACATTTCCCTCTAACCACTGCCTTAGCTACATTCCGCAATTTTGTTATGTGTATTTTCATTTTCATTTATTTAAAATTAAAATATTTAAGAATATACCTTGAGAGTTCCTCTTAATCCACATGTTATTTGAATGTATGTCATTTGATTTTTAACTGGGAATCCTCCAGAAGTCTTACTGTACTGATTTCAAATTTAATTCTACTATTGTCTCACAGTATAATTTGCATGATTTCTGTTCTTTTAAATTTGTTCACCTTTGTTTTATGGCCCAGAATATGCTCTGTCTTGTTGAATGTTCAATGTGTACTTGAAAAGGATGTGTATTCTGCTATTGTTGGGTAGAATGTTCTAGAAATGTTAGGTTTTCTGTGTCCTGATTTTCTGTCCACTTGTTTTATCAATAACAGAGAGGCATGTTGGAGTCTCCAACTAAAGTTGTGGATTTTTCCATTTCTCCTTTTTGTTCTATCACTTTTTGCTTCATGTATTTTGATCATCTGTTCTTAGGTGCATACACATTCAGGACTGTTATGTCCTCTTGGAGAACTGATCCTTTAATTATTATATACTATTTCTCTTTATCCTTGTTAGTATTCCTTGTTCTGGGTTCTACTGCTTTGGGTATTAATAATATAGTTACTCCAGCTTTCTTTTGGTTAGTGTTTGTTTCCTGTATCTTTTACTTTTAGCCTGTCTATATCTGTATATTTAAAGCAGGTTTCTTGTAGACCTTAGAGTCTTGCTTTTTTAAACTATCTGACAATATCTATCTTTTAATTGGTGTGTTAGACCATTCACATTTACTATGCTATTAAACTTAATCAAAATCTACCATTTTGCTAGCTGTTATTCTTTCTTTCTTTTTCCTATTGAGTTCCTTTTATGATTCCCTTTTATCTCCACTATGGACTTCTTATTTATGCTTCTTTTACATTTTTAAGTGATTATGCTAGAGTGTGTGTGTATATATATAAATATATACAAATATATATATATACACAAATATATATATATATATATATACAAATATATATACATATATACCTTTAATTGATCGGAATCTACTTTCAAATAATATTATACTGTTTCCCATGTAGTGTAAGGACTTCAACAGTAGTACATTTCCAATCTTTCTCTTCTATCCTTTGTACTTATTGTTATCATCATTTTCCTTTTACATATGTTGTAAACACAACATTGCTCTTATTTTTGCTTTAGACCAGGGGTTAGCAAACTTTTTCTCTAAAGGATCAAAAAGTGAATATTTTTGGCTTTGAGGCCACATTTGGTCTCTGCTGCATATTTTCATCTTTTCTTAAACAATACTTAAAGAATATAAAAATGATTCTTAGCTCAAAGGTCATACTAAAAGAGACTATGGGCTGGATTTGGCTTGTAAACCATAGTTTGCTGACTCCTACTTTAGACATTCAGTTATCTTTTATGGCAATTAAAAATAAGAAAAAGACAAATTGTTTTTGACTTTCATTTATTCCATTTCCAGCACTCTTCATGTCTTTGTGTAGATCCAAGTTTCTGATATTATATTCCTTCTGCCTGAAAAACTTCATTTAGCATTTCTCATAGTGTAGGTGTCCTGGTCATGAATTCTCTGTTTTTGTCTGTGTCAGTCCTTTTTTCTCCTTTGTTTTTGAAAGATATTTTCACTGGGTCTAGAATTTTGGGTTGACAGTTTATTTTTTCTTTCAGCACCTTAAAGATATTGCTTCATTGACTTCTTACTTGCATGCTACTGACAAGATGTCTTCTATAATCCTTATCTTTTTTCTTTTATATTTAATGTTTTATTTTTCTACCACTGTATTCAATATTCTTTTTGTCTTTGGTTTCAGCTGTTTTAATATGTTACACCTCTGTGTGAGTGTGTGTGTGTGCACACATGTGCACATGTATGCACATTCTTGGTGTTCATCCTGCTTGGTGTTCTTGAGCTTCTTGGATCTGTGGTTTGGTGTCTGTCATTAATTTTAGAAAATTCTCAACAATTATTTCTTCAAATATTTCTTCTGTTCCATTTTCTTTTCTCCTTCTGAAATTTGATTACACCTACGTTAGAAATTTTGATTGGTTCCACAGCTGTTGAACACTTCATTTTGTTTCATTCTTCTTTTTGTTGCTTCTTGTTTTAGTGTGGGTAATTCTGTTGACCTATTTTCTAGTTCACTGATTGTTTCCTTGGCTGTGTCAAATCTGCTGAAGAATATTGAAAGCCATCTTCATTTCTGTTACTGTGTTTAGCCTTTCAAGTTTTTTCATTTTATTCTCTCTTACAGTTCCTATCTTTCTGGTAAAAGGAGACATTTAATCTTCTGTGTTGTCCACTCTTTCTGTTAGGGTCTTTTACAATTAATTAAGGTTGTTTAAAATTTAGTGTCCAGGGACGCCTGGGTGGCTCAGTCGGTTAAGTGGCTGTCTTCGGCTCAGGTCATGATTCTGGGGTCCTGGGATCGAGCCCCATGTCCGGCTCCCTGCTCAGCGGAGAGCCTGCTTCTCCCTCTCCTTCTGCCTGCCACTCTGCCTACTTGTGCTCTCTCTCTATCTGTCGAATAAATAAATAAAATCTTTGAAAAAAAATAAAATAAAATTTAGTGTCTGATAGTTTCAACATCTGTGTTATATCTGAGTTTGGTTCATTCATTGCCCTCTCTTGGCAGTGTGGTTTCTTTCTTGCTTTTTGTATGCTCTGTATGTTTTGTTGAGAACTGGACACCTTGTGTAGGACATGAGAGATGGAGATAAATAGTTTTTATGTCTGGAAATGGGAGTGCCTTTCTATTTTTGCTAGACCTTTAGTGTGGGCAATTGATCACTCTTATCAGGATTTGAGCTGGATTTGAGGTTTGTTGTTGGTATGGTTATTCTCAGTGCACCACACACTTCAAATTCCTCTTGTGATACTTTGAGTTTGGAGTTGGGGCTGGTTGGCCAGAGGGCTTTTCCTACTGTCTGTCTCAGTGTCAGCTTTAGGTCTTCCTTTTGCGCTGTGCCTCAGAGTGGTCTGGCTCCATGCTCTGTCAACTTTCCCGGCAGTATTCTGTTGTTATTTGTTAATTGATGCCTGTTAGCCAGTGTCCAGGTACATCCACCTCAGGTAAACAAGTGCTTGTCTTCTCTCTTCCTGTAGGTATCTGGTTCTCCTTAGATTTAGGGCTGGTTTGTTTCCATGTGACCTCAGCTTTCCAGTAGAGTCAAGAAAGCTCTAGACTTGCCGTTTATCTGGCCTTTTATTTGTTGTGAGCATGGGAGTGATGCTCTCTTCAGCTCTCTACACCCTGAGCAGAAATTAAAAGCCTTGATATGATGTTTTCTAACACTTTTTATGATCTTCATGTAAATCCTGGGGCTGCTTCCCATCCCTCTGTGCTTTATAAAGTGTCATTTATATATTTTATCCCTACAACTCAGTGGTTCTCAACTCTGGCCTGAAGAACATTAAACAAAAATACAAATATTGGGCCCCAGTGTTTTAATTGATCTATGCTGGGATCCAAGCATGGGTATCTTTTAAATGCTCCCCAGGTAATTCTGATGTACATCTAGGCTGAGAAGCCTAGTCTAAGTATCCATTACAACTTTTCCTTTCACAGAGGTGCTCTTCCAGCATAAACAACCAAACAGAATTTCAGGGTGTAGACATTTGCCCTTGTGACGCCATCAAATTCTTTTCTCCTAACTGTGCCTTCAGTGATAGTTAATTGCCTGTGATCTAGACTGATGGTCTTCATAGAATGGGGAGGAAACAGAGTTCTTCTCATTTAACTTTCTACTAAAATGAATATCCTCCATGGCAATCTATGGCTTTGGCGCTGCTTGAAGTCATAGGGGCTGGAAACCCTCTGCCATTCCAAACAGTAAATTACCTCAGTGTGAGATAGTTTTCCTTGTTAGAGGTGTTTTCCTTCTATCCGGTTGAAATAAATCCTTCTATAATCTCCCAAATAATATACCTGCTGCACAGCCTTGCAGACTGTTGTGAAAAAATCGGTTTGCATGACCCAGTGCATGTTCACATGTACACACACACACACACACACTCATACTCACGACAGGCATTTTATGGAACAGCATTTACTGTAAGTCTTGTACCTCTGAATTGATTTCATGGCCCACCAATGGGTTGTCTTTTTGCAGTATGGAAGATGCTTCTGCAGCCCATCTTTCACTAGACAAGCTCTTAGTCCAAAGGTTTCAGGACAGCGCTTCGGTACCTCAGCTTTGCTCTGCCTGGTGTGAAGCTGCTTCCCTCGGCTGTGTTTCAGCCTCCCCTAGTGTGTTTCAGCTAGTGCGGGACGCTGGCTCTGGCCAGCGTCCCGCACTAGCTGGGCTGCACTGTGCGGTGTCTTCTGCGAATCAGTGGCTGAGTTCAGAGACCAGGGCCCCTCAGGGGGGCAGATCTGTTCAGAGTAGAGGAAGAGAGGGTTCCTTGTCTTTTTCCAGACACCATTTCTAGTCATGAGGCCCAAATTCAGGGGGATGTAAATTGCAGCCGTCTCTTGAAGAACATTGTTTTTTTTTAAATTTAATTTAACTTTATTATGTTATGTTAGTCACCATACAATACATCATTAGTTTCTGATGTGGTGATCCACGATCCATTGTTGGAGGAACATTGCTGATGGCTTTGTAATTGTTATATGTCCTCCCACTTTTTCCATATTAATAACGCATTATCCTAAATAGCTATATGTGCATCTTTATTTTCTGAAAGACTGTGAACTCCTTAGATGCCAAGAAGAATATTTCATTCTTCCTGTCCGTGGTGATCAGACCAACAAAATCAGTTTGTTGAAATAAATTTAGAAAACTATATTCCGAGTCAAGAAACTTTGGCCTTTTAGCATTACCGCTTCGCTGACAGTCGTACTATAAGCCTTATCCGCTTACCACCACAGGGCTTGAGAGCCATGTATTTACTTTGGGAAACAGACAAACTGGGTAATTTAGATGAACTTGTCACCTTAGGAGTCACGCATAAGACACTGTGGCAGGTGCTCTGGGAGATGTCTAATATTTCACAGCTTACAGCCTGAGTGGGGACACACGGCATGCAAGGTAGGTGTCAGCGAGTACTGTGGTGGGTAAGTGCTCCTAGAGGTCACGGAGGAAAGGAAGGCCACACGGGTGGTCAGGAAAGACTTGATTCGGGCCTCGAAGCGTCAGACACATGGAGTGGAAGGTGTTTTGGGGTGGGGGGATTTGGAGGGAGAAGTAAGCTATTTTAGCGGTCTCCCCGACTCTACAAAATCTCTGCTGTCTCCGGGAGTGACTTGGATCCATAGGATCTGAGAGAAACTACAGGTAAGATATAGAAGAAAATCTAATTTAAATTATTTTTATAGCAAGGATCGACATCCACAGAAGGTAGTAGGCACAGCTCCCCATCCCTGCCCCCCATCTCAGCCTTCAGAGGCTCTGACTCTGACTGATGTAGTTTGTGTGTATTTCTGGAAGCTACTTCTTGCCATAGCAAGGTTAAGCTTTCCAGGGGCAGTTTCAGGGCTGGTAGCTTTAGCAGTGCCTCTTTGTGACTTCTGTCCGTTTTAGGTCCACAGCCACTGACCTAACTTTTTCTCTACTTTCTGTTCTCCGAGGACTCTTACGCACATGCATTATTAAGAAATGTACATTCTTGGGGTGCCCGGGTGGCTCAGTTGGTTAAGTGACCTTCGGCTCAGGTCATGATCCCAGGGTCCTTGGGGTGACCTTCGGCTCAGGTCATGATCCCAGGGTCCTGGGATCGAGCCCCACATCAGGCTCCTTGCTCCGCGGGGAGCCTGCTTCTCCCTTTCCCTCTGCCTGCCGCTGCCCCTGCTTGTGCTCTCTCTCTTTCTCTCTGTCAAGTAAATAAATTAAATTAAATAAAAAAAAAAAAGAAATGTACATTCTCAAAGTATGCTACATCTACCACACTTCAAGATCGACTTCATCTATGAGACCATCTTCTGAGTATCCTTGTTCAGAGTGAAATGGTGACACCCTCAAAATATTGCAGAAAAGCCAGATACAGCATCATTGGGGTCTTACTGGAAGCATTCATGCGGGAACTATTTTAGTGCAGTGAAAAATAGGGATGGAAGTATATTATGAGAAAGGCATTACGTGTGTGTTACTTATCGTTTAGCAAGGGGCGGGGACCACAGTTCTTAAGCAACAACAGAGAAGAAAAGTGAGGGCTGTGAGTCAGCACCTGCTGTGCTGTACTACAGGGTAGGTATTCGTATTGCCGAGAAGCAGTACATCATGCACTTCTAGAATCCAGTGCCGGAATGGTAGTTTATCTCCTGGGATGAACTGAGAAATAAAACTAGTAGAGATCTAGATAATTCTTCATATTTCTCTTTTTGCCTTGGCAGCCAGGAAGCCCAGAGCTAAATGTGAAAATACTCAACTAGGTGATAACTTTATTTCAAGTTCTAAGTGCTGAGGTTTCCTGTCTTAAATTATATGATTTCACCTTTTTAAAAAGAGTAACTTTTGGGTGCCTGGGTGGCTCAGTTGGTTAAGTGACTGCCTTCAGCTCAGGTCATGATCCCGGAGTCCCAGGATCGAGTCCCACATCAGGCTTCTGGCTCAGCAGGGAGTCTGCTTCTCCTTCTGACCCTCTCCCCTCTCGTGCTTTCTCTCTCTCTCTCTCTCTCAAATAAATAAATAAAATCTTTAAAAAATAAATAAATAAATAAAAAGAGTAACTTTTGTTTTTTTTCTTATTACCAGGGTGATGGATGTTCATTATGGAAAATGTGGAAAATAATAGATTGCCCCACCAATCAGATGCTTTCCCACCACACAGAGATAGTCACTGTTTGAACCATTCTCATTTCTTCTAAGCATGTATGTCTTTATATGTATATATATATCTAAATATATATATTTACAAAAATGAAATGATACCTTTCACACTGTATTAAAACCCTTTTTTTAGCCTAACCTTTATAATCATTTTCCATGTCATCATATATTCCTGTACAACATTATTTTTAATGGCTAGTATATTTCATCATGAGGCTGTATCTTGCACATTTAGCTTGAACTCAGCTTTTTGCTATTATAAACAACTCTGTCATGTACGCTCTTGTAGCTAAATCTCTGAGCAGATCCACAATTATTTCCTTAGAATAGAATTTCTAGAAGTGACATAATTAAGTACTTAAAATAATTAAATAATATTTTTAGGGCTCTAGATTTAGATTTCTGTGTTGCCTCCAGAAAACATGAACTAATCTATTTTATCACCTAAAATTTTGAGAGTGCCTCTGCCCCCAGTCTCCTCCAGTACCAGGATCATTATTTGTTAAAATCTGTATTAGGATGCAGGATGACTGGCTTTTGGCCAGGTGTGGAGGATTTATGAGGACCCCGTGAAGCAACTATGAATCTGGACAAAATGAACAGAAACAGCCTTTTTTTTTTTTTTTTTAAGAGTTTATTTATTCATTTGAGAGAGAATGTGGGGAATGAGTTGGGGGAGGGGCAGAGGGAGAGGGAGAAGCCGACTCCCTGCTGAGCGGGGATCCTGATTCGGGGCTCAATCCCAAGACCCTGAGTTCATGACCTGAGCTGAAGGCAGATGCTTAACCAACTGAGCCACCCAGGTGCCCCCAGAAACAGCCTTTTTGTCACTCTGGTAATCCATCAAAAGCATGTAACAATCTGAGAAGCTTTTGTTCTTGAAAAACTGCTGACCTTGGGGTAAGAGCAGTAGGAGTCTGTAGCATTCTTGTCTGGGGCTGCCCCCATCTCTTCACCACTCCCAGCTCGGTGGGCTCCGAGATGTTGGCTCAGCGAGGGAGGCCATGTGGACCAGCCCCGTGCTGCCAAGATCCAAGGGACTCACCCAGTGTGCAGTGGTGGGCCATGTCTGTACCTTCAGGGTATTTCCAATATTCTGATCTTACAAACTACATTGCAGGTAATCTTTATAACAAAAGTGGTGACATGAATAGTTACTTACAGAGGATCCGTTCTTAGAATTTGAATTATGGTATCAAATTTGATACCTGGTTTCAAAACTGTCTTTCAAGATGTTTTACCAATGAACGTTTTCACCAGCAGTATCTCACCATAATTGTTATTTTTAAATTGAGATAAACACACATGCCATAAAATTTATACTTTTATAGTATACAATTCCGTGGTTTTTAGTATGTTCACTAAGTCGTGAATTATCATCATCATCTAATGCCAAAATGTTTTCAAAACTTCACAAAGAAATCTCACACTCATTAGCAATCATTCCCCATTGCCTCCTTATCTCGGCCCCCAGCAGCTTTTAATTTACTTTCTATTTCCATGGATTTGCCTATTCTGGACATTTCATATAAATGGAATCATTCAGTGTGTGACCTTTTGTGCCTAGCTTCTTTTACTTAACATAATGTTTTTAAGATTTTAAGGTTAATAATGTTTTCAAGGTTACAGCACAAATCAGTCCTTCGTTCTTTTTTATGGTTGAAAAATATTCTACAGTATGGATATGCCACATTCTGTTTATCTACTCATCTTTCATGGAGGTTTGGGAAGTTTCCATTTTTTTGGACTATCATGAATAATGCTTCTGTGAACAATTATGTACACGTTTTTGTGTGGACATGTGTTTTCAGGTCTCTTAGGTATATACCTAGGTGTGGAATTGCTGGATCATATGGTTATTCTGCTTAATTTTTTGAGGAACTGCCAAAACTTTCCAAAGCTGCTGTACCATTGCATTCCTACCAGCAATGTTGTGAGGGTTCCAATTTCTCCACATCCTCACCAACACTTTTATTATCTGTCTTTATGCTTATGGCCATCTTAGTGGGTATGAAGTGGTATGTCTTTGTGGTTCCAGTTTGCATTTTCCTAATAACTTATGATGTTGAGTATCTTTCATGTGCTTATTGGCCATTTGTATATCTTCTTTGGAGAAATGTTTACTCAGATCCTTTGCCAACTTGAAATCAGGTTATTTGTCTTTTTATTGTAGAGTTGTAATAATTCTTTATATATACTGGGTACTAGACCCTTATCAGATGTGTGATGTGCAAATATTTTTTCTCATTCTATAGGTTGTCTTTTCATTCCCTTGAGAGTATCCTTTGAAATACAAAAGTTTTAATTTTGATAACATCCTATTTATTTATTTTTTTCTTTTTTCACTTGTGCTTTTGGTGTCATATCTAAAAAACCATTGCCTAATCCAAAGTTACAAAGGTTTACACCTATTATTTTCTTCTAAGAGTTTTGTAGTTTTAGCTCTTCCATTTAGATATTTGATCTATTTTGAGTTCATTTTTATATACGGTGTGAGTTAGGGATCCAAATTTATTTTTTTGCATGTAGCAATCCAGTTGTCCCAGCACCATTTGTTGAAAAGAGTATTCTTTCCCCATTGTCATAGCTTGTCAAAAATCAGTTGACCATAAATACATAGTATACTTCTGTACTCTCAATTATATTCTGTTGATCTATAGGTCTATCCTTATGGTTGCTTTGTAGCAGTTTTGTTATTGGGAAGCATAAGTTTTCCAACTTTGTTCTTGTTCAGAATTATTTTGCCTATTCTGGGTCCCTTATATTTTCATATGAATTTTAAGATTAGTTTGTTAATTTCTGCAAAAAGCCAGCTGGGATTTGATAGGGATTACATTAAATCTATAATTAATTTGAGGATTATTGCCATTTTAACAATATTAAGTTTTTCAATAATGAACATGGGATATTTTTCCAGTTGTTTAGGTCTTCTTTAATTTTTTTTAGTGATGTTTGGTAACTTCCAGTGTTCAAGCCTTGTATTTCTTTTGTTAAATTTATTACTGAGCATTTCAATTTTTCTGGTGCAATTGTCTTAATATCAGATGAGATTGGGCACGTTCAGGGTGGTATGGCCGTAGACCAATTGTCTTAATATCATTTTTAAGTTGTTTGTTGGTAGCGCATAAAAATGCAATCGATTCTCATGTTTTGATCATGTATCTTGAAACCTTGCTGAACTTGGTGACTAGCTCTAATAGTGTTTTAGTGAATTCATTTAGATTTTCTATAGAGAAAATAATGTCATCTGCAAAGAGAGGTAGTTTTACTTCTTTCCAATACTGATGCTTTTTATTTCCTTTTCTTTCCTAATTGCCTTGGCTAGAAGCAACAATACAATGTTGACTGGAAGTGGTGAGAGCAGACATCCTTGTTCCTATGTTAAGTTCCCGATTAACAAGGTGGCCAATATTATTTATGATATTTTTTGATGACCTTTTTTATACTCTAAGAATCTGAGTGATGGAGCAGGAATTGCTGATTGGTTTCTCCTAGGGAAGGAACAAACAAAAATTCCCTTTTTCCTGTGCATTTGAAGGTTTGGCCTGGTAGTTAATAGGAAAAAAAAAAGTATTTTAATTGAAGAATCTACTTATGTGACATCTAGGTGCCAAGGAGTTTGATTAATGCTTTCTAGGATATAAGCATTCATTACTTAAAAATAAAACTTAAATTTTCCCTGCTAGTTTTTCCATCCTGCCTTTCCATATATTGGCTGCACATTATATGCTTCAGGTACCATGCTGGGATCCCAAAGATGAATTAAACATGCATGGTGTCTTCAGGGTGCTCATGGAGAAGTCTTGGGGGAGACAGATAGGAAACAGGGAGTTTAATATTCTGGCAAGTGGTTCCCATGCAGGGTAACCTGTCAGAAGGAAACAGGTAACAGATGTGGGTTTCCCCCTTGGGGTTTTTAGATCTCAGTTTGGGGATGGAACATTCAGTTTTCACTCCATAGAATCAAGGAATTTTAGAACTGGAGGCTTAGAAATCCTTTTATCCAACTCCACATTTTTCAATAGGAGTAACCTCGTACCTCATTCAGCACTTGCTCTTCTCTCTCATCGGCAACTCTTCTTTTTCTGAAATGTTTTATCTCACACACATATACACACACTTCCCTTCACACAACATTTTCTCTAGGGAGGCAATCCACGTTAGGCCCACTTCTTGGCTCCATTTGTTGCATCTGGTAATGTAACACCAGCCTTGGTGCTCATCTTCAGTATGACTCATCTAGGAGTCCTGCTTTCACTTGACTGTGAAGACTACTGGGCATTGTCCTTTCTGTAGGTCTTATGACCTGGAACTGAGAAGGATGGGGACATTATCCAGCTCCACATCCGAGTTACCCAGAAAGCTTGCAGGAGGTCTCCTGCTCTGTTTCATTGTACTTTGAATTCTCTTTGTAAAGAGCACAGTCCATTTTAATCTGGTCAATTCGGGAGATTCACTAGGATGCATATAAAGTCCTACCTGTATGCTTGCTGTGAAGTCATCTTTCCAGAAAAGAATGAAAGTGGTATTAACAAAAGCAATGAAATAGACACACACCTTAACAAAGTTTACAGTTTTTGTTTTATAAGTCAAGTCAGAATTGCATGGTACATATGCTTCCAATTTTACTTTACTATTTAAAAAGAAACCTTTTATTCTAGCTTTATTATTTATTATTATAATTAAAATAATATCAGGTTACTTTTTATCATTCCACTGGTAAAATGGAATGCAAACCTTATGGTCTTAGGCTACAAAAGAAAATGAATTGTCCCCACAAACCTTTCAAGCTTAATTAACTTTTAAACAAATATGAAGTTCTAGTTTCCTTTTTTCTTTTTTATTACAATGCATTTTTTCTTTTGATTACGTGAGGGGCTGAGATAAGGATGCAGAGCTGCTTTCTGGTTCATGCTGTTTAATGCACATGATACAGCAGCCAATTCAATCAGAAGGGAAATAGGAAAATAACTACTCTATTTGTGCCTTGTAAGCGCTTTGTACAGTCCCCTCCAGTCCCTACGATTAAATGTTGGCTTCTCTCCTGGCAGGCTTCTAAAATGAAATTAGAACGTGGAGCAAGCAGCATTTTAAGACCAGACACAAATACCGTGTAGGGACAAACCCAGCAAATTGAAGAATCACAGCATTGCAAGCAGTCATTTGATTCAGTGCTGAGAGAATGCAACAGAAAAGGAAAGGGGATGGGACCGTTCCTGAGAAGGTTCTGGGTCCTGGAAAAGCCTCTAAGGATTTGTCTATGTTGGGGGTCAGTTGGGGTGGGGAGAGGAGGAGGGCATGGATTGGTGTTTAGGGCAGAGCTTTCCCTAGTGTGTGTGATAAATGCACCAGTAAAACATATTGTCCTCAAGTTACTCTTTACCTCAGTCTAAGCCCTAGAGTGGCCCTGGGACTTGCTAATGGGGAAGAGGGGAGGTTAAGGGTGTAGAGGGCCCCTTCTAGAAAGGGGGTGGCACTGTGTAGAGGAAAGAGTGTTTGGACTGGTAGTCAGGACCTGAGTCCTGTTCTTGGTCCTTCTGCCTTCAGGCCACATGACCTTGGATGAGGTCACCTTGCCCCTCTGAACCATGGCTTCTATACTGCAAGATGCAGATTTGGCCTAAACCTGTGATGTCTAACCCAAACTCCCAAGCCTCCACTGAGCCATCTCAGAGGCTGTCCCTGCACCAACAGTTGGGGTTCCTGGCCCCTCTTTCCCAAAGGGAACAGCCTCAGTTTCCCCTCTCATATTTATCCTTCTGCAAGCTGTTGTTTGAGCTAAATGGTCCCTAGAGCATGTTTGAAAACTCCTAGATGGCCTGATCTCAAAGATCTTCTGGTTCTTGCATCCCAGTCATCTGTAGCTCTGACATCCAGTCCTAGGTGCATGTGGCAGGGACCAAGGGACACCCACTATTCTGGCATCTCCCGCCTTTCTCAGGAGATACCAGGAACAGAAACACTACTCTTCAGGGTCAGCGAAGCTGCAGTGGGGAAAGGCGGCCTGTGCATATAGGATTTCAGCCTCAGACTCGAGGAGCAGACCATTTCACCCCTATTGACATAGATTCCCCGTGCTCCAAGGATTAGGGCCCGGCTAAAGCACGTGGCCTGGGAGACCTGTGATTTTGAGGGCAGCTGTGGCCTCCATCTTGTGGCCCTCATCAGCTCTCCACAGGGGCTGTCACGTTGCCCAGCCCTGAACCTTTACTGGGTGCCTCTGAGGCTAAGGAATAATAACCTGTCAGCCACAGGCTGCGATTCTGAGAGCCGGCCTCTCCCAGCAGCCATTTGCTGGTTTGGATTAAATAAGCCTTTTCTCCCCACATCAAGTCATCACCTATCTGTGCCCCGTCTTGGGAGTCTTTTCCTTTCACTCCTTAAGAATGTGCCTTCCTCTGCCACAAACTTTCCTCCATCTCTTTTGAAATCAGAGTGCGTGTACTTTTGTGTTGCCAGGAGTGAACAGTGAGGGAGTAAGCCTTCAATTTCCCCTCTGTTTCAAGCAAATATCGTGCCTTTTGTTACTTGTCCCAAGATGCTCTGGTGAACACATAAGCCTGGGAGGAAAGGTTTGGCAGAGGAAGCCGTCATGAAAGAACTGTTTTAATTGAGGAACATATAGCTGGAGACCCAGGGGTGTTGAGCAGTTTAATTAATGTTTATTAGAAATGGAGACGTGCTATTTAAAAATGAAATTTAAGCCTCCTGTCTCCATATCCATTTCTCCCTCGTGTCACTGCTCCTCTTGCCTGCTTTTTAATTTTAGCAAGCTTTTATTGAGTTCCCACGATGAGACTGGGCACCTTGTTGCACACTGGGCTGACAGAGATGAGTAGGACCTACGCCTTGCCCTTAAGGCACTCATGGCTAGGCTGCCGAAAGATGGTAATAGCGCAAAGTGGTCTGTGCTTTTTTGGAGAAGGTCCTGGAAGTTGGGAGAACACTCAGGATGAGCAGCCACGTGCCCTTGGCTGGGGACAGGAAGTGGTTTCTGCAGGAGGAACCCCGGGACCTGTGTCCTAGAGGATGATCTTGAGGTGGTCAGAAAGGAGGGGGAGGGCATTCCGGGCAGAGGAAGCAGTGGGTCCAAGGTGCGAGGGAGTTGGGGAGTTTGTTGAAGTGTAGGGGCTTAGCGTGCTTGGGGGCAGACCTTGAGGGAGGAGTGAGGGGGAGAGAGCAGGAGCCTGGATGGGATAAGCAGGGATCAGCCTGTGAAGGACTTGGAATATTTTACCAATGTACTTGTCAGTTTGGATTTCACCCCAGGGTTTGAGAAGCCACAGCTAAATTTTAGGCAGCTTGGGACAGGAGGGTTTGCAAGGCTGTTTAGTGTGGCAGTTATGGGCAAGGGCTCTGGATGCAAGTGACTGGGGTTCGGTCCTGCCTTTACCACCTTCCAGGTGTGGGTAAGTTACTTAACTGTGTCTCTGTTGCCTCATCTTTAAAATAGGGATAAAAGTCCTATCTGTCTTATAGGGTCCTTGTGAGGAATGAATAAGTAAATTCACCTAAAGCTCTTACAAAATGGGTGCATAGGAAGCACTTACTAAAATTTAGTTATCATTTTTTGGGATGCGGAACATTGTGTTTTCCATGAACAGTCTCCTTAGACTGTGTATCAGTTAGCTATTCCATAATAATGCCATATAAAAAATACTCTAGAACACAGTGGCTTAGAACAGCAATTATTTATGAAGGCTCTTGCAGTTGCGGTTGGCTCTGGGGTTTGGCTGGTCTTCACTGGGCTTGACTGAGCAGCCGTGCTTCAAGCTGTGACCCAGCTGGGAATTCAGGTTGGGTTTTCATCTGCTTCAGGTGTGGTCCAAGCTGAGGGCAGCAGCTACCTGGGGCGGCTCTTCCCAAGGCTGTGGCAGAGCCAGAGGGGTAAGAGGAAACCTGCAAGGCTTCTTACTGCCTAGATTCCTTCCAGCCAAAGCCATTCACAGGCCAAGCCCAAAATCAAGAGGCAAGGGATTATTTGATCCCCATCCGTGTGAGGAGCTGCAAAGGCACTTGGCGAAGGGCATGAACACAGGGAGGGCTGGGGGATTGGGGCCAACAGCATGAGGTCCCACAGGCTGGCAACTTCCAAGAGGGAGCTCCGTGAGGGGCAGAGTTAACACTCAGCTTGGGCAGATCTGAACTCCAGGGGGCCTGGCTTCAATTAGTGACCTTCCTGCGCTTGTCCCAGTGCCCACCTCCAGGCCTCGTGAATGCATCCTTTCTCCTGGGTCTTTGGAGGAGACCGCACATTTTAGGGGAAAATGTACTGGTGTGGGTTTGACTGTAGACGCTGTGGGATGAAATGGGGATGATAATATCCTTCCATAATACCCATGAGAAAGGGTGGAGAGGAGCAGAGGAATGCTCTGCAGCCTCTCTCGGACTTCCCAGGAGGCAGTGCTATTCTCAAACATAGTTTGTGGCAGATGTGAACAGCTATGATAAGACTTAACTGTTTAAACCCAAGAATAAGCTGTGTGTTTGTTTATATGTGTTTTTAGATATCTCTCTTGATACAGTGGAAGGAATTATATATCTTTTCCTGGGATCCCTGGCATTTGCTTTTTATTCCCTGGGAACCTCTTGTGAGGCGTGGCTGACTCTTCAGTGGACCCCCGTAGGCAAATGCTGGGAGGGAGGCTGGGAGGGAGGCAAGGGAGAGGCAGGTTGGTTAGTGTTTATGGGCATGTAAATACACCTTGTTCTCCCAGGCTCCTTAGGAGCAGGATGGGGACAGTGATGGGAGGAGTCAAATATGGTTGCTTTGCCAACATGTAAAATAATCTCTCTCGCTCCTCCTGGGCCTCCTTTTGCTGCATGACGAACGTATCCATTCTTCTCCAACAGAAAAGAGAGAAGCAGGGACAGGGAGACTTCTCTGTTTTATGTATGAGAACATAAGTATATTATGAAATTAAATAACAAACATCTTAATATGCTAGTCATTTCTTAGATTAAAAAATTAAGCATGATCTCTAAAATTACACTTAAGTATAATAGTAAATGGGGCAATTTTTTAAGATAGGGGTTGGAAATATATTCTAGAATTTTCTGGTAATGGAAATAACAAGCCATTTAGCAGTATGATTGATATATATAAAATGTTCAGTAAATTTTAGCATTGATGATGATGATGATGATGATGATGTCTAGAGAACTTGTCCATTTATTGGTGGAGAGGATCACAAACAAAGATTACACGGCTGAGGACTCTCATCAACTGCCTTATTCCAGAGGAACCTCTCTTGGACATTCCTTCCCTACGTGGGAAAGCAACAGGCAGATGAACCCAGAAAAGCTCAGGTTCTAAAACCAAGCCAAGTGTACACTTTAGAAGTTACAATTTTTTGCTTAAAGTGGTTGCTTCTAAAGGCACAATTCAAAATAGTCACTGCAAGAACAGACATGCTGAAATCCTAATGGTGCAATTCTATTTTGTTGAGTCAAAAAAATAGGGCTGGGTAATGATGAGTCGTAGCTACGCAAACGAAAAGAACGATCATCATGTCTTGTGCTTCAGGGTATGAGTTGATGGCAAAAATCTGTCCATGTTACTTAGTAGGAGAGATGAATTCAGATGAAAACATTTAGTGATATATATATATAATTTTTTCCCTTAAGCATCGCTTATGGCTGAACTGTTAAAATGTTGCTGATCTGTTGGCAGGCTTTCCTGGGTGTCAGTTGTGGGCATGGCTCAGCAAATGTGTCAGCCCTTCCTTCCTTCCTTCCTTCCTTCTCCAACTAACACAGCCTTTGCTTTCCAGGAGTTTATATCTTAATGGGAATGGCAAGATGCAGACATTAGAAATGGAAAAAAACAAGTCTAAATTTATATAGTACACATTGGGTATGGTAGGTTTCTAATATATCTGGAGGAAAAATCAATAGAGTGAAAATGACAGTTCTAAATCTTGGCTAAATTAAGCAATGAATTCTTCAACTTTTTTTAGTGTTCTCAGGCCAAGGGGCCTTCTATTCAGGTGTATCAGAGTTGGAATAATATTGCCTGCCACCCAGGAAGTAGCCCCTCCCCAATAATAAGCAGAGAATTCAAACAGCAGTTGGTGACTCAGCCACCATGTACTTATATGCCCTACGAATACATTCTCAAAGCCTTCTACTGAATGGGAAGAATTGATTTTAAATAAGAATTACTGCTTAGCTGACTGATGTCTGAAATGAAGGCGAAATGGCTTGATCATCTGATTTGTTTATAATCTCTTACTGAGATTTCTTATGAAACTACTATGTATATTTGGGTTTTTACTTTGAGGTTTTTGAACTTTTTATTTAAAAAGTGAGCTGGAATAACTTCTAACTACATCTAATGCCAGTGTGCCAACGTTTTCAAAATAAGTCAATGAGGAAGAATTATTTAATAGATTATTTAATAAATGCTTTGCACATGATATCACTTTGGACCCCATCAAACATACCATATTTTTCAAATAAACTCCACAGAGAGTTGAATAATGCAAATCAAATTATAGAAAAACTAGCAGAAAATATTTATTAGGTCTGCATAGGAATGACAATTTTCATAGCTTTACTGCAAGAGAAGCAATCGGCGAAGAAAAAACAAATAGACTTGAATATATGAAAACTTAAAACTTCTATATAAATGAAGAGACAACAGACTGGGAAAATTTGCATTAAATTTGTGACACATAAATGATTATTATGTGTTATAACTTGAATATATAGCTTACTCAAATATATAAGAAAAGGGCTGGGGCCCTAATAGATGTAAAATATAATAGCTACCATTTATTGAATATTTTTTATGCCTGCATAGGTTTACAAAATCAGATTTTACTGACTGTTTTACCTACAGAATGTTTTGTAACCAGCTTTTCTCACATGCCCAGACTATGTTACTAATTAGTCTTCTAAAACAGTTCTAAAACACCGTTTTCAGCGGTAGCAGATTATGTCATTGGTAAGTAAGTACAGCCCAATTTTACTTAACTAAGTCTTCAGTGCTGGATGTTAAGGTTATGGAGGTATCAATTAAGGTGATTTTCCTAGTATCTCTTCTACTTGTGAAGCCACGGCCTGTTGTTAGAGCTACCGTTCTGGAAAAATACATCTCAGTGAATGAAACAGTGATTTACAAAGAAGCACATTCGATACTATTTTTATCAATAATTTTATAGGTAGCATCTGCCACTGAAACCTGTTTTAGCAGAAGAGGAAATAGCATTTGAGATCCCATGCTTTTCACAACTTTCCACAGCATGTCAGCATGTTTACTGAAGGCCTTAGTAAAAGACACGTTAATTACCATCCCTGTGAGCATCTCTAGGGTAGTATTCTGTGAGGGCACTTTGTCAAGCACGTCATTCCCTTATCTTGTTTTTATAGCAGAGGAAATAAAGGCACTAGAGAAGTATCTTTGAGGTCACACAACAAGTTAACAGCAGATAAACATTAGAACCAGCAGCTCCAGAATTCCCACTGTGTATAATTAGTTCACTGCGGGCAGGAAATGACAGCATTGGGGGGATAAATGGCAATGTGGTGTTTGGGGACATCGAGGCTGCTGGGAATTCTCGGAGCTCTTCTGAATGGTTAATTAAGTTAGTTTCTTGCTGAGGTTCTCACTGCATAGAACTTGGGAGGCCTCTCAGCCAGGTACCTTCTTCCTTAGGGTGAAAGGAATCCGCACGGTCACCCTCGACCGCTTTGATGGGTTGTCGAGGTGGAGGATATTGGGTGTGGGCCTGAGTCATTTCATTTCTTAGGCATTGCAGTCTCTTACTGAGGCAGTGTGGAGTTTGTGAGTGTGGTTTTGCTGTGAGCTCCTGATGGACCCTGAGAAGGCTGCAAGTATGAGGTTGGGAGTAAAAGGGCAGGCACTGTTCTGCCTCCTTACAAGCTCACCCCTTTCCCTGTGCCCCAGTGTTCTCAGAGTCCCCTGGAAGCGCTAGTAAGCTCATGGAGTCCACGTTTGCCTTGTTTTGTACAGTCCTTATGAGTAATAGGTTCTGAGTTTGTTGACTGCCTCCTATTCCTAAGCATCTAACAAAATCATTGTAGGAAATGATGTGGTTGGAAACTACCACCAAGAGATTTGGTATGTTTGTGAATTTTAGGGTAGTCAGAGACGGTCTGCCAAAGGCTGGTTCCATTGGATGCTCTTGCAAACTCATTAGGTCCTGCAATCATGATTATCTTAATTTCATTGGCACGCCCCCCTTTTAAAGAACATAAGTGTTTAATCACCAAGGGTTGATGAGAGAGAGGACTCTGTGCCTTTGCTTTAGAACTTTGAAAGGAGGTGGAATTCTGAAGTTCATTTGCTCTTCTGCCCTGTCTAGAATGAGCTGGGCATGCCGTCTGGGAGAACACAGGCTAGACTCTACTCACTTCCCGTTGCTTCAAACGTGGCTGCTCAAAGTGAGGTCTGCAGATTGGCAACATCAGTATCACCTGAGAGCTTGCTAGAAGTGCACCTTCTCAGGCCACATCACCTGTGTTTTAACACATCCTCGAGGTGGTATAAGAACTTGAACAGAAGACGTGCCCAAGTATGAGAAGCACTGGAATAGAACATATAAATTGTTGAACTCTGAAAGGTAGCTTACTCAGTGGTGAATGCTTTTTCTTGATCATATTTTCTGTTTATACATTCTGACCCTTAAAAAAAATTTCAGTTTTTTGACATTTTAATAATTTTAATGTCTTTTTAAAATTTGCTTTTTGCGGCACCTGGGTGGCTCAGATGGTTAAGCGTCTGCCTTCGGCTCAGGTCATGATCCCAGGGTCCTGGGATCGAGTCCCATGTCGGGCTCCCTGCTCAATGGGCAGCCTGCTTCTCCATCTCCACCACTTGTGCTCTCTTGTGCACTCTCTCTCTCTCTCAAATAAATAAATACAATCTTTAAAAACATTTGCTTTTCATTATAAATGACTACATTCTCATTCTAGAAGCTTCAGAAAATACAGAAAAGTGTAACGTAAAGAGCAATTGATATTGATAACATTTTAAAGGTACCTTTTCTGTCTTTCTGTGCATCAGTTTTTAAAACTTCATGTTTTGTTTTTTTTTTTCCCGATTGTAGACATTGTATATTATCCTTTTGGAAAACAAGAAAATAGGAAAAAACATAAAACAGAGAACAGAAAGCATCCTACATAAGCAAGTGTTTGGGTTTTACATAGAGTTATAAAGTGTATTTCATAGTCTTTGCTTCTTTGGTTTAGAGGATCTTTTCAGATAATCACTGTCTTTAGTTCTCATGCTACTTATAGGTTCTTATAGGTTCTGTTTCTCCACTTACTTTTTTTAAAATTTTATAGAAATTAAATAGAATTCTGGTATAATCATTAGTGTCTCAAATAGTTATTTTATGGTTAGAATGGAGAATTTATTAACTTCCTTGTGCACTTGAAAAATTGACTACTCACCAATGGGGCATATTTTATATTATTTATGAATCCTCTTTTATCAGAAATTTCTTGGTGGGTAGAAAAATATTTGCTTTTGAAGGATGTGTGACTACCCTCCTCTCAACTTGCCTGATAGGTTGTCTTCTGGAGGGGCAAAGGAGGGACTGGCTAGATTCATGATCCCAAGAGAAAATCCTTTTTTTCCCCCCTTAGGTCGACTGGGTAGAAACTTCTAGATGATTGGGGAATACCACTGCAAGGAAGCAGGTTTTGGTTACTTGCGCTCTTCACGGAGAGTGGAAAAATAGAAAACAGAATGAATCTTTGTCCATGTTCCTGCTTTTTTAGGTAGTTTGGGAGGAAATTGGCATGTGATTTTTAACATCTGTAGAATAATGGGCTTCAGCGTTTGCAGCAGGGCAGAGGACATCTGGTTGTGATTTTCCCTGTAACATCTTTGCCATGCTTTGTTTTGGAATACACCACTGCCCTTGATGGTGCAGAAGGTATTCTGTCAAGTGAAGAATTCACTGCGTTTTTTCTGTCCATGGACTAAACTCTTTCTCCAAGTCTACTTGTTCTAAGAGTACTAGATGCACTTTACCATTCCGAGGAACCCAGTTCAGAAACTAAAGTCACAAACAAGTATTTCCACATTTCAAACTTTGCCCTTTTCAGAGAACATTAATAGGGATTTAATGTATATTTCTAAAAATGCTAAGTAATATCCCTAAAAATTCTCTTCCTTCTCTCCTAACTGGTGTGGTTCCAGATCACCTCTCCTCAACACTCATTGTTGCTCCTCTGGCCCCTACCTTTCTGAAGTTCCAGTCACTTCTTTCCGGAAGTTCTTTATTATGTAGATCACTTTAGCTCCATTGACTTCTTTCAGCTCTCTTTCTGGTAATTTCCAATTAAGGATAGTCTCGGAATGACCCACCAACAGGAGTTTGTCCATTTTGTGGGTGGGGAGGTAGGTGTGGCCTTGCAGAACCTGATGGGGAAGGGTTGTGACTAGTCGTTAATAATAGCTGTTTTCTATTACGCAGACTTCAGAGTATGCCCTGTAGTCCATGCTTGTGGCCTTGGTGACCCAGCCTGTGTGTAAGAACAGCAGAGTCACTGCACTGAACTGTTTAGAATTTGAGTGTTTGTTCATTGGAAAACTGTTTACATGATGCATGAAACTGGTTGATTAGGACTGAATGGAATTGGAAGATAGCAGAGCTTAAGGTACCACCCCAAACCCTGCTGTGTCGCAGATCTTGGTTGATAGCAACTTATTCATGTTGAGAAGCTGGTTGGGCAGGACGGATGTGTGGTCTGGATATTGCATTAGCCAGCTTGGCATTAGAATTTGCCAAAGACGTTCGGGGCATTGCAACATTTAAAAAAAAAAAGTCCCTGTGGTAAATTTCAATGCTCCTGTCTCCTGTAATTCTGCATGTTATTCTTATACAGCAGCGTGACATCTTTTTATAGCATTGTTGCTCATCCAGTTGCCCGTGGTGTTAAGCTGTGTTCTCTATTGTGATGCTTGGTCCCAGTTCTATAGAAGCTTACACTCAAAACCAGAGACAGTTTTCATTTCTCTTAATGGAAACTTGGGATTTTTCCCCAAACAAATATGTTGGCTTTTTGTTGTTGTTGTTGTTGTTCTCTTGAAAATATACAGATATGCATTTTTTTGAAAAATAATCACTGCAGCATTTTGAGTATATGAAAATTTGGTAAATGGGTGACTTTTCTCTGTGACTGATAAAGAGGTATATGTTTTGGAAGCATACATCTCAGTCCCTGCTCCTCTGGGATTTTATTTCTTGCATCTGTCCCTGTGAATGTTCGGCTCCAGCCACACTGACTTCCTTGCTGTTCCCCCAACATGCCAGCCATGATCTGCCATAGGACCTTTGTATTTAATGCTGCCTTGAATGCTCTTCCCCAACTATCTGCAAGGCTGGCTCCCTCACACCCTTCAGACTCAAATACAAGCTTCTCACTGAGGATGTTCTTGGCTACCCCTCTGTAATTTCACCCCTCCTTCTGGCCCTATAACATTTTATATCTGCTTCCCTATTTTTTTGTTCTCTCTTCCTTAGCACTTACCGGTATTTAACACAGTACAGTTGACTCTTGAACAATATGGGGCTTAGGAGCCCCAAGCCCTGTGCTGAAACAATCCATGTATAACTTCTGACTCCCCCCCCAAACTTAACTACTAATAGCCTACCTACTGTTGACCAGAAGCTTTACTGATAGCATAAACAGTCGATTCACACATATTTTGTATGTTACATGTATTACATACTGTATTCTTACAATAAAGTAAGCTAGACAAAAGGTCAAGAAAATCATAAGGAAGAGAAAATACATTTATAGTACTGTACTGTATTGAAACAAATCCACATGTAAGTGGACCCAAGAAGTTCAAACCTGTTGTAGTTCAAGGACCAACTGTATACATTTTACTTATTGTTGATCTCTCTCTCTCTCTCTCATTAGAATATCACTTTCCTGAGGGCATGGTAGGGTTTATTTCCTCTGTATTCCCAGTACCTAGATGATGCTTATCCCATGGAGAAACTGTGATGTCATCACATAAAGCACTTGATAAATAAGGCTGGAGAGAAGGAAGAAAGATTGTGAATGACTTTTGTTGGCTTCTACCCATCCTAATTGACCTCCTACACATTTTAGACAACCCAGTGTAAGCTAGCAATCAGCCCACTCCCTGATTTTGAGGTGAATTTTGAGGCTCATGGGTGCTGGCAGGCTTCACGGTTGATGAACTCTCGTCAGGATTTGGTGTAGACAGGCATGTTCCGTGAAACCAGCGAATGCCCCGTCTCTACACCGGTCTACTATTTTGTACATTTCTAAGAAGTCAACAGGTAGTAATAGATGCAGGCTGATGGATTTCTGGGAGGGTCAAGACAGAGCGTATTTGCTGTGAGATAGGTAGATGGAATCTTTGGCACTGAAATTCCATTATCTTTTGTCCACGGATAAAAGGTGTATGACTTACTTATCATTTAATCCCACACACAGTATTAGTGGTAGTGATAGGTGAGGGGGTGTGAGGAGAGGGACTTGTAAATAGTGATAAGATGATGGGAATGTAAAACTCGGTCTGGCAGGGTCTGCCTGGGAGTTTGCTGAGACCACAGCAATACTTAATTAACTGCAAACATTCTATTCAAGATAAGACTGTAACAGTTGCCTTGGGGAAAATTCTTTTGAGTCAGTATTTGTTTGATCTTTCATATAGTATTTTGGTTCTGCTATTCATGCAATAGCAAAGTTCCTATTATAAATGCCATTTTCAAGGATTTGCTGTATTTACACACCAGGTCAGTCCTGGAAGAGGTAAAGGATTAGAATCACTGTTTAAATAGAGGCTCGAAGGTGTTTCAAACAAATCTTTAAAAATGGAAATCCTTCGTTTCAACCAGTTGACAAATAATTATTAAAAACCAGGTTAAGTACTTTGGGGGATTTCAAAATACAGAATAAGATCTTTGCCCTCAGTTTGCTTATCATCTAGCTGTAGAAATAAGATTTTAATCAGTGTATGTGACATGATACATATGCTAAATGATGATGATGAGTATGCCGTACTGGATAATTAACGCACCGAGCTCTGTCTTGGAGCTTTTCTAACCACGAACTCACTCATCTCACCCTCCAGTCACCCAGTGAGGCAGGTGCTATTGGTTTAGAGTAAAGTTTTGCATAAATAGACAGTGCTGTGGGAGTTTGGGGGAAGGGGAGACCGGGGAAGCAGAAACACGGGAAGGGGAACTAGAAGGACGTCTCTCAATCTACATCTTAAAATCGGGAATGGCTGTGTATTCGAAGAGGGAAGAGGGCATAATGGGCATTTGTGGTTTTTGCTTGTAATACCATTTTTCTCTCTTGAAAGTTCTTTTAGTCTTCCTAGACTCTCAGCACATGTGCTTCTGGTGAAGGAGACAATAAACAACTATGTCGGTAAAACATACAGGATGTCAGTATGATCAGTGCTTGGAAGAAAAATAAAGAGGGGTGCCTGGGGGGCTCAGTCGGTTGGGCGTCTGACTCTCGATTTCGGCTCAGGTCATGATCTCAGGGTTGTGGGATGGAGGCCCGTGTCCACCTCAGAGCTAAGCGTGGGGGCTGCTTAACATTCCCTCTCTCCCCTCCCCCTTAAAAAATAGAGACAGGAAAAGGAAAGAGTGCTGAGGTGCTGGAAGAGGGGATTTGTAATTTTAAATAGGATGGTTGGGAAGGCTAACTGAGGCATGTGAGTGAAGAGTGGAGGAGAGAGAAAAGAGCTGTAAAGGTACCTATGGGAAGAGCCTTCTAGGCAGAGGGAACAAAGGTCCTGGGGTGGCGACTTACCTGATTTGTTCAAGGAACATCAGAGTGGCTACGGAATCGTAAGCAGGGAGGAGAGTGGTCCGGTGAGGGCTTTTGAGGCGATGCCTGCCCAGTTCACCACTGCTTTTGGTGCTGCTGTGATGCAGGAGGAGCTCGTGAGATTTGGGAGTAAGGGGAGTGGCCCTTTGGCAGCTCTTGCTATTGTCCCCAGCCCCGTGCAGCCGTAGCTCCTCTTGCTTTTAACCGGCAGGCCCAGCGCGGCGGCGCTCAGTTCCGGTTCCGATGCTGACGTGGGCAGAGGCGCTCACACCCAGCGCCCGGCGGGTAGGAACCCAGCCCACACAGGCTCAGGCCCTGGGCGAGGGCACCCGTGTGAGCTGAATGACACTCTCGCCACAACCCTCACAACATATTTTTGGCCCATAATTCCGAGTTTCTTGCATTCCCTGCCTGGCATGGATATTCCTGCTGGAACGGCAGCCATCTTGGTTGGGTCCTTGGCTGCGCCTGGCTCTCGCCGTCCTCTCTGCCGGGCCCCCGCCTGTGTTGCTGGGAGTTAGTGCTGGTTCTGGGCTGTATGTGTGGCTTTGGGGGGGCTCTCTAGGGAGTCAGGAAGAGCCACTGTGCTGCTGGAGCCTCCTTTATCCCAATGTTTTTTGCTTCTCTCCTGCCATTGCCCTGTCTTCTTAATTAACATACGTGGAGACTGGAATTAGGCATGGTTGACTCTGGTTCTTCAGACACATCTGCCGGACTGTTGTGCTGGCTCCTTGAGGCCGGGCTAGGACATGGGTTTGTCTGTCTCTGACCCTTCACCTTGCTCCCACGCAGCTGAGCCACTCCGTTCAAAGCACAGGCTATACCTGAGAGCGAGAGGATGGGGCCCTGGAGTGGGGGCTGAAGATCCAGACCAGGGTGGCCGTAGGGCGGGAGGAGAAGGAGGGCGGAAGTGAGCGATCTGGGGAAGGGAGCCTCGACAGAATGTGGGATGGTCTGCTTTGTGGGGATGCAGTAAAAAATAGAGCCCAGACAAGCATTTAAGAGTTCACGGATGAATATCAGTTTAGAAGTTGCAAAAGCCACGAGCACTTTGAGAGAGTCCTAGAGCTGAGTCATGACCAAGTTACAGAAGAATGTGCTTGCTGTGGAGCCCCTGCCTGTGAGAGTGTGGGGGCCCGGGGTCAGGGTGGAGTAAGATGAGAACAGACATTCCAGTTAATGTTGCCTCTAAAGGTCAGCCGTGGGGTCCCTCCTGTGAGGACACGCCCAGGAGCACACAACACTGGCACACACATTCTCGCCCATTCCTGCCTTTGGTTTCTGATTTCAGCTGCCGTTGCTTCAATAGAGATCGAAAACACCAACTTGAATGATGTTCGTAGGAACAATGATAGTGCAAATAAGCCCGATTCTCAAATTTACACACCAGAGGTTGAGGTGAAAGTTCTCTGCATTTGCTCCCTGTTTCCAGCAGTGGGACCCGAGGTTCTAGGGTGCACATGGCTTTTTTGAATCCACTATGAATCAAGGTATGCTATGGGGCCCTTCCAGTGCTGGAAAAGAGTAATTGGGTTGAAAAACGTTGTTGTAATAAAAATGTAATATTGGCATGGTCCCAGAGGTGGTTATCTAAGGGATATTCCTTCTTTGAAGAAAAATGCTAAGTTATTTAAGGTAAGTGGTCTTCTGGGCCTACCACTTACCTTCCTGGGAAGGGATTAATTTAACGTTTGAGCTTCCAGAATATCCTATGAAATACTTTAAAATTTTGAAATACAATTTGTTTTCTGAATAGGTAATTCACTCACGTGGTTCAACATTTAAAAGCTGCAAAAGAATATTCGGTGACACTCTCCCACTCACCTCCTCCACTTGGCCAGTTTCTTCCTCAAGGCAACCCATGTTACCAGTTTCTGATGTATTTCGGAATCTATCAGTGTTAATGCTCTTAGAGAAAAGACACCTTGTTTTTTTTCTTAAGAAACTTGCCTTTAGTAAAACAAAGGGAGCTAATTCATTTATAGCTGCATTTTAGAAACTTCTGTGATTACAAAATTCCTAGATGCTGAAATCTAGATTTGCTGCTCAGAATGTGGTCCTCAGACTAGTGGCAGTAACTAGCCCCTGGGAGCTTGCTAGAATGCAGAATCTCAGGGCCTGCTACCTCCCACCCCCCAAAGCAGAATCAGCCTTTCATAGATCACAGGTGATTCAGAGGTACATGGAAGTTTGAGAAGCCACCGCTGTGTATCCTTTTCACAACATTGGCCTTAGGTGGCAGAGGGACAGGGGTCCAGGTGGGATGCAGAGAGGGAGAGATGATCTTAGAAGTAGAGTTCTCCCCACGTTACTCTTCACAGTTGTTGCTAAAGTTAAATGATGGTGATCTCTTCTTAATTTGCAGCCACAGATCTAGATGGTCTATAAACTTTGTGACTTTTGATGGTGAAATTGAAAATCTTTCTCTCCCTTTCCCTGGCTTCTCATGAATTATTCTTAAATCTTTGGCATTTGCAGGAAATGCCTTATGGGGCCGTGGTGGCCCTGAGTAAAGAGGTAGTAAACAGGTAATAGAAAAACCTAGAAACAGCCAGTCAGGTTTAGAGTGATGACTTCCATTTTGTTGGGTACTACATATGTTTATGGCTGTGGTTTTATATTGTGTTTGGCAGTGTGTACGTATGTTTGGTTACAGCTCACATTTCTGAGCAGTTGAGCCATTTAGTGTATGTTTGTGCTCATCTCAGCGTGATGGAATTAAATAGTTCATGGGATTCTGAAAAACTTAAACTTGTTAAAAGTTGTCAAACTTCTGGCAGAGGAAAGAAAAAGGAAACTTGTTTGTTCTGTGTGAATGAAGAAATAGAGGGCAGAAATTATTGAAAGCCCTACGATGGATGAACTTGAAAACTAGTGCAAACAATTTGACTATGACCGAGTGTGACTAGGAACTTGAGAAAAAATTTACAAGAAGAAATTAGAAAGTAGAGAAGACTATATCTTTATAATTAAATGTTTCTAACCACTAAAGGATTTGCATTCTAAAAAGCAGGTGAGATACTTATGTATCCATTTAAACAATGCTAATGGGATACTTTTTGGGGACTGTTGTGGGAGACTTGGAGGAGGAGTGAAAACAGGCAGAAACAAAAGCAAACAAGAACAGAACCTGGCCTTCTTCCAGGTGAGACAGCTAAGCCTAGGGGTTGGGGCCAGTTCTGCAGAAGGAGGCAGGAGGCTGAAGGGAGGGGCAAGTCCAGGGGTGGAAGGGATTCTAGGGAAGAATGAGTTTTGATTATGGGAAAGTAAAATATCAGGATTTAACCCTGAAATGCGTGAGAACCCTATTGGCAGTCTGTTACTGATAACTTTAAAATTCTTTGATCATTTGGCTAATTACTCACCTGGACTAATTCTAACTCTAGAAATCTATTTTCAAGGAATGTCTGAAATTTAAAAAAAAATCTTTGGCATGAAGATGTTCTTTAACGTGTAATTGATAATAAAAATGGGAAGTGACTTAATTGTCTAACAAAAGGGGATGGATAAGTAAATTCTACATCCATAGGATGGACATTTTATAGCTATTGTAATATTTATGATCTAAATTAGGTATGAAGAAGGATAAAGTTTGCTTGGTAAAAATAGGAAGCAGTGTTGATTGTGTGATGGGAATTTTTTTAAAGACTGTTCTGGATCTAATAAATACACTATAGTGAGGATGTACTACCTGAAAAAGTGGAGTAAAAAATCCTCACTCTCATTTTATTTTTTAAAGATTTATTTAGAGAACGAGCGAGAGAGTGTGTGTGTGCACGCACCTGTGCACGGTAGAGCGGCAGAGGAGGAGGGAGAGGGAGAAAGAATCCTCAAGCAGACTCCGTGCTCAGTGTAGAGCCCGATGCAGGCCTTGATCCCAGGACCCTGAGATCATGACCTGTGCTGAAGTCAAGAGTTGGCCACTTAACCAACTGAGCCACCCAGGTGCCCCCCTCAACCCCCCGACTCTAACTTAAAAAAAAAAAAAAAAAAGACCAGGAGTTGAAAATGGACAGAAAACTTGAGTATCATTATTCAGTGGAAGATGTTATCATGAATATTTAAAATCTGAGGTGTTCAAGGCATTTTTGTAAATGCCTTAGAATGTAGTCTAAGATTAAAATATGCTGGGGTTGGAGTTAGTTGTGTAGGGAGGAGGGAGGAGGCAGAAAAACTCTTAACAGGGAGAAGTGAGAACATTCCTGACTGAGGCGGTGCACAGTTTGCAGGTCTCCTCTGCCCCCATATATGCGCTGAGGGTATTTGTAATTTGTGGAGAGGACGGTCTGCCTCTGGCTATAGATTGCCAAGCCGCTGGCTGGAATGGATGGCCACGGATGGCTTAGTGACCAGTGTCCTGTTAAATGCCACAGAAGGCCTTGACAGCTCATTTTTAATTCTCTGGAAGTCCCTTTAAATCTTGAAATAAAAAGGCAAAAAATCGTACTGGGCGTGCACTGGGAGCATAAGCTGCCCCCAGGGATGTCTGCAGGAAGCTCTGCAGAGCAGGGCAACTTCCCAGCTTCCCAGCAGCCCGGGAAGGTGAGGGCTTTGGTTTCTGGCGTGGCTTAAAGAGCCATCTGGACACAATAGATTAACTTTGAAAAATATGTTCCCTTTGTATTAGGAAACTATTGTATTTCTGTAACACTTTGATTTTTTTTTTTTTAAAGACAATGTGATATATGGTAAGAAGTGGTAACTTTTTCAAAAAAATTTTTTTTCCCTAGGACTCTGCTGGAGTAGCTCTTCAAAGGGCTGTTTTTAAAGTGATTTGAAGGGAGTGGCTTTTCAGGTTTTTGTCCTTTCTTCATGTATCTTTAAAGTCGGTGAGCTGAGCATATCCACACGAACACGTGCAAGTATAATTGCCCCGGTTTTGAGCTTACCTGTACCACAGTGAAAAACCAACACCATTAGCACAGGGTGTGAGCCCCTATCCTTCAAGTGCTGGGTATCTTTTTAGTGGATAAATTGCAAATTGAATAATGGAAAACTGGGTTTAATCACCCTGGCCTCTACCTTTCAGCTTGTCATTTGCTGAAAGTGATCTGGTGTCACTGAGGAGGAAGAGGAGTTGGATGGGCATCAGGTCCCAGTGGTGTAGCCTGGGGCTAGCAAGGAGCCCTTGCTCCTTGAAGGGCTGCTGCTGGCTTCAGAGGCTGTTTCTGAACTGCTCAGTCCTCCCTAAGTAGGAAAGGGAAATTCTAGAACTCACACGAATGTGACCAGGAACACTACTAGTTTGCCTTGTAGGCTGACTGGAAAATGTCTGTCATAGTGCCACAATGTCAGGCCAGAAGAGTGTCCTTGAAGGACTGAGGGAATCCCATATGTAGGAGGGAATGCTGCCCTCCCTTTGCACCCCTGCTCTCTGCCCCTTCCCCACCCCAGGTGCCATGATGCCTGGATAGGGGCCAGTTTCCTGCTGTAAAAAGAGCTTCATTTGTATTGGCCTTTGCTTCCCTCTCTGGTCATGAAATGCTTTGCCCCTCTCCTCTCTACGTGTTGGAGGCCATAATTGCTTTCTGTAAACCAATGATATGAAATGTGGAAGTTACCGTGGTCCTTTTGCGGATGAAATCCGTGACCTTGGTTTTCTCAAGCTATTGACTGGTCTGCTTCCAAGGTTGGCACACACATTAAGGGCAACACTCCTATACATTAGACCTGAGAGGAGCCTAGAGCCCAGCCTTTGGTACTTGTTTCAAGGATAGTCCTGGGAGTTGACTAATTTTAAAATTCAGAAGAACAAATAGAAATTTCTAAGCTAGTTGTCAAATTTTCACCTTTAAAGACCAGGAAGTATTACCACTGTGTGGGGTACCTTTGAACTCCACTTTGTGAGCTCCGTGGTGAGCCCTGTGAGGACAAGGCTAGGGTCTATATCATTCATTCCTGGGTCTGATTTTCAGCATGTGGACTGGTATCCAGCACTTACAGGTGCTCAGTATTTCTTCTGTGAGTAGACTGCCATTTCATAAAATTTAACTCTAACCATATTATTGTAGCTCATACTAAATTTAATCTAGCTATTACTGATGTTTGCTGCAATTTGGACTTTGGCCATAGCTGGTACGTACCAGAGATCAATTCATAAAACCCACCCTAACTTGACTGCTTTTAGAGGTTCATTTTTATTTTCTATGGCGGCACTTGAAATGGACACCCTCATGCAAGGTTTTTGCTAGACGGATGTTTTTGGAAGACCTTGTAGATGAATTCCATATTATAGTTCAGAAGTGAGTCTGAACTAGCCTCCCTTAAAGTCTTATTACTTATTAAAATGCCATTTCTATTCATATTCTTTTTTTCTTGCCTCATTTTCAGTAGGTACATTCTTTTTAGTAGATTTAGGCCTTTGAAAAGTACTTCATTCCTGCAGTGGGAATTAGGAGTCTGGGGGGAAGGTGTGCTAGAGTTGGCTGAGATTTGTAGGACTAGGAGACCCCCTCGGGGACATACTCTAGCCACCTTTCTCTTTGGACAGAACCATCCTAAGCCATCTCGGAGGAGTTAGCAAGCTCCAGGGAAGGAGATTTTGTCATTTCTTTCATGCTTTGACTTCTCACAACTTTTTGCAGCAGACTTTTTTTTTTTTTCTCTTGCTTTCTGAATTCCAGTGAGGGCTTTGTGTCTTAAAGCCATCTACTTTATTTCTCTGTACTTGTTTCTTCATCTCCAAGATAAAGCTAGAACTGCCCTGTTAGCTGACCTTGCCAGGCCAGGGCTGTCGTCACAAACTAATACAGCTGAGTGGCTTAAACAACGGAAATGTGTCTGCTCCCCACTGGGAGGCTGGAAGTTTGAGACGTAGGTGTCAGCAGGCCCCCGTCCCCTTTGAAGGCACTAAGGAAGGATCTGTTCCAGGTCTCTTTCCCAGCTTATGGTACTTCCTGTGGCAGTGTAATTCCAGTCTTCACACGAGGTTCTCTCTGGGTGGTGGTGGGGATGTTTGTGCCCAAGCTTTCCCTTTGCATAAGGACGCCAGTCATGGTGGAATGGGACCCACCCTACTCCAGAAGGACTTCATTTTAACTAATCCCATCTACAATGACTATTTCCAAATCAGGTCACATTCTGAGGTATTAGGTGTTAGGACTTCAACATATGAATTTTGGGGGGAGGGGAGACACCATTCAACCCATAACATGAGGTAAGAATGGTCAAATAGGATTGGGAGGTCTGAAGTAGTAGGCTGTGTTATTTCTCTCAAGTTCTCTGTTCTTCCTTTTTTAGAATCCAGTGTATTAGGAGAAATGCCAACCTGGGACACATACATTTGCTGTCTTACTGGGATCCTGTTTAAAAAGACCAGATTGGAGTTAACAGCCATGGAGCCTTGATTTAATCAGGATGTTTTTATATCAGGACATTACTAACCTCTAGTCTGTTCCTGAATCCAGCCGCTACCATGCGAAAGTGCAGGATCTGGGTCTGCTACCGTAGACGAAGCCCCGGCTGCCTCTGCCAGAGCGCTGCTGGGCCCCGTTTGTTCGCTGGCTGCTTTGTGATCCAGCATGGAAGGTGTAATAGAGGATCAAAGGCCTTTGTAATTACCTTCCCTTCCCCTCCCCACCGCCCCCCCTCCCCAGCAGTTCTTGCTAACGCCTGCAGAGTTATTTGTACAGTGATTGCAGGGACTGGGTCTCATTTCACTTTACATACGGACCGTGCGTTGGCTCCTCAGTGCCTTGAGCTCTCACTCGCTTGAAGCAGATGACTTTCTGTAACACCCCCAGAGACCGTGGTTACATAAGTCCTGTCTCTTGGTGGAGGGAGGATTCAGTTGTCTTCCTATTTTTTTTACGTTTTTTGAGATCTCCTTGACCTATGACATTATTTTAATTTTAGATGGACAACATAATGATTTGGTATTTGTGTAGATTGCAAAATGATCACAAGTTCTAGTTAATATTCACTACATATAGTTACAGAATTTTTTTCTTGTGATGGAAACTTTTGAAGTTTATAGTCCTCATGCTGTATATTACATCTCCATGACCTGTGTATTTTATATCTAGATGTTTATACCTTTTGACTCCACTCATTTTCCCCACCACCCACCCCTGCTTCTGACAACCACAAATCTGTTCTCGGTATCCGTGAACTTGGTTTTTTGTTTTTTAAATTCCACATATAAATTAAATCATGTGATATTTGTCTGTCTTTGTCTGACTTGTTTCACTTAGCATAATGCCCTCCAGGTCAATCCATGTTGTTTCAGATGGCACGATTTCATTTGTTTTTATGGCTGAATAATACTGTTGTATGTAAAAATATATACCATATTTTCTTTGTCCATTCACCTGTTGATGGATGTGGAGGTTGTTTTTCTTTCTTGGCCATTGTAAATAATGCTGCAGTGAACATGGGGAGGTATATATCATTTTGAGTTCCTTTTTTCATTTTCTTTGGATAAATACTCAGCAGTGGAATTGCTGGGTCATAGGGTAGTTCTCTTTTTAACTTTTTGAGGAACCTCCATACTGTTTTCCAGAGTGGCTGCACCAATTTACATTCCCAAGACGGGGCACAAGGGTTCCCTTTTCTCCACATCCTTGCCAACACTTGTTATTTCTTGTCCTTTTTATAATAGCCTTTTTAACAAGTGATCCTGTGTTGTGGTTTTGTCTTCATATTTTTAATTAAACTTTTTATTAAAGTATGACCTGCAAATGGGAACGTGCAGAGAGAAGAGTGCCGTTCAATGAACTTTCTCACACACTGAACATCCCTGTGTCCCTGTCCCTGCCTGTTGTGCCCTTTCCTACTCCCTAGTCCTCCTTCCAGAAATAACTATCATTTTAAATTCTAACAGCATTAGTTGTTCTTACTTGGTTTGAATTGTGTTTATATACGTATTTAGAAATATATTTAAATTTTTCTTAAAATTTTAAATCAAGTACTTATTTTTTAAAAGATTTTATTTATTTATTTGACAGAGAAAGAGATAGCGAGAGCAGGAACACAAGCAGGGGGAGTGGAAGAGGGAGAAGCAGGCTTCTTGCTGAGCAGGGAGCCCGATGTGGGACTCGATCCCAGGACCCTGGGACCATGACCTGAGCCGAAGGCAGACGCTTAATGACTGAGCCACCCAGGCGCCCCAAGTACTTATTTTATATAGTCACAGTATGTACTTTTTCAGTGCCTGGCTTCTTTTGGTCAACGTTCTATGAGATTTATCCATGTTGTTGCCTCTAGGGATGACCATTTATTTTATAGGGGAGGAAATAGTTCTTCCTCTGCTCTTCTGAGTTCTTGGGTTAGAACCTTTAATAGAAGAGTAACAAGAGAAAAACAATGGTTTATTAACATGTATACCTCATGTGTCCATCAGAGACACTGAAGGAAAAATAACTGCTTAAGGCGGTTTAGAATTCAGGATTAAATACCATGTTCTGAGGGAACTGGGAGCAGGATGGAGGCCTCCTGGGGAGAGCAAATGATTTATAGGAAAGCTGAAAGAAGGGTCCCTTAGAAGAACAGAGGAGAGGTAGGACGGTTTGTGACAAAATCTGTCTGGGTGTGGTGTTGACTTCCAGTCGTCCTTCCTGTGACAAGAGTCTGTCTTCCCTGGCTGATGAAACTCCCGGGAGGATATTTATGGTAAGTGAGCTCCTTATGGAGGATGTGTCTTGAGGCAGATAGGGGAGTTCTCAGAGACGGCCTCCCCCTGCGTTTGCTCTTTTTCAAGTGCCTTCAGCTCAAGCTGTCAAATCCTTACCCCTAAGTGGCCTACTTTGGGTGGCAAGTCCTGAATTCCTGTGGTCCTATTTGGGGGTGGCATATTCTGCCACTCTTCAGTTCCAATTGCCATATGATATTCCAGAGTAGCCTTCCTATTAGTAAGAAGTTACTGTCTTCTATATAGTTACCATGGATGTAAGTACTGCCGTCCCTTGCTGGATGGTTTGCCACACTTTTGGGGTATATGTTCATGTAATTCAGCAGCTGCCCTGCAAGATTCGAACACCTGCCTAGCTTCCTTGGTGTTTGAAGGACTTTTTTCCTCTTTATTGTATCCCCATGGCCTATTTGAAACTTAATTTTACCCTCTTAATAACTATCTGTAGTAACTTCAAGGAGGGAAACATCTGTTCTAGTCTTCTGAATTTTCTACCACTAACGTGCGAAGAGCTGTGAGCAATGGCAAGTGGCCGATTAGCGATGGCCGGAAGGAATGACTGGGTGAAGTAATAGATCTTTGCTTCTCTTGCTTTGATTGCTGTGGTAGACATCAGGAAGCAAGCTGGGATTTTAATTGTGGTACATTCTTTCTGATGATAAATGATGATGGATGCCGAGACAGGCAAGAATTTGAGGAGTGATTTGCATTAATGGTTTTTAGGGGAGGAGATGGTGAACCTCCTTCTGCCCCCAGTACCAATTACCATTTTTTTTCAAGCAAAAATGACTGACTCACCCTTCTTTGAATGTGAATAGTATCACAAATTACTTTTTAGCTGTGGCTTACAGTGAGTGTTTCAGTCAGTAGCTGATTGTAGTACGTAATGATCAGCTAAAGATTGACCACATCTGGAATTCCATGCACTATGGTATGTGCCAGGCACTTAGAACGGTGTCTGGTGCATAGTACGTCCTCAAGAACTGTGGTTATCTTTGTTACTGGAAATTACTTGGGATTTTCCTTTCGCCAGCACAAGATCCAGGGTGGCTGGACTCCACTGTGTGGTTAATAATTACCATGTAGTCAGGCGGCTGGAAGAGCTTGTGGGCGGAACCTGGCTGGGGACAGCCATCATTCAGGCCTCCCTTTCTACCTCATTGCCTGTAGGAAATAAGGAATCCAGGGTATGGAACAGCTTTTTCTCTGCTTGCCTGGGTGCACCTGGGTGTGCCTCCATGAAGGCAACCAGATGCCAGCACATGGGGCGGATGTAGACAGCCTTATCTGCAGGCTAGAGTCTGGAGACCCTGGACAGAGTATCCTCGAATGGGAATAAGGCGGCACGGTGAGGGGCATCACGGCAGAGCAGTTAGGACGAAAAGAAATAGCTTCCTGCAGACCATGCCAGTACGCCACACCCAGCAACAGCATTGTCTTTATCTGCTCGCGTCTCTCTCACGTTTCAGACATCAGAGCACTTCATCCCTAAATATTTCAGAAAGCCTCCTCTAAGAGTAAGGACCTTTTCCCTTCATTACCAGAATATGATACTACACGGAAGCAAATTAACAGTGATTGTTTTCTTAGGTATTTCAGATCTCCCTGCTTATTCAAAAATGTCTTAGTTTTTTGTTTTTTGTTTTTAACTTTCGGATCTAATCAAGGTTCATTCATTGCAAGTGCTATGTCTCCTTAGTCTCCCTTAGAACATCCTGCACATCACCTTCTTTAACTTGGGGAGTCTAGGCTAGCTGTCTGGGAGTATGTCCTACATACGTTAACACGTTTCTTGATGGTTTCCTCACGTGTTATGTACGTATTCTATCTTACATATTTCCTTAAACCGGAAGTTAAGTCTAGAAATGGGAATAAATTCAGGCGAAACATTGTCTTGGTCCATTCAGGCTGTTAAAACAAAAATTCCATAGACTGGGTGGCTTATAAACAAGAATTTATTTTCACAGGGTCAGGGAGTCCGCATGGTTGGGTGAGGGTCGTCCTCTTCTGGTTTGCAGACTTCTCCTTGTAGCTTCACATGGTGGAAGGAGTTAGGGAGCTCTGGCGTCTTTTTTTTTTTTTTTTTTAAATAAGGCACTAATTCACTCATGGGATTAGCTCTACCCTCCTGACCTAATCACATCCCAAACGCTCCATCTCCTAATAACTAACACCTTGGGAGTTAGGATTTCAACATAGGAATTTTGGGGGACACAAACATTTAGACCAGAGCAAACATTTTTGCCCAAACTACGTGATGGAAGATGCTGTGAATTTCCTGCTGTCTCAGTATTACTGATATGGAAGTGCCAGATCGTTCGATGGTAAAAGTGCATTTTTTCCTTTGCAGTTAGTAAGAATTTGTGGGGTGGTTTTTGGCAAAGTGCAAGTATCTTGTTTCCTAACAACTCTTCAAGTTTTGAGCTTCCTTTGGTCCCTGCCTCTAGCTATTATGCCGGAGTTGCAAACTGGAGGTTTTGCCAATTCTTTCGGTGCTTCAATACTGGGCTGCTGGCATTCTTTAAAGAATTTTCCTCCCTCACCCTTTTTGTGATTGCATATTTCAGAGATACAGGAATCCATCCTTTGAAGAACTATAGATTTGTGACTTTATATATCTAATACATCATAAGCAGTTATAGCCGTGGTTCTTTTTGATACTCTGGTAATCATGTTGAGGGACACAAATTTTGTTAACTGACAAGTTCTGCGTGTGTAAGAGCAGAGCCCTTTCAAGGAGTTTGTTAACTACAGGCAACTGGCTTACAAACTGGTGTGTTCAGAAGTATTCCGAATGTTCCAGCAATGGGGTGTATATGTGTGTGTGTTGGGGGGTTGGTTCTCTTTAAGAATCAGCTTTGTTTGGGTCAGTTATAAAACTGTGGGACCTAAGAAGAGCTTTGATGCTGAGAATTGCCGAAGTGAAAAGGAGAGTGAGGATTACATCTGGTAAGACTTAAGTCTTTTTCTGATTGGAAGGATTATCCTTTTCCCAACTTTTTTTGGTCACAGAAGAAGAATGAGGAGTGGCCCGTGGGAGAGGACAGGAAGGGAGCTCTGTTCAGAAGGCTCATCAGTGAGGACTGGGATCCCCCCAAGGAGGAAGTTAGGCTCTCTCTGCCTCTCTGTTAATGCAAGCAGCAGGAGAAAGGTCCATTAAAAACAATTCCATCAAAATCCAGGACATTGCCAGGAAGCTGTTCTCAGGGGCAGTGGGCTATTTCAATGCCTGGATGCACCTTAGCTGAAGGGTTTCAACCAGAGTGGAAGGCAGCCCATTTTTTTTTTTTCCTTCCAAAATGAAATGTTTCGAGAATATACTTCCCCACCCCCATACACATAAACACTTCCCCCAATGTAAAACAGCCTACGCATACTTGCATACATTTAAGAACAATAAAGCCAAAGGCAGCTACATCTAGAAAGGGGAAGGAGCCTCCTCGCTCTCTGCCTGATAGAAAGGCAAGGAGAAAGACAGTTGTTCTGGGGTTTGTGCATACTGGGCTTTCTTGGCCGCGCTCCCCTCCACACATTGCACTCTGTTCCTCCAGGCCCTGGAGGGGAAAAGAGCCTCGGAAAATGAGCAGTAGTGGTGCCATGAGCTTCAAGGTATCCCTAAGTGCTAAGTTTAAAATCTGGTGCTTCCTTCTCTCCATTTTTTTGGTCTTACTCCAGAGTAGTACTCCCTTTGTGCTCCTATTTGACCTCACTCTTTTCCTCTACAAAATGCACCCAACAGTGTGTGATGGGAATGGAGACAACCTATTCTGGGAACCTAAAATCTGTGACTCTGCCTTGATTTGTCTATTGGAGGCGTCAGGGAATTTTTGATTCTCTTTGTATATCCATTGTTTCTGTGGTGAGGATGTTGTGTCCTCACAAGATGTTGAATTAATGATAAAGGTGTATCCTGAAAAAAGGCTTTATATTTCAGAGATACAGGAATCCATCCTTTGAAGAACTTAAGTTTAGCCCAAGGTATTAACCTAGCATAGACTCATCTGCAATTATATGGGCTTTTTAGCAAATGGACTAGCCTTTGGAGAGTGGTTCAATTTCCAACTGACCACTGGGTCCTAATGACTTAGATGGCAAAATGCAATCATTGTGCACTTAATATAGCTAAATTGTCTTTCTGGATCACTTCTTTCCATTTTAGACTTGCTTTGTTTTGGCTCAAGCCAGAGGTCAGAGGTATTCACAGAATGTTAGGAATGGAAATGATCTTTATCAATATTGTCAGTACTCTTAGTTTCTTCATGCAGGATTGTTCATATTAAACCTGACATAACAAAATTTTTTATATAAGACTTAAATATGTGGTCCTACTACAAAAATCTTTTATTTTGAAGGAATATCCTGTTCCTTAAAAAAGGTTATCTCAGACCATTGGGGAGATAACTCAGGAGACCCAATGATATTGGTTATATAAGGCAAGGGAAGGTATGTTAAATCTAAAACTTGATACAAAAACACTAAGAATTTCTTTATTCATGTAATTATTTACTGATTTCTACTAAGTGCCTGGTACATGACCGGCACTGATCTTTTTGAAACCCACAGACTGTAAGACCACAGCTTTCAGTAACATCAATCAGTGTGCTAAGCGTGGGGACAGATAACAATGATGAAGATGTGCTCCTTTCCCATGAGTTTGGTGAGGTTTCTTTTCTTTGAATTTGGTCTGATTGGTCAAAACTATCCTGAAAATATCTGAGAGTCCTGCATTAAACACATGGTACACAGAATAAATTGGGACTCAGTTCTTGATGTCTTATGTCTAAAAAGTAGAATGAACTAATTTTGGGAGAACTCTTCATTCAAACTAAGGTTTGCAATAACATAAAGCCTTATGTATATTTTCATTTATACAATTATGTTCCATTATTTGCAATAACATAAAGTCTTATGTATATTTTCATTTATACAATTATGTTTATTCCATTATATCTCTGCATCATGTGAAGTTGAGGTTTCAGATCTAAGTGAAGGACCTAAATGAAATGAAGGGCTGTATCCTGATATGAATAAATAAGTGAGCAAATGAATAAATGATTAAAAAGAGTGTGTGCATGTCTGTCCATCTATGGTAGATTGATTTTGATCATCATTCTAGCTTATTGAAAGGTTTTGGATCTTGTTTCTGGCATATTTATTCCTCTCTTTTGGTTGCAAGTTTTTGGTATTTTTAATAATCATACCAACTATATCCTCATTAATGTTAGCAGGACAAGTCCAAGGATAAAGTCTTGAGCTATGCCTTTCATGAGCTTCCCTTGGCATTCTTTGTTTCACATAGGGACAGATCTACCTAAGTATACTATAGTCCAGTTTCTATTCTTGTCATCAAATCCTCTTTCCATCATTCTACCCATAAACCAATCAACATTAACTAGTGATTCCTTTGAATCACATATTGGGCCACTTCTACAGTGAAAACCTAGAGAAGACATAGGTTGTAATCTAATACAGGAGAAAGCAGTATAAAAGGACAGTTTTAAGACTATGTGACAATTTTAATCCAATTTTGAGGACCACTGGTTTAGCAACAATTGATTCAGGATGGTGATTTGCTTGGAAAGTAGGGTGATAGTTCATGGAAGCAACTGCAGTGTCCACATTGGTTGAGGGAGGCAAGGTTGGGAGGGAAGAAGAGAGGGAAGGAGAGAGAGAAATTGATAGAAAGCCTGACAGACTGGGAAAAAATGCAGCTTTCAGGAACTAGCTGTTTTAATGTGTGATGGTAGAAGGAGGAAAGTAAGAAAAAGAAAGCTGGGAGGACTGGAAGTTGGCACTGGTGTGGGGGTTTGAGTTTAAGATGTCAAAGATCATGACAAGGTCTAGTATATGGATAGGAGAGGGGTTAGCAGAACTGGAGGGAAGGTGAAAATGTTGGTATTGAAGTCAAATAATTGTGATGTTAGGGTGTTGAGTAGGCTAACTGCACACGTGAAAGTCATCTTAGATGAATGACAGCAGGACTTGGGATGTCATGAAGACCATGAACCAATGTGGAAGTGATGAAGCAATCTTTATAAACCAAGACAAGTGTACAGTTCTGGAAGTGGAATCTGGGATTCATGAGGCAGCTACTGTGAGTTGAAGTACCGTATCTATTCTTCCTTGACAATATAATCGTAATTTTTAGCTGAGAACATGGCTGCCCAGATTAAGACTACATTTCCCAGCCTACCTTGTAACTAGGTAAGGCCATGTGATTAAGTTCTAACCAATAGAATATAAGTGGGAGTGGTGCTTACAGTGGACACAGAGCTTCCTTACAGAGAAGTCTGCCTTCTGTGTTCTGGCTAACTTTAATGTGCTTGTGCTCTTATGAAATGACAGTCCTCCTGTACCATGAGGTAAAAGATACTGCTGAGGGTGGTAGAGCAGTAAGTTAAGAAATGACCTTGGCTCTTCCTGACCTTGTGAAGCCCACCCCTAGTAACTTTTCATGTGAGAGAGATGCAGTATCTCATCTCCAAAAGCCATTGCCATCATGGGGTTCTGGGGTTCTGTCCCTTATAGTCAAATGAATCCTTCACATAGCTCAGGACCGGGGGGAGAGGATAGCTAGTATCAGCAGGGGAAGAAGCAACAGCTCTGAGAGAGAGCCAGATTTCAATTTAAGTCAGAAGGTGGAAACCGTGTTCTGAAATGAGCTTATGGATGCTGAAGGGCTATTTTATATGGGAACAGGGCTGCCAGAAGGTACAGTGGAAAGCTTTGAGGAAGATAGCTGCCAAAGAAAGCAGGGATGGAGAACAGTTCTGGAATGCAGAGAATTCACATTTTGGCAGAGATTGAAGAAGTCAAGGATGCAAGGGAGGTGGTAGAAGCTGACCTCAAAGACTCCAGCAGATATATGATGTAGTTGTATCAGTCCAATGCAACCAACCCTAAACAGGTAGGAGGCCTGATGACTATAGCAAATAGGAAGTAAGGTGTGTTGGTGCTGAGGCCTGGGACAAAAATACACCCTGGTCTAATGGGATCTCCTGAGAGACTGTCAAGATACCCTATCAACATTTCTGTAAATAAGACTGGGACCAGTGTTCAAGAAGGAAATAAAGGTAATATACTGCTTATTATTCTGGGACAGTCCCTGGTGGTTTCTGATGATCTCTACTCTTTCTCTAAGTGCTCATAGGCCATCTCTTTGAAGATCAAGGTTAGGTATTTTCCCTTGGATTTGACATTTTGAGTTGCACATGGCTCACTTGTTCATTATCTAGACACAAACTGGATATTTTTATTCTCTTTCCACATGTATATTCTCACATTGCATTTTGTTACCTATGGCTCTTAGAATTTGTGATTTTCTCTTTCCTCAAGACTGCTTCCTTGCATGTATTAGGAATCTGCACTTAACTTCTTCAGGTCTTATGGGTGAATAATTTTTTTCCTGATTTATGACAGTCACTTTAAATTATTTTTTCCCACTTACAGCTCTACTGGTTTAGTGATGCATTTTCTGCTTCATCTGTGATTTTTTTTTTTTTTTAAGATTTTATTTGAGACAGCGAGTGCATGAGATCAAGAGGAGGGTGGGAGGCTAAGAGGGAAAGGGAGAAGCAGACTCCCCCACTAAGCAGGGTGCCCACGAGGCTGGATCCCAGGATCCTGGGATTGTGACCTGAGCCAAAGGCAGACGTTTAACCTACTGAGCCACCCAGGTGCCCCCTCATCTGTGATTCTTATCAATTACTCAGACTCCTTTGCATCAACTTTGGCCTTCTAATTATAATGGAATAAGAATTTTCTTGACTTTTTGTTTTTTTGGTACCTGATCAATTCTAATGGAATATGGCTTTGGTACCATGGAATTGATATAAAGTGGTGAAGCAATAAATGGGTAAAATAAACATGTATAATGAATGAGAATTCTCCCAGCAAATAAGAAAATAATTATCTACTTAATTTTTGGTCCTGATTTAATTACCTTTGGTCCCTGTGTGTGAATGAATACACATAAATAAATAGTACATAGAATAAACTTTTTTTCTTCCTTTTTAAATGTTCATTGTGAGGATTTTAATACCAGAATGCAATTTCACTAAAAGTGAATGACCTTTGGACATAAGAATGATTGGACTCTGGTTCCCATATGAAAAAATGGAAAAAAGCTTTGTAACTTCACTTCTAGAATGCCAGGGACATGATATAATCTTGAGGACATACTTAACATGTAAAGATCATAATTAGATTTGTTGAACCAAATATCCAAAGGATTGTCTGAAAAATACCTCCTGAACCCTAGGCAGATGGAAATGAATAGTTAGAGGAGACTGTTGCTCTGGGGTTAACCACTTGGGCATTAAATTCTGGATATGGTAGCTATCAGAGCAGGAGAGTAATTATGCATTTCCTGTAAGACCGGAATTCTTGAAAGCATTCATTAACTCTCAGATGGATTCTTCTTTGTAAAGAAGAATGAATAAAATTAGGTTTTACTTTAAACTTAGTTTAAATGAAGCGACATTTATAGACAATAAGAACATAAGCACCATTTGCAATCCCTGTATTTTCACATCTGATCCTTGTCAGTACGTAGGCCTAACTTGGTCTTTGTAATGAGGGGTCTTCAAATCACCACCATGTTGTTGCTCCTTTGCTTGGCATTGCTTAGCCACTTGTCAAAGGACATTTAAGGAGGCATGTGCATGTATCAAGTAGCAACTCCAAAAACAGCTACCAAAACAATAAAGAGTCAGTAATGGCTATGTCCTTGTTCTGGCTTGTGTGACTTTTAATGTTCAAGAAATCTTGTTTTAGAAGAGGACAGCATGGATACCATAGCTGATGGACTAAGACAAAGACACAAGTTGAAAGGACATTTCTCTTCTTAAAAGGATGGTGTGTAGTCCTGTGTGATAGCATGCTCCCAGATAAACAGTTAAAGACATTTTATTGCAGTATAAATTAGTGTGTGTGTGTGTGTGTGTGTGTGTCTGTCTGTCTGTCTGTCTGTCTAGCTGGGCTTTCTTCCGCCCCGCCCCCCCCCCCAAATGGGAGTTTGGTGAAGCACCGCAGTGATTTGTATAACTTGGTTTGAACAATAAAACTTATTTACCCTTAGCTAATTGGGGTAATTATTGCTCTCTGTTTGATGTTCAAGACCTTGGATTCAGACTGAGAGCAAAAACATGAATGGGGCCCTGCAAGAGAGCACAAGACCAAGCAAGAGATGTCAAGGAACTAGAAGGGAGGGAGGGCCAGTGTGAAGTGAGAGGGTGAGAAAGTGATGGCTAGATCAATAAAGGACACCAGAGGGACAGACAGATGAATGGGGGTGGGGAGAGGAGATGATGCACGGGGGGAGGGAGGGAGGAAGAGAATATGCAGAAACAAGTACAAGCAGGGGAGAGATGGGGGAGAGAGAAAAATGGAAAGTAGGGAGTCAACAAGTTTGTGGAGGTCTTGTGTTACTGCTTGAACTCCCTCTTGGTGAGTCATCACGGAGCAGTTTATTGGAAGCCAGTTAATGAATGGAAAACCATTTGAGAGACAAGTAGCCGATTTACCCCTATGGGTTAAATTTCCTTATTTCCACTTAGTCCATGCTTTCATCTCTTGAACTTGGGTCCTGAGCTATGTTAATCATTACTGAATATTAATATGGAAATGAGTTTACTCTGTTGCAAGTCCCAGTTTCAATCAGTAAGTAATTATGAAAATTAGTCTTAAAGATGCTGTGAAAAGGTGTTGCTTTCCAGGCAGTAATTAAACCTCTCAGCCATCTCTGGATGGTTGATTTTTTTTTTTTTCTTCTAAACTTTCTGCAGGTGGGAAAAGACTGAGTTGCTGCTGAATTACTCATTAGTGGAGGTAGGTAAAAGTTCCATCAAGAGAAGGGAATGAGCAGAATGTTTTAGGACCAAAGATTAAAAGATCATCTGCTTTCTTACCCAAAGGAAAGAATTTTAAGTTTGAATAGAACCTTTAAAACTCCAGTTTTCATAGGTGTATTTTTGAGCCAGATCTCAAAAATGGAGCTACATCTCCATCCTCAGTGGAAGCCAACCAAACAAGCTTGCCAATTTCAGTTTCTGGCAATTAGTAAACAGGTGCTCAAAAACAGCAACATATAATTGTTATTATCACCATCTATGAAGTGCCATGGGAGCTGTGCATGACTGCAGAAGTAGAGCATGAAAGACTTGTAAGCATGCTGCCCTGGTGGCTCCCTGCACCTCTGTCTTCCTGCTCCCCCACCCCCTCCCCGCAAAAGAGAACCTCACCCACCAGAAGAACAGGACAAAGCCCCTTCGCGACTCCTTCAGGTATGAAGCCTTCGAGGACATGGTATAGATCTAGGCACTATTCTTCAACTTTACATTTGCAGAAGTTGCAGTATCAGCAGGGTGTTGAGAATGTCCTTTTCTGCACGCCAGACATAGAAACTGACAAGGGTGGGGGGAAGGGGTGCCAGATAAAATACAGGACACCCAGTTACACTTGAAGTTCAAATAAACAAGGAGTGCAACATTATTTGTTGTTTACATGAGACTCCCAGTAAGCAGAAAAAGTAACTCGATGGCTTTTCCTTTCTCAGTAAAAGGCGATGGCTGTTGATCCTTCCGGATGGAATTTTGACGGCACATCCTGTGTTGATTTGCTAAGCTGGCCAGCCAGGTTGCATCACCTCCTTTGGGGAGTGCCAGACCCTAATAGTGTGGTCTGGGCCGCAATTGAGCCTGTGGTTCCCAGGTCTGTGATGTGTTGATCGGTTCTAGAATCCTTGTACCTTCTTTCAGAAGGTAGCATAGATGTAACTGGGAATAACTGTAAAAGGAAGAAGGCAGAATTTTTGGACTAGATCTTATCAGAGATTTATACAAGTTACAGCAGGCAATAAAACAAGCCTCTTAAATTAGGTTGCTTTCCTGACTTGAGGAAAAGTCCGTGGCTGTTGATTCATCAGTGAGAAAGTGTGCTTATATCTAAGCATCAGCACTTTTCTTGGGCTATTTGGTCATTCCATCACATACCCTACATGATTTTCAGTGTACAGACACAAGAGTTATTTAATGAGGAGAGAGAAAGGAATATAATTCTTAAAAACCGTTGAGTCAGATACTGTTTTTTTTTTTTTTTTTTTACTTTGAGGCAGTATCTTTAAAGAACTTGCAAATAAAAATGGTGAGTAATTGCTTACTTGTTGTAACTTTGCCTTTTGTTTGCTTTTTTTAAGGGAGTGAACATAGAGTGGTGAAAATTCTAGGAGTTAAGAGGCCTGGCCCAGTGCTCTTTCTGAATTCTTTCCTCTGGGATTAGCTATCAATGTTGATACATTCTGAATTTCATCATGAATTCTGGAGACTTAAATCTTCTGAGGTTACCCTAACTTTTTACGTTCCCAAACGGATTTGTCAAAACCTATTTTCCCTGTGTGAGTTGTGTAGCACATGCCCAACCCTAAACATGGGTTTGATTTCTTTTTGCATGGATTCTCTAAGTTAAGCTTGTTGGCTTTTTGAGTACATTGGAACTTTGACATATCTATTCTATAGACACAGATGTAGAGATAGATGTAGATATATATGTATAGATAAAGATAAACAGATTTTGTCAAGTCACACTGCTTCAGCAGTGGGTAGTTTAAGACCAATGTGAGCTGACAGGACTTGGATGCTTTGCCGCGCCCTGCACTTCCACAAGGCTCTCATGGCTTTCCTACATAGTGAATGTCACAGCAATGATCAGTGAAGAAGAATGCCTCCTGAATTCCTGACCAGCTGTCAGAACAGTTGCTTAAGTAAATGTTTCCTGATGTCCAGTGACCATTAATATTGTCTGTATACAACTGGTTGTAAGCGGAGCTCCTGGAGGTGGACTGTCTATACTTTAGTGAAATCCATAAAAAAGCTTTGTTATTGTTATCCACTGGATCAGGGAAGGCAAACAAAGCCCTTCAGACAGGACAGAAGCCCTTTTTTAAACATCTTTTTCTTTAGAGATCAGAGTGGGTCTCTGAACTGCCCGGAGACTCGAGGGAGGATCATACCAGTGTCAGTAAGATGTAATGCATGTTCCAAGATCCCTGTCCCTCCCCACCCCAAGTCTGGAACCCAGTAGAACTCTAAGATGGTTGAATACCATACCTCTGAATAATGAAGTGAGTCCTAGTGACCAGGATGCAACCATGCTCATCTAAGGCTTCCCAGAGATCTCCAAAGCTGTGTGTGTGGCATCAGGAGCAATGCCCAGTCTAGGATTGAATGCCTCTTTTTTGTGGTGGCTGAACTTGAGGAATAGAGTGTTTAAACCCAGGGACTTTTAAACTGTATTTTCCAAAAGATGGGAAAGAGAGCTAGCACTCAGGGTGAGGTCACACCTGATTACCCAGCCGAAGTTAGAGTACTTGTAAGCTTGTTGGCCCAGCAGTGTGATAGTCACTAACTAAATGGCCAGGGTCTTTGATCAGAAGTTACTTCCTAGATACATGCAGGCCACACAGAGCTGTTCTCAATAGGCATGGGCCCTCCGTTGTTTCAGTGTTGTTCTGAATGAAAGGTTTGTCCTCATTATGTTTAGTATGAGGAATTTCACATTTTTGTTGTAGAGAAGACTATTTACATCAACTTATTTCCTGTTAGGAAAAGGTTGATTATATTTGCTGGGTGCTGCTGGGAAGGGATGGGGTGTGACAAATTATGTGGTAGTCTACACTGGATCCTATAATATTAAAGAGTTGTAGCACCTCTTCTTTGGGCCCAGATGTGTCCTCAGAATGCTTCTCAACTCAGTCCACATAGTCCTGCTAATTAGTTGTCATTGACACATGAGCTGGTGCCAATGGCCACTTCCAGTTTAGAAGGATTATTTTCTCTGCTGATTTCTCTAGAAATTTGCCTTCAAAAACAGCTCTGTGGGTTTTTTAAAAAGTGGGGCTCAGGTTGGAGTCCTTTGGCCTTAGCAGAAAAAGGGCCAGGTCGTGAGACAGAAGGGTGGTCTGAAAGGGATTGGGCGTAAGGAACCCTTGCTTTTTACCCCAGGTCCCCTTGCCCTGTCACCAATGGGCGGTGGGCCCTTGGATGGGGCTAGAGGACCCTGTAGAGGCTTAGCTTCAACTAGAGCTAACCAGCCAATATATCCTCTTCTTGGGTAAGTTCAGTTCCTCCTCACTACCCTTTCCCACAGGGCTTTATGAACCTAATCTGTCTTATTATATGGACTTTTAAAATGGTGGGTTTGTGTAAGCTATTGTAAAAGGCTAAATGAATCCATCGTTGAACTTAGTAACAATTTAGAATCCTCCTTTCAAAACTACCATGCGGGCCGGGCTGTGAGTTACCCAGAATTTGGAGTGTAAAAAGCAAAGCAAGTAAAAATCTGCTTCCTGTCCGAGCTAACACTAACCCAGAGCCCTCCTGCTGCCCACCTCTTTGTGGCATTTTTAATCCACACTCTTGTGGCTTGAGCCAACCCTTGCCCATGTCCTAATCTTGCAGCGCAGAGTTGTGTCTTCAGACAGCAAACATTTACATCAAACAATAGACGCTCTTGTTGTCGGTTCTGCTGCTTTCAATAATTTATCTTGACTTGATGTTCATTAGCGCGTGCCATAGGCAAAAGTGCGTACCTCCAAACTTGGCTAATTACTGCGCTTTCAGTATCGGCACAGCTGAAAGGAACCTAGCCATCTTCATGAAGGGTGCTTTTCTGCCAGAGCCAGCCTTGAGTGTGGCAGGTGACAGGGACAGGGCTAGCAGTGATGAGCCAAAACCAGAGGAAATCCGGAACCATCAAGGGAACTGTAGTGCTTCCTTTTTCTCTAATATATTCCCCTTCTGCATCCCCATAGAAGCCATGGCACAGTCCAGAGGCTGGAAATTAAAAGCAATTTGGGTGGAGAGACACCACAAGTAGCCCTAGAAATTCAGCCACTGATTTACAAATTTAGTAGCAACTCGTGGAAATGCCGAGGCTTAGGGAATACTTGGCAAACCATCAAGGATAGCCGTGCCTGTTGTTCATTGCACAAAGGCACTAAGCCAAAGGGTTAAGTGGGGCCAAAATCCAACCCTTGCTCTGTCTGGCAGAAGGCAGCGTTGGCCTGGAGAGACGGAGGCCTTTTCCAAAGGCTCGCATCGACCCTGTCCTCTCACCGAGCTGTGTGCACACACAGGGCTCCTCTGCCCGTGGCAGGCACCTTTTCCTGATTTGTAGAACGGTGCCATTTGGGCTAATGGGCCCTAATGCCTGCTCCTGGGTCCTGAGAGTACCTCAGACTTTTATGGGAACTCTGAATCCATCATGGCCTCAGGAGCTTAGGAGATGGGCTCTCCCTGAGGGCAGGAACCCCCGGGGCACAAGATGATTTCAGGGTGCACATGACAACCCATGTAAGAGGCTGCTTCCTTTAACTCTTTCAGCCCTACTCATTAGTCAAGAAGAAAGTGTCAGTTTGCTAAAAAGGCTATCAGCGAGTGCTAGAAATGCTTTACTTAGCCACACCAGCCCCAAAATGGAGCTGAACTTAGAGCCAAAGGCTTCTGCAGGAAATTCTTCTAGGCACTTACTCGCCGCTTTAATAGTCGGTGCATTTGTGTTTAGAATGACCTATCTTTGCCAATAAGTTGATTTCTTGTTTTAGCCAAAGCCAACTTGTCACCAGCATGGACTGAATTTAGGAAGCACCGGTTTAGTGTAAAAAGACCAAATGTAAGAAGGGATTTATTTGAGTGCGGAAGAGAGAGGTCCTGACAGTAATACAGGTTTCTGACAACTTCTGCTAAGAAGAGAATGAAACATTTGCACTGTGTTGGAGGGATTTGGGCTTCAAATGTGCAGGGGTGTTTCTGTGTTTGTGTGTACTCGTTCCAGAAACAAAACCTGAGAGACTGTGGGCTCCATGAATTCCTGAGGGTGGGACTAGAAGATGGAGGAGAGACCGCAGTTATTTAGATGTCAAGCAATTGACCCCACATTTTTTTTCTGTAGGGAAGAAATGGCTGGATTAAAACCAGAAAGTTCCAGAAGAGGAGCACTGCTATTGATACTTGACTCAAGGTCTTCCTTCATACGTCCCTCTGTGTCTCCTTCATTTTGTCTTTCTCACACACGAGCGTGTGCATGCACCCCCCACCCCCAGCCAATCCACCAGTGATTCAAATCTGCCATCTCCCTTGTAGGATTCCCTGCAGAAGTGGCCACGTAAAGTTCCAGGCGTGACACACAGAACTAAGGGCATTGTTTTCAGCCCTCTTCAGGTGAAAGAACATACGCACCTGGCGGTGTGAATATGGTTGATATAACTGCAGTAAAAGCATTGTTTGGTATCCAGTGGCAACATTAGCTTCTGTTTACATAAAGAAAAAAAGTGTCATCTGATAGAAGCTCAGAAAACTGCTGCCACAGGCCTTTGAAACAATTAGCTGAGACTATTTCACAGAGCATTAAGCTTAACAATGTCAGTCTGTTCCTAAATGCTATTCAAGAAATTTTTTGCAATGAGGCCAAAACTTAGGTTGGCAAAAGGGCAACCTCAGATAGGCCATCATCCTTTTTTTTTTTTAAGATAAAATTGACCTACAATAAACTGCACGTATTTGAAGTGTAATTTGCTAAGTTTTGATATATCTATGGGACAATCACCATAATCAAGATAATGAACACATTCGTCACACCTAAATGTTTCTTGTGTATTTTGGTAATCCTAACCTCCTGCCCCTCTCTGTGTACGGCTTCCCCTGGTGGGGAAATGCCTTCTGTCACTACAGATTGGTTTGCATTTTCTAGAGTTTTATATTGAGAGTACAGTTTATACTCCTTTTTGTCTGGCTTCTTTCAGCATAATTATTTTGAGAGTCATATACGTTGTATGCATCATTAGTTCATTTGTTTTACTGGTGAATGACATTCCACCGTGTGGTCACTCCACAGTCTGTTTATCCATTCACCTGTTGATGGACACTGGAGTTATCTGTAGCGTTGGGTTATTACAAGTAAAGCTACTATGAACATTTCTGTATCAGTCTTTATATGGATGTATATTTTCTTTTCTCTTAGGACTGGATCATATGGTAGTTGTAGGTTTAATAAACTACCACACTGTTTTTGGAAGAGTTGTACCATTTTATGTCACCACCAAAATAAGAGTTCCATTTCTGGTGTGAATTCTAGTTCTTCTGAATCCTTGCCAACACTTGGTGACATGTAAGCCATTTTATTTCTTTGGTGGTTTTAATATTTCCTGAATAATGATGCTGAACATCCTTTACATGCTATTTACCACTTGTATATCTTCTTTGATGTGTCCATTTATAAAATTGGGCTGTTTTCTCATTATTCATTTGAGTATCCTTATATAGTCTGAATGCAAGTCTTTTATCAGGTATACGCTTTGCAAATATTTTCTCCTAGGCTGTGGCTTGTCTTTTTATTCTAACAGTTACTCTATCAGTTCTTTAAAGAACTGAAGTTTTAAATTTTGATGAAATAAAATTTATCGATTTTTTTTTTTTTTACAGACCTTGCTTTGGGTGTCACATCTAAGAAATCTTTACCTAACCTAAAGCCACAAATATTTTCTCCTATTTCTTCTTCTAGCAGTTTAAAAACTTCAAATTTTACATTTGGATCTGTGATCTGTGTGGATTTGATTTTACTCAATTGGCGCAAGGTATGGATCAAAGTTAAACTTTTTGCAAATAGACATCCAATTATCCCAGCACAATTTGCTAAAAAGTATTTTTTTCTCCATTAAATGGCCATTACATGTTTGTCAAAAATCAGTTGTTCTTATATTAATATATGTCTATTCCTGAGCTCTATTCTATTTCATTGATCTGTGTGCCTGTCCTTACTTGATTACTCCTGTGTAATCTTAAATAGTTGTTTCTGTTACTCTGGTTCTTTTGCATTTTCATATGAATTTTAGAATCAGCCTGTCATTTTCTATAAAAAGCCTCTTGTGATTTTGATTGGGTAGTGTTAAATCTATAGACTGATTAGGGGAGAATTGCCATCTTAACAATATCTGCCTTCCAATCTATGAATAAGGCTGTAATCCTCTATTCAGATTTTCTTTTCTCTGTTTCAGTAATGTTTTGTTTTCAGTAATGAGTTCCTTCACATTTTTGCCAGATTTATCCTTCAGTGGTTTTTATTTTTAATGATACTGTAAATGATTAAAAATTTTTTAAATCACTGTTTGCTGGTATGTAAAAATACAATTTTTTTTATGTTGATCTTGTATCCTGCAACCTTACTATAATCATTTATTAGTGCTAGTAGCTTTATTGAGCCTTCTGTTAGGTTTTCTACATACATGGTCATGATATCCTCTATTACGTTGGTTTGACTTCTGTCTGGATGCCTTCTATTTCTTAGATTGACTTAGTTTCCTGGCTAGATGCTTCTGTACAGTGTGGAATAGAAGCGATGAGAGGGAACAGCCTTGTACTTGATCACAGAGGAAAGCATGCAGTCTTTCACTGCTGAGTGCAATATTAACTATACGTGTCTCATGGATGCTGTCAGATTCAGGAAGTTCTTCTGTTACTAGTTTGCTGAGAGTTTTTTTTTTTTTTCCTCTCTTATCAGGAATAGATGTTGGATTTTTGTCAAGTGATTTTTCTGTCTCTTGAGATAATCATATGGTTTTTCTTTTAAAGTTTCTTAATACAATAAATTGATTTTTATTTTTCTGGTGACTTTTATACCAACCTTGCATTCCTGCAATAAAACTTACGTGGTCTTGATATATTATCTTATATATTAAGTTCTTTTGCATCTATTCATGAGGGATACTGGTTTGCAGTTTTCTTGTAATGTCCTTTTCTGCTTTTGGTATCAGAATGATGTTTCACAGAGTGAGTTGAAAAGTATTCTCTCCTTAATTTTTCTGGAAAAGCTTGTGTGGAATTTGTATTTCTTCATTAATGTTTGGTAGATTCACCAGTGAATGCATCTGGGTATTTTGTTTGTGGGAATGTTTTTAAACTACAAATCCAAGTTCTTGAATAGATACAGAGCTATTAAGGTTATCAGTTCTTCTTGAGTAAGCTTTGGTAGTTGTGTCTTTCAAGGATTTTTTTTCTTTTAATCTGTGATTCTGAAATTATGGCCATAAAGTTCATAATCTCTCATTCTTCTAATGTCTATAGAATGTTTATAACATCAACTCTTTCCTTCTTGATATTTATACTTTGTGTTTTTTCTTTTGTTTTCCTAATCTAGGTACAGGGTTAAAAAATTATTGATCTCAAAGAATAAACTTTTAGTGTTATTTTCTTCTTTGGTTTTCTATTTCTTTAATTTCTGCTTTTTTCCTTATGCTTATTTTGGGGGTTATCTCATTTCTAGTTTAAAGTAGAAGCAGAGGTCATTGATTTGAGGCTTTCTTGAAGCATTTAGCATTTAGGCATTTGGTGCTATAAATTTTTTTTCTAAGAGTCCCACATACTGTTTTCATGTTCATTTAATTCAGAATACTTCCTAATTTTATTTTTAACCTTTTCTTTGACCCCATGGTTGAGGTTTATATTTTAGTTTACAAATATTTGGGGATTTTCCAGAGATCTTTATTGCTGATTTCTATTTTAATTCTATATAGTCAGAGAACTAGGACTTGAAATATTTTTTTAAATCTGTTTAGATTTGATTTACAGCCCAGAATATGTTCTGTCTTGTTAAATGTTCCATGTGCATATGAAGAGAGTGTATTCCAATTTTGATGGGTAGAGTATTCTATAATTGCCAACTAGGTCAAATTGATAGTATATTCTTAATGATTTTCTTTCTATTTGTTGGATCAATTATTGAGAGAGGGGTATTGAAATCTCCAGTTATAATTACGGATTTGTCTAATTCCTGCCGTTCAAGGAGTTGTTTCTCTCTCTCTCTCTCTCTCATATTTCGAAGCTCTGTTAATAGATTCATAAATGTTTAGGATTATTCTGTCCTCTTGATGACAACTTTATGAAATGGCTATTTTTATTCCTAGAAATATAAATATGTAAAATATATTGCTCTGAAATGTACACTCTCATGTCACTCCAATTGCATTCAATGTGTTTTTCATCTCAGAGGTTGCAATTTCTTTTGTAGAAGTTTGATTTGGGATTAAAAAAATTTTTTTTTTCTCTTACAAAACTTAAGTAGAGGTGGACTACAGTTAAAATGGTTTTAATGTCCTTGTCTATTAATTCTAACATCTGTGTCTGTTCTGGGTAGTTTTGAATGATGTTATGTTCTCCTGCTTCTTATGGCTGGTAATCTTTATTTGTCAGACATTGTGAATTTTACCTTCTTGGGTGCTGAATATTTTTGTATTCCTGTAAACATTTTTTTTTAAAAGATTTGATTTATGAGAGAGAGAGCACACAAGCTGGGGGGCGGGGAGGCAGAGGGAGAAGCAGGCTCCCTGCTGAGCAGGGAGCCCGATGTGGGGTTTGATCTCAGGACCCTGGGATCATGACCTGAGCCGAAGGCAGACGCTTAACAACTAAGCCATCCAGGCACCCCTCCTATAAACATTCTTGAGCTTCATTCTAGGATGCAGTTAGGTTTTATGGAAAGTTTGACCATTTTTGGTAATTTTTATATTTGCTAGGTGGGACCATAGTCTAGAGTTAAGTATTCCCCACTATTGAGTGAGGACCCTTCTGAGGACTATGAATTCTATGCCCATGAATTATGAGGTTTTGTAATCTGACTAGTGGAAATGGCAACTTTAGAACATTATGTATTATATTCCATTTTAATGTAAAATATACATATGTGTTTCCCTCATTTAGTGATTGTTTTATGAATACATATAATGTGATAGGCATCAGGAATAGAATAGCAAATGAAACAAAATCCTTGCTCTCAAGGAGTCTACATTCTATGGCTGGAGACTTATAAGGCAATAGTTATATAATATGTCAGGTAGTAATATGTGCTTTGAAGAAAATGAAGCCGCATAAGGAGAGAGAACATGATGGAGAGTGGGATAGGGTACAGTAACATGAGTGGGAATAACTCCTTGAAAAGATGACATTTGAGCAGAGACTAGAATATGAAGGAAAGGAACATACCCGGGGCCCGGGGGAAGGACATTCTAGATATTTGAATAAGTGCTGAGATGGAATAGTAAGCCAGGAGAATGGGTTTGGCTTGTTTGAGGAAGATCAAAGAGGTTAGTATCATTGGGGTGCTGGTAGAAAGTAAGGGAAGGAACAGTGGGGATGAGGGCAGAGAGCAGGAGGACAGTGTGAGATCATGTAAGGCTTTGCTGCCTGTGGTAAGAACTTTGGGTTTTGCTCTGAGGGTGATAGAAATAATTTAGGGGTTTTGAGAAAGGTAATGGCATGACCTGCCTTACCCTTTTAAAGGTATGCTATGTAGCCATATGGGGAATTGACTGCAGGTGAAGGGCAGTAACAAGGAGACCAGGTTAAAAGCTGTATAATCATTCGGTCCAAAGTAGTTGGTAGTGGTGAAGGCAATGGGGAAATAATCAGATTCAGGATATGGTTAGAAGTTAGAGCCTGCAGGATTTGTTGATGGGTTAGATGTAGGATAAGAGAAAGAATGAAATTAAGAATGACTCCTCAGTGCTTTTGTTTAGTTTTTGCTCCCTCCTTGCACTCCTGATATACAACAAGAAAAATAGTTGCCATTAGTAGGATGGAAAAGACTGGCGGAGGAGAATCAAGAATTCAGGTTTGACATGTTGAGTTTGAGATTACCTATACAATGTCCATTAAACATTACAAGTCTGGAGTTCAAAGGAGAAGTCTGGGCTGGAGAGCTATTAACATGTAGAAGGCATGTGAAGCGTGGGCCTAAATGAGATCACCCAGGGAGTAAGTATAGATGGAGAATGAAAGAAGGCTGAGGATTGGATTATCCTACATTTAGAGGTCAGGAAGATGAGGAAGAGCCATCAAAGGAGACCAAGAAGGAATGGGCAAAGAGACAGGGTGATACCTGGGAGAGGGACATCCTGGGAGCTAAGAGAAGAAAATGGTTCAAGAATAGAGGATGCAATATACTATGTCAATTGCTATTCAGAGTTGAAGAAAATGAGGTCTTAGAATTGACTTTGAGATTTGGCAATGTGGAGGACATCGGTGACCTTGACAAGTGCAGTCTTGTGGAAGTGGTAGGAATGAAAGTCTGATTTGGGTGAGTTCAAGAGAGCCTGGGGAGAGGAACTGGCAGTAGTGAGCATGGATGGTCTTTGGAATCATGTTGTGAAGGGGAACACAGGAATAGAGTGTAAGCAGATGCCTATGCCCAATGTGCTTAGACGTCTTAAAGGAGGCAAAAGAAAGGGCACCCTGTGGTTACCTCTGAGAGAGACTGAGTGGACTAGGGTATAGAGGAGATGGAGGAAACATTGTGTATTGTTTTTTCTTCATCATGTTTGTGGTGCTTTTAATGAGACGCAATCCTCACAATGTTTACATCAAGACATGAATGTACATATAAAGATAGACTATGGTATACATAGTATGATTAGGTTAAACAATCAGAAAGAACTGCAGAGAAAAGGAGGAAAATATATAAAATATTTAAAATAAGGTATAAATGGGATGAACTTTGGAATCAAAGTACTAGGAGCTTCCATACAAATCACTTCATGTCTCTTAGCCTCGACTTCCTTATTTGTAAGTAATAAATAAAAATACTATCATCAAGGGTTAGTGTGAAGCCTATCTGGAATGATGTATGTTAAGTACCTGGAAATCAGTAGGTTCCTGGGCCATTATTATTGCTTGAATTTTCCATATTGTCTCATGTTCTAAAAGGGACAAAATATTCATGAATTACTAGTATACTTAAAAGTTAGAAACACTGAAAACAGACTGGAACAGCAGTTAGTAGTGTTTGGTTCTAGGTTATCTCCTATTCAGTATAGTTTCTGTGCTTTTAAAAACTAGCAGGTCAACAAATAGTTTAAGTAGAAGCATCAGGTGATTTGTTTTTTTTTTTTCTTGCCCGGGGCCCCTGACTGTTTTGAACAAGAGCAGAAGGTATATGGGGGGTGAGAAGGACTGAAAGCTCAGAAGGTACCTACCATCTGAAAAATTAGTTGGAGAAAATCCAATGCATCAAAAAATAGGTTAATGAAAATGTGATTTCCTTTATAGATAGCCTTCAAGGCCTGCATCTGCTACCTGGGTTGAGGTCTTCCGTGTGGCTTGTGAAGAGGGTGGCTCACAAGGACAGTTCCAGTTTAACTCTTGCCCTGGGGTCATTACTTATAAAGTCTCCTCTCACTTCCAGGAGTGTCCCAGTGTGGATGACAAATTATAAGGTCCCCCTACCTAAGGGATGTGGAACCTGCAGAAGTTTTCACAGGATTCAATACTGCCCTTGGATGGTTTTGCTCGAAGATTTGTGTATTAACATGGGGAGTAGGATGGTGTGCCAATAAGATTGAAATCCAGGTCAGCTTCTAAACTGAAATTCTGTAATGAAGTAGAGAAGGATAACATTTGGGATGGGACAGTGACATTTTCTGTCCTGGCTAGATGGGGAGTGTAAGTGCGGGTTCTTCATATAAGCCCGAGGAGGCCATATTTAGTATAACATGTTGCAAACAGTAAGGTTCTACTGAAAATGTAAAGTGCTTTCATATGTACTATTCCATTTGAGTCTCACCATAATATCTAGTTTGGTTTTTTAAATAGATGTGGGAATAGCTGGTAATTGATTTGAGAATAAAAGCCAAATCTCCTCATGCTCTTTCCATTATAACACACACGTTGGAAAGCCATTGCTAGAATATCCAGGGAAGGCTTTTTCTGACTAGGACAAAAGTGCATTGAGGGGGCTTCCTGGAGTGAACTGCATGGTTACTTGTTTAGGAGACCAAGTTCTGTTTACTCTCGGCGATAGCTTTGCTACATAGGTATTCTTGCCTATTACCAGTGTTTTATTTTAACTTTTTTTAAATTTAAAGATTTATTTATTTTAGAGCACACGCATGAGCAGGGGAAGGGGCAAAGGGAGAGAAACTCAAACAGACTCCCTGCTGAGCATGGTGCTGACGCAGGGCTCCATCTCGTGACCCTGAGACCATGACCCCATGACCCCAGCCAAAATCAAGGGTTGGCCGCTCAACTGACTGAGCCACCCAGGCGCCCCAATTTCCAATGTTTTTAATACCAACAAGCCAACAAATAGAATAGCAGTTGGTTGACTACTGTCAGATTTGGGTATGTGCCATTTATCTTAACCATGGAAATTCCTTTGCCTCCTTTTCCCCTCTGAAAGCCGTGGACAGAGTAGTTAAAAGAGCTTCAAGGGGTTGACTTGATACCATTTGAGGCTCTTGCTTAGTACTTAACTCACATACCAATTTTTAAATTAAGGATTACAGTATGGAATTTTAAGGATTGCAAGAAAAAATAGAAGCTTATAGCTAATTACTCTTTCAACTATTTTTTTCCGAATGCATAATCTTTGGAGAAGTCTTATTATAAGTAATGCTTTTATCTCAATGCCAAGTGATATTTCATTTTGATCTAGGAATCCAGAGCTTGGATATGTATTTCTTTTTGCAAAATGTTAGCATTTTGTCCTGCTAAATTAAGTAGTGATAAAGGAAAACTCCAATATAGCTCTTTCCTGCTCTCCTGAAATTCTATCAAAACCCCAAATATATGAGAAAAGGAAATTGTACCTTAAGGTTTAACACACGAGTCATAAAAGCTGGTCTCTGTTAAAGCTGGGCTGTCAGCAGCCTGCAAATTAGAACTCTAGGGTATGTCGAAACTTAAAGTTCATCTTTAACATAAAGGGGGTTCACACAATGCTATTCTGAGGGCTAATCTTTAGTGACAGATGTAGAGAAAGGATCCTCAAGTGTTGTTAGGAAAACCCAAGTCTTCCATCCTAAGCACTTTTGACTTTTATTTTAGACATCAGCCAGTCATTGCCAAGAATATGTCTGAAGGGACTGATCCCAGCTGTTTGAAAGGGCTTTCCTTTTGTATAAGGTACTTAGAGAATCATGTAGTATTCTGTTCTGTGGCATATTTTATATATACCATGACCACAAATAACGGTGATCCTAATGATTTTTTTCTAAATTGATGGCAGCAAGGACTTGTGAAAAGAAAGCTCATGGAGCTGGGAGGCAATCCTTACTACAACGATTTAAATTAGATTTTACTACTAATTAGACAAGTTATTTAAACCTTTGTTAGCTCAATTTTCACATCTGTAAACAGATCCTAATAACTTCACTATCTACCTTATTGGAATAGTTTCATGGTCAAATGGATGATTAGATGTCAGATCCTTTGAAAAGTAGAATCCTGACTGTGGTAGACTTACAATGCTCACCTGCATCTAGTTCATCTTCATCGGAAAATTTCTCTTCCTGGCCCCTCTTGCAATTGGGCGGGTCATGTGACTCTTCCTGGCCAGTGGTGGTGGCTGGACATGAGTCACTTCTGGGCCAGACTAATTAGTTGGTGTAAGACCCTTTAGGGTTCTCTTTCCCTGTTGTGATAATTTTGGAAATATGTTTCCACATTTAGAGCTATCTGGAATGCTAAGACAGCACATGGAAGATAGTTATCTCAGAGAGGTGCCTGGACCTACAGTGGGCTTCGATTCAGCAAGAGATAGACCTAGTGTGTCAGAACAGAGATTGAGAGATTGTTTGTTACGCAGCATAACCCAGCTGATCCAGACAGCTCTATGTATAAAGAAGTTATAAAATTATCACTGTGATGATTAGTCAGAAGTCTCCCAGATTCCTCCTAATATTTATGAATAATTTGCTGGTGTTTCATATTCTGATGCCTAATGGACTTGAATCTGATTGTTGCAACTCTCTTCCCATCCTCCCACCCCCAAGAATCTCCACTGTCCTTTTGGATGTAACCTGAAAGAATGAGCTGTATTGGCAGTTACAACATACAAGGAGAGGTGGTAATTCCAAGAAGTAATGTATCTGGCAATTAATGGATATTCAACAAACCTTTATTGACAGTAGGAAGAGAAATTGGGTGATATGGTCATTACCAGTGATTCCATGTAGCAAAATTGAGTAGCCAACACTCTCCTCGCAGTTGCCTCAGAAGCAGGGTTTGGCACATTTTGTCCTTCTCTCTTTCTTGAACTCTTTTTGATCCTTGGGTTCCTAGACTCCAGCATCTTCTAGTTTTCTTCCTGTCCTAGCAGCCACTCCTTGGTCTCCTTTGCTGGATCCTCTTATTCCTGGTAATTAAATACTGGAGTGCCCTAGAGCACAGTCTCTGAAGCCCTTCTCTTTTATTTGAATCTCTCAATCATAACTGCTTTTTGTTGTATTATTGAATGATTTATTTTTTATTGATTTATACGGAGTATTAATCCTCTATCATACATTGCTGAGAATTTTCCTCATTTGTCATGAGATTTTTACTTTATAGTTTTTCCATGTACATTTTACATTTCTATATAATCAAATATATCATTTTTAAAAAGGTTTTTGGAATTAGTATGGGATTTGAGGAATTTGTTAATGTGTGAGGTGGTGATATTTAAAATATGAAAGTGGTCTCTATATTATAGACCAGATCATTGGTCTGGAGATGTTCTCTGGGTTGGTGCTTACATGGTGAAGGGTCATGTCATTCCAATCCATATTCTTGCTAAATTACACTTGTGACTGTAATAATAATTTATTTCTGTGTAACAGCTTCAAATTTTAGTTGCTTAAAATACCGGTAATCATTTATTATCTCTCATGGGTTTCTGTGGGTCTAGAAATCAGAATTGGTTTGGCTGAGCATTTCTGGATCGTTTATTCTCATGAGGTAGTCACATGTTGGCCTGAGCTGCAGTCATTTGAAGGCTTGACCAGGGCTGAAGGATTTATGTCTAAGGTGACTCACGTAACTGGGAAGTTGGTCCCTCTTCATGTGGGCAACTGCTTGAGTGTCCTTATGACCTTGTTATTGGTTTTTCCCCAGAGCAATTGATCTAGGAGACCAAGACAGAAATTCCAGTGTCTTCTAGGACCCAGCCTCAGAAGTCACACATCATCACTTCTACCTCATTTAGTTGGTGGCATAATAGACCAGTCTGACTTCAGAGTATGGGTTGGGGGTAGGAGAGAACACTACTAAAGGCATGACCACCAGGAGGTGAGATCCTCAGGGACCATTGTGGAGCCTAGCTCCCACGGCAACCAAAGGGTATTCCATATTTGAGATGTTTTCTTAGGTTTGATACATGCTTTTAAACTGAAAATACAGGAATGCCAAATGATGAGTATTGGGGTTTATCCAAGGCATTGTTAACTTTATACTCTCTTAAAGTAGAAGAGATGGATGAATATTTGCAGACTGCTCGAGTAGGCCCCTCAGGACAGAAGGTGTCTGAGATAATACCAATGTAAGACCCCTAGTACACTTTCTGGAACTAATGTTATTACTCTTGATTTTCTATTTCCTCCATACCTCTCTGAATCCAAATATTTTGAAGAAAATAAGTCAGGTAAGGGCAAGACAATGTCTAAGACAGAGGAAGATAGCTGCTAATAATAGCAATAACTTTTACTTATTAAACACCTGCTATGTGCCAGCCAGATATAGAACAGACTCTTTTTAATAAGTTACATCTTATTTATTCCTTACTATAGCCATTGATGGAAATGGATATTATCCTTTTTTTTTTTTTTTTTAAGATTTTATTTATTTCTTTGGGGTGGGTAGGAGTAGAGGGAGAGGGACAAGCACACTCCACACTGAGCGTGGACCCTGATGTGGGGCTTGATCTCACAACCCTGAGATCATGACCTGAGCTGAAATCAAGAGTTTGATGCTTAACCGACTGAGCCACCCAAGTGCCCTGGAAGTGGATATTATCCTTATTGTAAGTATGGCAAAACTGATAATCACAGTAACTCACCCAAGGTCATGGAGTATTGGTTGAGCCGAGATTTGAACCCAGGTTTGTTGGTCTCCAAAGGCTGTGGTTATTCTACTACCTCTTACTGCATCCTGTTGATATAAACATAGGCACATAAAATGTTTGGGCATCAGAAATTTGAAAAACTGTAGAGTTGTGTGTTATCTGGAAAAATCTGTCAAGGGTAAAAGATCCAGGAAAACATAATCCCAGATACGAAGGCACTCTGAAAATGAAAAGTGCTTTATAAATGTAAGGTGACAGTGTTGTTAATATTATTCAGCTCAGAGAAGTGAGAAAATGAATCATGTATAATTCCTCTATTTCTTCTTCAGAGTATAGCAGAACAACTGCCCATTAATCCTTACCCCGTTAAAACAATAACTGCCTAGCCAGGTAGTACACTGGAATTAATGTGTAATTAAAGAAAATTATCATCCGCTCAGCTATGAAATAGGAATGGCAATATTTCAAGTCCGTATATATTCTAGACAAATAAATGTTTTAGATTAGGAAACTCTGCTAAAATGTATAATTTAGGAAGATATAAAATCATCAGTTTAAAATTAAAGCATAAAGAGCTTTATGTCTGTAAAAGCATTTTGTTGTAATGTTGGTACGGTGTCATATTTGTCTTCAGTACGAAGACATCGTCTTTCCGACAACCGCTGTTTAAAGGCTACACGCCTTGGGGATGGGGAAAGCGTGTTTCTCTTGGATTGCCCCTCTTTTGATGTGCTTGTTGGTGGCATTAACACATTACCAATGAACTGAGATGGCAGGCTTGAGGGTGGGGGATGGTATGAAGCCCTCATTATCGTGCCTTGGCACCGGGCCCATAGACAGCAGCAGCAAGAGCCTTGATTTCATTTTTTTTTTTTTTTTTTTTAAAGATTTTATTTATTTATTTGACAGAGAGAGACAGCGAGAGAGGGAACACAAACAGGGGGAGTGGGAGAGGGAGAAGCAGGCTTCCCGCCGAGCAGGGAGCCCGATGCGGGGCTCGATCCCAGGACCCTGAGATCATGACCTGAGCCGAAGGCAGTCGCTTAACCAACTGAGCCACCCAGGCGCCCCTTGATTTCATTTTAAAAGGAGTTAGGAGAACGTGAAGAAGGTCATAGCCATCAATCTGTTATCACTCTGCTAGATAGGATCTTTTTAAGGAGGAGCAGGAAACATATTTTAAAACCTCCAATGAAGGCCCCCAAATGACTGTGTTCATCTTACCACTTATTAATGAAAGCGCTCCATCTCTGAAACAGAGCTCACAAGCACTGCACCACAAAATTTGTCAAAGAAAAGGATTTCGTTTTAAATTGCCCCAGCTCGAGGCAGCATATACAGTTAGTATAGACAGGGAAGCAGGCATACGAAAGCAAAAAAATATATATATTTTTGCGGTTTTATTGGGTTTCATTAACTTCACAGTCTTGTAAAGGGGTTGGTACTCCTTCCACTGCAGAGGAAAGAAACAGAGGCGGACATTAAATGTCCAGCTGAAGGCTGGATTATTGATCGGAGGGTGGGAAATAGTCTGGAGGAGCTTTAATCTCTCAGAATGCACTTCTCCTGTCCCTGGCTGTAGCCGTGAGGCCTCTGGATAGTATGCCCTTTGTTTTATTTCTAAGGAAGTTTTAGAAAGGAAATACACAGTACCTAGAATCTGAGTCTTCCAGCATGGGATTTAGTTTTGTGAAATTTTATTTAGTGTTGAGGTGCATGTATATTTATTTTTACACAATTAAAATATTGATGTTCAAATGTATGTACAAAATCTGTTCAAATATCCATTTTTTAAAAAAAGATTTTATTTATTTATTTGACAGAGACACAGCGAGAGAGGGAACACAAGCAGGGGGAGTGGGAGAGGGAGAAGCAGGCTTCCTGCAGAACCTCCCAGGACCCTGGGACCATGACCCCAGCCGAACGCAGACACTTAACGACTGAGCCACCCAGGTGCCCCTGTTGCTATAAATTCTTAATACTATTTCATAGTAGCATACTAGTCCTTCAAGTTGATAATGTTATAATTTATTTTCTTACTGTAGGACATTCAGGTTGTTTCCAAAATTTCCCCTGCTATAGGTGATGATGTAATAAACTTTTCCACGAAGATAGCTTTTTTATTTCCAAAAGGTATTATTATTTTTTTTTTTTAGCTAAATTTTTCAGGACTGGACTTAGAGGGTCAAGGCCACTTTTGCTTATGTGATTATCTTCATGGGTTTGCTTCCCTGATAGATGGTGATTTTTTTTTGTTGTTTATATTGTTAATTTTTGGGCATCTAATCTGTACCTAGGGGTTTGCATAGTTCTGATCTGCCTGACCAGATTTGAGGATTGTGTCCTAAATGGCCCCAGCAGGACGCAGAATTCACACCATTGGTTCAAATGAGGAGAATTCCGTGGATTCTACCCACAGAGTATGTGCAGGGTGATAGGATGGGGGGAGTCCAGCCGTAGAAAGCCATGGGAGCCGTGAGCTGAGGGGACAAGAGAGAGAAGGCGTGTTCCGGGAGGGCTCATGGCCAGCTCTGGACGGAAGAGAGAAGGGAAGGAAACAGGGTCTCAAGAACACTTAGAGCTGCAGCCGTGGAGGATGCAGTCCTGGCTGGGGCTGGGGCTGCAGAGGGACGCCACTTCTATGGGTGATGCTGGGCTTGAAGCATGTGGGGCTAGGAGGAACCCTGCCCCCAACCTCCCTTTCCTCCCTTGCTCTGGTCTCCTGCAACTTCCTCCATTAGCCAAACCCAGCACAAGTCAGTTGCCCAGGAACCTGGGGGATGCGATCTGCAGGGGCCACCCTCCCGGTTGACAGTGAGAGCAGGGCAGACAATGGATCTCAAGCTAGTGGAGGCGCAAATGACAAAAATAAACTAGCACAGTGATGATGGAAGTTGGGATGATATTTAACATCTCTCTGGACTATAGTCTCTGAGAAAGGCCTTAAATATTGCATTTGCTTTATTATGAAAACCAGGTCACCGTCAGAGAGCCAGGGGCTCAGAAAGAGCACTCAGCACTGGTGAGAACAAGTCCCATGTCTGTAGGCTGTGTTTGCTTTTTGGCAGTCTTCGTAGTTACCTTCTGTCAGATCTGATATTCCTTACACCTGCTCTTCCAGCTCGAAGTTTTGATCCAAGTATGTCTCTAGTTTCAAGGACACACTAAAGGTAGATTCTCTGTAGGAACCTGGTCACAGACAGCATTCCACAGGGCAGTTTCTCACACTGGGAGGTGAAGACCTCTGAGCCTTGGTAACCTCGGGGATTTGTGAGTCTTAGGTAAGGTTTTTAAGATGTTGCTTTCATTTTCATGGCGATAAAAATTTTACCTAGGCCCATCCTGGTTCATTGGGTATCTGTCTTATAACTAAGCACCGGGTTATGATTTCCAATGTGTATTTAGGTTTGTGTTCAAATTAGTGTCAAGTAGAACCTGTTTAAAATGGAGGGTTCCTAAGAAAAACCAGGGTAGAACTAACTTGACACCAAAGCACTGTTTGCATTTAAAGACCAAATGCTCACAGAGCAGGCTGATGAAGAAAGGTTTCACAGCACTTCTAGAAGGGAAGTGGTGGGAGTAGCCAGTCTTCCCATAGGACACAGAAGTAAATGCTTGCCGAGCTCAAAAGGACCCATGCCATGGCAATCAGTGGCCAGTACCATATATATCCTCACCGGGGCAGCAGTGTGGTTTCAGCAGAACATGATCTAACATGTTAAGCTACAGTTAATTTGAATGCTGTTTGTTCTGTAGTTTGGATTGTATCTGTTTATACACGTGCTTTGGTTTGTATAGACAAAGGGTGACACATCTAAAGATTTTGTACCTGGTCTTATATTGTTGTTTTCTAAGGAACACACTAAAAACAACAAAGTTAACATTGGGGGGATTTGAGGGAACATTTTTCTTTTTTGTTTCTTTTTTTTTTTTTTTAAGATTTATTCACTTACTTTGAGAGCGAGCGAGAGAGAGAGAGATGGAGAGAGAGAGGCAGGCAGAGGGAGAGAATTTTCAAGCAGACTCCCTGCTGAGCTTGGAGCCCCACGTGGGGCTCAGTCCCATGACCCATCAGATCATGACCTGAGCCAAAACCAAGGGTCAGACCGACTGGGCCACGCAGGTGCCCCAAACATTTTTCTTCAAAAAAAGGTCTGCATATAATTCAAGTTGGACAATTACCATGGAGTTAACCATGGACTGGTAATCTCTGCCTCTGTGAATTGATTAAAGGAGGAAGGAAGGACTTTTTTTTTTAAACCTCTCTTTTAGCACTAAAAAGACTTTATGAATCTTCATATCAAGAATTCATGCGGTTTTGGATGATTTAGTAGCACATATTTAAGAAATATGATATTAGTCAACAGGATCCCCGTGGCTCATTTGCTACATGATTTTCTTGTTCGGGACTCTTTCCTGTGGAATCCAAGGCTGATTCTTCCTATTTCTGCCATAACCAAGTAGCATAGTGAAATCTCATAGATGTTTGGGGACTGATTTTCTGAAGTGTTAATTTCATTGTTTGAAAATATCAAAGAATATCTCTAGGGGCACCCGGTGACTCAGTCGGTTAAGCATCCTACTCTTGATTTCGGCTCAGATCATGATCTCAGGGTTGTGAGATTGAACTCTATGTCCCCTTCGTACTCAGCAGGGAATCTGCTAGAGATTTCTCTCCCTCTGCCCCTCCCCCTGCTCCTGCTTGAGTTCTCTCTCTCTCTAATCTTTAAAAAAAAAAAAAAATTAAAGAATGTCTCTTAATTTCTCACTGCCTTGCCCCCCCGCATGTTGTATGGATTTTGAATGCAATACTTCTTGGGGGGATATCAATATATAGTCATCTTTGGGGCTGGGAGAAACTGCCTTGTAATTATCAGTGACAATTTTTCTACTGGGCATTGTCTTTGTGCATATAGGCAGAAAATTTATATTAACACTCAAGGCAGTTACATGCTTGAAGGGAAAAATAGGTAATGGATGTTTGGTATTAAATACACCGGTCTGTTTTTTAGGCAGGGGTTATAAGACACGTTATGTAACTGAGGCATCATATGATACTATGAACGGGTATGCTTGCTGGAATAGCTGGGTATTCTTAACCCGGCAACACCTTTTGTCCTTAGCGGCTCTCAGGACTAGAATCGTTTCTTTTTTTTTTTTTTTTAAGATTTTATTTATTTGACAAAGACACAGCAAGAGAGGGAACACAAGCAGGGGGAGTGGGAGAGGGAGAAGCAGGCTTCCCGCGGAGCAGGGAGCCTGATGCAAGTCTCGATCCCAGGACCCTGAGATCATGACCTGAGCCGAAGGCACACGCTCAACGACTGAGCCACCCAGGCGCCCCTAGAATCACTTCTAATGCTTCTGGAGTTGTAATAACAGGGTGGTCATTCACGGTTTCCACTGCTCACCGATTGTTCTAATGGAGAGCTTCAGAGGTAGAGAGAACCTAGTAACAGATAAGTCTTCAGTAACTTGTTACTGGCATTGAAGTATGTTACTCACTTTCTCCCTTGCCAGTTAACCTTATGCTGTTTGCTTTAGGGTTATGTAAAAAGGAGCCTGTATTCTACAAATTAGGATTCCAGTTATAGTGCAGCTCCTCACCGGCTTCTCCCTTCACCAACCCCACCATCCAAATTATGAAAAGTAATGAACTGGCCTCAGGAAGCTTCTCTGGGTAATTTTCCTGGAGGCCGACCCTAACACTCAAGACCCAAACTGGGTAACCAAGTCACAAGGAAGCCTTTGAAGATGGAAGGCTTTGGTTGTGATTTTTATTTTCTCAAGAAGGAAGTTAATGTGGGTCGATGAGTTCAGATTGTACCTAGCAGAAAAATTCCAGGAGGAAATTGGACTTTCCCAGTCAAACATAGACCTTTCAGGTCATCTCTTCCCTGCCACCCCAAAACTCTCCATTGGTGAGACCCAGGAGCTCAAACACATCCTCCCCTACCAGGCAGCGAAGTGTCTTCACAAATCCCTAATCCCCAAGCCTGTTTGCCGAAGTTAAACAATGCAGGGCCCCAACAAAGCCCTTCACCAACAAAGCCACACCTAGTCTGGTCTGAAAGTGAAGTAAGTGGATTACTTTCTAGACACAGCTGAAAGTTTGGCTGCAAAAACACTGCCTTTTGTCTGCCTCCAGGCCTTTTCTTGGCTGAGCTGTTCCTCCTCTCTCAGGGACCGACCCAGAATCCCCTTCTGTCAGGAAGCACGTCAGATCTGCTGGTTCTCCCCTACCTCCCAACTCTTCCCCACAAACTGGGGAGGGGCAGGTCTAAGGGGAGAAGGAAAGTGGGGAGTCCTGGTGTGGTCCAGGCCAATTAGGGCCCCAGTGCCATTTTCCCCCTTTGTGAATGCAGTTCATTAGGATCATAACCCCTTTCTAAGGAACACAGCCTCTGGGAGTACTTTAATCATTCTCATGAATTATAGTGTTTAATATTTTAGTTCTGACTTTTTACCACCATGAGATACACTTTAGTTTTAGCATTGTTTTGCAGCGACTGGTAAAAATACCTGTATAAAATTACCTATGTATTTACCGTCTTTTCTGCTTGTCATTTCTTGCATATCAGATATTCCTCTGGGTTCATTTTCTTGCTTCCTAAGGTACATCCTTCCCGTGTCTGGGTGGCTCAGTCGGTTAAGCATTGACTCTTGGTTTTAGCACAGGTCATGATCTCAGGGTTGTGGGATTAGGCCCCGCATTGGGATCCTCACTTATCGGGGAATCTGCTGGAGATTCTCTCTCCCTGTCCTTTCCTGCCCCTTGCACACACGTGCTCGCTTGCTTTTGCTCTCTGTCTCTCTCTCAAATAAATAAATCTTTAAAGTACAACCTTTAGGGCATTTCTTTAGGGAAATTTGTTGGTAGTAAACTTTCTGTTTTTGTTTAAAAGAATATATTCCATTCTCCTTCTTAAAAAAAAAAAAAAGCTTTATTGGGTGTTCTAGTTGTTAAGAAAAATTCAACCGAGTAAATTTGAAGATCTAATTGGTTTTGTTAATGGATTCATGATTCAGGCAGCATCCCTTCTGGCAAGTAGAGGGGTACCCTGAGGAGTTGTACAAAATGGAAGGTTTTTATAGGAAGGAGGATGGGGCAAGAAAGTTATTAGCAAAAAAAAAAGACAGGATTGTTCCAGGTGACATCACCATACTTTAGGGGAACTCAGGGGTCTGACTAGATAAAATTTACCTCATCTTCTGGGCCCATGTGACAGATTACCTCATTGGTGCTTATCAGAAAATTCCTGACTGACCTTTTAAGACTTACATTTCTGGGGGAGGTTGAAACTGCAATTAGGTTAGGTGTTAAGCCCCAGTTTGGTGACTTGGCCTAAGTGACGCCATTTTGGGACTGTGGTTTCTTTTTAATACAGTTAATATTTCTATTCTCCTAACACTTTGAAGATTGGTACACTTCTGTCTTCCGACTTTAGTTGTTGCTGTTGAGAAATCTGTCAATCTAATTGTTGATCTTTTTTGTGGGTGATATTATAATGTCATTGTCTTTGGTATTCTGCGGTATCACTTTAGTGTGCCTAGATATGGAATTCTTTTTATTCTGCTTGGTATAGAGTGTTTTCTGTGTCTTTGTATTTGTGTCTTTCATCAACCTTGGCCGTTATGTCTCAAAACTGCCTGTCTTCCAATCTCAATTCTCTCCTAGGACTTCCATTTTCAACTTTCTTAGTCTATGCTCCATGCCTCTCAATATCCTTTTAATACTTTCTGTCTCTTTTTATTGCATTCTGGTCACTTTTTTCTAGAACTCTTATCGGTTCAAGTGACTCTGTCTTCAGCTCTGGTAAATATGAGGTTTAACTTGTCCATTGAGTTTTTAATTTAAATGATTTTATGTTGTCTCTGAAAATTCTCTTGGGCTAATTTGTGAATATTTCTGATCATTTTTTAATATTTTTCAAAGTCTCATTCATTTTTTATTCCATATTCTATTACATTAAATATTTTTGTTTAGTACTCTCTGAGAGTGCTAAATATTTGGAAATTAAGGGTGGGTGTCCTTCTGTTCCTGGCAACTCTCATTTATGTTGCTTTATTTTCTTGTGTTTTGAGGAAATTTTTTTTGAGAGCTTATATTTGATTAAATTTAATTTATAGCAACATTAAGGACTTAAATTGAGAGCTTCTCTCCAAGAAGATTTGCATTTCTTGTGTCCTGGAGCTTGGGGGCAGGACTGACCTAGGACCATGTTAGCCCGCTTCAAGGGTCTTGACTTCATGAGTGTCAGGCTCAGCTCCCCAACCCTGTGAGGGACCCAGCATTCAGTTCCTCATGCTGGAGCATCTGCTCCCAGGGCAACCCTGACGTGTGTGTATGCTTGCCACTAACGCTTTTGAATTTATCTTACATTTCTTTCTTCCCTTCCTCTCTCTCTCTCTCTCTCTCTCTCTCACTCTCTATTTGTGCGTACACTTCTTTGGAATATATTCTGTACTTTTTTGGTGGTCAGAAATGCAATATAAAGTTTGTTCTACTTATCCAGGATCTTGTTGTAGCAAAAGGGCCTCTTAGAGTATGGGCTAGAAGCAGAAAATTTGATCTCTTTAGAGGCTGCCCCACTTCCTTGTTTCCTCTGTTATAGCTAACTTGTGTCTGATCATAGGCTGAGTCCTGGGACTACTTCTGGCTTATGGGGTGTAATGGTGCCCTCATCACTCAGCATCTCACATACTACCTTATGGTCTTCTTTGCTGATAACCCTGAGGTCAATGGTCAGAGGTGTATCTTCAAAATATAATACTGTATAAGCCAATGACTATTTCTTTTAAGGAAAAAAAAATTGGACCCCATATTTAGGTATTTAATTTCTTTAAAAGATATATTTTCAACTAAGTTATGTCATGCAACTGATTATTTAGAAGAAAAAACATAACCCATTATCCAAGTGGCTCTTTCCACTTAGATATGGTATTGGCATCATTTGCTTCTTGAAAATTAGGTTTGTGTCTCATTTTTCTTCTTATACCTGGCTACACCTACCATTTGATAAATTTTTCTGGAATTGAATTACATTTTTCCAGCTGGCTTTTCAGAGATTTGGATATGGCATGTAGGGTTTTTTTTTTTTTTCCTTTTTTTTTTTTCCCCTGTAAGATTTTATTGAATGCAGACACAAAAATTATACCTTCAGATAGCATTTGAAATCTCCTGGGAGGCCAGTCTAAATAGAGCAAGTTGTTTGGTTTAAGTTATAGATCCCAATCATGGACTTTAGGGAAATTTTCTGGAAACTGATTCCTTGTTCTGGTTCTAATCAAGGGTACTGCATCTCCCCTCATATTATTGATGAGCAGCTGCTATGATTACATGAGTCTCACAAGGATGGAAAGTGGAGATAGAACTGTGTTTTATTTGGTGTTAAGGTAATACTCAGCGGTTTTGCCTCATCTGGATAGAGACCTTTGAAGGAATGTGTAAGGTACTCCATGTTCTCAGTGAACAGTAGTAATAGCGTCTTTGAATGTGAAACATGTCCTAAATTTTTTCTCTTTAAAAATAACATTTTAAAACAAGTCAGAATTTCTCAAGGCAATTACAGAGCCGTTTGTATTGACAAAATAGCAACAAGATGGGGTGTAAAAGGTTATGTATCTGTTCATTGCTCAGATGCTTAAGGACATGCCAAGGAAGAACATAACACCTGCCTTTTATTTTCTCTTGAGAGATGGCTCTATTTTTAATCTTGCCTAGTGTTCTGATCCTTTTGATTGTACTCCAGAAGAAAATCTGAATAGAGTTACATAGGCCACCTACCTTAACCTAACAAATGAGAGGAAGGGAGAACTCACCAGGGGGATCTCATCTCTTTTCTGATGAAAAATGATAATTCCTGATTGATTGAAATGTCATGCTGAGTGGGTGAATAACAATCTTGGGGTTTATTGCATGCTTCCTAAAACTCTGCATATGGGGTTGTTCTTCAAACACAAGGAGGTCCTCTGCTGGCTATCTACTGGGGACGTGTCCAGCACGAATGACCCAAATCTGTATGTTTAGGAAGGTTCTAAAAAAGCCATCTCCTCTAGACTTCTAAGACCCTCATAAGGAAACAAATATAAGAATTATTACATGTGGAATTACTTAGAGCGTTAATGATTTCCCAGGCTTGAGAATATATAAAATATAGCAAGCGGGATAGTTCTTAAGAGCGTGGCCTGAAGGAATTAGGACAGGTGCCAGGCCTGGGCTGCTCTCTGCATACCCTCAAATTCTCCATCTGAAAATCTTCCCTTTGGTATGGGTGCAGTTAACTCCTTCATACAGAAGTATAAATCACTAAGAAGTTTCATGAGTGTCTTCCTCCTGGTTTTCAACTGGAGAGAATCTTTGAGTCAAGGGAAAGCAAATCCAGTTGTGTAATAGCAAGGATATCTACTGGGGAGGGGAAGATACCCTCGAAAGGAGGAAAGGGGTATGCTGAGGGCTTGACAGAGCCACAGGTCTTTCCTGTGATGTTGGCAGCATGCACAGCTCGTGGTGCTCATGTTGAAATAGAGGAGACTCCAGTGGGCTTTATCCAGCTTTTTTGTTGGACTTTGTATCTTAAGAGCAGAGAACCCATAGAATTCTTCTGTGTCCTTCATTGTTTTTTTTTTTTTCCTTTTAAATTTTTATTTAAATTCTAGTTAGTTAACATGTCATGTAATATTGGTTTCAGGAGTAGAATTCAGTGATTCATCACTTACATATAACACCCAGAGCTCATCATCACAAGGGCCCTTCTTAATACCCATCACCCATTTAGCCCATCGCCCACCCACCGCCCCTCCAGCAACCCTCAGTTTGTTCTTTTATGGTTTGCTTCCCTCTCTTGCTCTTTTTTCCCCCTTCTTCCCTTCCTGTATGTTCATCTGTTTTGTTTCCTGAATTCCACATGAGTGAAATCATAGGGTATTTGTCTTTCTTTGACTGATTTTCTTAGCATAATATACTCTAGCTCCATCCATGTCATTGCAAAAGGCAAGATTTCATTCTTTTTGATGCCTGAGTAATATTTCTCTGTGTGTATATACCATATCATTATCCATTCATCAGTCGATGGACACAATGGACACTTGGGCTCTTTCCTTAGTGTGACTGTTATTGATAATGCTGCTGTAAACCTTGGGGTGCATGTACTCTTTTGAATCTGTGTTTTTGTATCCTTTGGGCAAATAGCTAATAGGCAATTGCTGGGTCATAGGGTAGTTCTATTTTTAACTTTTTGAGGAAGCTCTGTGCTATTTTCCAGAGTGGCTGCACCAGTTTGCGTTCCCACCAATAGTGTAAGAGGGCTCCCCTTTCTCCACATCCTCACCAACATCTGTTGTTTCCTGTGTTGTTCATTTTAGCCATTCTGACAGGTGTGAGGTGGCATCTCATCATGGTTTTGATTTGTATTTCCCTGATGATGAGTAATGTTGAGCCTCTTTTCATGTGCCTGTTAGCCATCTGGATGTCTTCTTTGGAGAAATGTATCTTCGTGTCTTCTGCCCATTTCTTGACTGGATTTGTTTTTTGGGTGGTGAGTTTGCTAAGTTCTTTATGGATTTTGGATACTAAATCTTTATCAGATATGTCACTTGCAAATATCTTCTCACATTCTGTAGGCTGCTTTTTAGTTTTGTTGTTTGTTGTACAGAAGCTTTTTATCTTGATGAAGTCCCAATAGTTCATGTTTGCTTTTGTTTCCCTCGCCTCCTGCACCATGTCTAGTAAGAAGTTGCTGTAGCTGAGGTCAAAGACGTTGCTGCCTATGTTCTCCTCTAGGATTTTGATTGTTTCCTGTCCCACATTTAGGTCTTCATCCATTTTGAGTTTATTTTTGTGTTTGGTGTAAGAAAGTGGTCCAGTTTCATTCTTTTGCATGTTGCTGTCCAATTTTCCCAACCACCATTTGTTAAAGAGACTGTTTTTTTTTTTTTTTTTCCATTGGATATTCTTTTCTGCTTTGTTGAAGATTAGTTGACCATAGAGTTGTGGGTCTATTTCTGGGCTCTCTATTCTGTTCCGTTGATCCATGTGTCTTTGTGCCAGTCCCATACTTTGTGCCAGTACTGTCTTGATGACTATAGCTTTGTAATAGAGCTTCAGGTCTGGAATTGTGATGACTCCAGCTCTGCTTTTCTTTTTCAGGATTGCTTTGGCTATTCAGGGTCTTTTGTGGTTCCATGTGTCCTTCATTTCTAACTCTATGCCTGGTGCTAGTAGGAGCTCTGTGTACTGACTCTTGAGTGGATGTCAGCTCAGGACTTGGCAGCAGGGAAGGAGGGAGAAGGAGGCATAGAGACAGGTACCTGACACGGAGGGCTAGCATGCTGAACAGAAACATTGTCTCATCTTTCTTTTGTCATGGTCCCAGTCCTTCTTGGTACTGTTCTTCCTTCTGTGAAAAAAAAAAAAAAAGTGGCTCTCTGTTTTCCTTTCTTCTTACTCCCCCAGATTTATACTTCTGCTCCATCCCAGGTCCTCACTTTTGGTCCAGGAGCCTGGGTGCTGTTGGCTTTGTGCTCAAATATAGTAAATGCATACTCTTCTTCCCTGGATGCCCTTGAGAGGTCTGTTGGAACAGGACTTCAAGCAGAAACTCTTCTCCCTTCACACCTTAAGCCTTGCCTTTCTCTGCTTTGGATTTACCCCAGACACAGCCAGGAGCTTAGGCTCTTGCTCAGGATGTAGTTTGTGTTGCTCTGTTGTCCTCCAGCCCCTGCTGCCAAAATGGCAAGTTTCCAGATGTATTATGATCCTATTGTTCTAGGGAAAAAAAGTTAAATGCTTTTTGAAGGGGAGGGGAAGGGGGAAAAGTCAGGTATTTTAATTTGGACATCAGAGTGGTTTGGCTTGTGTCCTATGGTCATTCCATAGGAGTTTATTTAGGCAGACAATGTCTAAGTGATTGATCAAGGAGGGACAGGAGTTAGTCATCCATCTTAGGCACTTGGCAAATTCTGTTTTACACCTGGAGACACAGTTCAGGGTGCTTGCCGGGGAACCAAAGGTTTGTGCCTCTGAAAAGGAAGGGGGCCTGGTCCCATTGAGTTATAGCAGGGCCAGATGAAGCGATTCTCCATGACTGGGGAGAGGAGCATCCACTGTGTTCTTCCTCCCTATTCCTTCCACTACTTAAAATTTGCACTCACTTCATCTGCATCCCACCAGATCTTTCTACCTGGGGACAAGAGGATGCTGTATGAAGTCTGAGTCCTTCTTGCACCTGGTGTGTGGCTGGGAAAGATTATTGAGCCTAAGGACCTCCTTAGGACTCCTCCCCTGTCTAAAGTTTCCTACTTACTTAAAAAAAACTTATATCCTAAATGTCTGCAACTTCAGTTATAATGATACCTTTCCATGTTCATTTGTTTAGATATGCCACACTGCTGTCTGCCGTTGGCAACCCTCCTGGACTAGGCTGCTTTGGTTAATCACATGGATGTTGTGAGTATTATGTTCACAAGTGGATGTAGAGAAGATAATTTGATTGAACTACAAATCCTCATCACACGAGCCACTCCTGCTTAGCAAAAATATATGAAACGGTTGTGATCTGGAGTTTCATTAATCTCTGGGATTATGCTGCTTGCACATTGGTTAAATACTGTGGTTTCCGTATCTTACTCTAAGCATCGAGTTTTTATCAAAGAACTTTTGACACAAAGCAGTGTCTTAGAGTGTTTCAACATGAAGGTAGTTGTTGATCTCCATTTGGAATCCTGAATTCATTTCATCTCCTATGCTTTTATGTTACAGCTTTCTTTTTTTTTTTGTTTCCACTTTTTATTTTTTACTTTTTTAAGATTTATTTATTTGAGAGAGAGAGAGAGAGCACTTAAGCGAGGGGAGGGGCAGAGGGAGAGAATCTTCAAGCAGACTCCTTGCTGAGTGCAGATCTTGTTTCAGGGCTCCATCCCACACCCTATGAGATCATGACTTGGGCCAAAACCAAGAGCTGGATGCTTTACTGACTGAGCCACCCAGGCGCCCCAGATTGTTCCCACTTCTAGGCTATTATGAAAGTTCATGATCAAGTTTTTGGGTGGACATACGTTTCAATTCTAATTGCTGGATCACATGGTAACACTGTGTTTAATGTTCTGATGAACTGCCTGTTTTCCAGAGTGGCTGCACCATTTCACATTCCAGCTTGGAGTGTATGAAGGTTCCAGTTTCTCCACATTGTGAACAGCACCTGTTATTATCTTATTTATCACAGTAATGCTAGTTGGTATCTTCTTATGTTTATTTGCATAATTAATGATGTTAAGCATCATTTCAGGCACTTAACTGGCCATTTACACATCTTCTTTGAACAAATGTTTATTCAGATCCTTTGCCCATTTAAAAAAATTGGGTTGTCTTATTATTGAGTTGCAAGAGTTCTTTAAGTATTCTAGATACAAGTCCTAAGCAGATACAAGATTTATAAATATATTCTCCCATTCTGTGGATTGCCTTTTCATTTTTTTAAAATTTTTTTATTGTTATGTTAATCCCCATACATTACCTCATTAGTTTTAGATATAGTGTTCCATGATTCATTGTTTGTGCATAACACCCAGTGCTCCATGCAGAACGTGCCCTCCTCAATACCCATCACCAGGCTAACCCATCCTCCCACCCCCCTCCCCTCTAGAACCCTCAGTTTGTTTCTCAGAGTCCATCGTCTCTCATGGTTCGTCCACCCCTCCGATTCCCCCCCTTCATTCTTCCCCTCCTGCTATCTTCTTTTTTTTTTTTTCTTAACATATATTGCATTATTTGTTTCAGAGGTACAGATCTGAGATTCAACAGTCTTGCACAATTCACAGCGCCTACCAGAGCACATAACCTCCCCAGTGTCTATCACCCAGCCACCCCATCCCTCCCACCCCCCACCACTCCAGCAACCCTCAGTTTGTTTCCTGAGATTAAGAATCCCTCATATCAGTGAGGTCATATGATACATGTCTTTCTCTGTTTGATTTATTTTGCTCAGCATAATACCCTCCAGTTCCATCCATGTCATTGCAAATGGCAAGATCCCATTCCTTTTGATGGCTGCATAATATTCCATTGTATATATATACCACATCTTCTTTATCCATTCATCTGTCGATGGACATCTTGGCTCTTTCCACAGTTTGGCTATTGTGGACATTGCTGCTGTAAACATCGGGGTGCATGTACCCTTTTGGATCCCTACTTTTGTATCTTTGGGGTAAATACCCAGTAGTGCAATTGCTGGATCATATGGTAGCTCTATTTTCAACTGTTTGAGGAACCTCCATACTGTTTTCCAGAGTGGCTGCACCAGCTTGCATTCCCACCAACAGTGTAGGAGGGTTCCCCTTTCTCCACATCCCCGCCAACATCTGTCATTTCCTGACTTGTTAATTTTAGCCATTCTGACTGGTGTGAGGTGGTATCTCATTGAGGTTTTGATTTGGATTTCCCTGATGCCGAGCGATATTGAGCACTTTTTCATGTGTCTGTTGGCCATTTGGATGTCTTCTTTGGAAAAATGTCTGTTCATGTCTTCTGCCCATTTCTTGATTGGATTCTTTGTTCTTTGGGTGTTGAGTTTGATAAGTTCTTTATAGATTTTGGATACTAGCCCTTTATCTGATATGTCATTTGCAAATATCTTCTCCCATTCTGTCGGTTGTCTTTTGGTTTTGTTGACTGTTTCCTTTGCTTTGCAAAAGCTTTTTATCTTGATGCAGTCCCAATAGTTCATTTTTGCCCTTGCTTCCCTTGCCTTTGGCGATGTTTCTAGGAAGAAGTTGCTGTGGCTGAGGTCGAAGAGGTTGCTGCCTGTGTTCTCCTTTAGGATTTTGATGGACTCCTGTCTCACATTGAGGTCTTTCAACCATTTTGAGTCTATTTGTGTGTGTGGTGTAAGGAAATGGTCCAGTTTCATTCTTCTGCATGTGGCTATCCAGTTTTCCCAACACCATTTGTTGAAGAGACTGTCTTTTTTCCATTGGACATTCTTTCCTGCTTTGTCAAAGATTAGTTGACCATAGAGTTGAGGGTCCATTTCTGGGCTCTCTATTCTGTTCCATTGATCTATGGGTCTGTTTTTGTGCCAGTGCCATACTGTCTTGATGATGACAGCTTTGTAGTAGAGCTGGAAGTCCGGAATTGTGATGCCGCCAGCTTTGCTTTTCTTTTTCAACATTCCTCTGGCTGTTCGGGGTCTTTTCTGGTTCCATACAAATTTTAGGATTATTTGTTCCATTTCTTTGAAAAAAGTGGATAGTATTTTGATGGGGATTGCATTGAATGTGTAGATTGCTCTAGGTAGCATTGACATCTTCACAATATTTGTTCTTCCAGTCCATGAGCATGGAACGTTTTTCCATTTCTTTGTGTCTTCCTCAATTTCTTTCATGAGTATTTTATAGTTTTCTGAGTACAGATCCTTTGCCTCTTTGGTTAGATTTATTCCTAGGTATCTTATGGTTTTGGGTGCAATTGTAAATGGGATTGACTCCTTAATTTCTCTTTCTTCTGTCTTGTTGTTGGTGTATAGGAATGCCACTGACTTCTGTGCATTGATTTTATATCCTGCCACTTTACTGAATTCCTGTATGAGTTCTAGCAGTTTTGGGGTGGAGTCTTTGGGGTTTTCCACATATGTTACAGCTTTCTTAATGTTGTCAACATGAATGTGCTTCAAATAGCTTTCAGTCCTAATCTCATGGTTCTGTTCGTTGAAGATAAGCAGCGATTTCTTATTTTCCTACGGGTTACCAATGGGACTAAATAACCCCTTTAGTTGTGCTGGCAGGACCAAGTGAGAAAAGATGAGAAAGGAGGAAAAAAAGAAAAAGATTGAGAAAATATGAGGAAAACGGAAGAGAAGGGAGAGAAGAGAAAAGCATTCTGGGAAGGTCACTAATTACTTAAAGGCTGCAAGTCTTCTGTATACGAGTTTATGAGCCAAGGGTTAGAAAGGGCCTATCTGCAGGCTCCCCAAAGAAAGTACGCGTGTGTCTTAGTCTCTTATGTGACTTGAAGAGTCATACAGAATATTCTCCAGCATAAGGCAAAGGACATCTGACTAGTAAAGTCTCTGGGGATGAATAAGGGCTAACCAGAAAGGCCAGAAAGAATGGATGATGAAAATACTACTTTCAAAGAGAGAGACATCCCAGAAAACCCCAGAAAACCAGAGGATCTGAAGGTAGACAGCAGTCTCAGATATGATTTTGGTCTTATTATTTTTGCCTTAGAGCTGGGAAAACGGAAACCAAGAAAGGAGAAGTGATGTGCCCAGAGCTGCAGTGAGTGGCTGAGCAAAGCCGTGTGTCATGGGTGCTTTCCATACAGTTATGCTCCCTTTTTTAGAAATGTAATCCTAGGCAAGTCAGAGCCATGTTGCATAGAATCATATAAAGCTGGGCAGACAAGAGTCTGATTCCTTACATCAAAAGAATAGCCATGCTTAAAATGGAGTTCATCTTTTTGAGGTCTTGAAAACTCCTCTTTTTCAGGGTTGGGCTGCACTCTCCCCATGCACAGCAGATAGAAGCAGATATCTCGGGGCCGCCCAGGTGGCCTGGCTTACACCCAAAAGCTTGACGTGGAAATGCCCTCCCCTTCCATGTGATTCCATGATTTGATTTCCGTTTGGGCAAGGTGAAAGGGACTTAGAAAAGGTGTATAGGTTACTAACATGGAGAACAAGATTCCATGTGTTCTTCAGGGACGGGATCAGATGCAGCTCAAAATTTTCAATTCACAGCAGCTCCAGTGGGTCTAGGGTACAGCCCCCCATTTTGGCAGCCTCTTTTCTGCAGAAGGAAGTACACTCATTGGCAGCTACACATCGAGAAGGAGAAAGGCTTCAAAACTCCTTGAGAGCTACTTAGTGAGAGTTACTGCTAAAGACGAGGACAACGTATTTCCATCTTACAGATGTGCAGTTTGTTAAGTGCACTTGGCCCTGCCCCATTAAATTAGCCTTCCAATCTCAGTAGCTTGCTGAGAGAATTACTAGGGCTCTGCTTCATTGCTCCTTGGCAGGCAGTTTAGTAGAACACTTTGGTAGCAAACGTCAAGACAGAATACTGAGACAGAATTATGGTCTGCCCAGAGCCCCTTAGCTTCTGTGGACTGAAGCTTTTACTTATTTACTCATTCTTAAAATTTTTTCTCTGATATGTGCTCTTGTAGCAACAGAACCAAAAGCAATTATGGATCAGACACTTTATTGCTTATTTAGTTCTATTTCATGGTTCTGTTTTTAGTAGGTTCTAGATCTCGTGTGATTTAAGTGATTCACAGCCTTTCATTTCTTGGCGTATCTGGGTTTCTTCCTCTTAGCTACACTTAAGACTTACAGGGTCTTATAGACTCATATTCAGGAAGGTAATGTTGTTGGTTGGAGAGATTCTGAAGTGCAAAGTAGCCTTTGTAAACTGGAGCTGTGTGGTCCATTTAATGAAGTTCATGCATGCACAGTGTCCTTGGTAATCACTGGTCTTAGTACCTCTCCCCGCCCCTTTAACTTAGATGCTGGACAGGGAGTCAATATAGTTAGTTACATTGGTCTCATTTTAAGGTGATAACTTGACAGAGTGTTTGATTTCTCCTTTTATGGAGAAACTCTTGGAGACCATGTTTGGGAACCACGCAAAGTGGGCACCTTTCAAGAGTGTCAGAGCCACTAAATCAAAATACATTCAATTGTTGCTCTGTAAGGTACAGTTCTAGATGTATGTGCCAGGATTAACAGATTCTTGGGGCATTTGTTTGGATCAGCTTTGACTTTTTCGTAGAGTGCTGTTCTTTGCTAGAATAAGAGAGAAGAGGATGTTGGGAAAATTTCTACCTTCTCTCTGCCTTGGTTTCACTATTGAGATGCTTGGATGGAATGTGAGTGAGTGGAAAGAGTTAAAAAGAAATCATTCATTCATCAAGTATTTATTGAATGCTTGCCTGGTGCCAGGTGTGTTGGAGATACAATATTGAGCAAAACCCAGCCTCTGCTCTCTGGGCATATGTTAGACTCATGGAAGAGAGAAAAGGAACCTGTTTCTGGTGGTAGTAAGTGCTGTGCACAAACAAATACATGGAAAAGAAAAAAAAAAAAAGAAAGAAAAGCAACAAGCAAGTAGAGAAGGGGGTTAGGGAATGCAAGCATTGCTTTTAAAGAAATATGGTCAAGAAAGACCTCTCTGATAAGGGGACAGTTGAGCAGAGAGCTGAAGGAAGGGAGGGAGGAAACCCTGTGGATACCAGCTGGAGAATGTTCTGGGCAGAGGAAACCCAAGGAAGTAGTCAGTCGGCATCTCCCCGCAGCTCTTCCCTGAAGGCACAACTTATTTTTCTTGCTGCTTCTGATAGATAAGCTGAATATTACCACTTTTACCATAGGTTTATGCAGTAGTTACTCTTAAGTGAGAATTATGCATATAATATACTTTATTAGAGCAGTTGTTGTTAAGCACCGAATTCATCATCTTTCTATTACATGGAATTCTGATTTAAAAAAAAAAAACAAAACAGACAAAAAGGAGACTCCTCCAACCCACGAAACTCTTTATTGCTTCTTAGGTATTTGCAGGCCTAGAAAACTATTCCTCTGGGGCTGGGAATGCTACATAAATGTACAATTGTTTTACTGCCCCTGCAATTCAGATCACTAGAGAGTGTTCCTCTGAAATAAAAGCAGGTTTGCTTGGGGATAGATTTGAATCAATGATATAACTTGAAATTGTGCCAGCGACCCCATTCTCTCACAGCGTATGCCGCGGAAAAGGAATATGTTGCTATCGGGGGAGGCAAAGGAATGTGTTGGTTTAACATTAGCTAAATCTGGAAGTAAGCCAGGGTCCATCTAGAAACCATATAGTTAATCCTTGTTGTCAATCACTGTCGACCGGCCCAGAGCTATCAAATCAAGATCTTTGACGTTGGTGTACTGGAGCCAACAATAGTGAAGCCGACAAAGTTAGGAATATGATAAATTAATAAGATACCTTCATATTTTTAAACCAAAGTTATTTTGGAATCCTAGAAAATATTCACAGGATATTCAAGAATCAACTCTTCAAAGCAGATTACTCCTAGTTATATCTGATTTTCCCCAGGGTCCCTTGTAATACCCCACTAGAAGCTGTATTTTGTAAATATTGAGGGTTCCTCTAGGTTAAAAGGATATTGTTCAGTATGTATATTTAAACATGCTTATGAATGAATGAATATGTATTTTTCAGTCTATTTCTGTGAAAGTTTAAAACATTTTTAAAAGAATCCAGAAACATCAGAAATCAAATGAGAGCTAATTTACCAAGAGCAGAGCTAATATGTCATTTTTAAGGGGTACCTTTCTTGATTTCTTTTTCCTTGCCATCTTCCAACCCACTGCCCCCATTCCTGCCAGCAGGCGGCATGGCATGCGGTTCCTCTGAGCTCTGACTATACTCTGTGTATCTCAGTCATAGTTATGGCCACTTGTTAATTCAGTATCTGTCCAAGACTTTCTGGAAAATGGACTATGTCCTTGAGCTCAGAATTGCCAGCACTTTGTGTGATACTTGATATGTGATGGGGTTCTCTATATGTTTACTGAATAGATGAATGAGTAAATGAGTTAAGATCTATATCTGGTTCTGAACTTCCTGGTAACCAAAGCAAAAAGAAAAATAAATGGATTACACAGTTCTCATAGGCCTAGAAGATTAAACTGAGCATTCCTTCAGAATTCTGAAGTAATTCTGAATTGTATTCAGAAGATACAATTCTGGTCTTGGTGCTAAGTTCCTGAAAGTACTTATCTGATGAAACATGGTATAGAGGTAGCGAGTTATAAGAAATGTTATTTTCAATACTCCATAAGCTACTCTGGTCCTGGACTCAATGAAGGAATTCATGTGGCTTTTGGTTGAGCTTGCGGCTGGAGGCTAACTCTGGCACCTGCAGACTCTGGGTCTTGATTAGCTTCTTAGCAGATTCCCTGCTAGAATATCCATTTCCCAGGTGGCAGTGGGCCCACAAGAGAGCTTCCTTTATGCCGCTGGATTTTATTTTCACGATTGCAACTATCTAATAGATACTCTAAGAAAGATTTATTGGGCTTGCAGGCTGGGGCATTAAGCAGAGCGTGTGAACTAGGGGAAAACCTCCAGTAGAAGCAAGTTGTGAGGTCACTGTAGTCAGTTTAGGACTTGCAGCCTGCCCTGGCAGGTGGAGTCTTCCAGTTGCCTCAGACAAATAGCACTTGCTGATCTCTTGGGCTTTGTGAGGAAAGGACTGTTTTATGGAGACAAATGTGGACAGCAGAATACAGGTGAGAATCAGCTAATGGATAACTGCTCAATTAAAAAAATTTTTTTTGAACCAGTCGCTTTTGTGAAGAGAGAATTATGCTGAGAAGAATGAAGATGTAGTTGCAAAGGGAAAGAAGATTGATTGCTTTTTGTGTGGGTGGGAAAGAGAGGAGAGATACTTGAAAAATTCTTTGATCCAGCAACAATATTTACTGAAATGTTTTTTGTTGTAAGTTGGATCATCACCTAGGAGAGAAGACATTGAGTGGTGAAGTGTTCTGCATCCCAAGGCATTCTGAGGAGAACAGGCGGGAAAGATCTTTATTGAGCATCTACTATTTTCCAGGCATCCCGTGAAGAGTGTGAGACATTTTTCTTTTCCTCTGAACTCTTATGATAATTCTGTGAGTCGAAGAAGGGGAAACTACATTAACGAGGCTAAGTAAATTATTCAGATCATTCAGTTAGTGTCTACTTTCTCAAAGCCAGTGTCAAACCTACTTAGTGTGTTCCAAAGCTCAGGCTGTGTTCCAAGCTCAAGCTTGGTGTTATTTTTTAATTTTAAAAGTGCTCCCGTGGCTTCCCATTTGTTCTGAGCCCACGGGGGCTTGAGAGCTATTGCAAGGGGGGCTACATTTAAAGGCACATCTAACATTCTCTGTACACAAAAATACATGTCTTAGAGATACGTATATGTATGTATTTCAAAAATATGTAGCCATTTTGGAATTTCCCCTTAAAAGCGTTTATTTAAAAGCATTACGTCTAGAACATAAACCCAACAAGACCTGGGATTTTTTTTGTACTTTGGGTAATGTAACTCACGTACCCACAACCAAGCTCAGCATCACAGTTGCCCAATAAACGCTTGTGCATGCAGGAGTGAAAGAATCATTATAGTTCTTTATGCCGGGCTTTAGTCAGTCAACTTTGTGTTAATAGACTTTTAGATTGTTTCCATTTTTTCTTCCATAAACTATACTGATACATGCTACAATGGAGTCCTTTAATCTGTACATCTTTGCGCTTTATAAACAAATACCTTTCATTAGAATCGAGTCCTAGGAGTGGAATTGCTGGGTCAAAGGAATACATATTTTAGATCCTGATACTACCCTTTTGGGTGCATTCGGCACAATGTATCAGTGACACTGCCTCTTTCTTAACAGCGTGCGAGATGATCTGCCGCCCCACCTCAACCTGGCGGACATGCAGAGCTCTCAGGCTCTTCGTTCTTATGTATGTATGTATGTATGTATTTTTTTAAGTTAATCAATTTTTATCTAAGGAATTTCACATGTGATTGCTTCCATTGCCGATCACCCTGGTTCCTCCAAAGTCTGAGTCCTCATCTTCAAGGTAGCCCTTTTAAAAGAACTTCTCCTCAAACCACCGCTGTCGTTGTCAGTCCACAATTCTTTTAGTTGGGCTTCTTTGATCTCCACTTGAATGTGGACATACTTCAGAAATTCCCCACCTGAACTTACATGAAATGCTCTCTGATCGTTTACTCCAAAGGCAGCAACCCATGTTTCAAATAACTTTTACCGTAGAGTTTTCATGTTTGAAAATCTAGCATAGATCTCATTTGGATGGATGTTCCAAAAGGCTGTTTTCATTCAGTTCATTCACTTTTTGTTCTTTTGCAGTATCATTAAATTCCAGAATTTGGAAGGCTTAGTGCTTCATCTGAGTTTCTTTTTATCCTGCTTAGGATCTAGGGCAGTAGAGAGTGGCTTTTTCCCTCCTGGGGTGAGAGAGGATGTGGGATAGTATTATTCAATGAAATTATTTTTTTTAAGCCCAGTTTCTGTTCTTTGTTACTCTCTGCACCCCCTGTTTGAGTACATGGACTCCGTCTCTTGTCATTGGTCTAGAGTTAACTATACGTCATTAGCAAGTGGAATCTGCCCGCTCTCTGAGAAACCATGGATGCATTTCTAAACCGAATTTAACCCTCTGGGAATGATCTGCCCCTGGGAACTTGTGCTCTCTTGTCCCCTGCCCAGCCAGCCAGTGTGAGTGAGTGAGATGCCATAAGGGGTTCCTGTTGGCTGTTAAGGATGCCTGACCTTGATCTTTGCCCCATAAGCAGTGTGGATGGGAAAAATCTATGTGTGACCACTAGATAGTGCTCTTTACAGTATTTGCTAGGTAGAAATGACTTCTTGTTGGCCTTTTTCATGGGTTTTCAACGGAGGCTTTTTACAGAACTCACAGAAGCTTGTGCTCAACATTCTTCAAAACAATGTTACCAGTACTTTATCTTCTGAAGTAGTGTTTTCTTCTCTTTGATTCACACACGAAAACTGTGTGAACCAGTATATTAATATTTTGCTTTGGTTACCAGGAAGTTCACCAAATGAAAATCTTAATCACTCATTCGTTCATTTTATTCAGTAAATAGACATGGAGCCCCTATTACATGTCAGGCCCTATCGAAGTGCTGGTGATTCTGAGCTCAAGGACACAGTGTCCGCCTTCAAGTGAAGTGGTTCGAGTTCCAACTCGGGAAGGAATGTCTTGCCTTCTTGGGCCTTGCTTTGGATTCTTGCCCTGGCCGGGAGAGCCCAGCTTTTCCCATGGAACATAACCCCTCTCCACAAACTTATTAGCACTAGAAGGAAGGCAGCTCATTTTCCTCTCAGGTGTAGACAAAGGCTACCGTTGTCCCAGAGTGAAGGGCCGTTGGTGAGTTGATTAGCACACAGCCTGGCCTGTGCTGATTTTCCGATGGAGACCATCAGATATAATCTGCTGCCTCATTAGGCTGACACTGTTCCTGCCCTCTCTTGTAATAATGTCACTGGAGTACTTTATAATCTTAGGTAAGTGCTGTAAGCATACGCTGCCCAGGTAACCCAGGGTCAGGGGCGGCAGACACTTGAAAAAGTGATTGTTTTCTCATTCTTTGCTCTGTTTAAAGTATAACAGGCCAAGAAGTATAATAATTGGGCAGGTTTAAATATTAGAGGAGGAGAACTTGCAGCAATATAACTGTTTTTATCTGTGATTCAAACTTGTACTTTTTCAAGATCAAGGGGACAGTGAAGGAAATTGGATGATTGCCATGGACTTAAAGAAGAGAGCTCATTTATTCTAGAGAAGAGAAGGCAGAAAGGAGCCCTCAAGTATTTGAAGATATATAAGATTGGCAATAATTAGGAACGCCTCTCCTTTTCCAGTGAAAAACAAGAGAAGAAATATAAGTCTTATATTGATTCGCGGAGGAATTAGGTTAGGCTGAGAGCTGGCTGACTAGAGACTAGAGAAGCCTGTGGGCGGCGGTGGTGGGGGCTGGTGGTGCTGGCTCACCTAGTTCTTACTTGTTTTGGTCTTTTAATAGTAGGCAGTTACTTTCTTGGCTGGAATTGGGTTCCAGAAGCTGTTTTAGGAGGGTGGTACCAGATTGTGTGCTAATCCATAAAAGTATATAACCTGCCCTCAGAGAACCACATGGGTGTGGTGGGATTTGGTGGGATTCTCTATTTAGTGGGTTACAAGGGTGTGGTGGGGAAGGGCTGGGGACGGTGGACATCTGGCTCAGTGTCATAGAGCTAACACCATCTTCTCTTTGGGTCAGAGCTTGGACACCAGAGTGCTGGATGAGCTTGTGACTCAGTGCTTGATAGGGTTAGGGGCTCCCTTAAAAAACCAAAGCAGGAGTGGGGGGTGCCTTAAAGCAGATCTGTCCCAAAGCAGCAGGGTGGAGAGACTTCTTTCTGTCCCTAGGATTCTGACATAGATTAGTGCCCTTTCTCTGATAAGTGAAGCCCAGAGGAGGTAAATGGGAGAAGTCTAATAGAGAGCAGAATTTGATAGGGAATGGTGCTGTCCCTCCAGGGGACAGGCAGCTGAATCCTTGACTCTCAGAAACTTAGCTAAATCGGATTCACCTGCCGGGCCATGAGGGCCAAGGTCCCTCCCGTAAGCTTAGATTCAAACTTCTTTAAAGTCAGTCTTTCTTTTAGGGTACTTCTGTAGCATTGGGTTTTTATTCCTCATACTGTATGAAAAGGTTTCCCCTAACTTTTATGGTTAGATGTCCAAGAAAATAAATGTTGATTTCAACAAAATCCAGCATCATGGTACAAGTTCTTTCTCTGTTCTTGAGTCTGTTCTTTCTCCAGAGAGAAGTCTTCTCTTTACCCTATTTTTGATCATTGGCTAGGTGTAAAAGGAGAAAAAGCTGCAGTTGGAAAAAAAATAAATTTATGTGAGATAAGGTTTGGCTAAAACCTAAAACCGTGCTATAGACTTAGCATGTGCAAATTTTATTTAAATCATGATGTTTATTTAGTACCTACTGTGTGCTGCAAGGTATTGTTGGATAGTAGTCAACCCTGGTTTCATGGGGCTTATCTTCTAGTGTGGGAAGCAAACAGACAAGCAGTGAAATCATGTCAGGTAGTGATAAGTGAGGAAAAAAGAAATAAAGCTGGTAGAGAGGTAGGGAGGGTCTGGGAAGGTAGTACTGTTTTAGATCAGCTGGTCAGGGGAGGCCTTTCCAAATAGGTGACATTGGAGCAGAGATCTCCGTGAATCCAGGGAGTAAGCCATGTTACTATCTGGTGGGAGTGTGGGGATGGGATCATTCCAGGAAACAGGATAGCACATGCAAAGGTCCGGAGGCAGGCCAGAAGGTACTTGATGTGTCCTTTTGGAATAGGTAGGAGAGAGAGGTCAGAGAGGTAGCTAGGATTCGCCAAGTTGGTTTGCAATGAAAGGAAGCAGTCTTCCATTTGTTTGTACTGGTTCGACTTTGCAGTTTTTGACTGAGCACCTTTATGTATACCAGTCAGATAATGAACCTCTTGGAAAGCTTGCTGAACATGTTCGCTGGTTTAATTGCACAGACATGTTAGCCTGACAGTTCATCAAAAAAGGAATTTGAAGGGAATGTGCAAAGGAATCTGGAATTTCTGCAGTTTATTAGGCTTATCACTAGAGACTTCATTTTACTTAGATGCTGTATTTTAAATGAATAATGGGACTAAAAGCTTTCTGCCTATTTGAATAGTAATATACGAACATGGTAAAAATGCAGATATGATCTTTTAGTGAAAATAAGGCTTCCCTGTCTCCTAGTACTTAAGGAAGCAACTACTGTGAGTACATTGTGTTAGCAGGGTGTTTCTCGAATGTAGGAGCGCTGACAACACTAACTCCCTCGCTGACCCTCCCCCTTGCTGTCCCCTCTGGCGTGCGGATGGTGCCACTGGAGGTAACTACCCGGGACCTCCCCACCGTGCCCCTAGCTCCACGAAAGGTGGGGGTTAAGGTGTGGAGAATTGGCTGCATATTACTGCTTCCATTGTCCGTCTGCCTGCTTGTCCACCCACCTGCCCTATTGCCCTGTCAGTGAAGTTCCCTGAATAAAACTCTGTGTAAAAGGAAGGAAGAGGCTTACTTTGGTTTTTTCAAAGTGCCTTCTCAGTCTGGAGGATATATTACTGACCCTCCTCCACCCTCTAACAAATGCCCTTCCCCTCTATTTAAAAAACAACAACAACAATGTGACCATATACATTGTTGCACATCTTGCAGATCTTGGAGCTCTTCTGACCCTCCTCCACCTTCTAACAAATGCCATTCCCCTCTATTTAAAACAACAACAACAACAACAGTGTGACCATATATATACATTGTTGCACATCCTGCAGATCTTGGAGCTCTTCCATATCATAAACATCATAAACGTAGTGTCGCCTCATTCTTAATAGTCACTTCTCTGACAAGACCACAGTTGAATCATTCCCGCATTGGTGGACATGAAGGTTTTTGTATCTTTTGCAATAACGGCCAATACGGTGATGAAAACTCTTGCACATTCTTCTCTTTGCACATTTGTAAATGTATCTATGGGGAAAATTCCAAGGAATGGATTGGAGGGCAAAGGGGAAATGTGTATTTAAAATTTTGATAGGTATTGCTACATTATTTGCATGTCTCTTAGAATGAAATTTAAATCAGAAATAAACAATAGTGTGTTTTTGCCGAGGGCTATTGTCTGTATGACCAGGATTCTTTGAGATCTGTTGAGACTTCTTAGAAACCTAGTACATGGATAATTTTATAAATGTTCCCAAGTGCTTAAAAAAAATGTGAGTTCTGTTTGTTGGGATTAGGGTTTGGAACACATTTTTAGATTCATCTTGCTAGTTACTTTGTTCACATGATCTGTAACCCTACTAGTGTGTTTCTGCATACTTTATCAGATTCTTTCAGAAGAGAACATCTGTCACTCTGTGCATTTTTCCATTTGTCCTTAACAGTTGTCAGCTTTCACTGGATATTTTTGTAGGCTGTGTTGTTTAGGAACACTGTAGTTATTTCTCCTTGGTGTGTCATAAGCATGAATTTGTTCCTTTTTGTCTCTGATATTAATATTGCTACACCAGGGGCACCTGGGTGGCTCAGTCAGTTAAGCGTCCAACCCCCTGATTTCAGCTCAGGTCATGATTTCATGGGCTCTGGGGCTGAGCCCCCACCTTGGGCTCCACGTCTGCTTGGGATTCACTCTCTCTGGCCCTCTACCCATGCGTGTGCATGTGCCCATGCACTCTCTCTCAATAAATAGTTAAAAAAAAACATTGCTACACAAGCTTTTTTCTTTTCAGGGGTTTTGGTGTATCTTTTTCATGTTCTTCATTTTTATTTGGTTTCTATGATTTTGTTCTGTTATTCTAGAAATGTTATTGGAAGACCATAAATGAATCAGATTTGTAAAGCCATTCAGCTTTTTGTATTCTCACAAATGAGTTTAATATGTCCGTAATTTTTGAATTACTGATATATTTGAATATTATTCTGTGTTTTGTATTTGTTCTATAAAACCTTTTTTCCCATTTGCTACTTAAAAAATAGTTCCTACCTTTTGTTGGATTAATCAAATTTTCTCTTCCTTCCCCCCCCCCCACCTAATTAGAAGCTCATTTAGTTTCTAGGCTACTATAGCAAAGTGCCACCAACTGGGTGGTTCAAGACCCTAGAAATTTATTCTCTTGCAGTTCTGGAGACTAGAAGTCTGAAATCAGGGCGTCAGCAGAGCCGCACTCCCTCTGAAGCCTGGGGGCTGGGGGAGGGTGCTGAGTCTTTCCTTGGTTCTTAGCTTCTGCTGGTTTTCTGGCAATCATTGGTGTTCCTTGGTTTGCGGCTGCATTGCTCCAATCCCTGAATTCTTGGTCACTTTATGTTCCCCCATGGATCTCTGAGTGATTTCTGCTCTCAGTTTATTATTTCCTTCCTTCTGCTTGCTTTGGGTTTATATTGCTCTTTTTCTAGATTCTTGACGCGGGAGGTTGGAGTACTTTGAGACCTTTCTTTTCTAATAGTTGTTATTTAGTGCTACGAGTCATCCTCTCTGCACTGCTTTAACTGTTCAATGTATTTTGATATACTGTATTTTCATTTTCTTTCAGTTAAATATATTTTAAAATTTCCTTGAAGCCTTGTCTTTGACCTGTGGGTTATTTAAAAGTGTATTACTCTGTTCCCAAGTATTTGGAGATTTTCCTGTTATCTTTCTCTTACTGATTTCTAGTTTGATTCATTGTGGTTGGAGAATACCCTCTGGCTGACAGAAAGTCTTATAAATTTGCAGAGGTTTGTTTTATAGTCCATGATGTGGTCTCTCTTGGTTTGTGCTTCATGAGCATTTGAAAAGAATGGGTGTTCTGTTTTGGGGTGGAGTGTTCTATAAATGTCTGTTAGATTCTGTTGGTTGATGTTGTTCTTTTCTTTTCTTTTTTTTTTTTAAGATTTTATTTATTTATTTGACAGAGACACAGTGAGAGAGGGAACATAAGCAGGGGGAGGGGGAGAGGGAAAAGCAGGGTTCCCGTGGAACAGAGAGCCCAAAGCAGGGCTCGATCCCAGGACCCTGGGATCATGACCTGAGCTGAAGGCAGACGCTTAACCGACTGAGCCACCCAGGCGCCCCGATGTTGTTCTTTCCTATTCCTCTATATCCTTGCTGATATTCTGTCTAGTTGTTCTATCAGTTGTTGAGAGAGGGTCACTGCTTTTTAAAAAAGTTTTTTTTTCCCCCCAAAATATATCCTTCCTCTTTGAGGACTTAAAATACTATCTGAATTCATAAGGAGCATTTCTTATCAGACCATCCAGTAGACCTTGGGGTTTATATGACACCTGTGTCCCCTCCTTACACCCTTAACACTTACAAGCAGACCTCTCAGTTGCTGGAGGAAGAAGAAAGAGTAATGATCTGAAATCCCCACATCTGTACTGTTGTAATAAAAAGTTAACTGATTTCTTAATACCCAGGCTAGCTCTGCTCTAGTTCATCTTAGAGACTTACCCTATATACTCAACCCTGCTGCATGTTAGAACCTCCTTGGGGAGCTTTTTTAAAAAAATACTGATGTTTTGACCCCCACCCAAGACCAATTAAATTAGAATCTGTTGGTGTGTCTCTGGGCATTGGTCTTCATTAAGAGCGCCCAGGTGAGTTCATTGCCCAGCCAGGGTATTGCCTGGCTAATCTCTCCAAATGTGAAGCCCCTGCAGTCTGCAGGTCCTGTGCTAGGTGTGTGGAGGCACAGTTGAGGAAGAGCCTTGCTGTTTTGGGGAATGTGGTACCATAGCATTTTCTAAGGATCTTTTACCTGAGACTCAGGTAATATTTCTTAATTGGTTGCCCTAATCACAGACTACTAATAAGCTGCCTGGGATAGGAGTGAAAAATGTTAGGAGTGTGAAGGGAGTCAGAGGGCAGCTGCCCAGTATTTAATCAGGGAAATAAGAGATACCACATTCTTCGCATTCAGTCCTTATTTTTGCCACTTTTGTATTTGCTGTGTATTGTGCTTACTCATCTGTACCCCCTATTGGTATTCTTATTTCCTGCATTTTCTTGGACTAAAATTCTCAAATATTTACCCTTTCCCTCTCTACCTGATTGATTATAAGCTACATATCTTAATTGTAGTCTTTAAGGACTACCCCTGTTTTTCAAAATTAATAAACTTTTTACTTTAGACTAGTTCTAGATTTATAGAAAAGTTGAAAAGATAGTACAGAGAGTTCCCATACACCCCACACCCCCTTCCTGCTATTATTACCATCCTATGTTAATGTGGTACATTTATCAAAATTAATGAGCCAATGATGATACATTATAATTAATTAAAGTCCATATTTATTCACATTTCCTTAGTTTTTACCTAATGTCTTTTATCTGTTTCAGGAGCCCATCTAGAATACCACATTACATTTGTGGATTTTTTTTAATATATTTTTTTAAATATTCATAAAATCATTTATTTTCCATTTAGTTTAAGTTAATTGGTAGCTTCCTTTCTGGTAAAGCAAGCACATTAACATACCTTAATTCCCCTTTATTTTTCCTCCCCAGCTTCTTGGCTAGTGTTATATAAAATTTGGTTCCAGTTTTTTTTTTTTTTTAATTAACATATAATGTATTATTTGTTTCAGGGGTACAGGTCTGTGATTCATCGGTCTTACACAATTCACAGCGCTCACCATAGCACATACCCTCCCCAACATCATCACACAGCCACCCCAACCCTCCCACCCCCCTCCACTCCAGTTTGTTTTTAGGAACATAAATGCCATGGAGTTTTTCATCAGGGCAAGGTGTTATGTGGGAAATGGCTGTTCTTTGTCTTCCTGTGCTGAGGACATCAGTGAAAACCACAAGTACACACCACCAAGTTTTAGATATCCCATTTGATGGTTTTAGAAATCTGTCTTTTGAAATTGCAAAATGTTTTCTCAAATCACCCCACTCTCACCCCAAAAGAATGGCAAAAGAAATTAGTGTGTGTGACAAAAACTTTTCCTTTCAATCCTGATAGTTTGTAGACCCAGATATCTCCGTCCAATTCTCTTTTGAGGAGCATAAAAACCAGAATCATCATGAGATGCAGTAAATAACACCCACGGAGTTTAATTGTTTTTAAAATTGCAATTATAACTAATTAAATGCTAAGATGTGAACAGCTGCAGAAGAATATTTAACAGCTTTCTTGGAGCCATCTCCACTTTAGATAGGACTTTTAAAAAGGCTACTTTATGGAAACATAGTGGTTATTTTATATTTCACATGAGAAAGTGAGAAATCAATCTGAGAATTGTCAAGAGACGAATTCTCTGGGTTTTCTGCGTAAGCCACCCACTGTAGGTCTCTTCAGCTGGTGGACAACACAATACACAGCATAAGCAGGGGCCCAGTACTGGTCAGCAAGCACTGCCGGGTGAGGCGAGACCCGATCAAACTGGAGGATGAGGTCCCTCTGTGGAGGGTGTCCCCTGAGCTCAGTCTTGAAAGATGAGCAGGACTTTTTCATTTGATATGCAGTTATTAAGCTTGGACTGTGTATTCATCACTGTTAGAGCTGGGACCCCTGGGTGAAATAAGTTCTGACTTCCACCATGGGGGAGCTCACTGTGTGGAGGTGGGGGGATGGATTCATCAGTGGCTGCAGTCCAGGGTAGGGGATGGCCGACTATGGTCCGAGGCACCCAAGTCAGCCTGCCACCTGTTTTTGTGTGGCCCATGAGCTGAGAAGGATTTTTTTTCTTTTTTTCTTTTAAGATTTATTCGTTTTAGAGTTGGGCACACGAGTTGGGGGAGGGGCAAAGGGAGAGAAACTCCTGGCTGAGGGCGGAGCCTGACGAGGGGTGGGGCTTGATCCCACGACCCTGAGATCATGGCCTGAGAAGACATCAAGGGTCTGTTGCTTAACCGACTGAGCCACCCAGACGCCCGAAGCTGAGAACGATTTTTATAAAGCAAAGAGAAAACAGGGACGGTATGGGGTCTCCTACCACTGTGTGCGTGCGTGCGCGTGCATGCGTGTGTGTGTGTGTGTGTGTGTGTGTGTGTGTGTGTCCGGCCAAGGCGGTACCTCTATCTGGCCCTTTAGATGACGGCCTAGTGTTTTATGGGCTAGAACTGCTACATACACACAGGCTACAGGAACACAGCTCAGTCTGACTGGAGAAGTCCGAGAAGTTGCCCCCAGATGAGGAACTGTAAGAACAAACATCTGATACCTCTCCTACTTGATAGGCCTTCAAATATACCAGCTTTCCTATCATTCTTCCTTGATTTTATTTTTTTCTTTTAAGATTGAGTTCTTTCAGTTGCTTTTCTTGTCACTGTTTATTGATTGTGGTTTTGTTTCTCTGAAGCAGGGTTTCTTAACATGAGATCTACGGATGGGGCTTCAGGGGTTCTGTGAACCCCTAAACTGAAAGCAAACTGATGCACGTGTGTTTACCTGGGCAGAGGGTTCATGAATCTGTCATCCTTAAGAGGCCTGTCATTCAAAAATTTTGAGAAGCACTTTTAAAGTGGGTTTCTCAAAATGAAAATCAGTACTACTGATGGTGGGTCTGGCCAGGGCAGAATTAAGCAAAGGGATTGTGAATTCCCTTCTGTCAGTCCAGGCCAAGATTACAATAGCTTTGGATACTCATTTGACGTTTAGTGAGAAGCTCCCCTCGAAAGCGTGCTATGTGCTTGGGCTGTAGATGCAGTTTCTCCCTTTAGAGGATATGGGCGGTATCAGAGGGTATCAGTCTGAATGCTTAAGAAAGCAAGCTAGAGAAGAATTAAGGTGCTAACAATTTATATGGAAGATGCAAGCCCCAGGTGTGAGTACGAGGGAGAAGAAGGGGGACAGGGAAGAGGGGCTGCTTAGGTGTGTTGGCTAGAGCCTTTCCACAGGCCATGAAGAACCGTATCTCTCTCTCAGTAGCTTCTTCACCTGGCTCAGCACCTCTCTAGGAGGGTTGCAAGGAGGGGCTATACCTCCAAATAGTCCCTGGTAGGGAGAAAGGAGGGTGGATTTATCTGCTGGCCTCACTCCCAGGCCCTTTTCATGTCGGTAATTTTGTGCCATGAGGTGCCAACTCTGCTTTATCTGAAGCTGGCATCCTCCACCCCTCAGGGACTGCTCAGGAAGCTAGGTACTGCACTCCACAGTGTGGTAGTCAAGTCCTCAAGTGGAGGGGTGACCCGTGAAACTAAGGATGACAGTCAAAACAAAGAGAAATTGGGGGATGTACTTAATGGAATTAAGAGAATGTGCACAGGTTTTGTTCCTAGTAATAGGGGAGACAGACCTCTGAACAAACAACAGGTGGAATGGGTGGGGTGGGGGGCAGAACCTTCCCAGCAGAGGTAACCTATGACCAAAGGTAAAAATAAGAGTGGAGGGGCAAGAAGACAGTCCTTCTAAGGTGTGTCCATGCTTCTATGCATCCATCTGATATTTATTAAGCCTCTAGTCTGTGCAAAGGTGGTATAATGGGTGAACAAGAACAGACATGGTCTCTTCTTTCACAGAGCTTAAAATCCAGTGCCGGAGACAGATATTAATCATTTAATCATACTAGCAAACATAAAATTGCAACTGTGTTAAGCACTCCCAGGAGAATGAAAAGTAGACCACTCTGAGAGCCTTTATTAGATAGAGTTAAACACAGTGAGAGAGGTCAGAGAAGGCTTCCCAGGCAAAGTGGCTAATGGACCGAAATAGAAAAGATGGGTAAGAGTTAAGGGCAAGATGAAAAGATGGGCGAGCTCTGTATGTTGGGGGGCACCATGCCCAGAGGCTTTGTGGGAGGATGGAACATGGTAAATGTGAATGTCAGAAAGGAGGCCAGTGCGGCCAGAGCAGATAGAGCACCAAGGACAATGGCTGGGGAGGAGGTTGGGTGTCTGGGGCCAGGCCACGCCAGGCTGTATGAAAGGAGTTTTACCTTTTTCTGAGGAGCAATGGAAAATTGTTAGAGAAATTTTAGTGAAATGTTGTAGTCATGTTAGCAGTTAATTTGGAAGACCCAGGCAAGAGGACCCTAGGATACTGTAGACCCTCTGAGCTTTAGACTGTTAGAAGAGAACAGTGGCTTTTGTGTGTGTGTGTGTGTGTGTGTGTGTGTGTGTGTGTGTGTGTGTGTGTTTAAGAGAAGGAGAGAGAGCTGGGCAGGGAGAGGAAGAGAGAATTGTAAGCAGGCTCCATGCCCAGCGCAGAGCCTGATGTGGGGCTTGATCTCACGACCCCGAGATCATGACCTGAGCTGAAATCAAGAGCTGGACACCTAACTGACTGAGCCAGCCAGGTGCCCCCAAGAACTATAGCTTTTGGAGCCATTCCTGCAAAATCCCAAATATTAACCACCCCAAGGATATGTGAAGGAAAAGCAATCCAGGAAAATCCCTCAAGAAACAAAGAATAGGCATTGGAAACTTTTGAGCTGGTCGCTGTGGGAGAGCTCATACTTACTTGCTGGCCCTAGGGACATTTTTCAAAGTGATGCAGAGCTTTTTCTAGACTATTATCTCTTAGATTTCCTAGTAGCATCGTCAAGTAGGGCAAGAAACTAGAGGTGCCCACATGGAAAGTTCTGTAACTGAATCTGGAATACAGATCTCTTCCTGAGGCCCCGTCCCACCAGTGGTAACCCTGGCTGATGGTCAGGTGAAGGGCTCTTCCTGCACAGTCCGGAGCTAGGACTGTACACAGGAGGATGCACAATCCCATGTTCTCAGGGGTTCCTCCAGAGTTTTGACCCAAATTCTGTTTGAGCCTTATTGTGCCCAAGCCCCCAACACCTGTTCTGCTTCCAGAAGCTTTGGGGATCATTGTGAGGCTAAAAACTCTGCTCAAAACCAAACAAAGCAGAAACCCCATGGTGAAGCAATTTGAGAAAGAATTTTTATCAGTCCAACTACCAAGTTACCTTTGGCTTGTGATAAACAGAATAATCCAACTCATTAACCTGGGAGAAGGCATCTCTGAAGGGCAGCCTTTCTGTCTCTTGAAAAGCTTTGAGAGGAATTTAAATTAATTCTTATTTGGCAGGAACTTATTTATGAACTGTGATTACCTCCAGTCAGAACAAATTGTCTGATGACTACAGGAAGCCTTGGGATTGGGTACAGCAGGTCTGGCTGATTACAAATGTATGCATATGAGCCAATGTGTGTGTGTATGCGTGTGTGTATTTTCTTTTCTAATCAAGTCAGCGATTCTAGTAGTCATGTGTTCTGAGCTGTGAGCAGTTTTGATTCTTCCTTTTTTCTTCAGGATATTTCTAGATGGCTGCAAGAGCAGACCTCTCCTGACCCATTAATCTTTGCAGTTTCAGTACACAAGCAGTAATAGGGTGATATCTATATGCAAGCTTCTAATTCCTCACATTCCCTGAAGTGCTCGGCATTTTCCCTTTTGAACTGGACAGATGCGCATGAGTTGATTTAACACATCAACTCGTGGATGTTCCTTCTAAAAGCTTTTAGCTGCACTCTAAATTGTTACATCTTCCCAGGAAGATGGAGAAAGGAAGAGGGGTTGTTTCAAGGCTTTTACCTTCTTTTTGGGTCATGGACCCCTGTGAATCTGGTAATACCTCTGAACCCTCTCCTCAAAAGAATGTCTGGGCTCACCAACCCTTTCTTAGCCTGGCTCTTTCTGGCTCTTAGCTCCAGGCTCCATGTGAGTCTGGAATTGCAAGACTTTTGATTTTTCAGGACAAGTTTAGAAATAGAGATATTTGTGTGATTTTTTCCCCCATTTTTTAAAAAAACCATGCAGCCAAATTATTATCTCTCCAGGCCATTGTGGCTTCTAGATAGTCATAAAATCTTCATCTTCTTTAGGGTCTCTGAGTTCCATGTGACTTATTTATCTGTTTGATTTGGCTTCATGTGGGAGACTTTCCTCAAATGCCTGGTGATCCTTGGCTATCCTTGGCTGAAAATTCCATGTGAATGAGTGGGGTTTTCCTGTAGCTGATGGTTGGTGAGTATATATGGGTGTTTCTCTTTTCCAGAGAGGAATTTTCCAGTCTCCCAAGGGAGGGAGGAGTGAGGTGGGGTATGAAGGGAGACAGTTCATCCCACTGCTCCACTGTGCCCCGTGCTTTTGAATTCAGAGAATCCTCTTGTTAAATTTTTCCAAAGCACAGAGCCCTAGTCTTCCATAGGGTTAGATGCCTTGCCTACGCAGGGATGAGGAGAGGCTCTGGAGGTTTGAGTTGCTCTGTCTGCTTTTAAATAATCTCTGTTTTCAACCTAAGATCCACCCCTGCCTTCTTGCCACCTGGTGTCTTCAGGTTTGAAACTCTCAGGGATTCTTTCTTTACCACTGGTTCCTTTCTCACATTCTACATATTCAAATCTCCTGTCCTAAACCCTAAAATAGCTATCCCTCAGCTGTTCTTTTTGACTTCAAGTTTCAACACTAAAGAGTAGCTTAACGTTGCTGCTCTGTTTTTCAAGCATGTCACATGTGACCTCTCCTGCTAGGATCGCTACTAGTCCTTAAACGCTCCTGATTCTCCAATCTTGCAATGTCTCTCAGTCCTTCTCTTTATCACACTCATGGTGGTGGATTCTTGACCCTTGATCCATCCTGTGGCTTCCCGCTCCCAGTGGCCCTTCTACTCCTGGTCACTCCTTTATCTCATCAGCTTGCTCCTCCTCAGGTGTTCTCTCCTAAATGTATGCATCCCTGAAGGACCTGCCCAGGGCTCTCTCCTCTCTCTCCTGAAACAGACATACCCAGTTCCATGTGCACAGCTATTACCTTTAAGTAGGGAATCTTGGATCTGTGTTATGATTCCCAACCTTCATTGCCTGAATCTAGCCCCTATAAATGCCTGTTGGAGATACTTAAGATGCCACAGAAACCCTCAGGTTCACACATCTAAAACCAAATCCATCTTCTCTTCCACAGCCAGCTCTTCCATCCGAGTTTTCCATGTTTGTTAAGGATGTTACTGTCCTCCAGTTCATTCAAGTTAAAATCCTTAGGGCCATTTATTAGGTGTACTACTTCTCACCTCAGATTCTAATTTGCTGTAAAGTCCTATTGCTTGTATCCTCACAGGACCTCAGAATCTGTCCCCTGTCTTTTGTTTCCATGTTTATTTCCCATCCTTAGGACTGCAGCAGCCCTGCTTGAATCATCATTCTTGCTGCTCTTCCTACCTCTGCTTTATCTTCTCTTTAGTTGGTCTTCTACACCCATGACACCCCAGTCCAGGTCTAGTGACATCAAAATGAACTGAGAGTTATTAAAAACTGCATATTTTTGGACACCTCCACTCAGTGATTGTTTTTTAAAAAAAATAAATCTTAAAAAAAAGGTATTTGACAGAGAGAGAGTGCGTGAGAGCCAGCACAAGCAGGGGGAGCGGCAGAAGGAGAGGGAGAAGCAGACTCCCCACTGAGCAGGGAGCCCGATATGGGGCTCGATCCCAGGACCCTGAGATCATGACCTGAGCCGAAGGCAGATGCTTAACTGACTGAGCCACCCAGGCGCCCCTCCACTCAGTGATCTGTGATTCATTAGATCTGGATGGGATGCAGGAATCTGAATTTTTCAAGATGCTTCCAGTGAGTAAAGCAAATTTAGAGCAATATTTGCTAAATGTATTATTAATGATTTTAACACAAAAAAAATGCTATATGGTTCTTATGGATGTATACATCTATCTCTGTTTCTCTGTATAAACATGGACTAGAAGGATATTCACTGAAGGGAAGTGTTTATTTGAGGGGAAGGGAACAAAATGGAGCTCAAGGATAGGTATGGTTTATTTCTCTTAAAAACTCTAAAGCCACAGTGGCAAAACAGCAACATGATTTTATTATGAATAGAGAATTGTTATATTGTTTGTATTTTTCCTTCTGTATTAAGCAGTCTTGAAACTCTACAGATGATTCTGATGCATACCCAGGTTTAGGCTCTGCAGTACCATATAAGTGCTCATCTAAAAGTGCAGATGTGACCACATCACACCTGTTTGAAAGCCTTCCATGATTTCCATCTCCTGCAGAGTCCATTTCAAATTCCTTGGCATAGCATCTGAGATGCTGGCCCACCTTCTTAGCACTGCTTTCCATTACTCACCATTCACTCAGTCAGTGGGCCAGAAAGCTCTGCTCTTCATGGAAGTGGGAAAATGCCATTTGCTTTCACCTGGCTCTTTTATAGATGCTGCTTCTTCTGCACCTAATTCTTTCCTGACTTACCACTTTTTGCTCATCAAAATATTGTATATCCTTCAAGATCTCTCTTAAGTTCTACTTCTTTAGGAAATGCTCACCCTTTTCAAAACTTCCGTTTCTGTATTTCCCCCAGAATTTCATCTCTACTTCTATGATACAGTATGGTATTAGTTATTGTTGTTCACCTTTGTGCTTATCCCATCCTCCCTTGGTCCCTGAATGTAAGCTGCTTGAAGGCAGAGACTGTATTACTTACTCAGTATACCTTTTATTGATCAGATATTTCTGAGCACATGTTATATGCAAGGTGCTGTGGCAGATTATGAAGAAGATATACATATGAGTGTAGCAGGGTTCCACCCAGACTCGGTCATGAGCTTTGTGACACGTGTTCAAATCACTAAGGGGAGGAGAGGACAAGAATGCCCTATCTGTCTGGCAGCCTTCTCAATTTTAGAAGAAAGAAGAATCCAGTGTGGTTGATGAAACTCGTCAAAGACTTATGGATGAGTTTTCTTTTGAGTTGGGCTGTTCTGTGAAGACATTGACAAGGGAACACAGGTCAAGATAGAAGCTTGTTGAATTCATGAATAAATCCTAGGCAGAGGGGCTTGAAAGTCTTGGAGGCCTTTGAGAATCTACTTAAGAACATTCAGTAACTTACTTTGACCAGACCCTGCACCAAGTGGAGGGGAGCAGTGGAAAATAAGACTGGGAAAGGGTTTGGGGCTCATTCTAGTGGACCTGGATACTAGGCTGTCCAGAGATTGGGCTTCATTTGGTGAGGTGCCACTGAAAGTCTGGGGACAGGGTTGTGGCATGATAGGGCACTGTTTAAAGCAGCAACATGTGACATGGTCCGTAAAGGAAGCTGGCAGAGCAGGTAGGAGACAGGGAATTCAAGTTGGGGCCAAGGTGGTCAGGCAGCAGGCATGGGAAAGAGGGGACAGGCATAAGCACTTCTGTAGGATAGAACTGATTGAACTGTACTTCATCACTACAGATTATGGAGCTGAAGGGAACCAGGGAGCAAGTGGCTGAAGGGCCTTGAACATGACTCAAAGAGTTCATCCTGGGTCCTGAGTAGGAAATGAGTCTATTAATATGAAGAAGAGCATTGGGAAGAAGGTGGGGTTTTCTGGTACAGATGATGTTTTCTGACTTTGGATATTTAGTGAGTTTAATAGTACCCCCCCCCCCAACTAGATATATCTAAGTCCTAACCCCCAGTACCTGTGAATGTGACCTTATTTGGAAATAGGATCTTTGCAGATGTAATTAAGTTAATGATCTTAGGATGAACTCATGCTGGATTTAGGGTTGGCCCTAGATCCCGTGATTGGTGTCCTTAGAAGAGGGAGGGCGATTTGAACAGAAACCCAGGGAAAGGGCATGAGCAGACCGAGGCAGAGATGACTGTTAGGTAGTAGCCACCAGAGTATAGGAGCACAGAGGGTCTCTCTGAGCTTCCAGAGGGCATCGACCCTGCGGACACCTTGATTTTTGGATTTCTGGCCTTCAGAACTGTGAGAGAATAAACATCTGTTGCTAGTCACTAAACTTGTGGTCCTGTTATGGCAGTCCTAGGAAATAGACAGCTATACTCAGATTTTAGAACAGGACAAGAATTTATCAACCTTGAAGCTCCATCTGTAACTTTGTTGTTTTGTATGATCCACTGGATCCACTGGGGACATTCATTATGAAGATCCTGTTGCTATTGTGAGTTTGGTGAGGGGGTGTGGGGGTCAGGGGTGAGGAGGGAGTCTTGTTTTTGATAAAATGAGGCAGGTAGAGTGGATTTGCTTCCTTGCAGGGCATGCTATTTCAAAAGCAAGAAGCAATAAGTTATTGAGCCTTTACCAAGTTTCTGTTTTGTGTCGGACTATGCTAGGCCCTGAAAAGGATGTAAGAGTAAGATTCCATATGGACTCTTGAGGTGTTCACAACTCAATAATTGAAACAGAGCCATTAGCAAGGTGAACGTGTCATCACTTGTTAAGAGGTATAAGGAAGATTGAACTGGGTAGGGAATCTTTATTTATTTATTTTATTAATTGGATACTTAAAAAATTCATCACTGAGTTTGAGGTTCTGTGACAAAGTCAACAGGATGTGTTCCTTGATTCCATTAAGGTCAGATTACACCTTGGTTGAAGACATGATGCATGCTGATTTAACGGCAGAGCCCTGGAATTTGTAGGCTGAGACATCCTCCTTTCTTTTTTTACTTCCTTGCTAGGAAAGTGCTGTGCAGCCCACAGAATCAGCAGGGGGCGGAAGCACAGTCACCCTCCGGTAATGGGAACTAAATAAATTCAAGTACTGTCTTATCTAAATGGCTTGACAAGTTCCCATTCGCCTGGCTAATTGCATCCGTCTGCGCGCTCCTTTTTCTTCCAGGGGGCTGGGACTTGGCAGGCATGAGTGTTAGCTTGAGAGTTAGTGGTCCCCTGCTGCTGGAATGCACCCTGGACGGGACCCCCCAACCCTATCACTGCATCTGGAGAGGACCCAAGAGCCTTGTCCGCTGAGCCCGGGGGTGCTTGGCAGCATTACTTCTAATAGATTTCACATTTGTTTCTGGACCTTCCAGGCAAAGCTGTGTCAAGCGTGTGTTGGCTTGGGGAGACGGCCAGAGTAAGACTTCAGAGCTTGAGGAGGCTAATGGAGCTGGGACATGAGGACAAGCTAGGTGATGCCTTGTGTTTCCTCTGTTACTGGTGACTTACTACAGACAGTCTAGTCCATAGTGCCTGAAGCCAGACCCAATGCCTACCTATGCTATAGGGCAAACATTATCTATGCAGAGCGGAAATTAAGCTACGGTGTTCATGACTCCCAGCACCAACGAAGACATCAGTCAGCAATCCTGTATGAACTTCTCCAGTGAAGGAGAAAGTAATTACTCGTGAGTCAAGTCTTGAGGCAACTGGGAGTCCTCTTATCCCTGATAATCTCTTGCTCCAGACTCGTTTCTGTAATGTGCAAAGCTCTTTGGCCCGCAACCTCTCCTTTTCTTTTTAGGAAGAGAGGGAATTGAGGTTGGTTAAGGCATCTGAGCCAGCCTTGGGTATTGAGGCAAGAGAAATGAAGACTCAGTGTCTGGGCACAGTATCCCCAAGAGTGTTTGTAGGGTGACTTCTGGTTAGCAGAGAGCATTTGGGAAAGACAGAGAAAGTTCCCATAGTTTCGGAGGTCAGAGGTCTTGGGGCAGGCACTAGTGCCCTGTTGTAGAGTAGGGTTATCTTCAGGGTATCTATGAGGTGTTCCTACTTGTCACTTTGGATTTCTAGATCACCCTGGTTGGGGATAAGGAAATGAATGAGAGTGAACCCCTTGAGAGGTAGGAGACAGAGTGTCCCTGTCACCTGTACAGTCTCCTACCTGGAAATGTAGGTATTCAGAGAAGGAAAAAGGGAAGGGCTGCTATAACAAGGGCCATAGACTAAGTGGCTTAAACAGCAGAAATCTCTTATTTCACAGTTCTGGAGCCTGGAAGTCTGAGATCAAGGTGTGGGCAGGTTTGGTTTCTTCTGAGGCCTTTCTCCTTGACTCACAGATGGTCATTTTCTCCCTCTGTCCTCACATGGTCTTCCCTCTGTACATGTCTGTGTCCTAATTACCTCTTATAAGGCCAGCAGTCATATTGGATGAGGGCCCACCCTACCTCATTTTAATTTAATCACCTTTTTAAGGACCTTATCTCTAAATATAGTCACATTCTGAGGTACTTGCGGGGGGGTTAAGATTTCAACATATGAATTTTGGAGGGAAGAGTGAAAATTAAGCTACGGTGTTCATGGCTCCCAACACTAATAAAGACCTCAGTCAGCTCTCCTGGATCCGTGTTCTGTGTCCACATGGAAGAGGATATAATTCAGCCCGCAACAGAAAGGAATTGGCATTCTACCAGGTTCAAGTTTAATTTTATACTTCTCATGAACCCTGATTCTCTTATCAGGGTTCTACTATTACTACTACTACTACTACTGTTTATTTGAGGGGGCTGGAAGGGCAGAAGGAGAGGGAGAGAGAAACCCAAGCAGATTCTGCACTGAGCGTGGAACCTGACACAGGGCTCGATCTCACGACCCCAGGATCATGACCTGAGCTGAAACCAAGATTCAGATGCTCAACTGACTGAGCCACCCAGGGGCCCTGCCTTGTCAGGGTTCTTGTTTTGATCCACTTGAAAATAGATCCAAGCCACGGGAAGATATTTTTTGGGGTGTTTGTGTGTGTGCATGAAAAAGGTTTGAATGAATTTAACACAAGTTGGAGGATCAGACTGATTATCACAGATGAAATTTTCATATTCCAATTGTGCCCCTCATCCACTTCCAAAATGCATATTATTGATGTCCTGAGAAGAGGGGTAGAGTAATGACTTGGGACAGATAACTGTCTTCTCATTCTGAGGTTTCCCAATTAGGCTAATTCTGAGATCTTTGTATTAGCATCCTACTTTCAGCCTGTTTGGGGCTGGCTTCTACAACCCATGGAAATGTCTCCTGTTTCAGAGGCAATGGACTGTTTAGCTAAAAACTAAAAAGAACAATCTTAACAGTGTTCATTTTGTTTTGATCTACAAAAAACTCTTGCTTTCGAAATCAGTCTTAAAAAACATACAGGAGGAACTCAAGGCTAAATTCTATTTTTCTAAAACCACTTTTGTTGGTTGAATGACATATTCCCAGTTAACTGAACACAAAAGTAGTAATGAAGTTCAGCTCAGCCAATTGTTAACAATCTGGGGTGACAGCAAATCCTCCCAGCTGAGATGTTTATGCTGAACAAAGTGGCCTAAATCCTCTATGGCTCTTGATTTTTGCTTGCAATTCCCTTGTCAGTGTGCGAAGATGGTGGTTTTTCATCAACTTCCTGCGGACATCTTTTGATGACTCACACTGGGCCACTTTTGTGAATTCAGGTGTGTGGTGGCATCCCCCCTTCACGCCATCTGCTCTTTTATATGCTCTAAAGGTGAAACCCAGAGTGGAGTGCAGGTTCTCACGTTCTCTTTCAACTATTAAATTGTCTTGCTGGGGAGGTGTTGTGTGCTGCTCAGGACCCACGTGTCCACGCAGAAGACTTGTTCCCTTATGTGCATGTCTAGAAATAAAAAACTGATGGATGGCAAGCCAGTTAGGGGGAAGATGTGCTTTTCTAGCTGATTCTGTCAGGGTATTTTATCTGTAAGGATAAAAAGTAGTGCTTCACAGGACTGCAGTTTCTCTGACTTCTTGACATCAGCTGTTTAGATAGAAGCTCATTAAAATGACAGTTGATAAGCTTTAGGCACCAGGATATGAAGCATTACAGAGCACACTGGCCACATAGTGTGGATATTCTAATCTCATTTCAGCTTTAAACATGAAGAACATTAATTAAGATTATGGGGGAGATTTACCTAACCCTTAGGGAAGAGGAACTTAGACTTTTGTTTTCTTGCTGCTGCTACTGATTCTGAAACTAGGATTTATACAATTAATTGGTTCCTTCTGGAGTAGCACTTCTGACTCTGACATACTGTTCTTAGAAGAAAGGTAATGTTTTAAAAAAATCAGACCTCTCACATTGTAAATATTCAGCAATTGAGTTAATTACATAAAAGATCATTCCAGGATGAACACAATGTGGTATATACTAGCAATGGAATATTATTCAGCCATAAAGAGAAATGGAATTCTGGTACATGGCACAACGTGCATGAACCTTGAAAACATTATGCTAAGTTAAACACAGGCACAAATGGGCAAATATTACACAATTCCACTTATATGAGGTACCTCAAATCGGCAAACTCATAGAGACAGAAAGTAGAATAGAGGTTACCAGGGGCTGCAGGGGGCAGGGCGGGTGGCCAGTGGGGGTCGTTGTTTAATGGTACAGAGATTCTGTTTGGGATGATGCAAAAGTTCTGGAAATGGATGATGGTGATGGTTGCACGACATTGTGAATATATTTAATGCCACTGAGTTGCACACTTAAAAATAGTTAAAATAGTAAATTCTTCGTATATTTTACCATAATAAAAAACTTTTTAAAAATTGATTCTAAAGCAAGAAGGGTATATAAGACTTCTACAAATGCAAACCTATAAAAATTAAACCTTACCTTTCTCAGACATGTATTACCTGAACTTATAAACCTATCTGAGGGCAGTTTTGCTATGGATCTGCCCCCTGATCAGCAATAGAGAAAACCTTTGCTCCAGGCAATTGCCAGGGACCACAGCCTCCTACAGTGTAGCCCACTTCCTACCCAGCTTTTCACTGGGAGAAATAAAATTTCTGGGAAATATCTCAAAGGATATAGGGTTCATTCATTGTTCCAGAAATTCTAATTTTTATCCCTGGATCAAGCCAGATGATCAGATTGCTATGTGCTTGGGCTTCTTTTTGGCCTTGCTAAATCACTTCAGTGAATTGTGCTTTGCCATCCTATCTCTCACTGAGGGATGCAGTAAGAAGCATTATAGTGGACTCCCTACTGTATATAGAGGCACTTCTAATTAATTACTTTCACTCCTGACCCTTCAGTGTGGATGATAAAGGATGCTCTAAGAATTTACCGTGGGAAGGAAAGGGTAACACCTTGGGAGAAATTTCCTAATAACAAGAAAAAGCTAACACTCTTGAAGTGTGTACATTGTACTTAGAGTCAGTGTGATTGTGTCTCTTCATTGCTTTGGCCACTAGGATGCTCAGAACCTAATTTATGAACTACATCAACTAATAGTTTAATACCTTACAAAATACATTTCTTTGGACTATTCCTCATGCTCTAGCCTCTTTTTTTGTTTTGTCTTCTTCACATCGTATACATATTTTACAAGTTAACTCATTCTTTCTTGACCTTAGATGGTATATTAGGGTTCTCCAGGGAATCCTGACCAATAGGGTGTGTGTGTGTGTGTGTGTGTGTGTGTATCTGTCTGTCTGTCTGTCTGTCTAGTAATGGATCAACAAAATCTGATTTAAATGTTAATCACATCTAAAAAATACCTCTACAACAATTATCTAGACTTGGGTTTCACCAAACAACCAGGCACCGTAGCCTAGTCAAGTTGATTAAGCACAAAATTAACCATCGCAGATTAGGGCCATAAATATACTAGAGAATTTCCTTAAAATGGGCCATAAGTGTGGTCTTTCCCATGTGCTGCTTTGAGTGCATGTAGAAGAAAGTTGCATTTCCTTCCCACCCCCTCATCTAGGTTCAAGTCTCATGTTGTCATCATTTCATCAGCTGGTAGGGCTGTCTTCCAAAGCAGGGTTAGTTACATGGCATAGAGTCTTCATTGTGTGTGGATGTGTTGAGTGTGTGGATGTGTGAATGCTCTGACCTGCCAACATACCCTGATATATGTAAGTGTTATACAAAGTTCTGCCAGCTCCTTGGTAAACAGCCATTTTTGTCGAGGGATGTGATGAGGTATATGATTTCACCAATTATTACCATTCCCAATTAGATGGGCCCCAGGTGTGTGTTAATAAAACGTTAGCTCACTCTGCACCTCGAACAGCCCCACCTGACTTGATTCCAGGGATTTCATACATTTGATATTGTTCAGTTGACTGTGTTGCTGCTTTTGTAGTCTGAAAGGTCTTCAAACGTTCGGAGACCTGCTTTTTTGTTAGAAAACATTCCAGTTGTTGAGGAATGTAACGCATCGCCCACAGTAGTTCTTACCTTATCTTTTTGTTTTTGGTAGGCTGGTTACTGTGTGTGGGCAGAGACCTCTTCACAGTCAGTTGGAGAGAGGAGCCTGACCACCGCACTCTCTCTGGAGGTAAGGATGGAAGCGATGACGGACTTTGTTCTTCGTTTGGGAGCTCTGGGTTAGATGATCAGAGATCTGGGCAGACTCTGGAAATCTTGGGACTCTGTCCTTTGCCTGTCTCCTGGATGATTTGCCAGATTTTCTGGCCCATCCTCACCATGTGCTTCTCATTGTGGTCCTGGGATTTGGAAGGCAGATTTTGGCTTAAGTCCTATTTCTGGTGAACCCAAGGAGGGAGTCCCCATGCCCAGGGAATGACTAGTGGATGAAAGACTCCTCTGTTTCCCACGTAATACACTAATTTGGTTAATTACAAGAGAATGTTCCAGAGTTACCATCCCAGTGATGGGGGCAGGAATATGTGGGGAATAGGGAGTGATGTTCAGAAGTGTCTAGATCAAATGAAATACATTGCTAAGTCTACTTAGGAAGTGCATGCACTAATTACTGAGCATTTGTAATTATAGGACATTTAAATGTTAAGGATTAGAAAATTTTTTCCTGATCCAAAATAGGATGAAAGTGTTACTCCAACAGAAGACGCAACAGCATCTCTTTGGGCATGTTTAAAGTTGTACGTTTTACTGATGACTGCTTTTTACTTCATTCATGTGCCCTTTCCGTTTTGGGTGTGATGCTTAATGTACATGTTGACCAGATCAGTTGTTGGACCTGTCTCTATTTTCTCAGTGAAAAAAACTGAATCTGAGATCTGGTTTTCTCTGGTCAGGCTGCCAAGGCTGGGGAATATCTTTCTGAGGCCTCAGGGACCTGAGCCTGGTCTGCTGAGGAGTCTTCTTCCTGATGTGGGCTATTGGCTCCCAGCCCAGAAGCCCTCTGCTTTGCAAACAGACCTCCCACCTTGCATCTAATGGGTGAGGGAGGCAGCCTCCAAAGGAAGTTGTCTGAGATTGTGAGCTGATGGAGCCAGAAATCTTGTTTCTTGTCTAAAGAGCAGATAGAATTATTAGCATCCATGTTTGTTAAAGATAATTACAAGTTTCAAGCACAAAGCAGAATTCTGTAGAATATCTACTGAGATGGTTTACTGCTTGCCTTTTTTCTTTTTTTAAAGGATGACATTGTATTCTCCTAATTAGGCCCAAGAAAACAAGCAGGAATCTGTATGTTATCACCATTTCCCTCCGGGCATATTGGGTGGTGTGTAAGCTCTTACTTCAACTGAAGAGTCTATTATTAATAAACCCAGAGAGTATGGAGATCAGAGAAGGGACGGTCCAGCAATGAGATGTGTGGAGAGCATTGGGCTGTCTTCCAAAGCAAGGAAACTTAATGCATTTTTAGTTACAGTGTTAAACACAGTGCTAGGAACATCCTAATACTGATAATCATAATAATGGTGATAACAATGGCAATAAAAAATAATAACTGTGATATTAGACATCTCTATCACCATCATCATGACAGCTATCATTTGCTGGCTCCTACTTTCTGCCAGGCACTGGACTAAACATTTTGTTTGCATTATTCTTGATCTGCATGGCAGTCCTATGAAGAAGGTCCTATTCATATCCATCTTTTAGGGTTGAGGGAACTGAGGGTTAAAGATTGATTTGTTTGAGAGAGAGAGAGAGAGTGCGTGCACATGCACGCAGGTGCACAGCAGCGGGGCAGGAGCAGAGGAAAAGAATTTCAAGCAGGCTCCTGGCTGAGCGTGGAGCCCCATATCACGACCCTGAAATCAGGACCTGAGCCGAAATCAAGAGTCAGTTGGGCACTTAACCGACTGAGCCACCCAGGCACTCCCAGGAAACAGGTTTTTATAGAAAGAGTAGGTAAGTTGCCCAAAGTTAGATAGCCAAGCCAAGAGTGGTAGATCAGGAATACGACCGACTGAACAGCACAGAACAGGGGCCAAGCACGGTGAGGTTTTGACCCACATGTGAATATGCAGGGCTGACCCTCCACGTGACTTTCGCACTTGCCCCTGCTCACATGCCCTTTGCCCTCTGACCACCACTGATATTGTGTCTCTTCTGCATCGAGGTAGCCAAAACATTAAAAAACTTGTAAGTAGTTCAAGAATGTTGAAGAATGTTTGGCCTGTAGGGAACCCAGAAAGAATGAAGAATAAAACTCATCCAGGGTTAAAAAATGCCAGCTTTATAGTCATGAACACTTTAGTGTGTTTTGCTACTATTTTTACCTTTGTGTGGTTTATTCACATAGTACGTATTTAAGTTTTGAAGTTTAAATCTAACATAAGTATTTTCTCGTGCCTTTGTCTTACAAGCCTGTTTTAATGGCTGCTTGAGCACTCAAGCATATATGGTTACAGGGCCCTAAAGTTTATTCCACAGGAAGTTGTATCCTTGAGTTGCTCCCATGTGACAAATGCATAGTTATTTTTGTTTGTTTTTTTAAGATTTATTTCAGAGACAGAGGGTGCATGTGCATGTACATGCATTGGGGGAGGGCAGAGGAAGAGGGAGAGGGAGAGAGAATCTTCAGAGACTCCCCACTGAGTGCAGAGCTTGATCCCACAACCCTGAGATCATGACCTGAGCTGAAATCAAGAGTTGGAAGCCCGAGTGAGCCACCCAGGCACCCCAAGTGTAGAGTTTCTGCTCACTGTATTGGATGGTCAGTGTCTGTCCACTGCCAAATGGGCTGGAATTGTGGGGTGTCTATGCCCCGTCACATTGTAAACACCTTGTATCTTGAAAGGGGTCTCTATGGGGTTGGTGGAAGTCCTGCTGGCCTGGAGCCCAGAAGACCCAGATTTTGGCTCTGTATTGAAACCAGTTGTTGAGTCCTTGGGTAAATTACTTCATTTTAGCATCTTCATCTGTGGACCAGTTACATCTAGTTAGCTTTGTAATTCCATGAAAACAGGAGTTTTTGGAACCCTCTTAATTTATAACCTGATCAGTTCCAATTGATGCAGCAATTTGGGTTGGGCTCAGCTGGGTTACTCTGAATTGCTTCAAGCAGGGAATTTTGTTTTTCAAGATGACCTGTAAGCTCTTGAAACGTGAAATGTCTTGACTACTTTTATATATTCCTTGCTATCTTCATTTCTCTGCTTTCCCCCTGCCCCAACTTTCTCATGCCTAGACACCCACAAAACTATATGGTGCAAAGTATGTGCTCAACAAATACGGGATGGATAAACAAATACACGGACCGATGAATGCTACTGGTCTTCACCTAAGAACCTTTAGCACTATGGGTCATCCAACTTATCAGATTAATAAGATTGTTTTCATTTAGATGTGGTGGCTTTGCTTTTAACAGACAGGAACTTAAGCTTCCAAAGTTTCTCAATGTATTTCAGAGTGATTTTCCTACAAAGTTAATTATCAGTTCTTCCCACATGTTACAGATGATAGAATACTGATCTACGGAACTTGGTATTTTTTCCCTTTGTGTTGTGGGTTGAGAGAGAGGTTATTTTTTGCTTAGGTCACAGTAAAATCAAAGCTTGGAATGTAATCATTCTCTTGCTGTGACCAGCAGAAAAAAGTGAAGATGTTCTGGGTTCCCTGCTTTCTTGGAGCCACATAGCTGGACCATGGGGATTACATGGTTGGTTCTGACTGGCTGTCCCTGATTCTCACTTGGTGATACGGACCTTGAATTGGTTTGCTTTTGCCTTGAAGTCATCTACCTACTTCATTGTGCAATATTTAAGACACATGGTATAAAGCTACTTCCGAGGAAGCCAAATCTTGCCATTTTGGGCCCTGGATTTCTATACCACCCCCCTCTGCAAAGACCTAATTTGGCACCTACCTTGGCACAGAAAGCTTGCTTCTGTCTCCCCAGATTTGATCATTAATCAGCCTTAGCTTTTCCCAAGTTAATAAGCTGACTGGTGGCCTTGGTGGCCCTAGGTGGGCGGGATGAGAGCTGGCAGCACCGTGTGGTAGTTGGTAAGCCTGCTGACAGACAGACAAGTGGCCTGGTTTCCTGTGTGTGTTTGTGTTGGAAATGCTGTTGGTAATAAAGCCTCATTTGTTTGGGGCTCTGTATCAGTTATCTATTGCATAATAAGAAACCACCAGAAACTCAGTGGCTTAAAACAACAACCATTTTATTTGTTCATGATTTTGCAGGTCAGCAATTTGGGTGGGGCTCTGCTAGTCTGCCTGGGATCCCTCATGCCATCATACTCAGGTGGTGCCTACGAGGGAGTTGAAAGTAGATTTCATCTCCTAATGGAATAGCTGCAAAGAATTCATGGCCATGTGAAATGTACCCTAGGTTCTTAACTTTGATATGAAAGCAATCTGAAATTAGTTTATTTTACAATTATTTTGTCTTACACCATCCTGGAGTAGGGATGATGTTGTCAGTCCATCTGAGAGAGTTTTGGAAAATGGAGGTTTGCTGTGTAACATGCTCAAGAGTATAATAATAATAATAAAGACAGCAATAATAGCAGCAAATGTTAATATTGTTCTTACTAATGCCAAACACTGTCTTAAGTCCTTTGGCATGTCATAACACATTTGGTCATTACACAGTCTTATGAATAAGCACTGTTTTATCCCCATTTTATAGGTGAGAAAACCAAGGTACAGAGAGGTTAAGTTACTCCCACCAATGCCATAAAGCTACTTACTAAGTGGTCAAACTGGGATTCCACCCAAGCCGACTATCTTCCAGAGTCTGCATTAACTCCAAGTGCTTCTCAGGTTAATGGAAGTGAAATCTTCCTGACTCTTAGCAGAGTTCTCTTTTGGACCATGTAGTTTTTATAGAGGCAGGGGGATTGGCTATTTGGAGAGGGACACAGCCTTTCTGGGTATACCCATGTGGCCAAAAATGGATCTGGTTACATTGTAGGAGACCCTAATTGGAGATAGTAAAGACACTGGTGATCCCATGAGAGAGGGAGTAACTCTGAGTGTGTGTGTGGGGGGCTGTCTGGTAATGGTGGTGGTCATGGTCATGGTGTCACTCTGCTCATTTTCTGGGGAGATGTTTGAAGAAGGAGAATATTTAATAACGTCGTCCCTAGCCTTTCAGATAGTCTCTTGTTCTTGGCTTCAGGTGATCAGAGAGCCTAAGCTCAAAAGAAAAGAATGTATTTAGCTTCTTGTTTAAGGATGACCTCAGGGAAAGGGTGGGCTCATGACTGCTTTTATATGGCATTTGTGGAACTACATTCAGTTCGATCTCCAGGCGGTCCCAGGTGGCATAAGGAAAGTGACAAATTTCACTAACATTTATAAGGTTACACCTGTTACCATGAATGAAGTGGCCCATGGCCCCTTCCTCAGTCTGACAGGTGTGGAACATGTTTAGGGGCCAGCACTTTGCAGTTACCACTAGAATGTGGGAGAGACTCCCAGCCTAAGACTTGAGGGCAGTTATTCTAGCCGTCTAGCATCTTCTCTCCATCAAATCTCACTGTTGCCTCTGGGCTCTGCAAGGAGCCTTCTCCTTCTGATGTCCTCATCCTCCTACTTGGACTCAGGTTAGCATCACTGACTGTTCCCCTTACTGGGGGGTATTTGCCACAACTTCTGCATATGTGAGAAACTGCGTGTTCATCCTAATATGGACTCCAGCTAGAATCTAAGCTGGAATACGGGCAGTCGAAATAGGCACAGCCCCACCTGGTAGGGCAGAACACAGGGTAGGGACGAGGGAGAGGCTGCTGCTTGCTGCCCTCCCCTTCCATCTCCCCTTCCCACACCAGGAACTTCCCGGAAGGCCAGATCTCTTGATTGTCAAGCAAGAAATCCTAGTGATGCTTTCCCCATACTGGTGGAAACTGTTACTTTTATAATCTGTTCCTTCAGCTAATCTTAAAGAGTTTATAATCCTGTCCTGCATTGAGTACTTGTTCCTTTTTGGATACTTGCTTGCTTTTTTTCTGATTTGAACCAGCTGGAACAATTTGTTGCCTAGCATAGAAATGAAAACCTGATAGGCAGGTCTCTACAGCAGATATTCTCTAAACAGTGCCTTACTGTCCGCTGTTGCAACTGAATAGTTCAGCCTGCCTTTATGGCAGAATGAGCCAACACAACACGGGCAGGAAGCTTCTTTTGTTTCCAAGGCCTTTGGGGCTGTTCTTTCCTGGCTATAAACTTAATTGCTTCCTGGGATGGATCTGCCCAGCACACCAGTACCCCTTTAGTCCCACCTGTTTGGCCAGCGAGGACTATCAAAACCTACACTTTTGTTTTTCTGTGGGCTTGGTTGATGAACGTTACTTTCCCTTTGGCTCTGGCTAACAGTGCATATGCCGGGGGACTGGCGGGGCCCAGGGGTAGGATGTGAGTGTTGGGGACAGAGGAGGTGGTGAGAGGCGGCTGGGCCTTCTGTGACAGTGGTGTACAGGGTGAACCTTGCAAACTGGTTCACCACAGGGTCCTTGGGTGCCTGCGAAAGTCCTCGTGTTTCCTGAACGGGAGGTTGAGTCACCTTATCCCCACAGAGGCCATTTCAGACCTGGTGTTCACCTGAATCCACTGCAGTTTTGACTCACCCTAGGATTGCTGGGTTTCATTGCTTCCCCTTCTCATCTGTTTTATGACCAGTGCTGTAGGAAGACAATACCTGCAAGTCTGTGTGAGCCCCTCCTTTTTTTCCCCCTAGCAGCAAAGAGGATTGCTTAATAATAAACATAGAAAGGGAGTTTAAAAAAAAGAAGAAAGGACTTTGCTCTAGGCTGGCTCTTGGCAAGGAAGTCTGAGCTGAAGAAGGCATTTTTAAGTGGTTAGAATGCATGTTTACGCATCTGCACATGCATCCCTCAGCTTCTAACGCATGGCACCAAGCACTTGGGCAACTTTCTTATCATCCTCAGTGGCTCTTTCTTGAGAGGTTGTTATTAGCAATGCAGCTAAAGCACAGCTTTTTAAATGTAACCTTAAGCAGCTCTTGAAATTTCATCTTCAAGAAGTCTTTCTAGAATAGACATGAAAACTTCCTCTAGGTCTAAACATGGCAAGCCCATGCATGATTCTCCTGTTTTCACCATGATCACTTTCCATGTTTATACTGTGAACATCGAGTCCTTTCTACTTATTAGCCAGGTTCCCCCCCTTTTTCCAAATGTGGAAAACTGCTAAGAAAAGGGCAAAGAAAGGTGGTTACTTCAGTGTGGCAGATCTGCACGAGCCACCCAGTGTGGCACCACCAGATGGAGGATGAATCAACATGTATGGACAATGATGTCACCTGCAGCGGGCACTCGATCACAGGCTCCTCGCTTCTCTCCCGCGATTAACCTTCAGGTGTACTTTGATCGGGTGTGTGGTCAGGCCTTTTCACTTAAGTTTTCTTTGTAGCCTCAGCAATATATCCGATCAGATTATTACCAAAATCACACATAGTATAAAGCTATTCAGCTATTATCCAAAGGAACTCCAAAATGAGGGAATAATGTAAATAGTTACTTGCCATCTATTAAATCAGTTTATTTTTTGTCTTTAGTAGCATTTCATTTGGAACTAAATCATATTGTTAAATTTTTTATTGAAATATGTTTGACATACAACATTGTCTAGGTTGAAGGTACACGACATGTTGATGCATTTATATATTGTAATATTACCATTATAGCGGTAGTTAGCATCTCTATCATGTCACATAATTACCATTTCTTTTTTTAGGGGTTGGATTAAGATTTAGTCTATTAGCAAGTTTGATTATAATACGATACTGTTGTCTATATTCACTGTACTGTGCATTGGCTCCCCAGGACTTCTCTATTAGTTGCAAGTAAACTGTATTTTAACATCTCTCTCCCCAAAGGGTAAATTAGAGTAATGCGACATGGAAAATAGTGGGGAGATGCAGATTAATTAGGAAATGAGAATCCCTAATGCATTTATGGATTTACTCCTGAGATTGGTTATACTCTGAAAGAGACAGATTTTCAATTTTCAAGTCTTTAAAATGAACTGCTGTGTTAGAGGCTTGTATGTGTGAGCATGTGTGTTCCCCCTGTTAGAATAAGGCATTGTATTAGTTTTATATAAAGGGTTTCTGGGGGCGCCTGGGTGGCTCAGATGGTTAAGCGTCTGCCTTCAGCTCAGGTCATGATCCCAGGGTCCTGGGATTGAGCCCCGCATCCGGCTCCCTGCTCCTTGGGAGCCTGCTCCTCCCTCTGCCTCTCTCTCTCTCTCTGTCTCTCATGAATAAATAAAAATGAAAAAAAAAAAAAAAAAGAATGTTAAAGGATTTCTGAAATAACTGAGGCAGTGACTGAGAGCAGAGAGCCAGGTGGTGTTTCTATAGGAATTTTTTCCACAAAGGTTACAAATGTCCTCTCTGCCACCTCTATCCTCTCTCCTTGGTAAGGGAGAGGCCGAATGGATAATTCTGTGGATAGATTTCCTGGAACTGTGAGCTGAAATGCAGACTTTAAATAGAGAGTTTTAAGATGTTAGGGAGGAAAGTGACATTGATTTATTTGTTCTGTTTTTGGCCAGCGTGAGAAACCTGTCCTGTCAGGTAATGAACAACTGCTTTTATCCTAACTAGTGACTTCAAGAGAACGATTACTCATCCCATCATTACCGTTCCCCTGAGTCATCCAGCCTGGTTCATATTGGTTCCAAATGAATAAGAATCTTCAGGCAGTGGACTCTAGGGCCAAGGTAGCTGTTTAGTAATACTCGTTATATAAACGTACCTTGGACATGGAGTCATGTCGCATTCTGGAAAAATACTTCATAGGTGTAGGTTTGTAGCCATGTGTCTATATGAGACCTTGAATTGTCTGACATGGTCAAAAGTGGCCATCCTAACAGTCGGCGTAGAATGATTCTATGAGTTACCAGATCTCCAGCCTGCCTGGTGTGGACCTAAATTGTAAAGATAGGGCTATGAATATGGTGATTTGGGAGCACCTTTTTTTGCCTGTTACTCCTTAGTAGCTCTGCAGGTTGATCACGGAGTGTTTGGTGGCAATCTCAGTCAAGCCACTTGAAGGCCTTGTCCTTGTGATGGTGGGGAGAGCACCTTGACACTTAAGAAGACATGGGCCATCCTAGACAGGTACCACTGAAAGGCAGCTGGAGTCCTTTTCATTTTACAGATACTACCTGTCCCCATATGGTGTCGCTGTTCTCGGCACTGCTGTTGGGTCCCCTTGTAGGTGATTTGGATGACTGAATTGTCCCAGATCAAATTTGGATATATGGGCCATTGTGGAGATGAATAAGATGAATATTGACTGGCATGCGTGTGTGGTTCCAGTTCATCCCAAAGTTCAGTTTATTTCTGAGTTCTTAATATGTATATTCATTACAGATCTAGAGAAACCTGGTTTTGAGTCTTAACTTTTAAGACTTAGTTGAGCCATCATATGCTTATAGCAGCGTTTGACATAGAGAAGAGAGAAAGAAAATATTCAAGGAAAAAGGCTGAATACAAGTCTGTGAGGTAGCTGAAAATCCTGCCTCTTTTTACAAATTCTTAACTAATCCTTCCGGGGTTTAAATAAAATCAACAGGGGCGCCTGGGTGGCTCAGTCGTTAAGCATCTGCCTTCAGCTCAGGTCATGATCCCAGGGTCCTGGGATCAAGCCCCGCATCGGGCTCCCTGCTCAGCAGGAAGCCTGCTTCTCCCTCTCCCACTCCCCCTGCTTGTGTTCCCTCTCTCGCTGTGTCTCTCTGTCTCTCAAATAAATAAATAAAATCTTAAAAAATAAATAAATAAAATCAACAGTTGCTTTTATAACAGCTACTCTGTCACCTTTCTCTGCCTTTCAGGCACTTGGAATGCATCATTAAACAATATCAGAATTAATCCAAGGCCCCTTAGACTGAGCTGCTTGGGTCAGGAGCCTTGCCTTCTTCATCCCGAATTCCTGGGACCAAGAAAAATAAGGACAACCCCCCGCCCCACCCAACCCTCTTTTATAAGCAGGTATATATAAAGTAATCAGTAGTCATGAAAATAAAGCAGATTGTGATCCCGAGGCTCTGGCATTTGACAACATGGCCCATAGTGTCCATGTTCAGTGGGAACCCGAGCAGCTGCTCAGGGATCCTTGCATACGGCCAGCCCGGAAAGGCAATAATGCACATGCATGCCCTGTGGCCAACGGACTTGTACCATTGCCCCCGATTCCTGTGTTGCAATAGGAAGGCTCAACCAGACCAATACTAAGGAAACAAACCCAGCTCTTTTATCACTCTCTACAACATTTATAACCAAGTCCTATTCGATGCCCTTCTCCTTGAGGCATTCTGACAGTCATCTTAATGATTTATTTTCTTTTTCACAACCAAAAAACAAAATATTTTATCACCTTTTGGGTAGACTTGATGTCTTTCTCTTCATTTCATCACTTTCTGGGTCTATAAAATTCCCCATACTTTTCAATTTTTATAACTCAAGGATAGGAATCCTGTTTTTCTCATTTCTTGTGTGAAGCTTTCCCCCTCCTCCCCTCGGGATTTTTCTTTTTTCCTGGGAGGTTCTATAGCCTCAAGCCGGTTGTTTTGTGTGGTGGTGGTGGGAGACAGGGGATGGGAAAAGGGGGACTCAAGAAAGGCCACATGTTTGCAGTAACACATGAATTGCAGGGAAAGGTTTTGAATAGGAAAAAAATAATTTTTCAGAGCTACTCTCCACTATTGAGAGGTATGAGAACATTGGAGCCATTGGTGGTAAAGTGGTGGTTGTGCTGGTTTAAGAAGAAAATTCTCTACTACTGAAATTTGCTCTGTGGTTTCTTCCCCAGATCTCCAATAAAAACCAATGATGTGTGTGAGCACCCACAGCACTGTGATTATCCCTCTCCATTCTGAATCGCAGGTCTGCACCCCAGCTCCCTACTTTATAGCTGGCAGGCTCCGCTTTTCTACTCTTTCCCCTTTAGCTCATTTCCGCCTCATTTTCCAAATGGCTTCTGACATTAAGGTGTCAGCAGCAGGATACTCAGACCAGTCATCGTGAGCCACAAAAGCTGCTGGACCACGTGCGGGTTCATAAGGGGCAGAGCTCTCCTGGGGGAAGCAGCTTCCATTCTGAGTTGACGCAGCATAGGAGGGTGTTGAGTTTAGTGGTGCAACTGAGTGGTCTGAGATGTCTGTCTCCTGCCCCTCTGGTCCCTTCTCCATCAGCTCCAGTAATGACCAGAGAATTGAAAGGGACTTCAGGGTCCTTACCGTCAAGGATCCTTCAAGGAGTTGATGATTAGTTTTACAAAGAATTGAAAAGCATCCAAAGAAAGGAATAGGCTTCCATTGATAAGTGGTTGGTGCCTCAGTCCTAGACCCTGGTATGCCTAGGCCCCTCTGTCCCACACCTGTGGCTTGTGCTTGGTCATATTAACTACTGATCTTTTGCCCTTAACTGTTTGACTGACAGACTTCAAACTGTGTCTGATTTTTGGCTTTGGAAAGGCATTCAGGCTAATCAGGTGACTGGAGGCAATTGACTGGACTTGTCTGATAGTCACTTATGTTCTAGCATGATAGCCAACCCCTAGATTGTAGAGAAGGCAGTACTGTTAGGACCCTAAAGGATGTCACATGCAGTCCTATACGATCTGCACCCATCAGGGTAGCACCTATGCTTTAAACCAACAATAGCTCTACCTCAAAGAGACTTTCCTCTCTACACACACCCACTATCCCCATGCCTTAAGATGTCCAACTGTCTTCACTTTGAAATGTCTCATCTGCTTTCATCCTCAGTTGAATTGTTTGGGAAGATTTGAAGTGGATCAGTTGGGTTGTGTTTGCATTTCTCTGGAGCATGAAAAATGGCATTTCCATTATTACATGTGGAGAGAGGAAGAAGCAAATGTAGAGCCCGGTTTTTAGATTGCAGGTGGAATTGACAGCATTGGTAGTTAGAGAAACAGCCCCCAAGCATGGGAGCTGCGTAAATGCGTTCTGTACCACGTGGAGAGAATAAATCTGGGACCCCACGACAGCAGTTTTCTTCACATGCATTTCCGACCACTCCCGATTTGGTGGGAAAGAGATTTTGTTTTGCTATTGTTGGACCTCTGTTTCCATCAAATATGTAGCCAACTGGCTAAGAGAGCAACTTGCAAAGCTGGCTGGGCTCCTGCTTTGGTGTCCTGGCAGGAAAGAGATGTTTGTTTTAATTGGGTACCTTAGCTGATCTTCCATCTGGCCATTTCCTCCTTTCTCTTACACCTTTTCACCTCATTTTTTTGGGAATCAGTCACGGTGCTTTTTCTATGGTAAATGGATGTGAATGACCAAGGGCAATGAAACAGCTCATGCATTGCTTTTTGGCTTAGAGGGCGGCCATTTTGGGAGTCGTCAGTAGCAGGAAGCTTTGCCATGGATCTGCAAGGGGTTGGAATAGATGGCTAATGCTCTGAACAAATCTCTCACTTGTCAGGCACTTTATTGTGCCTTTCCTGCAACGAGAGACTTCAGCAGGTGGTACACAGAACCTATTTAGAGGACTGATAGTGTGGTTCGGCGAAATCCGCCACCTCAGCAGCGAGAAAGCTCAGACCTGGTGTCAACTTCCTACACTACCTGGTGCTCTCTTCTTCCTCCAAGAATTTCTTTGCCACCATCAAAAGTGAAAAAAACTGGAAGGGAACTAACTTTTATTGAGCAATTATTATAGGCTAGGCATTGTGGAACATATTTTATAGTTAATTCACTTACTTCTCATCGTATCTTATCTTTTCACCACAGCCCTGAAATTTAAATTATGCTGTCGCGATTTACAGATGAGGAAATGGAGGCTCTAAGAAGTTCAGCAGCTTGCTCACGTTCATCCGTTTCTGCCAGTGGTGCTGAGAACCTAAGCTCAGGATCTGAACAAGGGTTCCCTGACTCCAGTTAAATCCAGAACACACTCCACCTTGAGAATGACTTGTGTTCTACTGGGGGCTAGGGATTTAAGTAACTCTGGCTGAGAAGCAATTAGGCTTCCAGCACAGCCTTTTAATGTAGAATGCAGCATCGAGGCAGTGGTTCCTCGTTCTTCCCTTTATTGCTATGCAGTAATGTTGGAGCTTTATTGAAATTGTAAAATAGTATAAAGACAGCGTCTTGTCCCCACTGTGATCTAGAGGTCAGTGCAAAATTAACTGTTTCCTATCATTTTACCCTCTCCTGCCCTTCTCAAATGAGGCTAAGCAGGGCTCCCTCCAGGTCCTGTTCTTTAGCCCATGACAGACCAGGTAAGTGCGGAAGCGGGGCAGAAGCTAACCCGTTCACGCAGCAGAGTCTGTCAAAGTTAAAGACTCTGCATCTCCACTAACTGCAGACCCTGGCAGCTAGCTCACCTTGCTTTTGAAATTTTGTTTTCCTTTAAACTTGAGAAATGCCTTTAATGCTTTCCTCCTGATACTAATACATTGTAGACATGATCTTCTAAGCCCAGTGACTGTTTAATGAGGTCCCAGAAGCCCATCAGTGGTGTACATTCTTCTTTCTCGACAAAAGGTATGTCCCTGCACTTCCTCTAGCCAGTAGGTCTTGTCAATAAATCCATCAAAGGCCAGGCCAGTCTGCACAAGGCAGGCTTCACACCTTCCCCAGTGGGATGAAAGGCAGCCCTTTAGGGCTCGGTGGGATGGAAATTACTTTTCCTATCCAGCTCTAGAATAAAAGTGTTCATTCTTGTCTATCTAGTGGTCGGGAGATGGTCGTTTCTTCATTAGGCGGTTTGTAAATACCCAAGTTTGGAGGTCAGGAAAGAGAGTTCCAGCTGTGCCTAGTGATTTCAGAATCACTGACTAGTGGCAGGTAAGAGAGAGGGGTGAGTGCAGGGGATCTGCTTCCCTTTCCCACACGGATGCTCAAGTGCCATCGTTCAGGAATAATTGAAAGGGAGGTTTGTACATCCAGTTACCAGACCGGGGTTCGGAGAGCCTTACTTGATCCTGGCACAATTATGGGTTTTCGGTGGGGATTAGAAAGCTCTGCAATTACGTGGATGACTTTCAAAGGCACCAGGACATATTTTGGTAACGCATCTCAGTAACTCTCGGTGAGCGGACCATGCCCATAACTACTTTGTATTGTACGATCCGGAGCTTTCATGGTGAATTGCTCATGAAGCACAGAGAGTTGCATCATATATTTTAAGGAGATTTTGCAGTGTTGGTGAGTGCTGGAAAGGTCATTTTGATTTGTTATGTTTTTAAGTGGGCATTCTGAATATGGAGGAGTTAATCAGTTCACAGAGAGTTCTTGTTAACTCGTAACTTACAGCCCCTTTTGGAAAGGTCTCTTGCCACTAATGTCATTGCAAGCAAAGTCACAATCCCCTCGGGGTCCTCCACCCTGAAATGGTCCTGCGAGGGAAAGCTCATCTAGCACTATTGGTTTGTATACCACCTGTGTTCACTCCAGTTTTCCTCAATTTACAATCTGTAGGATAGTTGCTTTAGGGGTTCTTTTAGTTAGGTTAGGTAATGCACAAAACTGGTAAGAAATAGTTGAACCTAAGTTAAATTGGAAACAGTTATTTTCTTCAGTAGACAATTTCTACAAAATTCTATCACTTTTTTTTTTTTTTTTTTAAGTAGTCTCCACACCCAATGTGGAGCCCAGTGGAGGGCTTGAACTCACGACCCTGAGATCAGGACCTGAGCTGAAATCAAGAGTTGGATGCTTAACTCACTGAGCCACCCATGTGCCCCCAATTCTATCACTTTTATTTATTTTTCTTGACAATAAGAAAAGGAGAAGACCTACCAGAATTGTAAAGTCTATCCCTTTGTCCTGGCAAGAAGGTGGATTCTGATCTGCTGAAGGTTTCTCTGGAAAGATTTAATCAGTGTGTGCTGTCAAAGAAGAGAAATGCTCAAGCTTTGGTGAAGACACTTGGTCTATCTTGATAAACACAGTGAAGGTGACGTTAGGCCCTGTGTGAGAAAGTGAGGGGAATACTTTTTATGATTAGACTACAAAAAGACAGATTTACTAGGGGCTCCGCTGGGCCTTCTCCCTCTGAACTTGCTGATTCAGTGGGCAGTGCAGGAACGGGTACGATGTTGTGTGCTGTTGTACAAGTGAAACCAGCGAATTTAACGATTTTCTGCTTCTTGGTCATCATTCTTTGGCAACAGTGGGAATTCCAAACCTGCAGTACTTCTTGATCTTCCTTAGGGAACACACATCCCTTTTCTTAAGGTGGCTTTTTGGATGGTGGTGGTGGGTTGGTTTTTTGTTGTAGGGTAGGGGGGCGGGCTTTAGATAGTCTTCAGAAGGGGACTAAAGGTGGGGCACCTGGGTGGCTCAGTCGGTTAAGCGTCTGCCTTCGGCTCGGGTCATGGTCCCAGGGTCCTGGGATCGAGCCTCGCGTCAGGCTCCCTGCTCAGTGGGGAGCCTGCTTCTCCCTCTGCCTCTGTGATCCCTCTTCCTCTGAGATCACTTTTGCTCTAAAATAAATAAAATCTTAAAAAAAAAGGGGGGGGGAACTAAGGAGAAGGAGAAGGAAAAATAAGCAAATATTGCAATATGAATGACTTGGAGAAAAGTTATTAACCAGACTCTTTGCTTAAGTTCCATTTGTTGGTGGGAGGCTTCCCACGGGAACAAGCCCCTGCTGCTCTGGCCCAGCCTGGCCGTGTGTGTCCCCACGTGTCCCCATCACCACCCTCGCCGCCTGTGCTGGCCTGCTTCAGGCATGGGGGCCTGGGTCTGCCTGGAGGGAAGCCTGGATGTCAAAGGCCATGAAATGAGTTTTGTTTGCTGAGTTCTCAGTTGCCCCAATTCTTCCCCCATACCCCCAGTTTTACTGAGGTCAGATTGACAAACGTAATTGTGTGTCACATTGACAAAATTGTGTTAAGGTGTACAATGTGGATGTGATGATTTGAGATTTGTATCCATCGTGAGGTGATGACCACGATCCAGTCAGTTAACCCCTCCATCATGACCTCACATAGGTTACCTTTTTTTGGGTGCAAACAGTTAAAATTTACTCTTAGCCAATTTTAAGTATGTACTACGGTATGATAGTCACCATGCTCTGCATTATAGTCCAGAGCTTATTTCTCTTATCACTGGAAGTTTGTGCCCTTGGACCAGCATCCCCCCATTTCCTCTACCCAACCCCCAACCCCCACCCCTGGCAACCACCATTCTACTCTCTGGTTCTATTATTTTACTTTTTTACGTTCCACACATCAGTGATAGCATACAGGATTTCTATTTCTGGCTTATTTCACTTAGTAGAATCCCTCCACTTCCATTCATGTTGTCACAAAGAGCAGGATTGCTTTCTTATGGGTCAATAATATCCCATGCATATACACCAAGAAAACTACATTTTTTTCTTCATTCATCCATTGATGGACACTTTGGTTGTTTCCTCATCTTGGCTGTGGTGAATAATGCTGCAATAAACGTAGGAGTTCAGATACCTCTTCAAGAAAATGATTTCATTTCTTTTGAATATATTCCTGGAAGTAGAATTACTGGATCCTATGGGACTTCTATTTTTAATTTTTTGAGGAACCTCCATAATGTTTTCCATGATGGCTGAGCCAATTTACATTCTCCCTAACAGTGCACGAGTGTTCCCTTTTCTCCACATCCTTGTGACTCTGGTTGTCTCGTGTCTTTTTGATGAAAGCCATTCTGACAGGTGTGAGGTGATAGCTCATTATGGTTTTGATTTGTATTTCCCTGATGATCCACTTTCTTAATTGGAGTATTTGGTGTTTTGCTATTGAGCTGTAGGAGTTGCTTATGTATTTTGGATATTAATCCCTTAGCAGACATTGGTTTGTAGATGTTTTCTCCCATTCCATAGGTTGCCTTTTCATTTTGTTGATTGTTTCCTTTGCTGTGCAAAAATGCCCCTCAGGTGGCCTCCCTTGACCTGTGACCTTGGAAAAGGTACCACATGGGCCTTCTTCTGCTTCCTCCTCTGGGCTGAGATTAGACTAGATCAGTGGCTTTTCAGATGTTTCAAGCTATGGATCCCTTTACCCACATGAAGTGTTGTGATCTCTCCTGATAAAAGCAGTTTTGCAAAATCTGACCTATTCTCATTTAAGTGTGGGTGAGGGACCCAGAGTTCCCCCTTACCCCACTCAAATCCCCTTCATCTGTTGGAACTCCAACAGGGCTACAGGCCACCTCCAGCTCTCTTGATAACATAATGCAGAAAGTCGCACTAATAGAAGGCCCAAAAATGAAGGTGATTTTACCTTTGTCAATCCTGAAGATAGTGTATTTTAACAAATTTTAAGCCAACCAACCTAAAGTGGCTTAATCCATCATAAATTTGAAAGCACCAATCATTCTTCTCTTTTATATGCCCTGTTCTTTATAACCCAAGTATTTTTAGCTTTGCTGTTGTTCAGTGATGTGCAAACGAATATGGGTGATGAATTCTGGAAAGCATACCCACTTCAACATTGCAGAACTATACCGGCCCTTTGTTACCCTCTCCTGGATTCCAGAAACCCAGACTCTTTACCCCTCATCTTCCCCCTCCTCTAACCTTCTATTATACAAATACCGTATCAACTTTCTTAACTTCTGTATTTATCATGTCCGTCTCCTTCAAAAAATAACCCCACTGTTTGAAAGACCAAAACTTGGCTCCTGATGCTGACTTTCTGAAAGTTCCATGATTATTTAATTTCCTCTCCAACCCTATTCCCTCCTTTGCTCTAATATAATTCCATTTCAGTAAGTCATTCTCTCCCTAATCTCTGCCTCCAAGCCTGTGGTCATGCTCCTTGCCCATCTCTCTCTTCCTTTCCCCCAAAGACCCTCCATCCTTTCTGTCGCCTACCTGTATCCTCCATAGCTCACCCTTCAGGTCCTTCCATGCTCCCTCTTCTCCTTCCCATGGTGCTCAGCAAGGAGGCAGCATGGTGTGGCAACAAAATCACACAGCAGAGAGACCATGCTGGGACTACTATCTTGGAATTTTCCCACTTATTTGCAAGATGCCCTTGGCTAAGCCTCTTTGGGTCTCCGTTTCCTCATCTGTAAAATGGGGTTAATAAAATAATATCTCTCTTGCCTACCTCACCATGCAATTGTAAGAATCAAAAGAAGAGCTATATGTGAATGCAGTTTATCTAGTTATAGACTTCATTTGTTAAAATACACTATCTTCAGGATTGACAAAGGTAAAATCACCTTCATTTTTGGGCCTTCTATTAGTGTGACTTTCTGCATTATGTTATCAAGAGAGCTGGAGGTGGCCTGCAGCCCTGTTGGAGTTCCAACAGATGAAGGGGATTTGAGTGGGGTAAGGGGGATCTCTGGGTCCCTCACCCACACTTACATAGTAGTAAGGTGGTAGTATTATCCCTTCTTGTCTCCTCCTAAAGCAATTGTTTTAATTACTAATCAAACTCAGCCCTATACTCACTGTAGTCATTTCACATTTCATACCTAGTCTGGCCATTCTTTAGGTCAAAGATTTTTCTTAAATGTAAAATTTGACTTCAATACAACTTTACAGTGTTTCTCACAGTGCTGATCACATATTAGGTAGCTCATGTGGATTTGTTTCATAGAGTTTGACCTCTGATATTTTCCAAGAATTGGCCATTTTTGGTGTGCTGGCAGCAGAGATCACTTACTTATCAGAAGAATACTTGGATTCTGGAATCCTTCCAAAACAAGACTAAAATTCTAAGGATTTAAAATGGATGTGGAAGGCCTTAGAAACAGAGTAAATACGTTATCCAGGTGAAATACTCTCCTGAAGACTGACTCGAGGCAGAAGTCTGTTCTGGGACCAGCTGTAATGAGTCTGGCAGTCAGTCCTTGGTCAGCATAGCCTTTTAAAAACTCTGGATGCCCACAATGAGTAGGAAGAAAGTTCCAGCGAGTGAGGATGCCACCTGGACTATCAGAACTGCACTGGGATCCACCAAGGAGGACGCATCTGTCCAAAATAGCAAAAGAGCCCTTTGCAGGCTTCAGATGATGTCTTTTAGCAGCCCACGTGACTTTGCATCCAACTTTTTCTGAGTCAAATAGGTTCCCGGAAAATAAGTTCTTGTGTTAATGTTCATTGTAACAGTGAGTGCTTAGTGTCTCAGTAAGTGGATGGCAAATACTTCTTCATGTAGGTGAAAATTATTTCATTTTGAATCATAGAGAAAGATGCCTTCAGGAAGATAAGGTGAGCATGCTGTGATAAACTCTCGGGGGCAGGTGGGGGCATGCCGGATAGGTCTTACTACACTGGAGGTTTCATTTGGAGGGAGCTGGTGATCAGTAAAATTTGATTTTTTTCCCCTCCAGGCTTGACTTACCTAAGGTACTACATGCTTCTGGAAGAACTGAACTTGTTGGCAGGTGAAAGTGCTGAGCTAAGGATAGGGAACATGGGAGCCCTGAGTTTGCTGGAAAGCCTCCAAATACCAGGCCATCCAATTCCTAGTTTAGGATGTGGACACAGAGCCTCAATATCATACCCGTTCTGTGTTACAAACCCAAGTGTTGCCCTGAACCCGTTCATTCATTTATTCTGGGGATATCTGCAGAAAGTCTCCGCCAGCCTGATGATTTATTTATTTTTTTTAAGAAAAAAAGTTTTTCCTGAGGCATTTCACCCACTTGGGCCAAACTAAATATGTATAGATCTGTTCTTTTCAGATTTGCTTGTTTCTGGGGTCCTCCCTGCATGGTTCCAGTGTAAATAATATGCTTCTCTACCTACTACAAGATATAGTAATCACTAGCATTTGAGAAAAGTAAATGTGGGGGGGTGCCTGGGGGGCGCAGTTGGTTAAGTATCCAACTCTTGATTTAGGCTCAGATCGTGATCTCAGGGTGGTGAGATGGAGCCCTGGGTTGGGCTCTACGCTCAGCAGGGCGTCTGCTTGAGTTTCTCTCTCTCTCTCTCACTCTCTTCCCTTCTCTGCTCCTCCCCCACTCACACTTATACACGTACTCTCAAATCTTTAAAAAAAAAAAGTAAAGGTGGTAGAGTTAGTAACACGCCATAATCCATTGTTTCCATAGCAACTGGCACATGTTTGCTGTTTGTACATGAACTGCTTTATCACTGTATTCAAACCACTTTGGGGCACGGACCATGTCTTAAATTTTTATTTCTGGTTCCTTATATGGTACACAGTAGGTGTTTAAGAATGCTCATTGAATGAATAAAAGGAGTATATATATTTTTGTGTGGATATGTGTGTGTGTGTACATATATATACATATACATATATATACATATACATGTATACATATATGTGTATGCATTTTCCATTTTAAAAGTTTATTTGATTAATAACTTCTCAGCTAAGAAAACCCCCCCAAATAAATGTGGGTTGATGATGTCAAAACATGACACTTCTAATCCAGTGTTCAGTGTAATTACCTACACGAAAGGAAGCCAAGTAAATGAGGACTGCATCATGTGGCCGCGCTGCAGCTGCAGAACACTGCCAGATTTTCTTAGATTTGTCTGCAGGGCTCAGTGAACCCAGACCCAGAGGAATTCTTGTGACAGTTCTCTCAGCTGTCCTTCATGAGTTACCATTGCCAAAAGCTGTACGAAGTTAAGCAAAAGCCTAAGCAGGGTAGCAATATTTAAAAATACAACCACCTTGTAGCGCGGATTTAGCTATGAGACTCCTGAGGTTCTGGAATTTTCCTTGAAGGAGTTCATAAGCAAATCAAGCTTGTTAGAATGTTGATTATTCTTGCCACTGTTTTTTTCCTGATGGAGGCTCCTGATTTCATGTCAGTTTGGTACTTCTGAATGTCAGCCTCTGTCTCTTTCTGATATAGACTTGAACCCTTAACTGTTTTGAGTTAATGGTGAGAAATCAGATGATGTTTGCTGTAAAGTATGTACTGAGCGCCGGCCATGTCTTTTCTACATTCTCACTTACGTGTAGCATATAACGTACACATACCCTGGGCAAGTATTTTTTTCTTATTAAATCCACTGTCTCATAAAACCTCCTTAAAACCACCTCCTTTCTTCATTCCACGATATTCAGCAAGCATTTGGACACCTGCCCTGTGCCAAGCCCATTGCTGGAGATGATCAGGGAGCTTGAATTTGGTGAGAGAGGGAGATAGGAACCTCCCTTTGCACACACTTCTTCTCCTTATTGAATCTGATGTCGTGGTCTGAATGGTTAGATGGGCTTCTGGAGCATTCAGGGATTAGCCAAGCATTTTTCAGTAGACCAATTACAAGAAATTGAGGAGAATAATTAGGGTCCAAAGCCCCAAACTTAATCTCACATTAACCTGGAAAAGTAGCTGCAGTGATTGCCATCTGCTGACACACCGCCAACTGACAGGGGCTGAATGTTCTAGGCAGGCCAGGCCTCCCTTGAGCAGGGCCAGGGAAAGCACCCCTGATGAGAGCAATTAGAGTGACTCCCTGAGCCGGTTCTTAATTTGCTTAATCACACTCACTTGACTGGACTAGGCTTTTGGCTTAGGGAATTTTAGGGGAAGAAAAAAAATGCAAGGTTTGGGGAAAAGGAAAAGAAGCAATTAGGGAGAGAGAATCCAAATTCTCCTCCTAGTCAGTTGAGGATTGGCAGGAAAGGAGAATGACATCAACGTCCAGGTGTAAATATGAGGAAGCTGATTTAGAAAATGGGTCCTTTGAGTCTTGTTTGGGCAAGAATCATTGAGATCACAAAAGGAAGCAGCTGGTAAGTTCTGGAAACCTTTTTGTGTAAGCCCAGAATCTGAATAATGCACTAAATGGAGTGTAGTGCATATATTTAAATATTTATGTGTGATTGGCTGTTATTTCTTAGCCTTCTCTGCCATGGTCCCATGACTTGATACAATTGCTTTTAAATGATCTTTTTCTAGATGCTAGAAGGGTATTGTATAAAAGAAGTGAAGAATCCCAGCAAACCAAACAAGGAAAATGCAGAAGAGACCATTTTAAACCAGAAATCCATCATAGCAAAGCTATGTTTAAGAAGTTTTGAAGGCACTATGTTGTAGGGATTAAAATGGAGGAGTTTGGAATTGGAACTTAATTTACATTCTATCCATGATTTACTAACTTTGTAGTCTCAGGCAAGTTACTAATCCTCTTTTTAAACTTCAGATTCCTCGTCTATAAAGTGGGGATGATAACAGTACCCACCTCACGGGGATGTTGTAAGAATTACATGAATTAGTGATGTTAGGTACCTGGCACCCAGAAGTCTTCTGTAAATGTTAGCCTAGAAAAGGAAGTTATCCTCTATGCGGACACATGGAGAAAAGCCTCAGCAAGTCTTTGGAAAGCCGGATCTCTGCCAGCAGGAGCTTTGTTTTAGGGACAGAAGCTATGGCTGCGACCCAAGCGGTGCCTGGCACATGGTAGGTGCTTCATAAATATTGATGGAATAACTGAATAAATAGAGTTAGTCCAAGTAGAGTGAATAAATGGGATTATTTTATGAAATTAATGTGCATTAAGTGAATAAAGTATAAGGAAAGAAATAATGGGTGAAAATGTCAAGTGTGGCAACGGTGTATTTTTGAAACCTGTAGCCAGGAAAATGTTCATCCCCTCGTTGCCCATCAGGGACTCACTTTGATTCCATTTTCTTCCCTAAGACCAAATGATTTGGGGGACCATTTTTGTAATGTTCTAGATGGTCTCTGGGGATGGGGGAGCGGAGTCCCAGTTCTTTTGCTCTCCTGTTGGATTGTGTTAAGAGGAGACACTGTAGGGCGCCTGGGTGGCTCAGTCAGTTAAAAGGCTGCCTTCGACTCAGGTCATGATCCCGGAGTCTGGGATCGAGCCCCACATCGGGCTCCCTGCTCAGTGAAGAGCCTGCTTCTCCCTCTGCCTCTCACCCCATTTGTGCACTCTCTCGCTCTCTTTCTCAAAATAAAAATCTTAAAAGAAAAAAAAAAAGGAGACACTGTAGGAGAGGGAGAAGCACTACTGATTATAGAAATGTTTTTCTCCAATTTACTTCCAGAGCATGATGCTTGAGTATCCCCTTGTGATGGAGAACAGAGGCTCAGAGGGGCTAGATGCTGGGGGAAGTCTTAACTGCATCATTGCTCTCTCATTTGTAAATAGGCCCCAGTCAGGGCGGACTGTGGCTAGTTGGTTCTGCCCTTGTCTGTGGGCAGTGTCTTCCTCTGCTCCCCAGGGTTTCAGGCCCTGGTGCAGAAGGTGGGGAAAGGGATTGGCATTCTCCACGGAACCCTAGCCTGAAGTCATTTCTCAGACAAGACGTGATGAACAAATACTGCCTTTGGAGGAAGGTGTACAAATTTGCCAAAGAAAGGAATGCAGTTCTGGGACCTCCTAGCTACAGGATTATGTAAATCATTCAACATGAGTAAAGTTGAAGTTATGAGAGTAATTTCCGTTTGTACCACAGCTAATTAGTCTAAGGAAAATGGGGACAGGGGATGTGTTCTATAACTTTTCGGGAGGTAGCCTCGGAAGATGGCTCGACGAGCGAGTTTTAAACATAGCTCTGAGATGTAACATGTGAGTAGCTAATATTGACTGAGTTCATACTATCTTCCAGACATTATTCTAAGTGCTCGAGACATTAACTCTCTCACTTGGGGTCACTATTGTTTGTTATCTCCTTTTTATAGTGAGGAAACTGAGGCACCGGGAGTGAAGGGACTTGCCCAATGTTAGCACTAACTTTTAACTCTTGATTACATGTAAGCTAACTGAAATCCTGAGAAATAGCCTAGGTATGGCAAGATATGTAGCTGGTCACTCAGCTAAATATGGGGGAATTTCCCCCTTGCTGTAAATGCACAAAGAACCATCGCTTCCTTTCCTACCAGAGTGAGTCCTAGCCCCATCTTACCATGAAGCCCTGACAGTAGGGGCTAAGAGAGAGGCTTCCCGGGCCGCTGCCCCTTTTCTACCTGAAAGCCTGAAATCTGGGATCCCAGAACCTCTAATGGAGTCACAGGAGATGAGCTATTTAATATTTTAAAGAGCCTAACAGAAATTGTTCATAAGGGGCAGTAAAACATATGGGCTAATGACTGCATAAAAACTTTATTTTTTGCGTTTGTCAAAATTATATACCACATTAATGTAATTTATTTTGTGTGGGTCATACACTTTCATGGCAATTGTACATTTTTAATCTTAAAAATGGGTAACGAATTATCTTCTAAACATGGAATCCGAGGTCTGGAGTCAGGGCAAAATAGAAATGGACTTTGGAGATGAAAACATCAGCCACTATTGACCCATAGTGCAAAAGATGGGATGCTTATGCTCAGTAATCACAATATACTCAAATGGATAGAAAACGCTTCTCTTCTGCAGAGTGCTCCTCTTCCTTGTCTACATTCTCTGCTCTTACTGCAGACCACTGTGACTGTGTTTTTACTAAGATCTCAGGAGACTTTACTGATGGAATTTGTAAAGTGTAATCAGGATGGTGAATTGTCTGGTGTCCCCATTCCTACCACCAAATGATTCATTGCAAAGCCAAATTAAAAAATGCTATTTTGTATCATCTATTCTTTGGACTTTTCAAGCCCTGGGTCCACAAGAGAGAACTATTGAACTTTAACTATATGGTACATGCTTAATCGTAAACTATAGAGCCAACTGAACTCTTTTTTTCTTTTTTTAAACTTTAAATTTTGAATAGGGGCCCCTGGTTGTCTCACTTGGGTAAGTGTCCCACTCTTGATTTCAGCTCGGGTTATGATCTCAGGGTTGTGAGACAGAGCCCCACAATAGACTCTGTGCTGGCCATGGAGCCTGCTTAAGGCTCTCTCTCTCTCTCTGCCCCTCCCCCACCTCCCTCTCTCAAAAAAATTTTTTAATAAGTTATGATTTACGTGGGTCAAAAACCAAAACAACAAAATGAGGTGTACTCTGGGAAGTCTTCTTCCTACTTCTGTCCTCTTAATACTATTTTTTACCCTGTTCATCTACAGGTCATCATTTCTATTAGTTTCCTGTATATCGTTACTGAGTATATTTATGCATACATATGTAAATACATATAATAATTTTTATTCTGTTTTCTCTCCAACATAAAAAATTACATGATATTTGTATCTCTATCTTTTTCCATTCATCTATGTATCTGTATCCTAGAGCTTTTTTCATAGCATATAGGGAACATCCTCATTTTTTAAATGACTGTGTCATATTTCATTGTATGTGTATATATATAAATATATGTATAGTATATATGAATATATATATGTGCATATATACACACACACTCTTTTTGATGGACATGGGTTATTTCCAGTCATTTGCTATTACAGTGCTGTGACGACCATCATGGTAATAGATCATTGTGCATGTGTACAGGCTGTCTGTTGAAAAAATTACAACAAGAGAGATTTTGGGTTAAGGGTAAATGCATTTGAAATTTTAATAATGCTACCAAATTGCTCCTAAGCAGTCACCTTTCTACCAGCAATATATGAAAACAACTGATTTCCCGTGGTCTCATTAAAAGACAGCATTAGAAAACATTTTTACCTCTCAGGCTAGTCAAAATCTGGAAGTTATAAAGTATACTTTCAGTTTGCATTTCTCCTATCTGAAAAGATGCTTAACTTTTCTCCTGGTGTTTCAAGACCATTTTATTTCTTATGTCCTATGAAATGTCTATTGGTGTTCTTTGCTTATTTTTCTGTTAGGTTGCTGATAATTTTCCTATTGATTTCTAGTAGCTATTTCCATATTAGTGAGATTTTCATAATTTTGTCTGTGACATAAGTTGAAAATATTTTTTTCCAGGTTGTTGTTTTCTTGACTTTGCTTATGCTATTTTTTGTCGTATAGAACTTACTGTTTAATGTAATTGAATTTATCAAATTTTACACCTTCTGGGTTTTGAATCATAATTGGAAAGGCTTTCCCCCACTCCAAGGAAGTCACTCCTATTTTCTTGTACTTAAAAAAAAATTTTTTTTTTTTGTTATGGGAAATTTTAAGCATACCAAACTAGAGAAAATAGTATAATAAGCCCCAATTACCCATCCTCCAGCTTCATCAATTAGGAATATTTTGCCAATCTTATATTTTACCTATTTTCCCATCCATTTTGAGAATATTTAAAGCAAACCCAAGACAACATATTTTCTTTTTAAGTATATCAATATATATCAATAACATATAAGGGCTTTTTAGAACATAACTCTTAATGTGATTATTGCACCAATAATTCCTTATGATTATCTAATGTTGTCCTGTGTTCAAAATTTTCTCTTGTGGAACTGTGATGGCTTTGATTTGTGTGTGTGTGTGTGTGTGTGTGTGTGTGTGTGTGTGTGGTATAAGGTATGTATCCAGTCTTATGTTTTTCCTGGCTATCCAGTTGTCCCAACTCAGCTTCTCAAAGTAAAATCTTACCTTACTGGTTTGAGGAGCCACCTTTGCCATATAACAAATTCCCACGTGTATTTGAGTCTATTTCTGGACTTTCTGTTCTATTCGTCCGTCTACTCATGAGCAACTACTATGCTGTTGTAATGTAGCAGTAGAGAGTGTTTTAATGTCTGTCCAGAGGAGTCATTCTCTAAAAGAAATAGTCATCTACTCCAACTCATGCTATATAAAAATGGCAGAAAATTATAGTTGGTAGTCCAGCCTCCTCAGGTCAGGGATGGGCCTGATTTAGAAATTGACAAGGAATGGGAGTTGAATGTGTGAGAGTGAATGCGGTCCCTAAGGAGAGTAATAGTAGAAACACACTATAGGAAGGTAAACAGTAATTACAGAAGAGCATAAAACTCAGGGCAGGTCCTCATCTAGAAGGTGGGAGAAGGAAGAGGAACCCACAAAGGAAAAAGGATATGGTTTTGATGGTTGAAGCTTTGCCCCTGTAAGTAGCCGATCCTGGTTCTCTTCTCAAAGTCAGGAAGGCTGGTAATAGAGAAGGTTGAGATATTTGCTGTATGCGTGCTCCGGGGAACTGATCAGAAACCTCAAATGTGCTGCTGGGCAGCAACAGCCTGGGTGAAGTGTGTAGAGGAGACCATGCCGTCATTCTGCTCTGGGCGCTTCACAGGCTCAGACGGGCAGTAACCTGAACACCCAGGGCAGCCTGTGCGCGGACTTGTGTCTGTGAGGGTCCAAGGGCGAACCTCCCTGTGCATTTCCCGGGAAGAGCAGTGACGATGTATCTTCTCAGCCTTCTTTCCAGGAGACAGTACGTAATCTGCCTAACAATGTATCTTTGCTGGAAAAGATCTGACTGAGATGACTTCTAATAGGAGTTCTCTTCAGAAAGATATCCAAAAGTATTTAGCAGAGCCAAGTCATAATAATTTTTCCCCCTTTGAAATGCACATATCTGCTAGACTCTGTCTACACCTTCCTAAAAGCCCAGAAAATGATAAGGTGGGCAAAGCAAGGGGAAAAGGCCTGGATTCAGAGTGGGTGGAGCTACTGAACCTGGATCACTGTTTTGTGACTTCATTCCCCAGCAGACACCCCTAATAACCTTTGACACAGCCCATAACCTCCTCGTCTCCAATTTCCTCTTTATAACCTGCAGATGAGCACAGAGCACTTACCTTACAAGGATGTGTGGGGAAGATTAACTAGTTTCAGATGGGAAAGTTCTTTGACCATGCGTTATATGGTATGGTTGCTAATTTGAGGCTACACAGCCATGAGTTGGGGTAATCGCCTGTAGCCCAAACCCTGACACCAGAGGGTAAGGGGAAATCAGTCTGCCTCAGAGTCAAGGAAATGGACTTTGCAAATGGGATGACTGGGTGAAGTCAACCTTATTCAGGCATTTATTCAATGACTGCTGACTGTCTACGCTGTGCACACGTACCAGGCAGTTGTAGTGGGTGCTGGGGGTTTGGGTTACAGAGGAATGGTAAGCCCGAAGTGCAGGCACTGTCCTCACTGCTAGAGTGGTTATTACCCATGGTGGGATATGATAGCCCAGGACTGCGACTCTGGACTAGAAGTCCGTCATCTTTGCCATCAATAGTATGAGCTGGGCATCCGTTACAGCGGGCTCCACGTTCTGGCAAACTCTGAATAGTAAGTAGGGTCATCAGCGCTTCCTCAGTCCATCACTTTCCAGTTGCCACCCTTACCACATCCCTAAGCTAGTCTTCTCTCTTAGGTGCTTTCAGCGAAGGGAGTCTTTGGGTCCACTAACAAGAAAGTACTAGAATAGAGAAGACTCCCTTTCTTGGCCTCTTTGACTTTTGTTATTATATGCCACTGTTTTAAAATCTACATTCAAGGTGTGCTTTAAGTACAAGGTAAAAGGGACTATTTTAGGCATTATCACAGAACACTCTCTCTGCCAATAAGGAGTTTTATGGTCTGGAAATTGGTACAGAATATGGATGAGATCTCAATGTACATTTCGAGCTGAACTTTTTTCCACCCTCTTTCAGTTGTCCTTGAGTGAGGGTAGCAGGGAATGGAAGAGGAAGGAGGAGGAAAGAAAATTAAGAACAGTGGGTATGAGTAACCTTGGAAGGTGAAGGAAAGGGTTTGTTGTTGTTGTTTTTTTTTTTTTGCAAATGAGGCTACCAAAAACATCATCCCAATAGGAAGATTGGGGACTGCAGAAGATGAGAAGTAACCAGAAGCCTACCCAAAGGGGGCAGGTCAAGAAAATTTCTTCAGTGAGAAGCCTATTATGTAAAAATTAATGGTGTTTCTCAAAATGTAAGCTCTTAGGAAGGAGGCTATAGGGCAAATCACCACTGTATTAATATGGGATTCCAGTTTACAGTGGATTTATTATATTTAAATAAACTTACATGTCTGTGCAGATATTTGTAAGTATTAATGTAATGTAATAAGAGGGTACAACCTGAATATATTAAAGCTTCAGGGGGCTTCAGTGGGCTTCGGTATGGTGTCCATAACAGTATGTGTTCTGTTTTCTCAGCTCTTTTATTGAAGCTCAAGAATTTGCCTATCTCTTTACTTATTTAATGATATTCTTCAATGACAGTAGGACCAGATAAAGCTGAATTTTGGTGGGTTTGTGATATTTGCATGAGATTATAGCATTCTTCGGCTAGATTTATCTTCTACATAATATTCTCATTTTCTTTCTATAGCCTTCATTCTTACCTTGATTAGTTTATAGAATAAATTCAATTGTTGCTTTACTATAAGCCAATAGTAATACTTGCTCTTACCCTTTCCTAGTAAAGGGGTAGTGTTTATTTACTACAGCTGTTCCTATAATAAGTATAATAAGTCTGCTATAACAATAAGCCATGATGCTTTGGTCCAAAATGACTCCTGGTATTTTAGAACTAGATTCAAGGCTCAGTCAGGGTCCTGGCAGGGACGTGGCAGGCAGATGGCATATTCAAGGGCATATTCAGACGGGTGTAATTTGAGAGAATTAATAGGGGACTATTTATAATGGCATGGCTAGGTTTAGGAAAATCAGCAAGAGATGGTACCAGACTCCAGAGTTAGCAACAAAGAAGAGTTTATTCTCTAGGCTTAGAGGACAGGGAGAGAGAATGGATCTCAGAACCCAGGAGAAGGTAGCTGTGGTGTCCGCTACTAGACCGGAGCTGAGGGGTGTGATAACAACCAGGCAGGGAGTGAATCAAGGGAATATGTACCCCAGTCTCACTTTCTTCCCATCCTCCAACCTGCCAGTTTCTGCCATTAGCCAAACTAAATTGGAAGCCTGGGGAAAAAAAGAACTATGTGAGGGGTCTTTATAACTTGGCTTCGAAGGACACAGAGCAGGGTAGAGAGGGATAGAGGGTAGCTCTGGACGGGCAAAAGGTGAAAGCCCAGAGGGCTCATTTCCCTTCCGTCCTGCGAGGATAGCTTGGGAAGATGGTGTGGTCGTAGCATTTTTTGAGCTTGACATAGTGTGTGCTGAACAATACGTGAATACACTAGGTCATAGTTGGGGAGACCTTCAGTTGCTGAAAAAAGAGTTCTCACAATCTCCACGGAGTTAGCCTAAAATCGACACAAACAATTGAAATGGAAATTCTACTGGTAGAGGTGATGAGGAAGTTTTTTTTTTTTCCCCAGTTTATTTTTATTGGTAATGCCTGCAATTGTGTGAGACCTTTAGAAATTCTCAGCTCCTCTACAAGCAAGGACTAGAACTTGCTGTGCCCAGCCCAGTGCTCAGCAAGGAAGGGTATAGTCTTCTGTCCCCAAACAAACCCCAAGCTTTTTTCAGAGTAGAGCCTGACCGATGGGCTGGAGCAGACACAGTAAATTTGAATGAATGAGAAATACTGGAACTAGGCCTCTAAAGAGGAGTGGCAAGTACATGTAAGGACCCCTGTGAGAGCACAGAACTTGTTGCTTTTGAAAACAGACTTTGTAAGAGCAACTGCCTATTATGTAAGTACAGGCTAAGAATATAGATTTATCAGAAAACAGATAAATGAAAATGCTAAACTTAGGCTTATTGTTCCCATAAATATTCTAAGTAGTTTTCCTAAAATTGGTTTTCAGAGGAATTTTACATCCTTCTCTCACATATGCTCAATCATAGGATTTGAAAGCTGAAAAAATATATACTGAATTTCAGTCTCTAATCGAGTAGGTGTTGCATGATCTTAATGATATTTGCCAGCATGTAATCCATAGAGGAACCAACCGTAAATCTCTACATTTAGCTTCCTAATTGATAATTTGACAACAATGGCAAGGGGTAGGGACTTTTTTATTCTCCAGTTTTTGCGACTTTCTGCAAAACAGATATTTGATGTCTCTATTTTACTTATAGGGAAACTGAATCTCAGAGAAATAGAGGGATTGGCTAGAGATAGTAGATCCAACAAGTGATGGGTCAGAACTCGCACCCAGGCCAGGCTGCCCACAAAGGCCATTTTTCCACCGTTATACTAGGCAGTATTTACACTTGACTTTACCCTTGTGCGATCGTGAACTGTTGCTTAAATGCAGTTTTTCATGTTGCAATTAAAACACTATTTAATGCACATAATTTTTCAGTTTCCTCTGGGAATATGAAATTATGCACATATATATCTTTATATATGTACATTTCCTTCTGCTCCAAGCGGTAATAGTGACAATTTATAGAGCAAGTGACATGCTGTAACTTTGTTATATACGCAGAATGCAGAAATTTTTTATTAGGATTGCTTTTATAAGCTTGTCAGCTTCCAGAGAGTTCTTTGAATAATCTGTCCTGGATTTTGTGACTGTGCAAAAGTCAGCACGATAGTCTTTTGCCATAGCATGCAGTTTATTGTTGTTTTTTAAAATGCCCTCCTGTTTTCAGAGTGATATCCACGAACACGTTCTTCACTTTTGTGATATATTTTTAGCTGTAGAATCAAGAATGAAGTTGAGCTAGTGGGGCTCTCTAAACCACGGTCAGTGACAAAACCCTAGCGCAGAAGAAAGATGACAGGCCAAATACATAGTAACAGTTCTGCATCCTAAACCTCTCCCAACTGAAAAATAACAGTTGACATGATTGGTAATACAGTTCTTCATACAGAGTTCTAGGGACACTTTTACAGCTGGGCACATAGTTAGCACTTAAACAATGAAGTCATTCGGTAAAATGCATCTCTGTATGTGTACATGCTCATACGTACATGCATGTATGCGGGTGTGCGTATACGCATGCACACATATGCGAATGACTTGATTGCCTAGGATTTCTGCTTTGGTACAGACATTCTCTCATGTTAGAATAGATACAGAGAGATTCAAATGAGAAACACATCTCTATGCACACTTTATTTTTATGGTCCCTTTTCTATGTCAGCTGAGACCAAATGAAGTCAGAAGTCCTAGCCGTCATCTATATGCTGACCCTGAAAGCTACATTTTCTCAGTTGAGTTGTGTATGCCACGTAACACGAGAATGCATGCTTGGCAAGACATTTCCTCCAACAAATGTAGAATAATGGATTCTTAGCCAGCTGTTGGACATTTCAGTCTAGATTTCTACTATGAGAGCTTTGATTGGTTATTAAAAGAAATGGGTTCAGTAAAGCAAGCAAGGGTATGGAACATAAAAACAGTATCTTCCATGCCCAGCCTGTGTTGCCGCTTGGTTTATGTCTATGTGCTTCTGCCGGTGGAATGGCTCATTAACAGTACCACACACCTGTGTGCTGGCAGCTCTCTTGCAGAACTCCTGTCCGCCAGTATCTTTCTCTCAAATTTAAAGACCTTCTCTGATGGAAAAGAAAATAATCTCTCTCATTTGCCTCCCCAACAGCAGAAATATCGCTATAGAATTACCTTTTAATATTATGCTCTTGGCTTTTTTCTTTTTTAAAGAAATTGCCAATTGAAGGATGCATCTGGAGCTCTTTGAAACAAATTTCAGGCATCATCCATATGTTGTTTGGTGCTCTCATTAATTGGAGAATTAAGTATCAGGAAGAGTTTCCTTTTATCAAATAATGAGAATGTGTCCCCCTTAGCTCCTAAGAAGTACAAAGTGAGGGGCACCTGGGTGGCTCAGTCAGTTAAGCGTCTGCCTTCAGCTCAGGTCATGATCCCAGGGTCCTGGGATCGAGCCCCGCATCGGGCTCCCTGCTCGGCGGGAAGCCTGCTTCTCCCTCTCCCACTCCCCCTGCTTGTGTTCCCTCTCTCTCTGTATCTCTCTCTGTCAAATAAATGAAATCTTAAAAAAAAAAAAAGTAGTACAAAGTGAAAGGTTAACACACAGTAGATGAACACCATGTGTGGAAGTTTAGCGGTTAAGACCTTTCCTCTCATCTAATAGGGTTTTTACTCTGTATTTTGAGAGCCTCAATGTATAAGTGATTTGGCATAAGCCTCCTAAAAATCGTTTATGGATACAAACTGGGCAAAAATTATTTCACCTGTGCTGAGGATACTCTCGAATTTAATCAGTTAACATCTATTTATTAGGTTCCCACCATTTGTCCAAATAGTTCAATAAAACATGGCAAACCAATCTTGATTCTTTTTAGAAGGAGCACATTTCCCAGTTCCTAATCATCTAAGCTTTTTAATCTTGTTCATGTGGAGTTCTTAACCATCTGCTCCAGGGTCATCAAAGCGTTCTCAAAAAAGATGTAAACTCATGTTTTTGACAAAAATGTAGTAGAAAAGATATTATTTGGGAAGGGTTTTTTTTTTTTTTAGCTTTTTCCTTAAAATTTGAATCACATTTAGAAAGTTGTCTTTAAAATTGATTTGACTATTTTTTCCACCCAAATTGCACACTTATTGCCCTGTATTAACTCCTGATTAGATTTAGAGTTCATTTGCATAATAACATTATTTTAATATTAGCACTGTTTTAGACATTTTATCAGGTTGCATGCAGTAGAAAAAACTGTCTTTAGCACTGCAAAACGTGCAGCCTGCTGCTTAGAAATGAGATACTCATTTCTGCAAATTTTTAATCCTATGATTGATGAGATTTTTAAAAAGTTTTTATCCTTCTAAACATTATAGCAGGAATCTGAAATATGGGAATACTGCATTACATTTATGACTTTTTATGGAATAACTGGAACTCTTCATTAATATCTTTCCATAAAAATCATAAAATATTAGAAGTGGAAGGCATCTTGGCATTCATTCATTCCAACTTTTCATTTGGTTGCGAGAAAGATAATTCTTAAACCCCCTTTAGAAATTAGTGCATAGAACTCAATACTGCTTACCGGATTTGGTCCAGCTAGTATGAAACGGAGTTGGACAGCTGATCTCTGTTTTCCTGCTAATGATATTTGAGGAAATGGGGAGGAAAAGTAGGGATCTAACATTTCTTCAATGCCATCTAAGTAAAAGCTGCTTTACCTCTGTAATTATACCCAATTCCCACAACAGCTTAAGAAATTTACCTCCATTGCTCTAAGCTTCATTTATCTTATTGACAAATGGGGACAGTATTTCTTAACTCTGTAGTCACCTGGTTAGTAAATGTAGAACCAGAATTTATAGTTCTCATAAGAAATTGAACATGACACAAAGAAATGAAAAGACATTCCATGCTCATGGATTGGAAGAACAAATACTGTTAAAATGTCAATACTACATAACACATTTAATGTAACATACATATATAATGCAATTCCTATAAAAATACCAACACCATTTTTCACAGAGCTGGAACAAACAACCCTAAAATTTGTGTGGAACCACAAAAGACCCCAAATAGCCAAAGCAACCTTGAAAAAGAAAAGCAAAACTGGAGGCATCATAATTCCAGACTTTAAGTTATATTAAAAAGCTGTAGTAATCAAAACAGTATGATACTGGCACAAAAATAGACACATAGATCAATGGAACAGAATAGAAAACCCAGAAATTGAACCCACAACTATATGGTCAATTAATCTTCGACAAAGCTGGGAAGAATATCCAATGGGAAAAAGTCTCTTCAACAAATGGTTTTGGGAAAAGTGGACAGCTATATGCAAAAGAATGAAACTGGACCACTTTCTTAACCATACACAAAAATAAAGTAAAAATGGATGAAAGATCTAAATGTGAAATCTGAAACCATAAAAATCCTGGAAGAAAACAGAGGCAGTAACTTGTTTGACATCAGCCATAGCAACTTCTTTCTACATATGTCTCCTGAGGCAAGGGAAACAAAAGCAGAAATGAACTATCAGGACTTCATCAAGATAAAAAGCTTCTGCACAGTGAAGGAAACAATCAACAAAACTAAAAGGCAACCTATGGAATGGGAGAAGATATTTGCAAATGACATATCAGATAAAGGGTTAGTATCCAAAATATACTATAAATAACTTAAAAGACTCAACACCCCCAAAATGAATAATCCAGTTAAAAAATGGGCCAAAGACATGAATAGACCTTTCTCCAAAGAAGACATCCAGATGGCCAACAGACACATGAAAAGATACTCAACATCACTCATCATCAGGGAAATACAAATCAAAACCACAATGAGATACCACCTCACACCTGTCAGAATGACTAAAATCCACAACACAGGAAACAACAAGTGTGGGCAAAGATGTGGAGAAAGGGGAGCCCTCTTGTACTTTTGGTGGGAATGCAAACTGGTGCAGCCACTCTGGAAAACAGTAGGGAGGTTCCTCAAAAAGTTAAAAATAGAATTACCCTATGATCCAGTGATTGTACGATTGTACGACTAGGTATTTACCCAAAGGATACAAAGATACTGATTTGAAGGGATACATGCACACTGATGTTTATAACAGCATTATCTACAATAGCCAAATTATGGAAACAGCCCAGGTGTCTGTCAACTGATGAATGGATAAAGAGATGTGGTATATATATATACAATGGAATATTATTCAGCCATAGAAAAGAACGAAATCTTGCCATTTGCAGTGATGTGGATGGAGCTAAGTGAAATAAGTCAGAGAAAGACAGATACCATATGATTTCACTCATATGTGGAATTTAAGAAACAAATGAACGAAGGGGGAAAAGAGAGGCAAACCGAGAAACAGACTCTTAACTATAGAGAACACACGGATGGTTCCCAGAGGGGAGGTGGGTGAGAGGATGGGTTAAATAGGTGATGGGAATTAAGGAGGGCATTTGGTGTGATGAGCACTGGGTGTTGTATGGAAGTGTTGAATCACTAAATTGTACACCTGAAACTTATATTACACTGTATGTTAACTAACTGGAATTTAAATAAAAACTTAAAAAAAATGCCGATCCCATAAAAAAAATGTAGAACCAGAATTTTATTCTGGGTGTCCTTTCTGAATCTAAAGTCTGTTGTTTTTCCTCCTTTTCAAAATGATTGTATTAATCCTTGACAGACACTTCTCACATTGAGTTTTTGGCCCCAATAATATATGTGAGTATTGGGATTATGTCTCTTATTTATTATTTTCTAAGTGCTTAGCAGGGTATAAAAGCATGACTTATAGTCCTACTACATTTTAAGATTTGGAGAAGCTGGTAATGAGAGGTTGAATCATGATCCTATTTTTCCCTAGTGAATGTTGTTATCCAAGAAAAAAGTCCATGGAGATTTTGTGTTTTCAGATGAAGATAATAGATTGGGCATAAGGTAAAATTCTCTCCTGTATTTTGCTCCAGGCACACAGAAAGGCTAGATTAAATACCTTTAAAGAAATTCATATATTTTTTTAAAGATTTCATTTATTTATTAGAACAAACAAGTGGGTGTGGGTGGGGAGGGGGAGAGGGAGAAGCAGGCTCCTCGCTGAGCAAGAAGGCCAACTCTGTTGGGGTTTGATCCCTGGACCCTGGAATCATGACCTGAGCCGAAGGCAGATGACTTAACTGACTGAGCCACCCAGGTGCCCCAAGAAATTCATATTTAAACTTAGGGGGAGGAAAGAACTTTTCATGTGCCAGAAATAGAATGCTGATTAGAGAAGGTAGAAGCTGTCATCTTAGGAGTGGGGCTCTCGATGGCCAGGCAAGGTTAGCGGTTGCGACCTCAGTCCCCCTGCAAAGAAGGGAACTAGCACAGTCTGGTGTGAGTCCCATGAACACTGTTCTTGAATTTAATGGGAACCAGAGGATCTCCATTGGCCAACCTGGCCTAACAGCCAGAAGCAAGTAACATAACCCTTGTTGCGGAAGGTAAAGTTTTCTGGCAAATTTCTCCTTTTGAGAGGAGTGTTTTCATTGAGTCCATTCTTGCTGAGTAAAATTTCAGCACTCATTTTGAATTTCCACTTTGGCTTCTATACTATTTTACAAGAGAAGCCAGGCCTATTAAAGTTTGTCATTAAAGTGTCTTACTGCGGGATAAGTGTTGCTTTCAGGAAGGTGTGAATGTGAGTGTTGATGGGCACGTTGGACTTAGCAGAGTTGCCTCCTTTAAATTCTCCATTTCATTTGTTTTATTGGCAGTTGGAGTTAGCCTTGGCTTGCTGACTCATTTTTAGCACCTGTGCAGGAAGTACCAGTATTTACCATATCTATCTGTTCTCTTCTTTTTCATATCTCCTTGTGAGTCCATTTCTGTATCTTTGGACACTCCACCAGCTCCTTACTGCCCACAATCTGTCTTACTTGCTAAGAGAAGTGTTCCTTATAGGTCACAGATAAGATGTTGGTTCTATTCAAAAAGGTGTTTATTGGGTATTTACCATGCACTGAGCCTAGACCTAGGGAACTTAAAAATAGCGTAGGTCATGTCCCTGCCCCAAAAGTGTTTATGATGTCAAGGATGTGCTGCTTCTTGAAGCCCCCATCAGCTTTGCATGTTTTCTGTGGATGCATAAAATGCCACAAAAAGGATTTGATGATGATTATTACTCAGACCTGGGACATAGTCATGCTTCTGGACCAAGTGCCATGTAGGTCCTTTACTCTGGGCAGTAATAGGCCAAAGTCTCAAATGGGTTTTGTAAATTTGTAAATCTGGCTACCTGCCATTCCCTGGAAGGCCTAAGCATTGCCCATCCCTGTGGTATCCCTACAAATGTGCCTTGCAGAAAGCACCCCTATCTTTTGTCAAAGGAGCACACTGCCTTCTGGAGCAAGAACTATACTTTCCAAAGAGAAGATCATAAAACAAATGGAAGGCCAGCACCTCAGGTGAAGGGTTTCTGACCAGGCCTACCAGCGGGGAAAAAAGTATAAAAATAATGTGCTCTGTCTGGGGAGGAATGTTTTTGAGCTACCCTTGAATTTGAGAAGTGTATACCACATACCTAATGTATGTATGGAATTTTCTTAGTGTCAAATATAAAAACGTCTAAGTCAAAGGAAACCAAATCATAACAGCTGTATCCTGAAACAGCAAGCAGCCATTCTTAACTATCATTTGGGTCTCAGATTCCTTTGAGATACTCAGCCCAGGGGGAAAATATGTATAGACACAAAATTTTGCAAATAACCCTAAGAAGCTCACAGGTCACCCCTACCCCCTATGAAGAACTCTGCTCTATGTGATGGTCCTGGAGAGAGTAATAGAATGAAGGGTTTTTTTTCCTTCTGGAGCAAAATACAAGCTCTACTGTAACCTTGTTCTGTAACCGAGATTGCAGGGAAAGCCTACTCAGCAAAGTCTCAGCAGACGATTTTTAGTTCAGAGACTCCGTGAAATGATTCTAAATGTAAAACAACTTTCAGATACCATAGTTAGTCATTTGCTTTTTCATTATCCTAATGTCTTTTGGCTGTGAAAGATAAAACAGTCATGTTAACACAAACCTATCTGCGGCAGAATAGATAGAGATAGATCTGGGTACTTAGGGGAAAAGCAGGATAGGGGAATAGATTATAAAGCTGGCTCTGGAAAATAAGAGACATTTTTATTTAGTGTTTTCCTCACTGGACAAGTAAAACCTCTGCAGTTCTGGAGAATTTTGATAGAATAAGGCTATGCTGTTTTAGTTAAAAACAAAATGAAAAGACACTAGTCCATATGGAGACAATATTCCTCCGGTTTGTTTTTCACTACCGTTCAAGGGTAGCAGGCTAGAACAAGCTATGTGGGAATGTTTGAGGGGATGCTCTGTTCCAGGCAGCATGCTAGGATCTTTACGCGTGGTCTCTGAACCTCTCTTGTACAACGGTAATGAGGCCACCTTCCCTACTGTGCTGTTTTGAAGAATGGAGAAACCAAAATACAAATCTAATCCTTGGGTGTGTTGTTCATTCGGTTGTTTTAAGTCATCTGCCATCCACTCACTCTTTTATTCGGAGAAGCCTTTGTGATTCCCAGATAGGTGAATTCTAAATTCCTCTATATTTTCTATCATTGGCATCCCTTTATTCCGGGAGTTAGAAATAAAGCTAAGGATTTGGGACCTATCACTCTGCAGAGACAAAGCATTTTTTCAAAATTAGATAAATCTAAAACCAAACAATTCCTTGTTTTTTGTTAGATCCCAAATCCTTGCCATGGCCTGTGATTGCCTCTATGATCTGGGCCCACCACCTCTGACTTTGTCTACTCTCCCCCTCCTGGGAACGCGCCAGTCACGCTGGCCACTTCCTGAGTTCCCCAACAAGGCACACTCCTTCCTGTCTTGGGACCGTGGTGTCTTTTCCCTTGATTCTTTGCTTGGATGCTTTCGCTCATCCTGGGCCCACCATATATGTAAAGTAGTTCCTCCTATCCACTAACACATCTCTTTATTGTACTTATCTTTCAATTAGAATTATCTGAAATTATGTTTTTCCCATCTTCATTGCCTATCTTCTCCTTCTAAAATGCAGATGTCATGAGAGCAAAGACCTCGTTGGTGATCCAATAATAACAAGTTCTCTCTATGTACTACATGTCAATAATGCCACGTTGGATGAAGGAACGGGGTTCTGTCTTGCATAGAGATTACACGAGGCAAACCAGGGGTTCTGGCTTATGATTCCTATTTGGAGATTTGTTCATCACAGCGAATATTTACCCAGTGAGGAATAGAAAATGGTGAACATAACTCATTAGATAGTTCAAGTGCTTCACATGTTTTAACTAATTTAATTCCTACAACCCTATGAGGTAAGTGTTATTATTATTACTTCCATTTTATAGATGCAAAAGTTGTAGTGTGGGGACGTTAAGGAACTTGCACGAGGCTCTACAGAGTATGTTTGGAAGGAGGTATTTGAGCCAATGCTCTTTAGGCCCTAGATAGAAAGGGCTCATGTGCCCAGCACTGAGTTGAGTGCTTCATATACATGATGTAATTTAGTCCGTGCTTTGACACCCTGGGGTAGGGACTGTTGTTGTGCCTCTTCTACAGATGGGTAAGTTGAGGCTTGGAAAGTTTAAGCAACTTGTCTCAAGTCCCATCTTTGCTTTGTGATGGAAAAGGGACTGAATGTAGACAGTATGACTCGGAAAGCTATAATCGTAGGCATCTCCATTATACAGGAATGTGGATTGCTATTGGAGCACAGTGAATGTGAGGTTTTTGGAAGAGGGATTAGTCTCCCCTACTCAAAGATTCCCCACTGGTGTAAAGCCAGGTCTTCATTCCTGGGATCCAGATTCACAATGAATATGGAACAGTCCAACTCAGAGAAATGAGTAAGAGAGGCAGAATTTGTACCAGTATAATGATTTGTCTGTAAGGAATAATACAGTTAGCTGTAAGAAATGGGCATTTTCTTAGAAAGAGCATAAAAATAGGGTTTAGAAATCTGATAACTCTGAAAGGTCATTTTTGGTTTCTAAAATGAACCAGGACAGAAATATATATAAAATGTGTGTGTGTGTATAATCTCATATAAAATATATATATATAAAATACAGAAACAGTAGGTCTCATTCTGTCCTGAGCTGAAATGCAGTGTATAAAGTTTAGCACTATTGATTTTTGAAACTTACCAGGTTTTCCTTTACACTGAATACTTCCTTAGAGACTCCATTCTCAGTGGCAGCAGCCATCTGTAGGGATGGGGATGCTGTGGCTATATTTTGTCTGCTCTCCAGTTCCATCTCCAGAGATAGGCATTATTAGCCACACACACAAAACCAATCTACTCACAACACAAGAGGGGGAGGTAAAATCCCTAGATTCCATGCGTTATTACCCTGGCTTCAAACAAAATATCCATATGAAGGATTATGCTCATATGTGCAGAGATCAGACTTTTCTTCTTTGAAAAATTCCCTAAACCTACTGAGACCAGCTGATTCAGCAAGAAGAAAATGAGTTCAGGCAATATTATTGAACGCTAAGATTCTAGCATTTTCACAGACTCGTATTACAAGTGCTGTTACCTACACAATCCTAAGTGAGTCTACATGAGCCTATATTTGAGGCTTACAATTACCCCAGTGTGTGGGCAGAATGGGTGTTATTAAGCCACTTTACAGATGAGGAAATTGAGGTTAATAGAGCTTAAAGAGCTTGCCCAAGGTCAAGCAGCTAATAAATAGCAGAGCCAATACCTGAACCAAAGTCTTTGGACTCCCAAGTTACATCCTTTTCTGCTGCCCACACCTCTCCCTTGCCAAAGAGAACCTGTTTATGGTGACAATATAGGTTCTTAGCATCTCTCCTAAAGATTTTCTTACTACCAGGTTGCTTCTAGAGGGTAGGACCTATGGGGACTTAAGATGAACTATCTTACTCAGTGCTCTGTGGACATCTGTTTCATTGGGTACCAAACCTGCCTACTTTAAGTCTTTGAAAGCTGTGAGTAGTATTTGTGGGCTAGGACTAACATTATGTGGTTTTCAGCTTTTCAGAGAACTTTTATTCGATTTCCTCTAGAACCTCCTGGCAGCTTCTTGCATGGGGTATGAGAGACACAGGTGGGGATGGCATTCTTACAGTGACTCCATTCTCTTTTCCATGTCTCTGTGCTCTGGGATCCTGATGAGACTCTATTTCTCAAATTCATTGTTCTTTTATGCACCATGCTTCCCACTGCTCCAACTCTCATGGTTTCTTCCAGGTTTTGAACACTTTGTTACCTGTACCTCTGAAACAAATAATACATTATATGTTAAAAAAAAATAAAAAAGAAGAAGATAGCAGGAAGGGAAAAATGAAGGGGGGGAAATCGGAGGGGGAGACGAACCATGAGAGACTATGGACTCTGAGAAACAAACTGACGGTTCTAGAGGGGAGGGGGTGGGGGGATGGGTTAGCCTGGTGATGGGTATTAAAGAGGACACGTACTGAATGGAGCACTGGGTGTTATACGCAAACAATGAATCATGGAACACTACATCAAAAACTAATGATGTAATGTATGGTGACTAACATAACATAATAAAATAAAAAAAAATTAGAAAAAAAAAAAACATTGCAGAATTTCTCAAACCCGAGTATTTACTCAGGGAATGGCATTGACAGAAAGGTGGCTTGGTACCTTCAGGTGGCCATGCCTCTGAACCCTGGTCGTTAAGAGATTGGGTGATTCAGCACAAAGCACCCCGGCCAGCCTCAGGCAGTGAGGGAATGGGGTGCAGCCATGCCCACGCTGCTTGCTTGTTCTTCCTGAGCCTGGAAGGCCTTGGGGTGTCCTGCTTCAGGTGGGCTGGCTAGTGCCGAGGCCTAACCAGTAGAAGGCAGTCATCGCTTAACTTTCCCCTGGGTGGGAAGAACGCCATTTACTCACAGGTATGGGCCCTGCAAGTAGATGGTGGAATGTATTTGAATAACCAGGCTTTCCAAAGGGAAGCAAAACATACGCCTACTGATACACAAAATGCAAATAAATGCGACCAGTCTCTCTCTTCATCGTAGATATGTGAGTTTTGGATTTTCCCACAACCAAGGTCAGAATGCTGCCCCTCCGTCATGCTCTGGCCGTAGCTGTTGTCCAGATCTTTATCTTGTCAGAAAACTGGGCATTGGCCAAGAACATCAACTTCTACAACGTGAGGCCTCCTCTGGACCGTAAGTACTGGTTTGAATCATAGTTCACGACTGTGGGGTCAGGGTGACTATTCAAAGTCCCTCTTTTCACCTATCCTAACTTTGCCTGCTCTGGAACATTTGGGTTATACCTAGAATAAACCAGGAAGTCTTCACTGCTTCCCTGGGGAGGGGTAATTCATGGTGACAGAAGTTTGCTCCATTTCTTTGAAATGGTTTGGCTTTCTGCTGAAGTCTCAAAGGGGTTCTTGTTTAAAATAATCTCTTGAACACTGTTCCTACAAATAGCTTAGCAGAGAAGATTCAGTGTTCTTTGTTGATCCCTTTGTTGGAGAAGGATATTGGCTGTAGGAAGTTTCTCCATAAATGATACATTCTTTCAAATGGTCATTAACAATTTTGGAACAGATTAGTTTGAAATTTGGAGGGAAATAACTACTTGGATTTTCATTAATATGCACAGTCACCATTAGAAAGAAAACTTCCCCACTAATTATTTTAAAAAAGCAAGTATCAGTGAATATCATCTATAGGATAAAATAAATATATTTTTTAAAAAGATTTTATTTATTTTAGAGTGAGAGCGCGCAAATGGGGAGGGGCAGAAGGAGAGGGAGAGAGAATCTCAAGCAGACTCTGCACCTTATATACATATATGTGTATCTATGTGCTTGTATACATATATCCTCTCTCTTCCTTTCTCTTCAGACAAGTAAAACTTCCCTCATATACTTTATTAGAGAAAGGTTGTTATAGATAACAATTGTTTGGTAGAAATACCAAAGTCTGTGATTCCCACACCTGGAAGAGTAACAGAATCATGATATAAGACTTGAAACTACATATTCCTTGGTCCCTTCTGCAGAGATTCAGTAGTCAGAAGGGTGGGATGCCGATTATTTTTTTCTTTTCTTTTTCTCCCCGACCCCCTCTTCTTTTTAAAAAAGCTTTCCTGATACTATTGATGCACAGCCAGGTTTAGGAACCACTGTATTTATACCACTTTTTTTTTTTTTTAAGTTTTATTTATTTATTTTAGAGAAAGAGAGTGCACACATGCGAGCAGGGAGAGGGGCAGAGAGAGGGAGAAGGAGAGAATCTCAAGCCAACTCCTCACTGAGTGTGGAACCTGATGTAGGGCTCGATCCCATGACCCTGAGAATATGATCTGAGCCGAAATGAAGAGTCAGACACCTAACTGATTGAGCCACACAGATGTCCCTATACTACTTCTAAATGAAGCCTATATCGTTACTCTTCTTTACGTTGTGCTTTTTTATTATTTAGGACATTGTATGTGCATGTGCATACATATATATATCACACACACACATATACACATGTGTACCACACACACCTTGAACTATCATTTATTACACATTTCTAAATTGGTAATGATTATATACTAATAGCTTAATGACATGGCACAGACACAGTTTTCATAAAATCTAAATTATACATTTTCAAATTTTTAAGACTAATACAATTTTATGATGAGAAAAAAACATCATTTAAACAAATGAAAAAAAAAAAGATATATTTGACCAACATGTTGTCAGGTTACTAGGATGGTTTGGGGTTCTCCTTGATCTTTATCTGTTTTATTCTCCAGAAATGGAAGAATTGAAAGTTTTACACAAGGCTTTATATCATGGCTTGTAAAGAAATGTCAAATTTATTATACTTTTGACTTCTTGCCCATTAAAACTACAAGATACAAGGTAGGAAAAAAAAAAAACCGTGAAGACAAAAAGGACATTCTCGTTGCTTTCAATCCAAATTGCCAGCAGTCATAATTTCTGCTTTCTGTAACACTCTCGCCTGAGCATAAGAGCCTGAGAATTACTACCATCCTTATATTAAATGTTACATTCCTGATTGAGGTCTAATGTTGGGATAATTGACATATATCAAGTGAGATTGCTGTAATGGAAGTGCATGTGGATGGAGACTAGCCTGATTTGATGGGCCAGGGACTCTATTAGATATTTTTATTGCAACCTCCTATTTAATCTTCATGATTTCTCTGCATGTCATGGGGATCCACATTGTTAGTATTACTGTAAATATTATTATTTCTTGGAAACTAAAAATCACACAACTACTTAGTGGGATAGAGAATTCAAGCTCATGTTGACCTGACTCTAGTTCTTCTCAGGGGCCACACGATACCAAATAATTGGTTCTGATACTATCCCCACCCTTGCCCGTTCTCTCAACTCCCACTTATTCCCCAGTTATAAATTGTAATGGAACAATATTTCAAAGTGGCTTGTGGAATCATTTTCATTACTCTCTAGTAGATAAGTAGACAAAGTATTTAAAGAAAAGGGAATAAAGAACATGCCCCAAGTCTGGCAGTTCCGTCCAGCTCCCTAGCAACAACAATTCTCAGGATGATGGCATGTACATTTTGTTTGATCTAACAAAAGTTGCTAATTTTGTGCCATCTTTGATGTTTGAAAGTTTGTCCTTTGTAACCTTTCTGTTTCACTGTGCATTTCTCTTTAAAGCTACGCCATTTCCAAACAGCTTCAAGTGTTTTACCTGTGAAAATGCAGGAGATAATTATAACTGCAATCGATGGGCAGAAGACAAATGGTGTCCACAAAGTAAGTGTGCTGAGTTTGGAAGACGCTCTTGTGATCATACCTCATTTAGGTCTCTCTTAACTGACCCTGAGCAGACATGTTTTATATAATGGGATTAGCGTATCAACAGGCTGATGATGTTCTGTATAAATCAGATTTTTTTAGGAGACTATGCAGATATTAGACTATTCTGAGAGTATTTGGAAACTGGTGGCATATCCTCAGTTTGTCGATGTGTGTGCCTCCAAGGATAATTTCTTAAATAATAATTATCAGGCGGAACAAATAGACCACAATATTGTCTAAGGCATCCTAAGAATTTCAGAAATGCTTGATGATACCTCTAGAAAAGTCATACATACTGGCTAACGCAAAGAAAGGTTTTTATACTCTTGAGATACATTGATGCTTTGGTGACTCATTCATTCATTTGACAAACATTTGAATATCTTTTTTGTTTGCTTAGTTCACTGACACATCTCTAGTACCTAGTCCAGTTGCCTGGCCCATACTAAGCACTCAGTAAATATTTGTTGATAGAATGAATGCATGCCTTTGATTAGGTGGTCAGGGAAATCTCTGAGGAACTAAGACCTGACTGACCAAAATAAGGCAGCCATGTGGAGATATGTAGAAAGAACATGCCGGGAAGAGGGAACAGCAAATGTAAAGTCTGCAGGAGACAAGATTTGGCCTCTTCAGTCAACAGGAAGAAGACTGGCCAGTGAGGCTTCGTAGCAGATAGAGAAAGAGTCTCATGGAAATAAGGACTGGGGCACACAGGATCTTCTTTTTCTGGTAGAATTTGGATTTCATTATAAATGTGATGGGAAGGCGGTAGGGGGTTATACGCTAGGGGAGCACAGGATTCTAGTTGTGTTCTAAAATACTGCTCTGCTGCTATGTGGAGCATGGGTGGCTGGGGACAAGTAGAAGGGGACACCAGGTGGGGTCTTTCATTGTCTTCAGGCAAGAGAAGATGGCAACTGGGACTAGGGTGGTAAGAATCGAGGGACAAGAAGTTCAATGATTTAATATATACAAACTTCGTGGTAAGGCAGACGATGTGCTGATGGGGGATTTGGAATTGGAAAGCTCTACTTAGAGCTATAAGAAGATCAGGTTACTCAGATTTTAGGAGGTACTGGTTTTTTTTAGGTTTTCAGACCAAAAAGCCAAGAGAAGCCAACAAACCAACCATCTCTTCCAGAGTTAAAGATTACCAGTTTTGGTCTACTATTACCTTGACTCTTTTGGAAATGTCTGTATCATATTCTATAAAGCAGTGAAATACCCTTACTTCTTCCAGAGAAAGCCAGTGTGTGACACCAATAAATAGTCCACACGGCAGACCTCTATGGGGCCTGAGAATCTGATGCTATAAATTAGCACAAATGGTTGTGACATCTACTTGGCAGTATTTGTCATGATTTCTTTTCAAAAGTAATTATTATAATTTTTTCTTGAGGTTCTTTTACATTTCTGTAGAGTGACCCTAAATTGGGTATGTGCTTCTGAGTACATGTACGTATGTTATGCATTTGGAGATGTGTTTCTACATTTTGCACAGAAATATATCTTCATTATTTCATAGTTTTCAAGGTTGGCCAATGCTTTCTTTATTACCTTACTTCAGAAGGGTGGGTATCGTTCTTTCCCTATTTGCTTTAAATTCCTCTGAAACATTCGGTGCTAAGAATTAAGACAGTAGTCAATTGGGGCATTGATGTCCAACTTCTTGTGTTTTATCTTCACAGACTGTATTATTTTGAATTATATCAAAACACTGTTCCCACTAGGTCTGTGCATAACACTTCAAATTGTCATTTATTAATCAAAGCCATTTTTAATGGGAACGTGCATGGATATTTGGGGTTTTAGAATTTCATCTCTGTTGAAACAGGTGAACAAAAGAGGAATGCTGCAGCTTTCTACCACCAAGAAAATGTCAGAGATGGGAGAGGTGAAGCCCGCGGGCTCTTCCAGGTCCCCCCTGCACACCTGACTCTTTAAGAGCTCGCCATGGAATAACCCCCTCATTCCAGTGTGCATGATGGAACATTCTTGACTGTACTCAGTCAAGCCCCAAAGATACTAACCATCTGGAATTCTAACCGAGGGTGTAATTTTGTACAATTTGCCATTATTTAGGAGAGTGATAGTCAACCATTTCTTGGGGTGAACAAGCCCACAGCTATTGTTCTTTGTCATCTCAGGTTTCCTTTCCCCTTCGAGTTTTCCTTCTGTGGTCTGTCAGTGTTGTTAAGAGCGGTTCTCTGTGTAACAGGATATGACAAGAATGACATGTCTTGTTTTATTTACCCTGGCTTCTGTTCTGACTTTCCAGGGCTGCTTTAGCACGGGTGACATTTTATAGGAACACACACAGCTACCAGTTTTCAGCTCTCCTTTGTTTGAAGTCTAAGTTGAAATGCCTTTCTAAAACATTATAGTCGTTCCTTTTCCTTCCGAATGTGGAAGTCAACTACTTGTGTCGAGTGCCCTACACCATCATCTGATTTAATACTAAGTATGCCGAGAGGCAGAATAGTGTTCTGGTGAAGAGTACAAACCCTAGAAAACTGCCCAGGTTAGAATCCTACCTTCCACCACCTTCTACCTAATGTAACCATGGGCAAGACACTGTGCCTTTGTTTTTCTTGATCTGTAAAATGATATTAATAAGACTTGTCTTAAGGCTTATTGTAAGGATTGACTGTGTGAATACATGCTAGAGTGCCTAGCTGGTGGTATCCCCTCAGTATGTGTTAATATTATTTGAAGTTTACAACAACCGTATCAAAATGTCAGCATACTTGTCAACATCATTTTATTCAAAAGTAAGTGAGCTTGAAGGACCTAATGGGGCTCACTTGTAACTGAGGCAGTTCTGTGAAGCCAAGGGTTCTCCGTATTAAACAAGTTTTCCCCTCATTTTATGGCATTGCTGCTCTAGTCCATTCTCAATAAACTAAGGAGCATTGCACTGGCCTGAGATCACTATAAAGAGCGGCAAAACTAAAGCAGAAGTTCCTTGGATATTGAATGAAATCACTTTCTTTAAAAGTAGTAAAACGTGAGTGCTTAAAACCATACAGAAAGTTGTAGAAATGAGCGAGCTGTGTGGCAGGGAGGGGACAGAGAGATTTAGAGTTAAGAAAGGGGAGGAAAATGGGAATACTCAGGAAAAGTCAAACACTCTGGGAGGATTAGAGCGTGGGTAAGAACTGGGTGCATCAGGAAGGTGGTCTTGATGTATACTTTAAAGCACCTGCTTTTCATTTACCATGTCTCTTAGTAGACAAAAAACAAATGCTGAATAATACACCAAGAAGTGCTCTAACCCATTACATTTTACGTTTACACCTTCCATTCCATAGAGTCCTAGAACCCATGCTTCAGAGGGAGAGAGACAGAGATACAGGCACTTTGATAAGAAATAGCAGACCCAAGGTCAGCTTTAGAGGGCACCAAAGGATAGGTGTCCACGCCTGCCATTAAACCTCTTGCCTTGAAACCTAAGGATTGTCCTGAATTTTAGTCCTTTCCGAAGTGATTGTTGAGTCTCTCTTTTGCAATGTGAAACGTGTGGTTGCCTTTTTTTTTTCCTTCCTGCCTAGATACACAGTACTGTCTGACAGTTCACCACTTTACCAGTCATGGAAGAAGTACATCCATTACCAAAAAATGTGCCTCCAGAAGTGAATGTCATTTTGTGGGCTGCCACCACAGCCGAGATTCTGACCATACAGTAAGGAGTGTGTGTGTGTGAAGTTTCTCTCCTGGGTTTTTTTTGTAACTGATGGTTACTTATACATTATGGAAGGCAGGAAGGATAAGTCAGATTGTGTACATGTTTACTCTTTGCGGAAACACTCCCTGACAGGGATGCAACAGAGACCACAGAGAAATGGAAGACTCTCTGTCCTTCAAGAAAAAATAATGTTACTAGAAACAAATACTAATTCCCAAACCACACAGCTATACCCTGGACCTCGGACTTTGGGTAGATTGAAGTCTGCTCTGGAAGCCCAAGACCAAACCATCCATGAGAGAATGGCAAACACTACAGAGCCCAGCTCATGTATTTTCTTTATGGCCAGGTATCATGGGCACACTGGCCAGTGAAGGTGGAAGGTGGAAAGAGGGAAATGGGGACCCCTTTCACTAAGGAGTCCTGGTCTTGCCCCCCACCTCTGCTTAGATGAGGAAGTGAGTCTGAAAGAATCTGTTTAATAGGATGAACTATGGATAGATTTTAGATCACCTGATCTCGATTTTCTCATTCTAAATGAGCAATTTTCCTCTTTTATATGCCTGGAATTCTGAAATGTTTGTAAAAATTACTTGAAAAGTATATGAATTTCATGAGATGTTAGAATTTGATTTAGTTTATGTGTACGGAAAGTGGTTCTGACACCAGTGGCTTTCCGCTCTGGCTCCGTAGGAGAGTCACCTGGGGAGCTTTCATAGCTGTGCTCATTGTCGGGGGTGCGGTGGGGGAGAACATCCCAGATCAGCTGAAACAGAACTTCAGGGTGGGGTCTTAGGCATCAGCATCTTTCCTTTTTTTTTTTTTTTTTTTTTAAGATTTTATTTATTTGACAGACAGGGAGAGAGGGAACACAAGTAGGAGGAGTGGGAGAGGGAGAAGCAGGCTTCCCGCGGAGCAGGAGCCCGATGTGGGGCTCGATCCAGGACCCCGGGATCATGACCTGAGCCGAAGGCAGACGCTTAACGACTGAGCCACCCAGGCATCTTTCCTTTTTTAAAGTTCCCCGAGGAGATTCTCATGTGCAGCCAGGGTTGAAAGCTGCCGATAAAGGTACTTCCGAGTCGCTGCCCTTTTCTTAGCTAGCCAGCCTGGACGCCTCTATGAATGGCTAGCTAGGTTTATCAGGTTGAAGCATTGTTCCAGGTATTATGACAGGAGATTGCCTCCCCTGAAAAACATCTTGTGCTGTGAGGGGACAAGCCTTTTTCAACCACCCAGCAGCCATAATTAGCAAGCCATTCTGCTGTAACAATAGGAATCAGGTGTTAGTATAGACAATAGAGAGTCATTATTATCCCCTAACAAGCAGTACCGAGAAAGAAAATCAATGACCAATCCAAAAGGTTCCTAGCTTTCATTTTTGTTTCAGTGTTTCTCCTTACAAACCTTAGATTTGTTGATTCAATCAAGCAGTCTTATTCAATTTCCCTTCCTCTTCTTTTCCTTGCTTATGCTTGGCTTGCTGCAGATAAATCACTGTTAAATGAAAAGACTCTCAAGATAGTCCTTACTTCCGGGTCAGTGGTGGGGAAAGGTACTCAAGGGGGCCTGAGCGTCTCGTAGACTGGATGAGCTGGTTAACTCTAAAGATTTTTTTTATTTATTTATTCATTTGAGACACAGAGATACAGAGAGAGAGAGCATGAGCAGGGGGAGAGGCAGAGGGAGAGGGAGAAGCAGGCTCCCCACCGAGCCAGGAGCCCGATGTGGGGCTCCATCCCAGGACTCCGGGACCACGACCTGAGCCGAAAGCAGACGCTCAACCATCTGAGCCACCCAGGCACCCCGAGTTGGTTAACTCTAATTCTATCTAATCTCAGTGCTGAAGAAGCTTGATTTTGTGGCTCTTTGCTTCACCCTTCCCTCTCCTTCCCATCACTCACCCTCTTTCCCCTCTCCTCTTGCCTTTGTGACAGGAGTGTAGGTCTTGCTGTGAAGGCATGATCTGTAATGTAGAGTTACCCACCAACCACACGAATGCAGTCTTCGCCGTGATGCACGCGCAGAGAACATCTGGCAGTGGTGCCCCCACGCTCTGCCTACCAGTGCTTGCCTGGGTCTTCGTGCTTCTGCTGATACGAGGCCACTGTTCCTAGGAGAGGCAGAAACCGCCCCATGAAGCACCGGCCACGAACTGTGTGAACACAGCATTTGAGTGAAGACCAGTCTCGCACTTGAAGAGTGCACCTTGGACCCCAAAGCAGAAGCCAGTTGTTTGCTGAGCTAAAACCCTCCTGCATCAGGCCACGGAATTGAGGGAAGGGAACATGGCAGAAACTGAGGGGATCGCCAGGCTTCCTGGCCAGAGGGGCTGCATTTTGTCACTTCCGCAGGGAGGAGCCTGCCCAGCATCTGCAACGGGTGGGTGGCAGTAAGCCTGTGGTGTTCCTGCCTGCCCAGGCCGTTAGCTGAAGGGACTCGTCGACCTCAAGACTCTTTTGGAAGCTGCTGGGTCAGACCCTCACATTTCTGTGTGTGATTAGCTCAGTGTCTCCATGAAATCTCACCCTTTCCCCGTGAGAAAGGAATCTCCCCACCAATGACATAGTCAATGAGAAAGGCCACTAGCTATAGGAAGAAAACTTCCAGTTGAACTAATATGAAACCCATTTGCTCATGTGGGGGGAAATAAAGCTTTTAAATTATACAATGCAGAATGCATGCTTATATGTGTTTCTTGACTGACCTGGCGACCTCGGATAAAACATTTACCAGTGTCATAAAGGAGGTCACTGAAGTTATGTTTCCATGCACCATGGGTGATATATTCTGGCTTAAATTATAAACTTCCATGCCAAAGTGACCTAGCTTTCTCTTTTTGGAAAGGACACTTCTTGGGATGTTAAATGCGAATTAGTGAATTGAGAAAATCAGGAAGCCTTCCTGATGCAGAAGGATGACACCTCCTCCTATCATGCACCCTTCGCAGTAGCAGCTTAACTTCAAAGAAACTGGCAAGAGGGCCCCTCCCCCATACGGTCAACTTTTCTCTGAATGTCAGGGCCACCAAGTGAACCTTTCTAAAAACATGCTAAAATGTTTGGTCCCTTTGTCTCGTCTTTCCCTTTTTTAACAGTCGCAGCAACTTCTTTCTGTTTCCAGAATCCTGATTTCCTGCCTTTACAGTTGGGGTGACCTTCAAACACTCTGCCCTTTTATGTATGGTGATGAGTAGATGGAGTTTTTTGTTTTTTAACTGAGCATCCACCATCAGAACACTGGGTGCTCCATAGAATCCATTAATGATGCTATCCTTGTTGTGTGGGCTCATCTATGGTGGGAGTCAGCAAACTATGGTCCATGAACCAAACATGTCCTACCACTTTTAGTCTGCTGGATTTCTGTAACAAATACACTATTGATTATGTGGCTTAAAAACATTTAATCCTTACAGTCCTAGGGGTTAAGAAGTCCAAGATTAAGGTGCCAGCAGATCAGAGATCTGGTGAGGGCCCTCCTCCTGGTTTGCAGACCGACCACCATCTACTTATATTTATACAGGGCAGGGAGAGACTGGTCTCTTTACTCCCTTATAAGGGCTCTGGTTCCATTCATGACCACTCCACCTTCATGATTTAATTAACTCCCAAAGACCACACATACAAATACCATCAAATTGGGAATTGAAGTTTCAACATATGAATTTTGAAGGGACACGACCATTCAGTCCACAGCAACCATGTATTTTTGTGAATAAAGTTTTATTGGAACACAGCCATGTCTTCATTTACAGAGTGTCTATGGCTGCTTTCACACAACAGCAAAGATGAGAAGATGCGACAGAGAGTGTATGGTCTATAAAGTCTAAAATATTCATTATCTTGTCCTTTACAGTAGAAGTTTGCTGGTGCCTAACCTATGAAATGGCAGAAGAGCATTATAAGAAACCTGCTGACTTTGGAGGGACCGTGGTACTTATGGTGGTTTTACAGCCTGTGTGGTGGTTTGCCAAATAACTTCCTTTATATTCTTTGTCTTCTGCATCAGTGAATTTTTCTTCTCTGTTTTGATTTTGTTCCACTCATTCAATTCAGTTTCTTAGTTGTTATGTGCTGATGTCAGGTGCTGGGCTGTATATTTGTTTCTTCTCGTCCTTGATGCCCTGGGAGCACCTCCTCTTAAGGTTCTTTAGCTTCCAATAAAACAGGGAGGGAGCAGACATCATTATCTCCCTGTCTCTGGCTTAATCTTAGACTCACCTGGAAGCAACAGTTTTGAAGCTTGATGTAGATTTATCCCTCCTTTCACTCAGCACCTTGAAGTGTTTGAGTTTTCATAGCTTATGCTTGTTTGAAATTAATTATATATGGCTTCACTTGGAACATTTTAATAGCAACTTCGGTGTCTTTTTATTCCCCAGGGTTTCTTTTGACTGTATAACTGATGAATCGTCTGGTAAAAAACCATTAGCAGACAGTAGTTTTTTTCTTTCTGATTTTGTTTCTGCTGTCTACAGTAATGAAATTTCGTGTGTGTGTGTGTGTGTGTGTGTGTGTGTCTTTCCTGAGGAAACATCTTAATTTTCTCTTCTTCACCCTGACATGTTTGCGTGGATTTCACTCCTTACCACAACCCCCTTGAGCATTTAAAATAGGGCTGTGTTGAGCAAAAGAGGGAACACACAGAGGAAATAATCTGGTCACAAATACAGCTGAGTAGGGATGCCAGATGCACAACTGAAAATATGGGATGCCCTATTAAAATTGAATTTCAGATAATTTTTAGTATAAGTTATTCATAAACTCACAAGTCTGGCTCATCTAAGGCAATGTTTTCAAATCCTTGTAATCAGAACCTTCTGGGTAACTTCAAAACAATACAAATTACCAGGGCATCCTGGAGATGTTGATTCAGTAGATCTGAGGTGAAGCATAAGCCTGATCCCAATAATTGAATGTTAAATTAAAGAAAATAAAAGCTCCTGGGTGATTATGATGTTCAGCTGGGTGTGTTACCCTTGATCTGAAAGGATAATTCCTTCCTGTGAAGCCCAGTTCTTGGCTACATAATAAAAAACTTAACGAATAATAAACACGTGTACAAGTAACCTGGGTTAGAGCTATAGTTCTCGAAGTGTGGTCCCCAGACCGGCATCAGTATCACCTGGAAACTTGAAAGAAATGCACAATTCTCAGACTCCATCTCAGACCTATTGAATCAGAAACTCTGAGGGTTCAGTCTGTATTTTAATAAGGCCTCCAGGTGTTTCTGATGCACATACAAGAACCACTAGGGCCAGAGAAGTGCTTCCTAAATGTCTTCAGTAATGGGTACTTGGGTGGTTGCATGAAATTCACTCAGGGAGCTTGCAAAACAAAACAAAACAAACAAAAAAAACCCTGATTTTTTATGTTATACTTGAGTCAGAAAATCTATTTTGAAAAAACTCCTCCAGTGATTCTGATACACAGCCACTTTGAGAACTACTAACCTAGAGAATAGAAACAGGAGTGACATTGGTGATCAGAAGGCCCAGATGCTAACACCTGACTTTTGAGTTCTAACATGAAAGCCCTATGTATTATAAATTGACTCTGGTGTTTCCAATGTAATTTAAAAACTAGAATCCAAGAAATCAGTCCAGCATTGGAGTCCATTACATGAATTTTTTAGACCATTGCATAGGGCTCTGGAATCGTGGCTAAGTGTCCCAGACCTTAGACTCATTTGCCCTTTGTGAGCAAGAAATTGAAAAAGACTTTGGTGTCAAAATATCCAATGAGGGGGTGCCTGGGTGGCTCAGTTGGTTGACCACCAACTCTTGATTTCAGCTCAGGTCATGATCCCAGGGTCATGAGATTGAACCCCTGTATAGGGCTCCCTGCTCAGTGGAGAGTTTGCCTGAGGTTCTTTCCCTCTGCCCCTTCCTGCCCGCCCCCCTCGGCTCATTCCTCTCTCTCTCTCTTCCTCCCTCTCTCAATCTTTAAAACAAAAAATATCCAACGAGAACTGGAGTAGTAGGGGCAGGAAAGAGGATGTAGGTTTGTTAGAAAAGAGAAAAGAGGATTAATTCTAAGTATGCGGAGGGTCTAAGAGAATGAACTGCCAAAGGTCTATTTTGAATAGATTCCAGAATAAACAGATTCTAGAATAAGCTTCAAACTCCCTTCCATCATTTTCTGAAAAAGAAAAAATGGTGCTGAACACTTTTTCCAGCTGTGTCTAAAGTATTCCTAAAGCCAATTCTGAGTGAAGTTGGCAGTCAGAAGTTATAGGCTTATTCTACTTATAATCTGCATTCTGTTGTGTCAGTCACTGTGTAAATATATTTCATAAGAAAAGGGAAGGAAGTGGGTGGTCTTCTCTTTTTCACTGGGAAAGAACTTATAAAGCCACACAAAGCATGAAATGAGCACTATGAACTGGCACGGACTTGGGAAATGAGGTGTGCTGTGGGGCTGGGAAAATATATTTCACATTTGTGAAAGTACTAACTCTTATGCAAAACTTTTGTGACATATAGATTGCCATTTTATAAAACTTTGACCTTTCGGTCTTGGACATTTTATTCTTCACCTAGTTCTTTGCCATCAACTCTATGATTTATGGAGGGATACATTGTGATGCTGGGTATGTCTGGGTGCAAATCACGCCAGAAGCAAAAGCTACTAGAGCATGCAGGAAGATTAAAGTCATGGAAGCTGGGAGGCAGATGGCTGTCGTAATTTGCATCTTCTCCAGGCACAGTTCCACTCTGTGCATCTGAAACCATTCAGCACCTTCCCATCACACTTCCGGGTTCTCCCTTCAACTCCTAATTCTGTCTCCTTCCCCCACCCCTGCTCTCACTGCTGTGGCCTCTGTTTGATCAGATGCTGAGGCTGGAAGCTGAGTAATGCAGAATGTGGGAGATAACCATGTAAGGTTAGGGTGTGAACCCAGAAATACTACTCAGCAAGTCTGGGAACCTGCATTTCTAACAAGCATCTGATCATGAGACTGGTGATTCGGATACTGGTCATCTGAAGGCATCATTTTAGAAACAGTAACTAAGGCATAAGCTGAGAGCACAGCACAACTCCTAAAAACCTCCATACTTGCACTTTTTTGGTCTAGAAAAATTGGTCTCAGCCCGGGGCTGGTAGTACTTGGAAGACACTGTGGCTTGGCCAAGCTGCCATGCTGGGAATGGTCCTGGGAGGCTGGGATGAGTGGGAGCTCTGGGAAACCTGGGGCCTCTTTCATGCAAGCAGGGTGTCCAGGCTTCTGACTGTTGACTTAGGCAGGAAGAAGCAATGCAAAGTAAAGGGCAAGGTGAGCTCATCCACAGTGGCTAAAGATTAAAAATCAAATCCAATGCAAGCATTCTTCAAAAGAGGATAAGCAACACAGGGTAAGTAGGTCCTAGAGACAGATTCTGATAAGGGTGTTGAGGGTCCCCAAGGTGTGTAGCTTTTATAGAATGCCATATCCATCAGGATGACTTCAACTACAACTGACAGAGAGGCCCAATCAAATGGTCATAAATAAATGTATTGGCTCACACAACTGAAGTTTAGAGGAAGAGTGGGGTTTCAGAGTGGACTTAAGCCAACAGTTCTAGCTCCATTATCTGCTGTTGTTTTAACTCTCACCTCCCTCCTGTCCTCTAGCTGTTCCATATAGCCCACCTAGTGTCCAGGGGAACAGACAGAGGGATACTACTAGACACCTTCCAAGAAGAGAAGATGGTCTTCACCCAGGCTGCCAGCAAATCACAAGCAAGATATGGTCACTCTTGGCTTAGTTCAGCTAAAGGGAGCTCAGTGACCCCTGAGGTCTGTGTGGTGCATGGCAGAGGCTAGCTATCTGAACAAAACAGGAATTTAAAAGGAGGAAGGAAGAAATGGATCTGGGTGGGCAGCCAGAAATGTCTGCTCTAGAGTCCCACAATCAGCCTACGTCTGGAGGCAGTTGTTAAGGTGGTTGAGAAAATGCTATCATGTCAGAGATGAGATTGCTGAGCCCTCCAGAGCTGTGCAGACTTGCCCTAACTGCACGGCCAGCTAGAAGAAGACCCAGGCAGAGAAGCTCCCCTACCTACTGCAATTTCCATCGCAGTTTTGATTAACGTACATTGTAAATCTGCAAGTAGTGGAGAGGGTTTGCAACACATCCTGAACTGTTTTATGAGAGAAGCTTTTCTTCCTTGAGCATCTGGGTTCCATAGAACACACTTTGTTTAGTCAATAGTACTATGCAAATGTAGAGAAATATGAGGGGGAAAGCTGCAGAACATGGGAATGGGTAAGACAAGACTCCTAAAATGTGAAGATTATCCTAGGGACTTAATGAATGTGTTTTCAGTGCAAGAACCTTGAACCCTTCAGAAACACCCATTTCTCCAAGATTTTGGGCTCTGTCCTGTATAGATCTCTTTCCAATATCCTTCGGTGAGCAGAAGCAGAAAATTGAGAAACCCACCTTAAAAGGGTGTAGCTTCAAATACTTTTTCTTTGGTATTGTTCTTACGTTTGTTGACCTACTCGGTGTCCTGAATGAATTTTAATCCCACTCATGGCATTTTCCTTTAGGTCTGGGGGGCCTACCGCTCCTTGCTCCTCAGGACTCAACTCTAAATCAATCAAGAAGACTGTTTTCTGAGGATCATGTTTTCTTGTTTTTTTCTTTATGCCCTCTGAAGAATTATCTGAAGTAGTCATTTGTTATTTCGAAATATTTTAAGACTTATTATGAAATCAATCTTGAGTTAGAGGTGGTCTTGAATATTAATTATCTTCATGTTAACTAATTAAAATAGAATTCATTAGTGGACTGAAGAGGCCTTTTTGTCAGGGATGTGATCAGATTCTCAAGGAAAGTCCTTCCTTATGTTATCCAACAAAGGAACATGAAGATATAACTGAGTTGAAAAGTAAAGGAAGAACACAGCGCTTTGCCTCCCTTATATAAGCCTGCATTTCTTTTGGTGGATCTTTTCTTGTAACTAATCAGAAATGCAAATGTCTGACATTGATTTTGGAAGATGTTTTTCAGCAATGTTTGCGATCTGGGTCTTTTATACTTACTTGGCTTTAAAAATTCTGGAATTTGAAGAAAGATAAGAGAGATTTTGATCAACAATGTCTCATCTTTAACTACCTGGGGGCAGGAGTAATTATTTGATTGATATAATAGATTAGTAAAATAATTCTACATGACATCTGTATTTGTCTTTTTAATACAAAGTTTCAAAGTGAAAGCGAGTTTAATTAAGTGGAAAGATAATCCATGATTAAACAAGATAATGAAGCACATAGTGCAAACAAAGGAACATGGTAAAAACTTAAGAGTTCATGGTTAGGGAGAAAACAGTCAAATAGTTTGAGGCAAAACTTTTTTGGCTGATTTTTTTTTTTTTAAAGGCAAGAATGCTAGATTTTATCTACTTTTGGAGCAAGGCAAGGGGCAAGGCCAAGCCTTCCCCATTTCAATATCACTTGCTCTGGAAACGCAATTACCTGAAGTGCTTGGGTGTCCCTTGTCAGATGTGGATGCGTGTGTGTGCTAAGGATGCAAGGACAGCACTGAGGAATGTGGCGTGCAGCTCTCGGCGTGCATGTGCAGAATCCTAATAAGCATTTACCTCTTTTACTCAGAGCAACCTGCAGTACCTTGAGGGAAATGCAATCTGAGATTTGCACAGAAAACCCCATGTGCGGAGGGGATTCACAGTACTTGCTCTCTTGGAATCTGTGCTGGGGTTCAGTGGCACCTGACCTGACGGGTTACATACACTTGGGGAGCTTTAGCCATTGCAGCTCCGTTTGGAGAGTTTAGCTCGAGGAGCAGTCAGAGTCTGAATGATGTGGACCCTAACATCCTAAACATACTTGGGATCAGGTGGTTGAGTGAGGATGGCTCTTATTCCCTGTGGTTCTCTCTGACCGAGGATGAGTGGATGATATTGTGTGGGTCAATAGGTGTGAAAGTGAATTATTTATAAGACAGGAGTAGGAAATGGCATTGTAATCTAATATGTTATCCCATTTAAGAATCAGATTCTTCCCACCCCTTGTTTTGCTCCATGAGACTAAAGTCCTGCTAGATTTTTATGATAAATTTCTAAGACTCTAATATCGTATCCAACTTTTGATGTATTTGTCCTTTGTTGGGAGCAGGTGGAAACCAACGTCTGGTAGAATCCTTAATAAAAATGAACAGGTAAGAAGAGAGGAGGAATAGAGAAAGAAACCTAGAGCCCAACACTCCTCAAAGCTTCTAACTGAGCTCTTAAAAGAACTGAATGTGGCCTGGGTGTGTGAAAAGAGATAGGATTATAAGCAAAAAAATGGGCACAGAGGGTCCTCAACTTCCTGCCCCTCCCACCGACGTTGATTCCTATACTAGGGCCAATGGCAGGCAAACCATGGTTGGCCCAACAATAAATACCTGTTGAAATGAATCCATGAAATACTTTTCACAAAGTACTTCATATTACCAGCATTTGATGTCCCATTTGTGCTTATTACTTGTCGCTCCTCCTCCTCCTAGGCATGGCAGGGGGATCAAGTTATGACTCTTAAGTATTGGTAGTCAGCAAGTGCTGCAAACAAATATGGACTTAGTTATCTCCATTTTAAGTTATTCAGGTATATTCTATACACTACTCTTTATATTTTCTGTGGTTTTTAAGTCACTAAGATGTTCTTTCTGTTCCCCCATCAAATTGGTTTTGGTTTCATTTTATTGGCAAAGGGAGTCTCAATTTTCATTGACTGGTTAGATTTTCTCAAACTTCAAATGCTTCTTTTCATTTTTGAAAAAATAAGCAGTATATGCTGTATATTATGCAATGTGCGGGGCTTCCATATAAATTCATTGTTTGGCTAATTTTCTTTTAGGCAAATGAGCAAATTAATTTATACACGCTATTAATACCAATTATCAATGCTCTTCATTTTGTTGGTTTCAGCAATCTCTGCATGACACACACTGCAACAAAATGGAAATAGATTTCACCAAGTTTGGCAATATTGCAGTGTTTTGTAACCTTTGCAATGATGTTTATTTGAAAGGCTGGTTTTAATTATCCTTTTTAAATTTTTTTTGCCTTCATCTCAAGATGCTGATGGGTAACAGTTCTATTGCACTTGACAGTTGAAAGTAAATTCATCTCAAGTGTTCCTATACTGTCCTTGATGATTGTCACATAAGGAGACTTTAATATGCCCACCAGAAGAACATTAGCCTAACTTACCTGTGGCTTAGCTTTTATACATGGCTAAAAGAAAGCTTCTCAGCTATAAGACAGTGTAGAAAGCAGGCCTCCTGGCAGAACAGAACCTGATTTACCCAGGTCTCTTTGAGACTGGAACTAAGGCCCACTGGGACTCCAGACCCTTGTAAAGCAGGAGAATTCGGATCTTCTCTCTACTACACTGCCTTTAACGTGCCTTTCCAATTATTACCACATTTTGGTGTCTTCTCATTCCGTCCCTCCTCCTAAGGACTGGCTCTCTGACCTGCTCTGTTGTGTAGCTTCTGCTTACTCAGACATTTGAATCCTTCATGACTCTGGCTCTCTGGACCCTTATCACTTCTTGACCTCATGACCTTTCTGCATTTACTCCTACTGCACAATCTGAGTTGCTCAGCACTTCCATGCTCTGGAAGTCGTTTCTACGCTAGGCTCCCACACAGGCCCTGGTCCTTTTAGAGGTTGGCTACCCTGGTCCAGGAACCACAGTCCAAGAGTGGGCAGGGGGAGCGTGGCTCACAGGTGGGAGAGCAGCCTCCCTGGTGCTCTCTCTGCAAGGCAGCGAGGCAGGGCAGCTTCCCTTGTAAGTGGTGATGGGTAGGCTAGGTATTCCGGTCAGGACCCCCAATAATATGTGAGGACACACCTTGGAGGATCTTTTTAAAGCCAAATATGACAATACAGGGACCTCTTTCTCTCTTGGTCTCTCTTCTTACCTCCACATCCCAACCTTTCCCAACATCAAATTTATTCCACCAGCATTTGAATTTCAATTAAGACCATGACTTGCCAGCTATCGCATTTTCAGTGGCTTAAACTTTTGAAATGGTGTGGGAAATATTCTGTGTCCTAATGTTCTGCACAGGGAGGGTTATGTTTATAAAAGGCTAAAATCCACAGACACAAGGAGGATGATAGAGGTGACAGCTCAGAATGCTTGCTTTTCCTTTGGGCCTGACCCTTTCATTAGTTGCTCTCAGTTTTCAGATCAACACCTAGTCATACAGCAGAGCAAGAGGCTGCAAGCCTAGGGTTACTCTGACTGCAATAGGGAATTAGACTGTGTGAGATTATTTATATGCATAGCATTTAATTAAATCTCATGGAGGTGAAGTCCATCCTGAATGTATTCAAGCTGTAACTCACTGGCTGTTTGCTGGTGTTGCCATTGTGATAATTGATTATAACATCCATTGGTCTCTCCAAGGAGCCATACTAAATCAGGAGACAGATGTGGTTCCACTTTTGGAGCCTTATGATCTAAATATTTTAATGCAGCATTTCCAATTTCCTGTTGATCTTGCTGGTGGGTCTTTCTAACTGAGAACAAAAGCCAGACTGAAAAGGTTTGCTTTAAGAAAGAATATTAAAGTAAGGAACAAACAAGATAGTTTTGTTTGGTCAATATTCAATTAGGCCTTTTTGTCTTTCTTCTGAATTTTTCGATGGTGGGGTTGTATTTCTTTATCATGCTCAAGTAGGATTTAGTTTTCCTAGGAGGAAATTTCTGAGAAATATCTGGGTGCAAGATAACCAGATTTTTGAAAAACAAACCACATTTCACTGAAAGGCATTCAGTAAAATGATAGAACTAATGAAAATAAAAACCTGATTAAAAATGTAAATTCTTGTCTCTGCCAGACCTCATGGTATATGCTTTGGTAAAGCTTTAGGGCAAGGACCCAAGGAACAGCCTGGGTTCTAGAAGTTAAGTTTGCACCAGAAATAATCCAAGTAGCATTTCTCGTTTCATGGGGAGGGTCTTTTCTACTCCCACCATGATATTATTACAAGGTCTCCATGTCACTTACCACTGGACATGCCTGGCTGGCCCTCTCCCCTCATTCTGCCTGGCCTTGCTCTCCCTTATAATGGATGAGGGGCCTCCCTGTCTTTTGGATTTACCAGTGGGTATGGGGGGAGTGGTAGTTCAAGCGGAGGTCTCATATAATACCAGTTTTCTGGATCATTTGATTTATTACGATGCCAAGGCCCCTGGGCATTCATCCAACCAACTGCTTATGCTTCAATAAATAATGTCAGTTCTGGGACTCAACTGAATTAGGCCAAGGGCTGGCTAAAGGGTTGTCTCTCCTGCTCTCTGAAGGTTAAGAGATTTGGACTATCAGTGTATAAGACCTTTTTCAGAAAAGCATTTCAAGATCAAAATTTCAGAAACGTCTCATTCAATATTCAAATTCCAATGCATTTCAAAAATCTATGTGTAGGTTTTGTTTTGGATGCTGTAGAGAAAGAGGCTCTAGAAATTGATCAAGAAAATTAGAGTTTAACACCACTGATTAACCTTAACAGATTTAAATAAAAGGCAAAGTCCAACAAGCTGATGTCCAAATGGCAGTAAAGAATTCACAGATTGATGAATTACATTTTCAAATGCCAAGGTCAAGGAGAAATTCAAGTAGATGTTTGAAAGTTCAAATTCCTTAATATTTGCTCCTGGACCATAATGATTAATACAAACACATCATACTAGTTTAAATGAACAAATCATTAACCTTAGTCACTGCAATGACCCAGCACCATAATCAATAAATGATATTTGTTCTTTCCCACCAAATAGTTAGGAGATGAGAAGTGTCTAGACAATATTTGCAATGGACACTCAAGAGAGGGAACAATCACTTATAGCTGGCCAGCTACTGAGGGTTTCTCTTGAGTAATATAATGTGCACATCACCATTCAAAACAAATAGCTGTGACTGCATGTAACCGAAGACATCTGTGAAATGCTCAGCACACCCACTTGGAGGGGACTTGGGGACCAACAATGAAAGAGTGATTTTAGCTATTTCTAAAACTCTCCCAAAGCACTGTTTTCTATAGGAACTGGTTCTCTAAGTCCTTCTGCTCTACCTCCCCTTTGTCCCCCGCCCCCAAAGCAGTCTGCTCTGCTGCTTGATCCTCTTAACACCACTCAGGACTTAGAGAGCAGGGCATGGGCCCCCGACATGAATCCTCTCCCTTGATCCTCCAGAGCTAAGACCATACTGCCAGGTGTGAACAAAAATTCACTGAAAGTTGGATGAGCTTGGAGAAGAGGTGTAACACAGAGTAACTGACCACTGATATTCAAAGTGGCTGTACAGGGGTACCCCACAGGGTCCCGACATGCCCCTGGCTTGCTTCCCTGTGCCAGCAGCCAGCTCATGGGCCACTGCCCATTCTCTGCCTGGTGCACAATATCTCAACCTCCAGAACTCCACAGGACATATTCATGCTTTAATTATTTGAGGACCCATTTGTACCTGGCACAGAGAAGGTATGGAGTCTTTTCTTCTCTTTGGTTTATAGTCTGTTTCCCAGGCCTCCACGCCTACTTCATTTAAGAGATGCCACCCCCACCTCCTATGGCACATTTTGGTCTGTTGACCTCAAAAATAATTATATGAAACATAGCATTAGTTAAGACTGAAAAACTAAGAATGTACTGATATTGGACTATTCTTTGACCTATTCCGGATGTTAATTTGGGGGAGTGGTAAAAAGAGAAAGATGCAAAAATTAGGGGAGCAGGAAGGGATAGAAATTATCTTTGGAGCTATTTATTGTCTTGCAACATTGGGTCTGAGACATTTCTCCACTCTGACAGCTGCCAGTCAATTGAGAGGGCAGGTGTTACCTGCTAGAGCATTCTCTCTGAGTGTCTTCCACCAGCCGGCATTGGCTTTGCTGAATGTTTTTGTATGAAATGAAAAGGCATTTTACCTTAGCTGTGTTGTACGCCTTATTTCATGCATGGTTTTGGTGTTGCCTTGTACAGCACTGGGAGGTCGTGTGTGTGTGTGTGTGTGTGCGTGTGCGTGTGTGTGTTGAATAATCCCTCAGGGAACTCTTGGTAGGCCTAGACTCTGAGGTCGTCTTTGCTTCTCATTATAAAAAACTAAGTGGATGTCTTTTTTCAAAGTAGCTACCACTTTTCATTGGCTGCAATAATTATCACCAGTTTGCTTTTACCCAATAAACTGAGCATTGTGCTTATCAGAAGGAAAGTATGATAGCTTATCCTTTCTTCTCCCAAGTTTGGAGAGAATCTTTATGACCATTACTTTAAACTTTTTATCAGGTAAACTACTTATCTTCATTTCATTAAGTTTTCTTCCTGAGGTTTTATCTTGTTTTTTCATTTGGAACACATGTTTGTTTTTGTTTGGTTGGTTGTTTTTTAATTTTGCTTGGCCCTTTGCTGGTTTCTACACAGCATCTGAAACAACCACCTCTCCCAGTCTTGAAGTCTTGAAGGGCAGGCCCCGTGTCAGAGGCAAACCTTGTCGTTCAACCTGCATCAGCTCTTGGTTGTCTCTTGAATTTTTGTGATTGTCCAGGCAGCCTACTTTATTTTTAATAGCACATTCCCAGTAGCTGAGGATGTGCTAAGACCTGTCAGTATCGCTGAGGGGAGGATCTCAGCACCTAGATTCAGGCTAGTTAGAAGCCAGATCCTCAGGAAGCAGCTTTTAAAGTATGCAAATATATACAGTCTTGTGGGGCTGCAAGCATAAATCCCCGTAGCTACCAGAGCCAGGTGATCTGGAGGTGTCCCCTTGGGTGGCAGTCGCAGGAATCGGGGCTGTGGATGAGTGTATCAACTTTTCTCTGGGAGATACTGGTGAGCTGTAGCAAGGCAGAGGATCATGCAAAGGTGGCGTCCACCAGCCTAAGTTCCCAAAGAGCAGCGAATTAGGCCCTCAGATGTGAGCTACGCTGGAGGCCTGCCCCGTAGGCTGAAGCTCCTGGACAAGCAAATGGACTCTTCCACAGAAAGACCAAGGGTGTTTCAGTCTCCTTTCTGCGCCCAGTGCCCTGGGGGTGGTAGCCAGACAAGAACAGTCTGTGACTGATACAGCCCCTTGGGAGCCAGAAGGCAAGTCCACCAGGCCCCCAGAGAGCGGCAGTGAAGGGGTGTCCCAGGGTGGCTGCCACAAAAACACAGGGCACCAGACACGTATAAGAGCTCCTCTCCATGAGACACCGGCACTCTGGAGTGCCGAGGAGGAGGAGGCCATGAGGGAGAGCCTGGCACTAACTCCCCTCTCCGAGGTCTCTGGAAAGGACTGACGCCAGCCCTTAGATGCACGGTTAATTAGAAGCCTGCCCCACAGGTGGAAGCCGAAGCCTTGAGGATCAGCTAATAGGCCTCCTTCACAGGAAGGCCAAGCCCCTGGGTCCGCTGCCTCTCGCTGCGTCCTGGAGTGATAGCTGTGTAAGAACTCTTTCTCCCTTGGTTATAGTTCTGTGGGACCTGCAAGTAAACGCTGCTGGCCTCTGGAGCCAGGCCAGGTGGAGGGTTCCCTGGCGGCAGCTGCAAAAGTCCTGGTGCCAGACAAGGGTGGAAGCTTCTTTCTAGGTGATACCGATTGTTATAGTCCCACAGGACCCAGGAACACCCGCTTCCCTGGCCTCCACAGCCAGGCGATGTAGGGCTGTCCCCAGGCTGCAGCTGCAAATATTGGGACACTGGATTGTGTAAGAGCTTTCTTCTGGGAGATACTGGTGCTCTGGAGCACGGCAGAGGGAGAGTGTGAAGATGGCACCCACTGGAAAAAGAGAAAAAGGAGAGAAATGAAAAAAGAATTAAGGGAAAAACGATGGCGCCCACCAGTCTCTGACCCCTGAGAGTGTTCCAGCAGGCTCCTATAAATGTGAGTTAATTTAGTTGTCTGCCTCTCGGGCCTCGTGTTAATATAAGCAAACGAGCCTCTTTCGGTGTAAGTGGGGCTGACTACGTTGTCTGAGCTGGGCCCTGGGGCAGGTTTCCCAGATGGCTACAGTCTTGTGGGCCTTGTGGGTCTTGTGGATGAGAGCCTTGTTGGTTTGCAAAGCTAGATGTTCTGTGGGTTTATCTCTCTGGTGCAAGTCTTAAAAATTGGGGTGCCTGAAATGGCTCCTTAAGGAGAAGCTCCAGGTTTTGAGTTCCCTTCCGACTGAAGGTTGCTGTGCCAGGAGTGGGATTTATGCCAAGATTGTGTCCCAGCCTCTTCTCCCTTCTCAGTGGCCTTTAGGGTTTTTTTTCCCCCCAGAGGAAACTTCTGTCTGTAGCTATCGACTCACTGTTTATCTGTGGGAGGAGGTGAGTCAGGCTTCCATTTTCGCCTTCTTGAACCAGAACATGAATTTGTGATAGCTTAAATGGACATTTTCTGGTACCTCATTCATTTATTCAGCAAATATTTAAGAACCTGACAAATATGAGGATATGGATGGTGCAAGAAATACAAACACGGTTTCTTTCCCCAAAGAGTGGAGTCTAGTAGAGAGCTAGGTGTATAGAGAGATTAAACAGATACGTCCCTTTCCATAGTTTACACTTGTTTTAAATTTTGTTTCCCCAGGTTTTAATTGTTTTCCCAAAAGCAAACCCTGAAAAAGGAATTTGGGTGGGAGCCTCTCCCTCTCCCAGCTAGTCCCAGGAAGCACTGCGGGGGTGGGGAAGCAGGACAGGAAGAAGGCAAGGCCACCCAGGAGAACATGAAAAAGCAAGTTACCACTTGGGCAATTGGGGTGTGATCTTCCTGGGACCTTATGATAAACTGTGTGGATCACACCTCAGAATGGTCTCCTTAAGGAGTGCGGAACCTGAGGCACTTTTCCGACAATTCCCACCCTTTGTTGGCTGAGGTCACTCTTGGGTGTGAACTCCAGCCCTTCTGGACTGGCCTGAGCACTGACTGAACATGCTCCTTTTCCTTCCAGAGAGAGCTTCCCGGAGCTCTGCTGTGGGCAAGAATTATCTGCACATGACCTCTGGGTCGCTAGGGGCTATGGGCTGGGCAGCCAGAGCTTCAGCTCAGGGCATGGAATAGCAGCTCATCACTTTAAATATTCATATTAAATGCCATGGAGTCTCATTCTGTCTATCACAAATAATACTGTTCTCTCCCACATGCTCTCCTTCCTGGGATCTCTCCACGAACTCCAGCAGTGATCACTCTGCCAAGGATGTAGGTCTAATTTGATAATCTTTTTTTTTTTTTTTGATAATCTTCTATTTGATAGAAATCCAGGAAACCTGTTCAGTCCACTAATGGGCCTCTTATTTTGGGGGTAGTTGTGGCGGCTTTTACATTGTTGAAACACTGATGATCGGGCCACTTGGTGCCGTGTCAGCCATTGCTCGAAATCGCACTGATGGGGAGATGGGTGCAGAACCAGAGTCCGATCACCTGGCAGCCTGGGGTGATAATTGCCCCCTAAAGAAGAGAGTTTTGGTGATCTAGGGCCTCTGACCATATCTTCATCTTCTACCATATCTTTATCTGAAGTCTTTATTTTCAGTTGTTTTGCTCATTTAAAGTCATTCCAAGCCTCCCCAGGACTGGGCTCCAAAAGTTACCAGCTCTTTGGGGTTTTAAGTACACATGTTTCTGCAGGCATCGCTAAGGTGCCATGGCAGGTAGATGGGTCCTAGGGTTTCTAGTCTTGGCTACATGCAACATCTAGCATGAGCCCTTCTTTTCCCACCTTCTTGAGAGCAGGTGTGATCTTTAGCTTTTCAGTCCAAGGCCTGACACTTGACACTCTTTTCCTGCCCTGGGGTGAATGGCACTTTAAAACGAAACCACCATTTCCTCACAGGGAGACGCTGAAGAAGAGCTAGCATTAAGGAACTCCTACCCCTCCTTCAAGATCAATTCTTGCTGTTCCTTCTGCGTGGAATGCTTTTCCCTTTGCCCAATAAAGTTTTCAGATTCTGAGAGCACCCGGAAGTTCAGGGTGAGGATGAAGATGTGGTAGTAAATAGAGACAGAGGAATTAAGACAAGCCCTTTGGAAACTAAATAAAGGGAAAGTTGGAAAGAAGGCTGGAAAGACAAAGGAAAGGCAGAGACACAGAAGGAAAGAAAAGAAAAGGAGGAAGCACATCTCCTTTTGCAAATCGTTATGATAATGAGAAAAACAGGACTCATGTCTGTGAAAATATTGTGATATCCACAAAGGAAGTACACAAATCAGTGTGAAGTGCTAGGGATGCCCAGGGCCGTGCGGGGAAGTACTCCATGATCACAGACGTGGGGGAGGGCGGGGTGCACAGGAGGTAATTTTACCACTACTACTATTTGGGCGAGCTCGCTGTATCATTTTTGGAGGCAAAATCTGGATTTTGTCCTTTACTATTTTCTGAAACAGTGATTTCTGTATGTTGAATATATTGCCAATTCACATTTTTTCCTTTAAAAGTGTATGTTCATACTCCAACTTCCTCCTTCCCCTTGAACTGAGAAACAAGGTGTCCCTTTTTGTTTTCTGTTGAAGTGGAAAAGCCATTAGTACATGCAGCCACATGAAATAGCAGCCAGGAGGAGAGGACTGAACCAAACTCCCAATGGCACAGCCAGTGCCAGATGGGACATCTCCATTTTATTTGTCACCCTAGAGCGAGTCTCTACAATATGCCAAGACATGCTAGGTTCAGTGTAGTGTCACCAGAGACAGTTGTGGACTGCATGTGTCCCCACCCCACCCCAGATTCATATGTTGAAATCCTAATGGCCAATGTGATGGTATTTGGAGGGGGGGCCTTTGGAAGGTGATTGGTCATGAGGGTGGAATCCTCATGAATGGGATTAGTTATAATTAATTAGTTATAATTAGTTATAAGCCAATAAGATTAGTTATATATTAGTTATTAGTTATAAAGGGACACCAGAAAGTTCTCTCACACTTTTTCTGCCATATGAGGATACAATGAGGATACAACCCCAATCTGAAGGGCCATTACCAGAACCAGACCATGCCTGGGCACCCTGATCTTGGACTTCCAGACTCCAGAACTGTGAGAAATAAATGTCTGTGGTTTATAAGCCACCTAGTCTGTGGCATTTTGTTATAGGAGCCCGAGCCGAGACAGAGACCAACTATCAAACGCCTCAATATTCCTACAAGTCCTGCAAGAACTCTTACAACATTTTGATCTAGTCAACTCCTTGGCACATTTTTGGGAGTCAGTGAATTCTCTTCATTTTCTTTTTCCTGGAAGCTGTGAGATTCTCTTTTTCAGGGCAGTGCTATCCAAAACTTAGTTTTAAGAGTGGAGCTGACCATTCTTCTCACTCATGGCATTATTTTGACTCTTACTTTTTATGAGGAACAGATGGAGGAGATGAACTATCATTCTATCAGAGATCTTGGATTTAAGAGGTTACAGCTTTAATTTCCTTACCAGACATTAGTTGTCTTCTTTGCTTGTCTACGTCCATTCAGTCAACAAATACGTGCTTAAAAATACATTCTTAAATACATACTATATATGAGACACTGAGGACATAAACAAGGTTTTATTGGTCTTTGTAACAACAGGTTCTGCTCTAAGGTGGCAGGGAAGACTAAATAAATAAATAAATAAGATATCTAAATACAAATTGTCAAAAAAGTTGGAGTACATGGAATGAGCACCTATTTTATTATAAATGTGATTGGCTTCACTTTCAGAGCATCCTTTCGGGCAAATGAGATGATCAATTTATTGCTCTTCCTTTGTATAATAAAGAGATTTAAAAAAACAACATACTGTAGTTTGCTTGTTTAGCATGCAAGCATGAAGGAAGTTGGGCTGCTTTCTTAAGGAGCTGCCCTGGACATGTTGAGTTCAAGTTCCAACATATATGTTCCTCTTTGATATTACTTCACTGGTCCAAAATAGGAAGAGTGCAGTAAGTTTCTCCAGGCTATGTTTGAGTGCAGTAATCTCATTGTAATAGGGCTTCTGGGTACATGCTGCTGCTTTGTTCCTGAACAAACCCAAATATGTGCTGATTGATAAAAATAGTTCTAAGACTAATTTCTCCTTTATTTTTTTAAGATTTATTTATTTATTTGACAGAGCACAAGCAAGGGAAGCTGCAGGCAGAAGGAGGCGGAGAAGCAGGCTCTCCGCTGAGCAGGGAGTCCAATGCAGGGCTCAATCCTGGGACCCTGGGATCATGATCTGAGCTGAAGGCAGACGCTTAACTGGCTGAGCCACTCAGGCACCCCTAATTTCTTCTTTAAACGGAAAAATCTCCATCTGTACATTTATTAAATTTGTTATGTTACCTGGTTTAGGGATAGTGGGGGAACCTCAGAGCTAGATATATGCCATGAGTTAAAAACAACAACAACAACAACTTTTGGTAGATTAGCTATCACCATTGAAGTAGAGTTATCATCAGCTTACCCAAGCCTGTGTCAGAGACCTTCAGAAGAATTGCTCGTAGTTTTCACAAATCATTTTACTGCCAGAATGCTTTTGAACAAAAGGAATGAAATAATTAGGTCTATAACTCTAGAAGTGAGTTCTCACCTTCTTAGGGACCTTCAAAACCTGTCCTATCATGTTTCATCCCTATTTATTTCAGATTTTTCCAGAAGTCCCATTCTCTTTTCCAAGTATGCATCATCACCTGGACTCCTCTACACACTGCTCAGTACATCCAGTTTCTCTCCTGCATCCAGCGTCTTTTCCTGGTACCCAGTTTACATTTTGCCTCATAGAATTTCTACCTCCCTGAGCCCTATTATCTACATGACACCCTAACATCTCAGTTCCTTGACTTATTCCACCACAAACGCCTTTCATGCTCATAGCCTAAATGTCTCTTCACTAGAAACTGTACCAAATTAAAATTCTCAGCTTTAAACACCCCACCTTTTGATGGCTCCCAAGGCTTCCTAGTGCCTCCATCCTCACTGCCACAGGTCTTCGAACCCATCATGACTTTCACTTCAGTGATTCTAACACCTTCCCACAAATGCTCACTTCCTTTGTGTCTTCACTTTGCTCTCTATCCATTTTTTAGTTTATCCTTATCCTGTGTATCAAGTACACTCAAGCCTGTTGCCACTCTCTCTGTCACACCTGCTTGCAAAACTTTCAATTCTCACCATTCATGTAGCTCAATATTGTGAGAAAATCATGAAAACAATCTTCATACAGCAAACTGTGCTCAAGTGCCTAATAAAGAAAACTCTCTACTTCTGAAGATAGCAATTCATTACTATCTTCTATCTCAAGCTTCTCCCTTCCTTTCCAGTTGACAACATGCTTCGTATTTCACTGAAAAATCAGAAGCTATTGAACAGAGTTCTGAAATATCCTCATGACAGAATCTAAAAGTCAGTCTTCATCTGCACCTGTCTTCTCTTCTTACTCTCTTTCATTATGGAATTGCCTAAGGTAAATCTCTTCTTTTTCACTAGATCCCATTTCCCTTCTCTTCTGCACCTTCCATCTTGCCTTCTATATTATATAATTTTTGAAAATCTAGAACTGAAAAGTTATAATAGCTTAAATAAAAAATTCATTGAGTGGAATTAATATCAGATTGAAGATGGCAGAATAGAGAGTCAGGGAGATTAAAGACAGATGAATAAAAAGTATTCAATCTGGAGAACACAGAGAAAAAAAGATTGAAGTCAAATGAACACAGCCTTGGGGGTCCATAAAACATATCAAATGGTCTAATATATGTGTAATCAGAGTCCAAAAGGGGCAAGAGTGTATGATAGAAAAAAAAATTTTAAAGTAGTGGTCTAAATTTCTCAGATTTGATGAAAAACATCAACTTAGGTATTCAAGAAACTCCATGATATCCAAGCAGATAAATACAAAGAAAATCACACGTAGGCATGTCATGGTCAAACTGCTGAAACCCAAAGACAAAGAGATAATCTTGAGAGCAGCCAGAGAGAAATGTCACATTCCATGAGCTAAATGACAGCTGGTCTCTATCAAAAACAATGCAGACCAATATATGATGAAATGCCATCTTAAAAGTTCTGAAAATGAGGGGGGGAAAACCCCAAACTTTTTTTTCTCTCTCTCTTTTTTAAAAGATTTATTTATTTATTTTAGAGAGTGAGTGGGAGTGGGGGGAGGGGCAGTGGGAGAAGGAGAGAGAAGCAGACTTCTGCTTCTGAGTGCAGAGCCTGACTTGGGGCTCAATCCCAGGACCCCGAGATCATGACCTGAACCGAAGCCAAGAGTTGGAAACACAATTGACTGAGCCATCCGGGTGCCCCACAACCCAAATTTCCTTCTCTGTATCCTGTATCTAGTGAATATATTTCTTAAAAATGTGAGTGGAATAAAGACATTCTCAGGTAAATGAAAGCTGAGAGAACATGTAGCCAGTAAGTTGTACAATAAGAACAGCATTTAGCTTCTGATTGAAGAGAAATGGAACCATTTGGAAACTTGTGTATAGAAAGGAATGAGAAGCACATAAAATGGTAAATGTGTACATATAAAAGAATATGACTTTTCTAATTTTCTTAAAAATAATAACATTTTAAGGTAGAATTTATGAAGAATGTAGAAGTAAGGGATGGGTCAACAATGGCACAAAGGATGTGGGGGCAGGCAAATAGAATTATACTGATAAAAAGTTCTACACATGTGAGTGGGAAATGGGAAGTGTCAAGTGTGAAGTATCAGACCTGAGACGTGGAATGATGCAATATTAACTCTAATGAGTGGTTAAGGTTGCAAAGTGCTGTTCTAAACTCTCTCCTTCTTGGTTTGATCTGTTTCCAAAGTTCTGACAGTCATCTCCATGTTGTTTTAATCCCAGATTTCTAAATCTGCTTCAGATCTCTCCTCTGAAATCTAAACTTGCATTTCCAGTTGTGTACTTGACATAGTATATGGCTCAATGGCATTGCAAATGTAAACAAACCAAAATGGAATTCTTGATTCACTTCCTTTTGCTCTCTCCTCAGTTTTATCTACCTCTGTAAATGATGCCACCACCTCCCCAGCTCAAGCCAGAAAGGAGGAGTTTTTGTGGGTTCTGCCTTGTTCCCCATTCTCTCCAATCTACTACACCAGGAAGGCTTGTTTCTATCTCTAAATATACACTTCCACCCCATCTAGCTAGGGCAACCCCTATATAAGCTCCTCTCTACTCACTCCACTTCTGCTCTTTTTTTTTTTTTTTTAAGATTTTATTTATTTATTTATTTTGACACAGAGAGAGAGACAGCGAGAGAGGGAACACAAGCAGGGGGAGTGGGAGAAGGAGAAGCAGGCTTCCTGCTGAGCAGTGAGCCCGATGCGGGACTCGATCCCAGGACCCTGGGATCATGACCTGAGCCGAAGGCAGTTGTTTAATGACTGAGCCACCCAGGCACCCCTCCACTTCTGCTCTTATACCCACAATGCATCTACTCTTTTAAAACACCAAGAGAAGCTTGACATCCCTTTGCTTAAATCACTTCCTTGATTTCCCATGGCTCCAGGAGTAAAATCCATATATCTGCAAGGGCCTGGAGCCTGTGGCCCCTGCTTCCCTCCCCTCTCTCTTACTATACTCCAGCCACACGGCCTTGCTTTTATTTCTCACTCCCAGGGCTGGGACTAGTGTGAGGTGAATGACTCACAAAATATCAAAAATTTAAAGATAGGATCAGTACCAGTGTTATGCCAAGTTCTATTAGAGCTTGAGGCAAAGGGAAGTCAGTAATACTCAACCTGTCTTTATTTAACATACTGATACTTTGTTCATCGTGGGGTTTGTTTTTTTTTTTTTTTGCATTAATTTTGATTTGGAAAATAGTGCATTAAAATATCATGTATTTTGATACTGAGGTTTTTGGCAGCCCCTTTAATTTTGTAACCTAGGTGAGTGTCTCATGCTAGTCCTTGCCCTGCTCAAATCACCAAGTTCATTCCTGCTTCATGATCTTTGTTTATTCTTTCCCCTCTACATGGAATCTGCCTGCCACCAGCTCATTGCATGGGTGGTTCCTTTCTGTTCTTCAGGTCTCAGCCTAAATGACACCTCCTTAGGGAAAGTGATCATCTTGTTTTAACACTAATCCCACCCTGCCCCCATTTACTCTTTATCACAGATAGCATTCTAATTTTTTTCTTAAAAGGATTTTTCACACTCTCTAAGAATTTGCTTTGCTGACCTGTTAGCCTGTCTGTTATCTGTCTCCCTGACTAGCATATACTCCATATGAGGTAAGGAGTCCAGCATTATGCTCAGATCCTAGGAGCCCTCCAATGCATTCTTTTAAATACATATTTTTATTTTATTTATTTTTTTATTATGTTATGTTAATTACCATACATTACATCATTAGTTTTTGATGTAATGTTAAGGAAATAAAGACTTTAAATGATACACCGGACCAAATGGACTTCACAGATACATTCAGAACATTCCATCCCAAAGCAACAGAATACACATTCTTCTCTAGTGCCCATGGAACATTCTCCAGAATAGATCACATCCTAGGTCACAAATCAGGTCTCAACCAGTACCAAAAGCCTGGGATCATTCCCTGCGTATTTTCGGACCACAGTGCTTTGAAACTAGAACTCAATCACAAGAGGAAAGTCGGAAAGAACTCAAATACATGGAGGCTAAAGAGCATCCTACTAAAGAATGAATGGGTCAACCAGGAAATTAAAGAAGAATTAAAAAAATTCATGGAAACCAATGAAAATGAAAACACAACTGTTCAAAATCTTTGGGATGCAGCAGAGGCAGTCCTAAGAGGCAAGTATATAGCAATACAAGCCTTTCTCAAGAAACAAGAAAGGTCTCAAATACACAACCTAACCCTACACCTAAAGGAGCTGGAGAAAGAACAGCAAATAAAGCCTAAACCCAGCAGGAGAAGAGAAATAATAAAGATCAGAGCAGAAATCAATGAAATAGAAACCAAAAGAACAGTAGAACAGATCAATGAAACTAGGAGCTGGTTCTTTGAAAGAATTGATAAGATTGATAAACCCCTCGTCAGACTTATCAAAAAGAAAAGAGAAATGACCCAAATCAATAAAATCATGAATGAAAGAGGAGAGATCACAACCAACACCAAAGAAATGCAAACAATTTAAGAACATATTATGAGAAACTATATGCCAGCAAATTAGATAATCTGGAAGAAATGGATGCATTCCTAGAGATGTATAAACTACCAAAACTGAACCAGGAAGAAATAGAAAACCTGAACAGACCTATAACCACTAAAGAAATTGAAGCAGTCATCAAAAATCTCCCAACAAACAAAAGCCCAGGGCCAGATGGCTTCCCAGGGGAATTCTACCAAACATTTAAAGAAGAATTAATACCTATTCTTCTGAAACTGTTCCGAAAAATAGAAATGGAAGGAAAACTTCCAAACTCGTTTTATGAGGCCACCATTACCTTGATCCCAAAACCAGACAAAGACCCCATCAAAAAGGAGAATTACAGACCAATATCCTTGATGAACATGGAGGCAAAAATTCTCACCAAAATACTAGCCAATAGGATCCAACAGTACATTAAAAGGATTATTCACCATGACCAAGTGGGATTTATCCCTGGGCTGCAAGGTTGGTTCAACATCTATAAATCAATCAACGTGATACAATACATTAATAAAAGAAAGAACAAGAACCATATGATCCTCTCAATAGATGCAGAAAAAGCATTTGACAAAGTACAACATCCTTTCTTGATCAAAACTCTTCAGAGTGTAGGGATAGAGGGTATCTACTTCAATATCATAAAAGCCATCTATTAAATACATAGTTTTAAAATGAATTAATGAATAGGCCAAGTCCACATTGAATAACATTCCACCCTTCTCTTCTTGGCCATTGTTTTTCTTCTCTATTATGATCTCCCTTGCTAGCCTATGAGAGAATGAGATCTTCCTGAAACAAATACCCGTGGAGTTTTCTCTAAAAACAAAACAAAACAAAATACAGAAGAGTTTACATGGAAACCAAACCAAACTACAGAAGGGAAGGTGGATGATGATCCTCTTAGGTCTGCTTCAGGTTTTTATTTGTTCTGGATTTATGAATTAGTAATTATTCCCATGATTGCACAAAGGCTTATAGTCATAACTGTTGAATCCAATTAACTGCTGAGACTATTTGGTACATTCAATGATTTTTTTTTTTTTTTAATTTAACCATAGAAATAAACTCTTATTAAAATTTCAATATATGGAAACTGGATTTTAGGTTTTCCCTTTATGTTTCTAAGATAATAAATCTAGCAATGGTTTATTCATTCAATAAATATTTATTAAATGCCTACTACATTCCAGACATGCTCTCAGGTGCTGGGCATACAGCAATGAACGAGTCATAGTCTTTGCTTTATGGAATTTATCTTCTAGTGCAGGCAGACAGTAAGCAAGTGAACAATCCAGGAAGAGAGATTGTTAGGAAGAAAACTAAAGCAACCTAAGGGAGATGAAGAGGGGCGGAGTAGGTGTGAGGGATCGAGGGAACCTATTTTGGGGAAGGGGGTGTCAGCAAAGGCCTCTTTGAAGACCTGACATTTCTGCAGAAGCCATTACAGTGTTTGACCTTGAAGTCTGTTTTGTCTTAGATTTTAGTTCCAGGCAGTCATGGGTTGAATTCTCTGGAAGCAGGTGCCAAAACAGGCTTTGGGTACATGATGTTAATTTGGGATCAGCACCTGTGAAAGGAAGAGGGGAGCAGGATTGGGGCATAGGGAGATATTGAAGTGTCAAACTATGACTAACCTGTGTCTAGCAAATGATGCTTTTTAAAAAAGGCTTTTTGGGAAGCCTGGCTGGCTCAGCCAGTTCAGCGTCTGCCTTCGGCTCGGGTCATGATCTGGGGGTCCTAGGATCGAGCCCCACATTGGGCTCCCTGCTCAGCGGGGAGCCTGCTCCCCCTCCCTCTGCTCCTCCCCTTGCTTGTGCTCTCTCTCTCTAAAATAAATAAATGAAATCTTAAAATAATAAAATAAAAAAGGCTTTTCTTGTTATAGCTTTGTTCATCCCCAAATTCAAATAATCAATACACTGTGAAGTGAGTGATTGAACAAATATTTAAGAAATATCAACTGTGCACTAAGCACTCTGATAAGGACTGGATGGGAAGGAGAAGCAAGCGCTGGGTCCTCATGGAGCCCTCATGTCCCAAGGAATAGACATCTCTGAATAATTTCAATTCAGCGTGGAAACTGTATTTAAAGGAGGCTCTTGGAATGCATTGAAAGGCAAATCATTGGTTAAATGATTTACCTGGAAGTACATTCTGTAGCTAACTGACCTGGCAGCCTCATTGGTATGCAGCCTTCCTCAGAAATCAAGTATTCTATGGAAACAGTATTAAAGTTCTATTTTGGCAGAGGCAGAAAGTTGATAATCCCTGCCCTCGGAATCTCACAGATCTAGAACATCTCTTCCACACTTTATCATTCAGGACTCTGGGGCTTCAGCTGATTAGTTTTTGGAACATTTGGACAGATAATAAATAAAACTTTCAGGGATGAGAATAGGACCTATACTATTTTTCCACCTAAGCCCTCACAGTTACAGCTGCACACAGTGCATAGACAAAAAATTCCCCTACTCTCAAGGCATTCCTCTGTAAAGGGGCAATGCATAGATGTTTGGAAGATATTTATATGTTACAACACAGTATATATAATCTATTTGTATGCAGCTAATGTCTAAGAGTTCTGTTAAAGAGGCCCAAGGAGACAGCTCTTCCCAACCTAAAATAAAATTAATTTGGAAAATCTAAAGAAAAAAAATGAAATGAGGAGTTGAGTAGAAAATTAACGTCCTGAAGGGAACTACATAAAATTTGCATTAAGAAAAATCTAGAAGCTTTATTTTAGAAAGAGAATATATCAACAATATAATTATTGTGACTATTAGTGTTCTGTGCATTTTTTAAAAAGATTTATTTATTTGAGAGAGAGAGCATGTGTGTGCAAGTGGGGGGAGGAGCAGAGGGAGAGGGAGAGAGAGAAAATCCCAAGCAGACTGCCCACTGAGCACAGAGCCCATGGTGGGGCTCAATCTCGTGACCCTGAAATCGTGACCTGAGCCGAAATCAAGAGTTGGACGCTCAACCGACCGAGCCACCCAGGCGCCCTAGTTTTCTGTGCCTGTTTTATGCAAATAATACACTTATTGAAGAACTCTAAGAATATTTGAAAAATAAGAGGAAATATCAATACCACCCATAGTTCTACAGCCAAGAATAGCTGCTCTTGTCTTACAGCGTTATTTCTAGGTATCATATTTTTCATTTAATTAAAAAAACTAATTTTTTTTCACTATGTAATGGAGACAGGAAAGAGGAACTCAAGTTCCAGAATGGGAGTGTCACATAGTAGCAGAGGAGTTGTGCGTTTGAAGTGTAACTTGGCTGTGAAGCTCTTAAATTAAGTTTTGGCATTGCTAGCTCAAGACACCGCCATCTATGTTTAGTCTGTAATCCTGGAGGAGAGACTTGACGAAGAAGAGGACCAAGTGAAGTTGTGTACCGAGAACAACTTATTTAGGGATCTTAGTTTTTAATATACGGGTGTGGAGGTAGCTCGGGAACGCAAACCTTCCTCATTATTGGAAAAACTTCTAATCCCTTCCTCCTCGGGTGCCTTCCTGAGTCCAGCGCGCCTGTACGGAGAACCCCATAGAGCTAACTGCAGCCTGCAAAGCTTGAGGCAAATCGTCCATTGTCTGGTGAAATTTGTCCTCCGGCTAAAATAATATGCCTGTTTGCCAAGCAATGCACAATCTTAGGCTAGATAAATGGGGCATGTTAAAAGCACACACACAGAGCACGTTCCTGTGGCTTTTTGAGACCATTATTGAGGAAGAGGAAAGATTTTACCTGCAAATCTGTTTGACTGTTTGTCAACCCCTCTAGTACTCTTGGACAGGATCCTAAGACTGCTTTTTACTTCTGTGCCTTTCCCGGGATGACATATTTGATGTGCAATCTTTGCATGAGGAACTACAAAGCGCAGAAATCGACAAGGTTTTCCAAGGTGGAGGGTGGACTTTAGGTGGCAAGATTAGTGTTCTCTCTGAGACCTTAGCAAGAGACTATAACGAGTTCACTTTGTAATGCGCGGAATGAAACTCCTTTTGTCTGACAGGTACAAAGTTGCTTTTTTTTTTTTTTTCCTCATCGACAATGATTTAAGTCCAGAAAATCACTTTTCCTGAAAAGCACTTTCTAAATTATTATCTTTCCCTATGATATCATGTCTTTGTTGTCCCATGGAAAAAATCAGCCACAAAGGGGATCACTGTAAAGGTACAGCTGCCCTTTTCCTCCTTTCATGAGGAATAGAATGGCTTTTAATGTTTGAGTTGATTTTTTGTTGTTTCTGAGCAATGCAATATGGACCAAAATAATAATGAAGTAGTACAGCTTTTGTTAAAAATATACTAGATTAATTAGAGTATATACACTATCATTTGGGAAGCACATTTATGAGAGTACCAATCCCTCTTGGTAAATGGTCACAGGAATCAAAGTCTAAAATATAGCTAGGTCTCTCTTTTCCTGGACATGTTATACATTCGTGGAAAGGGAGGTGCCTCTCTAACACATCACCTTAGAATAACGGGATTATAATTCTGCCCCCAAACCAAGACTCCTGTCTGATTTCCATTGCCTTCTACTTCATTAGAGGTTTTCAATATTTCATAAGGGGAGAGGCTCCGCAGTTGACATATAGGTTAATTTCCTCTCCTGGAAGATTTTGGAAAGGATGCTCCTAGAGGTGTGAAGATTGGGTCTAATTCTCTCTGAGTGGCCATCATCATCCTCCCACCAACACATGCATGTGCAAGCAACAGAGCCTACACCATTCTCCATCTCCATTTGCCCCAGCAACTGGTCTTTGCTGTCTCAACTTCCTGATGTCAGGCGTAAGACTTTGGCAACTATAAAAAATTTCTCTTCATCCGTACTTTTCATTGTCAATTATTCCAGATAGAAATGAAAATTAAATAAAGGAACTATAATAAGAGTTTAAAGGATTTTTTTCATTCTGAATGTCAAAGCCTTGGTTTTTGGACTTTAGCCATCATTGTCAAAATCTGACAGTGAGTATTTCTTTTTTGGTTGTGAACATATTGAACTTGAACTAGGTCAGTGCCCCCAGCATTTAGAGTTTTTAGGGCAGGTTTCATATGTGTTCCCACCATAAAAAATGAAAGTCTTGGAACAGAATGTTGACTTTGTTTTTAGATGTTTCAGGTGCCATTAAAAAAGGATGACAAAGATTTTAATTGCACATCCATTTGACTCTTTGCCAGTCTTCTGAATAACCTTTCAGGACTTTGAGGCATTTTGTTAAAAAGTGCATCGAATGATTTAAAAAAAATGGAATGGCTAGAGATTATATAAGAGGCAATACTTCATTGTTATGACCTGGAGAATGAAACTAGAATGAAGTCTCAAGGTATTTATTCTGGAATTCTCAACTTTGAGAATATAAATGCCAGGCAACCCGACACTCAGGTTGAAATATGTCTCGGCGTGAGGATCCTTGCCTGCACGTGGATGCCTATGCTTTGGACTAAGGGATGCCCACTTATTGAAAACCAGCTCGATACTTGTACCCAGTATGGGGCACTGCTCTGTGTGATTTGGGAATACTAGCTCAAGTGGGACAGTAGAGAGCTTTGTGTCTAATAATAGGATTTGTGAGGATGTAAGTCTGGAGGAAGAATGGCAACCACCAAAACAGCTCTACTTTCTACCATAGCTGTGTTCTCAGAAAAGCAGGCCTCCTTCTCCATTTCTAAGACCTGAAGAAGAAATTCAGTTTTATTGTCATATACCTGGATTGATGGCAGACACACTTTGTTGCCTACCCAACAGCTAACCCACCTTCTTCCTTGCTCCTGTAACAAAAGTCTGTGTGGGTGGCAACATGCTCAGTAAAGGGGACCCCCTTCCAAACTGCTGGGACTTCTGGGAAATGCTTTGGTTTCTAATTAAGTAGGACCAGTATATATCCCAGTTTTTCTGATGGTGATGGAATATGTGTATTGTCCCAGTAAAATTATTAATAGTGTCCTCTTTCACTTTGAAAAATTCTGGTTCAAGTGATAAATTATATGGTCTACCTATGAATATGAGAGAAATCGCTGCTCTACTTTCCTCCTGTCTCTGGCAACATAAACTGAGGGTGTGATGCTTGGATGTGAAGCAGCCATTTTATGACTATGAGGATGAGAGCCAAGATAGAATCAGAGAATCAGATCCAAAACCACAACTGATGCTGGAACTCCAGTGCCTCTGGATTTGGCAGTAAAAGTGAAGGCTTGTTTTTCTCACTTAAGACACTTAGAAAAACATTCTGTTACCTGCAGAGAAGAGTATGGAGGAAGGGAGAAAGAGGAATGAAGCCTTTTCATGAAAAGGATTTTGAATCATTTTGGATAAGATTTCTGAGTTATAGTTAGTATTATTTTTTCCATTCCTCCTTAAGAATTCTGGAAATTATGTTTGGTTGAACAGAATGGTAGGGAGTATTCCCATGATCTGCTGAGTGAAGAGGGGTGGAAATTGAAAAAGAGTAACTGTTTTTCTCACCCCCTATGGTGGGCCCCTCTTGGGACCACTAGAAATTGGTGGCAGTATGTCTAGGATAAAGGTTCTCACATGATTGAGCCACCATCAACCCTGCCCAACTAGATATGACCAACTAGATATGGGGACTCAATAATTTCACTTGCACATCACCAAAATGGCTATAAGCAGAATTTATATTTACTTTATGGATATGACATTCCTTGTGCACTATTTCAGAGGAAGATATTTGTTGAGAAACTCTGAAAACTACTCTTGATTCTCTTTACTATATAGAAAAGAGAACCGATTTCCATTCACTTACTTGAGATTACTTTAGGCAAATGATGACTGAATCACAAGAATTCCATATGGCTTAGATTGAAAACTGGTTCATTGTCTAACCAAAGTGTGCTCACACAAAGCAAACCAAAATCCCATTTAAAAATTGCTTTAGTGTTGATATCAAACACCAAATTGTTCAGCTCTTCTCCAATATATATGTAGGTAAACGTCTATTATAACTTATAAAGCAAAGTTGCTGACTTTCAAGGGAGAAACATGCAGGGAGAAGAGCCCTCCATATACAGTGTCTGGCACTGTGGCTGGCCTATAGTTTAATGCGGGTGTTCCTGTCTTACTCTCTCCCTTACTGTAGTATTGGGTAGTGGTGTGGTTCCACAGGGTTTGGCTGATGAGACCTGGATACTTACAGGCTAGTTTTCTTTGCATCCTTCTTAAAGAGGACAATGTTCTTTTTGTTTCTCCTTCTCCAGAAGGCCACAGAGGATGCTACACTTACAGTCACTGGAAGAGTGCTGTAGTGGGTCATTCTTAGGCTACTGATTTGTCTGAATGAGTTCCACATCTTAAATATCTGTAGTGATCTGCAGCAGCTGAAGAATTAATCTTCCCAGCACAATTTCCTACCTTTTGCTGGGTGCCGTGGTCATCTTGGGCTTACTTCTGTGGCAGGACAGACCTCCCGACTGACCATCCACTCCAGAGATGAGATGGAGTGAAAAGAATGTCTAACACGTGACAGTCCCACTGGCAGCACGTAAAAGTGCTCATGTCACTACGCGCCCCCCAAAATAGATATCGCCTCTTCATATCCAAGTGGCAAAGATTTTAAAAAATTGGTATCTCATGACTATTTTAGATTATTTCTTTAATCACCACAGAGGATATAAGTTTGCTATTTGTTATCTTTCCTTTTAATTGCCTGTTCCTGTCTTCTCACTTGCTATCAGAGTATATTTTCTCTTTTTAGCTTGAATTTCTTTGCATAAGCAAATGTGTGTGTGAGTGTGTGTGTGTGTATGTGTGTGCGTGCGCCTAAGACAGTGGTCCTAAATTGGGCTTAGGCACCGGAAAGTAATGTAAGCATCACCCCACCTCCATGGCAGTATATCTGATGGGGGAAAGAAAGCCCAGATATTCACATTTTGAAAAAGCAAGATATTTTGATACCCCAGCTAATTAATTAATTATTGAACCAATCAATTTACCCCTTTGTCATTCCACAAATCTACTTCGAGTGCCTACTGTTCTAGGCACCATTTTAGGAGCCGGGGGCACAGCTACTGTAAGATGACACCGCTGCCTGCATGGGGCTTACATTGCGGTGGAGAAGATACATGACAACCAGCAAATAGATAAACGCTGTCAGCTAGTTTCTAGTATTGATGAGCACTGTGAAGAAAAATAGAGCAGGGTAAGAGGATAAAATGTGACAGTGGTGGGCATGTGATAGACACCACACTCTTAGCCTCACCGCAAACATCATAGTGTCTTTTGGACAAAGAAGGAAGAATTGTCATTCCCTCCCTCTCCTCTCCCTCCCTCCCTTCCTCCCTCCCTTCCCTCCCTTCCCTCTTTCCCTCCTTCCCTCCCTTCCTCCCTCCCTTCCTCCATACCTCCCCCCTCCCTCCCTGCCTCCCTTCCTTCTTCCCTCCCTTTTCTCTTCCTTTTGCAACTGCAGTTAGGACAGACAAGGCAGACTGAGTGAGGACTTCTAGGATTATGTTTTTCTTTTCCTTCATGGAAAAGCTTATTTCTAGTGAGTATTTTATTATCACTTCCAATGAGATAGTTCAACCTTGGTGAAATTGACGTATACTTGAATAAATATCCTTAAGGTCCCATCAGCCCTCTTCCTTCATTGCCCAATTCCCAAAGATGAGTGAAGTCTTCACTGAGTATTGCATGACCTCAGTGCTTTTGCAGCAACACACTCAGCTAACAAACCTTTTCTTGGCCTGCATGTACTGGCTCATCTCCATTTTTGAGTATATGTGTAATTAATTTTCAAGTGTTCTTGATTCAGTCACAGGGCTAATGATGTTGAGGATAAAAATATTTCTCCTAAAATGAAATTCCCGCCAGTTCACTTCTCTACAGTAGTTCCTCACAATCAGACTTCTTGCAGCTCATTTCAGATGAAGCAGTTTAAAATCTCCTTGTCCTCATTTGAGCCTGTTTCAAAGGAGCAAATCGTAGCCACTTTCATAGTGACCCTAACTTACCCTACCTGTGAAGTTTAAAGCTTCCCGTTTAGTAGACTCTGCTTATATATACGTATATATATTAGAATAATGTTCTCAGTGACTCCTTGGCCCTTAACTTTTTCTCTGAAAGTTTAAGTACTACTTTCTTGAGATTGCCCAGAGTCCTAGCTGGGAATTTATCATAGTGCTTTCAAATTAAAGCACAATTGATACTATTAACATTAAAAAAATGTGGCTGGCACACTACTCCTATTGTCTTCTTACTTGAGACCAGAGGATAATAGGAAAAAATAAAGTAAAAACATAATTGAAGGTACCTAATATGTCTGCCTGCATATTTGTTTACAAGCAGTAACTCCAGAGCAACAGGATCGTGTGAGCTTGCAGCAGTGAAGTCAGACGAAAGGGGAATCTTTTTGGTTCTTTTCTTTGCACCAAAACTTTGGGCCAAGTATATTTTCCAACTACTCTTTAAATTGTTACTGCTTATATCCAAACCTTGATTACAAATACTAATGGTGGAAGATTAATTTAAGAGTAGCCCCCAATCCAAAAATAAGTTAAATTTAGCTTCGACATACATTTTGGTGCTTTCATTTTACTATAAGATAATTAAGATTCATAATATTTCACACAACACGGTGAATCTAGTTTAATTATTTAAGGAAATTAAATAGGCTAAGGGGGGGTAGTAATACGTTAAGAGTGTGGGCACTATCAAGCACACCTGGATTCATATCAAGTCTCTGCCATGGGAGAGGTGGGTGAACTCAGCCCAGTTGTGAAATGTGATCACTGAGCGTGGTCCTTAATACATGGTAAGCTCCAGATGTTAGTTACTATTGTTGTCATTATTTGGATAAGTGCCAACTATTGGGTATATGTATTGGATTTTCAAAGGCCATAGACTAGGTTTCATGTACACTGGGTGTTATACGCAACTAATGAATCACTGAACACTACATCAAAAACTAATGATGTACACTACACAGCGGCTAACTGAACATTAAAAAAAACCCAAAACACAAACAAACAAAAAAAATCTTACTGCATATTTTCCTAGCACATTTTCTATGCATAAAAACATATATTCTAAATTAAAAAAATCTTTAAGAAATATATTATTATGGACTTTGGAAATTATGTTATCAAGGAGAAGAAGCCAGACTAATGCCAGGAAATGTAAACTAAGAATTACAGAAGTATGTCTCTGGATCAACAGGGCTGAATGTGGGGTCATGTAGGAGTCAATGCCAGGCCCATGCATTTGAAAGTGCTTTATGATGATTTTGAAGGTAGGGATACACACTGATGTTGTCAACTTTGCAAAGAGAGTTAAGAAACTCCAGGAATCTCTAGTAGTATTTATTTTAGAAAGCTAATGGAAGGCTCTGTGAGTGTTCCAAAATGAGATAGACAGATGAGCTTCAATGTGGTAAATACAAATAATGCATTTCTCCATAATATATATGGAAGGTGAGCTAACAGGCCAGTCAGTCTGATAGCTGTTATCTTCCTTAAAGCTGCCAAAAAGGACCAGGAAGCTGGGTATAAGGAAGAAGGGGGGATGCTTACAGACTCCAGGGCTCACCCACCTCCTAAAGGATCACTGCATATTGAGACCTTAGGAAAGACATAATAAACTTGGAACAGGTCCAAAGAAGGCAGCTAAAATGCTCAGGAAGCCAGAAGGACATGTGTAAAAAGAAACTCCAAATATGAGGTTCTACCAACAGAGACTAAAACCTTAGAACTGTTGACTCTGAAAATATGAATATATACCAAACACATTGATAAAATTATGAAATATGAAAGTGAACATAATTGATCAAATTTTGGCCTACTAGGATGGATGGGATACCACTTGAGGCTTAAAAGACATCATTTAACACATAGAAGGAAATATTTTTCATAACGACAATAAATACATGAAGCTTATTAAATAAGGTAAATAAAAATAATATAACTTTAAGAAGTAATATTAGATCATTATATTAGAGCTTCAGAATAGGTTATTTGGACAAAAGGAGGAAGTTTAACTTACTGATGACACCATAGTTAGCAATTCCAACCCTTATCTCTTAATTTTATTATAAGAAAGTTAGATTGAATTGTCCATCTGTCTGATCCAGTAAGCAATTTCCCCATTTTTCATATTTGTCAATTTGGGAAAAATCTATTTTAATACATTTTTTAATTGAAGTACAATATGTATCTAGAAAAATGCCCAAATCAGAGTGACAGTTTGATGAATTAGCACAAAGTTAACCCACTCATATAACTACATCCTAGGTCAAGAAATAGAACATTATCAGCTGGGCACTCTTCCAATGACTTTCCCCACAAAGGTGATCACTCTCATAATATCCAACATCATAGATTAAGCTTGCCAGGTTTTGAGCTTTTAATAAAAGCAATCATAAAGCATGTATATATTCTTTGTCATCTGGCTTCTTACTATATTTGTGAGATTCATTCATATTATTGCATGCAGTGGTGGTTCAATCATTTTCATTGCTGATTATTATGCCTTTATATGAATATACCACAATTTATTTTTCCATTCCAATTATGGACATTTGGGTTGTTTCCACTTTGGGGCTGTTAAGAGTGAAGCTGCTCTCACTATCTGGTACGTGATTTTGGTGCACATATGGATAACTGTATTGAGGATACACCTAGGGTTTAAATTGCTGGGCATAAATTATGCCCATAAAATTCAAATTTTGGAAAAACAGGAAAATTGCATAAGCTTCCTTCCTGACATTGACTTCTTGATGTTTTCTATCTGTTAGAAACTAACTTTTGTGCCAAATGAAACGAGGAGCCAACTGAGGCTCCTGGGTCAATACTAAGAAGAGGAACCCCTATTTTGAAGCTGCCAGGTGTGAGGCATGTTGAGGAGTTTCAGACTCTTAGAATTTAGTAACTGTGGGTCTGCTGCTGTTTTCATGCCACTTGCCTTCCTCAGACCACGAGATTTGCTTTCACACTTGGATAACCTCCTTCTCATTAGCAGCTTTAGAAATATTTTCCATTTGTCTCAAATTTGTAATGTCTGGACGTGGACTTTAGTATTTTCCATCGCTAATAGATACTGCTATCTAATTAAAGATACATTTCAAGGACCTGAGAGACTTGAAATAGGGTTGGCTGCCATACCGCTTTATTAATGCTAGAAGATCAGGCTTTTGGAAATACTACATCTTTTACCTTGCACCCAGGAGTCAGTCAAGGGTTTAGAGTAGGAGAGATGGGTGCCATCTTTCTACTGGCTGAATGCAGCTTTGCTTTTTTTTTTTTAAAAACAGTCAATGTTTTTAAAAAGAAACTGAGTTGCCACTCCCCAGATGCTGAGGTCTGACTCTCACAGGGTTGCTATGCCTTGAGCGCTCTACAGAGACTTCATTTAGCTTTACCACTGTGCATGTTTAAGGTATAGAAACACTGCCAAATTTAATTTTATAGGTATGATTTCTGAGCACTTGCTAAGTGTTTTAGGTGTATTATCTCATTTAATTTCTCAAGCAACCTTATGAGTTAGAGACTACTACCATCGCTTCTTATAGATGGGACAACGGAGACTTGTGGTGGTCAAGCATCCTTCCCAATGATAAGGAAGCAGCACTAGCTGGTGGTGGAATCAGAACTCAGACCCACGTTTCAGAGATTGCTGCTGAAGTCGTGAGTCACTCTGTGAACCATCTCCTACTCTGGGTTCCCTACTTGACTCTTCCGGTTTTTCACTCGTGATCAATTTAGCCTTGCTTCTCTCTTAATAACTTGGCAACGTTGAGGTCTCTCTCGGCAGGACTGTCGTTCTCTACATTCAACATTTCTGTCTTCCTCAGGGTATTGCCTCAGGATTCTCTCAGCCAAGAAGGTTCACTCTGCCTCTGTTCCCACTTGCATCAGATTCTAGTCTGCTGCCTTTGTGCGAGGGCACAGCTAGGACAGATATTCATCTCGAAAGGCTTCTGTGTCTTGGTCAATATTTTAAGACCAGGGCCCAGTGAGTAATGATGTTGCAAACTACAGCATGTTAGCAGTTTGTGGTAACAGAGTTATTTTACATGGCATGTCAGTGCCTGAGAATGGAGTATGATGTGAAGTGAAAAAAGCAGAACATCAAGTGGTATGCACTAGCTAATTCCCATACAGAGCCATGCGCGTATTAGTCAAGATTGGAAGATAACTTGCATAAGATTGGTATTGTTTATTATATTCTGTGCTGGGTGCTAAGTTGCTTAAGTTAATAGAACTACTAAATAACAGATTGACTTGGACAAGTGATGTAAAAATAATTGAAGGCAACATAAATCAAGGATCATAAGTGGTAATTACACTAAACACCTTTTTTGATCATATTTTACAGTTTATGACATGTATTTGCATATATATATATATATATATATTTATTTATTTATATTTGAGTTTATAGCAATACTAGCAACACTAGGAAATAGAGAAGAGGTATTATCGTCCCCAAATATACCTTGCCCTCCTGGGTCTGTTTGTCTTTGATTCGCCCCCCTTCCCTCTGCTGTTTTCCAGGTTCCCAGACCGGTTGGCTTCTGGCGAGGTTCAGCTGATGAGAGACACTGGCTGGAGGAAGGGAAAAACCAGTGCGTTTCTTCCTGTTCTTTTCTGCCTTGGACTGTCTCTCCCCTACTTGTCTGCTTCAGACAGGGCTCTGGGTTGACAGTCTTCCCTTAAAGAATGAGCGGACTGAGAAGTCATCTTTCTCTGTTCTCCGGCAAGGAGATTTTTGAAGAGTCACATTGAGGGACCCTCAACTGCCAACTTAACCTCTTTACAGCCTAAGCCTGACTCCTGCCTCTCCCATCGTTCTTTTGGGGAGGAGTGGGTGTGGGATGGCTCTGGCAGCCTGAAAGTGACAGCCCTGGGAGCCACTGGGAGCTCCCGGGGTAGCAGTGGCTCTGGGTGTCGAGCAGGCTTCAGTGGTGTCTATGAGGCCTGGGCTTTGGGCAGGGGAGGCCCTGCGGGGAGAAGAGCTGAAGTCGGCCCCCAAGATCAGAGAGCAGGCTTGTTTAGGTTAAGGTTTCAAAGTACTCGCTTTTATTACATTTTAATGATCAGAGTCATAATTTATTCATAGAGCTCAAGCTGAGCACCCTGGATTTAGCCAAACACAAGGCTGCCATCTTACTCTCAGGCCAGCCTATGAAAAAGTTTGAAATAGAAGGGCAATTTGGGGTTGGGCATCTTCATTAAAAACAAACATAAAGGATTTGCTGAACATTGATAATAGCGTATGTAGGATCACATTACTTATTTTGAAGGCTTCGATGGTTCATGTGGACTATGTCAGTAAGTTACGTCTTTTTTGCTAGAGACCTAACCTCTTATGAACTTGTATTTTCAGACCTTCACAATACATGGGTGGTAGGACGTAGCTGTCCCTGAATTCCTCTCCAACTTTGAGTTTTAAAGTAGTCCATGTTTTACCTTTTCCTTTTTGAGAGACAGAGAGAGAGAGAGAGGAAGCGGTGGGTTGTGCTCTATTTCTACATAAAACGTGGGGAAGATTGAGTGAGGTCCTAATGCATTTCGAAAGAAAGAATGAAGAAGAATTTAATTACCTCTTTACCCTGCTGCTAGATGCAAGTCATGATAGGGAGTGATTAACTTTTATGTTTCTGAAGCATTTTCACATGAAAGTCATTTTCAAAGAAACAGCAAGTAATCCTGGCAATTTAGTTTGTTTGAGGCACTTTCAAAGTGACCCCTCTGTATGGGGAGAGATTAGGACAACACCCATGGGGGTAAGACTCTGACGGATAACTGGCATCTGGATGTGAAAGATTGGTCTGTAAATCCACCTTGGATTCTCTGGCCAGAAGACAAAGCTCTAAGTGTGGCCAATGTTGACTTTTGTCCTTCTTTGTCACTTTCTGTGTCTGTACTTAAAGATCAAAGGACCGCTCTGCAAGAAGACCCTGAGGTGAATGGTGAAAATAATTGCTCAATATTAATTCAGCATCACAGTTTTCCATGATCTGCCTCCATTGAGGACCTAATTCCCAGGTATTTAGCAGGTTCTGTATAATTACGGAGTGAATAAATGAATAAGCAGAAGAGAAGGGAGTAGGAATGAAATACTTCCTAATAGCAGATAATCTAAAAGTCATTTTCTTGGACATTGCAAAGCATAATATGATCTTTTTTCTGTTGTAGATTTACTTCCTTAGTTACCTTTTGCTTGAGTTAATACTAAAATTCATGGTTTTTTAGTGCTTTCACACTAATTATGTGACTTTACAAGCCTAGAGGGTGCTGAATAGCAAGGAGGCATCAAGAGTAAATGAAAATCTTCCAGTGATAATTCTTAAGTGGGTAATCCGGTGAAGTTTTCTCAATGCCAGCATGTGTTACCTGTGTGTTTTACCAAGTTGCTGCCCCTCTGAAGTGTTTGGACTCCAATGGAAGGAACTGCTTCATATGTATGATTTGCACATTGTCAGTGCTTGGCCTGAAGAAAGGAGACATTTAATTTCAAGTGTTTTCAAACGATTTTTTTTTTAAGGTTTTTTTTTTTATTTATTTGACAGAGAGAAAGACAGCCAGAGAGGGAACACAAGCAGGGGGAGTGGTAGAGGGAGAAGCAGGCTTCCGGCGGAGCAGGGAGCCTGATGTGGGACTCGATCCCAGGACCCTGGGATCATGACCTGAGCCGAAGGCAGACGCTTAACCACTGAGCCACCCAGGCGCCCCTCCTCAAACGATTTTTTTGTAGACTCCTTTATTCTTGAAACAACCACAGTTCTGGAGATTCATCTTTTTAGATGACAATAGGTCTCATTCTTGAGCTTCTGTTCTCTTATGTGTAAAATGGAAATAAATGGATTGTTGGGAGGACTAAAAGAGATAATCCACATAAGAAGATTTGGACAGTTCGTGGCTCACTACAAATGCCCAACACTCTTGGGTATCTTCGTTATTACTACCTCTACCTGCTCTGGGGAATAAATGAGCATCGACTTTGGCTTCCCTATGAAACTGTAAGTGGTTGGGATATCTTCATTGATAGTAAGCACCCAGGCTAGTGGTTCACAAACTTTTCATCACTGAGGAGCTCTCCAAGCTGTGCAGTACACTAAATGAACTCCTTTAATAAGTAATTAAAAAAAAATTAAACACGCTTAACTGCCAATTGGAGCTTTTGATTGATGTGACATAATCAGTGCTATCATGGATTGGTATAATTCCAGCTGCTTAGCAAATTATACTTTCTTTTAGGCTTTAAAAACTATGACTTACTAGCTCAAAGACGTTCATTTTTACCTACTGTAGATTATAGCCATATTTAAAGACCCTGGTTTATCTGTTGTTTTGTATTTCTCTAGGGCAGAGTGTTGGACTGTAATGGGTATAGCAATCGGTAATTCACCTACTTTATTTAACAGATGGACAAATAGGCCTAGAGGGGGCATGTGGTTTCTAACGTTACTTAGGGGCGGAATTGGGACCAGGACCGGATCTCCTAGTGCCAAGTGCTATGCTTTTCCCAGTGTACCACACGAATGTCCACATAAAGGGAAACTAAATCATCCTTTGATGTGTTTGCACTTCTTTTTTTTTAAAGATTTTATTTATTTATTTGAGAGAATGAGAGACAGAGAGCATGAGGGGGAGGAGGGTTAGAGGGAGAAGCAGACTCCCCGCTGAGCAGGGAGCCCAATGCGGGACTCGATCCCGGGACTCCAGGATCATGACCTGAGCCGAAGGCAGTCGCTTAACCAACTGAGCCACCCAGGCGCCCGTGTTTGCACATTTTTATCCAGAAGGAAGGGAATTAAGGTCCTTTGCCCATAATGGAGATAATAGCCAACAATTACTCAGCAGTTCCTAAAGATCAGTCACAATACTAAGTGCTTTGTAGGTATACTTTCATTAAATATTCATAGCAACTTTATAAGGTAGGTACTATTGTTATCCCTATTTCACAGTTGGGAAAGTAAGCCTCACAGAAGGTAAGAACTCAGATTGTAAATTGGGAGCCAAGATGAGGTAGCCCATAACTCTAGAATAGTCTAGGTCCTCCTCTTTGACCATTTCACGGGACTACCTCCACACATCGGATCCCTGCACCAGAGAGATGGAAGACAGTGTTTGGTGTCTGTGGCTGCTTACCTCAGGAACTTAGGACAATTATGCAAATGAAGACAAAGCCACGGTTTCCAGGATGGCAAAGCCAAGAAACTTTTATCTATCTTATGTGCATAGTCTGCATTCTTAGCCCAAGCTATTTGTTTTGTAAGTGTAGTCTTGGCTTAATGGAAGCCCAGTGAAAATGTGGCTCCATCAGTGAAAATCATTCTATATTCAGGAGCATATAGCTGGCAAACTCAACCATTCAGGAAGCAAGAAGGGAAACTAGGAAGACCATAAAATGGCCCAAATAGCGATCATAAAGCTTGTGTCCATTATGTCTCCTTTTGGAGAGTCCCTCTAATACTTTACTCTTGGCAGACACATTGCCTTTGTGAATTGTTTTTGCAGGTTCTTTGTCCATTTTTTCATTTTTGTGATTTTAAATTGGTTTGCAGGATCTCTTTACATACCAAGCCTATCGATCCTTTGACTGTCATAAATATACAGCTATTTTTCTGTCTGTTGATGGCTTTGTAATTTTATTCATTCTTTACACGTAAAATTGTTATAGTTTTATGTAGTAAAATCAATCTTTTTCTTTATTATTTCTGCTTGTAGGATAGTATGATAGTAAGTACTCTCCCATCCCAAGAATATATTAATATTCACATCTATTTCTTCTTTTTTTTATAGTGTCTTTTTTGTACTTCTAAAACTTTAATCAAATTGGAATTATTTTGGTGTTTGGTGTAGAATAGGAAGACTTCCTCATTTCCTCCAAATTTTTAGTCTTTTAACCTACCCATTTGGTGAAAATCTACCCATTTTCCAATTACTTGAAATATCCTAATTTCTGATATTTACAAATTTCTTCTGTGATTTCTGTGATTTCATCGATACATTTTTGCACCAGTATTATACTAGTTTTGATTATTATTGGGTATGAACTTAATTTACACTCATTCATGCAATACTGGACTCAGTTTCTAGTTTCCTGGCCCTTAGCAAATTGTAAGATGCAACCTCAAGGCTCTTAAAGGGAGCCTGGGCACATTAAGGGATGAGTGTGATCAGCCTGACTCAAAGGTGGGAGGTAGAAAACACTGCGAAGTAGTCTTGAAAACCTAATCAAAGTTATTTGGGAATACTTAATATAAGTCAAAATTCTTTAAAGATCTCAATAACTTCTGAAACTTTCACTAAGTGATTGATATCCTAAAGAACGCAAGTCATAAGAAATAAATATCCACATATTCATAGATTCAGAGCCAATCTCTTGGACTGAACTGGGTCATGGTGAAGTATGGAGAAAACTCAGATCCTGCTCTGCCAGCTGCATGTCATGTAATAGATTTCAGTCCCTACTTAGGATCTGTGCAAAATATAAAGAAATAAACGGGAATTAAAATTTAAATCAGCTCACAGAATGCTTGAATCAATGATTTGGCAAGGGTGTATTTTTCTCTTTGGGAACTACTTGTGTGAACATTCAAATTTTGTACAGATTAGATAATGCATAATGACCTAAACCAGGTTGTTTTAACCTTGGGTACAATCGGTACACCTGGAGTTCTGGAAGAAATAACTCAGCCATGGCGTGTCCATAACAACTCACTCTACCTTTTCTAAAAATTCTTCCTCCTCTCCCCGCATCAGTGCAAAGTAGCAACACCCAGCTAAGGGCTTGGGAGGCTCACACTCAGCTTGTATACTTTTTGATGGCTCCGAGGATAATCTTGTGATAGTGATGAGAGAATAGAGAAATTTCTGTTCCTGGGGAAGAGGAAGAGGCTGACCCTGGCCAGTTTTATAGTTCTGTTTCAAAATTCCAGAAAACATACAGATCTCAAGTGAAGAATTTGATGGGCTTTGACAAGTACATATACTCATGTAACCAACACCCAAATCAGGATATAGAACATTTCTGTCACCTCAGAGAATTCCCTCATCACATGCGGTGATGCACCTCAGATTAATGTATGGGAATGGTACTTGTTAGGGATACAGGTTTACTTTTTTCCACATAGATAGCTATTTCCAGGAGCATTTACTGAAAAGATTTTAATTTCTCTATTGAATTATCTTGGTACCTTTGTAAGAATTGACTGTTAATGTGAGGAGCTGTTTTCTGAGATCTTTCTCCAGAACTCCAGGCTCAGATATTCAAATGCTTTACTTGACATTGCCATTTGGATGTCTAATAGACACATCAAGCTCAACGTATCCCCAAATTGAACTCCTTCTTCCCCCTTCAAACCTGTTCTACATAAGCTTTCCTCATCTCAGTTTATTATAACTTCATTCTTTTACTCATGCAGTCCAAAAATCTTGGAGTCATTATGGGTACTCTCTCTTGCAACTTACACTTCCAAAGTGTGCAAGTCTACTTCCAAAATACATCCAGAATCTGACCACTTCTCTATCTACCATCATGACAATACTGATCTCTGCTTCCACCCTTGCCCCCTAGAGTCAACTTTCAAAGAGTTGGAGTTTCAAGAAATTTTGAAAACTTAGGTCAAATTACTCTTCTGCTCAAAACACTCTAAGGGCTTTCCCTTTGTGCAGAAGATAAGGCACAGTTCTGAAAATGACCTTCCTATCCTCCAAACCCTTTCTGGCCTCATTTCCTACTACTCTCTTCTCCTCTTACTCATCAACAGCCTCCCTGCCCTATAGCTCTTCCTTGTCTGCAGGTGAGGCCCTAACTCACGGACTTTTAGCACTGTTCTGTCTGCCCAAAATGCTCTTTCCCAATAATTCTACATGGTTCCCTCCTGCAGTGCCTTCACATCATTGATCAAATGCCACCTTACCAGTGAGAGCTCAGCTGACTATATATTTGAAAGCATAATCCCCCCAGCACTTATCACCTTCTAATATCTTATCTAAAAGTTATTTTGTTTATTTCCTGAATTTAGCTTCAACCAGAACGTAAACTTTATGAGAGCAGGGATTTTGTGTATTTTGTGTCCTGCTATTTATTTAGCATCTAAAGAAATTCTGGACCTTCGTAGACACCCAGTAGATATTTGTTAAATGGACTAATTAATTCCTTCCCTCCAGGGCTTGCAAGGTGTTTTAGGGATATGGAAACAAAGACTCAGACTGAAACAAACGTGGTATTAATTTTGAGATGCTTAGTTCTTATCAGAGTCCTTTTGGGATCTAATTTCTAAAAACATACAGCAACGGAAAATCCAGAGCTTAAAGTGCAAGAACAACATCCTTTCCACAGAGCTCCCCGTGCTCTGTTCCTAGAACAGAACTTCACTCACTTTAGGGAATTAAGAAGAAAACAGAAATGTATGGAGCACATTTAGAAATATTTTCAATAAAAACAATAAAAAATTTAAAGTTTTAATACAGAATTAGGCTTCAGTTACTTGCAAAATACTCTATTATTTCCAAACAATGTTGCAAAAAAAGGAGTTATTATATACGTTAACAATATATAGCTGCTAATATTAAAATACTCACTGGATGCCAGGCAATATGCTTAGGACTTTGCATGAATGATCTTATTTAATCCTCACAAGAATATTGTAAGGCAGACTATGACTGTAAGTACATACATTTTAGAGTTGAGGAACTTGAAGCATAAAGAGGTTAAATAATTTGACAGCTATGTCCGTATGTCTCCTCAGGGGCATCACACTGAAAATAAATTTGTGTTCAATTCTCAGTGCTGGTCACAGAGTCCAGAGGCTCTTCAAACCTCCTATTCCAGGTTAGAATGTGGCCAGACCTAAAGCAGTTAAGATGTAGTATTTGCTGACAAACTTCTGACCCCAATTCCCCTACCATAGAAAATGTTGCATAATCCTATAAATAGTAACTTTAGGATTGCCTTGCTACCGTCCAACTACTCCTAAAGGAAAATCCTCTTGGCACTTTGGAGCCCATGGGAAGATTAATTTCCACCCATAGATCTCCAGACTCACATCAAATTGAATGAAAGATGCATGGGCTTCAAGAAAAAGAGAGGAAAAAATTCCCAAGACATGGGTCTAGCCTAGCTGTGCTACCTTTAGGGTTTGTAATAAAGAGCCCACCATTACCACCCCCACCACACCACACATACACATAAGTAGAGGTAAGTTGCACGGAGGCCTAGAAACAGTTCCTGAAGTTACAAAAAGATGCTGGGCATCGTGAGTTTGAGCAGATGTGCCCTCTGTGAAAGGAGGAATTAGTCTCATGTTCTGGGCAGAACCACCCCTGGGAGTTTCAGTGCTGTGATGCTCTATTTGGGGTCCTGATGGTATCATTTTCTGAACTTTGCAGCCTGAGTTACTTCACCCACAGGTACCAGTAGGCCGCTCGTCAGCATCTGTAAATCTCCTTTCACAAGAGGAGAATAGAAATCTCTCCAGTTGGTTCAGTGACTTCTGATGATCTCTAGTTACTTCTCAAAGTCCCAGAAATAGGCTTATGCTTTATTTCCCCAGGACCTAGTCTGTCTCTCACCCTTGTTTCAACAATTCTAACATGGGTTTAACCCTTTTGCATCAGTTTCTTCCCCCCCTTTCCACTCCTCATCCCTCCTGGGCTTATCACTTCCTATGGCATCACAGGTCCCATGGTTTTTCTTGGGCCTTCTTCAGGTCACCGGGTGTCTGGTCCTGAGGTTCTGGCTGCCCACCAACAGATCATCCCATCACTCACACATTCAGTTATGAAATGTGAGTGGGATGGCAGAAGGCTCCAGACCATAGCAGCCACATAGCCGTAGCACAGAGGTGGGACCCAGGCTACGCCGCACAGGCTCCAGGGGAGACCAAAGAAAGGACAGACCTTCCTGGGGTGGTTTTATTTGCTGGAGAATAGTGAGAAAGGTCTTTGATGGAAGCAGAGCTCAATTTCAGAGAAACTCAGCAGTTAGACTGAGGAATTTTGTATCTGATGGAATAGACAGAACTCTCAGAAATGCTTGCGCAAGGGGGTAAAAGGATGAAAGCAAAGGTTTAAAAAAAGATTAGTCTGGCTATTAGGGTGTGTTGGATGAATTAGAGACAGAGAAAATGCATTAGGAAGGTTTTAGAGCAACAAAAAAATGACAAGCCGTGGACTAGGTTTATGAGAATGGACAGAGAGAAGCAAAACCAAGGAATTCTTTGAAGGAAGAACAAACGACAGATGATGACAGACAGCATTCATATTCACCATGTTAAACAGCTGGGAGAAAATGAAGACATATAGTTGAAAATCCAGATGTTCTCAAATACATGTTCAATTATTTAATGTTAGATGAGCCATACATCTAAATCGTAAAATGTTTTTTTTTGTATTCTGATGATTGCTGACTATTTTGTAGACACAAACATGCTGTGTACACTCAAAGTCAACAGTGCTCAAGAACAAGCTAATAAATTTTGATTAGATTTGACAGCTAGTTAGGGGTGATACTAAATTATAAGGGGATAGTTTGGACAGAGGTGTAAATAAACCTTACGAATTAAAGATAGAAAATGACTTTTTAAAGTCTTTCTATCGTGAACCCTCATGGATTGACTTACTAGCCCCCACTCACCTGGAAATAACATGGTAGGACGTTAACACAGAATGTGAATTTTATTTTATTATTCCAACTGGCAGAGAAAGTGGGTTGGTAGGTCTTGTTCTTCTGTTTTTTGAAAAGGTAGGATTTGTTTAGAGACCGAATGATATGGTGTATCGTAGACAAAACAGTGATTTTGAAGACAGGCCGACTTGGGCATTAATTTCACCTCTGCTGTTTAGCAGCTGTGAGGTTTGGGCAAAGTCACTTCACCTGTGAGATGATTGATTTCTTAATTGCAAAATAGGGATAATAGTACATAATTCATGAGACTGTTTGCAATACTTAAATGAGTTAGTGTGGTAATAATGACAGCTGCATGAAAGGCACTCAGGAAATGTTAGTTTCCTTCCTTGAAAAACTTCAAGGTGGGCCCATTGGCTTAGCCAAGGACTAGACGGGTTATGTTGATTAAACCTTAGAGAAGTAGTGCAGAATTTTGGGGGGCTGGAAAAATGTATGTCTAACCAATGCTTCCTGACCCTTACCAAATTGCTCTAGGGTGTTGACTCTAGTAGACAAGAAAGGACAAAGAGATAGTGTGTACAGTCATGCTCTACTCTTAAAGAAAAGTGAGAAACTAATCAAGGAAGTCAACCAAAGGAATAAATTATAATTCCATCCCAAGTTTGAGCAGATTTATTTCCATTTCTGAAGGAAAGTAATTGTATCAGTGAGTACATGGAAGGGTCAATAACACAAAGATGAAGAAGGGACCAAATCATAGTAATGGAGCAATAAATCCAGAGCTTCTGAGGAAGCCAAAAACTAAAATATAAAAATCAACAAAAGTAATATGTCTGCCTTTGTTTTTGGAGACAGATGTTATTGTGGATAGATGGCAAATCCTCAGCACAATGTGAATAATTGTATCTTTTGCAGCACAGGAAATGCTGATTTAGTATTTGGGAGATTTTTATTAAGAAATTTAATCTAAGTTTGGTGGAAAACAAGGACAAGTGATTAATAATCAAACTGAAGGATGAAAAAGGGACAAAGCAAGTTTGAATAGAGGAAGAAAAATGAGGCAGAAACTTATTTAAGGAAGCTAGACTAAATTATGTCCTTCAAGCCTGCATAAGTAGGTCCAAACAAGAATAGCAATTAGTGAGGTAATGGCCTAGTATTTAGAAAACCAATAACTTTTTTTCTGTGTGTTTTCTGAGTATAGACATCCCAGCACTATGATATAAAATAGCTGTTAAAACTGAATGAGTTTTACCTTAAAATGCGGACAAAAGCCAAATAGCTTGTGAATATATCTAGTTTGTATCATTTAATTTGTTCATGAATCTAGTTTAAGAGAAAGGAAGGAAGGAACAATACCAAATGACTATGGAAGTTTGTGGAAAACTAAAGAAGAAGCACATAAAAGGAACAATGAAGACTGTAAAGAGATTTAAGAGGGAGCAATTCTTTGAAGACATTTTAAGAGAATCTCTGACTTCATTCAGATCGAGGGAGGAAGCCAATATCACCCTTTGAGAACGGCAAATGAGGGCTAAGGAATGGAAGAGAATGATTTTTGAAGACTGTTTTATAGAAAATTGTCCAATTATGTGTTCCTTGAGAGTGGAAATCATATCTCTTTACTATGCATCAGTGATACATTTGGGGTACTCATTTGGTGCTTTTTGAATGATCCTAATTACAGAAATTATAACCTGAGAGGAGATGGTATGGATTTGAAGCAATTCCAGTTCTCTATTTAAAATAATGCTTTTTAGGATGCCAAAGACAAAATTAAGCCAAGTCTGAGGAACTCAATCCTCATATTCCAGAGCCTTGCCCCGTGCTATGTATATGTTTTTTTCCTCCTTTTTGTCCACCGGAGACTGAAAATGGATTAATAGGAGCACTATGCAGTAAAATAGCTGTGGGTTTGCCCACACATACAGTGTCCTATCTGTGACAGATTTTATTTTTAGAATTTAAACATGTGATCAGTAGGGGAAGAGATCCGGAAAATACTAAGGAGTTCATCGTCAACGGACTTAGTGAATACTGAACGATGACTGGCAATATCTGCTTCGGCGCCGGTGCACACACCAACCTCTGGTACCTTCCCGCTCTCCTCCCACCCCTCATCTGGTCTCCTTCTGCTGTTTGACGGGCTGACCCCACAGGCAGGTAGGGAGTGGGGGGCAGCCACAGGTAAGCCCCTCGCAGGCAATGGAGAATTGACTTTCACAATCAGAGCCCATTTCTAGCTCACAAGTTTATGGATATTAACTTAGCTTGAGACCAAACCCTCCAAAGAACTTAACGGAAATCATCTCATAAATCTTTTAAGATAAGTTAGGAAGCCAGGTCTGAAGAGGTTTCGTGAGGAGCGATATAACACAGGTACCTGCACTGCATGGCCCTGAGGAAAGCCTGTGAAAGATGTGGAATGAGAATCGAACATTGTGCGCCCCTAAAGGGTCCCGGCAACAACCACCCCCTGCCCCCCAAACTCCACAGGTGTCGTTTCTAATGGCTTGTTTATGATGTTACACAGTTCCTTATCATCATGTACAGAAACTCCGCAAACGCGTTCTTCTCAGTGAAGAAACAAGCTTCTTACTACAATGCGGGAGTAGTTTTGCCTGTCATCAGGTTCCCGAAATCAGTCATTATTTTTGGGGACTGCTGAAATTATTGAGGAATCTCCTGTCCCCGGTCAGATAGACCCGAAGTTTTCAGCTGACCTTCATTGTTTCTGCCATTAGAGCACTAAATCTCCCTTGAAGGTAGACAGCACTTGGGTAATTTTCGAGAGGGCAAAAGAGCAGAATTATAGGTTGTCTGGGAAGGGTTGAAAGATTAGACCTCTACAGGGAAAAAATAAAATGAATCATCTTGAAGGGCAACTACTACTTAGGGTCAGAGTTTAAATGTCTGTAACCAGTGTTTTAGTTTGACTTCTGCTGGGATAATTAATGCTCTCAGTTCTTGAAATAATTGAAAATAAATCATTACATTTAGAACAGATGAAATGATTTCAAAAAAACAAAAGGGACATTCATTAGAACAAACAAACAAACCTGCCTTCAGTCATTGAAAACATGAAGACAAATACAAATGATCTAACTTTACTTTTCTGAAATGAGTAATTTCTTTTTTTTTAAACTATAAAAGGAAATGATGGATTTCTTTAGAACAGGAATGGCAAAATAATATTAGGGTAGATCTTCAACTTCTTTAAATGCCTCTCTCTGCATGTAGCTTAATTTGTATACTCTTTAAAGCTTTGATTAAAAGAGCCTCAGATTTTGAAAGGAATTAGAGGCATCTGATCCTATTGTCTAGGGAGGTGGTTACAGACCCCAAGCTTGAGGCAACTTATCATGAATGTATGTCATGCACTGTCTCATGTACACTTGGCTTAACCAACTAAGATGGTGCCATAAAATCGCATTTCTTCTTAGCAGCAAGTAGGCTAGCATTGCATGTTTAACAGTTTGACAGATTTTAAATATTTCTTAAATTAAATAATACGATGCCTGATAACTGGAGAGCAAGAATGTAAAATATTTGTTATATCAGAAAAAACAAATTTTTCTGTAGTCTGCCAATAATATGGGTATTTGGATCCTAGTGTTATCTATCTGTGAGTCTGACTGAATTATACTGGGAAGATAGATTTAACATTAAATGTTTGAGAATGGGAAACTTTAAAAATTTAAATCTTCCAGATATTCCATCCAGAATTCTCTATGCATTGTAAACCAGTTTGATATTGTATACATACATACCAAGTCTGAAATAGAAATCCATGACAAAGGAAGGTATTGGTAAGTCATAGAGAGACTCACAAACATTGGCTGTCATTTTCAGGTGTTTGCTGAGAATCCACTGGATTACACAGTGAACATCTTTTTGAGTGGCTAATCCCAAACTCCTCTGCTGACAAAGATGTGCCATGGTACCTGGGATAGTTGGCTCTACCAGTTCTCTGATTTGGGGCAAATAATTCTTCAACTCTGCCTTAGTTTCCCCATTGTCCAGCTTCTAGGAGCAGTTATATTTTTCAAATGTCATGTGGGGAAGTACAGTGAGAATGAAATCTCTTGTTATAATGGCTTTCTAGGGGACTGTCACTCCCTGTAAGCCAGAATAGCTGAGGGATGTGTAAATTTGGTCATGGTCAAACTAGCTGCTGCCATATCAACCTTGGGTTCTAACGAGATCCCTCTGGACCCTAAAAAGGGACCCAGATGTCTGGTCTGTCACCACCAAGACCTGGCAGATGTAATCAGAAGCAATTATGCAGATAAAGCTAAAAATAACAAATAAAACAAACAAAAAACCCCATTCCTCATTTTTGCCAGTTAATTTCATCAGATATCTTGAAAGGAAATATTGAAAAGTTTTTTTCTCCACTATTGCTATATTGCATCAGTTCTCTTCTTTACTTATTTTTTACAATTTTCACAAAAGTAAGCTCTGTGGAGTGTCCATCTTTTAAGGGTCAGTAGCCAAAGTAGAGTTTTATGGAGGCTGCTGAGCGGAGCTGTCTGTTTCCTATGTTGAAGACCCATCTCTAGGGAAAGACGTGGCCACCACAGTGATCCAAACTCAGCTCTCATGAAATGCCTGGACGATGACTCTGGTCTCAGTCCATCCACAGACTAAATCATTGCTTGAACATATGTGTCCAATTGGCAGTAGTAAACTTTCGTTGTCTGGGGCTCCATGTATGTTTCTTGTTCTGTTCCAAATCTTTCTTCATCTTGCTATTGTAATAACCTTCCACAGAGATTGTACCTTTCAACAATCTAACAGTTAGATCTCCAACTCTGAGTGACTTTTGATCGACTTACAAATTATGTTTGTTTGAAGCTTGCAGAGTTAAGCTCTCTACCCTCATTAGAGCTAATTTTATACTGATGCTTTACGTGTGTGGTGCCTGCAGCCCCATGCCAGGCATGGAATATTATTTAAATCCTTTGATAACATGATTATTGAGGATTAAAAAGTAATTAAAACGAGAGCCCATGACAATCAGTTCATCGACAACACCGAAGGAACCCTGCCTTCTTATAGGCATAGAACTGTGCGGCGAGAGCATGCAAACCACCTGATGTTTAGAGATTTGCTGGAATAGCTAAACCCTCTCCCTTCCCAGAGCAGGGGGTAATGTCATTTGGCTGCAAGTGGATCTTTAATTATGGTGAGACTGCTCAATGCACCCCAATGGCCTTACTGCTTGCTCTTTCCCATTAATTTAGAAGTTGTAACCCAAGTCTGGAGCTGCTTCAGTGTGACCCTGAGGTTACTTGAGTTTTCTATTTGTGTTTAAGTAAATAATTGGGATCAGTAATTTCCCTCTGGAACCCTTAGAGTATGGCAATTACGTGAAATTTGCTTGACTCTTTTATGCATGCCAAGAGTTAGAAATAAATGCATAAGGCATTTGGAATGATAATTTCCAAGATATGCCTGAGCCCGTCAATAGCTCTGTGTTCCCTCTCTGGCTCATCAATATTCTCATTGTCACTTCTAACTGCACAAACTCAAAGAGATAAGGCAAATGGAGGGTATATTCTTTTAAGCCACAGAGAAGAGATGGTTTCTATTCTCTCCCACTAAGCTGAAATCATATATTTGCTCCAAGTAGAAAAGCTAAGCCTTAGGGCAATGTTTTCTTTTTTGACATTTTTTTTTTTTTTGGCTGAGAAAAACATATTGATATTTCTAAGTAAACTATGCTGTAGTTGGCTAGGAGACAGGCTGGGTTTGGGAAATGAGTTAAATAAAGTGTTATGTGTGAGTACCCATTTAGAAGAGTATTCACATTCTCAATAGCTCTTAAGGAAAGACAATACATAATCAATAATGATGTACTGTTTTGTTTTTTCCAAAAACCAAACTCTGTGTAGTGAATGCACAGTTTTCTGAGAAATCAATGGACATTAATTTTGCAGAACCACATGTCAAATTTAGAACAGTGGAGAGACATAAAAATCTTGACATATCAACTTCATAGAAATTAGGTAATGTTTAATTATGCAGCCTATTTTGTTTGGTACCTTGTAGAAATTCTAGGTCTTGTATTCTAAAATACAAATCGTACTACAGAGTTTTAGGATGATTAACCAAAAACTGATGGTATAAACTCTAATAATTTAGGAAATGACAAAACATGATAAAGTGGATAAAACAGGCAATAAAGCAGAAAAGCTGCAAAAGTGTTAATAAAAAAAAACTGTCAAATCTTCACTATGCAACTTAGTAACTATTAGACATTGAGCAAGTTCCTTAATATCCCTGAACTTCAGTTTCTTCATTTATAAAACAGGGATCCCAATATTTTACTCAGGTCACTGGGTTACTGTGAAGACGAATAAAATATTTTATGATAGTGTATTATAAACCATTATGTGCAATGTAATATTATTGTAACAGTAGTTAATATCATGTGGCCACATTTTGTTCAGATTGTAACCTTACAGTAGTACAGAGGCTACTAATGTCTTTCTTGCTGCATTAACTTGCTCTGTGATTTCTGCTAAATCCCTTCTGATTCTCAGTTGCCTGTGAAGCTTCGTGAAGACAGGGGGTCAGGGCTAGGGAGGTGCTCTTTAGGAAAAATTTACTAGGAAGAAAGTGAAGAGGGGAAAATCAGCCAGGATGCCGTCTTTGGTAGAGTTGAGCCTTGGCCTCATGTCTCTGGTGTAAACCATTACACCATGGGGGAGGGGTTTGGGGAGGTGTGAGAAGGAGCAGCTGGGAGCCCTTAGTAGGCAACAACCACTTAAAGCGGCTGTGGTGGTGTGGACCAGCCCGGTAGGACATCAAGGTGGGGCATCAAACAGTATCTACGACAATTGGCCACACAGTTTCTTAATGAAAAGCTTTTTTTCTCTAACAGAAAGTCAAGTAAATGTCTATTATGAATAAATTCTTCCTGAAAGTGACTTTCTGATTTCTGTCTCATGTTTGTCAAACCACTGTAGACTTAGCCTTAAAACCTGGTAAGTATGTTTATCTTCCTCAACACATCTACCCATGGCCATTTCAGTATCATCTCGCCTTATGGGGTAGATTCCAAGAAAAGTCTACATGGCAAGAAAAATGCTAAGTTGATTTAAGTGGCTTTGACAACTAAGATATTGCTTCTCCTTTTTCATGTTATCTTCCCATTACCCATTTTTCATAAATATCAGATTTACTCTCCGATTGACTGCCCAGGGCTGGCAGGGTGAAAGCTGTCATCAAAAACTAGGGATTAGGCATTTAATTATGTAAATTTCAGATCAAAATATGTAACTGATAGTCAAGAAAAACTTAGAGTGGACTCTCTAAAAGAGAGCCTTTCACTCTCTAAAAAATTTCTAGAAACAAAGATTCCTGAAGCTAAATACTTTTGTTTGAGACATGTTGCTCATTTTATCCTCATCTGGGAACTTCATTATAAACACTTTGTACTTAATTAGCTTTTCATTTACTGTTTATTGTCTGCTCTCCACTTGAATGTAAGTAATCCAAGTGTTGGTGTCTGTCCCGTTAACCATTGTATCCCCAACACCCAGCCTCGTACCTGGCCCATCGTAGCTCTCAACAATTATTTATTGAAAAACATGATGGACCTTAGCATACTGAAAATATAGTATCCTGAAAATTCCTGGAGTAGTAAAGCATGTTTAAATGTGTTAATCCAGTGTTTCCCAAATTTATGCACAGACCTCCCCCCACCACACACACACACACACACACACACACACACACACCTAGCCCCCATCTGGACTACATGTGGGGACATATTATCTTAGACCAAGAAAAGACAACTCAGTAGAGGTTGGTTTTTGGTCTGGATCTAGATGGTGATTGTGCTGGTCATTCACTTATTGTCCTTCCCCAAATCCATTTTCTACCCTTCTCTTGACCCCTATAGGCTATACCATCTGGGCTCCATTGACCTCTGGTTTCTGGTTAGATTTGGCCAATGGGAGGCAATGCAAGAGATCAAAGGGCAGGAAGAGGGGGAGGTCAGAGTTTTTTCCCCAACTTCCTCTACTTTGGCACTGTGGTTCTGTTGGGGATATATCCCTCCATGAAGATTGCTCCTTCCCTGTGGACTCCCTTCCATTCTTTCAGCTCACCCAGCCTCCAGTACCATGTTTCCTCTCTCCTCCTCTCAGGTCTCAGGGTGGTAATGACTTCCCCTAGTGATGTGCTTGGGATCCTCAACTTTGCGTTTAGGTTTCCTTAATCACACCCGAGCATCTGTAAAGAGTCCTTTCACTATAGATTCTCCAGAATCTACCCAGAGCAAGCCTTCACTTTTCTGTGAGCCCCTGACTGCTACAGTGACAACCTCTTGAGTCTGGAATGGACTGCCAAGAGGAAATTGAACACTTTCTTGGCAGAGGCAGAGTTTCACATTGTAGTTTTGTTATTTTGATTGAAGTTTTACAAATTCTCAGAATTTTATCCACACCTGTGCAGGTTAGTACAGAAATAAATCCCAGAACCAAAGTAAAGTACTCTTCTGAGTTATCCATCTTTCTAGTTCACAGTTGATATGTGAACTATGTACTCGGTTTTAATCTATTCCTTACACAGATTCTGAGCTTCAAAGAAAATAGGACCTTATTCCTTGGGGCCATCACTCCTCATTTTTAATATAGTTTGGGACACTGTAGGCACTCATTGCACATTAATTTAATTCATATATTCATTTAGATGATGGCCACAGCTGCTGAGAGTAGACAAAGTAGAGGCTTTATCCATTAGCTTCAGACTAAAGGATAACATTTAGCAGCACTGTGAGCAAAGGGAAAAAGGGACACATTTGTGAAAAGAAGGTACCAAATTCCCAGGTGTGATGTTTAGTATCTTTTTATGTGGTATGAGGACTGGACCAATATACTTACTTTTTACTATGACAGACTTGGCAATAATTAGGATCTGTCCAGTGGGAGATAGAACAATAAGAGTGTCTTTTGGGCTGAAGAGCATATGCTCTGTAGGTTAGGGGTGATTATGTCACTGCATGACATAACTAACTTTTTCTAACTAGCTTTAGTAGATGTATTTGCCTTGGAAATCAATGGATCTGGGATACAGCAGATCAAAAAAATGTTGCAAAATAAAATTCCCTAAGAGGCATGGAGAGAAAACTTCCCATTCTGGTGTTGGGACTGTAGAGGTCCCCACTGGATCTCGTAAGCAGTAGAAGAAGGTTATGACTAGGGGAGAACCAGTCATACACATGTCCTTCCACACAAGGGCCCAGGCTGATCAGGTAGTAACTTATTGTTTAGTACTTTAGGAAAGCTCCAGCAGTATCAATATAAATACGTGACAGTAGATTAGAATTGGTCTTATCAAAGATTTTGAGAGGAATAAACCCAATAGAACCACTGCTTCTGTTTTGAATTCTTTTACTCATTCTTTTTTCCTAGCGCATTTCTTCCTGGCATAGTTTCTGTCACTTTGGAAATTATTTTGCAGGACAAAATGGTTGCTTTCTAGTTGTGTGGGTCCTTGATATGGGTTGTGTGTTTCCCTTTTGTGAAACTGGTTCATAGGATTTCAGGCTAAACCTGTTTGGGTAGATAGATTGTAATGAAAATAATGATAACCCAGTTCTCCTGTTCTTACTTATAATTGTTTATTTTAATAATCATTTGTTTATATGCTTATCTCCTTTTCAAAGTATTAGTTCCTTGAAAGCCTGTCTCTTCAATTTTTATCTTGTCCTAAAGCTGGCTCTTCCCAGGACCACTGAGAGTAGAAGTGGCCAATTCTTCCCAAGGAAAGCCCTGATCCTGGCTTTTTATCTTCACCAAAAAAAAATATCAGAACCCATAACTATATTCTCCAAAGTCTGAGGTATTCAGTCTTAACACCATGTATAGGACATCGACAGTCAAAATTAAGCTTTATTCAGCCTGGTCCAGAGGTGACCACCATTACTCCTTCCAAGTGAGATTAGGATCTAGGCTTGTACTATCCTCATTTCACATTTTCAGGTCTCAGCCCCATATCTCTTCGGTGTTCTCTGATTCCAACAGAGGTAACATTTTAATGGTTTAGCAAAAATGTATAGTCAGAGACTCTCAAAACCCTTATTTCTAATAATGGTATCTATCATTTGCATGAATTAATGATCAATTCTGGTATGATACCAATCATGCCAATAGTCTAGCCATTAGAGAAAGGAGTTAGTAGAGTTCCTGATGCTGACATCTTGAGAGGATAGGGTTACTGCTATAACAGGAGAGCAAGGAGAAGTATATTTGAAACATGAGAGATTGGGGAAGCCCTTCATTGCTCTCTTGCACTGTGACTCAATGAAAGGATGTTCCCTGCCATATCCCCAGGTACTCAGCTTTCCCTTACAGTCCTGCAGCTTTTTACTGCAAGACCTGCTGATTTTTGCTGAGGGTTTTCCTTGGTGAAAACATTCTTGGTCCATGCATGGGGCAGGCCAAAATGCCAGAGAGTCAGTGTTCCTGGAGACAGATCTCAAGCCGTGATGAATGGGGACTGGTGGATAAATACTCCAGCTTTCTGTCCAACAGAAAACAAATATTGCTTTTGATGGGCAACTGCTGCAGAAATTTAGAGAGGGAATGACCAAAGTGGGCTGGACAGAAAAGGCTTCAATGAAGAGGTTGGAACTTGACCTCCTAAAAGGAAGATTGGATTTTGAGAAGTGGCAAAGAGAAGGGAAAGCATTAAATATGTTGAATGGCATGGGCAAAAGTCAAAAGGAATATAGTAGCTTTATTTTATTCCAAGTAGGTAAAACTAGTATTTCCTATCCTCCCTTATATGATGTGCCAAGCACTGTGCTAGGTTCTTTATCTACTCTATTAGAGGAGAAGTAGATTGATTTGATTGAAATAGAGTATTTGAGTCAAGGAGCATTCAAAACATTAGGAACATGGTGTGGAAGTATGAATTCCTGCAATAAGAGTTTGAGGTATATTGGTGGGATTTGAGTAGGGGAGTGAAACATACACCATTTTAGGAGCTAATTAGGTAGCATAAAGAAGAAAGACAGGAGTACAGTTATATTGGAGGATAGAAGACCAATCAAAGGATCCTTGCAATATACCAGATCAGATATAACAGGACCTAGCCTCACTAGAGTAAGTGCTGTGTGGAATGGATCGGAATGGTAGGACATGAGACTGTCAAGGCTATGCATGAGGGAAGAAGGAGAAATCAAGGATGACCTCAAGGTTTCCTACCTGGTGTTAGAGGAAGTGGGGAGACAACAAATGATGGAGAAGGAATAGTCTAGAAATTGGTATAAATAATTAACTTGTTTTACCATGCCCCTCTTCCTTTTTCTGCAAACCCTCATGGCTAGGAGCTTCTGAAACCTAATATTAAATTCAGTCTCTGTGGACTGGAATCACTAAGAGAGGAAATGTTGAACCAGATTCTAAGCCTTCCTGAGCTCCTGCCTTTTGTGTTCGTCATGTATCATAGTATTTAATAGAAGGGGAGCTGTGCTACCTAATTCCCATTCCAATTTGCTGTCCTCATGGAGAATCTTATTTTCATAACACCAGCAGTTGTAGACCTTCTAAATTTGGAATTTCCCGACTCCCATTAGGATAAGTGATACCTTTAATGTTTCTTAAATATAGTGTTCGGGCATTTAATTATATTATGCAAAATTAGTAAACAGCTATTTCAAGATAGGGCTGATTAAAATGAATCTTCAAGGTGTGGTATTTATTAGTATTTTATTTTCAGAACCAAGTGATATAGCATCCTAGCTCTTGAAGTTGAAAGATGAGTGGTGCCTAGAAAATGATGTAACAAGGACGTTGGCTGGTGTTTAAGTTTCAATGAAATAATTGTTTTGATGACTTGTAATGGAACTGATTAGTTCCTTGAGGGGCTGACTGACAGGAAGACACCTGCACTTTCCTTTTCTCCTTTCTATCATTCACATAGCCCCATGAATATTCCTTACCTGTTCTAGACTTTTGCTCTTTTTCACATTGCTAGATGTCATGTCAGCTGAAAGAGTTACCGACCAGGGAAAAATCCCAGCACTATGGGTGTTGTAGATGAAGACAGCTGTAGACAAGATACTGGGGGATTGTGGAGGAACGATGCATGGAAATGTTGAAAATAAGATACATCTTTCTGTTGCTCCTTCAGCTAAAGCCATGGTGATCACCCTTTATGGTTTATTTTCAACTGCATGCTTGGCTCCTTGAAATCAACACATTTTCACCCTTTTTTTTTTTTTGCTTTTTGTCATCCCTTTCCTTTTTTTATCCCAGTATTTTTCCTTTCTTCCTCGTCGTTCAGCTATATTCCCTGTGCCTGCACATCCATGTTTCATCTCCATTTCCCACTAGTAAAGGCCTTTGGTTAAATTACTAGCTGTTATGTGCTTTTCACTGAAAGGGACGTAAGTTACTTTTAGTCAGTTTAACATCTTTTCCTTTTAGGAGCTAGCTGCCTTTCCCCTATGTGGTGGGGCTGTTCAATCACATGGCCTCACCTCCTCTGGTACCCAGCTCTGGCCGCCCAAAATATCCCACCCCTTTAGCTTGAACCCTGATTGATTCAGGTGTGGGCATGGGACCCAAGCCAAGCCAATCATAGTCCTCTCTAGAATTTTTGTGAGAACTTTTAGAAAAGTGGCCCTTTCTTATACTTCCTTTGGGATTGCTAGCTCTCAGGGTTGTAAAACTTAGGACTGGCAAGGACTGTCTTTGCTACAGCATGGGGGAGTTTACCTAAGAATGAAGCCAGCAGAGAGAAAAGCAAAGCCAGGAGAGAGAGATGATTGTATTGAGTCCTTAAGACATGTTTGAGCTCCAAGCTCCTCGCTACTTCTTTCCAGATACATGGGCCAATAAATTCCCTTTCTGCATACGGTAGTTTGAGTTGGGTTTCTGTCACAACACCTGAATGATTTCTGGCTGAAATACAAACATAAAATGCCAGTCATAAGATAAGGAATGCCACCTTAAACAAGAAAAGATCTCACCAGCCTATGACTAGAAATATAATTTCACATATATTAAGTAATAAATTATGAATGAGAGGGGCTAGATTCTTGTCATCCAGGAGGTGAAGACAAAATGTCCTGTTATGTTGGGTCCTGCAGTGTTCTCTCACCAGTGCTCAGAAACGGGTCCCTCAAGGAGGCCTCTAGCATTCTTTATTCTTTCTCATGCTGCCACACCACTTCTTCTGACACTTTTTTAAAGCACCAGGACTCTGTCTCCCTCAGGTCACTGAATGAAACATCAGTCTGGCCTTATGAGGTGGGGTGGGTAGCTGCTCTTCTCTTTATCATTTGTTAAAAAACAAATTTCAGCTGAATACATTTGAGGATCTAATTGGCTTTATTCAACAATCCATGAATTTGGCAGCATCCCATCTAGCAGAGAGAGAGGAGCCTCAAGGAGCAGCACAAATGGAAAGATTTATAGGCAGAAATGGAGGAAGGACAAGGAAAGAGCAGATTTTTTCAAGGCAAGTCTCCTTCCTATGGGGGACAGAAGGGGTCTGTTGGGTGAATTGCCTCATTAGTGCTGACCAGGTAATTCCAGGTTGACTGGATGAAGGTTACATTTCTGGGACAGGCTGAAACTGCAATTAGATTAGGTATTAAGTTTTGGTTTACTGATGCAGGGCTTAGCACAACTTCACTTTGGGCCTGTTGACCCTTTTATTTAACACATTCCTTCTCAAATCTGAGAGAAGTTTCATCTCTTGATTTGGACGCCACATCTGTGAGCAGAGCATAACTTAACAGCTGTGTTTCGATTGGCTGTACTCAGAGCCCACTGGCCCAGATGTGGAGAGGCCAGGCAGTTCCATGTTCTCCAAGCATGCCTAGCCCTCAGAGCCAAGGCCCAGGGAAGGGTTGCACTTTCTAGTTCCTTTAGTCTAAGGGCCACCTCTCCAAACCTTATTTCCTGTTCCAGAAGCAACCTGTTTCCTAGACAGTTGACGGTGGAAATGCACTCTCCATGTAGGGAAAGCCTGCCTCACCCGAGAGAGTATGGTGTTGCCCAACGGCACCGGCAGGATCATGACTCAGCACGTATTGGCCAACACCGGTGCTTTCAGCCTACAGTGACACCTTGTGTGGGAGGGCCCCAGTCCAGTCCTGCTGAACTGCTTCCTCTAGAGCTTTTGTCCCAGCAAGAGGTAAAGATCACTGCTTGCCGTGTGCCACGGCCTTAATGCTGCCTAGTTAAGACACACCCCCGAACACTGCCTGGAATTAATTCAGATTCTGACTCTGCAGCTAAGTAGCTACATCACATTTCAAAAATTACTTAATCACTCTGAGCCTCATTTTCTTCAAATGTAAGATGGAGACAAAGAAAGATAAACGGAGACAGTACGCATCAGGCTCTTAGCCCAGTGCCTGACTCACTTGTAGTAAGTTCTTGATAATGGCAGCTGCTGCTGTTTTAACTCCTACAGTCTTCAGGTCCCAGTGACCTTTTACATACAAAAATGGGCCATGCCTTCCAAAGAACAAGAGATAATGGAGGGTAAAGTGCAAGGTAGGGTCTGCATGGTAACACAGTTTTCTGACCCATTAACGAGGGGGAGCAAAGTACAAATACACGCTCTGCTGGGATTATAGTCAATCGTTCAGATCACCTGGAGTGCTTGGTATCGACTGAAACATCTGCCTTTAGGTAAATGATCACTTCAAAGTTTACTCAAAGAAAACTTGGTAGGTACTTGCTTTTTTTTTTTTTTTTTTTTTTAATGTCAAAGCAAAGGGTCACTTCTAACAGTTCTCTCAAATCAAGAAAACTGCCTTCCTCAAAGATTAAAGCACTCTTCTACCCCTTGAGAAATGGAACACTTCTTGCAACTTTTAAAGCATTTCCTCCAACTTCTATCTATTCCAATTGCAAAAGTTTTTGCTAGGTCACTGTGTTTTTTATATTTAAATTGTTAGTGGTGGGAAAACACATGTTAAGCAGTCCTTTTTTTGGTTGGAAAGATGGAGAGTTTGACAGGTAAGGTTGTTTACTGTGCACTTACTCTGCACCTGGCACTGTGTGAGGTATCAGATTCACGTCGGGAAATAAAGCAGGCATTGTGTCATAGTCGCCCTTATAGTGGGTAGGCAGGTAAGTCAATATGCACATATGAATGCTATGAAATGAACAGGATGCAATGAAGAGACAGTAAACGGACAGTGTACAGGGGAGTATTTAAATATAGTGGTCAAGCAAGGGCTCTCTAAAGAGGAGACATTTGAGCTGGTCTTTGAAGGATTAGAAGCAGCCAGGAAGAGAAAGCATTATGTTCCCTGATGTGCAAAAGACATTTTCAAGGAAGTAAGGGGAAGCTGAGTACAGAGGGAGAGAGGAAGAATGGCAGAGAGGTAGGCAGGAATCACATCATGTGAATAGTTTATAGATATTCAAATTTTATTCTAAATGCAATAAGAAGCCATCGAAGAGTTCTACACAGGTCAGGTACTTCATCAGATTCCTACTTTTAGAAGATGAGTTTGGTTTCGGAATGGAGAATAGGTTAGAGGAGGCAAGATTGAAAAGAAGGGAGCCTAGCTAAGAGGATTTTGTGGTAGTTCAAGTGAACGATGATGGTGGCTTGGCTAAGATGGTTAAAGAGAGATGGAGACTGATTTGAGATGTATTTTGGAGACAAAGGAGAAAGTTTTATTGATTGTAGGGAGTGAGGAAAAGAGGCATCGAGAATGTCTCCTAAGTCTCCGACTTACACCACTGGATGGAGGCAGTACCATTCACTGAGATGGAGAAGAATGAGGGAGGAAAAACTTTTGAGAGGAGGGGGTCGGAATCCAGAGTTCAGTTTTAAATGTGACAGCTTTGAGATATTTGCAAGATAGCCACATGTAAATATCACATAAGCAGGTAAATGGACCAAACAGCAATTCAGAGCCTACAGATATACACTTGGGAAAGGTCAGCATTTTGGTGATCTTCAAAGCCATGCAATGGGAATGGGATCACCAGAGGACATGGTCGTGAAGAGGCCCAGGATAAAGCCTTAAGAATCCCAATAATTAGTGGTGAGGTAAAGGGAGAGGCTTGGCCAAAACACAACTATGGAGGAGCCATTGAGGAGGAAGGAGGAAAACCTGAAGAATGAAGGGTGGAAAAGGCCAGTGTGAGAATCCCTGCAGAAGGAGCGCTCAGCTGTGAGAGATCTAGGAGAAGTGATCAGAGAAGTGAGCATTGAGTTTTGCTTTGTGGAGGTGATGGATGACCTCCACAACAGCCATTTTGGTGGAATAGAGGAGACAGAAATCAGAATGGATCAGAGTGAATGGGAGAGGAGGAAGTAGAGGTAGTCTACAGGGAGGACTAACCCAGAAACATGGTAAAGGGAGGCAGGGAAAGGAAGTAGTTATTGCAAAGGAATGTGGGCCTTGGAGTGTTTTGATTTTCTCAGATAGGAAGTACTAGACAGTGTTTGTTCTAACACGCATTCGTTATTATTGTATCAGTAGGGAAAAGCAAATGAGGACTCAGGAGAATGAGAATGACAAAGGGAACAAAGTTCTTAAGGGATGAATTCAAGAGTGGTGCTTTTCAAATGCGAGGGTCCTTGTTCATGTAAAACCCCTGGGGGGCCTGTCCCATGTCCCATGGCAGAGTCTGGTTCAGCAGGTCTGGGGATGGGCCTGAGACTCTGCATTTCTAACAGTTTCCCAGGTGATGCTGATGCTGCTGGCCCAAAGACTCCTGTGACTAGCAAGGGTGGAACAAGAGGGGATCTACATTTATTTGAAAAAAAAAAGCCATTTGTTCAGTTGTGGTAAGAGGGAGGCCTACCTGGATTGCTCCTTGACTGTTCATGGTTTCTGAGTAAATTATGAGAGTGCGGGAGAAGGTTGAATAGGAAATTTGAGAAGAGAACAGAGGGCATGAAAACCATCTCTGAGAGTGGAAAAGTAAACCCTAAAGAAATGTGGTTAGATTTTTGGGCAGAGCTGAGGGCCCATTTGAGCTTTCCAGCTATGAACTTAATGTCAAACCACTCTACAACATTGGGCAGCTTGGATGCCCACAGGAGAAGGGACATAGTTGGATTTCTGGAGTGTTGGGGTTTTGCCAATTGAGTATGAGGGTGGGAATAGGGGTTAGAGAGGGAAAGGTCTTTTCAAAACTGATTGTAATGATGACCATGGACTCCAAGCTGGCCAGGAATGGAAGTGGACTTACTGTTCCCGCTGAATGCGTGTCAGTTGAGATAACGATGTTAATTTCTATGAAGAAACATGTCAAGGTCATCCTGGAAAAAAAATACTGGCTCATTATATGAGCACATGCTATTATCTTAAAAACGCACAGATTCTAATTGAGAAATGAGAGCTATGGAATAGCTGTGGGTGTTCTGTGATTCCTGTGTATTTGTTAGGAACATATTCAGCTGTAAGAACAGGTTACTCAACAAACAGGATCCTAAATAGTATCTAATATAACAAGAAATCTAGAATTAGAATCATGGTTATTCTTTAAACTGCTCAGCTATGCCATTTTGGTTTCAGTCTCTTTGTATCCTTTTTGTCCTCAGAGTTATTACCTCTGGTATATAAAATGGTTGCTGCTACCTAGACAGCCCTTCCATGTTCAAGTTAGGAAGAAAGGAGGAGGGGATGATGCCAACTGCAATTGCCTCTTTTTATCAGAAATGCAAAAGCTTTCCCAGAACCCCCTTGGCAGACTTCCACTTACATTGCATTGGCCAGAATCTCATCACAGATCCTTCCTGCAAGGGAAGAGGGTAAAATGAATATTTAACTTTCCTACTCCCCATGATAGAAGTTTACAAAGGATAAAGGGGTGGGGAATGGGTCTTGGCTCTGCCCACCTACAATATCTGCCTCATCCAGAGCTGGCCGGAGGGCTTGTCCAAGTATCTCTGTTTTAGAGCAGTCAGTCCACCGACAGTAACCTATTATATTAAATACACTGTGCTCAATAGCAAAGAACTGTCTTCTCTTCCACTTGATTCTCCTTTTAGTCTCCGAGAACAAGAAGGTCTGAGTTTGAGAAAGAATGTGGAATGTACTGACACCTGTATTCTCTGGGCTTGCAATCACTCTCACCTGGCTCATGTTCCCAGGTTAATTCAATGGTTGTTTAGAGGAAAGATGAAGTGAAGAATAACAACTCTTTAATTCTAGAGGAGCAGTCAACTCTGGATCATCCACTAGCAGATGATTTGTTTAAGAATTTTCCACACTGAGAGGGGAAAACTACTTTCTTCAACTAAGTCCCATGCTTTCAATTCTAAGAGTAATTCATGGGGTTTCTCAGCATAACACAGAGGGAGTTCTATTGCCTCTCAGGCAAGTTATTTGAAAGCTTTATTCTGTATTTCAGTGGGAGGGCAAGGCTTTTAATTCAAAGCCATGAATTATATGAGATTCTGAGGAATTCTGAGGAAACCACCAGAAAGCCAAGTACATAAACTCTAGTGGTATTAGCCGTGTCTGTGATAAGGTCTCTTACTCCTCTCCTTAGCAGGAGGCTGCCTGCAGCCTGGCCCCTGAGAGCCTCTCCAGCTGCAGCCCCTCTCTCGGCTTCTTGATTTCCACCCCCAGCCCTTGGAGCGAGTGGCAGTTTCAGAAATGAGCTGGGCCATTTCACACCTCCTCTGTGTACATGATCCCCTCTGCTGAGAAGGCTGCCTCATGCAGGGTCCCACCGAGGAACAGAGGTGCACCTGAAAAGCCGACAGCTAGAGGTACTGACAGTGAGGGAAGGTAACTGACCTGCCGTCAGCAATAGTAGGCAGCTGCTAAACTTGCCCCTCTTGGTATTTGTTCCCTTCTGTCCCAGAACTTGGCAGGGTGTCGTGGTCTTTGATGGAGGAACACAGCTCTGCCGAACCCTGGCCAGGCAGGACGGGAGCTCTCCTCTCACCTCCTGCTTAACACAGAGAATGAGGGAGGCTGCAGTGTATAGAAGTCCAACTTCTGGGCTACAGAGCACAGAGAAGGACCCTAGAAATTATGCTGGGCATTCTCCACGTGCCCCTAAAAATCCAATGCCCTTTCTCCTGTTTGTTGTCAGAGCAAACTCATGGACCCTATTAAGACCCGTGTAGCACGTCCATTATGCTGTCACCTTTAACTACCCCCAAGCCCTTCCTTCGAATCAGCCTACACACAGCCATACCTTTCCTGTGACTCTTATCACTTACCATCATGTTTATGATTTAATAGGTCAGTTCCCCCAGTAAACTGAGATTTTGAGGTCAGAGACTCTACCCTTTTTATTTTGGTGTATGTATTTTTGTATTCTCAGCCCCAGGGCCTATTATCTGGCATACAGTCGATGTACAATAAAAGTTTGCCAGGGGCGCCTGGGGGGCTCAGTGGGTTAAGCGTCTGCCTTCGGCTCAGGTCATGATCCCAGGGTCCTTGAGATCGAGCCCCACATCAGGCTCCCTACTCAGTGGGGAGCCTGCTTCTCCCTTTTTCCTCTGCCTGCAGATCCCCCTGCTTGTACGTACGCTCTCTCTTTCTCTGTCAAATAAATAAAATCTTAAAAAAAAATCTTCTCCCATTCTGTGGTTGCCTCTTTGTTTTGTTGACTGTTTCCTTTGCTGTGCAGAAGCTTTTTATCTTAATGAAGTCTCAAAAGTTCATTTTTGCTTTTGCTTCACTAGCCTTTGGAGATGTATCTTGAAACAAGTTGCTGTGGCCGATGTCGAAGAGGTTACTGCCTATGTTCTCCTCTAGGATTTTGATGGATTCCTGTCTCACATTGAGGTCTTTCATCCATTTTGAGTTTATCTTTGTGTACAGTGTTAGAGAATGGTCAAGTTTCATTCTTCTGCATGTGGCTGTCCAATTTTTCCAGCACCATTTATTGAAGAGACTGTTTTTTTTTTTCTATTGCATATTTTTTCCTGCTTTGTCGAAGATTATTTGATCATAGAGTTGAGGGTCCATATCTGGGCTCTCTATTCTCTTCCATTGGTCTGTATGTCTGTTTTTGTGCCAGTACCATGCTGTCTTGGTGATCACTGCTTTGTAATATAGCTTGAAATCAGGCAACATGATGCCCCCAGCTTTTTCTTTTTTAACATTTCCTTGGTGATTCAGGATCTTTTCTGATTCCATACAAATTTTAGGATTGTGTGTTCCAGCACTTTGAAAGATGTCATTGGAATTTTGATTGGGATGGCGTTGAAGGTATAGATTGCTCTGGGTAGCATAGACGTTTCAACAATGTTTCTTCCAATCCATGAGCATGGAATGTTTTTCCATCTTTTTGTGTCTTCTTCAATTTCTTTCATGAGTGTTCTGTAGTTCCTAGAGTATAGATCCTTTAACTCTTTGGTTAGATTTATTTCCGAGGTATCTTATGGTTTTTGGTGCTATTGTAAATGGAATTGTTTCTCTAATTTCTCTTTCTACAGTTGCATTGTTAGTGTATAAGAAAGCAACTGATTTCTGTGCATTGATTTTCTATCCTACCACATTATTGAATTGCTGTATGAGTTCTAGTAATTTTGGGGTGGAGTCTTTTGGATTTTCCACATAAAGTATCATGTCATCTACGAAGAGAGAGAGTTTGACTTCTTTTTTGCCAATTTGAATACTTTGTATTTCCTTTTGTTGTCTGATTGCTGTTGCTAGGACTTCTAGTACTATGTTGAACAATAGTGGTAAGAGTGGGTATCCTTGACGTGTTCCTGATCTTAAGGGAAAGGCTCCCAGCTTTTCCCTGTTGAGGATGATATTCACTGTAGGTTTTTCATAGATGGATTTTATGACTTGAAGAGTGTTCCCTCTATCCCTATACTCTGAAGAGTTTTAATCAGGAAAGAACAAAGAGGCAACCCACAGAATAGGAGAAGATATTTGCAAATGACACTACAGACAAAGGACTGATTTCCAAGCTCTATAAAGAACTTCTCAAACTCAACACCCAAAAAACAAATAATCAAGTCAAAAAATGGGCAGAAGACATGAACAGACACTTCTCCAAAGAAGACATACAAATGGCTAACAGACACATGAAAAAATGTTCATCATCATTAGCCATCAGGGAAATTCAAATCAAAACCACTTTGACATACCACCTTATACCAGTTAGAATGGCAAAAATTGACAAGGCAAGAAACAACAAATATTGGAGAGGTTGTGGAGAAAGGGGAACCCTCTTACACTGTTGGTGGGAATGCAAGTTGGTACAGCCACTTTGGAAAACAGTGTGGAGGTGCCTCAAAAAATTAAAAATAGAGCTACCCTATGACCCAGCAATTGTACTACTGGGTATTTACCCCAAAGACACAGATGTAGTGAAAAGAAGGGCCATATGTTCATAGCAGCAATGTCCGCAATAGCCAAACTGTGGAAAGAGCCAAGATGCCCTTCAACAGATGAATGGATAAAGAAGATGTGGTCCATATATACAATGGAATATTACTCAGCCATCAGAAAAGATGAATACCCAACTTTTACATCAACATGGATGGGACTGGAGGAGATTATGCTAAATTAAATAAGTCAAGCAGAGAAAGTCAATTATCATATGGTTTCACTTATTTGTGGCACATAAGGAATAGCATGGAGGACATTAGGAGAAGGAAGGGAAAAAAGAAAGGGAGGGAAATCGGAGGGGGAGACGAACCATGAGAGATTATGGATTCTGAGAAACAAACTGAAGGTTTTAGAGGGGAGGGGGATGGGGGGATGGGTTAGCCCAGTGATGGGTATTAAGGAGGGCATGGACTGCATGGAGCACTGGATGTTATACGAAAACAATGAATCATGGATCACTACATCAAAAACTGCATCAAAAACAAAAATGATGTATTGTAGGGTGACTAACATAATAAAATAAAATTATATTTTTTAAAAATCTTAAAAAAAAAGAAAAAAAAGTTTGCCAAATTAAGAAAGATGGCAGAGTATGAATTACAGAGGCCTCCAAAGACCAGTCTACTGAAATATAACTCTATCAGCACTCCTTCCAAATAACAGAGACTGCACATTCACCTGGATGAAACGTCAAATGTTATATATGTAATTTGTAAGTCCCAGGCTTCACACAGTGCTGATTATACATGTGTCATATTTGTAGTCATAGCTGGAACCTCTGTGCTCTGAAGTCCCTGCCTGCCTCATGGGCAAGATATCTGATCTTCTCCTATGATCCTCTCTCCCCTAGTGGCAGAGAATCTCTGAGTATGTTACAGGTGTCACCTGAATGTCCCTAGTTCCCTTCTTGCTCCTTCCTTAGGATTTAAGGGTACAGAACAGAGTCACCCCTCCTCCAAAAGATCCAGGTTGGGCTTTGTCTCACAGGGGATCAGGGCCACCACGTGCAACTTTGCGGTCCCTCTACTTCTGCTTTGACCCCTTCACTTTCTTGCTGTCACTTGGCCATGGGTACATGGCCCTTGCTGCTGGCCACACTGCTGCCAGTTCTCCTCTGGGCTGTCTGCATCTACAGCACACCAGGAGCTGGGGCTATCCTGCTGACCATGCCCAGCCGGCCCTAGAGACCACTGACCTTCCTGCTGCCCACGGATCCTGTTCACACAGTTCATGCCTCCGTCTAACTCACCAACACCATTGCTTCTCTGCCCTGCCACTGCCGACGGAGTGCTTTCTGCCTTGCCTGACCAGAGCTCTCAGGAGGGCTTCCTGCCTCAGAGCTGTGGGGCGTCTAAGGACAAGTTCTCTATTCCACATCCCTCTCTTTAACAAAGATCTCAGGCATTCTGGGGTCATGATGGGTTGTACCTGGGTGGGCTTGTGAGGATATTAACCCCTACTCAGAATCAAAGTCTCAGCCCTTCTTGCTAATTTGGCCACAGTTGACTTCTTCTCTCAAGGGGATTTTTCTCCAAAGGTTTAATTTTCATTTCCTATAGCTTTCTTCTTTTTGAAGATGCCTAGCCCATCCAATGGGTCTGTAATGTCTAAGGCCCATTGCACATAGAATTCGAGTTCTTTGATGTGTCTCCAAAGTCCCATAAAAATCAGGGGAAATTAGTGGGCACTTGTTTTAAATATCTTTAAGTTCTCAGGTAATTAAGAAATTCACTGAACATCTTTGATAGGAGGGAACCCCAGTTAATTACAACCCAGATTTTTAGGGAGAAGTGCTGTTTAACCTGACAGTTTATCCACAGTCTCACACCCAGCCCAGAAAGGATACCCAGTGACATCTGGAAGGGACAGCACTTTTTAAGCCTACATATGTAACCTTAATGATTTTATTTGTTGGCACAGTAGGCCATGCCCAGGCCTGTTACAGGCCCAGTGACATGGTAAGTGATAGAACTCAGAAGTAGGACTGGGGCTGCAAGAAATTTCTTACATAGTAACAGGATGGCACTTACCTGTGGATCTGGCCCAGCCCAGGCACTGCTATATTATAAATCTGTAAGCCTGCCAGGTCCTTCAACATGACAGATTCTAGTCGGACCACTGACTATCATGGAAAGAACTACTCACTTTGTTTTTTAATCACATGTATGTTATTTGCACTTCTTGTTTGCTGGTTTGGTGGGAAAGAGAAGTGAAAACCAACTTAAACAGAGTCAGATTCATTATTCTTGCCCAGTTTTAAAACTGGCTCAGTCCTTCTGGTGTGACCTGGCTTTGTCATTTCCTGTTGGCTTCCGTCAAGTCTCTAAAGCTCTGTGGTGCATTTTGATGAGTGAAAGAGATCTTAAATATTCAGACATTTGGATGCTTCTGTGCAGGCCAGAGCTCAGGGGTTAGGATGAAGCAGTGGAAAACCGCAGGCCTTGGAGTGCACAAATATCCAACTTTGCGACGTTATCTCTTTCATGACGTATGATGTAGGGAGAGAAGCATCTGCCCTTCTTCCACATTTCAGGCTTTCGATGACTGATGATCCCTAAGTGAAAGGCTATAGATACACTTTGCAAAATATAGACACAAGTGTAAGGATGACCTGGGGACATAAACAGTACAAGAGAAGGAAGTTGGAGAAAGGGATTCATGGCATTAATAACGCTAATCAGAGGCATTAATGAGCAACTTTGACTATCCCCCAAGCAAGACTGGCAGCATGGGGAAAGTGTTAGAACATGGTCTTGGTAGTGAGATGGGTGTGAGTCACAACCAATCCTTATTATAGATCGGTGAGCAAATTAATTCCTCTAACCCTCCCTTCTTACATTGATTGAAAATATGTCCTCTAGAGGCTTTGCTTGTGTGAGGTAGGGGGTATACGGGAAATCTCTGTGCTTTCCCCTCAATTTTCCTGTGATCCTAAAACTGATCTAAAAAAATTGTCTTAATGATAGAAAATCTACTCAGAAAGATTTATTAATGATATTGATGATATAAAGTACCTGACAAAGGATAGGTATGCAGTGAATGATCTGGGAGGGAAAGATACAGTCTTCTCACATTCTCCACACTCCTTTATTAAGTTCCCAAAAGGAGAAGACCTTTGAAGCTCTAGGATCAGAAACATCTCTTTTTCAGCAGAGACAATAAGATGAACGACAGTATATTAATTCATCTTATTATCTATAAAGACACAGCACATAAAGCAAATGTGCTCGACGCATAAATGCAGGAGACTGACTGCCTGGGTTCAAATCCCAGCTCTTCCGTTTGCTGGATATGTGACTTGGGGAAAATTACATAACCTCTGTGTGCCTCAGTTTCTTCATCTGTAACTTCGAAATAATGACCATATCTTTCCTAGAATGTTGTTTAGATGAATGAATGACTTAGTAATACATGTAAAGAGCTTAGGCAGTGCCTGGCACTTAGTAAACCATCTATAAGTGTTTGCTATCACTGCTACTACTACCATCCTGATTTATTATTTATATATATTTAATGTCCAAACAGTGCCTTGGACATGAGAGGCATGCAATACACATCAGTTGACATGTGTTCTGAAGGAAGGAAGATGAGGGCAGTGAAATGGTAGGTGATGGGATGTGACTTGTGGTATTTATTAAAAGTGATACCAATTTTGAGTCCAAGAAGCCCGAGTGAGTAAGAAGCCATACGTGAATAGAATAGAGAGAGTGTCTTCTTGCCTACTGACTTACATGATAGCATCTGTATTCAGAGAAATTAAATCCCAAGTTGCCACTTGCTGGATCACTAAAACCCTCTAGGGTGGTAACTTCTGTGCCTCCAGCCCTACACCTGCTTGGATGCTTGTCTGGGCTGCTACTGTGGGGAGAGGAAGCCTATGGACAAGACCCACTGTCAGCTGCCTTACATATTGTGGTTTCACTGCCTTAAAAAGTTTTTTGTTTATTTGTTCGTGTTTTAAATCACTGCAGTAGATGAATCAAGAGAATATGCAGCTACCATTTAGGATTTCTAGTTCTGCTGGCCGAGACCTAGCACATGATGCCATTTTCTGGTAGGTGTGAGTAGAGTGACGTGTGAATTGCCCTCTGAATTGGAAACCAAGTAAATGACATGTTCCTCTAAAGACCTTTCCTAGCTCCCTCTCCTCACTTTTTATTTCTTACTGTTCTTTTGTCTACCAGTTATGCTATGCATTTTCTTTTTATGTTTTTATGGCTGCTGGGTTGCTTTCAGAGGGATACTATAAGACAGCAGAGAAATTAATGCATCAAGGGACCTCAAGCAGAAAAATCCATCTGACTTGGTGACAGTTGGTAAGCATTAGAGAAAATCTCATTTACTTGAGAACCATAAGTTTGGCAATTTCATTTTGGCTTACTTCGCTGCCCTTCCCAAAGCTCCGGTTCAATCAAAGAGAAGAGGAAAAAGTAACCTCGCTGAATTTGGTCAGACAGAGAACTTTGAAGCCCACAGGAAGGCTGTTCAGAGGAAAGGAACTGTAAGAAAAATATCTCATTGTTGTTGGTCCAAATCCGACTTCCTGACGCCCTATTGCATTTTAATGAAAACTTTAAGCCATGTCCCAGATTTTCCTTTTCAGCTGATGGATGGGGAGTATTGCTCCATAAGAAGGCACACATTCTTTCTGCCTTTTTCTACTTCCAGCTGCTTTATTGGGTGCTTTATTTTAACCACTTAACAGTTGTTTTATGATGAAGGCTGCATTCCAGCTCATCTTGAAGTGGAATGTGCTCTTCCACATGGGCAGGGCTGAGGAAGAATGTCTTTCTCAAAAGAGGAAAAGGGGAATTTGTCAGTGATGCAAACCAGACAGGAAGGGGAGGGAAGGGAAGGGAACTGGTTGTTCACAAAAGGATACTAAGACAAAGAAAAGTAAGCCCGACAGACTCACTCAGCAACTGAGGTCATCTGCCTGCAATTCAGCGATCTTGTCTCTGAAACACAGAGCAGATAGGACCAGGGACTTTGAAGGTAGTGACAGACACTAAGGGTTTCATTGGGCTGAGTGATGAAGCCTCTATCTCAGGAGGACCTTTGACCGGGGTCATGTTCTTTGTTTCTGTAGTCTCCCACCTGCCCCAAATTTAACTCTTCCAAACAGGCCTGAGAAATGATTCTGTCCTTCTGAATCTAATCAGTCCAATTTAAGAACTCAAATGAGAATGAAAACAATTTCATTCCTGTGAGAAAGTCCATTTTAGCTTCGCTCTCCTATGATGTCACTGTCTCTCTGGGATATTGTACTTTCCTGATCAGTGTTTTCCAAAAAGACTTTTAAAAGAAAAAAGGAAGATTTTACAAGAAATAATATGTTATTTTGCAGTACCTGTGAGGCTATATCTAACTGGGGGGGGTGGACTAAGGTGGGTTCTTTTATTTTTTTTAATGTGTGGTTTGAACTTAAGAGTCAATTAATGATTGATTGTGTGATTGTGTAGCTCTTAGGTACTTAGGCCTATTTTACTTATGATGGTACCAAAAAGTTTCAATATTTTTTGTTTGCAAGAAGTTTAACATTTAGTTGAGGAAACAAAATAATCTCAGGTAGTAATTAGTGAGAAGACAATGTGATAATTAACTATATTTTATGCTGACAAAATAAAGTGTAAAAGAATCAAGTCTAGAGAACAGAGTTGGGTAGAATGAGGTGTTAATTGCATAGTATAGAATAAAAAGGCAAAACACTTATAGAGAGACAAACATGGACCCACTTTGTTAAGAGTTACTAAGGATGCAGCTCTTTGGCAGCATCTAAAAAGTCTTGTTCTTGGTTGTATCGCATTGCTCTGAGAAGAGTTCATGATTCTTGATATCAGATCCTATTAGTTATCCTAAAGTCTGGGAGTAAAAGAAAATGCTAATATTTCTGTAACACATAAGGCTGAGTTTGAGTATTCCTGGGAAGGTTTACCACAGGAAAAGAGGTGCTAATTTAAGCTATTACCAGATTTTAAGCTTTTGTCCCATTTACTAAACTCATTCTTTTCTCTTAGAAATGTCCCTAGCATTTCCTAAAATGTCTAACCATATTCACAAGGACTCATGACAGGGGGCTTTTTTAAAGAGTAGATTTCATTACTGATGTCATTTACCATCCATCATGTTACTACTTTAAGTGGCATAAGGCTGGGCTCTTCATCTCATACGCTCAAAGCCCTGAGGTGTGTTAACATTTCCATGTGAGTAACAAGGAGCTTTCTTCACCTGTTTTCAACTCTATTTAGTGGGGAAGCTGAAGAAAACAAAGATAGCATTCTGAGTGACATTACTTTAGGAGGCTGTCCCAGCCTTTTGGAAGCATGCTCATTAGTTAATGTTCAGTGCTACTGACCAGACCACCAAGGACTTATCTCTTATACTAGTCTTTTCTTAGTTTATATCTCTTTGCATCCACTTTGGCTCCAGTCCCATCAGGAGCTTCTTGGTAGACTTGGGTTTAGTATAAAGGATCTAATGGGATTTCTGTAAAAGTCATAATTGATCTTACATTTCCAATTTGTGAACTGGAAGGGAACAGAGTTGGTGCAATGCTTTTGTCATCTGAAACTGTTAAAGCACATGCCGATTATTTAATGGGCTACCTGGCACCACCAGTGTTCTTTGGGTCCCATTACAAGAAACACTGCTCTGGGTCCATTGATAGAATGGGCAGCATTGTGTAAGAGAATAAGCTGGGGACTTGGTGCTCGGTGGGTGGAAGAAAAGAAGAAGTCTGACCCTGCGGTTGGCAAAGGAATGAGGTGGTTGCAATGCAATGTTCTGGAAATGGCAGAACCTCAGAGGGGAATGACTCCATACCTGTAGAACTAGGAGCCAAGCAGCATTGATGTGGGGGCCCAAGAAAGGTTCCCTTAGCTGAACTTGGTGACGGTGTGAAGAATTGTTTGAGAGACTGTAAGCAGTATTAGTTTTTGTTTGTTTGTATATCCTTAAAGGTTTGTGAAATAAGGGAAAGCCTCCATCCCAACTGGGTTGTCCTCCATATTTCTGGACGACCTAAGCCCAGGGTACATCTAAGATCCGAAAGTGGCAATGAAGCTTTGATAACCAAACTTCTTATTAACTGTAGTGAAGGAGTGTTGGAAACAGATTTAATTTTATTTAGAAAAATTAAGAAATATAAATGCTATTGCATTTCAGAAGCCATGGGGGCAATTCAGATCTGTTATAAGTCTTCAACAGAAGATCATTAAAAAAAGACTGACTTCTGCTGGGATGTGGATTTCGCTGATCCTGTGTGGGAACTGGTTTCACAGACAAAGTTAAAAAAATGCAAACCAATTAGGAATTACCTAAGCCATGCTCCCATTTGGGAAAATGAAAACAAAAAACCCTAACTAAACTTGTAGTTAGTGGGATTTATCACTATGTCTAAGCAAAGGTTAAGTAGCAGCACTGAATGCTTCTCTGGAATTTCAGTAACTGAATTTGGGCCATTTTAAAGACTTTTAGCCCTTTTGGCCTTAATCACTCTTGTGTACTTCCTACTCACATCATATCAAGCATATTAAAATGAACTGACAACCCACATTTAATTAAATGCAGACTGAAATATAGAGTTGAGTTGTAGTCACAGGTTCCAATGTTACATTTTTAGAAATAAAAGCATTAGTTTTAATTTTGTGATTTTCTTTTTTATATTTGGAAGCAATCAATTTCTTTTTCCACATCTCAAATATTTCCACAGGCCCTTGGAAATCTTGAACGTTTCAAGAGATTGTACCTATGGTGCCTAATGGATTAAAGGACCTGCCGAGATGGCAAGCTAGTGGTCAGGTGTATGCTTTCTATGGCAACTGACTTGTCCTCCTGCTCCTCACGAAAGCAGTTTACAATGGGAGATGACTTAGACTAGTGTCAGATTCGATCACTTAACATGATGTAATCCTTTGCCTTTCCAGATGAACTGCAAAAGTATTTTATTTCAGTGGAAGGAATCTGAACAATTTTGTCCCTGAAGTGTCTATAAGGCTAAAAAAAGTTTTTATAATGGTACAAATAAATTTAACCAGTGGTTATTTTTTTTTATGGCTTCTGAATGCAAAGACATTATGATTTTTTTAAAGATTTTTTAAAAATTTATTTGACAGAGAGAGAGCATGCCCACAAGCAGGGGGAGTGGCAGGCAGAGGGAGAAACAGGCTCCCTGCTGAGCAGGGAGCCCAATGCAGGAATTGATCCCAGGACTCTGGGATCATGACCTGAGCTGAAACCAAGTGTCAGATGCTTAACTGACTAAGCCACCCAGACACCCCGTAACTTCCATTCTTTATAGTAAAAATGTATTTGAGGAGACTTCTGCTTCTGGTCAAAATGGAATAACAGGGGGCAGGTTTACCTCCCACCTGAAACAACTAAATATACAAAAAAATATATGAAGCAAGCATTTTCAAGATTTTGGACATCAGGCAACAAAGACCAGTAATACCTGAGAGAGGAAAAAAATGAAAAGAATCCTACAGTTGCCCCAGCTTATTGCCCAGAGTTTCCATATCTTTCTAAGCAATAAGTTGGGGAAATTGTAGGGTTTGCTTTGTTTGTTTTCAGATGTGGTGCAACGAGGGGGAACCCCAATAGAACCTGGAAATCTCCTTAAGTTGAGGAAATAGAGCTGGGAGTCAGGGAGGCCAGGAAATAGCTACAGAAAGAAAATTCTACTTCCAATATTCAACTGAGTACTGATCAGTGCATGCATGTGAGGCTGGGGAAAAAGCCATCTGAAAGTATTAGAGGGAACATGAAGGGCAGGGAATAGTGCTTCTTCTCACCACTCAGACCTCATGATTCACTGAGCATCAGGTAGTCAGTTGGGTATTGCTTCAATAGTGGGAAAAGTTAGCCCTAGACTAGTGAGACTAACTGCTCTGGCCTCACCTAACAAAGCTTAAAAGCAATATCTGATAGGATCAGTTATTTCCAAATAACTGCATCCCAGAACAAAATTCAAGAAAAAAAAAATATATATATATGACACCAAAGTAAACAAAGTAAATTTCTAATTTCTGGTACCCAATCAAAAATTACCAGGCATGCAAAGAAGTATAATGAGGAGGAAAAAAATCAATTAAAACCAATCCAGAACTGACACATTATAGAATTTGCAGACAAGAACATTGAACCAGTTATTATTACTATACTCCATATGTTCCAAGTGACAGAGAAAAGACTAAAGATTGTTGGTAGAGAAGTGAAAGATATGAAAAAGATGCAATTTGAACTCCTAGAGATGACAACCACAATGTTCAAGGGAAAAAATACATGGGGTAAGATTAATGGCAGATTGGACATTACAGAAAGAAAAGACAAACAAACCTGAAGACAGAAGTAGAATCAGTCCTAAATGAAACATAGAGGGTGGGAAAAAAAGGAATTAAAGTAATAAACAGAGCTAAAGTAGTAAACAGGGCTTCGGTAATTAATAAACAGAGGGTTATGGGAAAACTTTAAGCAGTCTAATATGTGTGGAATTGTAGTCCCTGAAGGGACAGAGGAGGAGACAGAGAAAATATTTGAAGGCATAATGGCTGAAAATTTTACAAATTTCATGAAAATATATGAAAATTTCATATATAGCCACAGATACAAGGAGCTCAAAGAAAGCACAAGAAACAGAAATAGAATTAAAGCATATAATAGTCAAGATGTTTAAAACCAGTGATAAAAGTATTAGAAACAGCCAGGGAATAAAGACACATTACACACAGAGGAACAAGGATAACGGTGACGACAGATTTCTCATAGGAAACAATGCAAGTGAGAAGACAGTGGAGAAATAAAGTACTGACAGAAAACACTGTCCACTTAGAATTCCATACACAACAAAAACATCTTCCAAAAATAAAGGCAGATATACCCAGGTATAAAGAATTCAATAGTAGACCACAGTAGTTGCACACTACAAAAAATATTAAAGGAAGTCTTTTTGATAGAAGGAAAATGATAGGCAGGAAGACGGATCTACACAAAGGAATGATGAGCACCAGAAATGAGTACTACATCGGTAAGAATATAACATTTTTTCTTATTATTTACATACCTTTAATAAATAATAGGTTATTTAAACAGAGTAATAATAATGTAATGTGGGGTTTTAAATGCATATGGAAGCACAGTGTATGACCGCAATAGCACAAAGCCTGGAAGGGAAAGATTTGAAACTATGCTGTTTTTAAGGTTTTCATATGTGAAATGGTATTCTAGCAATTCAAGGTGGACTTTGACAAGTTAAAGACATATACTGTCAACCCTAAAGAGACTCCTTGAAAAATGAAACATATATCTAAATAAATGAACATGGGAGATAAAGTGGGATCATAAAAAGTAATCCAAAAGAAGGCAGAAAAAGGGAAAATAGAAAACAAATAGTAGGATAGTAGATTTTAAACCTAAACATTATCAATCATCACCTTAAAATGAGCTAAACATTTCAATTAAAATGTAGAAATGATCAGATTGGATAAAACAAGCAAGGCCCAACTACTTGCTATTTGTAAGAAAACAACTTTAAATATAAAGATACAAATAGGTTAAAAGTAAAAGGGTGAAAAGATATGGCATGTTAATATGAAGTAAAAAAAAAGCTGGATTGGCTGTATTAATATTAGACAAAGTAGATATCACAATAAAGAATATTACCAAGGATTGAAAAAAGGTCCCTTTCAAAATGGTAAAAGGGTCAATTAAAAAGAGAATATATCCTAAACCTTTATACATCTAATAACAGAGCTTCAAAATATAGGAAGCCAAAACTGATAGAACTATAAGAAGAAATAGACAAACCCACAATTATGGTTGCAGATTTCACTACCCTTCTCTCAATAATTGATAGATCAAGTAGGCAGAAAATCAGCAAGAATACTTGAACACCACTCCCAACCCACTTGATTTGACTGACATTTATTAGAACATTCCATTCATCTACAACAGAATACACTGTCTTCTCAAGGGCACAGAAAACATTTGCCAAGAGAGACTGTATTCTGGGCTATAAAACAAGTCTCGATAAATTAAAAAGGATTCAAGTCATATACAGTGTGTTCTCTGACCATGAAGGAATTAAAATGGAAATCAATAACAGGATGATATCTGGACAATCTCCAAATATTTGGAAAATAAATAACATGCTTCTGCATTACCCATTGGTTAAAGAATTCCAAAGGGAAATTAGAAAGTATTTTGTCCTGAATGAAAATGGAAACACAGCATATTAGAATTTGTGAGATTACACGAAAGCAAGACTTGAGAAGAAATTTATAGCAGTAAACCCCTACATTAGAAAAGAAGAAAGGCCTTAAATCAGTGACTTTCAGCTTCTGAGAAACTAGAAAACGAGGAGGGAATTAAACCCAAATTAAGCAGAAGAAAGAGCTGGGTTTTATTCTGTTAACAGCTCTGTGACCAGGGCAAGCATTGTTCCCCCTGGCCCTGCCTGGTTGCATCACTTGAAAAAATGAGGATTGTAAATAATATCAGGGTTTACCAAATTTTGGGCCTACAGCATTTGAATCACAAGGGAGCTTGTTAGAAACACTAATTTCTAAGCCCTGAGCAAATCTAGGGAATCAAAATTTCTAGGTAGAGCCTGAGAGAACCTATGCATTTTATTTTTATTTATTTATTTATTTATTTATTAAGATTTTATTTATTTATATGACAGAGAGAGACACAGAGAGAGAGGGAACACAAGCAGGGGGAGTGGGAGAGGAAGAAGCAGGTTTCCCACAGAGCCGGGAGCCCGATGTGGGGCTTGATCCCAGGACCCTGGGACCATGACCCCAGCCAAAGGCAGATGCTTAACGACTGAGCCACCCAGGTGCCCCAACCTATGCATTTTAAACACTGAAGTGATAGGAGTGTTCTAGAGTGGTGGGAGCCATATCCTCATCCTTGGCAGCATTCAAATCAAGTCAGTGACATGATTTCTGAGGGCATGCAAGCTAGGAAGGCTCATCCTAGACAGAAGGCTCTCAGCTTCTGTGCAATCTCTTTTCCCTTATACTTAAGTGGCTGAGTCATCATGGGGGACTCTCGGGGCCTAGACAATGAGGATATTAGCAACAACCAGAATGACTAATGATGGCGATCTTGCATTTGTCTTATAATGTTATAGAAGCCTCAGAGATGTATCACTGCTCCATAGGTTGGTGATGAAGTCTAATTATGACCGAGGTTGGACTTCCTGCCCTTCTAGCAATGTAGGAACTCAGGATGTGATTTAATTTGTTTCATTTCATTTCATTTATGCCTATTTCTGTTCCATAATGTATTTCTTTGATCATAAATGCCTTTATGTATCTGAGTATCTCTTTGAACAACCTCAACAAATTTATGTTGACATCTTTTCAGACTATTCTCTAAAATGAATTTCAGTTGGAGTGAATTATTCTTTTTGAGTCTTTTGCTTCTTGGCTGTCCTTTGAGAAATTAGTCCTTCTTCCTGCGTTTTGGAATTTTGGTTTGAAAGCTCATTTCAAGTATCCCCTTCAAACTTTTCCCTCCTTGACAGTTTGGTGGTTGTTTCTACCTAGCCCAGCCCTCCTATTCCTAAACCAGAATCAGCCTTTACAATTGACCTTGGGATGCACTGCCCCTAGGGGCCATTGAGGGACATGGCAGATCCATTTACAGAGTGTAGGCAGTTGGCTCAGTTCCTGGCAGTGACACTTTGTCTTTGCCCTTTGCTCACAGCTTCATCTGAAGCTATAGTCCCAGTAGAGAAGGAGCCCTGTCTGCCTCTGGCATCAAACAGGAAGCCTGGCTCTGCTCCAAGTCTCATTCACATTTAGAGCTCCTTATCCCACAGGAACCAAGCTCTCAGTCACTGGTGCCTGCTTCCAGAGCCCAGATAACACACAATTTATATTTTCCTTTTGTGTCTGGTCCATGGAGATTCTATCTTGTACCAAAGCTTGATTGGGTCTTCCTGGTTTCATTCCTTCCTTTCTCTTTGTCTGTCTCTCTTTTTTCCTGTCTTTTAAATATTTTATCTGTCATTGCTATGTGTTCACAGCAGAAAGGTGAACTCCCTGCCTTTTGACCATTATAAAAGCCTGAATTAATTCATTTCAAAATGGCAAATAAATGACATTTCTTTCAACCCCAAGTCTCTGGAGTAAAGATCCACATCCTCTACCATGATTGACTCTTCTTTATTTCTCCACTTGATAGAGCCTGAGCAGTTATGTCTTCTATTAATGCTTATATAAGTTGGTACTTATATAACTTTAATGACTTACCATTAAAGTCATTCTCTGGTAGCCACACACACAGAGCCTCGACTGTCAGATTGATTTACTCCACCCATCTGAAGCTTCCTTAATTACTTCATCGAGTACACTATGATGCTTAATAAAAATATTTATATATTCAAATGTAATGTTGAAATACAAAAATGAGTAGCTATATTCCATATACAAATATGTACATATTTGACATTTTTAGGTTTTTTTTTCTTTTTTTGCTACCTGCCTTGAGACTCAGTGCCTATTGACCTTTCAACTTGGAAAACATCGTACAGTTGTCTACTACCCATTCTCCAGTGATAGGTAAAGGGACGAACTCCCCATGAAGGGGGCCTCCAGCCCTGCCCATCAGGAAGTCAGCTACCTGTGACCAGAGAGAGAGTACATTCTTTCTCGGAGCAGGTGTTAACCCACCCCAGCTAGTTAAGAGCCAGCAAGGCCTCTTCCTTTGGGGAATAAAGAGGTAGCCTGTGTGGGGTCCCTTTTGCTCCCCCACAGAACCATTTGTTACTGGGGATACACCCCCTCCAGGAATCTTTCAATGCTCTTCAAACCCTGGGCATGCACAATGCACCTGACCTTGTTCAAAGACAGGGGCTGCATTGCCCCCAGGCAAAGGGTGAAGAAATACAGAAAATTACACCTCTTTCTAGGCTTTTTTTTTTTTTTTTTTTTACTACATTCATTGCATGGAAAGGCTCCTATGTCTGTCGACGAAAACACTTATTCTTCCTTTTTTTTTTTTCTTTTCACTCCAGCAAATTAATTAATGCACACCATCAGTTGCTAATGATTTGGCAATAAGAATCTTCACTTTGATAAGGTGCAGCTGGTGGGGAAAAAAATGCAAAACTTCGTATCCTCTGCACTTTAGGTCATCTATTTACCGCTGAGAAGAATGTTTTTTATGCCCTCCTCATTGAATCAGGAATGGACTTGGTGCTAAGCATGTTTTATCCTGTAGAAAGCCTCTGTGGAGAGTGGCATTTACTCGGAGCAAATGCCTGCAGGGTGTTCTTACTGAGGTGGGGGTGGCTGGTGACAAGGTATGACATCTGCAGAAGAAATATAGTCAGGCAGTTTAGCCACCCAGTACTTACCAGTAGACACAGGGCTACTCACAATAGTGGAACTTTGGCTCCTGTTCAAAATGCTATTTACTCAGGATTCGGCCCACCCAATGGCATCTGCATTTTAATTGTAAAATGGGAAAAAGGATGTGAAATCTGTGTGAGGCCACCGCACACTCAGGCCCACATGTGCAATTCCTGGCTCGGAGCACAAAGGCTATAATTGAAGAAATCCGCGATAAGACATGTGTGTCCATGGGCCTGCGTGAGAAAATGAGGAATACTTAACAAAAACATAATTTGTTAAGTAATTGAAAGGTTATCCTATACTCTAGATTTTCTTTCAAGTTTCAGCTTCGGCTTATGAAGACAAAGCAGGAGGTTACTATATTCCTAAATTGCTGTAAAATGGACTAAAAACTGATGGGCAGATTTTAAAGATGTGTGTGCATTAAGGTTGGAACACTGGGAAATGCTTTAAAGTTTTGTTGTTGTTTTTCAAGCGCATACTCATAGATGAAATAATTTGACATATGTGCATGTAATCCTGGAAAAGAGTGCTGTTGACAATATTTGCCAGAAGATTTAGATTTTAAGAGGGGAAGGCCTGAAAAGCAGGGAGCCAGTGCTGCTTGACTTGGGAAGAACACGGGGTTTGGAAGAGTTCAGTGAAGCCCATTACCTGATCTTCTACCATGGGGAGTCTTCTGGGTTGAAATTTGTCTGAAAAAAAAAAAAAAGATATGTTGAAGTCCTGACCCCCAGAACCCCAGAATGTGACCTTATTTGGAAATAGGGTTTTTTGTAATTAGTTACAACAAGGTCATATTGGATTAGGGTGGGCCTTAATCCAATGACTGGTGTTCTGTCCTTCTACGGAAAACAGAGGAGACAGAAGACACACAGGGAGGTTGCCATGTGATGGTGGAGGCGGAGATGAGGGTGACACAACAAGACAAGGGGTGGCAAACGTTGTGGGTGGCCACCAGAAGCCAGGAGAGAGGTACAGAGCAGACTCGCCTTCAGAGCCCTCCAGAAGGTTGCCTTGACTTTGGGCTTCTACTCTCCAACGCTGCGAGGGTACCTGTTTCTGTTGTTTTAAGCCACCCAGTTTGTGGTACTTTGCTCTGGGAGCCCTAGGAAGCCAATACGGCAGTAGCCTGTCTCCTAGTCTGATAACTGAGCAGGAAGAAGAGCTGAGATCCACCGTCAGGATACAGATTTCATTTAACCCCTTGTTGTTAGCATGACAGCTTTTCGTCTTGCTTCCCCTTTAGCTCTTCAGAGAAGTAAGGGGATGAGTACATGGGGGGACGGGTGTTCACCGTATTATTCTAAGTTTGTGTATATATATGAATTTTTTATAATCAAAAGCTAAATTAATCAACATCCTTAGAGAAATGAGAAGTCTTGTATCTGTGTAACAAAAACAGACTACCATAAAATCAGAACAGAGGACTAGAAAGAGCTCTTAGAAATGAAAAGTAGGTTAGCAGAAGTTTTAAAATAGGCTAAAAGGATTAGAAGATAACATTGAAGGAATTTCCCTGGAACTGGAACAAAGAGAGACATAGAAGGTGGAAAATTGGAGAGAAGAGATATGAAAATTAGGGGATAGATTTAGGAGGTCCAAAATGTAATAGGCATACTAGAAAGAAATAACATATAAAATAGAGGATAGGAAAACTTCAAATCAATACAATTTCCCCGAACTGGAAAATTTGTTTCCAGATTGAGCTCTTACCACTCCCACCTTTGTTACAAAGCATAGTATAATAAAAGAGAAAAGATTAATAACAAGGCATCGTTGCTGTGGTGGTTTTAAAACATGTTCTCAAATTCTTTGACACTTTTCCCGTCAAATAGCAGAATCTGGTGATTCTCATCGCACTGGACAGCTTTGGCAAAAGTCATGTGGCATGACTCCTGAAGCTAGGTTATGAAAGGCAGTATGTCACAAAGGGCTTCCATCTGGCTCTGTCTTGGGATGGCCACCCTTGGTAGCCAGCCACCATGCTGTGAGGAAGCCAGCAGCCACTGAGGGGGTGTGTGAGTGAGCAGATGTTTCCAGCTGCCAGCTCTCCTTCCAGCTGCCCCTGCTGAATGCCAAGAGGGCCAGAGACAAGCTGTCACTGCTTTGCTCTGCTCTATTTTCAATTTATTTTTGCATATTTTGCAAGAAAAAAGGTGAGGGGGCCAGGAGACACTGTGGAAAGGGTTTTCATCTGTTCAGAAAAATAGAATGAATGATCTCATAGAAGGACCTGGAATATCTGCTACTTTACTCCATTGGCATCTGAACTAGTCTCAGGTCCCTGTCCAATGACCTATTTAAAGAGCTTTTAAGATAGCTTAGTCAACTTGCCATTTTTCCAGGAATTGATGTTTTAATTTCTGGATTTATTTAATTTCTGGCCAGTTTTTTTAATCCATTTGCCACTTTAATATTTCTTAGTATCTCCTTAGAATGTGAGTTATTTTCTTTTTCTCCTTTAAGTTGCTTCATTTTAAGGTCATTGGGGTTTTCCTTTGGGTTTATAAAAATAAACCTTTACTTATTTGTTTAATCCTTTGGATGACCTGGGCAAATTGATGAACTAAGCACAGTTTTCCCCTCTATCCCTCCCAAATTATAATTTTTAAAACATGTTCAGCCATGAGTTTCTTGACTCCTATACCTCCCCTGATTTATGCAAAATGGGGTGTAACCCTAATTCTAAAAATGTGCTATTTCTGAGAAAGGGTAGCCTCACCACGGTGAGTTGTACTGACTTCTAGGGTGGATGGCTGAGGAAGCCAGCTAGCTGTAACTCTCTCTGGTGGAAAGACTAGAATGCATGAAAACACCCATTTCCCACGACTCGCAGGACTGCTGCACATCTCCTTCCCCTAAGAAATAGTGCAAAAATTATCTAAAACTTAGAAATAAGGGGAAAGTGTGACAAGCACATCCTTTCAGGGCTACACAGGGGCAAAGCCACCCACAGATTATCTTGGGAAATGTATTTAGTTACACTCTGTATTTATTATTGATTAAGGTCTCATGTTACCTTGTAGATTTTTGTCTGGTAGAAATATGAATAATTTCTGTCCAGTGGAAAAGATAACCCTGAAGTTGGTGGTTTATGAACCAATTTTGTGCCCAGCAATCTTATCCTAATATTTCTATATTTAAATTGTGCATGGACACACACACACACTCATATTGCCACTTCTCAAATGCTCTTTTGGTTACTTTCAACATCTTATCTCTTCCTTATTCACTAATGAGTTGAAGAAGGTCTTTGACACATACTCATTTTCTGTTTGCATCAGAGTCGTGTTTTTTTAACCATTTGAGAGTTATACTGCAGCAGGGCCTGCAGTGACTGAACCACAGAGCCTCAAGAAACTGCCATCAGAAGGCCAAAACCCTCAGGTTTGCCGGGTACAACAAAGATGTTATGAACCGAACCTCAAGGGCTTCAGGGAAAGAGTGGTATTAAAGGGAGAGAGAAAGGAGAACTTCACAGAGGTCACTGTTACTTATAAGACTAAGTCTTAAAGTACTTCCATATGTAGCACCAGGGATTGATTAAGTGACATTTCCAACTTCCCATTTTCCCAACTTACTTGAGAGCTACCTGATCCTTTAAAAGGGAATTTTTATATACAACCATCAAAGCCCTATGATTTTTTTCTGGGAGTTACTAATTATGTGGTGGCCTTATTCATTGTCTACCCCCCTCCCCATGCCCACATTGTGGGGGCTCTAGATGAGACAAGGCCAGAGAGACAGCCCCACACTCACCCCCTGTTTGTAGCTGGAGATCTGTCTGGCTATCATTAAGCAGTGTAGAAACCCATGAACTGGCAGTAGCAGAGAAGACCCACTCCACCCCAAGTGCCCAAGACCTTTAAACTAAGTGCCCTGGTTGTCATCAAAGTTAGCAAGGACAAGGTGACCCGTCACACCTGGGATTCTTAGAGATTTGGAAGTGGCACAAGGAGAGATGACGTGCCACATAGTCCAGTCTTTGATGGTCTCATAGGCCCTCCTCTTCACTCTCTCCCACTTGCAAAAGCCCCACACATCACCCTTCCTGGTGCATACTTTCTGGAAAACGGGGTCTAGTCCTTTACTTCTACAGACTCCTCCACAGAATAGCAATAGCTCTTGGCAGGTCCCACTACAAATCTGGCAAATAACTTTCTCTTCGTCTCATCAAACCTTAAGAAGCTCTGTGAAACTGAGGTAGAAGGTTTACTGCAAAACCAGAAAAGGAATTTGAGAAGGAAGGGCAAGAAGCAAGAGGAAATAGAAGCGAGCTCAGCCAGGGAGACAGTGAAGAGATTGTTGAGATAGAAGAATCAGAGGACCCGGGAGGGAGAAGGCAGGCACCCTGCTGGCCACGTCGGAGCGTTGGGCCTGTGATGAGCATTTCCCAGTCTCTGTGGCCCCCCTGTGCACCCCTGCAGGGCACAGCAGCACCCCAGTCTGCAGAGTGTCCCAGTACCCCCGCACAGTGCCTGGGGGCTCTTATCATCTCTTCCAGGGAACAGAAGCATGGACAGCCTTCTCTTTGGGGAATCTACGTGGAGAGTTTATGTAGCTTCTCCTATTCCATTTTCTGCTTTTTAAAATTTTCAAATAAATGTTAGTATAGAGTAAGTAGTATAATAAATACAAAGGATCTTGCTTGTACATTTTCTTCGTGTTTCTTATAGCAAAAGAAAATGATGTTAGCTGCAGGACAGAAGTCCTCCTTTTAAACTGATTGGACAGAGTGGAAGGGGACAGAAGTTGTTAGTTTGAGGAGAACACAAGAACACACTTCACATCTATTTACCTTGTTTGGACTTTGCAGGGAAAAAGTCTATAGCTGCCATCTCTTGAGGATGACTTAGCCCACTCTCCACCATTAGACAGGTCGGAGATGTGGTTTATAGAATTAGCCACACCTAACAATGCTTGCATGTTAATTACTGAGTGAGCATGTTCTTAACTTACTCTTAACTCTTAGCTTTCAGAGCCACCACCTTCACTTTGGGGCTCTTCATTATGATTGTTGCTTTTGGGGCATGGCAATCCCAATCCCGCCACCACCACCACCACGCACGCACGCACGTGCACACACGCTATGGTGCTGGTGAGGTATTCTAACAGCAATGCACACTCAGTTGGGTGTTCCTAACACACTAGTACGAACTCTTCTTGTACACAAGTCCTGGGAATAACGTATAAACACCTGCTTAGGTGCTTTGGTTCTAAAGCACTTCTCATTTAATCCTTACAGTGATCCTACAGTGCAGGCATGGTTATTAGTACCATTTTATAAAGGAAGGAGTTAAAGCTCAGAGAAGGTAGAGTACTTGCCCAAGTTCAAGGTGGGAGAGTTGGGGGCTTGAACTAAGACTTTCTTATTTTTATTTATCATTTTATTATTTATATATAATTAATATATTTAATCATTTAATCCTTACAGTGATCCTACAGTGCAGGCATGGTTATTAGTACCATTTTATAAAGGAAGGAGTTAAAGCTCAGAGAAGGTAGAGTACTTGCCCAAGTTCAAGGTGGGAGAGTTGGGGGCTTGAACTAAGACTTTCTTATTTTTATTTATCATTTTATTATTTATATATAATTAATATAAATTATATACTATTATTTCTTCTGATTTTATAGTTATAATGTTTTACTGTTATTATTTATTTTAAGGTTCAAATTGTCCCAGATTAGGCCAGTGGTGGTAGCCCCTTTAAGCTGGCTCCTGTGTCCTTTTGACATGTCCCCCTTATTCCTCGAGGCTTTTTGTATTTTCTGTCATGACTGGATGTTCCAGGTTCATCATGTATTTTTCATGCCTTAGCTTGGGAATCAGCCATTTGACTAAGGAGCCCTGAGTGCTTTGATGCAGAATGGAATTTAGAAATCAACATCTGATGCCAAGGGTGCTCACCCTACATGTGTGCTGCTTGTGATCCAAGGGATTGCTCCTAGGGCCTCTCAAATAGAAGTAGGGGCAAAGTCTTTATCTATATTGATATGTATATTTGTATCTACGTCTGTATATAAAAAGAAGCATACAACCATATACATATGTATTTTGCTATATCCATCTGAGGTTTAAAATGAGTTTATAACAACATCTCAAATTCTAATCAATTACCTCAGAGTCCATTCTGTTCTTCCTTCTTTGCATATTTATAACTCCCATCCCCAATAGAGAGAAATCTGGCAAATAAGTAAATATGCTGTGGTTAATGTTTCCTGTCCCTCAGGAATTGCTGTCCTTTGTTGTCTGGTGCTCAATATCTTGCAAATCATTGTTTCATACAGATATTATCAATTTGTAGGTGTTTCCAGTGGGAGGGTAAATTCAATCCCCATAGTTCCATCTTAGCTTGAAGCAGAGACCCATTAAGGCTTTTTTTGATGAGTTTTTAAATGTCTATTTATGAATACCTTCTGCTCAGGCACATTATATGATAAAGTAAATTTGGTGTTTAATCCCTTGAGATTCCTGAGCCTCCCAAATTCTCCTGTTAACATGCTCATATTTCTATTCATGTGCTAGATTATTTGACCAAGACTTTGTCCCTCACTAGACTGAAAGCTCAACGAAACATGGCATCAGCTATGTTTTGTTTTACTCATCATTGTCTTTCCAGCTTCGAGGATGTACTTTTGTTCAATATTTAGTAAATGAATGAATTTGCTCTGTCAGCAAAACCCACTGCCATTCTTTTCACACAGAATTCCAGGGAATTTTAACACTTGCAGATTTGATTATTCTATGTACTTTCACAGTGTCACTCCTAGGACACCTCTCCATTTGCCCGATCTACTTGCCATGGAGAATGTTAGCAAAGGAGCGTTTTTATGTTAGACTTGAAAAACTGTGCTTTATGCCTGTCCACCAAAAAAGAAGGACTGACTGCTGGGATCCTGGAAGTTAGGACTTAGAAGCCTATGATATTCAACGGTCTCCCAAGGTGGGACAGCCAGATCCTGCACAGTAGCCACTGGACCTAGATGTGTTGTGAGAGAACTCTACAATATTATTGGAAAATCTTGTTTCCTTGTTGGAAATAATCTCTCATTGGGAAAAAGCAGGAGATAGATAGTTATGACAACATTCAACATGTAGTACTAGGTATATAAACTGTTCGGTGTTGACTCTTCAAAAGACTATCAGGAAAACCTGTAGATCTAGCAAAGCTAAATTTATTAGCTCTACTGCAATATGGACACCTCCTGGATAGTCTTAATGGAGACTCAGAATTGGAAAAATTAGGGTATGGTATGAGAGACTGAACATACAAATGGGCAATGGCCAGACCATATATAACAATACAACTCTGACCCACAACTTCTGCAGCAAATAGCCCAGGAAGCCAAACCACAACCTCTGCAGCAATTGGCACAAAATGATCAGGACTGGTCAATGACTGACAGCTCCCCTAATTTTGCCCCTGCTTCCCCAACTCAGGACCACCCAGGGAAAGCCGCATAAGCTCTTCAAACCGATCACATAGGATGCCCTGCTTCTTGTTGGCTTACCTCCAGCTTCTCCATGACAACAGCTTCCAATAAGAGCATTCCCAAAGGCTTCCCCCCCCTCACTTTTTTTCTTTTTTTTTTTTTAACTATAAAGCTTTACCACTCCTCTGTCAGGGCTTAGTTTCTGTCAAGTGCAAGCAATGGTGGCTGACCCTCTTGCTATAGCAAGCTCTGAATAAACAGCCACTGTTCTCATCTGGGTTCCCTTCATTTATTTCCACAGGTATTTATGAAGTTTTTAGAGTCTTGGCTGGGATTTCAAGGCAAGTCTTGAAAAGCAGGGACTGGTTAGAATGGGCAGAGTTTATGACATAATACTTTTGGAAGGCACAGTGAGGTGAGAGTCTTGAAGTACTCACTTGATGAGAAGTTAGCCTTGAAATGCAAGCAGTTTAATAGGCTCACCATCTTATTTGCCAGGAGCAGTTATTCCCTGGAGCAAAAAGTTAGGCTATTTTTGTGTGGTCTCAGTAATCTTTAACATAGGGGGAGAAAAGTGTACCTGGTCCAAGATTTGGTTAACACAGGACATTGTGTTGGCTTCACTTCTTGGGGTGGACAAGGGAAAAAAAGAAATCATTTTTAAGTCCATCTTTGACTTTTTCTTTCTTTATCCAACCTAGACACATTGGCCAGTGACTTGAATAATGCCCTCGTTAGCATAAACAACTTCCTGAGCTATTGTCCTATTGTACTAGCCCACTGAGTGCTAAACCTGGATTAATCCTATACTTTGGTGATGAAATTGTTTTTCATATCTTGTTCCAACAGCTATCTGTTGGTGGTAGCTATGAGTGGTGAACTCAGAAGGGTGCCAAGGCCACATGTGGGCACATGACTGGTTCACAATGTCGGCTATGGACACAAGTGAACAAGTGAGAGTTTAATTTTGTACACAGCGCTCAAAAATGTATATCTCTATTGAGTTTTGGACCTGCATATTCAACTACCTACTGGGTAACCTTATCTGGATGTTTGCAACGACCTCAACCTACACATGGCTAAAATTGAAGTTATAATTGCTCTCCTCTACCAAAGGTTTGCTGATGGAGCCATCAGATTGCCCTCCTGATCCTTGTCAAGGGTGTTTACTGCAGCCATTACCATAGTTCAGACTAACACTCAACCCAGGATAAACCCTCTTTGCCATCTTGCTAAGGAAGTTTGCTCTGATTGTGGAATTATAAGCATCAGCAATGGGGATGAGAGAAGTTGATGACATGATGGAAACCCAACCTCTTGAAAGTTTACCTATCTCATGTTTTCTTGGCCCTGAATACGGAATTAAGATCAGAGGCAAAATTTACCCAGTAGTTGATTTTCTCAGGTATGGTGATAGAAACAGGGAGAAAAGAAGGTAATGAAACTTTTAGACTTTTCTGGATTCCTTTTTCACAATATCTTGTTTAGTTTACATATATCTGTCCATCTCCCTCAACTTCCCCTCCTTAGCCTCTAGTATTTTTATTGTCAGATGGTCATTAGGAGACAATCTTATTTACATGAAGAATTACAGCATCAATTCCTTGTAGGATCTTTTCGTGTTTATGCAAAAAGTGCTCCCTGGTAGAAACAAGGTATAAAACTGATTGATGTCTTAAAGCAACTGAGGGATCTCTGCTGGCAGCCAGGATTACTGTTTCCTGGTAGAAAAACTGGTAGAGAAAATTGAGTTCTTATAATAAATTCCGTAACAGCAGCTTAGCTCTAAATGATTTTTTAAAAGTCACTTGACTGTGCAAACTGGTTAGAGCAGAAATATTTTAATGATATTTGAAGAGCTTAATGTCAACCATCAGTGTCCAATAAATGAAAATTACTTTTAGTGATACATCTGGAAATATGATGGCTTTTTGGAGGCAAAATCTCTCAAGCTTTGCATAAAATCTGGGTTTTTATTTTTACTGTGTGCCTGTTATATAAATTTCTGATATTTGTGATAGAGGAAAAGAAGATAAATTAGACACTGGGATACTGAAAAATGACTAAAATGTTAAAACATGTTAAATTTATTGTTTGCTCATTGAAGGAAAGAAAGTGAATAATTTATTTAAGGAAAACAATTTTACTTAAAGAAAGGGCAATATTTTAATAAGCAGAAAGGGGAAAAGGAATATATTTTGAAATAGGAGCTGTGTCACCAGAATGAAAAATGCAGTGCACCAAAGTAGCTACTTTGACTGGGGAAAATTCTCATCTGAATGGAAAATTTTGTTATATTCCCATAAAATTGCAACTTTATCTTTATTCTTATCTGTTTATTCATTTAACTAATATTTATTGAGTACCCACTCTGTGTACTGGCATTGTGTGAGGCATTGGTGATATTTCAGTGGATAAGAGTCTACAGTTTCTTCTTGTACAAAGACCGCATTTAGTGAAATCTTCATTAATTAATTAATTCCTGCACTCATTATATTAGGGAAAATGAGGCTTAGCTCTGTGTGACAAGAAATGTGAAATAACAGTGGTTTAAACAACTGCCTCATATGAAAGTAGATCATCCAGACCTCAAACTGTGACTCTGTCATCATGAAAAACCTACAGTGCTTTTATCTCACTGCTCCACCATACCCAACCAGTGTGTGCGTTTAGCTTTTTGAGTCTGTTTTGTCTCACTTAACATGATGTGTTGAGATAGACAGTGTTTGTCCCAATAGTCTGTACCTTTTATTACTGAGTAGTATTCTATTCTCGGGATGTCCTACAGTTTTATTTATTCCCCAGTTCAGGGACTTTGGGGTTGTTTCAAGATTTTAATAATAAAATTGCTATAAATATCTTGTTAGCAGGTTTTTGTATGAACATAGGTCTTTCGTTTCACTTGGGTAAAGATCTAGGAGTGGGAATATTGGGTCGTATGACTAAGCATATAGTGAACTTTATAAAAGCTGTGAAACTGTTTTTATTTTATTTTATTTTATTTTATTTTATTTTATTTTTAAAGATTTTATTTAGTCATTTGACAGAGAGAGACACAGCGAGAGAGGGAACACAAGCAGGGGGAGTGGAAGAGGGAGAAGCAGGCTTCCCGCGGAGCAGGGAGCCCGATGTGGGGCTTGATCCCAGGACCACCACCCAAGCCGAAGGCAGACGCTTAATGACTGAGCCACCCAGGTGCCCCGAAACTGTTTTTAAAGTGGCAGTACCATTTTGCATTAGCACGAGAAATTACAAGAATTTCTGGTTGCTCTGCATCCTCATCAGCATTTGGTATTATCAGTTTTGTGTGTGTGTGTGTGTGTGTTTTAAGTCATTCTATTAAGTGTATAGTAGTATCTCATTGAGGTTTTAATTAGCATTTTACTAATGACTAGGGATATTGAGCATTTTTTGTTTGCACTTTGTCATCTGTATATCTTCTTTGGTAAAATGTCTGTTTACATCCTTTGGCCATTTAAAAAATTTGGTTGGTTGATCTTGTTGTTGTTGAGTTTTGAGAATTCTTTATATACAATGGCTACAAGTCCTGTGTCAGATATATGATTTGCAAATATTTTCTACCAGTCTTTCTTTTCATTCCTCAATAGTGTTGTTTGCAGAGCAAACATTCTGAATTTTGATAAAGTCCAATTTGTTTATTCTTTTATGGATTGTACTTTGTGTCTTTTAGCTTTGTATCTTAAAATTGGATTTTTATACGTTAAAAGCCAAATTTATAAAAAACAAAAGAATAAATTTCTCCTGGCAACAATACATTATCTACAAGTAGTACATTAGCTATTTCTTCTAAATGTGACATCAAATGAGAAGAAATTAGATAATTTATGTTGCCAAATTAGAACCAAATTAGAAAGATGAGACAAGGACCTAATGATACGAATTTCGAAAACTCAGAAATGAAGTGTTTTAGATTTTATACAATAATAGCATGTAAATACATGAAATAAGATGCTTCATGGGGATTTAAATACCCACTTACTTATTCGTCCACTTATGTAAAAAATTTTACTAAGCATGTACTATGAGCCAGGCACTGTGGTCTGGATGGGGTTACACAAATGAATATGATGGGAGATAGAACTTTGGACAAACAAATCAACGGATTATAACACAATGTGCTAAGAATTATGGTTGGCGTATGTTCAAAGTAAACCATGCATTTTTTTTTTTTTTTGCACATGAAGTGGTTTCATCACACTTATCTCCGTTTGCAATCATTTATTTGTGTGACTTGATTTAATGTTTGTCTCTCTCGTGGTGTGTTCCAGCAGTATGAATACGATGTACGTTTGTTTCATTGTGGTTGGCACATAGTAGGAGCTGCATGAACAGTTGCTGGATAAATAAAATATTTGCTATTGAAGTACGGAGAGGAGGAGCTGCTAACCCTGCCCCTGTCAGTTTTGAGGACTTCATTAAAAAAGTGATATTTGAAATGGGTCCTGAAGCAGAGGTAGGAAGTGCTTGGGGGCTGGGCACGGGGAAAGGAGGAAGAGAAGAGCAGCGTTCCTGCACTGTACAGTCTTAGCCATGGACATGTGAAGTCACATGACACAGGTGGGAAGGACAGAAAGTTGCAGGGGGGCAGGATCATCCTGTGTGGAGAAGTGTGGGGGGCAGGAGATGAGGCCAACGTGGAAGAATGGGGTCAAGCTGGGAAGGAAGGGCTTTGCTAACCAGGCTAGCTTTGAACTTCATAGCAATGAAGTTGGGGGACGGATGGATTTTAATAAGCTTTTTTTTTTTTAATGATTTTATTTATTTATTTTAGAGGTGGGGGAGGGGCAAAGGGAGAGGGAGAGGCAGAGAATCCCAAGCAGACTCCATGCTGAGACCCCAAGATCATGACCTGAGCCGAAACCAAGAGTCCAATGCTCAACCGACTGAGCCACCCAGGCGCCCCAGATTTTAAACTTTTCAGTGACACGATCACCTTAAGGAGAGAAGGCAGCGTGGGGGCTGACTGGGTAGTAGAGGAGTTAAGGCTGTTGCTGAAGCTGATAAGAGATGACAGGGGTACTGGAGAGGTGGAGACAGAATTTATGGGACTTAGTGATTGATAAGATGTGAAGGGTAAAGTAGAAGGAGGATTTCATATTTTAGCTCTTACGATGCCTGAAGAGTATTGTGTTTGGAGCTAACATATTTAAATTTTTTCCCTGATTAGTATTACATGTTCTTTAGAAAATATAGTAAAGTATAAGGAAAAAGACCAAAAAAGCCATCTATTATCCTAGCGCACAGAGATAACCACTGCTGACATTTCTAGGACATATCTCTCATTCTTTTAAAACACACTTCTGAAGAGAAATCCTAAGGATTCTAGCTCCATCAGGAACTCAGAGTCTCATTCACTCATGCGTTTTGAATGCAAATATTAAGTTTTGACTAAACTATGAGCTGAGCCAGTTTTGTAAAAATCAAGTGAACTGGGTGGGTCAAGGGACAGGAACTCTGCAAGGAGGAATTTCTTTCCTGTAAACTAAGTGACAGCAATGACACCCAGGACATGCCCTTATGAGTACCAGATTCTAACTTGCAGAGGTAATCTGCTTAGTTGCTGAGGGACATTATCAGTTTCAGTTTGATTAATTCATGTTCAGCTCATTCAACATGCTGAGCCCTGCAGGAAGACAGCCCCACACTGATCACCTCCTGTGTGCAAAGGTTCTAAAGGAGTGCTAATTATTTTTGCCCATCTGAACCCTGAGCTGTGTAAACCTGGGCACATAAACTAAGTAAGAGAAAAATTTTCTGGGGCCAGGAGCTGTTGATCAAAAATATCTTATTCAAGTCCCTTCCAAACCGAGGGAATGGGAGGGAAGTTAAAAAAAAAAAAAAGATATTTTAGAAACAAAACAGATGAACATAGGGGAAGGGAAGGAAAAATAAAATAAGAGGAAAACAGAGAGGGAGACAAACCATTAGACTCTTAACTATAGGGAACAAACTGAGGGTTGCTAGGGGGGTGGGGGGATGGGGTCACTGGGTGATGGGCATTAAGAAGGGCACTTGATGTAATGAGCACTGGGTGTTTTATGCAACTGATGAATCACTAAATTCTACCTCTGAAACTAATAATACACTATATGTTAATTAAATTGAATTTAAATAAAAAAATTAAAAAAGACATTTTTACGTTGAGAGGGAGTAGATTAAGGGGAAGAGCAGAAGCAGGAAGATTCAGAGCAGGCCTACCTGAAAAAAGCTTGAAAAATAGAAAGTCCAAGGAGGAGAGAGAGGAGCCTCATAGATGGGCAAATGTACCTAAAGCGAAGGTAGTCTTGCAGGCCAGGTACCAGGCAGAGGTGGGGCGACAGGTGGGGGACCTTCCGGGGATTTTCTCTTCTCTTCTTCTCCGGTCAACCCCTCCGCCCTCCCCCCCCCCGCCCCCCCGCTCCGGTAGTGCTCAGAGGGGGAGGAGGGAAAGGCTATGCTCCCTTTCCACTTTGAGGCTTTAGATTGAAAAGTCCAGGAGAGTGAAACCTGATTTACAACAAGGAAGAGAAAACTCAATACCTCCCGAGAGACTGGCGGGGGTGGAGGGTGCCTTTACCTGGAGTAGGGTTTGGCAGAGGGTGGGAGAATTATGCCTATCAAAACCACAATTAGATTCCCACTTTCTCAGGAAGACCTGCCTCCCAGGCTTTCTCCCAGCGGTCCATCGTCCATCCCGCAGTCTTTTCTCCTATGACAAAGTCAGGAGGTCTAGGTCTGCCCTGGGTTCAGAGCGGGACTTGATTTCCAGCTCTTAGGTGCTGCGGCTTTCGCGCGGCCTTGGGGGTGGCCAGGAGTAGGATTTGGTTGGGGCCATTTCACATTGACAAGCTTTCCATCACTCAACTGCTAGCCAGGGTGAGGCGAGCGGCGTAGGGGGTCGCTCACAGGAAGGAATCCGTGCAACCTGAGCAAACACTGCTGGTTTGGAACGCTCACTGGGAACTGCCTTCAAGGGCAGGTCTCAAATCCTCTCTGTTCCGCCACCGAACTCGGCGGACTCCCTCTGCCAGCCAGAGCGCGGAGCGGGGCGCCCCACCTGCGCCGGGCGGTCTGCTCCTGCGGGCTGGAGTTTGTAGACTTGGCGCTCAGGCCGACTCTCCCGGAGTTGGGTCGAGAGCGCCGGGCCAATGAGCGCGCCCCGCGGAGGGCTCGGCTCCCCCCCCCGCGCGCTGATTGGTCCCGCGGCCCGCGAGGCAGGGCTGACCGGCCGGGGCTGCAGGCGCAGGCGAGTGCCCGGCGCGAGTGGGAGTGGCGCGCGCGCCCCCCGCCGACCCCCGCCCCTCCCCGCCGCGTTCCTTCTCTCCCTCCTCCTCCCTCCCTGCCTCGCTCCCTCCCCGCACTCCCCGGCTTCGGCCGCGCGCTGCCGGGGCTCCGCATTGCATACTCTGGGGGCGCCGCAGTGTTCGTGGGATGGGGCAGCGGGCTGCCGCTGGCGGCCGGAATCCGCGCGCAGCCCGGGTGAGTAGAGGCGGGCTTCCCGGGAGAGCACAAAAGGAGACTGCGTTGGTGCCAGCGGCCCTAATTAATGCGGGTTCTGGGCCATTCAGGCAGTGGGCTTAGTCCCCGGAACTACCCAGCGCTAAGACACCCACCCCCGCCCCTTCCCGGGGCCAGCGGAGCTGGGGTCCTCGCCTCCGCATCCCGCTCCGGTGCTCTGTCCCCGAGTGGGCAGCCGGTACTGAGCGCAGCCTGGGCAGGTCTAGAGGGGCGTGTGTGTGCGTGTGTGTAGTGCTGGCTCGCAGGGGGTGGGATGGAAATGTCAGGCGCTGCCAAGTTAAACGCTGGAGGAATCTTTCCCAAGAGTAATTCAGCACCTTCTCAGGGCCAAGTGTACGTCCACCAGGAACTCCAGCCGGAGGGAGTTACTGGGAGGCGGAGTGGCAGCGCCCCACATGTTGCTGCGGGGGGTGGGGTGGGGGTGTCGATGGCCTGGCTGCGCCCACCCGGGGCCGCTGCCCCAGATGCGGTAAGCTGGGGCGCCTCCAGCCGTTGCGGGAATTCTGCAGGCCCTCCGACCACCCACCCGGGCGACTCGGCGAAGGGGCAGTCCACCCACAGAGCCAGGGCTTCGCCTGGGCTTGACTTGGCGATGTGTTTTTCTCTCTGGTAACAGCAGTTCAGTTGATTTACATTTGGCTAAACAGTCAATTTTAGCCTAAAGCTCTCTATCTGTGGGTCTGTCTGACCCGTTCTGACCCCCACCACAGTCTCATTAGCTCTCCTCCCCTCCCCACTCCCCACCCCAGGCATCTACCCCTCTCCTCACTTCGCGGTACAAAACTTGATGTTTCTACATGATGGTATCTGGCGTGGTCTCAGGTATCTTAAGTGTCACAATCATTTGCCATTTCCTAGGGGACTACGAGGGCTCTTAAAATTTTGGGAGGGGGGTTGAGCGGGCAGCAGATCTTTGGTAGCGATTTGTTGGTAGAATAGCATTGACCTCCCAGAGCATATGACAAAAAGAATGTTAAGCTTCTCCCTCCGGTAACCTACCCAAAGTGTGACCTCCAAAATTCAATTTTCTTTGTGGGAGACTAGGGAGTTTAGATTCTCCAGGGAGAAGCTTATTTCTTGTTAAATTGAACTACGGTGACATACACTCTGTTCTGCTCTGCTCTGGCCAGCCATTGCAGATGCCATGATATTATTAGAGCAATTCCCTTAAAGCCATTACATTTTCCTTCGAGTGAGAGGACTCAAGATAGCTGCTTAAAATTTTGGATCTACACCTTATTTCTCTAGAAGACATTAATGGTTCCTGTATATGTGCTCACGTGAACCAAGTTTGCAAAAGATATTTGTGCAATCGCCCATGAAATGGCTTAATGCACATTTATGTTAAATCCATTTAAATGTAAAACATCTATCTGTTTTCAATTTTAGTTTCCACCTTGACCAAAGGCACCAGACTGAAACAGGACTCAAAAGAGGCTTCCTTGTTTAAACAGAGGTTTTATCGAACTCTAGTCCTCAGAGCACACAGTAAGCTTTCCAAGCTTGTAGGTACACAGAGGCTGTTAAAAATTGTGAATTGGTTCTTTGGGTTAAAAATATCAGAAATGCTTCCAGACCAAAAAAAGGCAGAAAGGATTCGTGGGTCTGTATTTTGAAGCTGTTGACAGTCTTTTTAAGATGAATGTTTATATTACAGAATGCGTAAATGGGGCTGATTACGGGCAAATAATGTCAAGTAAAAAACTACACCATATGCTGTATCATGTTATACAGTTTACACGGCACATTGAGATCTGCTATTAAAGTGTCTGTGAGGAAGTCATATTTTTGTCACCCCCATTTTACAGGTAGATAGCTGAGGCTCTCAGAGATTATGATTTTTCCAAGGTGAATGGTAGAGTTCAAGTTTTTTTCTATTTGCTTACTTCCATTGCTCCCTCCCTTCCTCCCTTCCTTCATGTGGGCTACCTCTTCAGTGTTTTCCTACTTCTAATTTTTACTGTTTTTACTATTTTTAGTATTTTTTTTTTTTTTTTTTTTTTTTACTTTTTACTATTCAACCTGTGGCTTCAGGACCATTATGTACCATTCCCAAAAACGTTTGCTCTCTGCTAAATATCATTTAACTCCCACTAAGATGTAGGCTGATAAGGATTTAAGGAGAAAGCTAATATTATTTTTAAGGAACTATCCTTTTCAAAGTGGCATCTTATTTTTGTTAATGAATTGTTAAATATATAAGTAATCAAAACCCTAAAGAATGATGTCCAAATGGTAGTGTTTCAGGAAAAATCAAGGGACCGGTAGTGACGGAGATGTTTGTAACAGTGACAGAAATATGTAAGTCTCCCACTTTATAAGCAGAAGCTCCTCATAAACTCTATAGACAATTACAAGGAAGCCCTAATAAATGATCGTTTCATTAGTGCTGTCCTTATGTTAAAAAGAACTGACAAAACAGATTACTTAAATAAACCCAGAACCACTCAGGAAAAAAAACAAACACCCATTTATCAAAAGTCCTGAAATCCTCATTAACTAGTGTACAAATGCAACAGAAGATAAATTGATTAGAGAGAAATCTTGTTTTTACTTGCATAGTTAGCAATAAGGAGCATACAGATATCTATCTATCTGTCTATCTGATTATTTATTAAAAACCCATCATTTGCAAATCTTTTCTTGGGAGATTATTGCTCCCAATATTTATTTGTGACATTGCATAATATTTGTTAAGATAAATAGAATTAATTTTGTTTGCCTTAATGTAGGCATTGAGTTTACCGGTAATATGTCCTAGTTAAGTATGTGGGCTTTGGAAGCAAGTCTTGGCTTCACATACTAACTGTGGGACCTCAGAAAGTGATTGAATCTCTGTGGTTCAGAGAGGCATGTAAGAAAATATGTAAGTTTTCTTATGTGTGAAGCATGTGTAGTAATGACACCTACCTCATGCAGTTTTTCAGTTTATCCATATGGCAATATTCAGTGAGCATCTACTAAATGCCAGCACTGCTGTAGGTGCTAAGGATACATGGACAAACTCCTTGCCAATGATGTTTACAGTCTAGTAGTGCCTGAGAATTAATGACACGATGCATGTCAAACGCTTAGCATGGAACATGACACCCAGTAAATGCCCCATGATTGTTAGCTGTTGGTATCATGCGTTCATTCTGGAAATGTTCACTGAGTGCCTTGCAGATGCAATGCAGATTGGACCACATAATGAGGAAAATATATATATATATTTCAATTCAATTCAATATGATATTATAATAGGAGAGAGGACTCCAAAGAAAGACATCAAGTACATAATCAGTTCTCTGAAAGATAATTCAATGCAGACATGAAAGAGGAAAAAATGGAAATAAATATTTAAGAAATTAAATTGCCCAGAGAAAAGTGGGGAGTATGTGGATTTCCTTATGGGAACTTATGATGAAAAAATAAAGGTCTTGTATTCAAGCTATTTGAAACACTGATTACATAGGAAAAAAATAAAAAGAGCTCTTACTTAGATATACGTAATGAAAAAGAAATTTTTGAAGGGTCAGATTACTGAATCAAGCTTGCAAAGGGCGACAGATCCCAGGCACACAAAAATGAGATAGCCAAAAATGAATTTGAAAAAAATCCTTGCAGTGGATTCCTAAAACAATAGCAAAGGACTCTTAAATACTGTGAAATGAGAGTTGTAGAAGCACCTGGCTTACATCATACCAAGCATATACTCAGAGATAAAATAAAGAATACGGGGTAAATGAATTCCTTGCTTCACCTTTTGCTGAGTAATATTCTTACACCCAGGTTTTCTCAAGCAATAATCACATTGGAGGAAATAGAACAAATGGTGAGTACTCAGGATATTGCAGATCTAATCCACAGACTAGACACAGAGAAATCACTAAGACCAGGTGGCCATTACCCAAGTGTGTTGAAGAAACTTAGTGTGTAAGTGACAGCTCTCTGGGGCATTGGCTGGTATCCTTAGGGTTCCTGTCAGGAAAAGGGTTTCAGGGAGGACCCTGGAGCCATCAAACCAGATCCGTGTCTCCATGGACAATTGGGAGATGGGTATTCAAAGCCAACATGGATGACAGCAAATGCAACATATTTTATAGAAAGGGGGAATAATGGATTCAAGTTAAAGGAGGAAATATGTTTGTGACTACAGTGTTGCAGAAAATATGATATTTTTAAACTTTTAAAAAGCCTAGCCAGATTTCAAATCCCAGTTCCCTCCCTATTCATGACCTTTTTATTTGGCCAAGAAGCAAGAAACAAAGAGTGAAGATAAATAGACACTCCTCTGAGTGGACAAATAGACTCTTCCAGGAAGTAGTTTGAGGATGATTTTATTTAAACTTTTATAAATGTTCACAGATGGCATGCAGTTCTTATGAGTAAGTAAAAATCAAGCTGATAAACTTGAACCATAGGAATAACTTAAAAGACAACCTAAATGGGAAGAAAAATAATAGAAGATTAAAGGCAAAATAGAAGATTGAAGATAAGTGTACTCAGGAAAAGCAGTCCCAAGTACATTTATAGGAGATGGTTTTAAATTCTATTCCTATCAGCAGTCAACAAAGCTGGATAATATTCTCTTAGCCCTCTAAAGAAAAGTGTGTCCACCAAGTTAAAGTCAATATTAAGAGAAGAGTAGGTTATAAAACTCTGTTACTGTGATACCATTTTTTGAAAATGTGTTGAGTAAGTTTACATAAATCCCCTCTACTTATCTGTTCATTGATCTAGATAGAAAGCAGTGCATCACCATATTAACAGTGACTATCTCTGGGTAGTATGGGATTGCAAATGTTTTTATTGTCTTCTTTTACTTCAGTGTTTTCTAAATTTTCTACAATGAACATGTATCGCTCTTATAAGAAAAAGTGTTATGAAAATAGGATGGAGTGTTATAACCTCAGATTTCATACTGTTTGACTATAAGAAAGGCTTCTTTGATTATCATATCTATGTCTTCTGGAAATCTGTAGTTGCAAATTTTGCCCTGAACTCCCTGTATATAAAAGGCAGCATGTGTGAGTACTTGTCTTGTATTTGCTATTAGGAAAAAGTGTGGTTGAAGATGAACACTTGTGCTCTCCTCTAGGTAACGAGAACTGGGAACTTGAAAGAGATTCATTCCATTTTTACCCTAACTATCAGGATAAACAGAACCAAGTTATTGGGAGCATTGCTGACTCCTTTGTGGACTGTAAGCCTCATGAGGGTAGGGACCAAGTCTGTTTCTTTCCCTTCGGACTTCACAACACTTGCCTTGGTGCCCGGTACATGGCAGTCTCCCAGTAAATACTGGCAGATGTTTTGAATTGAGTGAAATGGATAAAGCTCCAATAGACTCCCAGAGATTTTAAATAAGAAGAGATCCTAAGGTCCATTTTATCCTTTTAGGTCATATGACTCATTCAAGTCTTAATTTAATTGTGATCTGTAAGTCATCCTGACGTTCCTTGTACTATACAACCCCTGGGCCACAAAAATGGTCTGAGTTGGTTATTGGATCCTCTGGCTTATTCTTGACTTTTGATCCAGATCCTGTCACTTAATTCTCTCTCTTCTTTCATTTTTTTCCTGTGTTTTTGGGGTTTTGTTTCTTTCATTGGCTCTAGATTTTACCTTTCTCTCAGGCCTGGACTTGGGATCACCACCTTCCTTCCTTGATTTGGACTTCCCGTGTGTATGATCCCAGTGAGCTCTGCCCCTTCCTGGTAAGCTAGAATCTTTGCAAGAGAGAAATGTATGCTGTGAACTATTAAATGTTCACAATTGAACACAACACCAGATCCCTAGAAGAAACCTGGGAGTCAATGTTTTTCTTCACCAACATCCTTCAGAGCAAAAAGTTGCTATGGTCAAATAATAATAATAATAATATACCTGGTTTGTCAGAATCTTAGTGGAAGAACAGATGAGTTTATCTTGTTATTATATAAAATCTGATATATATGTTACTCCATGCAACTCTTTTTTTAAAAAAAAATTTTTTTTAATTTTATTTATTTATTTATTTATTTAGACAGCATGTGGGGGGAGGGGCAGAGAGAGAGGGAGAGAGAGAAACTTAAGCAGACTCCATGCTGAGCACGGAGCTAAACACCATCTCCATCTCATGGCCCTGAGATCATGATCTGAGCTGAAACTAAGAGTCAGACACTCAACCGACTGAGTCACTCAGGTGCCCCACTGCATGCAACTCTTATTATCATTCCTCAAGGAAAATAGACATGAAGGAATCAGATAAGAGCACTCAAATGATCAAGTTAGTGCTCAGAATTGTGAATGAGCACTTGGGGAAGGTGGCTAGTATCTGATGACAGAATATAAAAAAAAGAACACTGCCAGGAAAGATAAAGGCTCAAGGGATAGGACCCTTGTCTATATATAGTGAAAGTTCCTGTAATGCCTATTAGAAGATCTCCTTAGATTCAACTAATCTGACTGCAGGACTACCACAGGTCACGCATGGCACCAGTGTAACCAGAAGACCATAGGATGGGAACCACAGCTTGCCCTCAGACATTCCTTTGTGGGAGTCCTTGTAGCCGCTCATGGAGCACAGCTCAGGCGTAAGGAGATGAGACTAACATTGGACAGGTGTGGGAGTCATCTTGGCCTAGAGGCCTCATGCTCCTGGGAGCTGATAACTTCTTGTAACAACTGCTAGACAAAGATTCCAGGACTCCACAAGGGATGTGCCCAGTTTTCAGAATCATGGCAGTCAGAGATACCCCAAGTATGATGTCCCCATCAGGTGATTTTGCTCAGCCTACCAATTAGGGGTCAGAGTTACCATAACTAGTAACCTCGTTGACTTTTTTACCCTTATCAGGTTGCTACAAAAGAAGAGCTAGATGGATACTGGAAGTCAAATTCTCACGCACACATTTACCCATAGCATGAGCTTGGATTATTTTTCATGAAAGTGGAAAACTAGAGCTAGAAAACATCTGTTGGCATTTGAAAGCAAGGGACTTTGGACAGAAAGTAATAAGCCCAAAGACTGTGTAATACCCCCATCCCCACCCTGCCCTCCCAGCTGCTCAGCCTCATTCTCTCTCTTGCCAAGAGGGCATGCAGGCTAAAATTAAAAATAGGTTCAAGAAACATGTAGGTATATATGTGAGTGATTACCACATAATAGGTTGTCAGGCGAGACAGAAGTACTGGGCACGGAATCTTCATCTTTTGACAGACCTTTCGGAAGCCATAGATGTAAGAGTTCTTAAGCCCAGGATTGTCCTACTGTCTCTGCCATGAGAAAGAAAATCAAGATTGTTACCTGAATTATCAAAACAAGTATCGTGCAGCATTCTAAATGTTTAACAATATAGTTATTGTGTTTGAGTGGCAGGATTTTGAGTGACCATTTTCAAAAATATATTTCTTAATGTTTTTATTCACAAAAAGCAGGAGAAATAAAGATTGCATTATTCTCATCTCACTTTTTCCTTTTCAGTACTGAATCGTATAATAAGTTAGCAAATGTACACATTATTTAAGTTTCCATCAAGACATCTAGAAATACTAGTTCCTTTATGCCATTAAAGCAATTTAGATAATGTATACACTTACTTGCCCTTATAATAATAGCATTTATTATCCTCTACTTTTTGTTTGTATGGCTTTTCATCTACAGTGCTGTATGTATTTGTGTGGGATTATGTTAATTTTCCATTGGCAGAGGAGCAGAGCCCAGTAAAGGTTAGGGGTCTAGGCTCTCCTGGGTTGTAATTCTGCCCCACCAGTTGCCAACTGTGTGACCTTGGGCAAGTTATTTAGTTTCCTCCAGTTTAACTGGTTGCCATTAACTAGCTGGGTGACCTTTAGCAAGTTAGTCACCCACTGTCTGGACTTCATTTGCTTCAACTATAAAATCAAAGGGCTGCACCAATTAAACTTTAGATTCCCAGGTGAGTAGGAACCTATATATATATATATTTGCCATTTAAAATTACCCATTAATGCTGATCTAATAAAATAATTTTGAGCAACTGAAAGTGTGGCATGATGTTGGTATTTAGACCAAACTAAATTAACCAGAGTTCTTGGCTTCTAAGAGCTGAGATCTATAATAAATAATTTAAAAGATCTAGCACATATCCCTGGAATTTGTTCTTTTCTTGCTCTGTAGATCTTCACTGTTCTTTGACTTGATTATTCATGCGGAATACATTTAATTTCTTAGAATTTTTCTATCTGGAAGAGGAAAAAAAGCTCACTTTCAAGTGTTCTAAAAATGTTACCACTTAAAAATACTGACTTTAATAGAAGTAATATTCTGCATTTACATAGTATCTTTCCATATAAGATCAAAGGACTGGTATTAGAAGTACATGGTTTTTCTTTTATGTATAACTTCATAGAAGAATTTTCTTTTATGAAATTCTTTTAATTCATATTCCCAATCACCCACCTGAGTGAATTCCCAGAAACTTTTGCAGCAGTTCTGACTCTTGGTCGGGAATGTCCTTACATCCATTATTTGCCAATTGACAATCCTTTTCATCCTTCAAGGCCTAGTTCATGTGCATCCTTCCCACAGAAACCTTTTCTCCTGATTCTCCTCTTATCAGTAAAAATTTTACTCTTTTACTTATGCTTGTATTTCATACCCACATGTCTCTTACATTTAGCTTATTATTTTCATAATGTCTTATTACTCTTGAATGCTAGCATAAGCATATTGTCTTACACAGAGTAATCCCTCAATAAATATGTGGACTAGAATTAACACTTTCATAGAGAAAAAGCTGTAAAGATCGGGATGGGGTCATTACAAAAGATTAGTTTAGATGGGAGGGATGGATTGATTTGCTAAATTTACTTGGCTTCACTTCTCTGCCAATGGAAAATTTAGTCTCTGGATGTCCACAAAGAACGAATACCATAAGTGGTGACTGTTCTCTTCAGAGACACTTCCCTACTTTTGTTTCCTAGAAATACCTTCTAGGTATTGAGGTTTATATGGAACAGACTCTAAGCCATTAGTCACCATGACCGAAGACTTGGGAAAGATAGGTGTGCCATCTTCATGAGTGGGAATAAAAAATTGGCTGATCACACTTTCATACTAAGGTGTACTGTGTTTTTTAAAGTGCATAGATCATTTCTGTTCAACAAAAACAACAGAAATATTGAAGGAAGAAAATCATTCTCCTTCCTATCACCCAGATTTATTATTCATATGTAATTTCTTACCACCTCAATAGTATTCTTTGTCTCTAGGTTACATGATGGCTGCCTAACTATGTATATTGCATATGTTCAGTGTGTTTGATCCTTATTCTAGTAGAATAAACGAGGGGACAGTATATCAAATGTGCTATATATAGGTAAATATATACAAAATCTTTCTATGCTTTGAAAAACTCTTTTACGAGCCATCTCCCACACGGCCCCCTTCTCATAGAAGAGAGTCACATGCATAGTTAGGGCTGGCACTTTTAAAATGGAGACCTAGACAAGGCAAGATTTAATCTCTAATAGTCAATGTTCTTCTTCCTGTTCCATTGTCATAGATCGGAATCACAGCCAGCTGATTTAAAATGTTGTTTTAAGGAGCACCAGGTGAGATGTGGCAGGATCAACATCTACTCCACCCAGTTCTGAGAAACAATTCTGGGTTCATCTTCCACTATTGCCAGTGTTTTTCTTTGGTATAGCCAAGCCAGGCAAGTGATGATCAACAGGATACAAAAGACATTTTTCCCACCAAAGCTATTTAGAGGTGCAGCTTTCTAAATGAAGGACAATACATAGCATATAATGGAATAGCATTAAAAAAAAAAGATACATTTTGTAATGGTACTTTCTTCTCAGCTTGGGAACTATCTGGGAAAGACCTTTGCCAGAAGGGGTTATTTCCAGCTAGGCTGAGAAAACTCAGGAAATGCAGAGTGCTATATAGCACCTAGAGGACATTGCAGGCATGTAGGTAAACTCATCTCCTGTAGCTTCTGGGTCACTCTGACACGGCAGGAGGGTTTCTGATCTCTCCAGGAGAAACACTGTATTGAATAAGGTTGACCGTGGAAGATGGAAAGGAAAAGAGTAAAGAAAAGAAGGAGCTAAAGAACTGGACAATAAGGATAGGATCATCTACTTTATGATCAGTTTGAGAAAACGGTCCCTATCCTGTCTGATTCCAGTCTTACCTGGGGAAGCCCTACAATAAATGTAAATAAATTTGAGGAGAAACACAAAGGTCTGTCTGCCTTAAATTATCTGCCGTGGTCCTGCTGGCCTCCATGAAAGCCACTCCCTGGTAAGTCATTGTTAAAAGGCTTGGGGTAGGGTATGGAAAGGACACACTCACTAATGAATGAATCTGAGCCGGTTAACAGCTACACGCATTGGTCAAGTAGACAAGTAGAAGTTGAGGGAATATAAGAGTCTGAGGGGAATGAGACAGAGATTCAGGAGAGGCAACCATTTTGCAGTGAGGTATGAGTGGAAAGGAAAGATGCTGGGCTCTCTGCTTATTTCCCACTTTTATCTAAACTCCAGTCATGCTATTCTGACTTATCAACCACTAATTACCGGATCTTGGCCAAACAAGTTAACTTTGAATGTCAGTTTCCCCATCTGTAAAATGATTATACAAGATCAGCACTTCTAGAACAGGATCTGCTAGAAGAGACACCAGTTCTGTGGAATGTTGAAGGCAGAAAAAAGTGTGTGATGGTCCAATATGTTTGAGAAACAGTGGGTTGAATAATAATGTATTTCTTTAAGTTGTAAGACTTCAGAACCTTTAGTAACTGAATATCATCCTAAATGTCTGAAAGGAGATGTACTACTCAGTGAACCCTAAACCTGGTTGACAATAGCACCCCCTTTGAAGGCACATCTTGAGGGTCAGTGTTCGGTACCACACGAGATATTTGGTTAGCTGATGTCTGAGTTTCTTCTGGGTTTTAAATTCTCTGAATCTACAGTTAGTTTGTCTCTCTTCTGTTTCTTTTCTAGCTAGCTCCTGCCTCTTATCTAGAAGAGTTTGTGTGTTGTGTATAAACCTTTTGATAAAAAATGTACTCTGTTAGAAAATCCCTACATCTACTTTAAGAGAGGAGCACGGCAAGATAGTGTAAACCTGCAAGGTAGGCATTTTCCTCATTACTTTTATATTTTAGACTACATAAAGTCACAGGCAGTCAAAACACAAATAATGACTTTCCCAAACACACCCATACCCCCACCCACACACCCTTAACAAAAATATTGAAACATTTATGCTAATAGAGGGGATGATATTTCAGAAAAGAACAGTTTGCAAAAGACACAGATTTTATTCTGACAGAGGCATTTCTGAGCAAAGCAGTGCAATTAATCACAGAGCTTTAACAGCAAGATGAAAAGACAAATACTCAATGAATACAAAATGGGCACTGCTCTTCCCTTCATCTTCAGGATTACAGAAGATGTTTATCTCACCTTGCCCCACCAAGACCGATCTTTGATTTTTTTTTATTTGGCTCCTGCCAGATTCACCCTTTGCTTGATGAGGACCTGGTAAAGAAGCTGCAGTGTTCTGAGGATGGAGGGGAGGCCCTTATAGATGTCCAGGGGATAACATGGCTAGGTCTGGATTTTGCCTTTTCCTACTGAAATAGCTCCACCTGCAGAGGTGGTAGGGGGTGGGGGAATACGTGGTGACCATCTGTAATCTCTTGGGTTGAAAGAAGAGCAAGGATTCACACTGGCTGTTTTTCATATTGTAATCATTGCCTTTGTGAATTCTCTAACGTTAGGCTCATCTGAATCTCTGTAGGTTAGCCTCCAGGTAATTTACAGCAGACAACTTACAGTGGCCTATGAGTTTGGTTTTCTTCAGATGTTTTTTTAAAAAATAATTTATGAGGCAGTGTTAGGATATAAAAGCCAAAATCTGATACCAATTTCACTTTACAATTAAATTTACATGTTCTGCTATTTCTAAGTTTTAGTTATCTGTCCTCCACCACTCTAAATTTTTAAGAATCTTTGTCAAGTGTTCTGTTGCTTGAACTCAAGCTTATCTCTGATGAATCATCAATATTCCCATTTAGTTATTCTTGTCTTGTTAAAAAAAGTTGGGATTAGCTGTATCCATTTAATTACATTTTTAAACTCTAAATTGAATTTTGACATTTGGTGGACAATTGATAAGTATTTCTTTTCCCAAATGAGAAAAGGCATATTATAATATTGGCTTAATTTGGAGGGCTCATGGTTCCTCACCTTGAGTTGTCTTGGTAAGGATTCCAAACCACGCTGTGCTCCAATTTTTGAATTCAACTCTCATTTTTTTAGAGGCCACCTTTCCTGTTGCCTTAAACTTATGCATGGTGCCTTAGTTCACTCATTGCAAGCCCTGGCACAGAGTAGATAGATACTCACTAGATGTTTGATGAGCAGAGATTCTCCCTACTCAGTCAGTGCTTGCCAAATAAATGTACAGATCAGCGCATGAACAGTGCTCCCTATAATTGTCACCACTGTCTTGCCAGTCATGTAATCATTACCTGACATACAACCCTATGTTTCTTAACAGTTGAAACTACATTTTTATAACCTGCAATAGGATGCTAGTGTCTAATGTTTATTTTCCGTTTTTTAAAAAAATACACAGATAAAAGAATTCTACTTAGAAGTTCTTGTACAAAACAGAAGAGATGTATCTGAGCGGTTGGTTCTGTACTGCAGCAGCTCAGTGAACTTTGGAAGAGATGAGGGTCCCTTCACGTAGGGATGAACCTGAGCCTGAACCTAAGTGCCGTAAAAACACTAGGTAGGATTTGTTTTGACGTGTTATGGCATTCCCCTTTTGGGACACTCGATCATTTTATGGATGAAGGATTTCCGTAAAGCTTTCTGCATAATCTTCAAATTATCTTATGTGAAAAAGAATCTAGTGTGTAGTTGGTCTATAGTTAATTGTTGACGTTTTATAGGCAATGCTCTCGATGTGTAGAAAGATTGAACCGTTTCTGAGACTTATTGACTAGCAAGTCTCCCTTGTTAAAGTCTAGTTGCATGGGAGATAACAGGGTGCACGCAGTGGGGGAAGGGGAAAGGCTCTTCCTTTCTCTGTTGCACTGACCCAGTTTTGTAATTCCCTCGGTCATCACCATTCTCATCGCTTGGCAGTGTTGTTGATTTATTAAAAGCACCTGTCCATTTTAATAACCAACCTAATGGCAAAAAAACCAAAACCAAAACAAAACAAAAAACACAACCCAAATGGCTTGTTTTGGGGCTTGGCATTGAAATTTTATTTGCTGTAATTTCCCCAATAAATGACAGCATTGAGGTTTCCTCTTCCCATCTTTTTTGGGCAGGTAGTTGTATCTGTTTTTTGGCAGCACTTAAGAAGCTGTCTCTTATTGGTGATTTTGAGAATTGTTCATACTTGAATAGAGATTATGAGCTTAAGTTTAAATAGCTTTGAAATCTTTTAAAAATTGTTACATCTTTTAATATTGCATCACCACTGTCTACATTTAACATGTCCAACAATTTGAATGACCTAATATTTTACATTTGCCAATGTAAACATAGCAGTAATCAGGCAACAAGTACTTTTCTCTGGGCCCTATCCAGGGATATAAAAAGGAACAGTAAGACATGGCAACCGTCCTTATGGGACTTGTAATTGGCTTCTCTCTTTCTCTTTAAATATTTGAGGATCAGCTTGTGTCAGTCACAGTTCAAGGTGGAAACACAATGGCGAATGAAACAGGCAAAAGTCTCTGGGGAGAAAGCAGTGAATAAGGCTCACATAATCCCTGGCCCCTTAGAGCTTACAGTCTACAAGGGTGGAGGCAGAAAATAAGGAAATAAATAAGAAAATATGCAGTATGTTAGATGGTCATAAAAGCTATGGAGAAGCTAAAGTGGGGAAGAGGGAATGTCTGAGGTGGACAGGAGGCAGTTGGTAACTTTAAATATGATGGTCATAGGAGACCCCATGGTGAAAGTTTCACATGAGCACTGGGACCAGGGAAGGGAGAGAGCCTTGGGGACCTCTGCAGGAAGAGCCTTCCAGGCAGAAATGCAAAAGTGCTGCAGTAGCATCATGCCTCAACCTCAAAACAGCAAGAAGACCAGTGTCAGGAGTGAAGTAAGCCAGAGGGAGAGTAGTAAAATGTCAAAAGCGTAAGGTGTCAGACCATCCATAATGCAGAGCCTTAGAGGTTATTGAAAGATGTTCCTTCCTTTTCTTTCTTTCTTTCCTTCTTTCTCTCTCTCTTTCTTTCTTTCTTTTCTTTCTTTCTTTCTTTCTTTCTTTCTTTCTTTCTTTCTTTCTTTCACGAGGGACTGAGTCAGTTGAGCCATTGGAAGAATTTGTATCAAGGAAAGACCTGATTAATTGTATGATTTTAAAAATCACTGGCTACTGTTGGAATAAATAATAGAAGGGAGGGAAGGTTGGAAGGAGGCTGTTGCAATTCAGATGATGTTGGCTTAGATCCATGTGGTTGCAGTGGAGGTGGTGAAAGGGCATTCTTTGTCTATTTGGAAAGAATGCAGGAGGTAAGATTTACTGAGGGTAGGATGCAGGGCATGAATGAGAGAGCAGAGTCAGATGGCTGATACCTGGAAGGATTGGGCTGTCATTCACTGAGAAAGCCTGAGGAGGAGCAGATTCGGAAAAGGATCAGATGAGCTTTGGACATCTTACATTTGAGATACCTGTTAGGCTTCCAAGTGGAGATATGGAATAGGTGTTGGGACTATGGATGAGTTCTGGGGAGAGGTAATTTTGGGAGCTTCACTATCTCTGGGATAGTGAAGAAATGGGAGCAGATCCACAAACATGAGGAGATTAAATCAGGGTGTCAGAGCAGAAGGAGGACAATTAAGTTGCAGATGTACGATCCTTTATTATTTGCTGTAAGTACAGAGAGAAGTAGGAATTTGTGGGCTAGAAGAGATGAAGCCACTTTCATGGAAAGTGTGAGAATTGAACTGATCTATGCAGATGGGTAATATTTGGGTAGAAAGAATGAGAGGAGGGCATTTTGGTTAAAAGGTGCTAGAATTAGCAAATTGAAAGCACAATGAGATATCACCTCACACCAGTTACCATGGCTTATATCAAAAAGACAACAAGTGTTGGTGAGGATATGGAGAAAAAGGAACCCTTGTGCACTGTTGGAAACAGTATGGAGGTTCCCCCTAAAATAAAAAATAGAAATACCATGTGATCCAGTAATTCCACAACTGGGTATTTACCTAAAGAAAATGAAAACAGTAATTTGAAAAGATATATGCACCCCTCTGTTTATTGTAGCATTATTTACAATAGCTAAGATATGAAAGCAGCCCGTATCCATCAATAGGTGAATGGATAAAGAAGAAATTGCTATATATAAATAGATATAAATGTATCTATCTATACCCATCTGTATCTATTTATCTATGTATCTATCTCTATAATGGAATATTACTCAGCCATAAAAAATGAGATCTTGCCATTTGCAATGATGTGGATGGACCTAGAGGGTATTATGCTAAGGAAAATATGTCAGAGAGAGAAAGACACATACTGTGTCTTTCAGATACCATGATTTCACTTACATGCGGAATCTAAAAAAAAAGACAAAGCAGAAACAGAGCCATAAATACAGAGAACAAACTGGTGGTTGCCAAAGGGGAATGGAGTAGGAGGGATGGACAAAATGGGTGAAGGGGAGTGGAAGGTACAGGCTTCAGGTTATGGAATGAATAAGTCACAGGGATGAAAGGTACAGCACAGGAAATGTAATCAGTGGTATTGTAACAGCACTGTATGGTGACAGATGGTAGCTATGCTTGTGAGCATAGCATAACATATAAACTTGTCAAATCCTTAGTACCTGAGACTAATGTAACATTGTGTGCACCTGAGACTAATGTAACATTGTGTATCAATTATACTTCAATTGAAAAAAGAATACCACAGTTCCTTAATAGGAAGGTGATAAGGGAAAACATACCAAGATCACAGTAGAATTTTCTCACAAGTGGAAGGGGTAGGATTTCTAGTCTCTGGTCTGTATCCTAAAATTATGATATGCCAATGGTAAAGAGACTTGGTCCCATTAAAATCTTGAACATTTCCTGGCACTTTGCTAACAGCTTTTCCTCCTTATCCTTGCAGCTGGTGCTGCTTTATATTTTGTAGTAACTTGAAACTGACATGTGGGGAATTTTAAGTACATATGTTATCAAAACAGATGTTCCACAGACTTTATAGACTACCAGGAGGTCAGCTCGTCTTTCAGAAAGCAGCCTGGAATTTGAATTTAGTTACTCTCATAATTTTACATTCTCCAAAGTAACTATGTGGGAAATTTAAAATTTATTAGCAACTTTCTCTTGTTCTTAGATTTTAGAGACATGGCAATTTCAGTAAACCTGAAAAAAATTATATGCTGTGCTACATAGAGGCAGATTATTGACCAACTTTACTTGCCTGGTGATAAATCTAAGGCACATAAGTATTTTATTGCTTTCTCAGGAACTTTGGACCCCTCCTTTATAAAGGAAAAAAGTCCCATTCTTTTTCCATGCAAAGTGATAATTAAAGCAAAAATGAACTTCATAAATAATACAAAGGATGATGCGTTCCAAACAAATAGAGAAATTTCGCCTCTTGTTCCCTGTCCCCCTACTTTTTGCTAGAATCCAGACGAGAATCAAGCTTCTTTTTTATTCTGCGTAAAAGTTTCTCACTTTGTTGCAAAGGCTGAGGACTTGGGCAGAACTCCCTGAGATAAGAAAAATTATGTATTTTTTTTTTTCATTTTACTTAAAGAACGCCTTTACAACAATGTGGTGTTGTTTGGCACAACCAGGTGTGATATTTCCATACCCCATTTTTTCCTTTGGGTTTCCAGGAGGTACAGAGTAGGAGGCCTTGACAGTTTACCAGTCAAGCCTCATAGGTGTTGGCTGGAGAGCAGCAATCACTGAGAAGCACACTGGGCCCCACTAGCACTATCTGGTAGAACTTTCTAGTCTCTTCTGTGGTGACAGACATCCTGTATATCTGCACTGGCCAACATGGTAGGCACTAGCCACATGTGGCTTCTACCTGAAAAGTGGCTAGTGCAGTTGAGGAACTAGATTTTAAATTGTATTTATTTTTAATTAACTCAAATTTAAGTGGCCATACATGGCTAGGGCCCACTGTCCAATACAGTGGATTTGACAGTTTGTCTTGGGCTTTCTGGAGCGTGGAATGGGTAGGTGCCCAGTGTCCCCTTGTTGCGGCATCTCTACCCCTCAATGAGTGTCCGCAAGCAGGTCTTTCATGGAGGGACTCCACCTGGGGTTACTGCTAAAGAGTGCACGTGGTACAGGACTTTGTGAAATATCTCCTTCCTGTCCTTCACAGGGGTGAGGAGAAGGAACATAAAAAGGTAAAGTGACGTTAAATGAGATCAGGTATTTGTCATGGTCTTAAAGATTCTTTTCTCACTAAGATATTTTAAAAAATTGCCTATTTGAATATTTTACGATTGATTGTGAAAGAGAATGATCCTGGGGAGTAGAGTTTAGGGGTAACATTGTGAGAAACTCGTTTTCCTCATGCCTTGAAGAATTCTGTGAGGGCCCCAATTTCTTACCCTGAGGAGGATTTCTTGTTTATAAGGAGCACTCTTGAGATTCTTATTAATTTCTTGAGTTTGAGAGTGGATTATTGAAGGCCTACTGTGTGCTTTCGCATAAATGCCAACAGTGTATGTATTGCTCTGGGGTAGTGATTATTAAGGAGAGGGATAAATGGCACAGGATATGAAGCTGACTGAGAGAGGGCTGCTGTAAGGCGAGGGGATGGGGACAGAGAGTGGGCCCAGCCTCACAGTTCCCAGCTGGGATGTTGGTGTTACACAGTGCGCCACATTAAAAGTTCACTCCAGAAGCCTGGTGGGTGGGAGACAGTAGAGAAAGGAGGCCTTTTGCCTCTCAAAGATCAGCCTTTAGGTCTGAGGAAGTTTGACCCACGAGCAGTCTTACTGTGGCTGTGGTGACCTGGCCACATCCTGTATGGGAAGCAGTCCCCACTGAATTTGCGGAGAAAGGTGTTTAAAAAGATTTGTTGACTGGTATTTCTGTGGCCATTCTGCCACTCTCACTCATAAAACTAAATGGAGCTTAGGTGCCAGGGACTATGCTTCACTTGCCATCTAAATGAGGGGGGAAGAATGTGTACGTGGAAGAAGAAAACGAACAATAAAATCTGCCATGAGATAGATCCTGCATGAGTGGGGCAGACCGCCATATCCCACAGTTGTCTTCCAATGCTAGGCAACACTGGTGGTATTGTCTTCAGTTAAAGAAAACGGTTTTGAAGGCCTGTCTCTGCAGGGCACACTGGGATGGGAGAATGGTTTAGGAGAGGGCAGGGTGCACAAAAGATGAAGATGTGACAGGGCCTGCCAATTACAGAGGGATTCCTTGCAGTCAGTAGAAGGGATGCTTCACAAAATGGAAGAGGCCACTAGGAGGGGATTAGCTTTCTTCACGGGAGGGGTCCCCAAAGAGGCTCCCTGGACCCTGCATGGGAACGAGGGGACTCATGCTGGTAGAGCAGGGGTCAGAGAATTACCGACCGTGGGCCAAACCCAGCTTCCTGCTTCCCTTGTAAGTGTTTTTATCAGCACCCAGCCATGCCCATTTGTTTAAATCTTGTGCAGGCTGCTTTCACGCTACAGTGGTAGAGGTGAGTGGTTGTGATGACATCCTGTGGCCCACAGAGCCCGAATTATTTACTGTCTGGGCCTTGATAGAAAAAGTTAGCAGGGTCCTAGAAAGGATTGGATCCAGTGATACATAAAATCCTTTCTAATTCTCAGACTGTAAGGGATTTGGAACAGAAACAAGCCTTGTGAGAAGTGTGAAAGGTGCCTGCAGGGGATGGACTTCAGCTGGGCCTTGAAGGAAACTGGCGGGTCCTGGCAGAGGAAGCCGTCCAACGTGACCCCTGGGCCAGTCTCATGGGGTTTGAGTCAGTGTTCCTTGGATGCCAAGGACAGACTCATTCCAACATTCATCCGTCCATTAATTTATTCTTTATGCCTCCAGCGTATCATTGGCCAGTGTAGACAACACTCTAAAACACTTCTCTGCCTGTTCTTGGTAAAGTAAGCACAAATTCTGGCATGAGCTGTTGGCATTTTGATAATAACTTTGCTACTATGGAAATGCTCATTAAGTTCAGTGTTTATAATTGAGTTTTATGGACTTATTTTATTTTAAGTATAATGGTCTCACCTAGACGCAACTTAGAATTTATTCATGTGTTCGGCTTAATTGTAGGACATAAGAAATGATTGCTCCAAAATGAAAACCTCACTGTATTTGTGGGAGATGCAGTCGCAGTGTTAAAGATAGGATGCACATTACTATTCATGCCTTTTTAATTGATTAGCCTTTAAGGCTTCTGAAAGCCTTTAAAAGTTGTTTTGTCAACATTAGACCAGCTGCTGTGTAATTATGGTCGCTCTTCTTGCAGTTAAATTCTTTTAATAACGTGTTCAATCTGCCGATGCCAAAGTGCTTTGAACCTGTGATATATACTATAGAGAGCTTTTGTTTTTACTTACAGATGGTTGGTGCTGTTTTCTGGGCAACTCCGTAGAATTCTCACAGAAATTTTAAAGATGAATTACTTCAAAATGGGAGGCAAATGAATTTGAACATCAGGTTACTCCTCCTCCTATAAAAATTATTCATATGTGACTCGAATTTTGAACTTGACTCATAACAACCTAAATATGCTCATTAAAAAAGAAAAGAAATCTCCACCCTGAAACCATTTTAAGGCTCTTTTCTCTCACTCTCCAGCTTATAAATCAAAACTTCCTGGCACCAGTCAGATGGTGGTGAAAGCAGTGGGGCTGCAATAAAGATCGCTGCTTAATGAGGACCCAGACACGGTGGTGCTGCCCTCAGTGCAGGGGGCTTGAATCTGCTTGGAAACCTGAATGCGACCTTAGCGATGTATTTGCTATTTTTCAAAGGAGCTCTATCCTGAAGTCGGCTATGAAAAATTATAACTAGGGACAGGGACTGGTGTCAGAAAGATGCAAACAGAAGATCCTGTGCTTCCTTCCTTTCTGTCTCCCCGCTCCCCAAGCCCCTCCACGCACACTTGCCTGCACGCACACTTGGCGCAGCGTTCCTGTGGACAGGCTGCACAGGTGCTTAAGGTAGAGAAGAGGTAGGAGCGGTGACGAGGGTGGCTGTGGAGGTTGCTCCTGGTAGCCCAGGTTAACTTAGCTGACTTCTTCCCTAGAGCATTTTAAGAGAGACAGGCAAAGCCATTTAAACTAGAGGCACAGAACATCAGTACCTGGAGGAACAAGAGACTAGATGGGACTACAGCTGTCTCTCTCTGGCCCTCGTCCAACTTCTAATAAGAAATGCATCTAGGGGCGCCTGGGTGGCTCAGTCAGTTAAGCATCTGCCTTCAGCTCAGGTCATGATCCCAGAGTCCTGGGATCGAGTCCCGCATCGGGCTCCCTGCTCGGCGGGGAGCCTGCTTCTCCCTCTGCCTCTGCCTCTCCCCCTGCTCATGCTCTCTCTCTCTTTCTGTATCTGTGTCTCAAATGAATAAAATCTTTAAAAAAAAAAAGAGAGAGAGAGAATTCATCTATGTTGCTGGGAAACCATGAAGTGATACCCTCAACCACTTGTGCTCACCTTTTCTCTCCATTTTGTGGTATTCAGGGAGGCTGGGAGAAAAATGGACTTTTTCCTATATGAAGAAGCCAATCTGCTTCAAGTTTGAATAGAAGTTCAGGAATATTAATGATCTGCAAAATCTGGGGAAGAAACTAACCTTGACAGTATTGGCTTATATAATGGCTGGGCCGGCTGGAAACCATGCCTCTCGCACTTGCTCACTCCCAATGTGCAGATATGTGTGCCTTGGGAGCTCTTGAGCCCTAAGAATTAGGCATTTGGGAGGTTTGAGGAAACATTTGGAGGAAACAGGGACTTGTTGGCATCTACTTGTGGTGTTTATGAAGTGGCCTTTGAGATGTTGATATGAAGAGAACTAGAATTTATTTAAATAAAAGGTACCTAAATTAGTTAATATTTTATTTTAAATTATTATATAAAGTTATATAATTTATCTTAAAATTTATATTAAAATCTTTTATATAAAATTAATAATATATTTTTCCCTGTGGGACAAAACTTGTTCCTGGTAAACGGCTTAATCTTTACAAAGTTATATTGAATGTTAATTCAGATGTTTTTAATATTTCAAGCTGGTAGAATGATCTACCTGGACATGGCCAAGATAACTAGCATGAATCTCAGTGTTCGATATCTAAATACCAAAACCTGTTAATACTATAATACTTTTTTTGGGAACATCATTTTGCTCAGGTGCATTGTTTACGTTGATATGATAGAAATTAGATCTGTCTTCAGGTGTCAATTATAATTGCTTGCATGAGACCTGGTCTTCTAATCAATCTTATCACATAAACCTTGTTTATGCTTTCATATAAAATGCTTATCACATTAGCATTTTATATGCTTTCTCAAGTCTTGCATATTGTTTTAGAAAATTGTAAACTGTCAAAACTTCTCTGAGGGCTGCAAAATTGTCTTTATCACTCCCCCACAATAATCTCACATTATCTTGAGACTACATTGAATCAGGGAGAGGACATATTGATTTTAACCTCTGGTGCTAAGACTATGCCCAGTAGTCATAAACTTATGTATACATATATGTACATATATCCATGTGTATGAGTAATCAGTTTCCAAAGAACTCCAGTATCAACAAGGCAAAGGACTTATGCACACTCAGATGGCCAAATGTCATGGAGGTCTTTGCTTCTCAAACGAATCATCTGCTAAGTCCCCTATTATATTCACAGGGACTTAGGCATAGCATCTTTTTTTTTTAATCAAGTATTTAGATTTTCTTGTCTATAAGCAGCAAAAACCCAACTCAAATTAACTTAGGAAAATTTATTTTTAAAGGATTATCTCATGTGTGGAGCAGAATTGATCTTTTTCTTGCCCCTAATTTATTCTTTTTGTATTCTGTAGGGATTGGCCTTTGCACTCTGGGTCTGTGTACTGAAAGTAAATTCTTTTTTTTTTTTTTCTTAAAGATTTTATTTATTTATTTGACAGAGAGAGACACAGTGAGAGAGGGAACACAAGCAGGGGGAGTGAGAGAGGGAGAAGCAGGCTCTCCGCCGAGCAGGGAGCCTGATGCGGGGCTCGATCCCAGGACCCTGGGATCATAACCTGAGCCGAAGGCAGACGCTTAACGACTGAGCCACCCAGGCGCCCCCCGAAAGTAAATTCTTATGATGCTGGTCTGCACCACCTGTCTCTTACATGATTATGTGTAGAATAATTGAAGGAAGAGTCAGTGAAATTGCTAGAAGACTAGGGCCATAGCTGGGCGTCACCAGCAAGGACTTGAATGCATCTGATACTGTCTCCCTATCTCTTGGTTTCTCTCAGCATGTCGGTTTCATTTTTTTCTTACTGCAGACCAGGTGCAGATAAAATGGGAACGATGACTTCAAATCCTCCTGGGATGTATACATCTTATAGTTTATGGCACTGCATAGGACTGACTCATGCTCTCTGGTCCCAGACCAACAATCCTGGGGAAGAGAGCTGATTGACTCAGCCTGGGACAGATATCAACTTGGACCAATTAGCTGCGTCAAGGGTAGAACAACATGTACTTGTCATTGGTGGTCCTTTCCTGTGTATCAGCAAAAGGAGAATCAGTGTGGGCTAGAGAAGCTTGGTACAGGCAAAATATTTTCCTTCCTCATACATGGACACATCATGTTTCTCTTCCCAACCATAATTACCTGGCCTCTGCCAGCTACCTTCTTTTCCTCCCTCGTTTCTACTTTGCATGCTATTGCTTTTGATGGTTTGGTAAATAACTTGGGGCAAAACCCTATATCTTGCCCCAAATTCCTGGGTCAGTGATGTAGAGCAGGTCTCTTCTGGTCTTTTCCCTTGAGCCCCAATGATGCTCATTTTTCTTTTTATAATTTAGGGAGAAGTAGCAACCCAAGAGAAGGCAAATGAAAAGGTCAAATGATGAAGCTCACAATGTGCTTTAGGCCCGGGAGATAATGCCCTTTTCTAAAGGCTAAATGTTTTCTTGGGATGAATGGATTAGTCATGAGTCCAAAATTTCATGACTGCCTTAGGAGATATTTGATTCTTTATGTATGATAACATGTATAATAGTTGGAGAAAATGCCCTTTTGATTTTTCTTATTTTCTACTTTGCTTTCACTATCCAAATACATTTGCACATACTTTTTATGCTAATAAAGTTTTCCAAACTCATTTAACATTAACTCTTCAAAATTTTTACTGGGATTCTGTAGGTGGTTCAAGATGGCAATGTAGGAAGATCCTGAACTCCCCTCCTCCCACGGACACAACAAATCTGCAGCTACATATAGGAATAATTTCCCCTGAAAAAGTCCTAAAAACTAGATGAACAGTGCTTCCACAACAAAGGATAAATGGGCCATATCAAGATGCGTAGAAGAGGCAGAAATGTGCTCTTGCCAAAAACCCCTCCCCAGGCACAGTAGCACACAACCAGGAGGGATCTCAACAATATGAAACTTTCCCTGAGGAGTGAGTGATTTGTGCCCCATATTAGGAACCCCAACTCTTGGATCCTGCACTGGAGAGACCAGCTTCCAAAACATAAAACCAATAGGGATTGTGTCCAGGAGAACCATAGAACTGTGGGGGAATGGAGAACCCACCTTTAAAGGGATGACACACAGACTCACTCATGCTGAGACCCAGCACAAAAGCAGAAGTTTGAAAAGTACCTAGACTATTTGTGAAGGAGACTCATTACTAATCTTAAAGTAACTGCCAGAGGGCAGGAAACTGTTGAGACTCTTTCCAGGGATGGAAGTGCTGGCCTTTTTGTGATCTTACTCTACTTTGCTAATGCTGGCATGGTGGGTGCCATTTTGACAGTCTTCCACCAGCTCTGTAGTACAGGTGGGCAATTCTTGCCCTCTTGCACTGCAGCTGTGCCACAATGAGCCAGGTGAACATACTGCCCACTTGGCTCCCACATGGCAACTGTGCCATAGCCATCTGGGCAAGTGTATGATCTCCCCTGTGCTGCATTCTCAGCCCTGCCCCAGCTGTTGGGCACCCACAGCCCACACAGTGGACACCCTTGGAGCACCTGGCTCTGGTGACCAGGGGGATTGCTTTCTGGGATCCACAGTTTATCTTCTATGCAAGGACACTCTTTCAAGTCTGGGAGAGGTAGCTGTTTTCATGTAATACATAGAAACAAACACAGAGAATCAGGCAAAATGAAGAGACAAAGAATATGTTTCAAACAAAAGAACAAGACAAAACTTCAGAGAAACCTTACTGAAACAAAGATAAGTAATCTACCTGATAAAGAGTTCAAAATAATAGTCAAAAAGATGCTGACCAAACTAGGGAGAAGAATGGATGAGTAAGAACTTCAACAAAGAGATAGAGCTGAAGAATACAATAACTGAAGTGAAAAATACACTAGAGGGGTGCACCAGTAGATGGGCTAAAGCAGAAGAACAGATCAGTGAGCTGGAAGGCAGAGCAATAGAACTCACCCAGACAGAGCAGCAAAAAGAAGAAGGAATTTTAAAAAATGAAGATAGCTTAAGGGACCTATGGGAAAACATCAAATGGAATAACATTTGTATTATATGGGTCTTAAAAGGAGAAGAGAGAGTAAAAGGGACAGAAAACTGATTTGAAGAAATAATGGCTGAAAAGTTCTCTAATCTAGGGAAGGAAAGAGACATCCAGGTCCAGGAATCTTAGAGAGTTCCAAGTAAGATAAACCCATAGAGATCCATACCAAGACACATTATAATTAAAATGTTAAAGTTAAAGATAAAGAGAGAATCTTAGGGGAGCCTGGGTGACACAGTTGGTTAAGTGTCCAACTCTTGATTTTGGCTCAGGTCATGATCTCAAGGTCGTGAGATTGAGTCCCGCATCAGGCTCTGTGCCCAGTGTGGAGTCTGCTTGAGATTCTCTCTCTCCCTCTCCCTCTGCCCCTGTCCTCTCCCCTGGAGTCAATCAATCAATCAAGAAATAAATAAAATCATTTTTAAAAAAATATAGAATCTTAAAAACAGCAAGAGGAAACCAAAGTTACCTACAAGGGAAAAACTCTCATAAGGCTATCAGCAGATTTTTGAAGGTTTGAAGAAAGTGGCATGACATATTTAAAGTGCTGAAAGGAAAAACTTCCAACCAAGACTAGTCTACCCAGCAAGATTATCATTCAGAATAGGAGAGATAAAGAGTTTTCCAGATAAGCAAAAGCTAAAGGAATTAATCACCACTAAACCAGGCTTACAAGAAATGCTAAAGGAACTTCTTTAAGCTGAAAATAAATGGCGCTAATTAAAGACAAGAAAACATATGGAAGTAAAAATCTCATTGGAAAATGTAAATATTTAGTAATGGTAGTGGATTAATCACTTATAAAGCAGTATGAAGGTCAAAAAAAAGTACTAAAATAAACTAAAACTACAATAATTAGTTAAGGGATCCATAAAATAAAAAGATGTAAAATGTGAGATCAAAAACAAAACATGGGGTGGGTGATTAAAAATGTAGGGTTTTGTAATGTATTTAAATTTAAGTTGCTATCAACTTGAAATAGAGTGTTATATACAAAGGTTATTATATGTGATCTCCACAGTGACCACAAAGCAAAACCTTGTAATAAATTCACAAAAGAAAATAAGAAATCTAAACATAACACTAAGGAAAATTATCAAACCATGAGGGAAGAGAGAAAGAGGAGAAAGGAACAGAGAGGAACTACAAAAGCAACCAGAAAACAATAAAATGGCAAAAGTACATACCTATCGATATTACTTTAAATATAAATGAATTAAATTCTCCAGTCAAAAGACAGAGTGGCTGTCTTTTGGATAAAAAAACAAGAGAGTCATGTATATGTTGCCTAAAAGAAACTTATTTTAGAAGGACACATACAGACTGAAAATGAAGGAATTGAAACAAAAAGAAGCTGGTGTAGCTGTACTCATATCAGGCAAAACAGACTTTAAAACAAAGACTATAATAAAAGAAAAAGAAGGGCATTACCTAATGATAAAGGGCTTAATCCAGCAATATATGACATTTATAAATATCTATGCACCTAACATACAAGCACCAAAATATATAAAGCAACTATTAACAGACCTAAAGGGAGAAATTGACAACAATGCAAAAATAGTAGGGGACTTTAAAACCCTGCTTACATCAATGGATAGATCATATAGATAAAAATCAATAAGGAAACATCAGCCTAAATGACCCATTAGACCAGATGGACTTGATATATACAGAACATTCCATCCAAAAGCACCAAAATACATGTTCTTCTCAAGTGCACATGGAATGTTCTCCACAATAGATCACATGTTGGGCCACAAAACAAGTTTCACTAAATTCAAGAAGGTTGAAATCATATCAAACATCTTTTCTAACCACAATGGTATGAAATTAGAACTCAATTACAAAAAGAAAACTGGAAAAACCACAAAAATGTGGAGATTAAACAGCATGCTCCTGAACAACCAGTGGGTCAATGTAGATAATCAAAGAAGAAATAAAAAAATACCTTGACACAAATAAAAATGGAAATATAACATACCAAAATTTATGGGATGCAGCAAAAACAGTTCTAAGAAGGAAGTTCATATAAATAAAAGCCTACCTCTAGAAACAAGAAAAACTCAAACAACATGTATCTACACCCCAAGGAACTAGAAAAGAACAAAAAAGCCCAAAGTTAGTGAAGGAAGAAAATAACAAAGATCAGAGTGGAAAGAAATACAGACTAAAAAGATAATAGAAAAGATCAGTGAAACTGAAGAGCTGGTTCTTTGAAAAGATAAACAAAACTGACAAAACTTTAGACTCATAAGAAAAAATGAAGACTCAAATAAAATCAGAAATGAAGAGAAGTTACAACTGATATCACAGAAATACAAATGACCATAAGAGACTACAGTGAACAATTACATGCCAACAAATTTGACAACGTAGAAGAAATGGATAACTTACTAGAAACATACAACCTACCAAGACTGAATCCTGAAGAAAGAAAAATATCTGAACAGACCCATCACTAATAAGGAGATTGAATTAGTAATCAAAAACCTACCAATAAAAAAAGTCCAGGACCAGATGGTTTCACTGGTAAATTCTACCAAACATTCAAAGAAAAAATGGTACCAATCCTCTTCAAACTCTTCCAAAACATGGAATATGAGGGAATGCTTTCAAATTCATTTTATGAGGCCAGCATTACTCTGATACCAAAACCAGACAAGGACACCACAAAAAAAAAAAAAAAAAAATTATAGACCAAGTCTTCTGATGAACATACGTAGAAAAATCCTCAACAAAATATTAGCAAACTGAATTCAACAATACATTAAAAAGATCACACACCCTAATCAAATGGAATTTATTCTAGATATGCAAGGATGGTTCAAAATCCACAAATCAATGTGATATACTACACTAACAAAATAAGCAATGAAAAGCATATGATCATCTCAATAGATGTAGGAAAAGCTTTTATCAAAATTCAATGTCCATTTTGATAAAAACCCAAATAAGTGTGTAGAGAGGGAATGTAACTTGACATAATAAAGGCCATAAAATGGCAAGCCTGTAGCTAACATCATACTCAGTGGCGGAAAGCTAAGTGCTTTTCCTCTAAGATCAGGAACAAAACAAGGACATGTACTCTCCTCACTTTTATTCAACATAGTACTGGAAGTCCTAGCCAGAGCAGTTAGGGAAAAAAAAGAAAAGGGATAAAAAGTATCTAAATTTGAAAAGAAGTAAAATTGACACGCTATGTAGATGACATGATACTATATATAGAAAACCTTGAAGACTCCATAAAAACAACAACAACAACAAAAAACTGTTAGAACTAATAAGAGAATACAGTAGAATTGCAGGATACAAAATCAATACACAAAAATTTGTTGTGTTTCTATATCCCAGTAATGAGCTATCAGAGAAATTAAGAAAACAATCCCACTTATAGGTGCATCAAAACCTAAGAATAAATTTAACCAAGGAGGTGAAACTTAAAGACAGAAAACTATAAGACATTAATGAAAGAAATTGAAGAAGACGCCAATAAATGGAAAGATATTTTGTGTTCCTAGATTGAAAGAATTAATATTGTTAAAATGTCCATACTACCCAAAGCTATCTAGAGATTCAGTGCAATCCCTATCAAAATTCCAATGGCAGTTTTCACAGAACTAGAACAAACAATTCTAAAATTTATATGGAACCACAGAAATCCTGACTAGCAAAAGCCATCTTAAGAAAGAAGAACAAAGCTGGGGGCATCATGCTCCCTGATTTCAAGCTGTACTGCAAAGCTATCATATTCAAAATAGTATGGTTTTAACATAAAACAGACACATAGATCAGTGGAACAGAAGAGAGCCCAGTAATAAACCCACACAAGTACAGTCAATTTATGACAAAGGAGGCAAAAATATACAATGGGGAAAGGACAGTCTCTTCAATAAATGATGGTGGGAAAACTGGACAGCTATATGCAAAACAATTAAACTGGACCAGTGTCTTACACCATATACAAAAATTAACTCGAATAGGATTAAAGACCTTGAAACCATAAAACTCCTGGAAGAAAACATGTAGTAAGCTCCTTGACATTGGTTTCAGTGTTTTTTTTTAATCTGGTTCCAAAGGCAAAGGCAACAAAAACAAAAATAAACAAATGTGACTATATCAAACTAAAAAGCTTGTGTACCTGAAGGAAACCGTCAACAAAATGAAAAGGCTACCTACTGAATGGGGAAGATTTTGCAGATCATATGGCTGATAAAGAGTTAATATTCAAAATATATAAAGAATTCATGCAATTCAATAACAAATAACCTAACACATGAGCAGATCTGAATAGACATTTTTCCAAAGAAAGCATACAGATGACCAACAGACACATGAAAAGATTCCTGCCATCACTCATCATCAGGGAAATGCAAATCAAAACCACATGAGATATTACCTTATACCTGTCAGAATGACTATTATCAGAAAGACAGGAAAAAGCAAGTGTTGTCAAGGATGTGGAGAAAAGGGAACCCTCGCACACTGTTAGTGGGAATGTAAATTGGTGCAACCACTATGGAAAACAGTGTGGAGGTTCCTCAAAAAACTAACATACCATGCAGCAATTCTATTTCTGGGTATCTATCTGAAGAAAATGAAAATACTAACTTGAAAAGATACATGCACCCTCTTTATTCACTCTAGCATTATTTACAATAACCAAGATAAGGAAACAACTTTAGTGTGCATTGATAGATGTATACACACACATACATACACACACACACACACACACACACACACACACAGACACACACAATGGGCTACTTAGCCATAAAAAGAATGAAATCTTGCCGGATGCATCTTGAGAGTATTATGCTAAATGAAATAAGTCCAAGTAAGACAAATACTACATGATTTCACTTCTATGTGGAATCTAAAAAACAAAAACAAAAAAAAGAAAACAAAACCCAGGCTCATAGATACAGAGAACAGAGTACTGGTTGCCAGAGGGGGTGGAAGTTGGAGGGAAAAATGGGTGAAGGGGATTAAGAGTTACGTACTTTAAATTATGAAATAAATAAGTCATGGGACTATAAAGGACAGCATGGGGAACACAGCCAGTAAAATTGCATTAACTCTGTATGGTGACAGTAGGCAATTAGACATTGTGGTGATCGGTTTGCAGTACATAAAATGTGAAGTCACTATGTTGTACACATGAAATATTATTGTATGTCAATTATTGTTGAGGAAAAACATAAATAAAAATTTACTGGGATTCTATCTGTGTTCACTGAAATAGGAGACATCCTTTTTTTCCCCAAGTTAATGGTGCTAACCCACTTACGTTCTACTCTGACAGCCATTCAGTAGTAACGCATTCCCCAAGGAGTTGTGGTTGATTTTTGAAATCTTGTATTTTCAGCTGCTGCCTTGTGATCCCACCCTGATTGGCATTTGACCATTGAATTAGATTTTTCTCCTGCTAAAGAGGGCTTTATGAGCTTTAACTTCAAGTGCCTGTTTCACAGTCTGATGTTTGCATTATAATTGACACCGAGTAAGCACTTTTTGCTGGAAAAGGCATTGTCTCCTAAGATTGAGGGAGGATTTGGACAGAGTTACCAGACATTCTTTTTTAGGGTTCAATTTAGTGTCCTTCTGGGTGGCTGCAGAGGTGGGCACATTTGTAAGAATCTCACCTGGTTCATGTTAACATGCTTATTTTATTTCTGCCATTAGTGGTGATTATATTCCCTGAGAGCTGTTTCTCTGGGCTTATTGACTGATATGGCCATAAATATATCCCTGAAGGGGAAAACTGTACCTGCTTCAGCACAGATGGAACAAAAATAAATGTCCCACTGCTTTAGCATAATGATAATCCCACTGCAGCATGAAATTTAAGGTGGTGATAGTTCAATTTCTATTGTGGTTTTGTTTTTGTTTTTGTTTTTTTGACATGATGGCAGAAATAAATAGAATTTAAACAAAATTAATCAAGCAATTTTTGCTAAACATATTGTGTGCATGGTTCGTCCTCTGCCCCCTTGGTTTATATATTTCAAAAACAGTTCTGATATTCTTTTGTTATGTTCTTTAATTACTGAAAATAAAGAAACAAAAATTGTCATTTCTAGGACCCCATGGGGGTGTCCAAGCCAAGAGGGAGAAGCAACTGGAGGAGAGTATGGCGGGCACAGTTCCTGGTACATAGGAGGCATGCAGTGCTTGTCAATGCCCTTGTCTTTCCTTTTCTAGCTCTAGCCATTTTGTTTGAAAATCAGGACCCATCAGATTTTCTGTTAGTGGCTGGAGGAAGCAATTGAAACTTCTGAGAAGGAAATAATGACTCCGATATTAGACCCATGTGATGTTAGAATGAGAAAGGAATTTAATGATTATCTGATACCCCCTCCTTCTCAATTCACAGATGGGGAAACTAAGGCCTCAAGGGGTCGAGCAACTTCTCCAACAGTCACAACGCTAATAAATGTCAGAAAAGGACCTGAGCCCGGATTCTCTGACTCCAAGTATTAGTTCTATTTAGATTTTCAGACACACAGGTGTCATTTTTGCATGCTTTTCCAATTTGCTAAACAATCAGAGTTAGTACCCTTAAGGGTTCTAATCAGCACATCCAAACGCATCCCTCCCTAAAGCGCCCCCTCTTTCTCTGTTCTCTGCATCACTTAGTGGCATCAGCAAACACCAGTTGCCTGAGCTAGGCATCTCAGCATCACTTTTGTCTCCCTCTTGTATTCAGTTAGTCACTTGGTCCCATTGATTTCCCTTTGGAAGTGTGTCTCAGATCCATCTTTGCTTTCATTTCCTGCATTTCTTTCTTAATTTAGTCTTTCTTCCTTTTTTCCTTGCACTACTGAAGTAGCTCTTAAATTGGGTTCTGCCTTCTGCCATTCACTCTCCTCACTGCCTCTGGAGTTTTCTTAGTAAAACATAAATCTGAAGGACGGGATCAGCAACCTTCAATGGCTTTTCATTCTGTCAAGTCCCTCTCCCTTGTGGTTCTTCATGATCTGGCCTTAACGTCCCTCTTCAACATTCTCTTCTGTCATTGGCTCCTCCCTTCCACTCCCTGGCTGTAGTCGCAGCCACCCATTCAGTACTCCCAACCTTTCCATGTGCTTTCCCAGGACACCCTTCATCACCACCAGTTGAAGCACACACCAATGACCGGTTCTCTGCACGTATCGTGTTCTTCATGACGTTTCTCTTCCTTTCTTGGTTGAGTAAATAAATCCTTCCTCTGTTACCCTGGAGTACTTTATTGATACTTCTCTAATAGCCCCGAGTGGTGTAGTCTGATGTGTGCTACAATTAGTTCTCTTTATGTCTAGTTTATTCACTAGTCTGTGAACTTCTTAAGCTCAGCATTCTTATCAAATTCATTCCTGTATCCTTGGCACCTGTGGGCAGACTGAATAATAGACGCCCCCCCCCCCCAAGGGGTCCACGTCCTAATCCCTGGAACCTGCAAATATTACCTTAAATGGCAAAACGGATTTTGTACGTATGATTAAGTTAGGGATCCTCATATGGTGATTATTCTGATTATCCTGGTGGGCCCAATGCAATTACCAGGGTCCTTTAAGAGGGAGGCAGAAGGGTCAGGAGCAGAGAATGTGATGTGATGAGGGAAGCAGGGGGCGAGAAGAGATAATCCATGGAAGCAGAAATTGGAATGATGTGCTTGAAGAGAGAGGAAGTGGTCATCAGCCAAGGCCAATGCAGGGGGCCACTAGACGCTAGAAAAGGGAAGGAAATGGATTTTCCCTCAGAGCATCCAGAAGGCACACAGCTCTGCTGACACTTGATTTTAGCCCAGTAAGACCCGTTTCAGACTTCTGACCTCCAGAACTATGAAATAATAAGGTTATGCCATTTGGAGCTACTGAATTTGTGATCTGTTACAACAGCCATAGGAAACTAATAGAGCACCTAACACACACCTAACACAAAGGACTCAGTATGTTTGCATCTTATCTCGATTAAGCAGCGAATTGTTCCTGATGCTCATTTAGTGCCTTTCATTATTATGGTAGCTAACATTTATTGAACGTTTTACTATGTGCGGGTCACTTGCTAGCACTTTATACATGATCCTCGTGATCACCCAGTGTCGGAGTGCTGTGATTATCCCTCCTTAGCAGGTGAGGAAACTGACTCACAGTGTTTTAAATAATTTGCCCCAAATCCTACTCCCACAGATGAAGGCATTGGGACTTGAAGTGAGTAGCCTGGCTCCTGGGTCTTGGTTACACCTCTCTCTTTTTTTCTGATCATGTACTTAAATCACATATATAGCATTTGTGTTTGCTATCCCAGTGTGATACAGTGTGAAGAAAACTGGAAGAGCTAGATATGAGTATCGGTGCCTTCAGTAATCAGTTGGCTCTGTAAATGTGCGCAAGTCAGCTCACCTAGATCTGTGTGCCTGTCTTTTTCAAATCTTTCCTTTTCTGCTTACCTCCAAGAGTTAATGCAAGGATCAAATGATAAAACACATGTGAAAGTGCTTTGGGAAGTTATCAGACACGACACGCATGCTACTTATCAGTATATATTCGGTAACTTGCATATCATCCACAGATTCCTCTGTACCAGGGTTACCTGGCTGATTAGCTATGATGTCTGACTCCTTTGGTAAGTAGATGCTTAATAATACGTGATAAATGCATTTGATAAAGATGCTCTTTTGCTCTCTTGGTTATCATTCTTATATTTATCATTGACACTAAAAATCAGAGCTACAATTTAGTCTTTTGCAAAGAACTTAATTTTCTCCCCTTTTAAAATGAGTCCTTTTCATTGCCCCTGGAGAGAATATTTGTATCTTGTAACTCTCAAGACTTATAGTAGACTTGCAGTGATTTCAGCACCTTTTCAGTAGGGTTTTTTGGGATAAGGGAACAATTAGTCCCTTGAGAATGCTTGTTGTTTGTGGTGGAGAATCTTAGGCTGGTGATGAGTTGCAAATCATGGGGAGTCCTGGCTCAGGAAGATTGGGAGTTTGAAAAGAAAGCCAGTAAGGTGAATTTTATTCTCTTTCTCCCTGCCCTGCCTTAGCCTGCAACGTTACTTCTTCCTTTAAGATGCTTTAATAGCTAATAGCCTGCCATTTTGATTTTGAGATTAGTTGAGATCACCAGGATGATGGGAGGCTAAGATCTAACATGACTGGACCTGAAATGATTGGCAGGTTCTCAACTTTTTGAAAAATTAATAAGCTTCAGGGTGACTGGCTTTGGACTGGCTTTGGTTAAGATGATACCTGATTTTTTGTACTACCTTGCTTTGATTTATTGTTTCTTTTGTTTACCTGTCAGATATACCCACTTATACCATAGAGTCTACCGAGCACCAATGCTTTATGCATGTTCAGTGCAAGTCAAGCTATCCCAAATCATATAACATCCAAACATAAAATGATGTTGTGATAGGAATCCTTGTGGATACATTGTTTCTTTTTGATTATTTCCTTGGGATGGGTTCTTCGACATAGCATTAGCTGACCAAAGGTGTGAACTTAAAACAAAAACAAAATTAAAGACCAAACTGACAAAAAATGCTGATACATATTAATAGACTGCTCTCTCTAAGGACTGTACTAATTTCTACTCTCACAATCATGTATGAGAATACTTACCTCACTGCAACCTTGTCTGTGCTCATTTAGTCAATAAATATTTATGGCATTCTCCCAATCTTCCAGGTTTAGACATTTTTCAGAGGTTTCTAAAAGCACCCCGGGTGATTCAAAGTGTGGCCAGCTGAGAATTGCTGGTTTAGTTGATGGGAGAAAGATAAGAAAAGAGGTTTTCTCTCACACTACTTCTCTGTGGTCTGAGTATCTCTTATTATCCCCCTAAGATAGAATAGATCGGTCACATTAGGTCACTCCTGATTGGTTTTTTTTGTTTGTTTGTTTGTTTTCACATAGGATGTGTTCCTAATGAGCAGTCCCTTCATACTGAGTCTACCACCATCTTGGAGCAGCAGTTCACAGTAGTGTCAACTGTAGGCTTATTAATGTAATCCTGTGCCCATGCAGTGTTTTCCAAGGTTCAAGTAATTCTGCTTGTGGTGTTACCTTTTAACAGAACAGTGCATTCTTGTTTGCAAAGTTCTTCACTAATATTATCTCATTTAACTATTGCCATAACCTTGAGAATCTGACATTTTCACTCTTTTCACAGAAAAGGAAAAATAAAATAATAAATGACTTTTCTCTAAGGTCCCACAATTAGTAGTCATGTGTTAGGAGCTGACTCAGATCAGCTCTTCTGACTTCAAGGTCAAAGTTTCTAATTCTGTGTTGCAACCTGCCTTTGGATTTTTTCTAGTTCTGCTCCTGTTATAATACACAAATGCATCCGGTTCTTAGATTATTAGGGCTCTTTCATTTAGTGTCTGCAGGTTTTACTGTGCCTTTCTTATGTTCATTTTCTTCCCTATATGCTCATCTAGAATTCTAAGCACCTGGAGTAGTGTTTCTGAACTTCTTCTTTCATTATCTCTTCCTCCCTGAGGAAAAAGAATAATTTAATTTAAATTCTTCCTAATGAGAGAAATTAAATACTGAGGAATAAGATCTTGTCAAGTAAGATGAGCTTTGGCGAGTCACAAATTAGTGGTATGTATAAGATTTTTTGTGTGTCCTAACAAGCAATTTTCATCTTGGGGCTCAAAAATACTGTTAATGGGCAAACCAGTTGAGGTGACCTTACCCCTGACTATCAGGACAGAGAGCTGGGTTGTAGAACTTACAGATGGAACTGGCATATATGTGTAGCTAGTGGTGCACATATGAAGCTGACATTGCTCTTCAGCTGAAGGCTATTTAGAAAGCCAAAAACCAATAATAGCTACCTATGAAGAATCAGTGCTTTAATGTGAATTGCTAATAATTTAAATATGCATTACGTGTGATCAAACCACTGGGAATTTGTTTTCCTTATACTATATAGGTCATATGGATTATGTTTTTCCCTTCCACCCACTGACTGTTTTTTTGTTTTGTTTTGTTTTTTGTTTTTTTAAATGAGCTTTGTATGGGCTCTTGTCTACATGTTGTCACAACTCTGGGCTGAACTTTTAGATTTACTAGTATCAGATTTGTGGCAGTTACACGTTTCCATTTATAATTTTAGAGAAATAAATGCTGACATGTTGAGAGATAGAAAAACACTGCATTGGTAGATAAGGGCTGTCCCATGCTGGGCTTGACTGGCTGCCACCAACTCTGACATCCTCTGACCCTTGGCATAGAAAGAATGTAAATGAGCAGGAATCAGGGGCCCCAGGTAGCTTCTGTTTGTTTTTGCAAGAGAGCCAGATCTAAGTGATTTGAGAGTGTGCCAGATTTTATGGATGTGGAGCCAAAGAAAAGAACAAGGATGACAGGAAGGAGCCCAGGAATTGGGGGAGGGGGAGGGGTGTACTTGCAGGGAGTAGAGGACGGTAGACAAGGAGGCTTTCATTCATTTCTATGGGTAGAATTTTTAAGATTAACATGCTAATTTCTTTATTGAAGCCAAACAAGATTTTTAAGTCATTTATCAGGGCTCATAGAGTGCCTATTTATAGAAGTCAGAATAAAAGTAAATGAACCATGAATGCTAACATGCATCTAGCAAATTTAATAAGATTTAAAAGTTAAATAAACCAATGGAGCCTGCAGTTTTCTCCAGAGCCCCTTTACAAGTTTTAACCTTGTTCCCTTTCCCCCCTTCATTTTACACAATGTTTTGTGTGGATTCTTTTAGCTTCATCTTTTAGAATGCTAGAGCTTGTTTTTTAGAGAGTATTTCAATTTTTGTTAAACATTTATTTGATGACGGCTTTCTATTCAACCTGCTGATAAATGGATATTCTTTTTTCCAGGTATCTATATTTCAATAGGGATAAAGAAAATTGTATTAGTTATCCTTCATTGCATAACCACCTGCCACAGGTGGGTGGCTTCAAACATTTTCCGTGGGGTATGGCTTGGATGGGTTTCAGGGTCTCTTACAAGGCTGCAGTCAGTTGTTCACCAGGGCTGGAATCTTATCAGAAGGCTCAGCTGGGGAGAGATCCGTTTCTAAGCTCACATAATTCAGTTTTTTCAGAACTTTTAGACTGAGAGCTTCAGTTCCTACCTGCTTTGGAGGCCACCTTCAGTTCCTTATTACATGGGCCTCTACAACTTTTCAACTTGTTTCATCCAAGCCAGGAAAAGATACATTCTATTAAAAAGACATCCCAGCACCTTTGTCATATTTGGTTGGTTGGAAACACATCACTAGGCCTGCCCACACTAAAGGGAAAGAGATTACACAGGGCATTAATAACAGATGGGACCACCTTAGGATACTCTGACAAGAGATATATGGCTCCATTTCAACAAGCCTTTAAGATCTTGGGTTCCTTTTCTTGAGGGAAGGGACTTTGTCCTTTCTGAGTTAAAATACTTATAGAACCTTTACTAGGTGGTGGTCGGCACTTTCTGCTGAACCAGGTTTTGCAGCTGTGGGCCAGCACTGTGCATGTAGGACAAAACCACTCTTTAAACAAATGTATATAGAGAACCACCCCCTTGAAATATCTCAAGCAAGAGAAAGAAAAAGCCCCTTAGCTCTATCAAAAACAATGGCAGAAAACATACCCTCATCTTTTCCGCCTTCATTTCAAAGCTGATGCATTCCAGGGGCTGGGCTTCCCTGGGCTCTTTATTGGAATTGGCCCTTATTCTGGACAGAGGGACATAATCAGGGACTGTACTTTGAAAATAGAGACTCGGTGACCTTCCTCCAGGGTGAGGTTATAATGGTGAATGGGTGCAGGTGAGGCTTTATCCAGCTTTAAGCTGGTCCCCCACAGCCCATCATTAATTCCTAATACTTGCAACACAACTCTCCTGGTAAGACCTTAATCCTCATAAAGTCTCATTCCTCTATTAAGATGGTAACTATATACTTTGCTCATGCTGTCACATTTTTGTCACCTTGAAGTCTTTGTTTGAATCAAAAGAGTCCTTTCCTTGGATTTGCCTGGAAGATTAGTTCTCCAGATTGGCCCAAAGCCCATGAGTAGAAGTAGTAGTCCCTGTGTCATCTTAAATACTTAGGGACAATTCATGGGAACAACTTAATCTGGAGTGTTATGGGGATTTTGTTCTCACTTGTTAATTAACAAACTCTTTTGGGGAGTTGAGACCTGAACACCTGATTTCAGGTGACTCCAGGATGTTATTATCTTAAAGCTCGTTTAATCATTAATTTGCAGGAGCATTTGAAGAGTTTGGTTTTGTTAAAAAAAAGTATTCATTTCTACAAGCCAATTTATATGATGTTCAAGAAGGTAAAACTCATTCACTATAATAAAGGCCAGAAGAGTGGTTACCTCAGGAGAGGGTGGGGACAGGGCAGAGGCATGAACTTCCTGGAATGCTGGAAATGTTCGATATCTTGTTCAAGGTGGGAGTTACACAGGGGCAGACATATGTCAACATTCACAGAGCTCTACATCAGTGAAAAAGGAAAAATTTCTCATCTAGTTTATACCATCATTTTCCAAGATCATAGACTTTGTTATAAATCCTCAGTGTAAGCCTTTGGAGGGTTTTAAGATGGAATAGGGAGTCACATGATCAGATTTGTACTTTGAAGAGCTCTCTCTGGTGGTTGCTGGAGAAAGGATTGGCAAGGACAGGAGTGAGACAATGACAAGGGCTCAGGAGGCTGATTCAGTGGTCCAGCGAGAGACAGTGGGCCCTTGGGGAGAGAAGACAGAGGGATGGGTGGGCTATAGGAGAAGGAGGTGTTGAGGATGACTCCCCAGAGTCTAGTTGTGTGGATGGAGAGACCATTGCCTAGAGTTCAAGAAGCCAGCTGGAGACAAGGTAAGCTTCAGATGCCTGTGAGCCAGCCTTAGTGATGAGAGTGGGTAATTAAATTAATGAGTCTGGAGTTAGAAAATAGGTCTGGGCTGAAGTTATAAATTTGGGAGTTGCTGGTGTGGTATTTAAAGCAGTGGGAGTGCATTAGGTCACTTTGGGTGAGAACATAGAGTTGGAAGACAAGAGATTCTAATACTGCCCTGGGGAGTTGCCACATTTCGCTGTCAGGCAGGCAGCAATCAGAATAGGAGGCTACAAAGGAGTGCAAGAGAGGTAGAAGGACAGCAAGGAGACTGCGATGCCGTGATGCCACAGTGTCCAAGGGAAGAGTGTTTCTAGAAGCAGAGTGCTCAACTGTGGTGTATGTTGCGGTAAGTCAAGTAAGTTGAGGACTGAACTCCTCAAGTGGATTGAATAGCGTGGAGGCCATTGGTCACCTTGGCCAGAATGGTTTATGTGGAGGTGTGGTGGTAGAAACCACACCAATGTGAGGCAAAAAAAGATTTTTTTCCCCCTGCAGGGTATTTATTGCTTTAGCTGTATATTCCAAACATTCCAATCAGTTCTTTAGGTAACTTTTAATTGTGTAACACCATTTAAATTGACATTTAATTCTACAGCACGGTGTAAAAGGGAGTAATTGGGGTCCCAGTTTCTTCATTGTTCTCGTCAAAGAAATTAAAGTTAGAAAATACTGTGGGAAATTATTTTCAAGTCCATATATTTACTCTGGTAGGATTTTTGAAGAGATCATTTTCATGGTCCATTCCTGCCCCCATGCAGAAATGAACTGCATGATACTTGATTCATGTTGCTTTAAAGGGCAAACTATTGAGTGAACTTTCTTCAGAAATTTAGAACTTCTTTAGCTGATATTGAGGCTAAGTATACCTCTAGGCTAAAAGACCAGCATCTTTTCTTAAACCTATTACAGGAATCCCAATAATGGAAAGAAACCAGGGCAGGCAGTGCTCATGTCACATTATTTCAGAAATCAAATATACTGTTTTTTGTTGACGTAAATGCCTAGCTTACAAAAGGGTGGGGGGGGAACGTCTCACAACTATGCTCAGGTCTTTGGTGTAGGAAGAGTTTTGTGATTATGATGCATAATGTTGTTTTGGTCAACAACATTGGAGGTACACGGTGGAAGCGTGACTTTTATATGCTGGAGAGTAGTGGTGACCCCTGGATCCTGAGTGGTCCACTGTCCTGGGAATGAAGACACCATTTGAGTCCTACCTAGAGCCCAGCAAGTAGTGGATACCCAAGGGATGTTAAATGTTGAAGAATATTACATTGAATGGAAAATCCATCCCTGACAATCTCCTTTCTCTTGCTTGCTTTCTGAGTCTTGGGCTCTTAAGAGAAATGATCTGTATTAAATTTCTTACTCCACTTAGGAGATTCTGCTGAGAATTGCAAGGTCAGATCTGTAGTGAGGTTCTTTATACAGTGGTATCAAAGAGAAGGTGGTTAACATCCTGCTTAATGGAAAGGTGGCACACATGAGGCTTTTATTATAGGTGGTTAATATTTTAGGATCAAATTTGATTTCATGACATAGTCACGTTTAAAAAATATTATATATACATTTGTTTTTTTTTCTTTTTAGCATGTGCTAGGATGACCAAAGAGAGGAAATAGCGAAGAGCTTCCTTATTTCTGGCACTATGCCAAAGTCTCAGGGAGGGTTGACTATTCAGCTTGGTCCAAGTAAACTGGAGTCTTCAAGGGTCTAGAGAGACTTGGGGGGAGTGTTCACGACCCATCAGAAGAGCTGTTTCCCAGACTTACTTTAGGGTTTACTTTAGATTAGGATCAGAGGGCCTTTGCACATCTTGTTTTTTAGATGGGGGTGGGATAGGTGTAGATTTATTTTGGAGGTGGCCAAAACAGCATTTGCCTTGATTTCTTGAGAATTTTTCATCAGTGTGAAAGAACCTTGTACATAAGTGCCCATGTATTTAGCATGCATATTTTTGTGTATTTTTGACAGAGGTGGTATCAAACTAAATTTTTCTGGGACTTGTGAGGCTGAGTCCTGGAGCTATTGGAGGTAGTTGTGGTTGTGAGTGGGGAGTAAGTTGAGTGAGAGGTTTCTTTACCTCTGAAGGTTAGTCGATGATGAGAATGAGGCCCCCTGGGTTTTGGTCACCTGCTGAAACGGGGGCCTGCTCCCTGTCTTGGCATGATGAACATCAAGCCCAGAAAGTCCATACGTGCTCTTTGACCCCAGAGTCCCAACAATCTCAAGCGAGGTGTAGAATGTATCTTTTCTAAACAGGATCAGGAAGGTGGAGTTCTCTTATTTGTTCTCTTATGCTCTCTTGTCTCCTTGCCTCTTCCACCATGCTCTCTTGTAGGCTCACGGTTATCACTGAGACCAACACACTGAACTTTCCTCCCGAGTGCCCTGAAGGGACCATTTTGTTACTATTATTGCTGCTGTTATTATTACTATTACTACTATTGCCAAGAGGCAAGGAATTGGCTTTGACAGGTGGGAGGAGGACCCCAACAAGAGAGTGTGGCTGGGCTGACAGGGAGCCCTTGCCCTGAGATACAAGAGCATTATATAAGCTATTACTAATGAGAACAATGTCATAAATATGCAAAGCATATGGAATTGGGTGTCTAGTTCCACAAACGCTACCACTGCAAAATTACAATTACAGCATTTTCTTAGTGCATAAGCCAAGTGTTATTTTAGCCTGAGAGGAGGCAGCTGAGCTGGAGGTACTGAACACACCTAAACAAATGTGACCCTGGATAGAGCTGCAAAAACACAAAAGGGCTGCATGCTGGCATGGAGATCACCTCAGGGCTGAAACAACAGAAACTGAGGTTGAGCCCTGTCTGCCCGGGTGTGTGGTTTGCCCTGGGTCTGTTTTGGAGGCCTTGGGAAAACAGCTCTACAGACAGACTCCGGATTTGCAATCCAAAACCCGAACAGAAGAAACAGGTCTCCCAGGCCTCACAATACTGAAGGGCTTTCTGGCTGTTAACTCACATTGTGCAATCTAGTTGTATGGCCCGCCTTTCATGTGCATACTAGCAAAATAAATAGAGGTAGTGGGTCCTCACCAGCCCCACACCGACCCCAGCAGTTTTTTCTCCACTGCCTCTGACCTTCTCCTTAGTAGGTGGGGCCCTTCTAATCTGGAAAAACCGTTACAGGAATGGTGAGAGAACAAAGGTTTGGGGCCTTGGAACCCACACACCCATCTGTAAAAGGCTACTAATCGTAACTACTGGGCAATGCTGTAATAAGAAGTAAATGCAACTAATTGTATTATTTAAGTGCAATGTAAAAATGTATTATTCTCAGATGCCTTACCTATGTAAAGGGTCTAAGTGTAATACATGACTGTGCTCACCGTGTCCTACCTACTGTCCTGTGGGCTTTAGATGCAGTATCTCGTTGGCAGTAAGCAACTTAATCCAAGTGCACACAGCTCATGAGGAGCAGAACTGAGATCTGAAATCCTTAGAAGTGACAGTAGAGCCTCTGTGTAACCAGTGCTACTGTCCCTAATATTTAATATTTAATATCCCTGTTTGATAGCTATAGTACTGAGTAAATTCATTTAATTATAGAATAGGCCAAAACTTGTGTGTTCCTCTCTCTTGGCTTTATACAAACTGCCCACTGTGCAGTCCCCAAACACCATACCTTGCATCTTCCTTGCCACACTGGTGCCAGGAGGGGGCATTAAATCAGACCTCCCGTGTGCATGGTTATGCCTATATGAGCCATCTGCTCTAGGATTCCACTGTTTTAACCAGGTTTTAGGCCACTGCTGCTAAGAGAAGTGGTGGCCCCCGGTTTAGGACTTTGTCTACAAGAAAGATGAAGAGTGTATTCTGCTTTGAATTGGGCAAGTGATTTTTCTGTGGCTATAAAATAGATGACTTGCGGTTTTTTTCTTTCTTCCTTCCTTTTTTGGGGAAATGTGCTGAAACATGGGGGCTCTTGGGTCTGGTGGTAAGTTCTGGTGCACGGAGATGGTGCAGGAATCTGGCTGCTTTGCCTAATGACTTGAGAAAGTTGCAATTGCTAACCAGGTCCTAGGCTGCAGTGGGCGCTGCGCACAGTAGCTGCTCTCTCAGACTTTGAGGAGCGCTGCGGGAGGCCAGAGCATGGTTCCCAGGCTTTCTCTTTAAGGCTCTGACCTTGAAGGCACGGTGACTCTCATGTGCCACGTAAGAATGTGAGTGTAGAAAAGCAAAGCAGTGGAACTCTGTTAGGGCTCCTCTTGCGCCTCCAGTCTCCATATCTTCATCTTGGTTCGCTGGCTCTGCGCTCTTCCTGCCCCGGAGCCTCCCTCGGCCACACGCACTACGTCTCCTGTGTGCCAGGCCCTGGGCAGGGCCCGGGGGATCCGGTAGCACATGGCTCCAGTCTACATTTTCCATGCACCTTCTGAAGCTGGTGATGCCTAAGTTTTACCATTCTTGGGAATGACTCTCCTGGCCCTATCTAATTGTAGGCAGAATGAAGGGAGCTTCTATGATCAAACTTTTAATAATAGTACTTGTCCAGTCGCTTCACTTTAGTTCTCTTGTTTTTAAGTGGTCACTTGAGCTTCATTCTTTTCACTTATTTTAATAGTCACTAACTTTTGACAAATATTATTTGAATGCCTATTCTCTGCAAGATACAACATGGGTCCTGTTACTGATGAGTGGTTATTTTGATTTGCACAGGTCTTTTTGCAGAAGGTAGAAGGGAAGTCTTGCACTCAGCAATTTAATTTAATAAGCTGGCTACCCTTTCCAGTTACATAGCTCCTCAGCTCGCCCTGTGGTTGCCACAGGAGACCTTGTGTGACTAGCCCCGCAGGGAGTGCTGCAGCGGCCTCCGTCCCTCAGGCTCGCTCTCCCCATCTCTGCATTGTTGGTTTGTCTTGCAGTGTACGTATGTCCTGCCTCATCTAAGAATCTCGTGCCTACCCTCTGTTTTCTCCACGGTATTTTGCACAGTGTCTTGCAGAGAATATGGATACACAAAAAATACCAATTGCCTGATTAGCTGATTTTTGTAAGACAGTGATTCTATTTGAGGATACTGAGTATTAGCAAACAGTTTTTCTGATTGTCTTGGGCTATTTGAGGAAGATATTTGATCATTGAATTGACCGAAACCTGCTCTCCCAGGAACCTTTGGGCGTGTTGTCAAGCAGAGTTTGTGTTGGGTTGCACAGGCAGGAGGACGAGCATGTGTGGGATAGGGGCTCCCTCAACTCAAGGGCAAGAGGGGGTGTCATCAGAGAACACATTCAGGCTGCGGTGGTTTGGTATCAGAGAAGCAGCTGGAAGTTGGGAGTGGGTGGGAATTAGAGGACTCCAGCCTGAGAAGAAGAGAGGGGCAAATGAAGCAGAGACCATCGGAGACCCCTGGAACCTTCGAGAAAACTGGTAAACCATCAGAAGCCTTGTCTTTATAAACTGATCATGGTAAATGTTCAGCAGTAACAGTATGGGAATAAAAAAATATCCAAAGGCTGCCCAGTGCCTGGTGGGGTAGATTAGACCTCCATTTAAAAGTTGATATTTGGGGGAACCTGTGTGACTCAGGTGGCTGAGTGTCTGCCTTCAGCTCAGGTCATGATCTCAGGGTCCTGGGGTCAGCTCCCTGCTCAGAGGGAGAGTCTGCTTCTCCCTCTCCCTCTGCCCCGCCCCCCTGCTTGTGCTCTCGCTTGCTCTCTCTCAAATAAATAAATAAAATCTTTAAAAAAAATTTAAAAAATAAAAATTGATATTTGAAAAAATTCTGGATCAGCCTCGTTATCAGGCTTAACCCCAATCAGCTGCAGGAGAGTTTATGCTCATGCGCGTGGTTAAGCTTCCCTGTGCTGCAGGTCAGAGTCTCCTCTGTTTGAGGAGGAGCCCTGCCCTGAGCTCTGTTCTGTCCCACATCAGCTGTGCTCCTTTCGGTGTAAGAGTGCCATGGTCCTCTTGGGATCAGTTATGTCTTTTAGAATACAGGAATTCTGTCTTCTTACCTACCTCAGAGTAAGAGAATAGACTAGATATCTGAAATTTATGGCTAACATCTGTGATTCAATAATTTATTAATTCAATAAATATTTATCAGGCAGAGACTACGAAGTGTCAGGTATTGTTCTAAGTGCCAGGTATATAACAGGGAACGGACAGAATCCCTACCCTTGAAAGGCTTATATTATCTGCAGGATGAGGGGAGACAGATCAATAAATGATATTGTATATTAGAAGGTGAAGAGTAAGTAATATGAGATCTACCTAGAAATAAAGCAGAGCAGGGGGATGGGGAGAGATTTGCAGTTTTAAATAAGGTCAGGGAAGACATCACTGGAAAGGTGACTACACAAAAACTGGGTAGAGGTGAGGAGGCAAACTGTATGGCTCTCTGGGGAAAGAGCACTCCTCACAGAGGAAGGAGCAAGTGCAAATGTCCTGAGACAGGAATTGTTGGCAACTTTGAGAGCTAGCAAGCAGTGGAGCGATCAGGGGAGAGTGGTAGGAGATGATATAAGATCAGAAAAGTAATGGGAGCTGTACTATATAGTACTTCGGAAACCTTTGCGACACCTCTGGGTTTTACTCTGAGTGAGAGAGCCACAGAAGGTTCTAAGCAGAGGGGAGGAATTTAACTGATGTATCTTTTACAAGAATCACTGCCTGCTGTGCTGAGAAGAAACTAGCGGGGCCAGCGTGGAAGCAGGGAGAACCGGTAGGAGGTTACCGCAATATTCCTGGTAAGAAGTGAGGGGGCACTGGAGTCGTGAGAAGAGGTCAGGATATGGATGTATTTTGAAGATTTACAGATGGATAAGGTGTAAGTGTGAGACCAAGAGTGGTGTCAAGGCAGCATAGATTCTGGCAGGTGGGTAGAGGTGGTGGGGAGAGTGTGTGGAAGTTCTTTTCTGATTTCTTCAGATTTCTCAGTGAACTGAGAAAACAGATCACCAACAGAGAGTAACGCTAGAGTAGAGAATGGTAGAAGTTTGAGGAGAAAAGAGAAGGAAGACAACGTTGTCATCCAGGAGAATAGGAGCATGAATGACATAATGTCTAATGCTGTGGACTAATGTTTAAAGCTGCTGTTGGTCTTTATTATCAGTAGTAATGTCCCTTCGGCAGTGCTATTCCATTTACCAAGTGCTTTCTCATAAGCTAATGGTCCCAACAACCCTGTGAGGTGGTGGAGAAAGTGAGTGTTCTAAAATCCGATGGCTTGAAGTCAAAGCATGGGGCTCAAATCCACGTCCTCTGGACGGTAGTCTAGAATTCTTTTTCTCTGTCAGCCTTCTCTTTTTTAATGTGTTAATTAGCAATGATTTCCAGATATGAAAGTACTTCATGGAATCTCTCTTTATCCTCCCATGTTTTACTGCTCTGAATTGTCCCACAGAGAGATCAGAGTCCATGCTCTTTGTCTATCAAGTGTTGAGTTCTAACATTTTGGGTCGCAGTCCAGGGGAAAGCAAGTTTAATGGTGAGAAAATCCTTGCAGAGTTTAAAAATGAAATCTACTTAACTTAATAGGAAAAACATGGCCTTGTTAATGGAAATTCTGGTTGCTTTCCAGATCATAAATATATTTTCAGAAATACTTTTGTTAACATGGGAAGTTATAATTTCCTTAAGTGCAAAGTATTATTATAAATAGGAATTAGGTATGAAATTATTCTTCTTACTCTGCAGTCACATCTCCTATGATCCTAATTATGCCATATGCATAGTGGTATTAAGGTAAAATATGAATTATATGAAAAATATGAAGTAGGTTTGAATAGAATTTCTAAGGTTGAACAGATTATTTTCCTATTGTATTAGAAATGGCTTAATCATTTTCAGTTGCTGTATCTCCTCCTTAAAATGCTGACTCTTACAAGGAACTCTATACCATACTCTACCTTCTGAATTTTACTCACTGCTTTTCACCCTCCTTGAGATCCGATGCTGTGGTCCTAAATCATGTTTGTGAAACTCACACCGACAGCCGTCAGCATCTCGGTTCGGTGTCACTGACTATACCATAAATCACTGGAGTTTCTAAATCTTTCAACAGCTTGATTCTAATCTTGTATAAAATTTACTTAGTGTCAGAAGAACTTAACTATGCACAAATTTTGGTCACACATAAAAACTGTAGGAACTGGAATAATTTCAGAATGTCTATAGAAGAGTAGTAGATACTCAAATTGATAGCCTGGTGTAATGCTGCTACTTCATTAGTTTAAGAGAAATATATGAAAATATTGTGGACTGACCTCCTCCAGAATTCTTTAAGATAGACTATGTTTTCTTATACTGCTAAAATATTACATATGGTTTTTCCTGGATACAAGGCAATGGCTTTAACTAGAGAGCCTGTGATGATCTTTTAGAATATTCTCCAAGGAAAATGGTAAGAATAAAAAACTTTGAATGTTAATATCTGGTTTATAAAGAAAATATTCCAGTGAGTGCTTTGGGGATACTTTTTATTGTGGTAAAATATACATGACATAAAATTGACCATTTTAACCATTTTAAAGTGTACAATTTAATAACATTAATTACATCCACAATGTTGTGCAACCATCGTTACTACTCAATTTTCCAAACTTTTTTATTATCCCAAGTCCAGTAAGTGCTTTTTAGATTATGTGAAAGTACTCAAAGTTTTCTGTACCAGCTGACTCACCTTGAATATTGCCTCAAGTTTTAATAGGTCAGTAAGTGACTTTGGGTCAGAAACTATCCAATATGAGTGTTCATTTTGTAATATGTTCATTTCTTACTAGGCTGAGCTTAACCACATCTTTGGCCTCATTGATGATTGTTAAAATTCAGTTTTTCAAGTAAGGTGATTGCTTTCATGAGCCTTCCCGTAATCCTTTTATCAAAGTACCACAAAATTAAACTCGACATCTGTTAGTTTCACATCAAAGAGACTTGACGATCATGTGTATTGCCACATGTACAGTCCAAAGATTAAAGTCAGTTCAGTTTAAAGAGACCCCAAATAACGGAGGACCAAAGGACCAAAGGAAGCCATACATGGAAACTAGAATGAAAGAGAACTAATCTTACTAAGTCATTGTGAGTCAGAGCCTTCCATGAACTGTATAAATACCATAGAAAGGAATCAGTTTGGCAAATTACAATGAACTGAGTGTACTTTGAGCAAATTTAGAACTTTTCAATTTAAAGCTTTAATGCATTTGCTTTTAGGTAACAGTGGTAATAATTTCCTGGGACCTGATGATGTATACCAGTAAATAATACAACTGAGTTTCCCTGCTTATGTTGTGTTTACTATGACCTGGCACTTGTTTCTCCACCTATAAAACATGTATTCATCTTTAAGGATTTAAATTAAATGCCATTTCTTTTGTGAAGACTTCCCAAATCCCATAGACAGTCATGGAATCTTCCTTTATGGTCCAATGATACTCTGCAAAAAAACCCCACAAAACCATATTGTAGCAAACATGACATTAAATTCTCATTTCCTCTATCCTGCAGGCTTCTTGGGATAGGGGCTGTGTCTTATTCCTACTTGTATTCCCACTGCAGTTCCTAGCATACGATGGAAACCCATTAAATATTTGTTAACTGACTGAATGTATGAACAAATCGATCTAAGCATCCATACTAGAATTTTCATATTTTGACAGCACCTCAATTATAAGATATTCACATTTTATTTACTAAAGAAATCGGCAAAATATGTATAGGGTCCAATTTGATGTGTGAGGTAGCAGACATTTCCATTTGTGACATAAACCAAAGACAAAGTGTTTTGATCACAAACTCTTGGGCATCTGCCCATGGCTGTAGAAAACTCAAGATGGCATTCCCTATAGAAATTCCTGGATGACTGTGCTCATTTGTCGTGGGAATTGAGAAGCACTGGGGGACATGTCTCTTTCAAGTCCTTTGTGCCAGAGTGTGAATCTCCATCATCTGCTTCGTCCTGTGTTAAAGGCCCAGCACTGGTCCCAGTCACGGGAGTTGGTCGGAGAAACGTTCCACTTGACGTGGCGCTTGCCACAGTTGGGTGCTGGAGCTGGCATTGCAGCTGGCCCCGTGGAGGAAAGAGCACAAAGAGAACAGCCTATCTCCAGGTGTCACTGTGGATTTCTGGGAGGAGACTAAGGGACTTCCCTCACTCTTTATGTAGCTCTGTCCAGGTGCAAATACGGCGACCTTCTACCTTCAAGTGGCTTCCTAGGACCCATCCTTTCATTTTCTCTCCCCGTTGCTTCTCTTTTGATTCCTCTGCTCTCCGAAGGAGAGCTGATAGCATTCTAGGTGGCAGAGTTTGAATAAATGCCTCATTTTATTCCCTCTGCATAAACTCAACTGACTGATCTCACTGGCCCTCTCTGCATGCAACATTCAGAGCAGAAGCATCTGAAAGGCACATTTCTTTCACTAAGCCCCCAGGAGGACAAACCCAGCAAGGACATATTGGATTTATCTGAGTTTAACAGTATTCGTCAGAGATAAGCCCTGGTGTGCAAAAGAAATTGGCAATTTCGATAACTAGCAACAGAGTCCTGATATCAGTCATGTCTGCATAGGGCTACCTTGGTGACCTTCTTGTTAACAGTTAGGGGACTTAACTGGTCTTCTCAGCCAGGCAATTGAGGAGATTTATTTTCTTAGACTGAAATGCCCAATGAATTGAGTGAAAGCAATTAGACTGGCTCTGTACAGAAATTGAAAATTTTCCTTTTCCATGATTATCAAACAGAGAAATCAAAGCTTATTTGTTTGTGCTCTTTCCAGAACAGCTACAGGAAAGGGGGAGGGGAAAGGTTTGACTTTTCTCTGGCACTAAAAAAAAAAAAAAAAAAGGACACGTTTATCTTTATATGTACAGAGGAGGCAGGGGAGAGGGAGAGAGAGAGAGAACAGAACTACTTCCTTTGGAGAGTGGGGTGGGGTTTGGCTTCCTTTCCAGGAGTTGGATAATTAAGGCAGCGCTTGGGTCTAGAACATCACCACCATTCCCCAAGTCACTGTTCCCCAGGTACAGTTGAATGCATACATTTTGGCAAAGGATCAAGAATTTCTCCCCAAACCTGTAATTAACCATTATAATTGCCTATGTTTTCCAAAATGAAAATGTCCTTAAAACCTAATCCATGTGTTTTAAACTTTTGAATCTTCTGTAAAAAAATAAATAGCATGTGGACAAACTTACCCCATCTTGAAGAATGAAGACTAACCTGAATTTAGTTATAATTATAAGGAAAGGAGAGTCTTCAGAACAGTAATGGCAGGGTACTAGGTTTGCTTCCCATTGCACTTAGATTTGGAGTATTTTGGTTTCCACTGCAGCTGCCTAGAATTTCCCCCTCTTTGTAAGATGATTTTCAGATTTCTCATCTACCATGTGCTTTAAATTTTAACAATGCTTATTGATACGGAAGGGCCTGATTCTCTGCTTCTCACTGATGTCATCCTCTTTTCTTCAGCTGCTAAAAACTCCTGTCTCTTGCAGTATATGGCCTTCAGCAGCGAGGGTGGAAATGGGTCCTTTATTATCAGACTCAGACCCGGACCCGAATACCTGCTTTCCAGGTGGCAACTGTGGGCCTTGCTTGGGGGCCTATTCTGGTGCAAACAAGGAGGCAGATAGTGCAGAACTCTGCCTTCTCATTTAGCAGAGAGCAACAACTCAGGAAATAGACATTTTAGACCACGTCTGAAGCTAAACGGAATTTCTGAAAAGGGAGAGAATGGGTGTAAGGTGCACTGCAGTCAGCCGTGAATGGGGGGTTCTGGAGGACCAGCACCAATGCCTCTTCCTATAGGGCTGCATGCAGTCCTGCTGCACCGTGGCTACCTGTCGAGTGTGAACAATGAAATGCACTGAGAATGTGGGAAGATGTGTTTTCTTAAGACTTAGTCTCTTCTAATCATCTTTGCATGTAATGCACAAAATCGAGGCTTTTCCTGCTTCAGGAACTTGTGTGTCCGTCCCAGCAAAGTTGGGACTGCAGTTGTGACAGATGAGACCAAATGGAAAAATCTCAGTACACCCAGCATGACAATGACACTGTCCCCTTAGCAACATTGAGGTGCTCTTCCAGAAAGCCAACTACTCAGAGTTCTTTCCCCTATATTGCTACTATATGTATACATATAAAATATCTGAAGAAATCAGTGTCCATCTTTGTTAATATGTGAAGAAGCCTCCTAAGAATCAAGCCAATTTATATAAAAGAGGTGCTCAAAGAGAATCAAGAGGAGAAATGTGGAGAGAAAGGCACAGAGAGAGACGGCTTCAGATGTGGTCTAAAATGTCTATTTTCTAAGTTACAGAAAAAAAAAAGAAAAGCAGTAGGAAAGTAGCAAAAATTCTACCTACTGCATTCCACTAGAATATAGAGGAAGAATGGAAGAGAAAACAGGGAAAAGAATAAAATTGAACTACTCTTTCTTCTAGATGTTTCTAAACAATGACTTCAATTTTATTTAAATAATTAAATACGCCAAACTACCTTTCTCTCACCCCCCCTTTTTTAAGCTGCTATACAAAGACAAAGGGGATTAAAAGTTTGAGTGAACTTCTTTGGAAATAGAGATTTCCAAGAAATTCTCTATTTGAAAAAAATTTTAATTCCAGTACAGTTAACATACAATATTATATTAGTTTCAGGTATACAATATAGTAATTCAGCAATTCTATACATTACTCAGCACTCATCACTATAAGTGTACTCTTAATCCCCATCACCTGTTTCTCCCATCCCCCCACCCACCTCCCCAGAATGGTCCTCAGGAAGCTAGGAGGTGAGCACCTCAATGGGAAAAGAGTGAGGGAGAGTTGTCACGTGGGAACCTGCTTGGGCTGAGATACAAGGATGAACATTCCCCAGGCAGGTAATGAGATGAGACACTCCCAGCAAGGGGAATAGGTCAGGCAGCAGTAGGTAGACTAGAGAATATAGAGGGAGCCGTAAGTACAAATGATGAAGTAAATTGAGAAACAGGGAAGATGTCCTTTTTCAAGCATCTTCGAAGTGTCTTCCCAATCATCTTTGCATGTAGTCTACAAGACCAAGGCTCATCCTTCAGTAACCCTTGACCTACGGAAGGTGGGGTCTAGATGGCAGATGGCCTGGGTGCTACACTAGAGAGTTTGGATTCCTTCCAAGTATTTGATAGGGAGTGTTGAAGGATGTGGAGTAAAATCACATGTCCCTATTTTCATTTTCGAAAGTATTAAGTTATAAATGACTAAACCTAACTTAAACTACCTTATGCCCAAAGAGGATTTTTCCCCCCCTCTCTCATAAATGGGAGGTCTGAGGGGGTACTCTGGCTTCAGGTACAGTGAAATCTAGGGGTTAAAGGGGTGTCATCAGGGCACTGTCTCTCTATGCCTTTCTCTCCACATTTCTCCTCTTAATTCTCTTTGAGCACCTCTTTTATATAAATTGGCTTGATTCTTAGGAGGCTTCTTCACATATTAACAAAGATGGACAGTGATTTCTTCAGATATTTTATACATATACATACAGTAGCAATGTAGGGGAAAGAACTCTGAGCAAAAGTGCTGGGGAGTTCTCTGGCTTGGTTGACCACATGCCCATTCCTAAACCAATCTTTGTAGCGAAGGAGATGTGTATTCCATGTAGGTCTGGGTCAGATGCCACCCCCTTTACAGGCATTGGAGGAATTAACCTGTAATTCCCTAAACTACTTGGAATGGACTTCGCATTTGGCATAGGTATCTGTTAGCTACAGAAAAAAAAGAAAAAAGGCAGTAGGAAAGTAGCAAAAATTCTACCTACTGCATTCCACTAGACTATAGAGGAAGAATGGAAGAGAAAACAGGGAAAAGAATAAAATTGAACTACTTTTTCTTCTAGATGTTTCTGAACAATGACTTCAATTTTATTTTAATAATTAAATATGCCAAACTGCTTTTCTCTCACCCCCTTTTTTTTAAGCTGCTATACAAAGACAAAGGGGATTAAAAGTTTGAGTGAACTTCTTTGGAAATAGAGGTTGTGTAAATTGACACAGTGTACCAAACACACAAATAAGATTAACCTGGTGCAGCTTCCTGCAGCATTCATTTCACATGAATTCAGACAACACACTGGCTTGATATGAAAACAGATGAATATATTAAAGAGTAGATTGTAATTGACACTTAAAAAAAAAAGAAACATGAGGTATCAAAGAAATTTAGACTTTCTACTTTGTGCTGGATCTCAATCCCCCTTGTGTAGGCATTTGCTTACTCTACTGTTGGGTTCGTTAAGAAGACAAGGTTGAGAAGTCCTGGGCTCCACCTTCCTGGATTCAGGAAAGCCACACACGATGGATGAAGTCCTCATGCAAATGATGTGTCAGGAGAACATATCTGGGAATTGGGTAATGCCCATGGAAGTTTCACAACTCAACAACAGGGGTTACGGGGTGGGGAGCTGGAGGAGTCAGGGGTGTGATGAGAGGGGGAATGGAGGGAGAGTCCTGTAGTTCTTGCCTGAATGCTTGGGTTTCTTTTTATAAGATGATTGGCTGCATTTGAAGTCAAATACTTTTTCTCCTTGTCTGTGTTGTTATTTACTGAGTGGCTCAACTGTATTTGTTTTCAGTAACATTCAAGTTAATGGTACTATGACTTACATTTTTTTTTTAAAGATTTTATTTATTTATTTGACGGAGAGAGAGACAGGGAGAGAGGGAATACAAGCAGGGGGAGAAGGAGAGGGAGAAGCAGGCGCTCTGCTGAGCAGGGAGCCCGATGCGGGGCTCAATCCCAGAACCTGGGGATCATGACCTGAGCCAAAGGCAGACGCTTAACGACTGAGCCACCCAGGCGCCCCGGTACTATGACTTACATTAAAAGAAAGATTAAAAATTCTCAACAACCTGGTGATCTAACCCTTCCTGATTCTAGGCACATTATCTTTCTTCTCCCCTGGAAGGACTGGGAAAGTTCCAGAAAATTCCTTGCCCAACAGTATGGGTTAGTACTGTACTGCACACTTTGTTAAGCTTTACAGTGGACATTGTCAGGTCAAGTTACAGCATAGGACTTACAGGTCAATTATGCCATGATTTTAGGGGGAAGGGAGAGTGGCTGAGAGGTTAAAAAAAAGAATACCCAAAGCCTTAGCTTTTAAAGACTTATGAATTATAGTTGCTTTGTGACATTTGATCGATCACTCTTCTTAATTTCCATTCTGATAACAATCTCCCTTGCCTTTTGCTAAGAAGCACTTTCATGGCAGAAACACTGTCCCGTGTGTGCCTGAGAGAGACAGAGCCAGTTATCAGGATGGGGGACAGGGGTGGGTACCCCTGTCTCTTTGAGTTGATTTGCTAATGTTTTCCTGGGCTTACTGAAATCAAGATACCTAAAGTTTAGAATTTTAGGACATAAGGATATTATAATCACAGCTAGGCATGGAACTGGCTTCAGAATGAAAGATTGAGTCAGACATTTGGAGGATGAGAACCAAATTAGAGAAATATGAAAATTAGAAACAGAGAAGCCAAAATGGCCCCATGCATTAATGAATGGCCTGAGGGAACATCTGTGCTTGTCTGCTTCTTGGCTTACAAACTGGATCCAGGCACATTTTCATCACAATGGTTACATTTGAATAGCAGTGAAGGTCACCAGGATTAAGGGTTTTGACCTGTCACTGCAAGGGGGTTTTGGTTTGGTGTCTTTATTTTTGGTCTATAAAGTCTTTTGTTCAATGCAAAGTTGATCTTTCCCTGAGACAGCCTTGAGTGGAGGTGGACCAGCTTCATGTTTCCAGTGAGTCCCTCCGCCTGTTCCTGACTGCCTCTGTCCTGTCAGGACCCGAGCCGGAAGCCCTCTCTCGGAGGCTACAGTGCAGGGTGCCCTCCAGTACTGGGTGGGTGCATTTTTGAGGCTAGCATAATGGCATGCTCTCCTGGGATCAAGCTAGTGGACCCCCTGCCTGTCCCGGGCTCTTGGCCATTTAGTATTGAAACTCCTAGCATTTTCCCAAATAGAATAATAAATATGTAAACACCTGAAAGCATTATATCCTGCCTGTTAATTAAATGCAATTGATTCTGATTATTTTGCTTTGAATTCCTTGTCAGGAGATATTCTATCCAGGTACTTTACTCATATTTTGGACCTTGTGTGATTTTTAAAATGTTCTATACTGGAGATTTGAAAGAAGCTATGGCCAATTTTGAAAATCTGCACCCTTGTAGCCCTACTGTTTAGTCTTGCTTTCTGACCTCTTCCTCTCAGCACCTTCTTATTTCACTTCTACTTTGAATAATCTCTTGTCCAATTCCTTGGAAAGGGGAAGAATACCCTTGTCCCTCAGGAGGGACCCGCACCCACATTGTAGCTGTGAAGCTACATGCCGTCTGCTTCTCACTGCTGTAGGATACTCAGGGGTGCCTCGCTTGTCCTCTCTTCCTGTCTTCTACTCATCTAGCACTTCCTGTGGCTCCATTTCATTGCAGGTTTTCATGTTGGCTCGTTCTTACCTTGTTTGGTGGCCCTCTGCCTTAGTCAGAGACAGCCTCCTTTTTTGAGTTATAATATATCCTAACTTGTTTGTGGGGAAGTAGAGAACCAGGAATGTGCATTTACCAGGACAACAACTGGGGTTAGTCAGCAGTTTGACTGACTGTAGTCAAGTTAACAGAGCAGAGGGAAGCCCCAGGAGGAGGGTGTCTTGTCAGCTCGGGCTGCCATCACAAAATACCACAGCCTGGGTGGCTTAACTGACAGAAATGTATTTCTCAAAGTCAGGGTACAGGGTGGGGAGTGTGTAATGTGGACATAAAAAACATCATCTATGTGGTTGTGGAAAACAATTTCTCGAGGGTTGTTTGGACTAAGTAGGAGGAAGGTAGAATTTCTGAGTGCTTGGCATACTTCAACCTTTCTTTCAACATCTTGGAGATTCATGCAGTGATTATCAGTCCCCCTGAGGAAAAGGGAAGCTGTGATTGCATAGCAGTGAGTGTTATTCCCATTTATATAAACAGGATGCTGCATACAGAGGTGGTATGTTTTTCTTTCTTTCTTTCTTTCTTTCTTTCTTTCTTTCTTTCTTTCTTTCTTTCTTTCTTTCTTTCTTTCTCTTTCTTTCTTTCCTTTCTTCCTTCCTTCCTTTCCTTTCTTTCTTCCTCTTTCTTTCTTTCTTTCTTTCTTTCTTTCTTTCTTTCTTTCTTTCTTTCTTTCATTCTTCTATACAAAAGTCTTGAATATGTATTCCTTTGAAATCCTTTAGATCCAAATTTGACCCCCTGGGAAGGTTCTCTGTCAGTGAAAGAATATCACTCTATGTAGGACCCCACTAGAAAATATAATCCTTGCACATTGACTCCAGTGCGTGATGAAAGGTATAGGGTCTTGTGTTCTTTCACTATACTTGCCTCAATCAGGTTTAGCTTTGTGTAAGTCTTTTCTAACTTCTGAAGTTCGAATGATTCAGTGATGACTATAAAGCCCTTTTTCATGGTAATTATAATCAGAGTTCTGAGTACATTTATGCATCTATAGCTTTTCAGTTTTACACTTAAATTGATGCCATCCAAAGTATTTTGAGGGCTCATTTAGCTTGAAGAGTTTCCATTTAAAACCTATTCTTATGTTTCTAGCATTTTCAGCAGCAAGGCGCGGGAGTTGATCTGGTCATAAATGACAATGGTGAGTGGATGAATCCAAAGCTCTTCACTGTGTGAAGATAGTATTATTTCCTCGTCACCACTGTAGAACCATAGATTTTCAAAATAAATTGTTAAGCGTCTACCTTCGGCTCAAGTCATGATCCCAGAGTCTTGGGATCGAGCCCCGCGTCGGGCTCCCTACTCCGCGGGAAGCCCGCTTCTCCCTCTCCCACTCCCCCTGCTTGTGTTCCTTCTCTCGCTGTGTCTCTCTCTGTCAAATAAATAAATACATACATACATACATACATAAAAATCTTTAAAAAAATCAAAATAAATAGCCTCATACTTGCTCTTTTTAGGATATTAGATGGTACTACAAAACCAGTGTTATCAAGAATTAAGGCTCACTGAGTTAGCCGGCATAGAGGTTGGAGGGTGGGCAAGGAGCCTCACCGGGAAGGGGTCAGAGCCAAGTGTGATCCCGCTTGCCTTGTGTGGGCAGCTGGCTGGCTGCAGGCCAGGGGAGCGGCAGGGAGCTGTCTTTTTGGACACAGCATTACTTAAACCTCAGAGGGCGTTATGCACAAATCTGAGCAAGATTAAGGGATCGGGGTTGCACTGTACCGTGAGAGAAGATGAGATTAGCTTTCCCCAGCTAGAAAGACTGGATACATTTTAAAAAGTATTTTAACCGCAGGGATTTCTAAGTTCTCCTGGAATCTATTACCATCTCTTAGCTCCTGGGGCTTTGAAGCACTGACTGCTGAAGATACGGCAGTAACAGGGTGATCGGTTTTCCTTTGTGGTGGGGTTTGAATACCAAGGTGCCAAAGGAGCCTGGAAGGGCTCTTCCAGACCCGATGATGGAGGTAGGGAGGTATTATTCAAAGCCTGCTTACAAATCAGGTGGCTCAACAGTCTAGAATAAAAAAGTGCTGTAATCAGCTTACACTGTCACGTTTCTATCAGGGTGACAAGGGTACTTAAGACCTTCTGTTCAGGAAGTCAGAAGCAAATGTTTTTGCTTCAGCTCTTAATTCACGATGATGTCATCTCTTTTTGCTGTGCAGTTGTATTGAGGAAATCAGCCGATTTTCTTTTTCTACTGCATGAAGGGGATTTTAGAGCCATTAGTGATTCTATGAGCCTCCCCTTCACTTGGGTTATACTTTTGCTACAACTAGACAGAGTTGTCAACAGGTGACCTCTAAACTTCTGGGAATAATGACAGTAGGGATCATTATTCTGTGTGTCAGGCATGTGCTATGGGCTTTCAGTCTCCACCTTATTTAAACTTCACATGCAATAATATGAAGACCCTCTGACTTGACATCTATTTAAAATATATTTTAAAACTGAATTTGTACCATAAATTTGTATTTCACAATTTCAACCTCTTTTTTAATAATTAATAATGAAACTTATTTTTTCCTGATTACATAAAGGAAAAATCACCTGAAATTTATGCCTTTGTGATAACTACCAATAACATTTGGGTGCCCATCCTTTCATCTCTCTCTCTCTCTCTCTGTGAATCTCTTCCTCTATACAAACACACTGGTGTGTGTATGTGTGTGTGTGCAAATAATTCTTCATAAATTAGATCCTTTTAAACATTCTGCATTTATTGTGGATACCTTTTAAAAATTATATTGTTTGCTTCTGCCTTCCCTTCACATCCACGACTCCCTCACTCTACTGTCAACCGTGTTGAACAACCTAGTTTATGCAGATATATATTTCCATATTTCTCTCCATGTGTTATATAGACATTTACAAATATATACAGATATAAATGTAGATATTGTACAAAGAGGCGTCCTCTAAAGCAGTGTTAGTCATGTGATCAGGGTCCACATTATCTGCAATTCTAAATAGTGGACAAGACATTCCACAGAAGGGTTGCTATAATATACTTTGAATTTTCCTTCTCTTACTGAGCAATACCTCATGGACTTCCATTGTTGAGATGGCATGTATCTCACTCATTCTCTTTAGTGACCTCATAATAAGATGGGGAGGGTAGGAGCTCCACCTAATTCTTATTGTCTGTTTGCATGATATCCTGTTGTGCATGTGCCCTTTATCAATGAGATGTTCTCTCCACAATGGATCACAATACTCACTTTATCAAATAGAAGCTTCTATTCTATGAATATTGCCAATGATCAAGTGCAGGGGGTTTACTCCAGAAATGATACTGGGATTCATTTCTGGGCTCTCCAGTCTGTTCTGTTCTGTTATTCATTCCCATGCCATGTTTTTGTTTGTTTGTTTGTTTTGTTTTTTTAAGATTTTATTTATTAAAGAGCAAGAGCAAGGAAGGGAGGGGCAGAGGGAGAAGCAGACTCACTGCTCAGCAGGAAGCCTGACACCGGGCTCAATCTCAACCCTGAGATCATGACCTGAGCCGAAGGCAGACGCTTAACCAACTGAGCCGCCCAGATGCCCATCCGGGTCAGGTTTTTATTTTAGTGGATTTAAGTCTGGTATGGCCCTTCCCTCATTATTCTTTCTCAAAAATTTCTTGCCAATTTTTGGACATTTAATCTTGCCTAAACATATTATATCCACTTTAAAAATTTGGGACTCTAATCCACATTGCATTAAATGGATGTATGAATTTTGAATTTATGTACATATCTCTAATCTTTCTTTGCCTTTTGGATGCTATTAGAATGCTATTATATTTTCATTGCAAATATGGAGAAAAGCTCTAAACTTCCAGCCACCTGATCAGTCTCCTTCATTGATTCTAGTAGTTTTCATTTTTGAACCAGAGTTGGAATTTCTGGGTATATAAACATATTATTGGCAAAAAAGGAAAATTTTCTCTCCCCGTAGACTCTATTTGTATAGATTTATGTAGATATATATATGTAGATGCACTGCTGGCATCCCATCTTATTCCTGGTATTTTTTAGAATGACATTTGCAGTTGATTTTTGATAAATAGATATTTTCATATTCAAAAGGTTTCTTTCTGTTTATATTTTACTAGGAGTTTTATTAAAAATGGTTGTTGAATTTTACCAACTGTTTTTAGAACCTATTGATGTAACCAACCACTTTCCCTCCATGCGTTTGTTGCTATCATGAATGATGTGGATGGATTTGCTGGTGGAAACTGGTGGAAACTCTACTTGATCACTGGCGGTATTCATTTCATCTACTTTGGGATGTGCTTGCTAATATTTTACTTAGAATTTTTACAAGTGGGATAACAAATAAGCAAATGTTTATAAGTGAGATTGCTCTGTGGGTTTCTTGTATTGTACTGCTTTTATCAATTTTGGTTTAAAGGCTAAACTAGTTTTATAAAATGGATTTAGGGGCTTTCTCTAGGTTTCTATAGTCTTGAATAATTTAATAACATTTTTATTCCTTATAAGTTATCTGGAACTCACTGTAAAATCATCTGTTTCTGCTTTCTTTCTTAATGGTAGGAATTTAACCACTTTCCAAATCCCTCCTACGATAATTGGTCTATTTGATTTTCTATGTGAATCAGTTTTGTTGATTTATATCTTACAGAAATTCATACCAAGAACTTCAGAATGCATTTGCTTCTTTTTTCTTTCTTTCTCTCTCTCTCTCTTTTTTTTTTTTAGAGAGGGAGGGAGAAGAAGGAGAGGGAGAGAGACAGGGAGGGGCAGAGGAAGAGGGAGAGAGAGAATCTTAAGCAGGCTCTATGCCCAGCGTGAGCTTGATGCAGGGCTTGATCTCACAAACCCCAGATCACGACCTGAACCAAAATCAAGAGTCGGACATTTAACCAACTGAGCCACCCAGGCGCCCCTGCTTCTTTTTCTTTTTCCTGCCTCCAGCCTTGCTCCTTTCCAACTCCTACATTTCCTTTCCTTCTTGACTATGACTGTTACCCTTGCAGTCTGTCTGTTATTTCAGAAGCCTTTCACATCTAGTTAACATGCTCTCAGTTATGGTATCCATAGTATCTTAGATTTCACAATATATTTGCATGATATACTTCTCATTGCTATTCCTTCTCCATTCCCTTTTCCTCTCTCTTGAGATCTCTGCTCCGATGCATTTTTGTTGGACTAGAGTCCTTCCCCATATTTTTTACATATGAAGCATGGGGTTTATTTATTTTTGAATCATTGCAATTCTCCAAGAATTTTCTTTCTAGCTGTGTAAGCCTTGGAAAGTTTAAGGCACCTGGGCCATTGTCTCCTTCTCTGTAAAATAGCAGTACCGATAACAGCTACCTGGTAGGAATATTGTAAAGATTAAACGCATTAGTGTCAGTATTCTGATCATCTACTGCTATATAATGAACTACCCCAAAACAGCAGTACAGACAACAACTTATTTTTTTTAAAGATTTTATTTATTTATTTGAGAGAGAGAGGGAGCGAGAGAAAGAGAGAGCATGAGCAGGGGGAGGGGCAGAGGGAAAAGCAGGCTCCCCACTGAGCAGGGAGCCTGATGCGGGGCTCGATCCCAGGACTCCGGGACCATAACCTGAGCAGTAGGCAGACGCTTAACCGACTGAGCCACCCGGGTGCCCCAACAACAACTTATTATTATCTCTCGTGGTTCTGTAGGTTGCGCTTGGCTGACCCATTCTTGTTTGGGGGCTCTCGTGTGGTCAGAATCAAATAGCAGCCGGGGCTGGAATTTTCTGAAGGTTCAGCTAGGCTTGATGTCCAACATGGCTTTTTTCACTCACATGGCTGTTTTTCTTATACAACCTTTCCCTTCATCTGAGAAGTCTGGCTTTCCTGCTTGGAAACTCCAGGAGGCAGAAGAGTGCCGGTCTTCATAATGTCTTGGCTCAGAGCTGGTGCAGTGACACTTATACCAGATGCTATGAGATGGGAGACTAGACCCCATCCTGAACTGGCATGAATGGAGCGGGAGGGAAGGAATTAATGGGAGCCACCTTGTAGACAAACTATTACAGTAAGTGAAATGCATAGAATGGAAGCTGGCACTGGATGAGTGCTATATGAATATTAACTCAATGGTACTCTTGTTGTGGTTATTATATTAACTTCAGTATTTCCTGTAACTGTGGGAGGTGAAAGATATCTCGGATGGGCACAGAATTCAGGGAATGAGATTCTTTCCTCTTGGTAGCGTGCAGATGAAGTCTGATGTTAATCTAATTCTCTTTCCTTTATAGGTAACTTATTATTTTTGTCTAGAATCTTCCAATATTTTTCATTAAGATCAGAAATAAGACAGCTATTACCACTTTTTAACAGACTTTTGGAGGTTTTAGAAAATACAAGACAAGAAATGACAGGAAGAAATATTAAAAAGGAAAAATAAAATTTCCTCATCGAGCCGATGATTATTTTTGGAAAACCCAGGAGGCTCTATTAAGAAACACCAACTAGAATTAAAGAGGGAATAGAGTAAGATAAGTGATTATGAGAGAAACACATAAAAACCATAGCTTTTCTTTATTCTAGCGAGTACCAGGGTTTGCATTGAAATGTGTCTTTTGTAATCATCCTTAACTTGGGACTGGACAAGCTCTTTCAACCTGCCAACTGCAGTCTTTTTGCTAGGTAGGGGTATTTTCCTCTATGATTCCTTCAGTGTTTGCCTTTCTTCCATCTGCTCCTTTTTCTCTGCATGTTCTTGTGATTTGTATGACTATCATATGCCAACTGCCTTTTCTTGGGGGAAGATTTGCCCTTTTATTATGAGGTCTGAGTTCCCTGTTTTGGAAGACTGTCCTCTATTTTATGATAGGATAGGGACGGCAGAAGGTGGCTGTGTGTCTGGGAGTGGAGGGGGCTATTATTTTGTCTTGTGGCTCCCCTGGAAGTACTACCAGTGGGATTTTAGAGAGAGGCTGCTTTCTTCTCATTAGAACACCCTCTTGCTACCTGGAAGGCTGAGGGAGGCGTGTGCAAGGAGGTTCTTCTGGGAACCTTAGTGGAGGACAGACAGGTGGAGTCAGCCCACCAGACAAGCCTCAGGCTCATGCAGTTATAGCTGCTCAAAGTGTCCTATAGCTTGACCTGCACTTGGAGGGTGAATAAAGCAATGAGTAGGCCATGGAAATCAAGATAAAAGGACCCAGGCACCAGAGAATAATAAGCAGAAGATAAGTGGTGTTGGTCAAATAGAAGGATGGAGGAGAAAGATGATAATTTAAAAAAAGATATAAAGCAATCCCATTGCAAAATAAAGTTATCTAGAATTTAAACAAAATGGTTTGTAAAGGAAACATTCTGTAGATATCAAGGAATTGTTAACAGTGATTGCCTCTGGAGAGGGGGCAGTGGGATGGCTGGAGGACCAGGGTAAGAAAATGACTTCCTTTTTCCTGATATTTAGTCCCACGTCACTTTGACACATCCTGTATGGATGTACTTATGCTGTTGGATGTGGGATGGAGTGGGCTATAAAGAAACAAGTAGTAATGTTAGGGTAAGCTGGAAATTTTCTGTTACCAAATATAGGAGAATATGGCATTTAATTTGGAAGGAAAAATGCATCTTTATTTTTATTATCTTCTAATGAAACCACAAGAAGATTAGTGGTGCCTGTGACTTTGTCATCAGTAGAAATCTAAAATATTTTCAGATAACATTAGAGTTGTTGCAGACATCTCAAAATATCATTTATGCTCACCACTGCTTGAAATTATGATCATTATTAACATCACCACTAGAGCTTGATATTTAATGTCATAATAAAGAAGCATATATATTGCTATATCACAAGTTTGTGTATTTTAATATTTTTATATTGATATTTAAATATAATTGGTTTGCTTTGTAATCCTATGTATTTCACATTATGCCTTTAAAAATACTGCTTTGAGGGACGCCTCGGTGGCTCAGTCGGTTAAGCATCTGCCTTCAGCTCAGGTCGTGATCCCAGGGTCCTGGGATGGAGTCCCTTATCGGGCTCCCTGCTCAGCGGGGAGTCTGCTTCTCCCTCTACCCCTCCCCCTGCTCTCTCTCTCTCAAATAAATAAATAAATAAAATCTTTAACAAAAATAAAACTACTGCTTTGGGAATGGGTCCATTGGTTTTCACTAGACTGAAAGAGGGATCTATGTCCCAAAAAATCAAGAACTTTTGGAATATAGGAACTGTTGGGATAAACTGGTCTGGAAAATCAAGTGGAAAAAACATTTCAAAATACAGAGCAAAATATATAAATAAAAGATAAAAAATCATTAGGAGAATATTAAGAGACTGAGTAGACAGCCTGACTCTTACAAAATGGGCAGAATGGAATCCTTCATCATAAAAGGATCCATTTCGGGCGCCCAGGTGGCTCAGTCATTTAGCATCTGCCTTCGGCTCAGGTCATGATCCCAGGGTCTTGGGATCGAGCCCCGCGTCGGGCTCCCTGCTCTGTGGGAAGCCTGCTTCTCCCTCTCCTACTCCCCCTGCTTGTGTTCCTGCTCTCGCTGTGTCTCTCTCTGTCAAATAAATAAATAAAATCTTTTTACCCAGGCGCCACCCTAAATAAATAAAATCTTAAAAAAAAAATAAAATAAAAGGATCCATTTCCCAATAAAGTGTGGTTGGGAACATTATGTCTGTTTCGGCTTTTCTTGTTGCTTTATTTGTACAGCCTTGTAAAGAAAAACACAACATTGGCAAAGCTTTGTTGGAACAGTTTTTTGTTTTCAAGTTAAATTTTACTGGTCCACAAAACCCCCCAGGCTTAGAATCACTGATGCAGGTCAAACCCCTTATTGCCCAGGTAAGAGAAGCCAGTGTGATTGTCTATGGGGAGCAGTGACTTAGGGTAAAAGCCAGGACTGGAGCATCTGCACCGACGTCCCTGCCCTCTTCAGCTGAAGAGGGGCTGGTGGTGCTGGTAGGGAAGTCCCAGGACAACCACCTGATGCTTCTAGACCCGAAGGAACACGGAGTGATCGTGCCAGGGGCGGGCCGTGGTGGCGGTCCTCTGCCTGAGCGCTTTTTTTAAAAATTTTATTATGTTATGTTAGTCACCATACAATACATCATTGGTTTTTGATGTGGTGATCCACGATCCATTGTCTTCTTGCTGTTTCCTCCACCCTCAAGGGGTACCCGGCTCTTAACATTTTTCCCCCAGGCAACAAAGAAACAGCCTTTAAAACCCTTGCATGGTTTTCTGCTGATGATAGGTCTCAGCTGCTGTTTCTGTAGCAAAAGGAAAGCGACGTCAGTGCTGGAGACCAGTGATTGTATGATTGTATGTAAGAAAACAACAAAAGGCAGGGTGTGTGTGTGTGTGTGTGTGTGAGAGAGAGAGAGAGAGAGAGAGAGAGAGAGAGGAAAGGGAGGGAGGGAGAGAAAGTTCGTAGTTCTTCTGCAGGATGAGAGGAAAAAGTCTTGTCTAAATAAATTTTATTTAAGCCCTGGGATTTATGTCTTCATGTGATTTTTTTTTCCGGAGGAAACCACAAATGTTACTGGCCATTGCAATCTTGTTTTATTAGCGCTGGATTAAATATCATATTTAAACTTTCTGCTACCACAATTGTTAATAGTGTTTGCTGCTTAATTATAACAGCACTTTTTGAAAGTGCCAGGACATCCTTAATTTCATGTTTTGGTAAAAGTGAAGGATTCAGGAATGTTGCTTTTGGATGTTAACGTTTGCTCTAAGATTTGATTTGCAAACAAATAAAACAAATAGTAATGCGTAGAGTCTTGCCTATGTATATAAAATGGGTTTCTGTTTGCACCCATCCGGATGCATCCACACTCCAGGGGCTACACCTAACGGGCACTGCCTTTTCTCATTAATAAGAAGACTGGAAGCTGGCAGGCCAGGGCAGATGTGACAGCTCTGAGACCAGTTTTGTTCCATCTTCCTACTCCTCATACTCCCCAAAATGACACTCACCTCTGGAAAAGCAAAAGGCACGGGTAAGGTATCAGCTTTCCTGGAAGCCCTACTGTGGCTGTCATTTGCATCTCATTAGCCCGGACGGTGTCACATGATCACCAGGGCTGTAGGACATTCTGGGAAGCTATTTCGAGTCAGGCCGGATGCCACCCTGAACAAAATTGAATTTCTGTTTGTAACAAAGAAGGAGTGATTGGATTTTGGGTATGTAACCTTCAGCTGAGCCCAGGGTCCTTCGCCATACCACTCTGTCTTCATTCCAGCAGGTTCTGCTCACCTGTCAGGTCTCTGTCTGTGTCTGCTCCCCCAGGAAGCCCCCTGGGGCCCCCAGGAGGGGTTAAGTGACCATTCTCTGAGCACTGTTTAGCTATACAGCTGACATTACACCTAACCTGTCCCTGTCATCTGGAACGACCTGTTTTACGACAGATCTCGTAAGTACTGTCGGAGTAGGGTTTGTGTCCAACTTTTAATTCCAGTTCCTGAAACAGTACTTGGCACATAGTGGGTGCTTTAAATAAGCACCTGAACTGTTGAAAACAAGGTAAGCTTACTGAAATTCAGGGATCTCAGAGCACTTTTAGTTTTTTAAAAATTCTTTTTTTCATTTTTCCCTGTTTTGAGATACAATGTATACATTATAGGAGCTGGATATATTTCTAGATGTTTTTAATCTTATAAAACGTATTGGTTGTTGGTGTCAGTGTACATGCGAATATGTGTGTGTGTGTGTGATCTTTATCTGAGTGCAGCTGTGAAGTGCGCCAATTATTTCCTGTGGCACTGAGCACTTTAAGATCCATGAACCAAGTAGGGATTAGAAACAGTGGCCTCAGACATAGAATTCCAATGAAGGTGCAGCTTAGACCACCACCCCCCCACCCCCCCACCCCCCCCCAGCCGTGGGATATTGGAAGACAAACGACGTTGTTTATCTGAAAAGTGTTTTGAACTCTTACCTCTCCAGGAGAAAAGTCCTATGTTAATTTCTGGTACAGTTAATCCTCTATTCCCCTTGTCAATAGGAAAAAAAAAAAAAGAGTGCAGATTGTCTAAAGGTCATTGATTCATGGTTTTGGAATTGAATGATAATATATTTTGGATGTTGGCAGGAGACCAGTCTACTGTGTGGGTAAAATGAGGCTATTGCTAATGCCAGTCATGAATTTGCATTATCAGTTCCTGTCTAAGCCCTATCAGGGGCAGGTGATGTGGAATGAATTTGTATTTAGAAGGGCCAAGTCATATGCAATTCATTTATGTCTATGGCTGTCTCGAGTTCCATCTTTGTTTTCTGATTAGATCATAAGAAACTAGGTTACATTTCAGTCTTTCACTGGAATGCTTATGTGAAGAGCATCTCCAGATCCTAGGCAGAACTACTGATGAAGTCATTAACCATTAAGGGCTAATGAATGAAGGGTTGGTCAAAAATCCCTGTGCCTCAAAGTATGGTCCTGGACTAGCAGCATCAGCATCACCTGGGAAACCTGTTAGAAAGGAAAAGTCCCAGGCCCCACCCCACACCTACTCAATCAGAAACCCTGAAACACAGAAATCTGTATTTTCACAAGTCCTCTGGGTGATTCTGATGCAGGGTCAAATTTGAGAGCCCAAGTCCATAAAATCAAGATGTTTTCAAAGTGCCTTGGATCATGGTTCTTAGAATTCAGCACTAAGTAAAAAAAAATCTTTGACAAATAGGCATGAAATCTTTTTCCAGGCAGTAAGAATGACATCAACCATCATGTTTCTACTTTGGCCTTTCTCTTTAGGAAATTTGGAGCCATGCTGACTGCTCAATCATAGTCAATACATTTGCCTGGGCTTTTTATTTCCTCTTCCTTCCCATGAATTTTATTTGCTTCTTTTATTTAATAGCCTTACTATGAGTCTTTTATTATAGGCCTTCTCAAATCCATTTTTCAAGTAAGTGGTTTGGCAGCTGGGTGGGATATAATCTGAAATAAATTGACTCACTCACATAGTGATTGACAGAAGTATTTGACTAAGAAATGTACTAGAGAGTGAGGGAAGCTAGCATGGAATTAAACAGATCTTGCAGAAAACACCATGCATGCCCTTGAATATTTGTTTGTGGTGAGAAAATGCAAACAGTATAGAAACAAAATGAAAGTAAAAACTTCCCTCACTCCTCCGGTGGAGGCCCCCTCCCCAAAGATAATTATTAATAATTTTTAGGTATCTTTTCATAAAATAAAGTTTATGCATAGAGCCCATATATGTATGTGTGTGTGTGTATTTATGCATTCCTTTTTTGAAAACACAAAAAGGACCATGGTGTACATTCTCACATGCATCATCTTTTTTTTCTTCATAATATATCATGTAGATCTTCCTTTTTAAAAAGTTACACAATATTCCTTTGTATGGTATTACTTTAACTTATAAACCTCCCCATTATTATTAGATATTTAGGTTATCATGAACCTTCTCCCCTATATTATCTTGGCACACTTTTGAAATATATCTGCTGGGTAAATTGTTAGAAACAGAGTTTTTGGATTAAAGAGCACACACATTAAAAAAATTGATAGATACTTTTTAATTACCTTCCAAAAAAGAGAAACTAATTTACTTCTCAAATGAGATTGTCCTTTTCCCACACACTCATTAACATAGGGTATTATCAAATAAAGTATTTTTGCGAATTTTATAGGTGAACGAATTATATGGTTTTGAATCATTGTTTTGATTCACTTTTCTTTAAGTCTGATAAGGTTAAACATTTTGAAAAGATTTGTTAGTCAATTTTTATTTCATTTTTTGGGAACTGCTGTTTAGGGATGATGTTTATCCATGTTTTTCTTGATCTAATCCTTAAGTTTCTATACCTGGAAATCTTTAAATCACCACAGAAGTTGTGTTTGTTGTTGTTGTTTTAATACAGATTTTCTGATTCTATCTTAGACTTCCTGAGTCTGTTTCTGTAATAGTCTACTTCTTCAGAAAATGTTGGTGATCAGTCACATTGGGACTGTGGTCTGTGAATGCTGTAAACACGGTACAGTGTCTGGGAGAGATCTCTTAAACCAGCAGTGTCTCTGTTCTTTTTATCCAGTTAACAGGGAATAAATATTCAAGACTGTGTTGTGGGCACTCTGATAATTGGGAGCCAAAATACTGTCAACTTTTTCCATTCTTTAATCTAAAAAATTGTATATAAAAATTCATTTCATATTAGGATCTAAACTGTCTCATGTGGTGGGAATGAAAATGGAAGGTAGATAATAAATACTTCCAGGAGAATTTCTATTTGTGAATTACATGCCAATGATATTTGCTTCTTTTATAATCATGAACTCATGCTCCCCATACTGCCGTTTGAGCCAGGAAACCCAGAACTGAATTTTAAGACCAAACATAGTAACAATATTTTGCTAGGTTTCTTGTATTCTTAATTTCCCTTGCATTTCTATTGTTTTTGACAATGTCACACTCATCTCAGAAGATCTCTCCTGCGGCTTGCGTTTTCCTTTCTCCCTGATTTTATAAAAGGTTAACATTGTTAAGCATCCTCCAACAGTTGGCTTTCTCCTCACACAAGGCAAATTGAGAATATTTAGGAGACTGTTCCACAAGGTCTTCCATATATCCCCTGGTGCCCAGTAATCCCGAACCCCAAATCCTTGCCTGCAGCCTTTCCTTGCTCACTGTGAGCCTGGGGTAGGGGAAAGAGGAGGTCAAGTTTGTAAGTTTCTGGGACATTTCCTACCCCCTCATTTATCACATTATACAGGAAAATAGATGAAGAGAAAAAACCTCCCCAAATTTTATCACATATAAAGAAAAATGAAACTTGATTAAAAAAAAGAAGAATTAGGAAGAAAAAAGGATTTCATCTTTCTACTGTGTTGCAGACTTACCATACTACGGTTTCCGTAGCCCAAATTCTTTCAGTTGTTCATATCCCGCTTATTTTATTCTCCTTTCCCACTCATTTCTCCGAGATTTGCACTTTCCATTTGTTCTTGAAATCAGCTAACAATCTGTTCTGGCATGAGTGTTTCCCCTGGGAGTTTACCATCTGATTGGCCTTTTAATCCAGTTGTGACAATTCTCCCAATACTCATAGACACAGAGCAGCTTCAATTTGTGTGTTTCAAAGTGCTGGCCAGGGTTATTAGGAAAGTAAGGTTCACATATCTGCTTTGTGGAACTGCAATGGTACCAGGCAATTGATTTGCAATGTGACTGGGGACTTGAGGGGAAGATGGAAAGAAGTATTTGGAACAATAGCCAGGTTCACTCTAATTTGGGGCTCCATCCACACACCACACCTTACCGCACAATGAGAACACACATTGGACTAGCTGAGTGCAGGTGTGCATAAGTTAGGGACAGGGCCAAGGGTAGCTAGTTGTATCTTTACAATGTATAGATGGGTCTTCAGCAATCCCAGAATCTATGGCCAAGTCTCCCTAGAACTAGCTGTTATATTCGTATTTCTTTACAAATTTACATCATTAGAAATAGGACTTAATAAGCAATGAAACCTTGATAAGGTAGATATTCAGTTAAGAAAATTGTATTATACTTTTTGTCTTCTTCTCCCAAATTAATTTATGTTTTATGCCACTATTCAGAAAAATAAATTTCAGAGTGTAAAAATGAGAAACAGTTTTGAAGTGATTTTATTAAAGCATTTACTACCAAGTATTTATTTATTTTTTTATTTTATTATGTTATGTTAGTCACCATACATTACATCATTAGTTTTGATGTAGTGTTCCATGATTCATTGTTTGCCTATAACACCCAGTGCTCCATTCAGTACATGCCCTCTTTAATACCCATCACCAGGCTAACCCATCCCCCCACCCCCTCCCCTCTAGAACCCTCAGTTTGTTTCTCAGAGTCCATAGTTTCTCATGGTTCGTCTCCCCATCCGATTCCCCCCCTTCATTTTTCCCCTCCTACTATCTTCTTTTTTTTTTTTTAACATATAATGTATTATTTGTTTCAGAGGTACAGGTCTGTGATTCATCAGTCTTACACAATTCAGAGCACTCACCATAGCACATACCTTCCCCAATGTCTGTCACCCAGCCGCCCCATCCCTCCCATCCCCCACCACTCCGGCAACCCTCAGTTTGCTTCCTGAGATTAAGAATTCCTCATATCAGTGAGATCATATGATACATGTCTTTCTCTGATTGACTTATTTCGCTCAGCATAATACCCTCCAGTTCCATCCATGTTGTTGCAAATGGCAAGATCTCATTCCTTTTGATGGCTGCATAATATTCCATTGTGTATATATACCACATCTTCTTTATCCATTCGTCTGTTGATGGACATCTTGGCTCTTTCCATAGTTTGGCTATTGTGGACATTGCTGCTATAAACGTATTTATTAATATTTTTTTAAATGCTCACTATTTATATTTTATAAATCCTCAGTTTCTACAACTTTATAATGAAAAGATTCCTCATCCATTAAAATCTTTCAAATAGCCAAGTTATGGTTTAAGGTGTTTTTTGAAATTATATATATATATTTTGAAAATAAGCAATATTTTGTAAAACAATAAGGTGTTTCATATATATAAGAAACAAATATATATATATTTTGAAAATAAGCAATATTTTATAAAACAAGGTGTTTCTTGAAAATATATATATATTTTGTTTTATTTTTTGTTTGAAAGATATTAATGTTCTTTGAGAAATCAAGATATTTGCCTTTAGTAGAGAATAAATATATTAATAAAATCTCAAATAACATAACATTGTACCTTCTACATTTCTGTGTCTTCTACTTAATTATGACTTTCTCAGTTAGGAGGGCTTGATTATTCAGATCCTAGCCTCTAGACATAGCACAGGGTTTGGCCCATGTTAGGTCCTCAACTATTTGTTGAACAAGATAATGAATTAGTTGTCTCTTTGGTGAGGTTAATATAGTCTGCAGTAGCAAGGGGTTATGAAATACTTCATGAACTAAGAAGAAAAAATCTAACATGTAATGGTGACGTTCCTTAAGAAAGTGCTGCAGCTCTTAGAGATATCACTGTGCGCTGAGCCTCCAGCATTCAGCCCCCCGGGGCGCATGCGTAAGGATTATGGTCGAGGTCGTTAGCGTGTTTAAGAGGGGTGGATGGACGCTGTCCAGTATAACCATAGCAGTCAGGGTAGTCTTTGTGTGACCTCTTGTTGGGTTTTGTTTAAATTTGGAATCGGTTTATAACCTTTAAAATGCAGCCGTCTCACAATAAAGATCTGGATTTCTAAGGTTTTTTGAAAACTCAACAGATCTTGCCTCACTAAGCTGTCTAGTGGGAGTGACACTTTGTGGGATGTGTACCATATAGGATAAATATATGGAGCCCTACAACTTGGTATAGGATAGGAAGGAAGCTGTGCCCTGTAGCCGGGCAGATCCCCTTGAACTGGTCATGCAAAAACAGAAATAGTGAAAACAGGGCCAGGCCAAAGTGTGCTGCTTATATTGGCTGCCAAACCTCAGTCCCCGGAGAGAAAGCAAAGGGGGTAGGGCATTCTAGACAGAGGGAGTCCTATAGATTTTCCTAGGCTTGGATGCAGAAAGTAGCATGCTCATTAGTGGTGTCTATGGAAAGTGCACAGCCGGCAGGGGCTTGCTGGGAGCAAGGAGGGGGTGAGCCTGGAGAGATGGTAGAGGCAGGTCATGAAGACAGTGAAGCAGGTGCTGAAATGGGATTAGATGTGTAAGAGATTTATTGCTCACCTGTGAGGGAAATGGGGATGGGCTGGGGGAGGCTGCGAGAGTTGTCCAAAGTGGTACAGGGAGGGAGGGAGGGAGGGAGGGAGGGCCTTAGCCTATAGTGCAATTCCCAGAAACTTTAGCAAGGAAGATGGGGCACCCTGGAGCCAAAGTCACCTCTCAGAGGAGTCTCCTGTATTCCCAGATACTAGCCAGCTCTAGTATCCCTGCCATCCTCATTGGCTAGGAGCAGCCTTTTGGAAGTGTGGCCTCAGGATGAATGTGGTGATGGATTTTGGAGCGCAGCTAGGGCTGTAGGTTAACTGTGCTCCCTACAGTCAGAGATCATGAGGCTTATTCTCATGGCTGCTACAGTCTGCCCTTTGTGCCACACAGACCTCTTTCTCTATGTAAGTTCAAGGGGGAGCACCCCTGTGGTTCCTGTGGGCTGCTTTTCCTCAGAGGAACCTCAGAAGGTGAAGGCTGGTTGGACAAATTACATCCCATTCTCGCTGCAATTCATTTGGGGGTTGCAACGGGTACTCACCCTCTCCCTCCTACAATATCCATTCTGAGTTTCTCACATCCTTGATTATCTCCTTGGTAGGTCTTGATGCTTTCCCTAATGGTGTGACACGAATCTTCATTCCTGGGGGCTTTGGAACCTTGGTAATCATCCCCTTTTCGGACTGGGACTGCTGCCTATGTGTTTTCACAACCACAGTGAGATAAGGGAGTACCAGGAAGCACTCTGAGGATCACCTAGGTTTCATATGCTCCTCCTTGCCCTCATCATGTAAAAGTAGCCTTGCCTCTTGCTCCTATGTAGGACCAATTATCTCTGCCAGTGTGGCATTCTGTTGGTCTTTGGACACAAAGAGTCCCAGGTGCCCTGGTGGGAGCTGAAACCTGTGGTTCAGTGGGACCTTGCCATGTCCTTTGGTAAGATTGTGCCCCTTTGTAAATGAGGACCTCCAATATCACAGAGCTCAGAGTCGCATGGGTCACTGGGGGTGGTGGTAAGAGAGACCGCTCACTCATGGTTTTACCCCTTGGTGTTTGGACTCATGTGTTCTTCCTAATCAGGACACAGCATCATATGGAGGACCCTGACCTGATGTAATTGTTGCTTCCTGAGGCTGCCACCCTGTCCTTTCAAAGTATTGCCTCTGAGCTGGTGCTTCAACTTACCTTCAGAAGGCGATTCCAGCATTTGGTGAGGCCAGCTGCATGGTCTCCGGCTCAATGCCACAACCCCTTTCCGTGAAGTGGGTCCTGGTTAGATGCTCTGTTGTGCAGGATTCCATGCCTGTGCATCAGGCATTTCTTAAGCCCCCAGGTAATGATGCTGGCTGAGGTGCTGGGAGGTATGAATGTCTTTGTGAACGATTAGGTCTAATAGAACCCAGCTTATAATGGGCAGTTCTGAATGCATGATCACTTGTTAGCACAGACGTAAGCATTCCGTCTTTAGCAGGGCTCAGCAATATGCCAGGGGCTGTTTTTCAAAAGGGGTGTACTTCTCTGCTGCAGATGGCATGGCCTTAATGCAGAATCCTGGGGGTCTATTTTCTCATTCTCCCACTAGAACACTATACCTCCTTGTATGTACTGATAAAAATATTCAACTATAGCCTGCAAGCAGTGAGAACCATTTAGAGTTTCTAACTGTAGAACTATATGCTCAGATCTCTGTTTTTGAAAACTCTAAGACAGAAATATTGGAATGAAAAGAAACTGGAGACAGGCAGACCAGTTTAGAAGCTATGGCAACAGTCCAACCAAAAATTAAGGACCTGAACTGAAGTTCTGGCAATAAGCATGATGAAGAAGATGGGACTGATTTGAAAAGCATTTAGTAAGTAGGATCAGAAAACCTGGGAAGATATTACATATCAGGAAGACAAAAATGTCCAGAGCAATTCTGGGGTTTTGGGATCTGGTGAGTAACAAAATAATTTTCATGTGTTACATTTTTGTTGTTTCATTTTGGAGTAGAGAGTCCCCAAGCCCTATACTACTACAAGAAACTTGAACTGTGCTGAACCAACAATGTTAATGAGCTACATTTAATCAGCTGGATCTTGAACTGAACCTCAATATTAATTTTTCTTGAATCAATTTCTTCTTCCAAAAATACTGAGCTGGAATAAACCAGAAATATATTGAGACAGAACATCAAATATTATTTTCATCTGTTTTGTTTACTCTATAACCCCAGAATGTAGAATACCCAATAAATACTAGACACAGTAAATATTTATTACACGAATGAATTCTCCCAAATAAACCAGTAATTAATTTGGAGTTTATGATGCTTTCTTTGGCCATATTTAGCACATGCATTATTAGTGGGAGGTGTCGAATTTGCAGTGTAAATTAAGATTAGAAAAGTTACTGTGTTCACAAGTCTCATGGTAAAAAGAGATGGGTTGTATTGTCATGGAAAACTCAAATGTTTCCTCATTTTACCTGGACTTGATATTTTTGGCTTAATCAATCCTGCGGGAGGGACGGACCAAGAGAGATTCTTCTCTTTCCCTCTTGATTACAAGCAGAGGAAAACAAAGGATCCCAGGAAATACTTAACGTCATAGCTTTATGACACAATTCCAGGGAAGGGAAACCCCTAACATTCTTCCTGGTCTACCCAGTGGACGACAGTGTCTTTTAATTTTCTTTTTTCCCCATGTCTGAGTTTATTCTAAGAAAACAATGGGGAATAGGCCATGTGCTGTATAGCAAGGATGCTAATCACAGCATTATTTAGAATACAGAAATTTGGAATCCTCTGGAATGAGTAATAATGGAGGATTGAAAGCGGGGGATAGCCCATGACAATTACCTACATTTTGATCTGCAAGGTTAAGATTTTATAGTTCAAGCAAACTGAGTTAGGGACTCTCAACCTATAATAGAAACAGTTTCCCTCTAATTCTTTCAAGACTTGCACTATTTTTTACATCTCCATCTACAGTCTTGCCGTTGGCTTTAATGACTTGCAAAGAAACCAGTAGATCCAGAGAGGGCCTGGGGGAAAATGTTTGGCAAAGTGAGTCTTCCAAAGCACCTGGTTTCCCTGTTTGCATCTGTCTCTTTACCCTCTTCCTTCAGTGTCCAGTGTTCACATGCTTCCTGTACACTTCTCAAAGCTGAAATGACCACTTTCCCCTAAAGCATCAGTCTTGGGATGTCTGGGGTACACTGAGCAAGCAGCCTCCTCTCAAAGGCAGTTCTATTTGCTGTCACTCCTATATTACGGATGGCTCTTTGAAGCATGGTGTATGAAGCCAGATGACTGGATTCTAATGTCCACTCCCATGCTTTCTACCAGGTGACCTTGGAGCAATTGACTTATCCCTCCTTTTCCTTAGTTTACTCACCTATACAAATTGGGATTAAAAAACAATAGTGACCTCATAAGATAATTGACAGGATCAAATGTGAAGCATATAGGAGGGGCGCCTGGGTGGCTCAGTCAGTTAAGCGTCTGCCTTTGGCTCAGGTCATGATCCCAGGGTCCTGGGATTGAGCCCCTCATTGGGATCAAGCCCCGCTTTGGGCTCCCTGCTGTGCTTCTCCCTCTGCCCCTCCCCACCTCTCATGCTCTCTCTCTTTCTGTCTCAAATAAATAAAATATTTAAAAAGTAATAAATAAGGGGTGCCTGGGTGGCTCAGTCATTAAGCGTCTGCCTTCAGCTCAGGTCATGGTCCCAGGGGCCTGGGATTGAGCCCCGCATCGGGCTCCCTGCTATGCGGGAGGCCTGCTTCTCCCTCTCCCACTCCCCCTGCTTGTGTTCCCTCTCTCGCTGTGTCTCTCTCTGTCAAAGAAATAAAATCTTTAAAAAAAAAAAGCAATAAATAAGTGAAGCATATAGGATGATTCTTGTCACATATAATATGCTAACATTTTCAGGCATCAACTAAAAACAAAATAAAGGTGGGGTAGAGTGGTTCTTTGTGGAACTTCTGAAAAATGATGCCTCGGTCTAGTTCATTTCCTTTTTTTTTCTTTTAAAGATTTTATTTATTTACTTGACAGAGAGAGACACAGCGAGTGAGAGAGGAAACACAAGCAGGGGGAGTGGGAGAGGGAGAAGCAGGCTTCCCATGGAGCAGGGAGCCCATGTGGGGCTCGATCCCAGGACCCTGAGATCATGACCTGAGCCGAAGTCAGATGCTTAACAACTGAGCCACCAAGGTGCCCCTAGTTCATTTCCTTTTTACCCCCTTTCACCCCAGCACTGATGAGCAGGCCAAGAGTACCTTCCATAGAAGCAGTTGCATCATGTTTTCTGACTTGATTTAATTAATACTGATGTGTTGGTATTTAGCTGGGTAATAATCATGCTACTTCACCCTAGCCCTAATTGGTCCTCAGATTGCAAGTTTGACTGTTTTCCATTTACTTATCATTAATGTAGAACTCTACTACCCAGAATGTAGCCAATGTTCATAGGTCTATTTAGTTTAAATCACAGTTAAGTAAAATTAAATTCAGGTCCTCAGTCACATATGTCCACCGCTCAATAGCCACATGTGGCTAGTGGCCCCCAGATTGGACAGTGCCAGTGTAGAACATTCCGTCATTGCAGAAAGACCTGACAGTGTGGGTTTAGACCCTTAAGTTTGCTGTGTACATGGAATCATTGTAGCATTTATCATCACTACTGACCATACTCCTGTGCACACACAGGCTGGCCAGAGACTCCAGATCATTATAAGCACGAAAACAGGAATTGGAGCAACAAGTCATCCCGTATCAAATCCCAATCCTTTTATGGTCTTTGATTCAGTTCCTTTGTCTCTTGTAGGATTATTTTCTATGATACATGCATATTTTTGTTTTTGTTTTGTAACCTCTATGAAAAAGACCTGGCGGGATCCAATGCAACTGCATAAATTATATGGTTTTGATATTGGAACTATGTTATTCTAACTTACAGCGTGAAATGTATACATTTAATGTATTGCTACCTTTCCTGTTTATTCCCAACAACGATTCTTTTCTTTTTGCTTTATTCTCAGCCCAGCTTTCCTTCTATGAATAACATCAGAATGAGTGACTAGAAAGTCAGTAAAGATGGAAAATTTGCCACCTCTAAAGGGATGGAGGGGGTCCCTTCTTGATCAAGGCTTAGCTTCGCAATCGTAGTCACTCACAAGTGGAAATGGCGGTGTGGGGGTCCTGATGAATTGAAGGCATCCCCGTGTGTCAGAGCAGACAGGGAGACCGAGCCACAGGGAGTTTAGTGCTCGAGTTCACATGGTTCTTTGCAGCAGAGCAAGAGTTCAAGCTCAAGTCTGCAGTCTGCAAAAGCCATTCTCCTCCCAACACTCCATGCTGCCTCTGAAAATGTTGGCTTATTTGTTTCCTTTCTCAAAACGCATCCTTCTCTCTGGCTACCTGAAGAGTAATGGTTGTAAGCATTTATTTGTCCCAGGAGAGGCCTCAAGACATTTTTTCTTTTGTTGTTGTAAAATTAAGTGTGCTGGGTTGGAAAGGTAGAGTGCACTTCACCCTTGAGTCTTTCAAGGGCAACATGGGACAATCACTTCAGCAAGAGGAAGAAAACCACTTTGGGGAAGTCATTACCAAAGTGGCCAAGAGAAGCCAGTCAGGTTTGGAGCCAGAGCATTGGAGAAACCAGCTTGGAAGCTGTGGTCATTTTATAGACCACGGCCCGCTCATTTCCTTTCCTGGGTACTCTGAGGAGCCCAGGAAGGATAGAGAGAGGAGACCTAGCTGTATACATAACACAGATTATTTTGGACTGCTTACTAGTTCCTTAATTGAGTGCTCTGGGGAACTTTCAGCCCAGTTTGCTGCTGCCCTGGATGAATGGAGTGCACCTCAGAGCTGTTTCCTTCCACCAGCACTTGCAAAAGTAGGATAAAGCTTCCCAAACATTGCTGCACATGAGAATCACCTGGAGAGATTTTCTGAGCCTCACTACTGAGGTCACACCCCATACCAATGAAACTGTAATGTGTGAGAGCCACGTCAGTCGTATGTTAGATCCCAGCTGATACTAATGTGCAGCAAATTTGGAAATCTTGGCCCTTCTTTGACAACCCCCTTCTCTCTTCCTTACCCTCTGTTCTCCTATCTTTCCCCTGCACCTCCTCTCTCCAGGTTTGCACCATGACTCTTGCTCCCCGAGGAGGGCCAGAGCCTCTCTTTCTCAGAGTCCCACCCAACAAAGCCCTCTTTCTGCCCCACCCAGAACACACACAAAAGGGTTCCCAGTCAAGGTGGTCTTCTGTGGGTGGCACCTGTGCTCCAGCATCCCCATCTTGGTGTCCTTCTTGGCTCACTGGCTGCCCCAAAACTTTTCTGGGTCTGGCTCTTCCTCCATCACCCCATACCCAGGTGCTGTATGCCTCCTAGGTTGGGGCTTCCCCAAGTAGTGTCTGCTCCCTCCTGGGCACCTGCCAGTTATGTAGAAGATTTAAAAATGTGTGTTTTCATTTCTGGGTGCCCCAGTTTTCTCATCTGTAAAATGGGGTAATAATAGTGCCTACTTAACAGTGCTGTGGGGATTAAAGGAAGCACTCAGAGGGTGTCTTGTACATGGTGGGTTGAACCATATAAGACTGCCATTTTTGTGGGTCAAAAATGATCAAATAGTAATGATTTTATACTGTTCAGCCCTATAGTAAGTGCTCAATAAATGGTAGTCATTACTGTTATTTTCCATTTTATTTCATTAGTGCATTTAATTTGAATGTAATTTTATTTATATTTGGTAATTTTGTTTAACTGTAAAGCTATTAAGTGGGTTTTAAGCAAAGGAGCTTAGCCCTAGTTTTCTATCTGTGTATATGTAGGAAGCATTATAATTATTATAATTAAGATTAATTAGTTGAGAGTAAGAATGATGAGATTCTATCTGTGAGACTTTTTTCTCTTTAAAGGAGAAACGATTTTTCAAATTTGAGAAATCCCTGTCTTAGGCCTTCCCGATCTGCCTCACCTAATTCACTTGCCTTGTGTTTTTGTCCTCACCTGAGGGTGCTCCTTTTAGTTGGGATCAGCTAGAAAATCTGGCAAGCAACCTGGGTTTTTGATTTCCCCTAATAGAACACAGTATTCCATAGAGGACTCCTTCCTGGACTGGGGAGCAGAGGGTTCTGAGCCAGCATCTTGGTCCAAATGAGTAACCTGATGCCTTGTTAGGACACTCGGGGCTGATTTTGAGAATCATCTTAGCTAGCAGGATGTGCTAGATATGGTTCAAAGTACTTTCTGTGTATTACCTCTTTTAGTCCTCCAGAGGGCCCTGTGGCATAGGTGGTATGATTGCCCCTATTTTGCAGATGAAGAAACTGAGACTCAGGGATTAAGAAACCGGCCCAAGGTTACACAGCTATCAGTGGCAGAGTCAGAATTATAGCCTGGGCTGGCTCCAGAGCCCGTGCTCCCCAGTCTTTGCAGGCATTAACGGTTTGTTCTCACAGTAATCCTAGGAGGTAGGTAAAAGGGTCTGGGATTGCCTGACTCTGGAGCTGGGACTTAATGCCCTTTCTCTTGGTCACCTGGGGCCTGAGCAGCGCTGCCTGGACTGCTGAGTGTGATCTTGCTCTCCTTACGGTGGCCTCCTTTCCAGTCCAGCGATAAGATGAAGTGGTTTCTTTGGCCCTTCTTAAAAATAGTTAAAAACAAAAACAAAAAAAAAAAAACGCGTTATCTAAAGGTTGGGGTTTTCTCTCAGCCCTAATTTCTCCTTTGCCTTAGGGGCGCCCTACATTCTTTCTCTATTCAGTGGCGCTGGGAGATTTGCTCATGGGCGGTGCTGGAGGGGGTCCCAGAGGGATGGACTTACTTGGTTGGTGGATTGTTTCCTTCAGCTATAATTCCACTTTCCCAGTTTGGAGGCTGACCTTTGTTAATGTGCTGTCTTATCTACTTTTTTCCCCCTTTCCATGAGAGTAGAATAACAGCATGTATTTCTGTTTATTAACCTAACCCCTTTCAGAGACAAAGCAAGAATGTTATTACTCATAACAAAAATTGTTTTTGCGATTACTGTGGCCAGGGGTGGTTGATCCAGGTTTTTAGGGAGGAGCTCCTTAAGGAAAAGGATTCATGAATTAATAATCCTAAAACGAGGAACAGGGCCTTGGCAGGGGCCCCTATAATCAGGGACCCTGAAGCTTACCCTTCCCTACATGCTACATCCACCTCTGGCCGTGATACTTGGGAATTTTAACATCTTTTGTTTCCTCTAATCCCTCTTATTTCCAGTGTCGTCTTACTAGTATAATTATTTGATAAATTGTATGAACCTAGATGTTAACTGGGTCTCTATAAAATGTAATGGGTCATCCCTGTCTCCACTTCTCCCTTTCTTCCCTCTTCCAGATAAGCTGCCCTGGTTGATAGCAAGGACTGTGGCACTCAGGTCGGGTGTTATTGGTGACACCTGGTGACCTCCCTGAGGGCCCGTGGAGGGCTGGTGCAGTCACTGTGTTACCTGGCTCTTCCACCTGGCATCTCGCGAATGGGCGGCCTTGGTTGTAAGGACAGGAGGTCAGCATCGCCCCGTGATCACTCTTGACTAAATGACTCAACGATCTATCACCTCTCCCTTGCATACAAGGCAAATCATTGTTTCCTCCCATGTACATAGCAACCCAAAGGGGATTTTTAAGAATTACATCACTGATTTTAGTTATAGGGTTCAATAATTTGAGGATTCAGCTGGCATTCTTAATGACACCATGTATAAGAGATAAGGCTATCTGTACTTGCCCTGTAGAGGATGAGGAATGAATGAATGAGCTAGTAAGATAGAGAACAAGGAGGACAACTGGGGAACAGAGATAGGAAAACTCAGTAATGAGCAGGGGAGAGGAATAGAGAAATCTTATGTGGCTCTTTCAGTATCAGCAGTCAGGGAGTCAGGGAGTGGGGTCTACTTAGATGCCTGCATTTCCTCATCCACAAGAAGCTACTCAGTATTTTTTCTCTAAGAAGGGAGTAAATTTAGATGCAAGAATAAAAAGTTCCTATTATCAAGGACAATCTTCTTTTATTAATAACTCCTACATCTTTTTCTGCCTGGATGAATACTACTATGTAAAATCTTATTATATTCTGTTTTGCTACAATAATAGACTTCTTTAATAACCATTATTTATGGAGGCTTGTAAATGAAGATGATGCACTACAAAGGAAGAATTCACACCTCAGTGATACTGAGTCAGGAGGTCATCTGATACATACCTCTGCCTTCACACCCAGGGTGAGGAAATAGTCAAATTATAGTTTGGACTGTGAGTTTTCACAGACCCCAATACCCTTTCACCAAAATGAAACCGTAATGGTCTTTGCACTCTCAGGAGACATGTTTTGTGTAGCGCAAGGTATTGGTTGATCAGAAATTCAGAGGATGAGTGCATGGATAGATTTGTTTTTAGAAACATATTCTTTATTAAATGAGAAAAATTGGTTAAGATTTAGTACTTAGCTACCAGTGATTTGAAAAATGATAGCCATAGAATTTTTACCTAAGCCACTGTTTTGATGTTGGCCATTTGATTTTATTTTTTTCATGTTTCCCACAAGAAGAGAGAGTACAGGCTGGCTCTCCTACCCTATAAGAAATTTGGAACGGGATCTCCATACCTATAAAACTAGCAACTACAGTTTTCTTGAACTTGAGTTATAAATGGCTAACTGGAAACAACTTTCAAGGCCTTTGGACAAAAACTTGATTAGGATTCTTGGAACCATGGGCAAAACCCTATTCCATGCAAAATAGGAAATAATATTTAATGTGGATTGGTTCTTCTCGGTCCTGGGTGAGAATCAAGATTAGGTTAAGTGATTGTTAATAAGTTGAAAATGAGAATTAATAATAATATGTTCAAACATTTTGAACTTGCAAGTTTTTTGGAGGGTGTCTAGGATGAAAATTCCCTGAAAATACAACCTTCTTAATCACATGGAAACATTTAACAAAAGACACCGAAGCAAAAATTTCTCCAAACCACCACTCCCTTCCAGGCAAGTAAAAAATGGCAGGCTGGAACTGAAATGTACCTAGTGTTCCGTTCCAGCCTGGAGAGTTCTTTGACTCCATCCCCTTGTGGCTGTTTGTACTTCAAAATGCCTTCTCATCAGTTCTCTAGAAACTTCAAATTGATTGAGGAAGCAAACAAGCAAACAGCCAACAAGCAGAAGAGAGTTAATATAACATCTTTTAGAAATGTGAATATACTGCTGGGCATACTTGGCCAGGCATCATTTATCCTTTGGGGATTAAAGCATTTTTGATGCAATTGACCTTTAAATCAAACTGGGGAAAGGTACAAGGTTAAAGTTCCCTATAACTTATGGAAATGAAACATCAGTGTCTATGAGGTCTGAAAGGTAATCTCTGAGTAGTTCTCTATTACTGACATTTTTTAAAACTTCTTTTTAAAAGTAGGCTCTACACCCAGCATGGAGCCCAATGCAGGGCTTAAACTCATGGCCCTGAGATCAAGACCTGAGCTGAGATCAAGAGTTAGATGCTTAACCAACTGAGCCACCCAGGCGCCCCTGTTATTGACATTTTTTAAAACCAACTCTAACCTTTTTGTTGATAAACCTTAAAGAAGTATTAATGTCAAAAGCATATATGTTACAAAGAAAAATTTAAGCTGGTGGCTGACCTCTTTTAGAAGACTCTTGAATTGGTCAGAGCTCCTGGTTGCAAGGGGCAGAAAGCCATCTCAAACTAACTTGGGCAAAAATGTTTATTGGGGTGCCTTATGTTTTGATTTGTAAAGTTGTGATGGCATGGCATTCTATTTTTAGAGAAGGAAATCATGCCAACAGGTAACTTCCCCACCTTCTGGCATTTGCAGAAATACTCATTTGAGCCATCGTTAGCTTCATTTTGCACTTTCAGGTTAATGAGGTTACTAGAAGTTAGTATTGTTAATTTTAGGGACGTCTGTGTGATTTTGCTGGGCCAGCATTCAGTTCTTTTTCTTCACATGACAATACCTAGATTTTCTTTTGGGAAACCAATACCTCCCCTATTCTCAAACCATGTGATTTACATGAAGTTGACACTATGTGTTTGTCCAAGAGACATGCTAATGACCCAGCTCTAGCCAGTTGGAATGCCACATTCCCCTGGCCAGTTGTGGTCCAAGGGTGGATCACACCCCCCTTTTTTTTCCTGAAACAGTTGGGAAAAAGTCTGGGAATGCTTCTGAAGCTGCTGGTGGCCACAGTGTGGAAAGACCAGAATGAGAATAAAGGCAAATGAGAGGAATAGAGTTGAGGGTGAGAAGTTCCTGAAAAGAGGATTAAAAGTCCAGCCATGTCCAAGCTGGACTGTCAGATGAGACAGTAAAATTCTTCCCCTTCTCCCCCTACCCCCATTTTAGTTACAGCCTGTTTGATTTGGATTTCTGTACCTTGCCACCAATGTGAAAAATGGGATTATCTTCATGAGTGGCATTATAATTCCTAGTTAGCCCTCCTGCACCAGTTCCTCATATTCCAGATGTCTACTGCTACATAGCAGATCACCACAAAATGGAGTAGCATCATTTTATTTCTCATTGTTTATGTGGGTCAGGAAGTAGGAAGGGCTTGGCTAGGCAGGTCTCGCTTGGAGTCTTCATGCAGTTGTAATCAGACCGTGCTGGAGCTGGAAAGGAGCAGGCAGTGAAGGGGGAGCAGCTGGGGACTAGTAGGGCAGCACTGTCTCTTCACGAAGTCTCAGGAGCTCTGTGTGGACTACTTGGGCTTCCTCACATCATGGCACTCAAAGCACTCAGATTGCTTACATGGCTGAGTGCTCCAAAACACTGGGTGTAAGTTGAAGTACCTTCTATGACCTAGCTTCCAAGGCCACAGAGTGTTATTTCCACCATACTCTGGTCAACTGGTCTATAAGGTTGGGGAGAGGATGTAGACCCTCCCTCTCAATGGAGACATGCCAATGAACTTGAAGGCATGTTTGTAAACCACCACCATGTTATAAGCAATTTTCACATTGTGAGAAGTTACTATAGTTGGGATGATATATGTAAGTAGTCTTAGTTTTGTGAAGACATGTCTTTAATTTGTACTTTTGGGAGCTGGATTAACTTTCTCAAGTCATTAAGGCACCACCAAGCCTCGATTATACATACCTAAAATGAAGTCAAGATTTCTCATGATCTTTCAGGCTTCAGAATTTCATTTTGTTCTCATATTAGGCATTTCAAACTTCAGCATGAATAGCATCGGAAAATCCTTAGATTTGCATTACTTCTCTACTTCACAATTGCTTGTATATTGATTTAATACTGAGGTGTTGTCATTTGGTAACTGGTACCTCAGTAATGTAGCTTCCGGAAGTGCTTAATTGTCTTAGTGACCAGTTAAGGAGTTGGGAGTGTCTCATTTTATGGACTCTATATAAAATAGCAATTAGGGTATGGATTTGTAAAACTTGACCTGTCTATCACTTTGCCTCCCTGACCAGTATTAGAAATCCTCCTTTATACCAAGTATTATCATGGAGTAAAAAATCAGAACGCAACTCTTTTCAACTTTCTCCCAAGTGGAGGAAGTCAAACAGATCTCGAACTAATTTTTTTTTTCTGTTTCAGAATGTAGCAAGTAATCCATTGGAATAAAACTGGCAGTTGAGTAACTCATGCAAAGGTAATTTAGAGCACAAATTAAATCTGTCAGAGTGGTGTTAGATTTGCAAAAGCTCATAAATAACAAATGAAAGGTCACAGAGCTGTGAAAATGAGAGTGTACTTCTTCATAAAGAGAACCATAGTCAGGGATGGGGTCCTCAGTGCGTAGTCAAATAGCAGCACATAAAATGGAAATGCAACATCTTTTCTAAATGTCTAGGACAGTCCAAAGGCACAGTGGCCTCCAGAGAAAAACATCAAGGTCCTAGAAAAGACCCTTCATATTATCTGAGCATGTCCAGCATCATATCTGGGAGGCTTAAGGATTAAAGCTTCTTTGCCTACTGAGAATCTGTACAGAAAAAATACATCCCCCTCAGCAGAGCCCATATTTCAGTAATGGTTAGACTAATTGTGAATGCATGTAGCTCATCTTTCATATTTTAGTTCCCAGAATATACTAATAGAGTGAGTAGTGTGTCATGATTTACTGCAGGAATGTAAGCAGTTGGTGGTGATATTAATAAATAGTTCTGCCCATTCTGTTTTTCTTATGGGAAAGAGAGGTGGAAAATATAGCCCTGGCTACCCAAAGTAAACAAGTTCTTTTACAGTGCATTGTATGCAGATTTTTTTTTTCTTAGTGCTATGTTGGGCTTGACTTGTATAAGGGAACAAAATCTAGATTTATAAAAAGCAATGTGTGGGCTTCATCAAAATTAAAATTTTGATGAAGCCCACACATTGATTAAGAAAGTGAAAAGTCGGGGCACCTGGGTGGCTCAGTCGTTAAGCGTCTGCCTTCAGCTCAGGTCATGATCCCAGGGTCTTGGGATCGAGCCCCACATCGGGCTCCATGCTCCGCAGGAAGCCTGCTTCTCCCTCTCTCACTCCCACTGCTTGTGTTCCCTCTCTCACTGTGTCTGTCTCTGTCAAATAAATAAATAAAATCTTTAAAAAAAAAAAAAAAAAAAGAAAGTGAAAAGTCAACACAGAGAAAAGGAGAAAATATTTGCAAATCATATATCTGAAAAGTGTCCAGAGTCCAGAATATAGAAAGAACTCTTTTAACTCAACAATAAAAAGACAATAACCCATTAAAAAATGAGCAAAGGATTTGAATTGACATTACTCCCGAGAAGATCTACAAATGGCCAGTAAGCACATGAAAAGATGTTCAGCATCATATCACTTGGGAAAAGCAAATGAAAATCACAATGATATACCACTTCACACTCACTAGGCTATAATAAAAAAATTAATGAAAATAAGGGTTGGTGAGGATATGGAGAAATTGGAACACTGATATTTTGCCGATGAGAATGTAAAATGGTGCAGCCACAGTGGAAAACTTTGGCAGTTCTTCAAAAAGTTAAACCCAGAGTTACCATAAAACCCTGCAATCCCACTCTTAGGTCTATACCCAAGAAAAGTGAAGACATATGTTCACACGAAAGTGTGAACGTGGGTGTTAGAGCAAAATTATTTCCAGTAGTCAAAAAGTGGAAGCCACCCAAATGTCCATGAACCGATGAATGGATAAACAAATGTGTTACATCCGTATTAGGAAATATTATTCAGCTGCAAAAAGGAATGATGTACCCATTCATGCTACCACATGGATGACTCTTAAAAACATTATACCAACTGAAAGAAGCCAGACGCAAGAGGCTAAATGTTGTATGATTCTGTTGACACAAAATGTTCCAGTAGGCAAATCCATAAAGACAGAAAGTAGATCAGTGGTTGCAGGGGTTAGGGAGAGAAGGGAATTGGGAGTGGCTGCTAATGGTACAAGAGTTCTGGAGGGGTGATGGAAATGTTCTGGACTAGGGGATGGGTGGTACAATATTATGAATATACAAAAACACTCTACTGAAGTAATACATGCTGATCAGAAATTTTTGAGCCTACAAATGAAGCAAAAAAAGACCACTAAAATTATCAGAAATCCTAAACCATTTTGGTATCTAGCCTTTCAGTCCTTCTTCTAATCATATATAAGCTTAGAAAATACAGATTTCCTTTTTTTCTAAAGAAGGAACAATTTCATGAGTAAAACGTGTTGGGGGTCATAAAATTTCAGCTACTTTAAGAATTCGGAAATTCTACATTAAACACATGTGTGAGGACACATCCACAGAGACATGCGCCTTCAAAGGGATATAAGATGGTGTGCTCGTGACCTGTGCTCTCTCAACATCTTCTAACAAGTAAAATCTAACGGAGATGTGTAAAGGTCATGGAGGTGGAACACAGGCCTTACAGAGTATCTTGGGGGCGACACGGGGAGAGTGTAGACGGGCATCACCCATCTGTTTGCTTGCTTGCTGAAGGATGGCAGGAAGTCACCTGGGTCTGCAGGAGCCTTGGCAATATGAAAATGTCCATGGCAGGAAGTACCCTCCCCCTGTCTCCCACCTGCTTTGTCCCTGCCTGACTAGCCATGGAGCAGATGTTGGGGTGAAAGACATGTGCGGATTTCCAGTAGTTCTGGAAATTGCTGTATTTTTTCTGATTTAAGGAAAGGGAGCTGTGTGTTGAACCCAAATTCATGGCACCATATTCTCTTTCACTTAGAACACAACATTTACATCATAGTTACCTTGACTTAGAAAACTACATTGACTTTAAAGCTGTATTTTGAACAAAATGATAGTAGTAAAAATATTGGGAAATATTACACAGTATTTCTTGTGTGACAGACACTGTTATTAGTGCTTTACTCTGTTACCTCATTCTCATAAGAAACTTTTGAGGTAGGTAGTATTATGATCCTCATTTTGCAGATGAGAAAACTGAGGCACAGAGTGGTTAAATAACTGGCTCAAGGTTGCACAGCAAGAAAATGTTGGAGCGAGGTTTCAAATCCAGGTGTCTAGCCAATATCTCTGTCCATTACTCACACATAGTCATACACCCGTGCTGTTCAGTGAAGATTTGGGGCTGGGTACGTTTCATTTCTGATGACATTAACTAACGCATACTGCTTAGTGCAAGTACTGTGCAGAGGGAGACCTTTCAATCGGTAACCGGAAGGAATACCGTGGTTGAGGGATGCTTTAATAAAATCATGCCACTTGCGTTGTTTGCTGCATGTGAAGTACTGGTGCTGCCAGCAAGTTTCACATTATAAAGAACTTAGGTTGGCAGCTAGTTGATATTTAATGTTAGGTTGTATTGAAAGAAAACCAGATAGCTTTCCTGGCCATCCCTCTCACCCTGGGCCGGGGCTGCAGACTGTGAGGAGCAGGGTGGTGGGGGGGGGCTGCTGAAGCAGAGCAGATTCATTCCTCAGCTGTAATCCCAGCTGGCCAGAGTGCGTGTAAAATGAATAAAATGAAGCACCACTGCATTCATTGAAGAGGAGATTATGTTTGTCTCTGTCACCTGGCAAATGAAAAATATCGTTAATATTTGTTTGTTGCCTCATCATATTTTTCAAACAAGTGCCTAGCACAGTGCCTGGCAGTCACACTTATTAAGGGAACAAGCAGCTCATTCCCTTCTCGAATGCACGTTCGCCTGGGGAACCAAATGTAAACAGAAGATGGGGAGTAAGCATGAAATTGGCAAGCCTGGCATCATCAAGCTGCTACCAGGTGATAAGAGTTCCAATCTTATTTCCTAAGTTTGTCTGTTTTTAAAAAATAATGAATGCATCAATCCATCTGGAGTTAATGTGAGTGTATTGTGCATTGTTTGGTTTTGGTTCATCTTTCCAGTTTTTAATTAAGTTATCAGAATATTATTCAGTTAATATTTTCCTGTTCTATAATTTTGAAAAATTACTTACATCATGTCAATAGCTGTATCTATTTCTGAGCTCCTTAGAATGTTCTAGTTTCTGTATTCATTTTTATACTTTCTATCCTGCTTTGATAAATATTAATTAATATCTGATTAGTTCATATTGGTTTTCCCTATTGATTTTGTTTTATGATGTATTTACTCTTGATCTATTTATTTTGACAAAATAATTAGAAATTTATTTTGTCATACTTCTTAAAATATCTCATTGAATATTTTAAAAAATCTCATTGAATTATTTTGTTATGCTTTTTAAAAAATCTCATTGAATATTCATATTAAAATTTGTAAACAAAATGTCCAACTGGTGGTTTTTTTCTGCCAGTTTAAAATGAAGTGACTATCTAACATGACCCCTTGTGTGGGCAATAGAACGATGGTATTTACAAAAGAGTAGAACATGAGGAACAGATTCTATAGGAAAGCAGTAAGATGGCAAGCAATTAATACATATAAATTAAGATATATATCTACATTCTTAGTAAGCTGGACAGTTCAACCCTAGTAAAAGATTTTACTGCTCTGGATTTTAATTGAAAAGGACAGAACCAGAATGAAGGATACAATGATGACTGGTTAGTGCTACAGTGATACTTTTACCTCATTTTATTAGTCGAAGTTTATACACCTTGAATCAGTCATTGGAAGAACAGAATAACACCTAGCATTTACAAATGTGGATTCAGTGGCCAGACTGTCTCGGTTTGAACCAACTCTTCTCCTTATCTGCTGGATTTCAGTTTACTCAAAATGGGATGGTAATAGTGCCTACCTCATAGGATTGTTGGGGGAATTAATTGATACATGGAAAGGGCTTCAGTAGCACCCGGCCAATATTGTTAGTTATGTTAAGGAGATTTCGAGCAGCAAAGATACTTTTTGTTTTGGGAGAGGCCAATTTACCTACATTTCTTTCTTTCTTTCTTTCTTTCTTTCTTTCTTTCTTTCTTTCTTTCTTTCTTTCTTTCTTTCTTTCTTTCTTTCTTTCTTTTTCTTTCTTCTTTCTTTCTCTTTCCTTCCTTCCTCCTTCCTTCTTTCTTTTCTTTTCTTTTCTTTCTTTTCTTTTCTTTTCTTTTCTTTTTTCGTTTCCGAATCTGAAAGCCTACCCTGTATAGGTTTTCTTGGGCACCATGACCCAGAAAGCCTGCACTCTCATACCTGGACTTCACCATTATCAAGGAAATGCTCTTGAACTTTTGTACCTGACTTACTTATTGTTGCATTCTGGCAGACATCCCCTGGCCCTCTGGCAAAAGTACCTGGATTTCATTAAAATCCAATCTCTCTTGATACCATCTCTGCTAGATATGAGAGGGGACTGCTACCCGTGGAGCTTTAGCTACTTGAGTAAGAATAGATTGGGGCTGGAATGTCCTAAATGCTCTGAAATCACCGTTCATAAGGCTTCTCTCCATGTCTACGCACTTCCTTGTGCCTTTGGCTCCCTGTCTGCCCCGAGCCCATCCTCCCAGCACAGGAGTTCTGCCAAGTCTCCCATGGTTTCCTCGAGTTGGACATTGAGATGAGTCTTGCTTCATATTTCAGGTGCGACTTCCCTCCCGTGGTCCCAAGTTCTGGCCCCCGGGCCCCCTGCATGAGTGACGCTTCAGTCTGCCATGGACCCTGGCCCTGCCCTGGCCTGGCTCCTGTTCCTGAGCCTGCTGGCTGATTGTCTGAAAGCCGCTCAATCGCGGGACTTCACAGTGAAAGACATTGTCTACCTCCATCCTTCAAGTAAGACTCGGTTCTCTTTGCTGCAGAGGTGTCACTTGACTTTGAATAAGATGTGAGTTGAACAATGCACAGGAAAAGTCAGCCTTCCATGCAGGGGGGACCTTGGCTGATTGAATTGGGGGGTGCACATGCTCCCAAAGACGTTGTATGCTTTACCCTCACCTTTTTATAGGGCCTTTGTTTTTTATTTCAAGGCAGATTGTTAAGGCTTGTTTTCTCTGTTCCCAGCACAGTCGCTCTGATTCTGAACACCCTTCCCTTTAACTCGTGCCAGCTCTCAGTCAGTTATCGAAGTGAACCGGCGTGTCCCAGGCAGAGGTATTCGTCACAGATCAGTCCTTGAGAGGCAAGATAATCGCTGGTCTTCCTGTCTGTGCTTCTGATTCTCAGTTTCAGCATGATTGGCCTCCCACAACTTCCTATTCCCTGTCCTTTTGGTTTCCTGTGTTTAAGAATCATCTAGGGAGTGCGTAATAACGTCGGTGCCCAGATCCCTTCCCTGGAGTGTCTGATTGCACATATCTGGGACTGTACCCATGAATTTTTGCTGAAAGCAAAAAACAAAACAAAACAGGTGCTTCTGTTACTGATGGTGTTCTAAGGATCACACTTCGGGAAACACAGCAGTTTTACTTCCTCTTTTGGTCTCCATCTCTGTATTTATCTTCTCTCTTTTATCTTTGTTTGAGTCATCTTCTGCATGGCCCCCGTGGTGGTGAGAGCCGGGTATGTTGGGTATATTTTGACCGTTAGCATTTGCCCTGAGGTATGTTACTCTTTTGAAATGTTCTGTTCAGCAAACATTTTTTGAGTGTCTACTGTGTGTCAAGCGTTGTAATAGACGTGGGAGGTGTCAGGGAAAATAAAACACAGTTCTTGCTTTTGAGGATCTTATAGTCCAAGTGGAGGCAGCCACAAGGACTCCACATGGTTAGAGTATTTAATGTGTATGTGTTCTGGTTTAGATGAGAGGTGTTCCATGGAATGCACAGGGGCTTGGATCTTGGGTTAGTGGCTAGCTCACCTGCTTTGCAGCCTTCTGGGAGGGAGGGAGGGAAGGAAGGAAGGAGGGAAGGAAGGAAGGAAGGAATTCCCTAACTTTGTGAAGGTTAAATAAAGGAATGCATGCAAAGCACTTGGCAGAGTATGAGCCACAGTATATGCTCAATGAATGTTAGAGGCATCTTGTTAAGTGTTGAGTTCTACATTTCTAGAGTGGATGAAATAATACACACCCTGTTGCATTATTTTGTGAATGAGAAAGAATATCCATAAGATACTAGGCACATATATAATAGTCAATTGGATGTTCGTTGCTTAGGATGTTGTTGTAATTGGCTTAGATGGTAAACTTAGGTTGCTAAAACTATGTCCCTCTAATTTTTTAACTCCAAATATACATTTGGCAGGCAGCAAATAGTTCCTTCAGACTTACTGCTATTGTACACTCTCACCAGTAAAGGCTGGTGCCTACTGGTTAATTGTGTGGAAAGATTATCCGGCTCCTTGTTTTTGCGGGCCTGTTGATTTTAGTAATCATGGAAAGAAGGTGCTTGGATACCTGCTGTGTTTTCTAGGATTGCATTTTGTTCTTTCCTCCAAAGAGCCATGCTTTTTTTATTAGACTTGGTGAACAAAAACCTAGATTTCAGTCTCAGTTGTGATTGCTAAAGCCTTCAGTTTCTATGGGATTCTTTGTCTGCTTCAGTGATGGACTCAATAGTCACTGGGCCGAAAAACAGGCCTCCGCTGAGGCTGTGATTGTCCACACAGGGTGGGGAGGAAAATCAAGGGGATTGGATTTAAGTGCACAAGAATAAAACAAACACACATACACCACTCCTGCGCCAGTGTTGTGGTGGGTCAGTGCCAGGGTTGAGTGGACCCCTATCTGAAAAGTCCATTTCAAAATGGGATCTCTGAAGGATGAGCTCTGCCAGGCCAGAGAAGCAATCACCCCTGCTCTCTAGAAGTTGGCAGGAAAGTTCCGCTCATGTAGCCTGTGTTAATTAAATAAGGCCATGGCCTGATTAAAAAGAATTCACCAAATAAAGGCACCTGAATGGCTCAGTTGGTTGAGTGGCCAGCTCTTGGTTTCGGCTCAGCTCTTGATCTCAGGATCATGAGATTGAGCCCCACACTGGGCTCTGCACTCAGCATGGAGTCTGCTTGAGATTCTCTCCCTCTGCCCCTCCCCCCCCACTCATGTTCTCTCTTTCTCTAAAATAAATAAGTAAGTCTTAAGAAAAAAGAATTCCCCATATAGAAAGAATTGGTGGGGTTTTCTGATATGATCTTGAGTTATGGAGGCTAGAAGATGTCATTTCTAAGCTAGATCACACATAAATGATTCACCAGCAGCTCTGGGCTGAGTTCTCAGAGTCTCTGTAACTGGTCATTGGGAGTAAAAATTCTTGCTGGATTGAAGTTACTGTCAACAGTTCCTACTTCACATTTCTCTGCACTATTTCAGAAGTTTTTGATGTTTGTTTGCTTGTTTTTACACTTTGATTTTTTAAAAGGTCATGTTCCTCTGCCCCTGAGCAGCACCCACTAGACCAGGTTTAGATGGAGTGATCTCTCTACAAATAAGCAGGTTTCTGTAGAACATAGACCATAAAAAATAGATGAGGGAAGAGTGGGATTATTTTGACTTTGAATTATTAATATAATCACCTCACTTTGTAGATGGAGGCACAAACAACTTTCTTGGGGTTAGCGAGCGAGCCTGATTCCATTTATGTTAGATACCGCTCAGAACCTACCCAAGGAGAAGTCAATGATGCCATAGATGTTGAGAAGACACACGAGTTTTCTACACCAGGCAAACAAACTCATTTCCCCTGGGCTGCGAACAGCCCTAAGAGATCATAAGTGTGGTGAGACTGAAACCCTGGTGAGGAGAGTTCAGCATCCCATGACTAATCTGCTGTGATCTCTGGTTCTCTAATTTTTCTGTTTTTTTTTGTTTGTTTGTTTTTAAAGATTTTATTTTTAAGTAATCTCTACATCCAGTGTGGGGCTAGACTCACAACCCTGAGATCAAGAATTGCATGCTCTACCAGCTAAGCCAGCGAGGCACCCCCTGGTTCCCTAATTTTTGAAGTTTTTAACCTTTGAAAAAAAATCAACTTTATGGCTTTCAAACTTGAGGCACTGTCCTCAATAACATTCTTTTCTATAATTTATATGCTTTTCTTTTCTTTTTATCTGAAAAATGATGAATTTCCTTCCCACCCTATGATTAAAATACCAAAGACCAATAAAACCTTCAAAACAGGAGTTTGTGTTCAGAGAAATGGAGTGACTTATTTGGTTTCCAGACGTCAGACGAGATAGCAGAAGTTAACATCCTAAGTGGTTGCAACCTGTTCTTGGCCTCCATTTCTTTACTTATAATAGAAACCTTTCCTGAGAAACCCAGTTTTCCTCTGGTTGCATATTGTGAGTCTTTCCTTAATCACATGGAACAAAGAGCTATATCCCTGCAGGGGGCTTGCTTATGCCCAGATAGTGAGCCAACGAAGTTTCTTCATAATTCTATACTACGTAAGTCTTAGGGGGTAAGGGCGCTCTCTAGAAAGGTACCAGAAAATGCACTTCTGTCAGAAATATGTTCCTAGTATTCAAGTTATACTGACAATATTTTGTTGCTAGAACTCAGAAAGAAGTTCACTTTATTAGGTTTCTAGAAATGTTAGGTTTGCATCCAGTTTCCAAAACAATGGGAATTAATTTGGCAAGAATAAAACAAGTTTGGATGCATTACGTAGCAGCATGCATTTTAAAACAAGATTCTCTTCTCACCACAGTTTTGATAACTGAAGGCCTTTGTCCAGGCAAAAGTTCCAAGAGGTGGAAACAAAGATGAAATCTCTTCCATCGCCTTACGAATGAATTATAGTTGGTTGAACCACGTCTGACCATGGGACTCTAATGGACAGATTATATTACAGGAAGTAACTGGGCACTTTGACGTTTTTCTTCTTTACAATCACCTACTCTTGAGGGACCAAGGACTTATGCCCTGAAATACAGAATACTAAGCTTATTAACTCTGTGATCAAGAGCCAAATTAGATTCATTCACAGCTGAGGCCACAACGATTTGAAACTCTACTTGCCCTGTAATGCTTTGAAGTAACAAAGAAGAAAATAACACATCTCTTAGGAATCTTTTCCCTTCCTTTTAAAAAAAGGGCTTCTTTATCAGATGCAGTATCAATTAGCAAGTTACTGGAGACAGTTGCTCATCTGTAGACCTTAGTTTTGGTTAAATATTTCCAGAGGGAAGAATTTAACCATTTACTTGGTATTGTGCTATAATTAGCCACTTAAAACTGAGTCTGTTTGAAGAGACTTGTTACTGATTCACGGATCAGTACTACCAACCAAGATGCAAATACAAGTTCCTATAGGCAAATATTAGACAGTTGTGGTTGAGACTCACACAGATAGGAAGTAAAACTCACTGAAAAGGAGATCATTTGGTTAATTGTCAGTGATATGTGCTGATAAACACGTTCAGAGATAAATGATATGAAACAAAGCTTCATTTTGCTACCATAGTGTTTTAGCTCATATTCCTGTTTAAATTTTGATATACTTTGGGTTAACTTCAGAGTCCAGGCCTCCTTGTGTAAGAAATAACAGTATTTAATTTAATGTATCACTAATCTTGCAAAAGATCATTTTGAAGGGTCTATTAAATAATCCAAATTTGGGAACACTACAACTTATTAGTGCGAGGTTCTCAGTAAGTTTATTCTTATAGTGGCTGGATCATCAATCTTCATTCAGAGTTCTTAATTTATCTCTTTGATGGGAAAGTTTCCAGGAATAACTAATCCAACATTCCAGCGAAAAGTTTTACTGGCTGTAGTGACAGATAAAATTGGATGCTCTCGTGAATTAATCATGTAGGCTGAAGTGGTACGGCTAGCTTGCAGTCATAAACCTTGGTGAATATGATGATAATTTTTTGAGAAGTACTTTTCTGTGACAAATTGTTTACATCCTTTTTTCCCCCAAAACTCTTACTTTGATAATTCTTCAAATTTTACAAGCTGTTTTAAAGTTCTTCTTTTAAACTGACTTACATATTACATGTGAAATTAGTTTTTTCATGTACCCAATAGGACAGTTGCCTAAAATATTTTGTATGGGTTTTCCTGTATTTGTCAAAATAAGCAAATTTGAGTGTCCATAAGAATATGGAGTGGCTTTAAAATTTAAGAACCTGTTTGTCGGGGCACCTGGGTGGCTCAGTCAGTTAAGTGTCTGCCTTCAGCTCAGGTCATGATCTCAGGGTCCTGGGATCGAGCCCCGCATCAGGCTCCCCGCTAAGCCAGAGAGTCTGCTTCTCCCTCTCCCTCTGCTCCTCTCTCCACTCATATGCATGCGTGCTCTCTCTCTCTCAAATAAATAAAGAGCCCGTTTGTTTTAAATTCTTCAGGCATGTACTTATCTAAGTAGAATCTTTCAATTCAAATGTAACCCACCTATCTAGACAGCAAGATGTGGAGATATAAACATTATTTGTGTGTAGTTTTACAAAATAGTTTACTTCTGTTTTGTTATAACTGTATGATGGGGAGAGTGTGTCTCCCCATAGAGAAATTTCCTCCTTGGGAAATGTGGCTCTGTCTAAGCTGCTTTCCGTTTTAAGGCAGTCCGTGCACTCATGATCATTATGAGTCACCAACTACTTGGAGGAACATAGTTGGCCTCTGAGAAGGTGCAGTTACTTGTCTTTTTTAGACAGTTTATGAGTTTGGATCATGTCAGCTTCTTGGATATTGTCAGTCAGCTCCATGACATGCTGCAAGCAAATATAAGCAAGGTGAAAATCAAAGTTAAAGCTGGCCCATAATTTTGGCCTTAAGCTGATGCCTCCTCCTTCATTTATTTTTGATAGCATACTTAATTGGTTCCATGTGGGCAAAGCAATTTACCCTGAGATGATTATCTCCACCAGTGGGATATGCAGGCTCAGCCATCTGCGAGGGAGAACAGTTGGTCCTGCAGATGAAGCGTTTGAGTGTCTGTAGTTTTCAAAGAGGCCAGGTAATTTTACAGATTAAAAAAAAAAAATGCGAAAGTTCTGTTTATAAAAGGCAAAACTCTTAAGTTGATAAGCAGCATGTAAAAGCACATCAGTGAAACGGACAGAGACACCCTGGCGTTCCTGGCACCCTGACATTCTTTGGGTGGGGGCTCGTCCTTAAATGCCCACCGGGCCCAGGGCACAGTCTAGAGCGTGACTCTCACCAGACACCTCTCTGCCTGAGCATAAATGAAGGCAAAAATACAAGGACCTGGAGGACAGTCTCTTCAGAAGGTAGGAAGGGGCAGTTCAGGGGTGGGGAGGGAGGGCTAGGAAGGGCTTCCTGGAATTGCGCATCCCTAGGCTGGAGCTGGAGGCCTGGAGTGCCTCCACATCCACCACGTGCCCTCAGCATGCTGCCCGTGGGCCTTGGATACGGGCCTGAGACAGCCCTTAGGAGGGTCACCTCTGCACAGCATAGATTTTAGTAATGAAGACTCTTTTCTTCGGTGATCCTTACCATCTCTAAGGATTCTTTTTTTAAAGATTTTGTTTATTTGAGAGAGACAGAGAGAGACAATGAGCGGCGGCAAGGGGCAGAGGGAGAGAGAGAGAGAGAGAAAAGCAGACTCCCTGCTGATCAGAAAGCCCGATGCGGGGCTCAATCCCAGGACCCTGGGATCATGACCTGAGCCGAAAGCAGATGCTTAACCAACTGAGCCACCCCGGCACCGTGTCCATCTCTAGCAATTCTTAACCCTGTCAAGTCAACCAGATAAAAGTATCAGATTGAACCAGAGATATGGCTACTTTTATAGTTCCAAAATGGTCAAACATAAGGAAATTTTTAAGGATTCAACCTCATATTTATATTTACATATTGACATGTCTATATAAGTTGAAATGTAAGAATCATTGGAAATCTAGAGCGCCTATTTTTAATTGAAATTTTTATTGGGATCATTGTACATTTATAAGCAGTTATAAGAAGTAACACAAGGAGATCCCATGTTCACTTCACTCACTTTCCGCCAATGGTAACATTTTTAAAAACTATAGAATAAAATCACAACCAGGTTATTAACATTGGTATAATCAATCCACCTGCCTTATTCAGATTTCCCCAATTGTATTTGTGCTCATTTGCATGTGCGTGTATTTAGGTCTACACAGTTTTCTCACAGGTGTAAGTTTGTATAGCCATCACCAAGTCAAGACACTACACAGTTTCAGTAGCACAAGAATTCCTATTGGCCTCCCCCTCCAGTTTCCTCTCACCCTGCCCCCAACCACTGCCATCCCTAACCCCTGGCAACCACTAATCTTTCCTCCATTTCCAAAATGTTGTCATTTTTAAAATGTTATGTAAATGGAATCATACAGTATATAACCTTTGGGGATCTTTTTTTCACTTCGCATAATTCCCTGGAAATTCATCCAAGTTGTTGAATGTATTAATAGTTCACTTTTATTGCTAGTATTCCATAAAATGGAGGTACCACCGTGTGTTTAACCATTCATTCATTGAAGAACATCTGAATTGTTTCCAGTTTTCAGCTATTACAGTTGAAGTCACTGTGAACGTTGGCATACAGGTTTTTGTGTGAATATTAGTTTTCATTTCTCAGAGATAAATGCCCAAGAGTGCAATTGCTGAGTCATGGTAGTTACATGTTTAGTTTTTTAAGAAACTGCCAGGCAGGCTGTTTTGAGAATCCTTTTTAAAAAATGAAAATGTCTAACTTCAGGATTCTGTGCTCAGTTTAAAAAAAATTAATCATTTTTCTTGATCCTTTTTCTAGCCACACCATATCCTGGTGGATTTAAGTGTTTCACCTGTGAGAAGGCAGCAGACAATTATGAGTGCAACCGATGGGCTCCAGACATCTACTGTCCTCGAGGTAAACTCTCAGTAGACAGATTGGGGTGCCCAGAGCTGCCCATGAGTGAACAGCCTTGTTGACTTTGACTCAAAGAGGCGTCAAATGATGCTTGCAATCTCAACCACTTCTCTTGTCTAAGGCTATGAGTAGATCTTTTATCATCAACTTATCATCAAAGGCTTTTAGAGACATAAACTAATCATTAGGATTGCCCCCTTTCTCATGAAGCATCATTGGAGCACCAAAAGAGGTAAGTGATCCTTCCCACCCCCAGGCCCAGCCAAATGCAGGACAAGAAGAGAACAACCAGCCTGTTGGCCACTCTTTGAAGCATTAGTCATTGTACTGTAACTTCTTTTATGTGAAGTATGAATTGATGTTCATATAAAGATCCCATTTATTACATATCTTGCCAGAGGCTTCTATCCTGAGAGTGTATGAAAGCTAGAATTCTAAAAGCCATCATTGCACACACACACACACAAAAAAACCTGAGCTTTTTAAACTATTAAGTTCTTTTTGAAGGATGAGATGGATGCCCAATTGAAGCATGAAATTTTGACCTAGAGGTCCATTTCAAAATGATGTAGAGGCTTCACATTCACATTCATATCTCTTTTATCCTCTTGAATAAAAAAGATAGTTATATTTGGCTATAGAGTCATTATTAATTGGCTTTTAATTTTGGAGGAAAGTCCATCTGATGGGGAGATGATGAGGACAGAGCATTTTACTGACAAATGTTTGGGTAGTTAGATGTGTTTCGCTGATGGTTTAATCCAGTTATTAAAATGACTGAGTACACCTAAACCAAATCTATTATTTTTTAACATGATGCCGGAGCTCTTACACTCACCCTCGTGAAAGGCACTCTGTCTCCCATGGAGGACTGGACATCGGGAGGTGGAAAGTGAAATTAAGAGATAGCTGTCAGCTGCCTAAGCCAGTACTATTTAACCCATCCACTTCCACTTAGGCTGCCCAGTAGAAACACCTGTGGATCTCTTCAAAATCGCTGGAACCTATGTCCTCCCTAGGCCAGTGGTCCTCAAACTCTAGCATGATCAGCATTCCCTGGAGGGCTTATTAAAACATAGATTTCTGCCCCCACTCTTGCCCCATTCCTGGCTCAGTAAGTCTGTGATGGGGTCTGAGAATTTGCATTTCTAAGGAATTCCCAGGTGATACAGATGCTGCTGGTCTGGAGACCACGTGATAAGAAATGCAACTCTACAGAACTTGAACCAGCATCTCTGAGATCAGGGCCCTGCACTGGTGGATTTAAATATCACAGGTGATTCTAATGAACAGTCAGGGGCCAGAACCACTGGGAGCTCCTCTCCCCACTAATAGTAAGTGAAACGTACTGTTGTCATTTCCAACCAATTTCCTCTTGTTTACTTTTAGGTAGAGATGTTAATGGGGTCCCAAATGACCATAGGGAAGAGAAAAACATGGAGATGCTGAAGATTGGCTTAATCACAAGCTAGATATCCCACCATCCTGGCAAATCAAAGATAAGTCCTGTCTGCAGGGCCTTCTGCAATCACACGCTTATTTTGGACTAAGCCAGTGTTTTTCTAACATTACGCCTGCAGAATGAACATTTGGATAGGTTGCTCATGGACTTGGTTTAACCACTGCTTCTCAAACTTGGTGGCACTTTGAAATCACAGGGGAAGATTTTAAAACACTGAGGCCTGGGTCCATTCTCAGGGATTCAAATGGTGTGGGGTGTGGCTGAGCATAAGGCTTTCTGAAATCTCCCAGAGTCATTCTACTAGGCAGCAAAATTTGAGACCCATTGTAAACAGTGACTCTGGACAAAACCAGGATGGTTTGTTTGTGTAGCCAATAACCTTTGGGATGGTTCCAGCAGGGACAAAGGTGGCAGGTTAGCTTTTGAAACAGTTGCCACAAGTCGGATGTACTGCAGAGGACACGTGGCGGTGCTTTTCTGGGCATTGCTCTAGCAGAGAGGATGCAGAGGACAAGGAGGGATTGTGAACTGGTGCGCTCAGGCTTTGGGCCAGATTTCACAGAGGCCCAGCCCAAGTCCGATGGTGGGCAAGTATATCCCTGTCACAAAGGAAAAACAGGTGACCGGTAGCACTTTGCTTGAATTCGTCTCAGGAAGGGAGAACAATCCCTTCTGGTGCTTTCTTCAAAGGTCAAAATCTGTTCTTCCAAAGTACAGCTATCTGAAAGAATCACAGTGTTCACACAATTCCTCTTTTTCCCTTCTTTCCTCCCACTTTTATCTTTTTGTCCTTAAATTTATAAGGATAAATGGAAAGTGATGCCCTGAGGTTCATGACACAGAACCACCATGCCAGGCTTTTCGGGGGATTATACAGCGAAAGATAGGAATCTGGTTTCTTCTTTCCGGGAGCACCCAGTTAGCTGCGGAGATCAGATCTGAACGTATCAAATGTCAAAAATATCAGGACAAAAGCGCCAAATGAAGCATGGCGTTCCGTGCTGTGGGAGCTTATAGGAACAACTGCTGTTTGGGGGCTGAGGTGGCCAGGGACGGCATCGTGGACCCGGAAGAGGCAACAGCTCAGAAGTGGGCAGCGGAAGTAGAATGTCGAGGAGGGCGTGGCTTCGGGGAAGTCGCTCAGAGCAAAGGTTTCCCAGGTGTGGAGACGGGATTCCCAGGTGTGCTCGCTGGACCGGGAGAGACCCAAACTGGGCGTAGCAACTAGTTCATGTCGCAGAATAGCGGGAACAAAGAAACGTAGCTTGATTTTTTTTGTGGGGGCCTTGAACCTGTCAGGGAAGGAGTGGAGACTAAAGCTGTAACCTGAGAAGAGACGGAGCCACACTTAGCTTCCTTCTTGACCAACCCCCCTTCCCAGGGGCCATCCATCTTTCCCCCTGGGTTTTCTCCAGATTTTTCTCACAATGAAAATAGCGTCATAATTCTTAGATTAAAATCTGAGTTGTATCTAACTACTGAAAACTACTGACTAACCCTAAATTTATTTTTTTTCTGTTGATGATTAGTTTGAAGCAGCAATAGGACTACCAACAGGCTTAGTAAGGGAAGCTCAGTAGATGCTATGGAAAAACATCCTGGCTTTCTGTGATATTCTTAGGTTTTTGTTTTGTAACATGTTCAGGTTTTAATTAACACATGATGTGAAAATAACTTGTTGAAAGCGAAAAAAACCACTTCTTGTAAGTATTTAATCTTATCTCTATGGAATAAGCCCACATTCCAAATTGCTTAGGGGATCACCTGGGTTTCAAGAATTTTTGAAAACTGAACTCGGTCAAACGGAGATACACAGAGACTATTGTATTTTAGCAGCTGAGGTAAGCTTGCTTACAGACTTGTCGTGAATCATCATTTGGCAAAATAAGCATCCAGAAAGCCTGGTCCTAACTAGAATCCCTCTGTCGGGCAGTGGTGGCATCAGCCAGCCTCCTCTAGCTCACTCAGGTTCCTATCACTCTTACCTTGGAAATGTGTGTTCTGTAAGTATTTTCTTCTCTGTCACTTTATTGCCTCTGGCACTTACAGATTCCTGCTACCATACAGGAGAATTTAAGAGCCTTCCATGGCTGGCTCTCATTGCTTCACTTGGCTGGCTTCTCTTTAGTCTTTGGTCTCCGAGCACTTCCTGGACAATAACTAGAGTCAGGAAGGATCTTGAAATCATATTACATGAGGGACCAGTTAAAGGAACTGGTGAAAGAAAACAAGAGTTAAGAGTATGCATTTAGATCCAAAGGTTTTGCCCGTGTGCAAGCTTAAAAACCTTGAGAGAGGGGCTGTCTCAATGTTCATTAAGAGTCTGTGGGATTAAATGTCAAGTCAAAAACATTACAATTTTCAAAAAGGCTCATTCTGTGGAGGATGCCTAAGCAGCCAAGGCTTTTATGTTTCTTCTTGATTATGAAGTGCAGATGCCTCCCTTGAAGGCAAAATCTTCCACTTGAAATTACTGCCGATGCAAAATCAGACCAGGAGAAATCTTGAGATAAAGGGATACGTATCCTTTAGGCACCAGCTTCTGTGCTGCTCACAGTTTTTCTGTGCAAGTAAAGAAAAAGCTGGGCATGACACTGGGTGACTCTTTTTACATCTGTTAATATAACTGTGGTCCCCCGCATAACTGAAGACAAGCCCCATGGTTACAAATTTTCAGGAAAGACCTTTTTATTGTTGACTTCTTTCAGTTGGAGTCCAGGCTGAGACACATAGCCTTTCTGTTTTACTTTACCTACGGTGGATTCTTTTTTTCTCTTTTAGGCAATGTTAGGCTATAGCCCTTCAAGGTTTCTACCATTCTATAGGGGTATCTATTCTAGCTCTAAACCCTGTGAAGACCCCAGGCTTCACATCTTCTTATAGTCCATCTATGAACACCTCCCAGCCTCCACCTCCATCCTGGGTAGGGAACTCAGAACCTACGGTGGCCCTTAGAATTTCCCTTACATTCAGGAGAGTTCATTTGTATATCAACAGAGGGTATTGGCTATATGTTATCTGACACTCCTGGCTTCTATGTAATAAAGTGGTGTTTAGGTGATCTATCTTGTCATATTGCTAAATGTTTTTAAAGTAAAAATTTTAAAATTAACGTGTAACATCCATGCCAGAAAGTGAATAGATCATAGGTGCTGAGCTCATTGAAATTTCACCAAGTGAACAGGCTGTGTGTCTGTCACCCATGTTAAGTAACAGAACTTCAGAAGGCCACTAGGGTCCCCCAGTCATTACACCCCTCTCCCAGAGGTAACACAATTATGACTACTATCATTGAGCTATATATAAATGGAATCACAGAATGTATTCCTTTCTTTCCCACATTTTCTTTTTTTTTTTATTTTTTTTTAAAGATTTTTTTTATTTATTTGACAGAGAGAGACACAGCGAGAGAGGGAACACAAGCAGCAGCAGGAGAGGGAGAGGGAGAAGCAGACCCCCCACGGAGCAGGGAGCCCGATGTGGGGCTCGATCCCAGGACCCTGGGATCATGACCTGAGCCGAAGGCAGACGCTTAACGACTGAGCCACCCAGGTGCCCCTGAGCCACCCAGGCGCCCCTCTTTCCCACATTTTCTATGTGAGAGTCATCCTTGTTTTTATGAGCCGCAGAGTTATTCTCATAGGTGTATATATACTAAAATTCATCCATTCCACTTTTGATGGTTTTTGAATGTCGTGAGCATTCTTGTACATGTGTTTTGGTACGTGTATGTATGAATTTCTGCTAGGTCTCTCCCGGGTTGGGGGGTGTTGCTGGGCACGTGGTATGCATGCTTTGGCCTTACCAGATACTACCTAGCGGTTTTCCAGAATGACTGGACCGAGGTATGCTCTCCCCGGCAGTGCCTGAGAGTACAGTTCCTGCACAGCCTTGCCAACGCTTAGTGTTGACAGAAACAATAGAGGCTAGAAGTTAATGGCATGACATTTTTAAGGCACTGAAAGTAAAAAACCACCGTCCTAGAATTCTGTACTCAGGCTGCCAGCCTTACTTCTCCGCATTTCCCTTCTCTCCCGGCCACCCCGCTTCTTCTGAATTCCCGTTTGTGCCTCCCAAATCCCTTGAGAGTGACCAAGGCTCTGCTCAGCTTCTCTGTCCCTCAGCAGGGCTCTGGGCTTGGCTTCTCCGCCTCCACGTGCACAACTTTGGAGTCCGCAAGTGCCTTGAGGGCAGAACAGGTATAGAATGTCAGGCTCAACTCAACGTGTCGTTCGTTCCGCTGCTATCTTGCTCTTCAAATCCTGTCTGCCTTGGTAGCTCATCTATGCTTCCACACAGATTTCTGTTGTTTTAATTTTATCTGGCTATTGTAATTTTATTCTATTTTTCTTGGTAAGAAGGTACAAGCTAGTTCATTTCAGCTAGCATTGCAATTCCCAGATTTATTCTTTAATTAGAACTTTTCCAGTAGTTTTTAACTCAAGTTCTATCAGCCTAAACAAGATGGATTTTCTTTTGACACCCTGAAATCATCTAATCTACTTCAATTCACAGTGGTTTTGCCCAAGTATTTTCTATTAACATATGCCTCAGATAGGAAGCATCTCTTTGATGCTTTTGTCTTTTCACTTTTAACTACTGTTCATGGTAAGGTCCTGTTTATCCTCACTACTTTGACATACCTTCCCAACCACCTTTTTGGCCTTTGTCTGGTAATAAGCACATAGCTTTCTGAATTTCAGTGATTTGCTTTAAAACAGAGTTTCCTCAACATGTTGCCTGTCCTTAGGAGGTATGGATGATGATTATTATTTTTTTTAAGACAAGACAAAAACAAAAACCAGGAAAGTATCTGTTTGGCAGTTTCTTCAGGAGGTACCAACTATAGGGTAAAGGAGGACAATTATGACTCAATCAGATTGATAAGTATTCATTTATTTTTAATTTCTGCCTTGAAGAATTTTTTACTTGGGGCAAGAAAAGAGTGTCTGGGGTGCTGGGTGGCTCAGTCATTAAGCGTCTGCCTTCAGCTCAGGTCATGATCCCCGGGTCCTGGGATGGAGCCCCACATTGGGCTCCTTGTTCTGCAGGGAGCCCACTTCTCCCTCTCCTCCCTGCTTGTACTCTCTCACTGTCTCTCCTTCTCTCTCTCTCAAATAAATAAATAAAATCTTAAAAAAAAAAAAGAAAAAAGTGTCTTTTAGGGGTCTGTGTAGAGTAATTGATTGATAGGATCAGGAAAGTCAAGAGATTAATCAGATGCCTGGATACCAGAAACCATGTGATAATTCCTAATTGGAGTACACTTTAAATAATTGAGCTTATCTGCAACTCAATTTGTAGCTTGTTCTTCTCATAAGTCTATTTTCTTTTATCTTGGATTCTTTTTTCTTTCACCTTCCATATTACTGAACTTATAATTGAGGTGTGACATACACAGAATAGTGAACAGCACGATGAATTTTCACAAATTGAACATATTATGGAAGCAGCACCCTGATTAAGAAATCGATTATTTTTGACAGCCCAGAGGCTTCTTACATGACTGTTTTTGGTTACTATCTCTACCACCAAGGATCCTGTAATAGGCTCAAATGTGTCCCCCCAAAATTCACATGTGAAGTCCTAACCCCCAGTACTTCTGAATGTGATTATATTTGAAGATAAGGTCCTTAAAGTGGTAATTCAGGTTCACTTATGAAAAGGAGATTAGGACATAGACACACATAGAGGAAAGACCATGTAAAGATACAGGGAGAAGTTGCCCATCTGTGAGACAAGGAGAGAGGCTTCAGAAGAATTCAACCCTGCTGACACCTTGAACTTGGACTTTCAGCCTCCAGAATTGTGAAAAAATAAATTTCTGCTCTTTAAGCCACCTAATCTAAGTTACTTTGTTGTGCAATTTATCTAGAATCTATAATTACCCTGAATCTAAAACCAGACTAAGTACCAAAAACAATAACAACAACAAAAACCTGCAGTCTAATATTCCTTATGAATATAGTCACAAACGTCTTTAATATAATATTAAACAAATAGAATTTAGCAATATTTAAAAATAAGCCTGACCAAGTGGCTATATATTTCAGGGATGCAGGGCTGTTTCAATATTTGAAAATCAATCAGTATAATCCACTATATTAACAGGCTAAAGACAATAAAATCACGTGTTAATATCAACTGAGGCAGAAAAAGCATTTCACAAAATTCAGCACCATTCATGATCAAAAACTTTCAGAAAAACATCATGCAAGAAACTTCCTCAACTTGATAAAGAATATTTATTTTAAAAAACCTAGCAAACGTTATACTTACTAGTGAAAGACAAAATACTTTCCTGGTAAGATCAAGATCTAGGCAAGGATGTCACTTTCACCATTCTTATCCAACTTCATGCTGAAAGTTCTACCCAGTGCAATAAAGCAAGGAAATAAAAGGCATACAGATCGGAAAGGAAGAAATAGAACTGTCCCATGTCACAGACGACACGATTTTCTAAGTAGAAAATCCCAACAAATCTACACAAAACTCCTAGAACTAATAAGTTCAGCAAGGTCACAAGATACTAAGATAAACATACAAAATTCAAATGTACTTATATATACTATCAATTAACATGTGACCATTGAATTTAAAAATATAATACCATTTACAATTGTTCAAAAATTAAATACTTCAAGGTAAATCTAATAAAACATATACAAGACTTGTATGCTAAAATCATAAATGCTAATGAAAGAATTCAGGGAAAATTTAAGTAAATGGAGACTTCCATGTTCATGAATTGAAAACTCAACATAGTAAAAATGTCAATTCTCCAAATTTATATGCAGGTTTTACACAATTCCTATCAAAATTCTAGCAAAATTTCTTGTAGTTATAGACAAGATTATTATACAATTTATATGGAAAGGTAAGAAACTAGAATAGCTGGGTGGCTGGGTGATAGACATTGGGGAGGGTATGTGCTATGGTGAGCACTGTGAATTGTGTAAGACTGTTGAATCACAGACCTGTACCTCTGAAACAAATAATACATTATATGTTAACAACAACAAAAAAAAGAAGATAGCAGAAGGGGAAGAATGGAGGGGGGAAAATCGGAGAAATTGGAGGGGGAGACGAACCATGAGAGACTATGGACTCTGAGAAACAAACTGAGGGTTCTAGAGGGGAGGGGGGTGGGGGGATGGGTTAGCCTGGTGATGGGTATTAAAGAGGGCACGTACTGAATGGAGTACTGGGTGTTATACACAAACAATGAATCATGGAACACTACATCAAAAACTAATGATGTAATGTATGGTGATTAACATAACATAATAAAAAATATTAATAAAAAAGAAACTAGAATAGCTGAAATAATTTTGAAAAAGGAATAAAGTGGGAGGAACCAATCTACCCTCTTTCAAGATTTCTCATATGGTTACAGTAATCAAGACAGTGATATTGTCAGAGGGATAGACCATATCAATAGAACATAATAGAGATCTCAGAAAAAGACTCTCAAAAATATGTCCAACTTATTTTTGACAAGGATGCAAAATCCAATTTACTAGAGGAAAGAGTCTTTTCAACAAATGTGCTGGAGCATTTGGACATCCATGGGCAAAAAATGAACTTCAACCTAAGTATTACACCTTTTACAAAAGTTAATTCAAAATTAATCATAGACTTAAATGCCAAATATAAAACTGTATAACATTTAGGAAAAAAACAGAGGAGAAAATCTTTGAAATCTATGGGTAGGCAAAGAGTTCTTAGACTTGATAAAAAAAAGCATGATCTGTAAAAGGAAAAAATGGTAAATTGGACTTTATCAAAATTAAAAACTTTTGTTCTACATAAGACCCTGTAAAGAGGATGAAAAGACAAACAACAAACTGCCATAAAAATTTGCTAATCAAATACCTGACAAAAGACTAGTATCTAAAATATATAAAGAATTCTCAAAACACAATAGTAAAAAACAAAATAATTGAGAAAAGAACAAATTCTGCTGCAAAACCATAAAAAAACAGGACACGGAGAAAAAAAAAAAGGAAAAGGACAAAAAACATGAATAGATATTTCACCAAGAAAGATAAATAGATGGCAAATAAGCACATGTTCAACATCATTAGCCATTAGGAAAATGCAAATTAGAAACATGATATATCACTATACATCTATCAGAATGGCTAAAATTAAAAAAAAAAGTAGCAACACCATCAAATACCAGTAAGAATTAAGAGAAACTAGATCATGTATATATTGTTGGTGGGAGTATAAAATGGCACAGCTACTCTTGAAAACAGTATGGCAGTTCCTTAAACAATTAAACAGGCACTTACTGTATACCTAGTAATTCCACTTCTGAGCATTTATCCCAGAGAAATGCAAACCTATGTTCACACAAAAGCCTTTATACAAGTGTTGATTGCAGCTTTATTAATAATATCCCTAACCTAGATACCCTTTCAATGGGTGAATGGTGAAACCAACCTTGGTAAACCCATAGCATGGAATACTACTCAGGATTAAAAGTTAGCAAACTGTTGAAACAACAATCTAGATAACTTTCAAGTGAATAAGGCTGAGTAAAAATGCCTAACCTCAAAAGTTTACATGCTGTATGAGTCCATTTATATAACATCCTTAAAATGACAAAATTATAGAAATGGAGCACAGATTAGTAGTTACCAAGGATTAAGGAGGGGTTGGGGGAAGGTGGGATGAGGATGTGAGAATAAAAAGTTGACATGAGTGATCCTTGTGGAGATACAAATGCTCTGTATCTTGACTGCAATGTCAATATCCTGATTGTGATACTATACCATAGTTTTGCAATATGTTGCCATTTGGGGAAAAGTGGGTGAAGAGTACATGAGATCCCTCTGTATTATTTCTTACAAGCTCATGTGAATCTACAATTATCTCAAAATAATAAAAACACTAATTAAAAAAAATCAATCAGTAAAATATATATACATACATATGTACATATATATATGTATATATGTCAATTGTGTTAATGTTGAGAAACTCTGACTTAGAAGGAAAGCCAGACATACCAAATGAAGAAACTAAGAAGGTCTGTGAACCTGGTTGGGAGAAATTCAAGGAAGGTTTCACAGAATTCATCACATTTAGATTGAACCTTGAACAGGTTTCCAGGAGCAGAAGATGGGGGGAACTTTTTGTTGTGAAGAATGGTCAAAAGATGTAATGTGGTGTCTCAAGGTATTCAGCAAGCAATGATGAGGTAGTCTGGTCCTAGATCAAGGGGGAACATTGAATAATAATAAGTGCTGAGTTTCAAGATGTGAGTTATAAATGTAATGGGTTCCTTTAGCAGGGAAGCAAAGTTACTTTACACTCCTGACACACAGCTTTAGGAGCAGGGAGAAAGCAATGGACCACCTACTGGCCACTCCAGTAGGCTAAATAAACCTAGCAGTATGCATCCAGGGCTTCTTAACAGGTAGGGTTCACTCAGGCTCTCATAGACAGTGAGAGGCATGATCTGACCTTGGTTTCAGTAACATATCTGGTGGTTGTCCGGCACCCGCATTAGAAAGGAGAGAAGTCAGAGACAAAGAAGACAGGAAATGATGAGGTCCTACACTGGGAAAATGGAAAATGGAACAGAAAGATTAGATGGATAATGAAGACATTTCAGGGGACCTGGAGACACCCAGCTTGGAAAGAGAAATCTGAGCTGATTCTGAATGTCCTAGTCCAAGTTGGAGGGGCCACATCTCAGGATGTCCCTTCCTAAGATAAACACAGGAAGATAAACAGATGGGGGGAATTTGATTTGTTTGAGCTACATGAGGTATGAGGTGCTGCTGGCAATGTCCAGGAGATAGCTGCAGATTTGTTCTATAGTTTGGGAGAGAGTATCAGACTGAAGATAATGTCATCAGAGGTTGAATGAAGTCACTTGAGAAGAGGTTCAAGAACAGAACGTGGGAGAATATCAACATTCAAGTGAAGGAAGGTGTAGGAAGAGACCAGAAATGCAGGAGAAAATCTAGAAGACAAAACTCCGAAGCCCAGGAAAATCACACAGAGGATGTTATATATAGTAGATCCCAGAGCTGCAAAGACATCCTTTGGGGTCAGACATGGGTGAAGGGCATCCAGTTGGACACTTAGGCAAAGAGTCATTGCAGAGGAGGACCTGGAAGGAGCAGAGCCGGATGTGAAGGGTGAGGGCACAGTCAAGAATCAGGCTGGGACTCTGCCAGCAGCTGCCACTAGACTTATTTTTTCAATATAATTTGTAATACTATGATTAAAGCTATATTCCTCCCATTAATTTTCTAACACATGGTGAATGGTTCTCTAGCATCACTTTAATCATTATAGATGTTTGTAAGAAAAACAAAACTAGTGGACCCAAAGGGAATAACTGAGTGGTGAGGAAGCCTTTACCAGAGAGTTGGTCATTTTTAAGTCAAATCATTTGGTGTATATTTTGTTTAAATACAGCTTCCATTATTAGAAACTGAATATTGGTGGGTAAATGGAAATTTATATTTTAGCTTTGAACCTTTTTTTTAAATTTCAGAAATAGGTTATGAAATTTCTGTGTGTGTGTGTGTGTATTTCATGAAAAATTATGTATTTTGTGTTTTCCACTAGTTGATTAAGCTCTCTTATACCCAGTTCTGCTTTCAGTTGCATGCCTGTGAGTCTTACAGTAAAAGACTTTTGTTTCATCACCTCTGGGAATACCATGCAGTTGCAGAATATGAGATTTTTAGAGGCCAAAACTAACCTGGTAGAAATTCAAATCCATCTTTTATCTTTTAGATAAAAGCCTTTGAAATCCTTTTAGTGTGAAGTTATCAGCAGGCTTGATTCTCATATAACCTCACTACTAACCCAAGGATTATTCAGAATGCATGGAGCGTAATGCTTTGTGGCTGAAACTCCTTTTTTATCAATTCTACAGCCCAGTGATAAGCCACATGTGGTCCACCTCATCCTGCTTGGGAAATGCTACCTGCCTGCCCCCCACCCGCCTTGGAGATCACAATACACATTCAAGGTTCTCCTAAGTTGTGTCCTAAAGAAACCTGTTCAACTTTATTTGAATATTCCAAAACTTATTGAACGGTAGAACCTTTTTTTTTTACGTTAACATTTCATAACTCACCTAGGGGTTCTTAAGATAAGAAGTGGAATGGATTAACGCTTCAGATCTAGGATAGCTGCTGCTGGAAGTAATGGGGTGTTCTCAAAATATCTTTGTTTCATGGGTTAGATTTGGTGAGTGTAAGAAAATTTTTTATCTAGCCTCATCGCTGATCATTTTTCTCTCCCCAGGATGGCAAGAATTAGCTTATTAGGTACTGGGCTTTCGCATATTTTCCCTGAAAAAAAAAAAAAGCTCATTAGTTGTTATCTTTACAGTGGAATAAATTTCCAATTAATAAATTAAAAGAGAGTTTATTATGGACACAAAAGTAAGAACAAAAAATAGTTATATCAAGTTCACCAATTGTTATTCGAGGCATAGTTAAGACAAGAGAATTTAATACTTGGGGGACAAACCCAATTTCTAAAACTGAAACCATGTAATGGTTTACTTATTCCATAAATGTATGATCTTACCTACTCAGATTTACCTTTGGAGCAATAAAACCTCTGGCAGCTACTCCTGGTTGTCTGCATGAAGAGGAGACAGGAGATAAGAGCATTCCTGTCTTTATTGCTTTCTTGAACATCTGAAGGTGGGATGGGGTGGGAAAGGTGTACCTATCATGACTATAAATGTCCAAGTCTGATACCAAAGAAGTAAACCAGTCCTCTTTGGGAAACGTGGTAAATCTCTCAGGCTACCGGTCTCCATGTGTTAAAACCTGTCACAGGCTTAAAAAATCAGAGATCTTCTACCTCCTCTGCATCGGAAAAACAATCACTCCAACTTTAAAATATTTTAGGACTTTGGGAGGATCATTGCCAGGTGCAAAACTTTCAACTTTTCCTGTGAGCTCATAGGGTGGCCTTACTTACTTCACTTCCAAAGAGCTCTCCAGGACCCTGAGCTAGCTAGGGCTGTCTTGACCTGATTCCCACTGACAAAATTCTGGTCAGGGTGCAGTGTGGGGAAAGCATTTGGGGGAGGGCATTGATCAAACTCAGCCCAGGTACACCCCCCAGTAGTATAATCATTAGGGAAATCTCTGTCCTTGGTAAGATTCAATCAGAGGCCACTCAGGTTCCTGTTTAGGGAGATTGTTAAAAATCCTGAATTTTCATGATTCCCAAGATGTGTCAGTGTGGTCTGTATAGGCTCATTCTCAGGGCCTAAAATTCTTAAGCTTCCTTCTTTGGACTTTAGTACCTTGGTTAAAAGCTGCCAAAATTGTGACAAAATATGGTGGGGGATTTTTTATTGCCTAATAAATAATATCATAGAAGGTCATAATTCTATATTAGCCACTAAATATCCAAAATGTATAAAGCATGCAAAATTGAGTCCAAGATATGGGTGAAAAACAGCTCGGTGACATTTCTTAAGAATTATTCATTTTCTTTTTCAATCTGAAAGTGGAGCAGGAACATTCTCCTAAATCCCAGGCTTAGAAAGCTGAACACTGCCTAGAGGCCTTAAAGAATTACTTTGACAAAGCCATTTTTCTTTAGTCTTTAAATTAGAAGCAGAAAAATTCTCCATGGTAGTTTGGAAGAAATCTTAAGTTTTTGGATTCCTAAGACTTTGAGGGATGTCTAGAAACTTATGTCATGGTCCGTCTACATCTGCCGTCCTAGAAATCATACTAGGGAGAAATGATGCTCCTCAGTTTTGCAACACCTTCACCTGGGTTAAATTCTAGGATCCAACTATGCTCATTGTCAAGAAGTTCTTTCTTTTGGATAAAGTCATTTTCTGAAGATAAAATGAATCTATTTTTAATTGTTCAGCCCTTACAAGGGAATAGCTGTTTCCAAAACACACACACACACACACACACACACACACACACTCCAGCATCTACTATAGTCTTTTAACTCCTTGAAAACCACTGTTACCTGCCTAATTTTTTTTTAACCTGTATTCTTTGAACTTTTTCACCCCTTTGTCTTCCTGAAAATTGCTGATTCTCACATCCTAATCATCCCTCCAAACCTCTCGTCCCCTAAAAATAAAAACCAATACAGTGGCAAAATTTTTTTGAAAGGCCAAGAATGATACCATTATATCTTGGTTTCTGGGGATGACGACAGGCAGAGAGACCAGTATCCTTCAGAACGCTCTCCTCCTACTGCGGTGAAGTGCATCTCTCCAAGGACTTCTTTGGGATTGGACATAATCTCAACACAGTGTACATCTCATGTGCTGTTAAATCTCTCCAGGACTTGTAGTGTTGACACTCCTGTTGTTTCCCTTCCAGGCAGGCTGGGCTAACATTTCTCATCTCAACTGAAACATATTTTCTCTGTTGACAGAGACCAGATACTGCTACACTCAGCATACAATGGAAGTCACGGGAAACAGCATCTCTGTCACCAAACGCTGCGTTCCACTGGAGGAGTGCTTGTCGACTGGCTGCAGAAATTCTGAACATGAAGGCCACAAGGTCTGGGCAACAAAGCAAGTGACGGGTACAGCATAGTCAGCCTTCCTCCACTGCAGATGCGTGCCAGAGCTCATGAGCAAATTCTCACTCCCCAAAGTAGCCTGGCTTTTGACTGTCTTTAATATACCATTATGTGAAGATTCTCCTTTCCGGTTTGCTCAGAGGATAAATTTAGACCAGAGCATAGGAAAACCAGTATAAATTATGTAAACACAACACCAAGAGGGTATTGAAAATTATTGTAAGCCCTTTCTTTACTCAGAAGAAAGTAATAAAGCCACCAGAAGGAAGAGGAATGAGGGACCAGCTATGTCCTCAATGGTAAAGCATTGCAGATGTAGCAACAATTCATTCGGCCGAGAATGGCCACAGCAGGTTAGCTTTGATAACTGTCTGTGAAGTGAGGCTTGTGTCTTCATTGGAATGCTGACTTGGGGAAGGCATCCATTGGCTCCTGAATCATTTGAGTAGGTGATCAGAGAACCATCTCCTTGTGAGTTTACTCCACTTAAACTCCATCCGGTGCCTATACAGAAGCATTGAGTGTAAAATGAACTTCAAGTGCAGCCTTGAAGGAGAATATAAAGGACCAGAGAAAGGCAGCCTGACTGTGGTTGGAGTGGGGAATGCCCCCGATCTCCTGCTGGCTGTTCAGAGCTGGCCCCACATATAATCTTACATATCAGGCCTTGGCCTTTATTTGGAGTTGGCTCGCTTCTCCCCATCAGGCTGCCTTCCTGGTGGTCGGAGGCAACTTCTACTCTCAAAATCCTGGAATGCCATGTTTAGTGGCATTTAGTAGAAGACACCCAATTTTCAAGCAACTTGAAATACACTAAGTGTACACTTAGTGAGATACACTAAGAATTCAATTTTAAAATATGATCTGCAGCTCCTGGTTTGAAATATAAAAGGTAAACTCAAGGGTTTTACCTCACTCTCCGCCACACTCCCAGCAAGCCTGGCTCTCAGGCTTTATTGTGGCTACTTCACCATGGATAAAGTTAAAGATCAGAGAAGTGACATCATGTGCTCAGGTCACAGAGATGGTAATTATGTCTGACAGAGAGAATTCAAGCTCACTTCTGACCTTCAGTTTCTCTCCTCAAGATTATAATGTCTTCCTAGCCCAAGTCAACTGTGACCAGCCTCAAATCCTTGCAGGATAATGACTCAATAGGATATTGACCATCAGAGAGTTTTTCGAATATTACTGTGCATATGGATCAGTTGGGGATCTTGTTAAAATGCATATTCTGATTCGCTAAAGTTGGGGTGAGGTTTGAGATTCTGCATTTCTAAGAGACTCCCAGGTGATGCTGAAGCTACTGATCTGTACTCTGTAGCCATGGCCCAAAATAATTTCAGCCAACAATCCTTTAGGTTTCTCTCTTTCTTACAGTCCCTGGATAAAGCAGTATAAATCAGTAATAATTGCATTAATGAAAACCCTCCAAACCTTAACTCTCCCACAAGAATGGTGGTAGTTATGTAGACTGTTCTAATGAAAGTAAATAGTTAAGTTTAAGTTGGGTTGTTTCCACTTCACTTACAGTATGGAAATTTGGCAAGTGAAAGCTTACCCTCTGAACAGCCTCTTCAAATTGTCAGAAGGGGTTTCTTTGAGATTGTAGGGTATTATAATCCCCATTTCACAGATGGAAAAGCTGGGACCTAAGAAGGTTGTAGAACCCTGTAATAACCACCTGGTGGGATGTCAAAAACAGAACTCGTGTTCCTTGAAGCTTAGTCCAGGGGGTTTTCAAGTTGACCGCATTGCTTCCAGTTGAAATTTCATTCCACTTCCTTGAATGCAGGGTTGGTGCCTCTTTTGTGGAACAGGTAATTGTCATTTCAGTCTTACTGTGAGGGAGACCGTTCCTTCCAAAATCCTTGTCTCCTTCCAAGATCTGCCAGCTTCTCATCAGCCTTCTGTTTCTCTTCCTTTCTTTCAGGTCTGCACTTCCTGTTGTGAAGGAAATATCTGTAACTTGCCACTCCCCCGAAATGAAACTGATGCCACATTTGCCACAACGTCACCCATAAATCAGACAAATGGGCACCCACACTGCATGTCAGTGATAGTGTCCTGCTTGTGGGTGTGGTTGGGACTCACATTATAGCAGCTGCGAGGCGCCACGTATAGCAGCAATCCATGGGGTTCGCCATGGTCCATGGTCATGCGTGAGTCGTTGGCTTGACAATAGTTACACGTGCGAAACCATGACACTCACAGATGTCTTCACAGCCAGGCATTTCCACCTATCATGAGGAACAAGCATTGCTTCAGGGTAGTCATTTCAAGTCCAAGACCTCATCAAAGCCAGCCTGCCCCCAAAACAGACCCTGAGTTTTATACCACAGACCTTTCTTTTCACTCCAGGAAATAGTTCTGCATTTTTATTGAGATCTGAGGCTCTTAATTTGGAATTACATACATGAGCCATAGGAGGTCCTGGGACCCTCTGAGATGTTAGACAGTATGTTTATATGGACATGCATAGATGTGTGTTCTTTAAGAGAAAGGTAAAGGACCACTGGTTTAAATATAATCATGAATTTATTTATAGCTTTAGAATTTTAAAACTTTGATTCCAAAATGAATGGACTGTTTCCTTGGAGATTCTGACTGAGTCCCTGGAAAGGTAGTAAGCAGTTGTCCAATTTAATTTTCCCCACATTCTTCTCCCAGTGGTGGGAATCATATTCCCTCTGCTCTGTGCAGAAAATAAAAGGCAATCATAAATTTGTTGCATAGGGGGAGGGGTAGCTGGAGAGGATCTTTCCCAACTTAATGGAACTGGCATCCATAAAGTAGCTGCATATCCTTTCATTATAATTGGTGAGATTGGCCTTGATTTGGCACCTCATTGTGCTCCATGAGATCCTGAATTCTACCTGGGCCAAAGGGTATCCAAAAAGTCCCAAAGCAGGATAGAGTTTTCTCCACTCATGGGGTTCTATTCAGGCATAGCTAAACTAGACAGAGAGAGGATTTCAGAATGCAAGGAAAGAGATGTGTGGCGGTTGACCCAAGTTCACTGTGAGGGCCCGGTCAGTGGCTTAGCCAGATCTCCCATCTACACTTCATACTGCCAGAGAGCCCTCCCGGGTTCTTCCTCTTTCAAATCCCCAGGGACTTCAAGGATCGCATTATCTCAAGATTGATAGGGAAAGAAGACATAATATCCCAGGAGGAGAAGTAGGTGGGCCAGCTGGGTGATGGTGAGACTAGTAAGGAGATCCAGTGGGAATTTTTCTTTCTTTTGGGTGATTGCTTTTGAAGTAGATGGTAAAATTTTTGCCATCCTTCCTATATTTTTGGCCTGAGTTACAACTTGTTCTTCTTCCTTGTAAATCATTTATACAATATTTATTTTTATATGGCATAACTAGAAACTTAAATATATTATAAAATATTCTTTATTCTGAACAAAATGACCAAATTAGAATACTTATTTTTCAACAGTGGTAGAACTTGTAATATATGTTTGTTCAAAGTTATCTATAATACTTGCACCAGTGTTGAAAAAATTTAACTTATGTTTGAGCAAGAGGAATGTGTTGGCCTCAAGGGTTTTTGCTCACTGTTTCCTCAGTGGTATTGTCCCAGAAGTGTTCAGGTGGTGACCATCAATGGTATGAGTTCCTCTGCAGGGTTATGGGACATATTTGCATGAAATTTGGTGGAGCCATTGCGGATAAAGAGGAGAGTATTGTCAGGGTCCATCTGCCTTGCACAGGAAAATGTCTGTGGCTCATAAAATGAGACCCCCTCAGGGATTACCAAATATGAACTGACAGTGGTAACTCTGATACGAAATAATCTAAATGGCATCAAATGGCCTTAAATCAGAGTTTGGTAGGCTTATCAATATGTTACTTATAATTGGGGTGAGGGAAGTAAAGGGAGAGAAAAGATATTTACTAAACACCTCTTATGTGGCAGGCACTATGCTAAGCACTTTATATATATATATATATATATATATATATATATATATATATATGTATATATACACACACACACATACACACACACACATACACATATTAAGTCATATAAAACCTGCAAGCACCCTCTAGGGAATATTACTAGTATTTTCACTTTACAGATGAAGGTACTAAGGCTCTAAGAAGCTCAATAACAGAAAGCCTTTTCCTTCCAATTTAGGATATATAGGGTGATGTGGGATTGAAGAGGGAAGGGAAGATGAAATTACCACCGCTAGCAGAACTTCCACACCTGGCCACGGGAATCTGTCCATCTGATCATGTGGAGTTTGTCTAGTCCTGCCTCGGCGGGATGCCATTTGTGTGTGTCCCCTAGATGGTGTTTTTTTCTTCAAGGGGTGGAGGGTACAGCTTCCAAGTTCATTCCTCTTGCTAAAAGAGGTGGCAGGTTAGCTGCTATAAATACTCTAAGACAGTGAAAATTTGATGTTGTACATATCTACAAGTACCATTTTTGTGCATGGCCACTCTCCACTGATACCTGCCAAGTACTGCATGCAATTTGAGTAAGAGACAAAGTCCAAATGTTGGTTCTTAATGAGAAAGTGACCACTCCAAAGCCTCCCTGTCTGGTGTGAGGGACAGGGTCCACAGGGATGTGAACTCATCTGCCCCCCGGGAGAATCACTGCAAACTCTACACAGATGTGACCGCACGCACCTCGTGTGCCTATCAGAATGGCTGGTGTTTCGTTCTCTTGAAAGAAAGTGGTTTGCTCGCCATCCGCAGCCTCAAGGAGCCAAGGAAGGGCCGTTCATGTGGAAGGCTCAGGACTGGTCATCCGTGTAACTTTTCTACCACATTAAACTTTCCATTAAATCCCACGGTTGGTGATGGCTTGAAGTGCAAACAGCCGTGGTGTGTACATTAACCTATGTGCCACTTATTTATTTTCAGACTCCCCATTGCATTCATGTCAATATGGGATTAATGCCTAAATTTTGTAAATATTGTACATTTTGTAAATCAATGAATAAAAGTTTTAAGTGTATCTCACCAGGTTCCTCCCTGCAAATGTGCATGTCAGTCAGTGATGAAGGCACTCAGGTTATGTATAAGGTGTAGGGCTTAGGATCACAGGGAACTTCCTTCCAAGAGCTCATTTTCTTGTTGTACAGATAAGAAATACATGCATGAAAAGATACAAGACAATTCACTCACGCCAAATGATTCATGTAGACAGTAAGTGCGGCAGAAAATCAAAGAGGGAAAGATTACCAGACTTTTTAATCAGGTCTGCAGTTTCTCTAGAGCATTTTCTTTGTTAAATTGGGAAAAATAAAAGTGTGTGTGCATGTGTGTTTCTAAATACTATCCCATTAACTCTTAATTTTTAAATCTTATTCTGTTCTGTTAATGATGATAAAAATAGAAAGTGTTTTCCGTTGATGGTATCTTATGCAACAGGAAACAAACATTTGAATAGTATAAATGTTTATCTATACACTGAATCCATTTTATTTTTCATAGTAAAATTGTAGATGTTGAAAGTGACCTTGAAAAACTTTGGCTTGTTTGTGATTTCTGGTCATTCTCATTTATTTATTTATTTATTTATTTATTCATTCATTCATTCATTCATTCATTCATTTTTAAATTGAGGCATATTGACATATAACATTTTATTAGTCTCATGTCTGCAACATAATGATTTGACATTTATATACATTGTGCAATGGCCACCATAATTCTAGTTAACATCTGTCACCTTACATAGTTAGAAGTGCTTTTTTTTTCTGATAAGAACTTTTAAGATTTTCTCTCAGTATCTTTCAAATATACAGTGCAGTATTATTAACTATAGTCACTATGCTGTACAACCCCATGACTTACTTATTTTATAACTAGAAGTTTGACCTTTTGACCCCCTCCACCCGTTTCTCCCATGCCTCTCTGCCTTTGGTAACCACCAATCTATTCTCTATATCTATGAGCTTGGTTTTTTTATTTGTATGTTTTTCAGATTCCACATGTAAGTGAAATCATATGGTATTTGTCTTTCTCTGACTTATTTCACTTAGCATAATGCCCTCAAGTTCCTTTCATTTTGTCAAAAATGGCAAGATTTCATTATTTTTATGGGTGAATAATATATACATATATATTTATGGGTGAATAATATATATATCTATATATCTGTATATATATGTATGTATGTATACATACATACATACATATATATATCTTCCTTATCCAATTATACATTAATGGGCACTGAAGTTGTTTCCATATTTTGGCTATTATAAATAAGGCTTCAATGATCATGGGGGGGCACATAAATCTTTCGGAGTTAGTGTTTTTATTTTCTTTGGGTAAATACCCAGAAGTGGAATTGCTGGGTCATATGGCATTTCTATTTTTAATTTTTTGAGGAACCTACATACTGTTTTCCCCAGTGGCTGTACCAATTTACATTCCCACCAACAGTGTACAAGTGTTCCCTTTTCTCTACATCCTCACCAACATGTGTTATTTTCTTATCTTTTTGATAATAGCCATTCTGACAGTTGCAAGTTGATATCTCATTGTGGTTTTGATTGATTGGTATTTCCCTGATGATTAATGATGTTGAACATCTTTTCATGTGTCTGTTGGTCATCTGTATATTTTTTTATATAAAAATGTCTATTCAGGTCCCATGCCCAATTTTTAATCAGATTGGATTTTTGGGGTCAAGTTGTATAAGTTCTTTATGTATTTTGGGTATTAATACCCCTGATTGGAAGTAGCATTTGCAAATATCTTCTCTCATTCTGTAGTCTGCCTTTTTGTATTTTGGTGGTTTTCTTCACTATGCAGAAGCTTCCTAGTTTGATATAGTCCCATCTGTTTATTTTTGCTTTTGTTGCCCTTGCCTGAAGAGGCAGACCCGAAAATATATTGCTTAGACTGATGTCCAAGAATTTACTGCCTATGTTTTTTTTTTAGGAGTTTTATGGTTTGGAGTCTTACATTAGGTCTTTAATCCATTTTGAGTTAATTTCTGTGTATGGTGTGAGACAGTGATACAGTTCCATTCTTTGGCATGTAGCTGTTCAGTTTTCCCAATGTATTGAAGGGACTGTCTTTTCCCCAGTGTATATTCTCGCCTCCTCTGTTGTAGATTAATTGACCATATAAGCATGCACTTGTTTCCGGGCTGTCTGTTCTGTTCCATTGATTTATGTGTGTATGTTTGTGCCCATACTATACAATTTTGGTAACTATAGCTTTGAAATCAGGAGGCATGATGCCTCCAGCTTTGTTCTTCTTTCTCAAGATTGCTTTTGCTACTCAGGGTCTTTTGTGGTTCCATACAAATTTTAGGATTGCTTGTTCTATTTCTATGAAAAATGCCATTAGAATTTTGATAGGAATTTCATTGAATCTCTAGATTGCTTTGGGTAGTATGGACATTTTAACAATATTGATTTTTCCAATCCATGAGCACAAAATATCTTTCCTTCTTTTGTGTATGTTCAATTTCTTTTATTAATGTCTTGTAGTTTTCTGTGTATGGATCTTTCGCCTCCTTGGTTAAGTTTATTCCTAGGTATTTTATTCTTTATGATGCAATTGTAAGTGGGATTGTTTTCTTATTTTCTCTTTAGTATATGTAAATGTAACAGATTTTTGTATATTGATTTTGTATCCTGCAACTTTATTGAATTGTTTTATTAGTTCTAATAGTTTTTTGGTGGAGTCTTTAGGGTTTTCAATATAGTATCATTTCATCTGCAAAGAGTGACAGTTTTACTTCTTCCTTACCAATTCGGGTGCCTTTTATTTCTTTATCTTGCCTAATTGTTCTAGCTAGGACTTCCAGTGCTATTTTGAATAAAAGTGGGGAGAGTACACATCACTTTCTTGTTCCTGATCTTAGAGGAAAAACTTTAAGCTTATCACCAGTGAGTATAATTTTAGCTATGAACCTGTCATATATGGCCTTTATTAGGTCAAATTACATTCCCTCTCTACACACTTAGTTGAGAGTTTTTATCATAAATTGATGTTGAGTTTTGTCAAAAGCTTTTTCTGCATCTATTGAGATGATCATATGATTTTTATTATTTATTTTGTTAATGTGGTACATCACATTGATTTGTGGATATTGAATCATCCCTGCATCCTCGGAATAAATCCCACTTGATTGTGGTGTATGTTCCTTTTATTGTTGTTGAATTTGGTTTGCTAAAACTTTGTTGAGGATTTTTGCATCTTTGGTTCATCAGAGAAATTGGCCTGTAATTTTCTCTTCTTGTGGTATCCTTGGATCTATATTAGGGTAATGCTGGCCTCAAAAAATGAATTTGGAAGCATTCTTTCTTCTATTTTTTGGAGGAGTTTGAGAAGGATTGGTATCAGTTCTTCTTTGAATATTTGGTATAATTCACCAGTGAAACCATCTGGTTCTAGACATTTGTTTTTTGGTAGGTTTCTGATTACTGATTTAATTTCCTTACTATTAATCAGTCTCCAGATTTTCTCTTCCTTTATGATACAGTCTATAAAAAGACTTTATGATATAGTCTTTATGATTATTGGTAGGTTGTATGTTTCTAGTAATTTATCTATTTCTTCTAGAATGTCAAATTTGTTGGTGTGTAATTATTCATAGTAGTCTCTTAAGATTGCTTGTATTTCTGTGATATCAGTTGTAACTTCCCCTCTTCATTTCTGATTTTATTTGAATCCTTTCTTTTTTCTTGGTGAGTCTAGCTTAAGTTTTGTCAATTTTGTTTATCTTTCCAAGGAAGAGCTCTTGAGTTCATTGATCTGTTCTATTGTCTTATTAGTCTCAATTTCATTTATTTCTCACTGATCTTTGTTATTTTCTTCCTTTTCCTAATTTCAGCCTTTTTTTTTTTTTTTGGTTCTTCTTTTTCTAGTTCTTTGAGGTACAAAGTTAGATTTTTTTGTTTTTTCTTATTTCTTGAAGTAGGCATTTATTTCTATGAGTATCCCTCTTAAACAGCTTTTCTGCATCCTATAAATTTTGGTATGTTGTATTTCCATTTTAATTTGTCTTAAGGTACTTTTGATTTCTCCTTTGATTCCTTCTTTGACACATTGGTTGCCCAGTAGCATGTTGTTTAATATCTACATTTTTGTGGCTTTTCAAGTTTTCTTCTTGTAATTGATATCTAGTTTCATACCACTGTAGTTGGAAAAGATACTTGATATGATTTCAGTCTTCTTACATTTATTTAGACTTTCTTTGTGGCCTAACATATGATATGTCCTGGAGAATGTTCCGTGGGCACTTGAGAAGAATGTGTATTCTGTTACTTTTGAATGAAATGTTCTGGATATATCTGTTAAGTCCGTCTGGTCTAACATGTTGTTTAAGGCTAATGTTTCCTTATTGATGTTCTGTCTGAATGATCTATCCATTGATGTAAGTGGGTTATATTAAGGTCCCTTACTATTACTGTGTTGCAGTATATTTCTTCCTTTAGGTCTATTAATATTTGTTTTATATATTTAGGAGCTCTTATGTTGAGTGCATAAATATTTACAATTGTTATATCCTCTTTTGGGATTGACCCCTTCATCATTATGACATGCCTTCTTTGTCTCTTATTACAGGCTTTGTTTAAAGCCTATTTTGCCTGATATAGATATTGCTACCGAAGCTTTCTTCTGGTTTCCATTTGCATGGAATATCTTTTTCATCCCTTCCCTTTCAGTCTGTGTGTTCTTACCTGTGAAGTGAATCTTTTGTAGGTAATATACAGATGGGTCTCGTTCTTTTGTTCATTTTTTTTAATTCATTCAGCCATTCTATATCTTTTGATTTCAGAATTTAGTTCATTTACATTTAAAGTAATTATCAATAGGTATGTGCTTACTGCCATTTTATTAATTGTTTTCTGGCTGTTTTATAGTTACTCTCTGTAGTTTCTTCTTCTCTTGCTCTCTTCCATTGTGGTTTGGTGATTTTGTTTAGTGGTAGCTTAGAATCCTTTCTCTTTATCTTTCATGTATCTACTATAGGATTTTGCTTTGTGGTTGCCATGAGGCTTACATATAAAAACTTATATCTATAACTGTATTTTAAGTTGGTAACAACATAAGTTTGATCACATTCTGAAGTTGTACATTTTTACTTCCCTCCACACATTTTATGTTTGTTTTTGATATCACATTTTACATTTTTTCTTGTGTATCCCTTAACTAATTTTTGTAGTTATAGTTACTTTTACTACTTAGATCTTTTAACTTTCATACTAGTTCTATAAGTGATTAATCCACTACCTGTACCATATATTTATCTTTCCAGTGAGAGTTATTCTTTCATATGTTTTCTTGTTACTAATTTTTCTTTCTTTTCAGTTTAAAGGAGTCCTTTTAACCTTTCTTGTATGGTCAGGTTAATAATTGTGAACCCCTTTAGTTTTTGCTTGTTTGGAAAACTCTCTGTCTCCTTCAATTTGGATTGATATCTTTGCTGGGTATAATATTCTGGGTTGGAAGTTTGTTTATTCATTTGTGTTTTTGTCAGGATTTTAAATACATCTTTTCATTCTCTTTTGGCCTGCACAGTTTCTGCTAAAAAATATGCTGATAATCTTACGTATGTTCTTTGTATGTAACAAGTTGTTCTTCTGCTACTTTTAAAATTCTTCCCTTGTTTTTAACTTTTGACATTTTAATTATAACATTTCTTGATGGGGGTCTTTTTGGGTTTATCTCATGTAAAGGCTGTGGTTTTCCTGGATATGGATGTCTGTTTTCTTCCCCAGGTTAGGGAGTTTTACAGACATTATTTCTTTGAATAATTTTCTGCCTCTTTTTCTCTCTCTTCTCCTTCTGGGAACTTTGTAATGCAAATATTAGTCAGCTTGATGTTGTGTCATAAGTCCCTTAAGGTATCTTCAGATTTTTTTTTCCCCCTGTTCTGATTAGGTGAATTCTACTACCTTGTCTTCTAGTTCATTGATCCTTCCTTCTGATGCATCCAGTGTGTTGTTCAGCCACTCTAGTGTATTTTCCGGTTCAATTATTGTATTCTTTGTCTCTGTGATTTCTGCTTGGTACTTTTATTTTTTAGTACTTTCTTATATTTTCTCTCTGTTGAAGTTCTCACTGGGTTTATCCATTCTTCACCCTAGTTCAGTGAGCATCTTTATGACCATTACTTTGAACTGTTTGTCAGATAAATTACTTTTCTCTGTTTCATTAAGTTGTTTTTTTCCCCTGAGGCTTTATCTTGTTCTTTTGTCTGGAACATATTTCTCCGTTTCTTCACTTTGCTTGACTCTATGTTGGTTTCTATGCATTAGATGAAATAACCACTTCTCCCAGTCTTGAAGTGGAGGCCTTGTGTAGGAGATGAACCTTGCTCAACTCTGCTCTAGCTCTTGGTTGTCTCTCAAGCCTCTGATTGTCCAAATAGCCTATTACATGTTAAATAGCTCTCACTTACTATATGTTACTATATGCTGGCTAATTGAACATAATAATAAAAAAATTTTTTAAATTAAAATAAATAAGTAAATAAATAGCTCCCACTTGTTGAAGGTGTGCCAAGACCTGTCAGTGTCCCAAAGAGGAGGATCTCTATCAACACTTAGCTTCAGGCTAATTGGAAGCCAGACCCTCAGGGAGCAGCTTTTATAGTATGATAATATATATATTTCTGTGGGACTACAAACATAAACCCTACTGTCCACAAGAGCCAGGTCATCTGGAAGTGTCCCCTAGGTGACATTCACAAAATTCAGAGAGACAGAGAAATGCATAAGTTTGTTTCTGGGAGATACCAGTGAGCAGGAGCAAGGTAGAGAGAGCACAGAGATGGCAGCCCCAATCTACATTCCTTGCAAGCATCTCTGTAACCTCTAGATTTGCACAATCCTGATGCCTGCCCCTTAGGCCAAAGTCCAGGACAAGAAAAGAGGTCTCCACAGAAAACTGGGGGAAGTGCGTCAATTTTGTTGTCCATGCATTGCTCTGGGGGTGTTAACCTGCCAAGAACTGTCTCTCTGATTGTTGCAGTCTGATGGGACCCAGGAATACAAACTGCGTTGGCCACCAGAGCAAGGTGGTCAAGGGGTCTTGCCTGGGTGGCAGCCCACAAAAACTGGGGCACCAGACATGAATCTTTGTTCTTTTTTAATACCCCACATTTTGACATTTTCAGGAAAATACATGTTTTCCTTAAAGTTAGAGGTTTTCTATTAGGTTCTAGATCAGGGACATGGTTGATGCTTCTTAAAGTGTCATACTTCCATGAAAATAACTCTTATCACTAACCTCTATGAATAGCTCTGTGTGTTTAATGTAAACAGCACTGCAGGTAGACTGTGCTTTTAGAAAATCCGATGTTGAAAACATACACTTACATGGTAACCCAACTTGGTGGTTTAAAAGGATTTTTCACTTTATAAAGGCATTTTATATGTCATTTATAAGATTTTATTTACAAACAACATTTAGGACATACCAGGTATGAAAAGCCAGATGTTGTACCTTGGCCACATTATGATAACTTTTATCTAAAATACCTAAAGTACTTTTACAAATGTTTTTAATAAATTATCTGTAACTTACCTACTAGGAGTGAAATATATGAAAACTCTTTGAACATGTACTATTAATCTACATTGTAATTGGGAGAGCTTAACCTTAGACACGCAGCCATTTTTCTAAGCTTTCATGGCAACTTGGGAGCAGTACTAAGACATGAATATGAAGCATCCTGGGTTTAGCCTAGAGTGTTCTCCACTAGAATCTACTAGAAAACATGTCTCTCATTTTTTTTTAATATAAAAATTTCTAACCTAATTTGGTGTTGCAAAGCCAATGCATATTTCCAAAATGTCTTTCAAATCAAGACTTTATTTTCAGCAGTTACTCTCTTTAGCTAATTTTAAAAGCATTGATTTTCCCATTAGCAAATTACTATTGTCTTGCTATTCCTTTGGCAAATTTTAACTTCACTGCAGTTGCTGAAATTGGATGGGGGGTGGGGGTGGCATCTCTATGTAGCTATATTTTAAGCTGACTGGAGACCTAAAATCTAGAGGCTGAGAAATGATTTCTGAAGGACCCTCTTTGCAGCTCTCCTAATAGCAACCTCTGATTCTTGTATTTGATTTTATTTTCAAAGCACTTTCACATACATTGCTTCAGTTGATCTACATGATCCCATTTACAGCTTTCCAATGAAAGCTTTAGCTAAAGCTTTAAAATGGTTAAGGGAGGTTCCACTGGTAGTTTATATTATAAGAACTTCAATTCCTGATCCAGGACTCTGTTCCACCCCCACCAAGTTGACATGCATGGTGACTCCACCTTTCTTTGTCACTTTTACTAAAAACCACTTCTCAAACCACAGAGTTAGAAGTGAAAGGGAACTTAGAAAACTTCTAGTCCATCTCCTTTATTTTTTACATGAGGAAAAGGAACCCCAGAGAACCCAGGCCATTTGTCTCTGAGAAAGCTACATTGCTCATGTTAAGAAAAGGTAAAAACATTAAAATGTCCCTTCTTTGATGCTCTATGACATTGGATATGGACAACAGTTTAGAGGTTTCCTCTTCCTTCACACTCACTGTGTGATTAGCAGTATCATAAGGACCATCAGTATAGGAAAGGGCACAGAATAAATGTGGAGAGAGCGAGCCAAGGAAGGAAGCTAGCCTTCTGGGAACATAGTTGTTCATTCTAACTTGAGAAGAAAAACATTGAGGGAAATAATAATTTTCAGAATCATGGTCTAAAGGATGGTTTGTCTGACATTTAGACAAAGATGATTTGTCTAATTTAGAGATTATAAGCTATTCAGAAATGGTTTTCTCAGGGTTTATGGCATGTCCATTCTCAGAAGCCAACCTCAAAAGCCATGTTCAGACATGGAATTCAAGCTTCCATTGAAGTCCTCCTATGGAGGTGACAGGGATCATTTTGTCAAAGTCTGGAAGGTATGTATGAAAAGCAACTCTGTTGAGTTTAGGCAAAATGAACAAAATATCACCAGAATAGGGCGCCTGGGTGGCTCAGTCGTTAAGCGTCTGCCTTCAGCTCAGGTCATGATTCCAGGGTCCTGGGATCAAGTCCCACATCGGGCTCCCTGCTCGGCAGGAAGCCCGCTTCTCCCTCTCCCACTCCCCCCTCCTTGTGTTCCTGCTCTCGCTATCTCTCTGTCAAATAAATAAATAAAATCTTTAAAAATATATATATATCACCAGAATATAGCCATGATGCAAAAGGAAGGGCTAAAAGTAAGTTATACTCTCAAAAATTCCATTCATCTTAGAAAAGAATTCAAACGGACTCACTGTGTGATCCCTATTCTCTCTACAATGAAGCATGACTGTTTGGGTCATGGGAGGTCTGCCCACCCCTTATTCTGCCTGCCTTCCCCATGGTGTTCACTGGATGATGGCTACTGGTCCAGCTTCACAGTTGCCCAGCAGCTTGGCTTCATCTCCACCCCAGCCACTCCCAGCAATAAAACAGGACAGAGTGAGCAACTAGGGGCCTGCATCACATGGTGACATATGAAAATGAATCATTTAAGGACAGGGATCATGCTTGCAGTGTTTAGGGTGAAAAGGTGCTATGTAGACCTCCATGGTCTGAGAGAACATATTTGGGCTCACTTGTGACTCATTCAGTATGGCTTGGTCCTGACACATAGCAGAACTGGGCTTACCCCTACCTTTAAAGTCTTTCTAAATGCTCAAGGTGTTGGGCCCAGCCCTGATTTTAATATCATATTTAATTAATTAATTACCCTGTGTTTGTTTTGCCACTAACCTAAATACCAGGTATGCGGCGTAGAGACACATCCTCCTTCATGAGACAGCCCAAGACCAATGTGAAAATGTCATCAGACCTCCCAGGAACTATCTCTTCAAAGTCAAATAACCTAAAGAACTGAAAAGTCTATTCAGAGTATTGAAAGTCTGGGTGAAAAGCATAGCTGGTGTGTTTAGGCAGGCTGAGGGTAGAACATGTTGAGAATAGTCAGCTTGAGTATCTAGTCAAATTAGCTGGCCAATGGCCACCTTCATTTTATAGGAAGGGGACAGTGAGGGCCTCTCTGTGTACCTACCTCAGGAGCTCCAAGCAACCTGAGAAGCCCACTAAGAATCTGATTTGCACTAGGATCCCCAAATCACTGTTCAGTTGTCCTACCCACGGAACAAATAGGGCAGACTACCTCAAATTCTCGGAAGACAGTGAACTCACCCTTTGATACACAGAGGTGAACATTTGACTTAGCCTGGGAAATGTTCCCATGGACACTTTCACTTTAATATTTTCAGCCTGGTAGCTGGGGCACTTTATTTCTGGTACTTACACAAAAGTTGTGGAAGTTGGAGGAAGAAAGCAAAGTTTGGAAGGCCTAAGAGAATAGGTTGCATGAAAGACTGTAGATGACTATAGGTAACAAAACTTCAACTTAGGGAGAAGTGGAGAAAGCATCAGCAAGAGAGCAGCTGGGGATTTACCACCGACCCCACTGGATGGCAAAGGAAAGACAGCGACAACGGTCTCTGCAGGGAGGGCAGGGGTGGATGGATGGTTGGAGTTCCTATAAATCATGTACACAAGGAAATAAGGCCAAAATTACTGAGATTAGTGCAAATTTCACAAAAGGAGAAAGAGACTTTTCAAACTCAAGAATCAAATCTCTCAGGGCGCCTGGGTGGCTCAGATGGTTAAGCATCTGCCTTCAGCTCAGGTCATGATCTCAGGGTCCTGGGATCGAGTCCCGCATCGGGCTCCCTGCTCCTTGGGAGCCTGCTTCTCCCTCTGCCTCTCTCTCTCTGTCTCTAATGAATAAATGGATAAAATCTTTAAAAAAAAAAGAATCAAATCTCTCAGACCTGGTGGAAGCAGGAATGCCTGGTATACTTGAGGGAAGAGGGTAGAGTTGAAGGAAGCAAATGATCCTGTTCTAATTCTGCACCCTCACTCTGAGACCTGAGATCTGATATCCTGAGACCAAATCCCAGTGCCCTCGTGGCTCCCAGAGCCCCATAGCAGGGGGTCTCCACACCAACTACTTATTAGAATCACCTGGAAGCTTTCTAAAACTAATAATGACTAGGCTCCATGTCCAGCAATTATAATCTGGTTTATCCGGGTGCTTTAAAACACTAGACAGTTATGAAGCTCCTCCTGTCCCAGGTGACTCTAATGGGCAGCCACTGAGTAACAAACATGAAAGGCTAAACGTATCAGGGATGATCAATAACAATCACAGGAGCAACCTTATGAAGACCAATCTAGAAAAATAAATCACGGACCAGTCCATTGGCACCCAACTTTTAAGTTACAGTCATCTACAACTAATTACCAACTTCCCCCAAGACTGACTTCATAGCTTTCCTAAAATTCAACATTCACAGCCCTTTGATACCATTATACCCTAGTTCTTTTCATTAGCCAGACACTTGCTCAGATTTCATGGTTTAGATCGCATTCATTTTCCCACGGGAGTCTTCTCTCAGCTCTAAAATAAAGTGGAGCCTTCTTATTATTAACAGCTATAGAGTTCTAAAATTCTCCCTCATGATACTTTACTCACTTATAATCATTTAATTAGTTATTATTATGACTCCCCACTATGGTGTAAGCTCCATGAAGATGGGTAATATTTCCTTTTTAGTCTCTGCTCTATTCTAAGTATCTGGTACACAGAGGACACAGAATAGACATTTATTAACTTACAAGACCAAACTGAGAACAGGACCTTGAGTATGTAATATTCCCTGTGGATATAGTTCCTCCAAAAATACTGATCTTGGCCAGATTACACATTAGAGTTGGAGGGCTATCCTCCACTAGCTGATCCTGTCCAGTGATGATACTGTGCCCAGAAAGAAGAAGTAACTCATTTAAGCTAAGTTGTTGAACAATAGATCTAAAAAGTATGCTGGGAGTGGGGAGGGGATTAGAAATCTTTCTTTCCTTCTAGTGCAAACATCTTGACCAAGAGGTCCTTGCCTTACCAGTACCATTCTGAAAGTGCATCTCAGTCCTCAGCTTTCACCAGCACTGTGCTTTATCAGTGCCTTGAACTTGGAAATTACAGGCATTCTGGTCTGGAGGACTTTGCAAAGTACTTGATTCAACCCATTAACTTCACTGTCTTCAAAACCTGCAACCCTTCAAACTTTCCCCTCATTCTTCACAAATGGCACTCCTCCTATTTACATGAGATGAGAAATAAGCAATAGAGAACACTTCAACTTAATTCTACCAAACCATGTACCTTCTTCCATCTGCACTAATGCTCTCTGTCTCTCTTGTGACATGGATGAAGTTACTCCCTCCTGTGCACCGAATCCCTTTCCCTCTACCCTTCTCAGGGACCTCACAGGACAGATGGCTTCCCACCTCCACATATTCAGCTTCTTCCACTGTATCTCTCTCATCCACATTCAAATATCATAAAAGCAAAACAAAGAAAAATGGACTTGATCCCTATGTTCCCCTCCAGCTACCCCCTCGTTACTACACTCTGCAACCAAGCTTCTTGAAAGATATCTATGCTCACTATCTTCATGTCCTCACCGCCCACTCACTCCCCACCCACTCTGTTCTGCTAAGCCCACAGAGAATTTCCTGAATTCACTAATGACAGACAGGCCGCTCAGCCCAGTGTCACTTCTCAGTCCTCCCATGTAACTTGTCATTGTTAGTCTGTACTATGACTAATCCCTCCGTGCTGAATCACTTCCCTTGGCTTCTATGAACCACCCTCTCCCTTATTACCCTTGCTTTCTCAATCCCCTTTGGTGGATTATCCTTCTCTACCAAATTTAAGTGTCAAAGTTCCTCAAGATTTGGCACTAGCCTCCTTCTCACTCTGTAATCTTAGTTGATTTCTTCATGCCCATTATTTAAATTTGCAGCCATTTCCCAGTAGCTGTCAAATGTCTATCTCCCCCAGAGACTCCTATGAATTTTAGAAAGCTCTCCACAGATTACCTTCTCAAGATATCATTTGTGTGTTACTTCAAATTCAAGAGAGACTAAAACCAAACATGCCTTCTACCTCCCTCCAGTGTCTCCCGCATCTCAGTGAACAGCGCCAATGCCATCCAGCTGTATAGGCCAAAAACCTGGGGTCAGTCTTGACACTCCCTCTACTTCACCTCCTAAATCAAATCTACTGCCAAGTTCTACCAATTTTATCTCTTGCAATTCTGTCTGCTTTTCTCCATGTCCACTTTTACTACTCTGGCTTAAGCTATGATCCTAATTTGTCTCTCCCATTCTTTCCCTACCATTTCAACCCACTTATCACAACCAGAAATACTTCTAAAATACAAATCTGATTATGTTACCCATGTTCTTAATACTCTTCAAAGATTTCATTTTGTTTATGGTGTGGGAAAACAATGTCCTCTCCATGGCCTAGAAAGTGTCCCTGAGCTGGTCCTAGCTTTCTCCCTGCCCTCATTCCGGTCTCATTATTTTTGACTCCCTGTACATCAACCACTCTGATTTTCTTTTCATTCTTTGAAACATGCGCTCCCTCCAGGTTCAACTCTTTGCACAGTGTTCTTTCCTCTAATACATGTACACTTTCATGTATAATCCACTAACTCATCCTGTATTGATAGCATGGTAAGTTTTAACAGTAATAATAACATGGTAGCTTCCATATTTATACATACATTATCTTCCCTAGTAGCCTTGTCAGAAAGGGGAGCTCAGTAAGATTAATTCTGAAAGATGGGACTATTAAAACACAAAGACTACAAGTGGGGAAACACAAGGTGGAGTCAGGTTCTGCAGACACAGACATTATTGTCTTAAAGGAACTATCTAATCCCTCTAGACCTTAGGGCTGTCACCTGATGAAGGAGATGAAATCGAATCGATGGTTTTAAAACTTCTCTGGCTGCCATTTATATTAGTACTTTGCAGTGCAACTCAATGCATACATTTCTATGTATATAAAATATAACTGAAATTATGTTTCATAAAAATATAGGGACCTTCACAACATGCATTATGTCTGACTTTTTTTTCCATATTCCATTCTATTCCAGTTCACTATTTTTAAAGAGAAATCTGACTTGTGACTCACTGCATTGATTTCAGGATCTACTAATGGGTTACAACTTACAGTTTGAAAAACAGTGAAATATGTGATCACTAATAATTTTTCAGTGCTTATTTCCTATTGTATACCAGAAGTCAAGAAATCAGTACTCAACACCTGGTCTCGGGCCCTCTTCCCCTCTCTTGCTCAGGTGCTGTGAGAGGATAAGGATTGCCACCTGAATTATGAGTTCTATATTCACTGTTGTACTTATTCAGTCTGGTGTGGTCCTATAATCTTCCTGTCATTCTTTGATTTGATTAATTTATTCCACAAACCTTTTGGTTTGGGAAGAAAAATCTGGGTTTGAATCCAAGCTACATTTGTTAAACACCCTCCCTAATCTTCAATCCGAGGTTGTTGTGAGGATCAACAATAAAGGATATAGGCGTGTAGCACAGTGCGGGCACGTAGTGCGCATCAAATAAGTGGTACTTTCGAGACAGGTGTGCTGGGTCCCGTGCTGGCATTGGTGTTATAAGAACTCAACCTGGAGTGTGTCCTTGGGAGACTCCAAGTGGTCTCTTGCTCATCCTCCTGCTCTTTTTGCCTTGTAAACTTCCTTTAAAATTTAGCAATACATCTCAAATGTTTTTCTGTCAGCAAATATAGTTGTAGGAGACAATTTTTCATGGTTGGTTACTATTATAGTTTATGGTTATATCATAATTTATTTCACCTTTTTAAAAAGATATTTCTAGTTTTTTACTTTGAAAGGTTTTGTATAAAAGTAAAGGTAATGCATGAGCATTGAAATATAAAGTAATTAAGTAAACAAGTTTTTAATTAGAAAAGTAAAATCCTCCTTTCTACTCCCACCTCTTTCCATTCTACACGGTAACCTCTATTAATAATTTCTTGAATATGCTTTTATGTTTTCTAATGCATATATAAGCAATTTTAAATATATTCATACAGTTATGTGAATGGTATCACATACTTGTAGAAAATGAGTTTTGCAATATATCTTTTTTACAGTTATGATTATGTATTTGTCATATCCTTATGTTAATCAGTTTATTCATTATAAGGGTCACTCATCTGACAATTGCCTGAAGTTCATTTGAGGTGCAGATCATTGCAATGTAGCTTTTAAAATGAGTACATTTGGGGTATCTTTTGTTGTCAGAGCATGTAGATCTACTTCATTCTTTAAGTGGCTGTATGAATTCCATTATATGGATGGATCATAATTTATTTAATCCATCTCCTATTGATCCACATTCAGCATATCCTAAAAATTGTTTCTAGATTTTGCTCTCATAAACAATTATGCAATGAACACCTGTGTACCCTCTTGAGATAATTCTAGGATAACTAGTAGAAGTGGAATGTTTTTATGCATTTAAAATGTTCATCTATATTGCCAAAGTACCCTCCAGAAAGTTGTGCCAATTTAGACTTATACCAACAGTGTTAGGAAGAATGTCCAAATCTGTATACCCTTTCTAAACTTGGTTTATCAATACTTTATTTTTGTGATCTTTTTTTTCTCATTAGTAAATATTAACAAGAATGTTTAAATTAATTCAGTAGAGGAAAGGAGGAGATGTGTGGATAAGAGTGAATAATGGCATTGCCAACCCTGGAATAATTTGGGGGGAATTTGGGGAGCTGCATGTAGGACAAGAGAGATTTGACTTGTAGGAGAGATATGACTGGCCATTGGCTCTCTGCAGGACATGCTCTTTTGTGAAGGCTTGTGGCATCCACCATGTGTCAGAGCATAACTCAAATGGCATAAAACAAGCCTGGATACCATTTCTCAGCTCTGCCAAACACAAGCTGTGTTGACTCTGATGTGACTGATTTTACTTCCTCTCCTTTATTCCACCAACTGAGAGGTAAATGTAACAACACCACCTTTTGTTGCCTAGGACTTGGCTTATGAAGAAAAGAACTTTGGGAGTACAAATGGAAATCAACACTCTTGCCTTTTGCAGAACAGATGCTGAGATTCTGTTAAGAGTAGTGTATGGTCCTCAGGCAACTATGGATTAAGTCACTTGCCATTTCCTGGCAGAAGAAAATCCCCTATGACTTCCTATCCAAGTCTGCAACCCTGTATTCTGGACTTTCTCTTTAAATCTACAAAGTAGAAATATCATCATAGAAACAATTGATGCTTTGTTTCAATATAAAAGAGCAACTGCTGGATAATACAGAATACCTATTTTCAAAGCCCAAATGTCAGTTATAACAAAAAGAGGTGGCAAAAGTGGCTTATGAAAGCTAGAGCTGATTCAAATAACCAACCGATAAGTACCCAAGCAAGAAGACCCATATAATTGAAAAGCTCATTATATGGATGAGGACATGGGTACACAGAAAGCTTATGTGACTTATCTCAAGTCACTCAGTATGTTGGTGGCAGCACTGGAACTCAACCCTAACCCACATGACTTTAAGTTCAATGCCCCTTCTGCTGCACCACTGTCCCTCTGTTGAGGTAGATGGTGGAGGTGGGAAATGGGTACCAAGAAAGGAGATTACAGCTGTCCAGAAAAGAGGGTTGGGGACAGGAGAGAAGGAAATGAAAGAAGAAAGATTGGGGGAGGAGGGACGAAATAAAACACTTGGTTGGGGGAAGTCAAAAAGAAAGTTGGATACCAAAGGCAGATGATTTACTGCACAAGAGCATATCCTACCTTAGCTTCTAAAGAAACCAAGAGGCTGTTTGTTACTAGTATTAGCTAATATTCTAAAAATTAAAAGCAATCATTGTAGTGGCCCCTGACTGGCTTAGTTGGTAGAGCATATGATTCTTGATCTTGGAGTTGTGAGTTCGAGCCTCATATTGGGTATAGAGCTTACTTAAAAAGAAAAAAGCAATCACTGTAGTCATGTGTCCTGTTTTTGTTTAAAATATGTACCTAGGACAATAGCTAATAAGAAAGGCATGTTGAAGTCTCAGCAGCATATTCCTGTTTGGTATTGAGAGATAGTTATTTTGATATGCAGACTATTCCTATGTGTGCTGAATAAAATGATGGACTGATTCTATTCAAATTAAATGGAGACAAGACCCAGTTCAATCCACGTTTCCAGTATTTATAGAGCATTTTTAAAAAATATTTTATTTATTCATTTGACAGAGAGAGACACAGCGAGAGAGGGAACACAAGCAGGGGGAGTGGGAGAGGGAGAAGCAGGCTTCCCACCCTGCAGGGAGCCTGATGCGGGGCTTGATCCCAGGACCCTGGGATCATGACCTGAGCCGAAGGCAGACACTCAATGACTGAGCCACCCAGACGCCCCTATAGAGCTTTTTCTTTAATCACTTCTTTAGTTGACTTGTTTCCTCCAGAACAGCACCCCTGCCAAGAATCATGTTTCTATGAAACTGCTTTTTTTTTTTTCTCTTTTTTTCTCTCTCTGCAAATATAAAACTCTGGTTTAGCTCCTATACAGTGGATGGCCACAGGCAGGCTCTTGGCTACACCCACATCCAAAGAATATTTAATGAAAGGTCTTCTATCTTCCTAGAGAAACAGGTAAGACTCACTAGTGAAATCAATAGGAAAAAAATTACTTCTAGTTTGGGAAATTCTAGTTTTTCCAACCAGTGATACAGAAAAGATAGAAAACAATCTGTTCTATTCAATCAGTAATGCTCACTTGCAACCAGATGAGAGATTTGTTAAAGATCTCCCTAGGAAGTTAGGTGGAACAGTGGAACTTGTTCTGGACTCAGAAGATTCTAAGTCTTTGAGATGAACTGGAGGAAGAAAGAAAGAATGAAGAAAGAAAGAAAGAAAGAAAAAGAAAAAGAAAGAAAGAAAGAAAGAAAGAAAGAAAGAAGAAAGAAAAAGAAAGAAAGAAAGAAAAAAGAAAAGAGAGAAAGAGAGAAGGAAAAAAAGAAAAAAGACCCAAGAGGCTTTTTGCCAGCTTGTGTACCAAAAACAGAATTATTTGCTACAACTGGCCTTGCAGAAGAAAAGAGTCTGGCCTATGGCAAAGTTCCCTCCCACCTTCTACAGAGCTCCTACTCCTACAGTAGCCTCTTTTAGCCTGACTTCCAGAATAAAGTAGATCCATGGAGCTAACTTGCTGCTGATATATAATATGAACCAAGGGGAAAAACATAACAAAATAGAAATGCTTTGTTTTTGAAGCCATTAATATTTTAGGGTTGTTGGTTACTGTAGCATAACCTACTGAAAGATGACTGATAGAGAATTTTAAAAATTAGAATAAATTGAAAATATGCTCCACACGGTAAGCACCAGGCTGCCGATCAGCCTCCTCTCTGTCGCTCAGGCTAAAAGAGGCTACTAAAGAGAAAAGCAGATCAAGGATGCTGGGAGAAAGCGGCCATGCTTCTTAGAACTTTCTGCTGGATAGGCCCACTTTCACTTCCGCTCACATTTCACAGGCCAAAACAAGTCATGTGGCCAAGAGCTGCCCATAGGGAGGGCAGTGCACCCTCCAGCCAGGCTCTGCAACATCAGGGACAGGCAGAGTGTGGGAAGGGGCAGTGAACACTCAGACACGGCTGCGCAGCCTACCACAGGGCTCTTGACTCAGCAGTAGGCATGGATCCTGGATACACTGTGTTCCTCAAGGATCAAAGTGGAGTTCATGCCCTTTCACAGTAGCTCTCAAAGCAAGGGGCATCAATATTAAGTTTTGAATTTAATTTTGTTTTGTTTTGTTTTTGTTTTTTTTTATGATGTTCAGTTAGCCACTGTAGAGTACATCATTAATTTTTGATGTAGTGTTCAATGATTCATTAGTTGCATATAACACCCAGTGCTCATCACAATATGTGCCCTCCTTAGTACCCATCACCATGTTATCCCATCAAGTTTTGATTTTAAAACTAGGAATGGGTTAAGGTCAAGTTTGATGGGTGTGTGGTTTTCACCACCCATGTTTTCCCATTACTTAACAATGGGTATGTCTGATATGGTTCCTACCTTTTAAAAAAATGGGCAGAATGGCAAAAACAGGAAAATATGTATAGGATGTTTTCCGTAGGGCTGAGACTTGGACTTTTTATGTGGAAAACTGTAACATGGGAGATTTTGAGTGGAGGTTATAAAAAAAAAAAAATCCAATTTTGAAAGATTTCTGAGTCAACTTTCCCTATTTGTTTGTTTAGATAAAACAAGGAGGAAAGGCAACGGTGAAGATCAGCTGCTTTTTAAACATTGAATCTACCCTTTTTTCTTCCCCATGAAAATCAGCTTCAGACATCAATGATTCTGAAATGCAAGTCCAGCCCCAGGCAAAAGGTTTTCAGTAGATGGTTTGTCTTGAATATTTCCTCCTGGCATCTTCAGGCAATCAGTACCCTCCTTCTTCCCGCTGCCAGCAGAGAGCCCCACTGCAGCACCCTCTCTGGCCCGAGAATCTGTAAAATTTAGCAAAAATGTGGGAAGCTTGTAGTTAGGGCTGGGAACCAGGCCAGCAAGAACTCTCACACAGCCTAGGGAGCCAGCAATCTCACAGGGCAGACAAACCAGTAAGCAAGAAATTATACTAGAGTGATCAATGCTGCAAGAAGGAGGCACACACAGAGAACTTTCCCAGTACAAAGAAGGGAATTACAATTCACTCATACAAAATGGAAAAGACTTCCTCCAAAGAATGATGTGTAAACTGAGAAATGATGGATTTGGTGGAGCTAGCCAGGTAACCTGAAGGAGCAGATATTCCCTCTGGGGCTCAGACTACAGACTCCTAAGCAGGAATGAAATGGTGAAGGGGCTTGGGGTTCATTCCCTGCCCTGTCCCTGCCCTGGGCATGGCTTTACTAAGCTTTTTATGATGATAAATATTATCCTGTTAATAGTCTTTAAAAAGCCCACCTCACCTTGTTTTACTATTTTTTAAAATTTATAAACTGTCATAATTTATTTACTTATTTTTTATTATGTTCAGTTAGCCAACATATAGTACATCATTAATTTTTGATGTAGTGTTCAACGATTCATTAGTTGTGTATAACACCCAGTCCTCATCAGCACACGTGCCCTCCTTATTTTGAAAAATAATTTGAATACTAAAGTTTTTTAAAAAGATAATAAAATAAATACCCATGCAGCTACCACCCAGAATTAACAAATATTAATATTATATCATATTTTACTGCCTATATTTTATCAAACTTTTAAAAAATAAATTATTACCATTAAAGTTGAAATCTCCTATAAACCTTTCCCTGGTCACATTTCTCTTCATCCATCTCTTCAGAGTTAAGTGCTATCATGAATTTTGTGATTCTGCCCTTGTTCTTATGTTTCTAAGTATATATTAATAAACAACATAGATTGTTTATATGTATGTAAATTTTATGTTAATCATTTACTGTACTATAAATAAATTTCTATAACAAATGTTTCTTAATATACCATATATATATATATATATAAAATGGAATATTATGGAATATATATATATCACATCTTTATCCATTTGTCTGTTGATGGACACTTGAGTTGCTTCCATAATTTGGCTATTGTAAATAATGCTGCAATAAACATAGGAGTGCATATATCTTTTTGAATTAGTGTTTTCATTTTCTTTGGGTAAACACCCAGCAGTAAATCATATGGTAATTCTATTTCTAATTTTTTTGAGGAAACTTCATATTGTTTTCCACAGTGGCTGCACCAGTTTGCAGGCCCATCAACAGTACACGAGGGTTCCTTTTTCTCTATATCCTTACCAACATTTGTTGTTTCTTGTGTTTTTTATTTTAGCCTTTCTGACAAGTGTAAGGTGCATCTTATTGTGGTTTTGATTTGCATTTCCCTAACAACTGGTGATGTAGAGCATCTTTTCATGTGTCTGTTGGCATCTGTATGTCTTCTTTGGAGAAATGTCTGCTCATGTCTTCTGCCCAATTTTTAATTCGATTATTTGTTTTTTGGTGTTATGTAAGTTCTTTATATATTTTGAATACTAACCCTTTATCAGATATGTCATTTGCAAACATCATTGCAATCAGTAAGTTGTCTTTTATTTTTGTTGATTGATTCTTCTGCTCAGCAGAAGCTGTTTATTTTGATGTAGTCCCAGTAGTTTATTTTTGCTTTTGTTTCCCTTGCCTCAGAAGACATAGCTGAAAAATGTTGCTCCAGCTGATGTCAGAGAAATTACTGCCTGTGCTCTCTTCTAGGATTTTTCTGGGTTCAGGCCTCACATTTAGGTTTTTAATCCATTTTGAGTTTATTTTTGTATATGGTGTAAGAAAGTGGTCCAGTTTTATTCTTTTGCATGTAGTTGTCCAATTTTCTCAATACCACTTATTGAAGACACAGTGTTTTTCAAATTGAATATTCTTGCTTCCTTTGTCAAAGATTAATTGACTACATAAGCATGGGTTTATTTCTGGGCTCTCTGTTCTGTTCCATTGATTAATATGTCTATTTTAGTGCTAGGACCATACTTTTTTGATCACTATAGCTTTGTAGTATATTTGAAATCTGGGATTGTGGTTCCTCCAGTTTTGTTCTTTTTCAAGATTGCTTTCATGAGTCAGGGTCTTTTGTGCTTCCATACAAATTTTAGGATTTTTTGTTTCAGTTCTGTGAAAAATGTTTTTGGTATTTTAATAGGGATTGAGTGAAATTTGTAGATTGCTTTGGATAGTATGCTCATTTTAACAATATTTGTTCTTCCAATCCATGAAAATGGAATATCTTTCTGCTTGTTTGTGGCCTCCTCAATATCTTTCATCAATGTTTTATACTTTTCAGAGTATAGGTCTTTCACCTCCTTGGTGAGGTTTATTCCTAAATATTTTATTGTCTTTGGTGCAATTGTAAATGGGATTGCTTTCTTAATTTCTCTTTCTGTTGCTTCATTATTAATCTATACTTATGCCACAGATTTCTGTACATTAATTTTGTATCCTGCAACTTTACTGAATCTATTTATCAGTTCTAGTAGTTTTTTGGTGTAGTCTTTAGGGTTTTCTGTATATAGTATCATGTCATCTGTAAACAATGAAAATTTTATTTCTTCCTTACCAATTTGGATGCCTTTTATTTCTTATTGTCTGATTGTTGTGGCTAAGACTTCCAGTACTATGTTGAATAAAAGTGGTGAGAGTGAACATCCTGTCTCATTCCTGAACTTAGGGGAAAAGCTTTCAGTTTTTCACCATTGAGTGTGTGTTAGCTGTGAGTTTTTTGTATATGGCCTTTATGATGTTGAGGTATGTTCCCTCTCAACCTATTTTGTTGAGGTTTTTTATCATGAATGGATGTTGTACTTTGTCAAATGCTTTTCTGCATCTATTGAAATGATCGTATGGTTTTTATCCTTTCTCCTGTTGGTGTGATGTATCACGTTGATTGGTTTGCTAATATTGAGCCAGCCTTGCATTCCAGAAATAAATCTTACTTGATTGTGCTGATTTTTTTTTTTTTTTTTAAAGATTTTATTTATTTATCTGAGAGAGAGAATGGGAGACAGAGAGCATGAGAGGGGAAGGGTCAGAGGGAGAAGCAGACCCCCTGCTGAGCAGGGAGCCCGATGTGGGACTCGATCCCGGGACTCCAGAATCATGACCTGAGCCGAAGGCAGTTGCTTAACCAACTGAGCCACCCAGGCGCCCTGTGCTGATTTTTTTTTTAAATGTATTGTTTGGTTACTGGATTCAATTTGCTAATATTTTGTTGAGGATTTTTATATCTATGTTTATCAGAGACATTGGCCTGTAGTTCTCTCTCTCTCTCTCTCTTTTTTTTTTGTATTGTCTTTATCTGGTTTTGGTATCAGAGTAATGATGGCCTCATAGAATGAATTTCTCAGCTTTCCTTCCTCTTCTACTTTTTGGCATAGTTTGAGAAGAATAGGTATAAACTCTTCTTGAAAAAAAAAAAACAACTCTTCTTGAAATACCATTTGGTCCTGAACTTTTGTTTGTTGGGAGTTTTTTGATCACTGATTCAATTTTATTTCTGGTGATCGGTCTGTTCAAATATTCTATTTCTTCCTGATTCAGTTTTGGGAGGTTGTATGTTTCTAGGAATTTATCCATTTCTTCTAGGTTGTCTAATTTTTTGGCACATAATTTTTCATAATATTCCCTTATAATCCTTTGTATTTCTGTGGTGTCAGTGTTATTTCTCCTCTTTCATTTCTGGTTTTGTTTATTTGAGTATTCTCTCTCTCTCTTTCTTTTTCTCTCTCTCTTTTTATGATGAGTCTGCCAAAGGTTTCTCAATTTTTTGCTCTTTTCAAAGAACCAGCTCCTGGTTTTATTGATCTGTTCAATTGTGTTTAAATTTCTATTTCATTTATTTCTGCTCTAATCCCTATTATTTCCTTCCTTCTGCTAGTTTTGGGTTTTGTTTGTTCTTTTTCTAGCAATTTTTGGTGTAAGGTTAAGTTGTTTATTTGAGACTTTTCTTGCTTCTTGAGGTAGGCCTATATTGCCCTAAACTTTCCTCTTAGAACTGCTTTTGCTGAATCCCAATGATTTTGGACCATTGTGTTTTCATTTTCATTTGTCTCCATGTACTTTTTTTTTTTAATTTCCTGTTTGATTTCTTGGTTGACCCATTCATTGTTTAGTAGAACATTATTTAACCTCCATGTATTCTGTCTTCTTTTCTCTTGAAACCCTCCATGTATTTGTGTTCTTTTCAGATTTTTTCTTGTGGTTGATTTCTAGTTTCATAACGTTGTGATTAGAAAAGATGCATAGTATGACTTCAATCTTTTTTAATTTGCTGAGACTTGTTTTTTGCCTGAATATGATCGATTCTAGAGAATGTTCCATGTACACTTGAAAAGAATTTGTATTTTGCTGTTTTAGGATAGAATGTTCTGAATACGTCTGTTAGATCCATCTGGTCCAATGTATCTATCAAAGCCATTGTTTCCTTACTGATTTTCTGTTTGGATGATCTATCTCTTGATGTCAGTGGGGTGTTAAAGTCCCCTACTATCATTGTATTACTATTGATCACTTCCTTTATGTTTGTTATTACCTACCTTATGTATTTGGATGCTCACATGTTGGTGCGTAAATATTTACAATTGTTCTATCTTCTTGTTACATTGTTTCCTTTATGATTATGTCCTTCTTTGGCTCATTACAGTCTTTGTCTTAAAGTTTGTTTTGTCTTATATAAGTACTGCTGCCTCAACTTTCTTTCAGTTACATTTGCATGATAAATACTTTTCCATCTCTTCCCTTTCAATCAGTATATGTCTTTAGGTCTGAAATGAGTCTTGTAGGCAGCATATGGATGGGTCTTGCTTTTTTATCCATCACCTTATGTCTTTTCATTGGAGTATTTAGTCCATTTACATTCAAAGTAATTATTTATAGGTATGTAGTTACTGCCATTTTGTTAGTTGTGTTATTTATTTTTTTTTAATAGTTCCTCTCTGTCCCTTTCTTCTCTTGCTGTCTTCTCTCATGGTTTGCTGACTTTATTTTTTTAACATCTATTACTGGTTTTTGATTTGTGGTTACCGTTGGGTTTGTATATAACATCTTATGCATATAGCAGTCTATATTAAGCTGATGATTACTTACTTTTGAAATTTTTTACTTCTCTCCCCTCAATGTTTCAGTTAGTTGATATCATAATTTACATCCTTTAATTTTGACAGGTTTTTACAGATATACTTGTTTTTGTGTTTGTGCTTCCTATTTTTCTTACTCTTACTTATGGTTTTCGTTTTCCACTCATAGATTCCCTTTAACATTTCTTAAAGGGCTGGTTTAGTGATCGTGAATTCATTTAACATTTTTTGGGGAAACTCTCTCTCTCCCTCTATTCTGAATGATGGTTAGAGTATTCTTAGCTGTAGGTTTTTCCCTTTAAGCACTTTGGATATTTCATGCCACTCTCTTCTGGCCTACAAAATTTCTGCTGAAAAATCAGCTGATAGCCTTATGGGATTTCCTTTGTATGTAACTGTCTTCTTTTCTCCTGCAACCCTTCAAATTCTTTATTACTATTTTTTGCCATTTTAATTACTATGTGCCTCTGTGTGTATCTCCTTGGATTGATTTTATTGGGGGCTCTGGATCTGGATTTCTGTTTCCCTCCCTGGATTTGGGAAGTTTTCAGCTTTTATTTCTTCAAATAAATTTTCTGCTCCCTTTTCTCTTCTCTTCTGGGATAACTAATGAGAATGTTATTATGCTTGATGGTGTTACTGAGTTATCTTAGGCTATTTTAATTTTTTATTATTTTTTTCCTTTCTCCTGTTCAGCTTGATTGCTTTCCATTACTCTGTCCTCCAGGTTGCCGATCTGTTCTTCTGCTTCCTCTGGTGAACTATTTTCCATGTATTGTATTTTTAATTTCAGTTACTGAGTTCTTCATCTCTGATTAGTTCTTTTTTATGTTTTTTTAATGTCTTTATTGAGGTCTTTTATCTCTTTGTTGAGGTCATTGTTGTTTATCCCTCACTGAGGTCCTACACTCTTTCCTCAAGTCCATTGACTATGACCATTACTTTAAATTCTCTATCAGGCATATTACTTATCTTTATTTTGCGTTCCTCCCTAACTTCCTCATATCTGGAATCTAGAATTCAAAGGTTATGGGCAATTAGGCAGAGTTTATAATTTTCATTAAAATGTTTGTTTACCCATTTCTTGAAAGCTACTTTCAGAAATGTGAGGTTTTTACAAAAGGAAGTTAATTCTGAAGCTCACTTATTTTATGATTCCAGGTTTGAACTGAATGCACTTACATGGTGAGAATGTGAAATGACAGGTAGCACCTTCTGGGGAGACATGTTATGTTCTGTCCCTCCTCACCCCTACCCCTAATTATGAATATAACAAGTCTCTCCTGTAAATATATATGACAAGCAGAGACACAGCCTCTTCTAGGCTTTGACTCTGAGAATTTCTCCAGCAGTGGATGCATTTCTTCAGCTAGGGGACACAGCTGAGGGAGCAGCAGCTCATTCAAGGGAAACAAGCTCTCCTGCTGTAATGGGTCTGGAATGCAGACATGGGATCTGTCAAAGGAGCTTCTCTCATCTTCATATTGACAGCTTGTGCTCACTCCATGACATGGGTGTTGCAGAAACATGACCTGGAACTGATATGTTCTGGCAGAAACAAGCTGGGAGATTTTAGGCTCTTTCTCTCTGCTTTTTTTCTCTTCCATGATGGTACTGAATTGTTGAAGTAGGAGGGGGCTGTCAGAGAGGGTTTCCAGCCCCATCATCAAAGCCAGCTCTGTGGCCCACTAAATCCATGTGGAGGCCATTCCTGGGATTCTTGGAAGATGACACTGTTATCTGCATATGGAATTGTACTGTACATTCAATAAAATTCTAAGATGGGATATCTGTAAAATAGGGACTAAAAGAATAGAATAAACAAAACCAACTTTTAGACAGGATAACAAGAAAGTAATACAGAAAAGGGATTTGATGACCTGGTTTTTCAGTTCAATATACACAATCAATTTTGATGTTAGAATATAAAAAGTCTATTATGATCAGGCTTGATTGCCTATGTAAATAAAACTAAACTCTTTCTGTGTAAAAATTCTTTAAAATTCTGTAAAAAAACTCTTTCTGTGCTTTAAAATTTATTTTTTGGAAGGAAATGAAACTTTGCTTTTGAAAATTCTACCCAAGTCATCAAGCATATGTTAACACATTTATTCAACAAATATTAAATAATATTTACTCTGTGTTAGGTACTAGGGATGCAGTGGTGTAGAGGAGAAGGATGATTCCCCCAAGGCTTATCTTTATCAAAGGCAGAGACTGATAAAAACAAGTACCCAAATAAAATAATTTATAAAATCTGATAAACATATGAATGAAACCAGAGAGAGGCTGAGAAAGAGAATATAAATGAGGAGTAAAGGATTTCTTTTTTTTTAATTAATTAATTTTTAATTAACATATAATGTATTATTTGTTTCAGGGGTACAGGTCTGTGATTCATCAGTCTTACACAATTCACAGCACTCACCATAGCATATACCCTCCCCAGTGTCCATCACCCAGCCACCCCATCCTTCTCACCTCCCCTCCACTCCAGCAACCCTCAGTTTGTTTCCTGAGGTTAAGAGTCTTGTGGTTTGTCCCTCTCTGGTTTTGTCTTGTTTCATTTTTCCCTCCCTTCCCCTATGATCCTCTGTCTTGTTTCTCAAATTTCACATATCAGTGAGATCATATAATAATTGTCTTTCTCTGACTTATTTTGTTTGGCATAATACCCTCTAGCTCCATCCATGTCGTTGCAAATGGCAAGATTTCATTTTTTGATGGCTGCATAGTATTCCATTGTATATATAACACATCTTCTTTATCCATTCATCTGTTGATGGACATCTAGGCTCTTTCCATAGTTTGGCTATTGTGGACATTGCTGCTATAAACATTGGGGTGCATGTGCCCCTTTGGATCACTACATTTGTATCTTTGGGGTAAATACCCAGTAGTGCAATTGCTAGGTCATAGGGTAGCTCTATTTTCAACTTTTTGAGGAACCTCCATACTGTTTTCCAGAGTGGCTGCACCAGCTTGCATTCCCACCAACAGTGTAGGAGGGTTCCCCTTTTGGAATAAGGGATTTCTTAAGTGGATGTTTAAGGTGAGATTCAAAGATTGTGAATGGGATAGTCATGTGAGGAATGGGGGATGAGCATCTCAGGTAGGGGGAAAAGTAAATTCAAAGGCCCTCTCAAGATTTGTTCAAAGAACTGAAAGAAAGCCAGTGTGGTAGAAGTTAAGAAGGGTGAGAAGGATAAAGAGGGTTGGAGAAATGATCAAGGGCAGAACAGGTAGGGCGTAATAAGGAATTTGGATTTTGTTAAGTGTGATAGGAAGCCCATAAAGAGTTTTAGCAGGGAAGAGACATAATCCAGTACACACACACACACACACACACGTTTTTAAAACAATCTCAATCTTAAAATATAGCTCTTCCTCCAGAACCATTTGAGAATAAGTTGCAGTATGATACCCTGTGTTTATTATTTATTGCTGTGTAACAAATTATCCCACAATTGAGTGGCTTAAAACAGCCTTTATAATCTCAAAGTTTCTGTAGGCCAGAATCTGGGCATGGTTTAGCTCTGTCTCATGGATCCTCTGTCTCATAGTCTTTCATGGGCTGTAAACAAAGTGTTGACAGGGGCGGCAGTCTTACCTGAACACTTGACTGTAGCAACAACACTTCCAAGCTTGCTCAAGTGGTTGTTGGCAGGATTTGCTTCCTCATAGGTTACTGACCCAAGGCCTTGCTGAGGACTCAGTTCCTCACAGGCTTCCTCACAGGTGTCCCTCAGCTCTTTGCCATGTAGCCCTCTCCATAGGGCAGCTCACAACTTGGCAGCTGACCTGTCTCAGGGTGAGTGAGCAAGAAAAGGAGAAAGAGCAGCCAAGTTGGAAGACACAGTCTTGCTGTGACCTAATCTATTAAGTGCTATGCTATGACTTCTGTTGTTTTCTAATAACTAGAAGTGAATCACTGGGCGTAAATACACTCAATGGGAGGAGTTTGGGCATGGCTATCAAGAGGTGGGTATCATGGGGACCATCTTAGAGACTACCTACCACATGACCCATCACCCCAAGCACTTTACAAGAAGGATGTTCTACTAACCACAATGCAATCACCAAAATTAGGAAATCAAATTGATACTAACCTCAGACCCTATTCAAGTTTTGCCAGCCATTGTAGTAATGTCCTTTATGGCAAAAGGATCTAGTCCAGAATCATGCTTTTCTTTTAGTTGTCATGTCACTTTAGTTCCCTTCAATCTGCTTGCTTCCTCAGTACTGTCTTGACAGTCATGGTCTTGACATTTTTGAAGATTGCAGGCTACTTTGCAGACAGTCTCTCGGTTTGAGGTTTTATGATGTTACTTTATGGTTGGATTCCAGTTATGTATCTTTGGCAGGAATATCATAGAAGTGATGCATTGTATCCTATCAGGTGGCACATGGTTTTGATCAACCCATTCATTGCTGGTGATTTTAACTTTAATCCCCTGATTAAGGTGATGTCAGCTAGGCTTCTTGACTATAAAATTACCTTTCTCCCTCCCTTGTAATTAATAAATATTTTGTGGAGAGGTGCTTTCCAGCTTTCCCATTCCCAATGAAACATTCAATTTATTCATTTATTGATTTGTATCAGTATACACTAGTCAGCGTAGATTTCCATCTTATTACTATCACTATTAATTTTGATGCTAGATAGTTTCAGATTTGACCCACGGGAGCCCTTTCAAGCTAGCTTCTGTGTTTGTTTTTTTTTTGACATGTCCCCATCATTTTTGAACACTTCCTTAGTTCCTGACACAAAACATGATCCAGGCTCTTGCACTTCCCCTACCCCAGCCTTGGGATCATCCATTTCACTAAGGAGTCCTGGTTCCTTTTAGTGGAGAATGGTATTTAGAAACCAAGATATGTGCATATTGCTACTGGGGTGTTACAGATCCCAGGCTTTCTCAAAGGACAGAGCTAGGGAGGTATAAAGGTATACCTGTATACATGTGTGTATACATGTGTGTTTACACACATTTATATTTATGTTTATTTTTATGTCTATTGATGTATATAGGGAACTGTGAATTCACACTGTTATCTCCAGTTCCAATTCAACACTACAAGGCAAATTCTATTTTTCTACTTTTCTGTATTTGTAGCCCCTTCTCCCACAGTGAGAAACCTGACTTCCATTATACTTAGTATATTTACTTGTTTGATCAGTGTCCCTGCATGCAATCAACCTCTAATTTCTACTACCAAACCCTGCTCCCCTGCTTCCCAGTATGGATGATCTCCTGACCCTACTCAGACTTCAACAGCCATGCTGGGCTATTACCATATCCACCTCTCCTGTGTGGATATCTTTCTCACCCATCCAGGCTTAGGCAATATGTACCATGCCATCCCCTAATGTGAATGTCCTCCTCAGCCCTGCTTAGGTTTTGATTCCTAGTTCTGGGCCATTGTGGTTAATCCCCCACTACATGGATGCCTCCCTTGTCAGCATCAATGAATGGCTTTTGGGCTGAATTGGGTTTTTTTTTTCCTCCAGTTTTATTAAGATATAATTGACAGATGGCACTGTATAAGTCTAAGATGTACAATATAACTTAACATATATATTGTGAAATGATTATCACAATAAATTTAGTTAACATCCATTATTTCATGTGGATACAAAAAAAAAACAAAGAAATTTTTTTCCTTGCAGCAAGAACTCTCCTAAAAACATTCAAATATACCATATAACAGTGTTAACCATAGTTGTCATGTTGTACATTCACCCCCAATATTTATTTATCTTATAACTGGAACTTTGTACCTTTTGACCACCTTCATCCAAATCCTTCATTCCTTACCCTTTACCTTTGGTAAACACAAATCTGATTTTTTCTTTTTCTATGAGTTGTTGTTTTGTTTTGTTTTGTTTTGTTTTGTTTTTTGGATTCCACATGTAAGTGAGATCATCCAGTAGTCATCTTTCTCTAACTTTATTTCACTTAGTGTACTGCCTTCAAATTCCATCCACATTGTCACAAATGGCAGGATTTCCTTTTTTATGGCTGAATTATACCCAAAGAGCTGAATTGTTGAGGAAGGGTAGGAAAGCAAAATAGAAAAGAAGAACCACGATATATTTTAAGCCAGTATCTCTTATTGTTTTCTGGAGCATGGATGAGAGAAGGCAGGAACTGGAGCAAGGAGACCAGTTGAAAGGCTACTTGACAATGTCAGCTGAGAGATGATGGTGGATGACTTAAGGAGCTGGTAGTGGAGTGGAAAAAAAAAAACACATTTGGGAAGTTGGAATCACTCTCTCTTGGATGACAGTGGGAGGAGCTAGAAAGGTAGAAACCTAGGAGTCTTAGGCAACTGATTGAAATACGATGCCCTCTACTAAGATAGGAAGGAATTGGGTTTGAGGGTATAGTGTGCTGAGAAGAATCAATCATTATTTTTCAAACATGTCAAGCTTGAGGTATATGTGAGACATTTAAGAGGAGATGGTAAGTAGGTACATGGATATAGGAGTGAACTAAATGCAGAAGTCTAGGCTGACAATATAAATTTGGGAGGCAAGAACATAGAGAAGGATTTGAGAAAGGGAGAGTATCCAGGACTGACCCTCAGAAACTCCAACAATCAAATGCCAGGAAGAAGAGACAGACCTAGCAATAGAGTTTGAAAAGGAGAGGCAGTGGGTAAGAGAAAAACTAGAAAAACAAACGTGCTACTACAGAACTAAGAGAGGAGCATGCTTTAAGAGGGCAGGAATAATGGATTATATCAACTATGTTGAGAAGAAAAACATGAGAATTGAAGCGTCCATTGGCTTTGGCTATGAGGAAGTCCTTGGTGATTTTGACAATGTCACATTCAGTGGAATGGTTGGGGAAGAAATCAGATGGTAGTGGATTAAGTAGTTAAGGAGATAAAAGGACATATAAATGTGGCAGGAGACAAGGCTTTTGAGAAGTTTGCTCTGAATGACAGGAAAGATAGCATCACTGGAAGAGTGTTTGGGGTTGAGAAGGAATCATTTTAAGATGGGTGATATTGGAATCTGTGTGCTGAAGGCAGTAATCTCAAAGGAAGACTGATGAGGCAGAGCCAAGGGGAAAAACCTAAACAGAGAAATTCTTGAGGCCGATGAGGGTTGTTGTCACAGGACACGTGGAGGATTGGCTTTTGATATGACTGGTCTCAGTGGCAGGGGGGAAAAGAGAGATGATGGATTAACAGATCTATTTGTAGTGTAGTAAACCAGACATTTAAAAAAACTTATATCCTGATATATTTTTTCTTCTCCGTCATCTGGGTTTTTCTTCCCTTGCCGACCTTCTACTACAAGGCCACATCACAAATCTTATTGCCCCAGGGAAGAAGTGGAGGGTGCTGCTTTGAATAAAGTGTGAAGAACAGGAGAAGGAAATGATGCGAGCAGAGTTCCTGCTGGGGGACAGGGAAGTAGGAAGGGAGGAGAGACTAGAGAGGAGAGGAGATGTGAAAGAAAGAATCCTCTTGAGGTCCAACCTGAGAGTATGTCATGTTGGAAAGTTCCAGATAGATTTGCAGGAAAAGAATCCAGACAGCTGGCATTTACTCTCCTGGGGGCTAGCCTGGGGTGGCTGAAATCCTCTCAAATAAGCCCTGCATTTGATTTGGCATCACGTCCAGCAAGGCGCAAGAGTGGCAGTGAAATCAAACTGAAAGAGATGCATGAGAGCTGCCTCACAGAACCTCTCCACCAACACAAACCCACTCCTGGGGGTGGGAAAAAGCAGCTGTTTCCAGCTCCCTGGAGGGATGGAGGTGTGAGAGGAACAGAGGTTCATAATGAGCCTGAGCTTAGGACAAGGAGCCTGTGGTGTGGCAGGAGATCAGGGCATCATCTGTGGACACGACAGGACAGCCAGGAGTTGATTAGAATGAGCCAACCCCTAGCCAGGATTGGTGAAGGCTCCAAGGACAGTGCATGGACCAGAAGCTTCTCTTTTATTGCTGTAAATGCATGTGAGATTTTGCTATGTCCAGATGCTTCCAGGGAGAGGAGAAACACAACAGGAAATGGAAAACACCTTGAAAGATAGATTATTTATAGCAAAGAGTATATTTAACCAAAGCCTCTTTTAAATTGAAAGAAACTAAATTACTTTTAATAAATTAGTTTTCATTTTCCCCATGAAAATAGGAACACCAGAGAAAGATGAAGTCAATGAGAGAAAATTAAATTCACCATTTCCCCAAACATGGGCTGCTGTGTCTTTCTGGACAGGGATTTGGTAGGTTTGTTGGTGTGAAGATGAGAGAGGTTGCATCATGTGGCTTTCATTGTGCCTATGAAATGTGAAGTGAGTGTTGGTTGCGAGTGGGAGTTAAGAAAGAGATCTGGGAATTTGAGAAAAGAAGAGAAGTTAAAAAATTGTATCAGGGGGATTCCAAATGCACATTAGTGTCTTAAAATCTCTAAGAAGACTTGTTTTAGAAAAAAGACCCTTGTTCAAATTTATATACAAGCTAGGACAGATCCAGTTTTGGTGGATCCTGAAGCTTATACAATTTGAAGACCCTTTGAAGAAAAAAAATACAAGGGGCACCTGGGTGGCTCAGTCGGTTAAGAGGCTGCCTTCGGCTCAGGTCATGATCCCAGGAATTGAGTCCTGCATCAGGCTCCTTGATCACAGGGAGCCTGCTTCTCCCTCTGCCTGCTGCCGCTCCCCCTGTTCCTGCTCTCTCTGATAAATAATAAATAAATAAATAAATAAATCTTAAAAAAAAAATACAAAATCCAGAACGGATTAGAAGGAACTCATGGAAGCAAAGGTCTCTGAAGCTCCAGCTTATCAGCTCTACAGTAAATCCACCTCTATCTATGCATTGAATGACCATTTTTGGTCATGAGAAGACTTCTTTTGCTCCCACACCTACTAATGATGCCCAGAATAGGCTACTTAACATGCAGGTGGGATGTGCAGACAGACTGTTGTAGCTTCTCCAACTTGCCTTCCTTCTCTCATCTCTCACCTCTCTCACCTCAAACATAAATACAATTGATCCTTGAACAACATGAGAGTTAGGGGTGCCAACCCCTCACACAGTTGAAAATCCATATGTAACTTTTGACTCCCCTAAAACTTAACTACTAATAGCCTACTGTTAACCAGAAGCCTTATTGATAATATACACAGTCTTGATTAACATCTATTTTTGTATGTTGTATGTATTATATATGGTGTTCTTACAATAAAGTAAGCTGGAGAAAAGAGAATGTTATTAGGAAAAATCATAAGGAAGAGAAAATACATTTACAGTACTGTATTTATTGAAAAAAACTTGCTTATAAGTGGACCTGTGTAGTTCAAACCTGTGCTGCTCAAGGACCAGCTGTACATCATTCCACAGCTGCTTGTTATTTTCCTAAGAATACCAGTGTCATACCCACACCATATCTCTCTACAGCTTAACTTCCAGCCTCTCTAGATGGGTGCCTTTCAAACTTCTTATACCACAGCCCATAACAAGAAATATATTTTATATTGCAATCCAATACTCACATATATCCCTGAGAAAACTTTCACAAAATACATCTTAATTTTTTTATGTGCAATGTACTGTAATATTTTCTAGCTGATGTCTTGCATATTTAAAAATAATTCTAGCTGGGGGACACCCTGGGTGGCTCAGTCAGTTAAGTGTCCGACTCTTGGTTTGGGCTTAGGTCATGATCTCTGGGTCATAGGATCAGCCCCGAGCTGGGCTCTGCACTCAGCGTGGAGTCTGCTGGAGATTATCTCCCTCTGCTCCTCCCCCTGCTTGCGCTCTCTCTCTCTCAAATAAATAAATGAAGTCTTAAAAAAAAATATTCTGGTTGGGCCACTCTAAAATGATTCTTACAGCCAGCAGATTGAGAAACACTCTGGCTGGTACTGTACCTCTAATGCCATTCTTTGCTATGTGGCTCCCTCACTCTGGATTACCCTTAACCTCTGCTATGATTTTGGAGATCATTTTCATCCCTCCCTCCAGTATAAAATAAAATTTTACAAACTTTTATATAAAGCCATCCATTTAATCCATTTAATCCTCGGCACTCTCATGGATTTTGCATCCATATTGGTATGGCAGATATTTTATTCTGCTTTTGATTATACTTAATTATTTAAAATTCAGTGCTCTTTACTTGATTGTGAAGTCCTTCAGGGCAAGATTATATCTGATTCTGGCATGGCCATTTCTATGACTCCTATAGCATCTAGCTCCTAGTACCTTGCAAATTTGTGAAGTTGGAAAAAATAATAGTGGCTCACAGGGTTGTTATGAGGATTAGATGAGAGAACACATTTCAGAACTAATGGTATGAGTAATACCTCCGATACCTGTTTTATAGCTGAAATAACTGGCTTAGGGTCACACAGGTTGTAATTGGTATAGCCAGGACACAAGCCCACATTCCCAGCCACCAAGCTTAACAAAAGGGTGTTGAATCAAAACCAAATGAATGATTTGGCAGAAACTATAGATTATCTGTAATGGCCTTTTTGCCTAGGGATAATTTCATTCATCATTCTGCTATTAGCTTGCTATTTAATCTGCTGTTTTATTTTTCTGTGTGAGTGGCTGTGACTATATGATTAAAAATCACCAGATCAGGAAAATGAATTTACTGTCTTTAGTAGTCTTAATGACCACATCAGATTAACTGCAAGATTGATTCAACTATGCACAAATTAGATATTAAGATAGATGAAAAGAATCCAATTTGACCAAAAAATGATTTTGAGACTGCATAGATCAAACTAATTTTCTTCCTTTGTGCAATTCAGCTCAATTCAAACCTTCAAATATACAGTGCAAAGCACCGCAGGGGATAGCAGGAAAATAAGCATCATCCCCTGTTGCCAAGGAGTTCACAGTCCAACAAGGCTGGGGGTGGAAGGAATAGGATGTCTATATAAATAACCCTAATATAAGACAGAGTAAGATCTGCTTTGTGAGGTTTCAATGAATCCTGAGGTCCCAAGGAGGAATGGATTGTTTCCCCAGTGAGACAATTGTGGAGTGGAAGAGACGTCTTGAAAGATGAGATGAACAAGTGTGATTCTGGTTCTCAAAATGAAGATGTGGGATTTTCCTCACTGAAGACCAGTAGAAATTTCATAGATTTTTAAGTAAAATTCTAGGATTACCTATTAACAGGGTGGTGGGGAGAGCTGATATATAAAAGAAACCAGGGGATTACTAAATAGCATTGAAGAAGTCATATCAAACTAATCTGTTTTTCAGGGTGAGGGGTCATGGTTATTAAACTGGCACAAATGAGAAAAGAGATATATATGGAACAGCCAAATTTCAAGGATAGCCTTGGGGACAAAACAGAAGAAAAATGAGGTACATTAAAATTGATGAATTGAACATTTGTATCCAAAGGATGCTGATTAATAGATAGATGCTACCCTGAAGGGCACTCTTTAGTGTCTTTTCATAGACCTCTAACTTTAACACTGTTTGATTCATATTTAATCAGAAACATGAATAAAGATATAGAAGACATGTTCATTAATCTGCAGATGAACCAGAGCTGGGAAGAATGGCAAACAAACAGTGACAAAATCAGGATCTAAAACAATCTTCATTAGGTTGAAATGATGGCTCAAATCTACCAAGATAAAGCTCAGTCATCTTGATCTTGGTCCAAAAATCTAACAGCACATGAAAAAGATGGTAGAGATGTGATTTAGTAGCAGCAAAACAAGCTTCTAACTTTAATTAGTTGACTGTGATGGACCGGTGAAATGGTCACTACCACCACCACCATCACCATCAGCACCACCATTACTACTACTACCATCGCCACCACCACCACTGTCACTCCCACCACCATGACCACCACCACAATCACTACTACCACTACCACACCACCACCACTGCCATCACTTCTACTACCACCACCACCATTATCACTACCACTACCACCACCAGCGCCATCATCACCACCAGCACCACCACTACCACCTCTATCCCCATCACCACCATCACTACAACCACCACCACCATCATCACCACCACTACCACCACCAGCGCCATCACCACCACCAGCACCACCACTACCACCTCTATCCCCATCACCACCATCACTACAACCACCACCACCATCATCACCACCACCATCACTACCACCACCGTTATCACTTCTACCACCAGCACCATCATCACCACCACCATCACTACCACCACCACCACCACTAACACTGCCACCATCATCACCATCATTATCACCACCACCACCGTCACTACCACCACCACTACCAACTTCACCACTATCACCAGCACCACCATCACCATCACTACTAACCACCATCACCACCATCACCATCAGCACGACCATTACTACTACTACCATTGCCACTACCACCACTATCACTCCCACCACCACCACCATTATCATTATCACTACCACTACCACCACCATCATCACCACCATCACTACCACCATCACCCCACTGCTACCACCATCACCAATATCATCACTACCATTACAACAACTTAATGAGCTGTGTTCATGGAAAGAATTTCTCTGGAGGAGAGGGGGTAGTTCCACCAATCACATCATAATGAAAGCCATGTGTATAGTTCTCTGTGCCATATGCACAATCTGGAGAATGTTCAGGGGGAGAGCAACTCTATGGGAGAAAAAAAAAACAAAAAATATGTTATATTCAGAAAATTTTAAGGCCCTGGAGTTGATTAGACTGAAGTAGAGAAGTAGCAGGAATATGATAAAAGTTTCCAAATAGTCCAAGGGCTGTCATATGGGAAAAGCAGTTTAACTTTTTTTTATAGAGCTTCAAAAGGCAGAACTAGAATCAGTAACATTAATTATAGGAATATAGATTTCAGCTTATTAAAGAATTTTCACATAGCTAGAGTTGTTTAAAAATGGAAAGCATGGCTCCTGCTGTTTCTTATTGCCAGCGTGTTCAAGGATGGGCTGATTACTCTTTGGGGGTTTGGCCTGGGGGTTCAAGTATCAGATAGGTAGTTTGAGTTTGGCATTTTTAATTCCTGGACTGACATCACTGAATATGGTGGAAATGGGGCGGGGGGTGGGGTACAGAAGAGAGGCTGATGAGACAATCTCACAATTAGATGGTGGGAGCACCAGAGGAGACTGTTGAGGAGCAGAGACCATGGAATGATCATCTGGAGGTGGCTGTAAGGAATTTGCTGACCCCTGTTCAGGGCTTGGTAACGGGGTATAGGATGGGAGAAAGGAAAAAGTGGTACCACTGGGGAGGCACCCCCCACTGTTATGGAGGATAAAGGGAAAGGCATGTTTTAGTAGGAAATATATGTGGAGAAAAGTTTGATAAGCCCAGAGACTGCAATAGAATGGAGACACAGGAAGTAGCTTGAGAGAGTGTGGGCAGATCTGAAGTGGGGGTGTTGTCTGAATTGGAAAGCCTGAGAGTCCTGGAGCAAGTAGCAGACAAGTTTTGAACGAGGACAGCAGTGGTAGGTAGTGAGGATCAAGAAAGTAGGGGTTGGGGGCGCCTGGGTGGCACAGTCAGCTAAGCCTCTGAATCTTGGTTTCAGCTCAGATCCTGATCTCAGCGTCCTGAGATTGAGCCCTGCATCAGGCTCTTCCGAGATTCTCTCTCTTTCTCTCCCTCTCTCTCTACTCCTCCCCCTGCTTGCACTCTCTCTCTCAAATGAATAAATAAAATTTTTAGGAAAAAAAAAGCAAGCAGAGGTTGGAAGTTCTATTGAGTGTCATGCAGGCAAGTAGAGCAGGAGTGTTGAGAGGCAGGATTTGGTTACTGTAGAGGATTCTAGGACCCACCTCCCCATTCCCACCTCCCCCCGCCCCCCAGTCTCCACACAACAGGAAGGCGGGCACCACTTTGTACCAAATTGCAGAGTGTCCTGAACCCCACGCCTGTGTAACTACTGGAACAGAAACCGGACTTCGGTCCCCCACCCGCTTCTCTTACCCAATTCATATTTGTTCTGCAGGAACTTGCCATTCCTGGAGGGTTGGTTCCCAGGGCGGATTGCCTTCAGCCAATCCCCACCTGTCCCTTTCCCAATCGACTTCAAACAGACACAGACTCCATAATCTTCAATTCTGGACCTAAGGCAAATTTCGATGCCTGAAGCACAGATGCTGAGGCAAGAACTCACAAGTAAACAGGATTTTTTTTTTTTCTTTTCAAATCCTGAGAAATTCTGCCCTAGTAATAGTTGGATTTAATAGCAGGGGGAGGATATTTGTATACCATTCCTCTTAGAAGGGTCTCTAAACATTTTAACATAGATGTGGTCTTCACAAAGTCCCTGTGCAATGTATGACTTTGCAAAATAGCCGCAAGCACGCTGGAAAGCATTTAGATGCATTTAAAGAGAAGGTGATGATTCTTCTTGGCCATAGGGTAGAATTTTCCTGCTTGGCTAAATAGCCACATTTTGTGTGTCATGGAATCTGAAATAAGATTACTCTGCGTATGACTGTGTAACGTAGTTATCTTAGGCTTTAATACATTTTCTTTAAAACACTATTTTTCTAGACGGCTCCCATCGTTCCCGTGGCCCCAAAGAGTCAAGTTTAGAAGTATAAAAAGATTGTATGAAGACTTTTTTGTCATTTTAATTTGTTTTCAAAAGTTGTTGACATAAACCCTTCGCAAGGGTATTCTGTTCTATATACTGGGCGGGCAGGAGCACCACATTGGCCGTTAGGAAAAAGTATTTTTCCTAATGTTATCTCGCCTCTGGCAGAGGAAGGGCAATACAAAAGCCTCCTTCCTGTGTCTCTTCTGCCTGTGTACCTTTCAGTGAAAGCAGATCCTCTTCTCCTGTGATCCCGAGTGTAATAGGTGCAGATGGTACATCCTCTCACCATTACTGTATGTTCACTGCCTGGCCTGGTGTTTGGCATACAGGCGGCCCCACGTCATATTTTTATTTATGTTGAAGGCTGTACGAGATCAGGTTCTACCCAGAGGAGCATCTTGATTAATCATGAAACCATTTTCGTTGTTAGATTTGTAGGAAAACTAGACTCACAAGACTCCAGTGCGAGAGAAAGGAAATCTGTCCTCTTACTTACTCAGAATTAGAGAGGTCTGAGTTGGAATAAAGCCTAATAAACACTGTTCCACAGAAAGTGGCTTTGCTGGCCGAGACTTTGAATCATCTTGAGGCTGCCAGGGACCACGAAGCTGTATATATGGAAAGAGCCTAATAAGATGGATACAGGGGAGCAGAAAATCTGATTTGACAGACATGCCTTTCTAATCAGACAATAACCACATACGCTGAACACAAACCTGCTGTTCTCAGACGACTGCAGTCCTTCCCCGTGAGCTTTCTTTCTTCCCCCCACTTAATCTTCATCCATTTTCTTTCTCTCTTGCAATATCCTGGTCTTAGGTTTCTAACAAAGTTGCCCTGTGGTAATTGTGATTTTGTTACAAGATGCAAATGCAATCCTGGCTGCGAGCAGGGCTAAAAAGAACATCTGTGTAAATATGCTCAGATTTGTAATCGCATCCCACCTCCAGCCTACAACCTTTGATAGGATTAGCTGAAAGACTAGTACCCAGGTCAGTTTGCACTGACTAAAACCCGTATGAGCCCGTGGTGGGTTAATCAGACCATCATAATCAGGTTGCCAAGCATGAGAGGTGTGTTCTTTGGAGAGCACTGTGGAGTGAGTGTTCTCTTTGTGCAGAGGGCACAGCAACCACAGGCGAACTTCCTGTCTTTCATCACTGGATCATTTTCAGAAATGAACCAAATGCAAAATGATCCAGAAAAGCTGGGAACTAAGCCAAGCAGGACCACAGCCAGGGATGGGGAAGTGCCTAGCGTTCTGGTAAGTGCAGGAAGCCTCTAGCTGAGGCAAAGCTATTTACCAGTCTTCTCCACCCAGAAGGGCTGGGGATAGGCTCGCCACCCCAGGGCGTTCTTTTCACACACACCCCTACTCCTTGCTTAGTGCATCTTCCACCACAAAGGGCAAACAGGACGTACTGCTTTCCTGGCAATTGAGAGCACTTGGGTCACAAATATCTTAATGACTTGTCGGGCCTCTGTCAACACCCAGCAAGTAAGAACCAGCGCCATGTCCAATATATCAATGCCCCCCCCCCCAATATTAATTGCAGTATTAATTAACTGAGAGCCAACAAGGACCAAGTTCTGGGTGGCCTGGGCAACTGTCCGTTCTCTCAGAATGTACAGACGTGCTGATTGCCCGGCATGTGTGCTGAGCTGCCCACTCAGGTCTGGTCTGTAGGGCTGGGTAGAGAGCTGGCTAGAGCTGCCGGCATCACTGATGACTCCTGCCGTCGCCATGACTATTCTGACTGAACTCTCTGGAAGGGGATTTGCCTGTGACTTTGGCCTCTTGGTTGAAGTCTTGTTTGCAGGGCAGATTCAGCTTTATGGGACTGGAAGCTTATACAATTTCGAGGATTCTCTTTAATACAAAATCTGGTGCAGGAGTTTCTAATAAAATTCAACACACACCTACTCTGTAAGCTAGCAATTTCACTCCTAGGTATAAACCCAAGAGAAGGTTAGCATATGTCCATAAAAAGATAAGCACAAGAATATTCACAGAAGCTTTCTTCATAATAGCCCCAAACTGGAAACAACCCTAACGTCCATCAAAAGAGGTACATCATATTTCGGAATACTTCTCAGCAGTAAAAAAGAATGAGCTGCTGGTACATGTAATAACATGGATGAATTTTGTGTACATTATATAAGCAAAAGAAGCCAGACAAATGATTCCATTTATATGATGTTCTAGAATAGGCAAAGTTAATCTATGGCACTATTAGAAGGATAAATTTTTAAAATTTTTGAACTCTGGTAGGAGTGCAAAATGGAACAGGCACTTTGGAAAACAGTTTTGACAGTTTCTTATAAAGTTAAACACACCCTTCCCACACAGCTCAGTGATCCCACTCCTTGTTATTTACCCAAGTGAAATGAAAACTCTGTTCGCATAAAACCCTATACATGAATAAATGTTTAGTGTGGTTTTATTCATAATAGCCCCAAATTGAAAACAATCCAAATGTCCTTCAGCTGGGGAATGGATGAGTGAACGGTGATATGCCCACATAATGGAATATAATCCAGCAATGAGAAGGGAGCGAATTACTGCTGCACGCCACAGCATGGGGCAAGTTCACATGCTCTGTGTTCATGAAAGGAACCACATCCAAAAGGCTGCAGACATTCTCTATGGTTCCATTTATGTTACCTTCTAGAGAAAAACAGATCAATGGCTGCAAGGGGCTGAGGGTACAGGGAGAGGCTGGCTACAAGGGGAAATTTCCATGGGGTAAATTTGGGGGAGGAGATGGAAATATTTTATATCTTGATTATGATGGTGGTTATACAACTCTGTTCATTTACAAAAACTCTCAGAATTATGGCCTTGACTTTCTGGATATTTCTCCTTCAGCAGAAGCTGTAAATGTTATAGAAACCAGGAGAGAAACAACGAGCCGGGGTGGGGGGGGACATCAACGAATTAGACACAGGGAAATATTCATCAGGAGACTTAGCCATGAGCACCCACATGGCACTGCTTCCTATCTCTTAAAATCAGATTCTCAAGGCTGACAATACTAAGTAAGTGTCCTTTTCTCTAAAAAATTTTACCTCATGACTTGGTAACCTGGACATCCACTTATTAGGTTATGGAAATTATCCTTTGGCTGAGAGCCAGCTGACTCTAAGGGAAGTAATTCCTTTTATTAGTCAGGTTAGACTAAGTTGAGGTAAGAAATAGACCAAACACTCAGTGGCCCAATACAATAGAAGTTAGCTGGGGCTCAGCCGATGACCACTTTGAACAAGAAGGGATTCCGTTAAGTGAGGTCTAGGTGTGTGCCAGGAAAAAGGGAAAATGGATTTTGGTAGACAGCTAGCAGTCTCTTTCATACTCTGACACCATCCAAAATGGAAAATGATACCTTCAGCTGTTTTGCTTATTGAGGATTTGGTTTAAATTTGGCAGCTATTCACATCTCTGTTTTTTACCAATGTTTTTGATAGGAGGATAAAGATTAGGGACAAAGAAAGTGAAAAACTGTCAGAGAAGGTTCTATGGTGTAGGATCTTATAATTATGGGCTTGAAAGAGGCTGATGAATTATTTGTGGGTTATGATGACATAGGTCTCTTTCTTCTCTGTGATTGTAAATAAGGGAAAAGGGTTGTAAAATTATTGGTAAGGCTAAATTTTTATTTGATACAATATTTAATATGCAAATAACTATTAGGTATAGCTGCTTTTGAGTTGACCGGTACTTAGATGGCAGAATAGGATGAAATCTTCCAAACAGTAAGATGCTAATCAGTGAGAACTTTCTAAGCTTTGCACATGGTATTTTAAAATGTCAAATGCACTTCAGTATGAGCAAGGGGAAGGTAATGGCCCTGGGGAAAAGTACTCCAAACGAGTGATAGAGGCCAAAATACTCAGACATTGATTTGGAATAATTTTAATAACAATTAGTGACAATATATAGTGAACAGGTACCGTTGTAACCAAAGAACAACAAAATATAGGCCATCATGAGCAGGAGCAGCGGGAACAAAATATGGAATATTACCCTGTCTTTGCACCAAAATGTGGAAGTCCACAGCGAGAGTCCTGTGGGGACTGCTGGCTGCAAACCACCGAGAAAGACATAATGCTGCCTGGGATGGCAGAGTTAAGGACAAGTAGGTGAGCAAGGGAAGAAAAATATAGCTCTGTTAACGTAAACTGCAACAAAAGAAAGTACAGATCTTTAGTCATCAGAAGAAAGTGCTCAATAAATGCTTATTAAATAAATACATAAATTAACCAAATCCTATCTGATATAGGACATAGATTTATTCACCGAATACCAGAAGTAGGTATAAAGAGATACACTTAGCACACTCACAAAAAAGAAAAACATACTGTACACAATAGTAAACCTAAGGAACATATTTCCTGAAGAGGCACAACATGAAAGAAACGGTAGGGCTGAGAATGTATAAATAAATTCATGGATAATATATCACTAATGGCTACTTTGGGAAACGAGGGATGCTTGAGGGTTATCTTTTGAGACTGCCACTAAAATGTAATGTAACTTGGGGAAAGTTCTCCAAACTATGCTTTTCTCTTTCTTTTTTTTTTTGTTTTATTTTTTTATTATGTTCAATTAGCCAACTTATAATACATCATTAGTTTTTGAGGTAGTGTTCAACGATTCATTAGTGGCGTATAACACCCAGTGCTCATCACCACACGTGCCCTCCTTACAAACCCTGCTTTTCTACAAGTTGTCCCTCGAGGTCACTGTCGGGAAGAGGATGATGGGCTAAGCGGCCTGTGGGCCTGACACGAAAACAGGCCGTTGTTTTCCTTTAGCATTCCTGGGTCGGTCCTGAGGCTGATCGAGGAACAACGCTCTGGGATTGATGACCACCTACCTAAAAAGACATCTATGATAATGGAGGGGTGGGGCCACTCAAGAATTGCCTGTGTGCCCATCTGTGTCACAAGACTGTCCCAGGAATAATCGTGATAGAGCTTCTCCAGGCTGAGGGGTGTGGGGTAGAGATTAATTAACGTTCAGAATGTTGAGAGTGAAGGCCTTAGTTATTTTTGGCTGCTATGTCTTTCTGGAGTAGAAGGCTGAGTGATGAAGGAAGCAGAAGGTGGAGAGAAAAGAGGAACAAAGGCACCTGGAGCACCCCCCCCACCCCACTACATCCAGCTTTTGTGCCAGAGAGCTCGCCCCTCAGAGTAGTGTTGCCATTTCCTACAAGCATAAAAATGCACGTGAGTGCCACCCCCGCCCCCCCATGGAGCACACAAAACGGGAGAAGGTGTGTGTGGTGTCCTAGAGGAGCTGGAGTGCAAATGTGAGAACAAGAAAATCAACCCGATCTATCTGCACAGCTCTGCTGACATCCTTTGAAATCGGGTTTCCATTCTGAGATTTCCTCTTTGATCTCTCCATTGAAAAGTCTGTCCCCACAATGCACAAATCCCCTCTGCTGGGATAGTGTGCCATTTATCCAGGTCCTCTTCTGGGCACCTTGCCTCAGGACAAAGGTGGCAGCAATGACTGCCAGCCAACTGACCCCAGGCCTTCCCAGCATGAGTGATGTTGTGTCACTTGAACATGAGCATCACTTGGATGCTATATCATGTGGACAAATGTGCTTTTCCTCTCTCTGCTCTGGGCTTAATTCTGTTTGTTCTCTGCCTTTCTCTCTGTGCACCTGTGTCTTTCTAAGCTTTGCACATGGTATTTTAAAATGCCTTTTCCCTCCCTCCCCTTCTGCCTGCCCTCTCTCTATTGCTTGCTCACACAGGACATTTTTCAGTCTACAAGATGTAGCAACACGTTTATTACACCTGGGTAACTCCACAAACAATCAAGAAAATGCTTTTCAGCATGATGAAGTGTCACGAACAATGAATGTGTAGCAAAATAAATTACTCGATAAATGAAGAAAAACATTTCACTAATGCAGAGTCCAGGAATATCTGAAGGTAACAATTTACTTCAATTAACAATGATTTGGGGGGAAAAAAAACTTCATAAGTCAAAACCTGATATTTACTAAGGGTTTCAGACTTATAGAGGGCAATTATTCAGCAGGTGGGCTTGTTAGGAGGGAGCTAGGTGGCCATCACCGAAGGCCTGCTCATCCTTTATATCAGGTACCGTTCTGTGACCCCAGGCTTGGGTTGATGCACCCTGAATTCTCATTACCCAGGTGCATAACTTTATCTTGCATTTAGCATATTGTTTTGGGATTGCCATTTCATGCATGTGCACCCAGTCTGACCAGATTGCAAGCATCTTGAGGAGTAGGTAGGACTTCAGATGACTTGAACTCTGCATCCTGGGCACCTGGCACAAGGTCCTCAACATGGTGGACAACTAATACATGTTTGATGAATGAATGGATGGATGGATGGATGGATGGATGAATAATTGATACTGACCCCCAAACCTTGACTGATCTCTGAGGTGGTAGGATGCAAAATCCGGTATGTGGTTTCATGTCTCCTTCTGACCTGAGATGCAGGCCAGGCCAAGTGCTCTGCAAAATCAGTTACTTACCATGGATTGCCTTTTGATGGCCTCCAGGCCAGCTTCACATAGGCTGGGCTCAGCAGCAACATTTTACCATGAGCTCATACACCAGCATTATAGCACTGCGTCACCTTCATGTCTGCTTGAATATCATCTTCACCACAAGGCCCCTCCAACACCCTATTTATAGTTGTCCCTATCCCAGGCAACCAGGACTCCTGATTCCTCTTACCCTGCTCTCCATCTTCTTGTGTGGCTCTTATCTTCTTCTACTGTACTGAGTAATTTATTTATTCATTCTGTTTGTTATTTGCAGTTGTATTACTCTATTTATATTACAGTACTATATTTATTTATAATAAATATACAAAATTATTGTATTTGTATTACTGTAATTATATTGTACTAGAATGTAAGTCCCATTATGTGCTTGGCACATAGTAGGCACAAAACAAATGTGTGCTAAGTGAATGACTACTACCTTGTAGCTCTGTATAAACTGTAGACTAAAGCGGTGGATTTTTTTGTCTGTGTCCTTTGGAAAAATAGACTTCCACTGAGATATCTGTGGCTGAAGGAAGCTGAAAGAGGGTAAATGGCCAGGGTTTAGGGGATCCTCCTTTGACAACTACTTTTCTCTCTTTTATATGTTGAAGTTTTATAAAATATTTCCTTTGAGAAAGAAGTACTATTGCCCTTAAGAAAACATGCTTCACTCAACTCTTCCCCCCCAGGGAGGAAGCTGAGAGCTGAGAGTTTTTGTGCACTTGCTCTGTGCTGAATAGGGGAGGATCCATGGCATCTCCCAGCCCGAGGCACCATCCCTGTCTTCCATCAGGCAGATAGACTATGTGAAGCCCATCAGAGCTCGGGATCTGGCGAGACACAAGCCAGTCCTCTGGGGAGCCCCTCAGAAAAGTTGAGGTGCTAGACACACGTATGGACACCTTCCTTCCCATAGGTGAAGTGAGAGTGATAAATGCATAGAATCGAATACCATTCAGTCTTTAAAAGGAAGGAAATTCTGCCATATGTGACAACATGGATGGAAGTTGGGGATATTATGTGAAGTGAAAGAAGCCAAACACAGAAGAAAAAATATTGCCTGATTTCACTTATATGAGGTAATCTAATATAGCCAAATTCACAGATTCGAGAGTGAAATGGTGGTTGCCAGGGGCTTGGAGAGGTAGAAATGGGAAGCTACTAATCAAGAGGTGTAAAGTTTCAGTTAAATAAGATGAGTAAGTTCTAGAGAGCTTATTATGCACTTAAATTTTTGTCAAGAGGGTAGCTCTCATGTTAAGTGTTCCTATCACAATGAGATAAATTTTTTTAAAAGGAAATATGTTTGAAATCCACTGATTTATAGCAAAATATACATCTTTTTGCATGTATGGGTCTATAGACCAGCAACAATATTATTGCTTGGGAGCTTATTAGAAATGCAGATTCTTAGGCCCCATCCCAGACCTACTGAGTGAAAATCTGCATTTTAACAAGACCCCCAGATGATTGGAAGCCATGTCAAAGGACTGTATTTTTGGTACTGTAGTTCCTCCCTCTTCCTAGAGTGCTATGAATGCAGTGGGTAGCTAGACTTGGCTTGGGCTGTCTTTCTTCAGGTAGACTTGGTAATGTATCAGACTGCTGCCAAAGTTGGGTAGATGGAACAGGCAAAGACGGGGGAAGCAGGGCATGTGCACACCCCACACTTGAGATTATTTGACCTGACTAGCTGACTGCATGCCCAGGACTGGATTATTTGGCTAAAGACAGAGTGAGGGCACAAGTAATTGAAATATACCATATCCCCTGAACTTCATTCCAGCCAATACTTTCAACCTGTTCCTATAATAAATCTTCTACCATTGCTGCTAGCAAGAGGTAAAATGAATGGAATTAAATTTCGGCTCCTTTCTCTGCTCCTTTGCCAGGTGGAATTACTAACAAGCGATGACATATCTAGAAACTAGGCAACAGAAAAAAAAAAAGAAAAAAGAGGACAAAAAGAGAAAGATAAGCAGAGGGCCTGTATAATCCAAAAACTTGAAAACCAATTTATGGCCTCTGAAAAAGGAAGAGCTGACTACACATTAACTTGAAAGCACACACACACCCTGAAAGTCAATCTTTATTAATTACACTTGGGAAAAGTTTAGGAAGGCAGCCTAGCTTTTACCCACAGTATAGTTTTAAGCTGCATGCTATCAAATAGGAAGATACTTTCATATTTCTTGAGCAATTGCAAGAGATCCTATAAATTTCAGCACCATTTTTCTTTCCTGTATCTTAAGGTTGTGGTTCTTGAGTGATTTGTCATCTTCCTATATGATTTTGATCATATCATTTAGCAGTACTGTAGGAAGGCACTTAGGTGGTTTAGCTTTGAAACTACCCATTAAGAGATGAATAAAAAGTCAACATTATCTACATCGTTAGCTTATGTAATAAAAAGTGATTAAATACAGCTAGCTTTCAAATACATGTAAAATAGATCTAGCTGAAAGTATAAATTTTTATAATGTTTATGTTCTGCTTGGATTGAATTACCTTAAATAACAGAAAATCACCATCCTACCTCACTTGATAACCATCAACACTGAAGTCATCATTGGATTATGAAAATTTTGCAAGAAAGTTTGCTGATGCTATAATTTACATTGCCAGCATTGTTACACATCTCTTTGGAAAAATCCCCCAAAGCAGACCAGTTGTATCTTCAACAAATAGGAATTAGAGCATGTGTTTTTAGGCTGCTGGAGGTGGGAGTAGGGTGAATGAGAGAGGGAAAGATAAACTTATCATTTAAGAAATACATATGTTTTTGTATCACCAAAAGATTTGGTGAGTCATAAGTGGGTGTTTTCCCTCTCTGATTTTAGTGACTGCCAGAAATTATGTGGAATTCCCCTCTTGTTTCCACATTCCTGGCATTCTTTGAATGGAGGTTCTAGAGAGGGAAGACCCAGGGGACTGTGGGTTTGGAAACTCTACATCTGGAACACTCTCCAGGTGGCTGAGTCATACCTCATTACTGACTCCATTTGGAAGGCCACCAAGTCTCAGTTCCCTAATCATCATCAGGAACTCCTTTTAACATTTATGAACCATGTTCAACAAAAATCAGCATTGGTCACACCTCCTCATTCAAAAGTTGTGTCTAGATTTGCGTTTTTAAAATTTATTCCATTTACGGTACATTTTCACCATGGAATTATATTAAATTCTCACAACCAATAGTTTTCAGTTTTTATCCTCATTGACCTCTTAGCATCATCGAAACCATCCATTCCTGTGGATCACCCCTTTCTCTTTGAAACACTCTTTCTCTGGTTTTCATGATATGGAATTATGGTGATGTTCCTTTTGTTTCTCTGACCAACCTTCTCACTCTCCTTCTCTTTTAGTGGCTCAATTTGACTGTTAAACATTGGTGTTCTACAAATTCACCAAGGTCATCAGTCTTACAGTCCTAGGTTGGTTCTGTTCGCTTCTTACTCTATTCTTTCTCCCTAATCAGTCTTGTTTACTGCATGATTTCAATGACTATCGATAATGACCCCTAAGTGGTTATCTCCAGCTCAGAGCTATTTACTGGGGAACACAGTCTTGTGTGTATGTGCAACTTTCTTCTCAATTGCTCTGCTTGGATTTTGACAAACACCATTTCCCCCCTCACAATAGATTTCTCTTCTATCCCATTCAAAGACACCATAATTCAATAAGAGTGACCAGAAAATGAAGCATATCACTTGACACCTGCCTCTCCCTCACCACCCATATTCAATCATCACCAAGTTATCACTTTATCACTAAAATCTCTTTCAACTGTCTCCAATTACACTATTACCATTCTAGTCCCAAGTTTGTCTCTTCCACCAGGATTGTTTTGATTGAACACTCTCCAAATCATTTTTCATAGTATAGCTAGAGTGATCTTTTAGAAATGCAAATCTGATCATGACTTTCCTTGTTCAATAGCTCCATATTGTTCTTAGGTTGAGGACCAAGCATCCCAACTGCACCTACAAGCTTTATTCAAACTCACCTCCTAGGGCTCAGCCAGGCTCATCCTTTCCAGACTTACCCCTAAGCTCAGCCATAGAAGCCTCAGTTCTTCACCTGTTCAGGCTCCTTCTTTCTCAGGCATTTTTCCAAACAGTTTTTCTTCCTGGAATTCAGTTTTCCCTCTTGCTGCCTTCCTATAATATTTAAGATTTCATCTTGGACTTGATCTCTTCTCTTTTCACTTTCTCACTGAGCACTTAACCACTCCTGAAGGGTTCCAGTAATCATTTCTGATGTAAGGTGTTATCTCAATGTGATTTTGATTTGAATTTCCCTGATGGCTAATGATGATGAACATTTTTTCATGTGTCTGTTATTTGTATGTCTACTTTTGAGAATTATCTGTTCATGTCTTTTGCCCATTTTTTAACTTGATTATTTGTTTTTTGGGTGTTGAGTTTGAGAAGTTCTTAATAGATCTTGGATACCAGCCCTTTATCTGTAGTGTCATTTGCAAACATCTTCTCCTAATCTGTGGGTTGCCTCTTTGTTTTGTTGACTGTTTCCTTTGCTGTGGAAACCATCTTCAGGGCAGTTAGGGGGGAGAGATTCCTTACATACAGAGGGAGGAACATCAGAATAATGTCAGACCTATCCACAGAGACCTGGCAAGCCAGAAAGGCCTGGCAAGACCTATTCAGGGTACTAAACGAGAAGAACATGCAGCCAAGAATACTTTATCCCACAAGGTTGTCATTTAGAATGGATGGAGAGATGCAGAGCTTCCAAGACCAGCAGAAACTGAAAGAATATGTGACCATAAGCTGGCCCTGCAAGAATTATTAAGGGGTTTCTATAAAAGGAGAAAGACCCCAAGAGTGATATACAACAGAAATTTACAGGGACAATCTATAAACACAAGGTCTTCACAGGCAACATGATGACAATAAATTCATATCTTTCAATAATCACTCTCAATGTGAAGAGCCTAAATGCTCCCATAAAACAGCACAGGGTTGCAGATTGGATAAAAAGACAGGACCCATCCTTATGCAGTCTCCAAGAGACTCATTTTGAACCTAAAGATACATCCAAACTGAAAGTGATGGGATGGAGATCCATCTTCCATGACAATGGACCTCAAAAGAAAGCTAGGGTAGCAATTCTTATATCAGACAAATTAGATTTTAAACTAAAGACTGTAGTTAGACACAGAAGGACACTATATCAATCTTAAAGGGTCTATCCAACAAGAAGATCTAACAATTGTAAATATCTATGCCCCCAACATGGGAGCAGCCATCTACATAAGCCAACTGTTAACCAAAATCAAGAGTCATATTGATAACAATACGTTAATTGTAGGAGACCTCAATACTCCACTGTCAGCAATAGACAGATCATCTAAGCAGAAAATCAACAAAGAAATAAGAGCTTTGAATGACACACTGGACCAGATGGACCTCATAGATATATACAGACCATTCCACCCTAAAACAACAGAATACTCATTCTTCTGAGCGCACATGGAACTTTCTCCAGAATAGACCACATCCTGGGTCACAAATCAGGTCTCAACCGATACCAAAAGATTGAGATTATTCCCTGCATATTCTCAGACCATAATGCTTTAAAATTGGAACTCAATCACAAGAAAAAATTTGGAAGAAATTCAAACACTTGGAAGCTAAAGGCCACTTTACTCAAGAATGTTTGGGTCAACCAGGAAATCAAAGAAGAACTTAAACAATTCATGGAAGCCAATGAGAACAAAAACACATTGGTCCAAAACCTATGGGATACTGCAAAGGTGGTCCTAAGGGGGAAATACATAGCCATCCAAGCCTCACTCCAAAAAATAGAAAAATCCCAAATTCACCAACTAACTCTACACCTTGAAGAACTAGAGAAAATGCAACAAACGATGCCTAAGCCACGCATTAGAAGAGAAATAATTAAGATTAGAGCATAGATCAATGAATCAGAAACCAGAAATACAGTAGATCAGATCAATGAAACTAGAAGCTGGTTCTTTGAAAGAATTATTAAAATTGATAAACCACTGGCCAGACTTATCTAAAACAGAAGAGAAAGGACCCAAATTAATAAAAGCCAAAGTTTTAAAAAAGAGCCAAATTAAAGCTCTAATTCTGTCACTCAAGTTGTCAAAAATCCTTCAATGACTTCTCAGTGACAACTAATTAATCCAAACTCGTTGGATGGACATTAGGAGCCTTGCCTAATATGGTCCTTGCCTAATATTTTGGTCTCAACTCCAACTACTATAGTGTAAAAGTTGACTTATTTGTAAAGTCTTTTCTGAACAATCTCAACCACACCCCAAGTTAAAACTTCACTAATCCTTTTCTAGAACTTCCATAAATACATCTGTTTGTACTAGGATATAAGTCCTAGAACAACGTGCAAGTCCAAGGACAATGCACATGGTAGGTACTCAATAAATATATATTGAATGAATGAAAAAATATATGAATGTTAAGTATTTATCATACCTCTTTCCCATGTGTTCATCAAATTCATTCAACTCCACTTATTGGGCAGTAAACCTCCTGAGGGAAAGGGCTGTATCTCAGCCATCCTTGAGTCCCCAGCTGGTAATAGTAGTTGGCATACACTAGGTTTTTAATAAATACTTATGAAACAACTGAATCAATCTATTAATCAAACCCTGAACTATTCCCTAGTTTTTGGTCATGCTTTGAACTCATTGTTTTGCTGCCTTGTCTTTGAGAATACCTTTCCTTCTGTCTGAAATGCCATCTCTCTCTTTCCTAAAAGGTCCATGTCAAATAACACCTCCTCTATTATATCTTTTCTTCCCTTAGACCAGTAAGAAATAATCTCACAACCCTCATGTATCACTTTATTAGTAACTCTCTCATGGAAAATCCTATCCTGCCTTCCCTCACAGACATCTTTGACCTCCTCTTATGCAACACCTCCCCCAGTTAGCACTTCCCTCTGTTCTAAGCAATGTAAGAGGAGGGAATATGTATTATTTCTAGAAGAATGCTTTATACAGAAGTAGATACTTAAGGATAGATTTAGGAAATAGTTTACTGATTGGTTGAACTTAAGGGGAACAGTAGAATACCTGCTTTTTTCTACCTTGAGCTTTCCCATTTTGGTATTTGATACCATTAAACAAATTCTGAGAATACCCCTTGATTCCTCTCCATTCCTTTTCCACATATCCAACCTACCAGCAAGTTCTATTGCTTATAACTCCAGGGTAGATCCTGAACACTTTCATTTTTCTTTATCACCTTGTCTACCATCTTCATCCAAGCTGCCACCATCTCTTAACTACTGCAATACCCTTCAACTGGTCTCTTTGCTTTCACTCTTATATCCACATAAGACTAAATTTGTATATTCATATTATTAAATGTATGTTAAATTTAATATTTAAAAATATACATCAGATTTATGGCTTTCTATTATGGCACTTAGATTAAATGTAAACTCCTATGAGTGCCTGGACCCCATCCTCTTGAGGTTCTCATGTCCTTACATTCTCACCCTTGCTCACCATCTGCCAGTGACATTGGCCTGGAGGACCAAGGGGAAATTGTATTTTACTTCCCATCCTGCTAAAAATTGTAACTTAGAAAAAGTCTCTTTACCTATGGGACTTAATCACTTATTTCTAGAATGAAGGGAGTAAACTAACTGGTCATGAATGGTCCCTTTAATTTAATTATCTTCAGAGTTCTGAAGTCACTTGTTTCTATGGGTCATTAGTAGGAATCCTTTTTTAAAAAATTTTTTGTTGAATAAATGTGATGTATAACATTGTGTAAATTTAAGGTTTATAGCGTGTTACTTTGATTCATATACTATTGTAATATAATTGTCAATATAGTGATATTTGTCATATTACATAATTACATTACATTATTATCTATATTAATTATAAAGTGCATTAGGTCTCTATGGTTTATTTACTACTTGTTATAAGTTTGTACCCTTAAACACCATTGGTCTTATCACACCTGTACATACCCATCCCCTCATTCCCTCATAGCCACCTTTGTACTGTTTATTACATGTTTAACTTTTTTAGATTCCATATATAAATGACATCATACAGTACTTGTCTTTCTCTGACTCATCTTGTTTAGCATAATATGTTAGGTCCACCAAATGGGAGGATATCTTCCTTTCTCGTGTTGTTTAATATTGCACTGTATATATGTACCACATCCTTTTTATCCATTCATCCATTGATGGGCACTTGGGCTGTTTCCATAGTTTGGCATTTATGAATAATGTTGAAATAACATGGAAGTGCAGATATCTTGTGGAAATCCTGTTTTAAGTTCCTTTGTGAATATACCCAGAAATGGAATTGCTGGATCATATGGTAAATCTATTTTTAATTTTTTGAGGAACCTCTATATTGTGTTCCACAGAGGTTGGACCATTTACATTCCCACCAACAATGTATAAGGGTTCCCTTTCCACCACATTCTTGCCAGCACCTGTTGTCTCTTGTCTTTCTGATGATAGCCATTCTAACAGGTGGGAGGTGGTTTCTCATTGTGGGGATAATTTGCAATTTCCCTGAGGATTAGCAATGTTGAGCATTTTTCATGTGCATGTTGGTCATTATTCTATATTAGGAAAATGCAATTTTTATTTTTTAATGTTTATTCTTGAAGTACAGTTGAAAATGTTATATTAGTTTCAGATGTACAGCATAGTGATTCAACAATTCTACACATTACATGCTCACATGATAAGTGTAGTTACATCTGTAACCATACAACGTTATTACAGTACCATTGACTATATTCCCTATGCTGTACCTTTAATCCCCATTACTTACTTATTTTAAAACTAGAAGTTTGTATCTTTTAAACCACTTCACTACTTTGGCTATCTCCCCACTCCTTTTCCCTCTGACAACTACCAGTTTGTTCTATCTATGAGTCTTTTTTTTTTTTTTTTGGCTTTTTACTTACTTGTTTGTTCACTTGTTATGTTCCACATATAAGTGAAATCACTTGGTATTTGTCTTTCTCTGACATATTTCACTGAGCATAATATCCTCCAGGTCCATCTATGTTACTGCAAAGGGCAAGATTTCATTCTTTCTTTCTTTCTTTTTTTACATTTTTAAAAAATTTTTTTATTGTTATGTTAATCCCCATACATTACATCATTAGTTTTAGATGTAGTGCTCCATGATTCATTGTTTGTGCATAACACCCAGTGCTCCATGCAGAACGTGCCCTCTTTAATACCCATCACCAGGCTAACCCATCCTCCCACCCCCCTCCCCTCTAGAACCCTCAGTTTGTTTTTCAGAGTCCATCGTCTCTCATGGTTCATCTACCCCTCCGATTCCCCCCCTTTATTCTTCCCCTCCTGCTATCTTCTTCTTTTTTTTTTCTTAACATATATTGCATTATTTGTTTCAGAGGTACAGATCTGAGATTCAACAGTCTTGCAAAATTCACAGCGCTTACCAGAGCACATACCCTCCCCAGTGTCTATCACCCAGTCACCCCATCCCTCCCACCCCACCCCCCACTCCAGCAACCCTCAGTTTGTTTCCTGAGATCAAGATTTCCTCATATCAGTGAGGTCATATGATACATGTCTTTCCCTGTTTGACTTATTTCGCTCAGCATAATACCCTCCAGTTCCATCCACGTCGTTGCAAATGGCAAGCTTTCATTCCTTTTGATGGCTGCATAATATTCCATTGTATATATATACCACATCTTCTTTATCCATTCATCTGTCGATGGACATCTTGGCTCTTTCCACAGTTTGGCTATTGTGGACATTGCTGCTATAAACATCGGGGTGCATGTACCATTTCTGATCCCTACTTTTGTATCTTTGGGGTAAATACCCAGTAGTGCAATTGCTGGATCATATGGTAGCTCTATTTTCAACTTTTTGAGGAACCTCCATACTGTTTTCCAGAGTGGCTGCACCAGCTTGCATTCCCACCAACAGTGGAGGAGGTTTCCCCTTTCTCCACATCCCTGCCAACATCTGTCATTTCCTGACTTGTTAATTTTAGCCATTCTGACTGGTGTGAGGTGGTATCTCATTGAGGTTTTGATTTGGATTTCCCTGATGCCGAGCGATGTTGAGCACTTTTTCATGTGTCTGTTGGCCATTTGGATGTCTTCTTTGGAAAAGTGTCTGTTCATGTCTTCTGCCCATTTCTTGATTGGATTATTTGTTCTTTGGGTGTTGAGTTTGATAAGTTCTATATAGATTTTGGATACTAGCCCTTTATCTGATATGTCATTTGCAAATATCTTCTCCCATTCTGTCGGTTGTCTTTTGGTTTTGTTGACTGTTTCTTTTGCTGTGCAAAAGCTTTTTATCTTGATGAAGTCCCAATAGTTCATTTTGCCCTTGCTTCCCTTGCCTTTGGCGATGTTTCTAGGAAGAAGTTGCTGCGGCTGAGGTCGAAGAGGTTGCTGCCTGTGTTCTCCTTTAGGATTTCGATGGACTCCTGTCTCACATTGAGGTCTTTCAACCATTTTGAGTCTATTTGTGTGTGTGGTGTAAGGAAATGGTCCAGCTTCATTCTTCTGCATGTGGCTGTCCAGTTTTCCCAACACCATTTGTTGAAGAGACTGTCTTTTTTCCATTGGACATTCTTTCCTGCTTTGTCGAAGATTAGTTGACCATAGAGTTGAGGGTCCATTTCTGGGCTCTCTATTCTGTTCCATTGATCTATGTGTCTGTTTTTGTGCCAGTACCATACTGTCTTGATGATGGCAGCTTTGTAATAGAGCTGGAAGTCTGGAATTGTGATGCCGCCAGCTTTGCTTTTCTTTTTCAACATTCCTCTGGCTATTCGGGATCTTTTCTGGTTCCATACAAATTTTAGGATGATTTGTTCCATTTCTTTGAAAAAAGTGGATGGTATTTTGATGGGGATTGCATTGAATGTGTAGATTGCTCTAGGTAGCATTGACATCTTCACAATATTTGTTCTTCCAATCCATGAGCATGGAACGTTTTTCCATTTCTTTGTGTATTCCTCAATTTCTTTCATGAGTGTTTTATAGTTTTCTGAGTACAGATCCTTTGCCTCTTTGGTTAGATTTATTCCTAGGTATCTTATGGTTTGGGGTGCAATTGTAAATGGGATCGACTCCTTCATTTCTCTTTCTTCTGTCTTGTTGTTGGTGTATAGGTATGCCACTGATTTCTGTGCATTGATTTTATATTCTGCCACTTTACTGAATTCCTGTATGAGTTCTAGCAGTTTTGGGGTGGAGTCTTTGGGATTTTCCACATAAAGTATCATATCATCTACAAAGAGTGAGAGTTTGACTTCTTCTTTGCTGATTTGGATGCCTTTGATTTCTTTTTGTTGTCTGATTGCTGTGGCTAGGACTTCTAATACTATGTTGAATAGCAGTGGTGATAGTGGACATCCCTGCCACGTTCCTGACCTTAGGGGGAAAGCTCTCAGTTTTTCCCCATTGAGAATGATATTTGCTGTAGGTTTTTCATAGATGGCTTTTATGATATTAAGGTATGTACCCTCTATGCCTATACTCTGAAGAGTTTTGATCAAGAAAGGATGCTGTACTTTGTCAAATGCTTTTTCTGCATCTATTGAGAGGATCATATAGTTCTTGTTCTTTCTTTTGTTAATGTATTGTATCACGTTGATTGATTTGCGGATGTTGAACCAACCTTGCAGCCCAGGGATAAATCCCACTTGGTCGTGGTGAATAATCCTTTTAATGTACTGTTGGATCCTATTGGCTAGTATTTTGGTGAGAATTTTTGCATCCATGTTCATCAAGGATATTGGTCTGTAATTCTCCTTTTTGATGGGGTCTTTGTCTGGTTTTGGGATCAAGGTAATGGTGGCCTCATAAAATGAGTTTGGAAGTTTTCCTTCCATTTCTATTTTTTGGAAAAGTTTCAGAATAGGTATTAATTCTTCTTTAAATGTTTGGTAGAATTCCCCTGGGAAGCCATCTGGCCCTGGGCTTTTGTTTTTTGGGAGATTTTTGATGACTGCTTCAATTTCCTTAGTGGTTACAGGTCTGTTCAGGTTTTCTATTTCTTCCTGGTCCAGTTTTGGTAGTTGATACATCTCTAGGAATGGATCCATTTCTTCCAGGTTATCTAATTGCTGGCATAGAGTTGCTCATAATATGTTCTTATAATTGTTTTTATTTCTTTGGTGTTGGTTGTGATCTCTCCCTTTCATTCATGATTTTGTTGATTTGGGTCATTTCTCTTTTCTTTTTGATAAGTCTGGCCAGGGGTTTATCAATCTTGTTAATTCTTTCAAAGAACCAGCTCCTAGTTTCGTTGACCTGTTCTACTGTTCTTTTGGTTTCTATTTCGTTGACTTCTGCTCTGATCTTTATCATTTCTCTTCTCCTGCTGGGTTTAGGCTTAATTTGCTGTTCTTTCTCCAGCTCCTTTAGGTGTAGGGTTAGGTTGTGTACTTGAGACCTTTCTTGTTTCTTGAGAAAGACTTGTATTGCTATATACTTTCCTCTTAGGACTGCCTTTGCTGCATCCCAAAGATTTTGAATAGTTGTGTTTTCATTTTCATTGGTTTCCATGAATTTTTTTAATTCTTCTTTAATTTCCTGGTTGACCCATTCATTCTTTAGTAGGATGCTCTTTAGCCTCCATGTATTTGAGTTCTTTCAGACTTTCCTCTTGTGATTGAGTTCTAGTTTCAAAGCATTGTGGTCTGAAAATATTCAGGGAATGATCCCAATCTTTTGGTACCGGTTGAGACCTGATTTATGACCTAGGATGTGATCGATTCTGGAGAATGTTCCATGGGCACTAGAGAAGATTGTGTATTCCATTGCTTTGGGATGGAATGTTCTGAATATGTCTGTGAGGTCCATTTGGTCCAGTGTGTCATTTAAAGCCTTTATTTCCTTGTTGATCTTTTGCTTAGACGATCTGTCCATTTCAGTGAGGGGGGTGTTAAAGTCCCCCACTATTATTGTATTGTTGTCAATGTGTTTCTTTGCTTTTGTTATTAATTGCCTTATATAATTGGCTGCTCCCATGTTAGGGGCATAGATATTTACAATTGTTAGATCTTCTTGTTGGATAGACCCTTTAAGTAGGATATAGTGTCCTTCCTCATCTCTTATTACAGTCTTTGGTTTAAAATCTAATTTGGGGGCGCCTGGGTGGCTCAGTCGTTAAGCGTCTGCCTTCGGCTCAGGTCATGATCCCAGGGTCCTGGGATCGAGCCTCGCATCGGGCTCCCTGCTCGGCGGGAGGCCTGCTTCTCCCTCTCCCACTCCCCCTGCTTGTGTTCCCTCTCTCGCTGTCTCTCTCTCTGTCAAATAAATAAATAAAATCTTTAAAAAAAATAAATAAATAAATAAAATCTAATTTGTCTGATATAAGGATTGCCACACCAGCTTTCTTTTGGTGTCCATTAGCATGGTAAATGGTTTTCTACCCCCTTACTTTCAATCTGGGGGTGTCTTTGGGTCTAAAATGAGTCTCTTGCAGACAGCATATCGATGGGTCTTGTTTTTTAATCCAATCTGATAGCCTCTGTCTTTTGATTGGGGCATTTAGCCCATTTACATTCAGGGTAACTATTGAAAGATAAGAATTTAGTGCCATTGTATTGCCTGTAAGGTGACTGTTACTGTATATTGTCTGTGTTCCTTTCTGGTGTATGTTGCTTTTAGGCTCTCTCTTTGCTTAGAGGACCCCTTTCAAGATTTCTTGTAGGGCTGGTTTCGTGTTTGCAAATTCCTTTAGTTTTTGTTTGTCCTGGAAGCTTTTTATCTCTCCTTCTATTTTCAATGACAGCCTAGCTGGATATAGTATTCTTGGCTGCATATTTTTCTCATTTAGTGCTCTGAATATATCCTGCCAGTCCTTTCTGGCCTGCCAGGTCTGTGTGGATAGGTCTGTTGCCAGTCTAATGTTTCTACCATTGTAGGTTACATATCTCTTCTCCCGAGCTGCTTTCAGGATTTTCTCTTTGTCTCTGAGACTCCTAAGTTTTACTATTAGATGTTGGGGTGTTGACCTATTTTTATTGATTTTGAGAGGGGTTCTCTGTGCTTCCTGGATTTTGATGCCTGTTTCCTTCCCCAAATTAGGGAAGTTCTCTGCTATAATTTGCTCCATTATACCTTCTGCCCCTCTCTCTCTTTCTTCTTCTTCTGGGATCCCAATTATTCTAATGTTGTTTCATCTTATGGTATTGCTTATCTCTCGAATTCTGCCCTCGTGATCCAGTAGTTGTTTATCTCTCTTTTTCTCAGCTTCTTTATTTTCCATCATTTGGTCTTCTATATCACTGATTCTCTCTTCTGCCTCATTTATCCTAGCAGTTAGCGCCCCCATAGTTGATTGCACCTCATTAATAGCCTTTTTGATTTCGACTTGGTTAGATTTTAGTTCTTTTATTTCTCCAGAAAGGGTTTCTCTAATAACTTCCATATTTTTTTCAAGCCCAGCTAGTATCTTTAAAGTGATGATTCTGAACTCTAGATCCGACATCGTACTAATGTCCGTATTGAGTAGGTCCCTGGTAGTCGGTACTACCTCTTGTTCTTTTTGTTGAGGTGATTTTTTTCGTCTTGTCATTTTGCCCAAAGGAGAATAGATTAATGAGAGAACAAAATGCTAACAGGGCAACAATGTCCCCAGAAAATATACTCTAAACAAATCAGAAAAGACCTGAAGCAGTGGGAAAAGAAAGGGAAAGAGAGAAGAAAGAAAAAGAAAAAAAAAGAAAAAGAAAAAGATAAAGATAAAAACAAACAAAAACAGAACAAAACCAAAAAAAAAAACCAGAATATGATCAAATATGATCAGGCTGGTATATAGATCAGTGCCACACACTAGATTTTGGGTGTATTTTGGTCTGTTAGAAGAAAGTGCATCCCAAAATTTTAAAGGAAGAAAAACTTATATATGTACAAAAATAAGGGTTGATATGATGAAGGGATGGAATATGACTGTAAAGATGGAAATTATAAAAAATTTTACAAAAGGAATTGATAAGAAGTTGTTTGAAAAAGAAAGAAGAGGATTTAAAAAAAAAAGAAAAAGGAGAAAATGTGATCAGGCAGGGGAGTAGAAAAAAACCATACACTAGAGATTTAGGGTATATTTTAATCTGTTAGAAGAAACTATCTCAAAATTTTAAAGAGAGAACAACTTATATATATATGCCAAAAATATGGGTAACTACTACGAAGGGATAGAATATGACTCTAAAAATGAAAAATAAAAATGTTTTTTTAAAAAAGGGATTGATAAGATGCTGGTTGAAAAAGGGAAAAAGAAAAATTAAAAAAAAAAAAGACAGTTAAAAAAAAAATTAACTTTGAAAGACTACAGAATCATGGTAAAAAAGCCATGGATTCTATGTGCAGTATTCCCCTAACGCTGGAGTTCTGCCATTCTCATTGATCAGTAAACTTGGCCTTGGCTGGCTCTTCTCGCTGATCTTCTGGGGGAGGGGCCTGTTGCCGTGGTTCCCAAATGTCTTTGCCGGAGGCGGAATTGCCCCACCCTTGCCCGGTCAGGGCTAAGTAATCTGCTCAGGTTTGCTCTCGGGAGCTTTTGTTCTCTGCAAGCTTTCCGTACAGCTTTGGAGGTGGAGAGTGAAAATGGCGGCCTCCCAATCTCTGCCTCGGAGGAGCCGAGAACTCGGGACCCTGCTCCTCAGTGCGCCCCCAGAGAAAAGCAGTCAGTCACTCCTGTCTCCCCGGTCTCCGGCTGCACTCTGTGCTCAGCCGGCCTGTGACCGCACGTTTCTATCTCTGGCGCGCGACCCGGTGTGGAGTCTCCAAACCCAGCAGATCCCTGCGGTGCGCTCCCGCGCCGCTCCTCCCGGGCGAAGAAGGTGAGTCTCCCCGGATCTGCCGCTTGTTGGGTCCCTGCTGGAGGAGCAGTGGCCCGACTGTGCCACGGATCACAGTTTACGGCAACCCCGAGCTCAGAGCCTGCGCCTGGGCTCCGTCTCTGCAGCCGGCTTCCCCGCTCCGATACCTGGGAGCTCTGCCTCACTCAGGCACCCCTGGTCTTCCTGTGACCCCGAGGGTCCTGAGACCACACTGTCCCACGAGTGTTCCACCCCCCGCTTAGCCACTGGAGCAACGTCCCTCAGCGGATCGACTTCTAAAAGTTCCGGTTTTGTGCTCTGGGGCTCTATCACTTGCCAGAAGCGGCCGCCGGAGGCCCCTCCCCCGCCGTCTATCCTCCTGAATATCGCCTCGGATTCACTTCTCCGCACGTCCTACCTTTCAGAAAGTGGTCGCTTTTCTGTTCAGAGAGTTGCTGCTATTCTTTTCTTCGATCTCCTGTTGAGTTTGTAGGTGTTCAGAATGGTTTGATCCCTATCCAGCTGAATTCCTGAGACCGGACGAAATCCAGGTCTCCTACTCCTCCGCCATCTCGCTCTCCTATCTCATTCTTTCTTTATGGCTGAGTAATATTCATTGTCTGTGTATAAAATGCACACACATGTTCTTTATTCATTCATCTATCAATAGACACTTACGTTGCTTCCATAACTTGGCTACTGTAAATAATGCTGCAATAAACATAGGGGCACATATATCTTTTTAAATTACCACTTTTATTTTCATTGGGTAAATACCCAACAGTGGAATTTCTGGATTGTCTGGTTTTTCTCTTTTTAATTTTTTGAGGAACCTCCATACTATTTCTATGGTGGTTCCACCAGTTTACATTCCCAACCAACAGAGTGCAAGGGTTCCCTTTTCTCCATATCCTCTCCAACACTTGTTCCTTATCTTTTTGATTCTAGCCATTCTGACTGGTACAAGAATGCTGTAGTGTGGATTTATGAATATCAGACTTACAGAAGGCTTGGTTTTGTCATTTTTGTAATGATTTTCAATTTTTCTCCAGCAAAAGCAAGATATCTCAATGAGAAATTTCAGAAAACATCTTGGTTTTGACAAAGTCACAACCACACATGCACACAAAAGCAGAGGTAAAACTATACATCATTAAAACAACACCAAAAATGAAGTTGTACACTATGTGTATATATATATATATATATATGTGATTCTAATTACTCACCGATTGAGAAATGAAAAGTGCAGATAGGAGATATTTTATGTTTTAGGGAGGATTTTCAGAGGTAGCTCAACTCATGACATCAAGCACTCTGGGGCCCTCCTTTGTGTTGAATGTTGTACTTATAGGGAAGAGATTGTTAGGGTCAGGAAAAATGATCTGGAGGTAGTGATGATTTGTGAATACAAATATACCTGACAGACAAGGTAGAGAAGCATTCCAAGTAAAGGAGAACAGAAATGCCAGGGGAAAGCTTTGAGGTATGAATAATTAAATTGGGAATGCTAACATTCAGGGTGGCCTCAAGGCTATTAGAAGATTAACTGAAAGTTAGGCTGGAGGCTGATGACAGAGGGCCTTATGCACCTTGCTGATGACTTTGGATGTCACCATTTAGGATGGTGGTTTCTAAAGAAATTCTATGGGGCTCTGGATATTTCCCTAGAAGGGGAAACTGTAAAGGACAATAAGGGTATAGAAGAAGCTTCCAATGCTCTCCCACTGTTCGACCAAGTCTTACAATAAGAATTATATTTTATTTGTTTATGCTGTCAGGTAAGTATGCAGATAACAGTTTGCAAGGCTGAAATGATTAAAACCTACTGGAAGTAAAAAAAAAAAAAAAAACTACTGGAGGCAAAAGAAAGCTATGGAAGGATTTTGAGTAAGACCAACTCTGGTGCATTTTAGAAAAATCGCTCTCAGTCCAGATTAGAGAATCGGTCTTCAACCCGAGATGGCCGTATTCCAAGTATGTTTATTGGAATGCTTGTTGTCAACTGGCACCACCACGTCTCCTCTCTCCTAAGGCTGGGAAGTAGATTTCCCTTTAATTACCTTCCCAGTAGTTATGCATTAGCTTTCTGATGAGAGGTACTTGTGGAGATTTAGCAGGCACAGGTGAAACGCAGTCCGTTACACTCAGAAGGGTTATGGGAGTCACGGGATAGTCCTACAGAGCTATTTCTGGAGACCTGTGTGGAAGCTCCTCTTTCACAGTCCTCATTGTGGTCAGACCTGTTGCTTCTCAGACTCCTGTAAACCCCAGGTTTTGTGCTTCCAGTTGAGGCAGAGACTGTTTCTCCGACCCTCTGACTACCCCTTTGCAGACAGACCTTCACTTCCCAGCTTCTGCCTCATCCAGGTAAGGCGTAATTCTTCTGTTAACCCCTTAGTCCTGTAATATTCTAGCGTCTCTTAGCCTGACAGAACCCAGACTGATACAGGTGTGTATCAGGTAATCCACTGGATGGAGATCATGTTAAAGCTCCTAATTATGTTTTAATCTCCATTTTAAAATCATATCATCTTAGGACAAACAATGTTGAAAGAGTAAGCATACATAACTTATAAAGAGTCAAAATGCATGTGTTAAGATGTGTATTCAGCTTGTTTACTTATAGAGGTGTGAAGTTTTCAGAATTTGAGAACATTGGTAGAGAGGATGGCCCTGGAAGAGGGACAAAGCCGGAGGCCAAATGTTCAGTCAGAAGGCTATTAGAGAAGTCATCCAGGAAAGAACTGATGAGGATCTGAAGTGAGGCTGTGGCAGGGGCAGTCGGATTTAAGTAGTACTTAGGAGGTAAAATAAATAGGAAGTAGTAGCTGATAGATCACCTTTGAGGAGGAAAGAGAAGGACACTTCAAAGATGACTCCTAGGTTTGCAGCTTAGGTGCTTCCATTTGCAGAGCAAGACCTACCTCCCAGTTGCTTTTGTTTGTTTTTCGTCTCGTCCAGCTTGACAATTTAGAAAAACCACCACCCACCAAAACCAAGTATGGTTCATCTCAGGAATGTGAAGGGTGATCCAGTATTAGGGAAATTTTCCCCGGCTCTACCATATAAAAGCTCTAAGAGAAAACTTGATTGTGGTAGATACAGCTAACTGTCCACCCAAATTTTGTGCTCTCCACTCCATTGTATAGAGTTGTTACCGGGAAGTGATGCCCAGATGGGGCCATGTGACTAATTCTTGCCAAAGGAAACGTGGGTGGTGGTGGTGGTGTGTGCCAACTCTGGGCCAAAGCTTTTAAGAAGCAGGAGTGCTGCTTTCACACCGTCTTCCCCTTCCATCTGCAGAATTTAGACAACAGCAAGGCCCTCGATGCGAATGCAGACACAGATGGAAGACGTCTGGGCCCTTGAATTACATTATGGAGGAGACCCACCTGCCTTAGTGTTATATGCCTAAGAAATAAGCCTTTCACCATGTTAGACACACAGCCTGTATCAGCTTGCTTAGTCTACTTCAAATAGTGTGAGGATACTGTAGTAGAAGCCCCAAAGCATACAATAATAGCAAATAATCATTGCTGCTGCAAACTTTCAGAAAACATATTACTTACAGGCTTTCTGGACGTGGGGTCCAGGCATAGAATGAATTTGGATGGAAAACATTACATTTATCTTTTCACTAACATTCCACTGAAATTTAGCGTGTCTTTTCATTGTGAATATAAGCAACACATCCAGTGTGATTAGCAGTTCCTGGGACTTGTCGCCAACGGAAAATACAGATCTTTTCCTATCACATTAAAGATATTCCTTGACTTAGGATGGCATTATGTCCAGATAAATCCATTGTAAGTTGAACATAGCATAAATTGAAAGTGCACTTAATACACCTAACCCGCCAAACTTCATAGCTTAGCATCGCCTACCTTAAATGAGCTCTGAACACTTGTATTATCCCACAGTTGGGCAAAATCATCTTGCCACAAAGCCTGTTGTTTAATGAAGTGTTGCATATCTCCTGTGATTGATTGAATGCTGTGCTGAAAGTGAAACATGGAACGGGTGTGTGGGTACAGAGTGGTTGTAAGTGTATCGGTTCTTTGTCCTCATGATCAAGTGGCCAGATGGGAGCTGGGGCTCACTGCCACTGCCCAGCATCATGAGAGAGGATTGAACTGTGTATACTTAACCCGGGGAAAGATCCAAATTCAGAATTCGAAGTGTGGTCTCTACCAAATGCGTATTGCTCTTGCACCATAGTAAAGTCGAAAAATCCTAAGGTGAATCACCATAAGTTGGGGACACTCTGTGTAGTTGTTGCCAATATATCAATACCGTTTATACTGTTGATACTTCAGAATTAGGATCTTGTAATTCTAAACCTTCATAAGAAGCACATATATTCTATCACAACTTTCAAAAATATTTTGATATATGTATTTAAAAATAACCAACTTTTTAATATATGTACTTTATGCATTTAAAAACATTCTTCTGAAAGGAGAAAACCCACCTTGAAATACATTTCTTCAATGTAGCGATGATTATCTAACATATAACAACAGGGTTGCTGCTTCCAAACTTTAAAAGTCTAGTATGAATACTAGCTACGATATGATAAAGAAACATAGAATTATAACAGATTACAAGAACCTCATAGTAACTCTAACCATCCAAATATTACTAAATAATAGAGTAATATGAGAAATCAAACTTGTGCATAATTGTATGTGTTTGGACACATGCACATTTGGTAATCTTTTTTTTTTTTTTTTTTTTTTTGAGGGCAACCAGAGCCATTCAGACTTATCAAGACTACCATCAATACGTTTCTTTCTAATTCATTCATATGATCAATTTGTAAATAGCAAAAATCTGGTTCAGGTATTTATAATATTCTGGATCTCCACTACACCATATAAGTTGAACAGTATATGAATTATATATGATAAAGATATTCCACTATTCAGGAATCATTCCAGGGGTTGCAATATTAAGAATTTTACTTTCATCTACATGTTATTAGTGGGTCTGAAAATAGTGATCTTTTTCTAAAACCAGAACTCAGTGGCTTCTGGAACTGGTAGTGTCCAAAGGCAGCAGAACATGCTCTGAACAGCCTGCCATATAATCTTGTACCATCATGTCTTTCCATTTACAACCTAGAAATACCTAAAAATAATCACCCCTCAAATCACTTTAAATGACATTTAAATCACTTCCCCACCATCAACAGCCCTTCCTTCTAATGAAATATACAAAAGCTATTGCCAAAAGTGAGAACCTTGACCGGTGATTTTCATAAGGCAGTGCAGTAGGAAAGATGGGAGCTTTCATATGAAAAAAAACCTGGGTTTCGGTTCCTAGCCCATTACTTAAAAACTTTGTGGCCTTAATTCTTACTTCTTTTTTCTGAGTTTGATTTCCTCCTCATGAATTGGAGATAGGTTCACTTACCCCATACGTTTTTGTGAATATTGAATGAGGTACTTATGTAAATCTCAACAGAAGACGTCTGTGCAAAAAAACCTGTTAATTCTATCCCTTACTGACTTATAAATCGAGTCATCACAATAGACGTGAATAAACGGTCTGACCTTTACAACGACCTAGCAAAATTTCCATAAAGGGAACTATTTTGCCTCAGGTAGGACTTTTTAAGACTTCCCTACACAAACACATAGCATCCGTCACTATAAATATGGATACTTTTCAAATCCCTGTTTTTCTTACAGTATGTGTATGTATACATCTTTTTAAATATTTGACGTAGAATTCTGTTGGATCCCGTGCTTGTGTGTTGGGTTTAGAAGTACTGCCCACCGAACTAAAGGAAAACTATTTAAAACACCAATAAACAATTTCTGACAAATATCTGTGGGCATGTAATGGCTGAATAAATCTAAAGCAGTGAATTCCATGATTACCTCAGTTAACACGCTGTGTATTAACAGCTGGTGGGAGTATTTTGCTTATTTGTTTTGGATGTCCTGAATTGTTTGTGTTGGTATTATTTTTCCCTCTCCAAAGTTGCAGTTAGATTAAGTACTAAAACGTCCTGTCACACGTGTCTTGAAGTGGTTGTATTATATTTTTAAGGAACTACATTTTGGGGATAATTTTTACTGCTTATATGCCCACAAAATTGTACATCTTTAGAGATCAGATAATAATAGCAGCTAAAATTCACTGACCTTTTTTGTAGGAAATGTAACAAATGACTCGTATATGTCATTTCCTCTAAACCTTACAGTCTTCCCATTAGATGGGTGTTAACACAGACAGAAAGTAACTTGTCCAAGAATGGAAAATTATGAGTGGCAGAACTAAGATCCAAACCCGGGTGTTTTGCAAAGCTCTCTCTCTCTCTTTTTTTAAAGCCATGATGCTACGCAGTTCTTTGATTACCCGATGAGTGTCTAGATACCTGAACTCAGTATTTCATGGCATGATGTTTGAGATTTTCAGTAGCCTAAAACAGGTTGGAACTTTTGAAATGAGCATGAAGATATTGTGAGCCCCCCGATTTCCTAGAACCAAATGGAAGTGAATATAGTACTTGATCCAATAGCAGATTATTAGAACTACAGTGAGAGAAAACAAAAGATAAGCAGACTCTTACTCCTGCAAGCTCTGGTGAGGAAGTCTGTCGGCACTATTTCCAATGGGGCTAAAAATCTTTATTGTCTCACTACCAACCCGAGCAGGTCCCCTCCCCTGGAGTAGGGAAAATCGGTGAGTTAAATTCTAATCCCAAATTCAGTAATGGAGAGTTTCGGGGATTCGGGTTAGTTGAGTGAGTTACACCTAGCATTCAGTTCTGTCTCCTCCATACTGACTATTCTCTGAATTTTAGATTCCCATCTCCCCTCCCAGCTAGATATTCCCATTTGAATATTCACCAACATTTCCACTTCAACACATTTAAAGTTAAAAGGTCTTTAACCCACAAAGGAGTACTTGCTAATGGGACCATCAGGAGAGGCATTAGACTCTGGGGCCAGATCACTGGTGTTCCAATCCTGGCTGTCCCTCATGATCCTGTGACCGAACACATCCTCTAACCTCGCTTAGCTTCAGGTTTCCTATCTGTGCAATGGAAATTGCACTCCTGATTTCATGGGGTTATTACGAAGGCTAAATGAATTATTACATGTAAAGCACTTAGACTGGTGCTGGGCCCACAGTAAGCACCATGGAAATGTGGTTGCTATTACTGTTATTGTTAATATTATATCATGGATCATCCAGGCTGAAAACTGCTTTCGTTTGTTTGGATTGCTGGATGTTGGGAGGGTGTGGGAGCAAAGCAAGGGAGCATTCAGCCACCAACTTCTTTTGATTCTTCTTTTGGAAGACTTCTCTCATTTTTAACAGCTACTGCCCTAATTCAGGTCTCTCTCCCCTTTGATCTTCTCCATTACAGTAGCAGTCCTCTCATACTTGTCTCCTACAATTTATGCTGTATGCCAGCAGATTTATCTTTTCAAACTTGAGTGTATGGAATTATTCTCCTACTCAACAACTTTCAATGTCTAACGCTATTGCATATAGTGCAAACTTGTCCTTCTGGGACAGGAAATTCTTTCAGTCCAGCCCCAGCCTATTTTGCTAGCCTCGTCTTCCTCCCTTGCATGTCGAGGATGCTCTAGGCAAAGCAGTGCACTCCCAGCCATGTGTTCTTCACAGAACATTCCTAGGGTCTGGGATAATAATCTTTTCTCACTATTCAAATCCGACCGGCCTCTCATGGGCCAGCTCACATTTTGTCTCCTCCAAAGATTAGACATGTAGTAAGTTCCATGAATTGGAGCAGACATAAAAGGCATCAGAATAAAAATTCAAACTTTATTAATTCAGTCAGAGTGCACATATATTGGGGCTGATTATTTAAAAAGCAAAGGAGGGGGGCCTGGGTGGCTCAGTCATTAAGCGTCTCCCTTCGGCTCAGGTCATGATCCCAGGGTCCTGGGATCGAGCCCCACATCGGGCTCGCTGCTCAGCCAGGAGCCTGCTTCTCCCTCTCCCGCTCCCCCTGTTTGTGTTCCCTCTCTCACTGTGTCTCTGTCAAATAAATAAATAAAAATCTTAAAAAAAAAAATAAAAAACAAAGGGAATTACAAAATTTAAAAACTGAGTTACAAAATTTTAAAACTATTGGATGATTTTTGTATTTATATAGTGATAGTAGGTGATGATTGTAACTAGCAAAGGACATGCTGTGACCTGTTTTGGTAAATGTATCTCACCGTGTATAACAGAATGCTTGAAATTACTGGTCAAGATCAAATTAATAGCCCTCAAGATCTCAGTTGTCCCTTTTGGTATAATGTGATAGTTGCATTCCTAAGAGATCTTGCATGCTCTAAAAGAAATGTCGATAGAAAAACCAGGAGTTCTCAGATCATAAATTATTGTTGAGTAAGGAATTTCAACAGTAAAGGTGCTTTCTTAATAGCCCTACTTGTATAATTATAAAGCCTAAACATTATTGAGCAAATCCAGTGTTTTATTAACATCAACAGTATTGGCTTTTCTTTCTCTGTTACTTCTAGCACCACCGTTAGTCAGAACTTACCATTTCTATCATCACTGATATGATAAATGAAGCAGAGCTGCTCAAATGAAGTACGGGTATTGTGAACAACTTATAGTTTCCTCTCTGAGAAGGGGGAGGGTTCTTAATTAAGATTGCATTAAAAATAGATGATCATGTAAGGAAAATTAATTTTATAAAAGCTCATCTTGTACTTGAAAATTCTTTTTTATAGAAAAAAATGTTAATTTCCAAACCACCTGGCTGAGTTATCAGAAATTGCCAATTAGAGAAATAGTTCAACAGACAAAGACCCAGCAAATGGGTATTTTAGTCTGACCTTGGTCAAATCACTTCAGACTCTAAAGACTTGAGTTTTCTCATCTAAAAAAATAAAAGGTAGGACTAGATGATTTCAAAGACCCAAGATGCATCAGTATCTCTGTGCCTTTATCTTTTCTTACCTGCAAGGCGATAAATTCTTTTTAATGTAAGGTTCTGTTATGTACTATGACCTGAAAGTTTAATGAATGTGTCTATTCCCACATAACCTTACTTTTCAAAGAATTAGAATATAAATTCTTAATAATAAAATAATTACAAATTTAAATTTTTTCTTTTATGATTCATAGATACTTTGGAACATCAATGCCTTGTCCCAAATACTGCAGAGAAATATGAAAAAATCCAATCAGTTCATTTTTTAATCACCCTAAAACCATAATGCATTACTACATTCCAAAACCCAGTACTTTTATTGACTTTTTACTTTCATAATATTTCAGAGACATAGCCTCTTTTAATGGAGACAGGAGGCAGCATGTTAGTGTTTAACAACTGGAAATTAATTTGAAACCTGAGACCATATATACCTCAGATCTTTTGGCTAAACCCAGCATTCCCTGATTACTCCCTGATTATTCTTTGGTTGTCTTGCTGGTGAGGATGAATTTGACCACCTACACCAGGTCTCATTGTTTCCCCTTTCTTTAAGTATTAATAGCTAAGAGTCCTTCTCCCTATCATAATTCAAGCCATGATTAGCCCGCATTAGACAAACTGATACTTTCACAGAAACTCACAATTTAAAAAATGGAAAAAAAAAAGACCTGTGTAACTATTGAACGGTTTAACTTACTATACTGGAGATTCATTTCCTATTATAGGATAATATAATTAGTTTCACAGACCAAATAATGGCATCTGAGTAATAGCATTAAGAACCAACCAACCAACAAAGTCATTATCAATGTATGAAAACCTCTCTCTCTGAACAGAATAGTTTAAATTTGAAACTGGCAGGATTGATACGGTAGGACATTCTTCTTTACAGAATCAGAAACCCCAAATTCTTTGCAAAACTCCAAGTTGCAAATTTGAGTTTCCAGGCAATTAGATGGTGACATCTGTTGATCAAATGTATCACTGCATCCTATCATTTGAAACATCTAGGAGCCGAGGGTTGGATAAAGTTGGCAAAATCACAAGTGCAAAACTAGGGGTTCTTTTCCATTTGAGATGTTCACATGGATACCTTTGAATGTAATATTTTAAAATAGATAACATACCTCATAAATACCTATTTTGCTCCTCTCTGAGAAGTTTTTCTGTTCCCAAGGTATTCACAAGCTTTTTTCTCCACACCGCCCCCATACACAATGTATATTTGTATGTGTGTATGTGAAAGGACAGTCATTATTAGCATTAGCTTATTCTGCACTGTGAGATGGAGGGGCATAGTGGAAAGGCCAATAATTAAAGGCTATCCTTGACTTCCAGAGTCTTTAACTTGCCTGTGAAAATAAACTTAATTTTAAAATGTAAAACAGGATTAATTTGAGAAGCAGGCCAGGAGTTCTATTAACCCTAAGTAGTATATCACATCTTTGTCACTTTATTGCCACACCTCTAATTTGCTTGGAGGAGTTTGCATTAACTGATATAAACAAAACTTTCATAACAAAGTCCGTAAAGCTTTCGATAGTCTCAATTTTAATATATGTTGTATCTCCATTGTGGACCCTTTGAACAGCGTTCCATTTTCTCCAATATGCTGAAACAGTTTTTGCCATGTGGAGACTTTATTGTCTTGAATCAGTGTAGAGCTTTGGGCTTAGGTGCATAAAACAACATACATTGCATGTTGACCTATGTTTGATTGCAAGGGAACTATGAATGGAGAGGAATCTAAAAGCCAAGTGCTCATCCATTTGAGATTAATTGCCTCTTCCAGGTCACTAATTCATACCCCAGTGTCCCAGGAGAGTTAATTTATTCCCCATGAGTGACTAGTTGACTCTGCAAAGGTATTTTAACTCACCCGGGCTTAATATAGGACAAATCTTATTACTATAACTTAGTTACTGAAAACAAAACAAAACAAAAAACCAGTTTCCCTGTCACTCTCCCAGCTTGTTTCCTCAGTGCCAAAACAGAATCTTCCTTTTGACCATACCAATGATTTAACTCTGAACAGCTTCAGTCTCTGGTCATTTACGTTAAGATTGTGTGACATTAGATATGGAATTCATACTGTTTAAAATAACTTTGTTCTTTTATTTTTTTTTACTCAAGTATAATTAACATACAGTGTTCTATTAGTGTCAGATGTACACTATGATCATTCATCAGTTCTCTGTATTTCTCAGTGCTCCTCAAGGTAAGTGTACCCTTAAGCCCTTTATCTCTTTCACCCAATGGCCCAACAGCCTCCCCTCTGGCAACCGCCAGTTTGTTCTTTGTACTTACGAGTCTGAGGTTTTGTTTTGTTTTTTAAGATTTTTAATTTATTTTTTGACAGAGAAAGAGCGAGAGAGGGAACACAAGAAGGGGGAGTAGGAGAGGGGGAAGTAGGCTTCCTGTGGAGCAGGTACCCGATGCGGGGCTCCATCCCAGGACCATGGGATCATGACCTGAGCCGAAGGCAGATGCTTAACAACTGAGCCACCCAGGCACCCTGAGTCTGAGGTTTTTTTTGTTCATTTGTGTTGTTTCTTAAATTCACACCTGAGTGAAGTCATATGGTAGTTGTCTTTCTCTGACTGACTTATTTCACTTAGGATTATACCCTCTAGATCAATCCATGTTGTTGCAGAGGGTAAGATCTCATTCTTTTTTAGGGCTGAGTAATACTCCATTGTATATATACACCACACCTTCTTTTATCCATTCATCTATGGATGGACACTTGGGTTGCTTCCATATCTTGACTATTATAAATAATGTTGTAATAAACAGAAGGGTGTCTATATCTTTTTGAATTAGCCTTTGAGGTGGTTTTTTTTGGGGGGGGGTTAACTACCCAATAGTAGAATTACTGGATCATTTGGTAATTCTATTTTTTATTTTTTGAGGAACATCTATAGTGTTTTCCACAGTGGTTACACCAGTTTGCATTCCCACCAGTAGTGCACGAAGGTTCCTTTTCCTCCACATTCTTGCCAACACTTGTTACTTCTTGTGTTTCTGATTTTAGCCATTCTGACAGGTATAATATGATATCTCACTGTGGTTTTCATTTTTCCCTGATGACTAGTGATGTTGATCATTTTTTCATGTGTCTGTTGCCCATCTGTGTGTGTTTGTGGAAAAATATCTATTCAGGTCTTTTGTCCAGTTTTAATTGGATTCATTTGAAATTTTTTTGGTGTTGAGTTGTATAAGTTCTTTATATGTTTTGGATATTAACCTTTTATTGGATATATCACTTGCATATATCTTCTCCCATCCAATAGGTTGTCTTTTTGCTTTGTTGACGGTTCATTTCTCTGTGCAAAACCTTTTTATTTTGGTGTAGTAGCAATAGTTCAGTTTTGCTTTTTTTTCCCTTGCCTTAGGACACATGTCTAGAAAAAAGTTTCTACAACTGATGTTAAAGAGATTACTGCCTATGTTTTCTTCTGGGAGTTTTATGGTTTCAGGTCTCATGTTTATGTCTTTACTCCATTTAGAGTTTAGAGTTTGTTTCTGCGTATGGTGTAAGAAAATAGTCCAGTTTCATTTTTTTGCATGTAGGTGTCCAGTTTTCCAGCACCCTTTGTTGAAGATACTGTCTTTTCCTCATTGTATATTCTTGCCTGTTTAATCATAGGTTAATTGACCATGTGCATGTGGGTTTAATTGTGGGCTCTCTATTCTGTTGCACTGATCTATGTGTCTTTTTTTTTTTTTTTTTTTTTGCCACTGCCATGTGTTGGTTACTACAGCCTGGGATTGTGATACCTCCAGTTTTGTTCTTCCTCAAGATTGCTTTAGTTATTCGGAGTTTTTTGTGGTTACATACAAATTTTGGACTATTCTAAATGTTGTTGGTGTCTTGAGAAGGATTGCATTAAATCTGTAAATTGCTTTGGATAGTATAGACATTTTAGCAATATTTGTTCTTCCAGTCCTTGAGCATGGAATATCATTCCAGTTGTTTGTGGCATCTTCTATTTCTTTCATCAGTGTTTCATAGTTTTCAGAGTACAAGTCTTTCAAATCCTTGGTTAAGTGTTATTCTTTTTGGTGCAATTCTAAATGGGAAAGTTTTCTTATTTTTTCTTTCTGTTGCTTCATTATTAGCGTATAGAAGTGTAACAGGTTTCTGTCTATTAATTTTGTACCCTCAACTTCACTGAATTAGTTGTAGTAGTTTTTTGGTGGAGTGTTTAGGGTTTTCTGTATAATATCATGTCCTCTGCAAATAGTGAGTTTTACTTCTTCCTTATCGATTTGGATGTCTTTTATTTCTTTAGTTGTCTGATTGCTGTGGCTAAGACTTCCAGTACTATATTGAATGAAACTGGTGAGAGGGACATCCTTCTGTTGTTTTTGATCTTAGAGGGAAAGTTCTCAGTTTTTCACCAGTGAGTATGAAGTTAGTTGTGCATTCTTCTTATATGGCCTTTACTATGTTGAGGTATGTTCCCTCTAAACCTACTTTGTTGAGGGTTTTTATCATGAATGTTTTTTCTGCATCTGTTGAGGTGATCATATGATTTTTGCCCTTTCTCTGTTAATGTGATGTATAACTTTGATTGCTTTGCGAATAGTGAACCACCCTTGTGTCCTGGAATAAATTCCTCTTAATCATCATGAATGATTTTTTAATGCATTTCTGGATTCAGTTTGCTAATATTTTATTGAGGATTTTTGCATCTATGTTCATCTGCGATATGGCCTGTAGTTGTTGCTGTTGTTTTTGTAGTGTCTCTATCTAGTTGATGTCAGGGTTTTGCTGGCCTCATGGAAGAATAGGTATTAACCCTTTACCTGTTTTGTAGAATTTATGGTCCTGGACTTCATTTATTGGGATTTTTTTTCTTTTCTTTTTTTACTGATTCAATGTGATTGTTAGTAATTTATTCAAATTTTCTATTTTTTCCTGATTCAGTTTTGGAAGGTTATATATTCATAGGAATTTATACATTTCTACTAGGTTGTCCAATTTGTTGGCATATAATCTTTCATAATCTCTCACAATCCTTTGTATTTCTGGGGTGTCAGTTATTTCTCCTACTTCTTTTCTGATTTTACTTGAGTCCTTTTTTTTTTTTTTTTTTTTTTGCCATTAGTCTGGGTGAATGTTGATCATTTTTTTTTCATCTTTTCAAAGAAACTGCTCCTGTTTTTATTGATATATTCTCTTGTTTTTGTTACTCTCTATTTCATTTATTTCTCTTCTAACCTTTATTATTTCTTCTACCACTTTGTGCTTTCTTCATTCTTCTAGCTCCTATAGGTTATTTGAGATTGTTCATGCTTCTTGGGTAGGTTTGTATTTCTATAATCTTACCTCTTAGAATAGCTTTTGCCGCATTCCAAAGATTTTGGATTGTTGTTTTCATTTTCTTTTGTCTCCAAGTATTTTTTGGTTTTCTCTTTGATTTCTTGGTTGATGCATTTTATTGTTTGGTAGCATGTTATTTAGCTTCCATGTATTTGTGTTCTTTCCAGATTTTCTCTTGTGATTGATTTCTAGTTTCATACCATTGTGGTGGAAAAGATGCATGCTCTGTTTTCAATTTTTTTGAATTTGTTGAGACTTGTTTTGTGGACTAACATGATCTATTCTGTTAGGTTCTTCTGGTCCAGTGTGTTCTTGTTGATTTTCTGTTTGGATGATCTACCTACTGATGTAAGGGGGGTGTTAAAATCCTCTTACTATTACTGAACTGCTGTTAATTTCTTTGTTTATGTCTCTTAGTAATTGCTTTATGTCTTTAGGTGCTCTCATGTTGGGTGCATATTTACAGTTATTGTATCCTTTTTGGACACCCCTTTATGTAGTGTCCTTCTTTGTCTCATTACAGTTTTTGTTTTAAAGTCTATTTTGTCTGATAGAAGTATTGCTACCCCAGCTTTCTTTTTACTTCCATTAGCATGGCAAATGCTTTTCCATCCCTTCCCTTTCAATCTGCATGTGTCTTTAGGTCTGAAGTCAGTCTCTTGTAGGGAGCATATAGAGATGTCTTGTTTTTTTTAACCATTCAGTCACTCTAGGTCTTCTGATTGAAGCATTTAGTCCATTACATTCAAAGTAATTACTGAGAAGTGTTATTGCCATTTTGTTACTTATTTTACGTTGTTTTTATAATTCTCTGTTCCTTTCTTCTCATGCTCTTCTCTCACAGTTTGATGGCTGTCTTTAGTGATTTGCTTGGATTCCTTTCTCTTCATTTTTGGGTATCTATTACAGGTTTTTGATTTGTAGTTACCATTAGCGTCTTACACATCTTACACATATAGCCCAATCTGTATTAAGTTGATGGTTACTTAAGTTTGAGCCCATTCTAAAAGCTCTACATTTTTGCCTGCCCCCATATTTTATGTATATGATGTCATATTTGACATATTTTGTGACTCCCTTGTGATTCCCTTCCCTTTTGTGTGGTTTTTATAGATATAATTGATTTTACTGCTTTTGTGCTTTAACCTCTATACTGGTTTTATAAGTGATTAATATACTAATTTTATTATGTTTATGTTTATCTTTGAGATTTTTTTTTCCTTTCATAATTTCCTTATTCTTGATTATGACCTTTTCTTTCCACTCAAAGAATTCCCTTTGCTCTTTTTTGTGTTGCCCTCTGAGAGGTTTTTTGGTGTTGGGGATGGGTAGTCAGATCAGATGTGTACTGTGGCTGCAGTCAAACTTGTGTATATGTTTATATTCAACTCTCCTCAGGGCAAGAGTCACTTTGGTGTGATACCAGTCCTTGAAAGGCTGCCTGCAGGATGTGATACCATAGGAGCTTCTTTGGAGTGACTCCTACTGAATAGGGTGGGTTGGAATAGGAGGAGCGTCATGATAATGTAAGGGTGGGGCACATGGTGTTAACAATGTAGGTAGGGAGTGTTCCACTGGTTCCTGCAAGTGTCAGGCTATCTAGTGTGGGAAGTGAGGGGTGTGGAGAGAAATGGTGCCTGCCAGCTTTTTTGTTCTTGGAGAGGTCTCCTAACTATTCTTGCCCCTCCAATACACATTCTGAGATTAGTAAATAAATCTCCTTCATATATACCCCATGAGCTTTTCAAACTTGCTTCTGTGCTGTATCTCTGAGGTGTTGTTTGTTATGCTCTTTAATGGCAGGGACTCAGTTGTCTGTTGTCCTCAGACTCTCCTGGCGGGGGTGGGGGGTGGAGCCTGTCAATTTTTAAAGTACCCAGAGTTCAGCCCCACTGATTGTAAAAACTCAAGAAATTAAGCCCCACTAGTTTTCAAATCCAAATGGTATAAGGACTCATCTTTCCGATGTGGGTCTCCTGTGTCTGGGATGCCTGGTGTGCTTTCTGCTCTTTTCCCTTCTCCACATTGTGGCGTCCCTCCTGTTTTGGTTAGTCTCACCTGGAGTTTAGTTCTGGACTGTATCTCTGCCCCTCCTACCCTTTCAATGTGGCCCCCTAATATTAACACTGGATTGTCTGTTCTGCCAGAGTTAGGGTCATTTTTGGGTTAGTTGCACTGATGTGGCTATTATCTAGGTATGTCCATGGGACCAGGTGGGCTTAGGAGCGTCCTACTCACCATCTTCCCAGAAGTGCTAAAATATAATGGCAAATGAAGTCACATGCTGTGTAAACAAATGACAAATGGATTTCTTGTCCTTCTGCAATCAAATAGAAATCTGGAGAATCAAATTCTTTTTCAAAATATAGTTGTATCCAATGTTAAGGATGTAACTTACTCAGTTTTTAAAGAAAAATAGAAAGAAAAAAGAGCAATTAATAAACTACAGTAACCATGATCTTTCAAGGCAAAACCCTAGAAAAAAATGATGAGTCATGGAAGCATTAGTAAATTCTGAAAGTGCTGATTATTCAGAGTCATCAAATCTTGTACCCTTTTCAACTTTAGTAGGTATTTGTACATTTAAAAAAAAACTTCAGTTTGCTATTCTATTAAATTTCCTTTGTAATCTCACCATTACAAGTCAGTATTTTTGGCTATTGTAAATAATGCTGCAATGAGAATGGAGGTGCAGATATCTCTTGGAGATAGTGATTTAATTTCCTTTGGATATATAGCCAGAAGTAGAATTGCTAGAGCATATGATAGCTTGATTTTAATATTTCAAAACCCTCTATACTGTTTTCCATCATGGCTGCACAAATTTACATTTCCAATAAAAGTGTACAAGGGTTCCCTTTTCTTCAGATCCTTACCAGCATTTGTTAGTTTTTTGTCTTTTTGATAATAGCTATTCTAACAAGTGTGAGGTGTTATCTTATTCTGGTTTTGATTTGCATTTCCCTGATGATTAGTGACAGTGAGCACCTTTTCACACCTGATGGCCATTTGAATATCTTATTTGGAAAAATGACTATTCAGCCCCTATGTCTGTTTCTAAATTAGATTATCTGAGTTTTTTGTTTTTTGTTTGTTTTTGCCATTGAGTTCTCAGCATGAATTTCTTATGTATTTTGGATATTAACCCCTTATCAGATACGTCGTTTGCAAATGTTTTCGCCCATTCCATAGGTTGCCTTTTTTACTCCATTGAATTTTCTTCTGGGGGGGGGGTCAACTTTTTAAAGTTTTTATTTAAATTGCAGTTAACATACAGTGTGATATTAGTTTCAGGTGTACGCTATAGTGATTCAACACTTCCATACAACATACTATAGCCAAGACATGAAAACCTAAGTGTTTATTGGCAGATGTATGGATAAAAATAATGTGGTGTTATATATGGAATATCATTCAGCCAGAAAAGAAGGAAATCTTGCCATTTGTGACAACATGAATGAATCTTGAGGGTGTGATGCTAAGTGAAATATCAGACAGAGAAAGACAAATTCTGCATGATCTCACTTATATGCAGAATCAGAAACAGAAATGGAACAGACTGGTAGTTGCCATATCGATAGATGGGGTGAGAGAAATGGGGGAAGGTAGTGAAAATGTATGAACTCCAGTTATAAGATATGAGAATGTATTATACAGCATAGTTATTATAGCTAACAATGTATTATTTATTTGAAAGTTTCTCAGAGAGTAGACCTTAAAAATTCTTGTCACAGGAAAAAAATTAACTGTGAGGTGATAGATGTTAACTAAAATTATTGTGATAATCATTTTGCAGTATATTCATATATTAAATCATTATGGTGTATACCTTAAACTTATGTTATATGTCAATTATGTTTTAATAAAACGGGAGAAAAGAAAAATCACTATTGTTTGATAGGAATGTTGTCATTCACTTAGGGTCACCAGATTTTGCAAATAAAAACAGAGTACACTCAGATAAATTTGAATTTCAGATAAAAAATGACCTTTTTTTAGTGTAAGTATGTACCATGTAATATTTGGGAGTTAGGCAGTGTATTTCATTAAATGTTCCAATTGTGTTGCAATTGTAAAACACGTTGAACTAATCTGAAACTAATTGGGGCTCTTTCTACACAAGGTTTTTGGATTAAAATGGACACGAAGACAAAGTTTCAGTTTGATCCCATCAAACCTGGATTACTTTTCTGAATCATCATTAAATTAGCATCAATTTTACCACATCTGTTAGTGGACTTCTATGTGACAGGCACTGTGCTGAAGCGTTCTTCCAGCAAAAGAACAGGACCTCTGGCAGGCACTTGTTCATGGAGTTTGTGACAAGAATGACTTTTTACTCTTCGAAACTACTGAAAATTCAACTTTTATTTTATTTTATTTTATTATGTTATGTTAGTCACCATACAATACATCATTGGTTTTTGATGTGGTGATCCACGATCCATTGTTTTCGTATAACACCGAGTGCTCCATGCAGTACGTGCCCTCCTTAATACCCATCACCGGGCTAACCAATCCCCCTCCCCTCTAAAACCCTGTTTGTTTCTCAGAGTCCATAGTCTCTCATGGTTCATCTCTCCCTCCAATTCCACCCCCCCCCCGATTTTTCCCTTCCTTCTCCTAATGTCCTCCATGTTATTCCTTATGTTCCACAAATAAGTGAAACCTATGATAATTGACTTTCTCTGCTTGACTTATTTCACTTAGCATAATCTCCTCCAGTCCCATCCATGTTGATGTAAAAGTTGGGTATTCATCCTTTCTGATGGCTGAGTAATATTCCATTGTATATATGGACCACATCTTCTTTATCCATTCATCTGTTGAAGGGCATCTCGGCTCTTTCCACAGTTTGGCTATTGCGGACATTGCTGCTATGAACATTGGGGTGCATATGGCCCTTCTTTTCACTACATCTGTGTCTTTGGGGTAAATACCCAGGAGTGCAATTGCTGGGTCATAGGGTAGCTCTATGTTTAAATTTTTGAGGCACCTCCACACTGTTTTCCAAAGTGGCTGTACCAACTTGCATTCCCACCAACAGTGTAAGAGGGTTCCCCTTTCTCCACAACCTCTCCAACATTTGTTGTTTCTCTCCCTGTCCATTTTTGCCATTCTAACTGGTGTAAGGTGGTATCTCAATGTGGTTTTGATTTGAATTTCCCTGATGGCTAATGATGATGAACATTTTTTCATGTGTCTGTTAGCCATTTGTATGTGTTCTTCAGAGAGTGTCTTTTCATATCTTCTGCCCACCTTTTGACTTGATTATTTGTTTTTGGGGTGTTGAGTTTGAGAAGTTCTTTATAGATCTTGGATACCAGCCCTTTATCTGTAGTGTCACTTGCAAGTATCTTCTCCCATTCTGTGGGTTGCCTCTTTGTTTTGTTGACTGTTTCCTTTGCTGTGCAGAAGCTTTTTATCTTGATGAAGTCCCAAAAGTTCATTTTTGCTTTTGTTTCGCTAGCCTTTGGAGATGTATCTTGAAAGAAGTTGCTGTGGCCGATGTCAAAGAGGTTATGGCCTATGTTCTCTTCTAGGATTTTGATGGATTCCTGTCTCACATTGAGGTCTTTCATCCACTTTGAGTTCATCTTTGTGAATGGTGTTAGAGAATGGTCCAGTTTCATTCTTCTGCATGTGGCTGTCCAATTTTCCCAGCACCATTTACTGAAGAGACTGTCTTTTTTCCATTGCATGTTTTTTCCCGCTATATCAAAGATTATTTGACCATAGAGTTGAGGGTCCATATCTGGGTTCTCTATTCCGTTCCATTGGTCTATATGTCTGTTTTTATGCCAGTACCATGCTGTCTTGGTGATCACAGCTTTGTAATATAGCTTGAAATCGGGCAACGTGATGCCCCCAGCTTTGTTTTTCTTTTTCAACATTTCCTTGGCGATTCGGGGTCTTTTCTGATTCCATACAAATTTTAGGATTGTTTGTTCTGGCACTTTGAAAACTGTCATTGGAATTTTGATCGGGATGGCACTGAAGGTATAGATTGCTCTGGGTAGCATAGATATTTTAACAATGTTTATTCTTCTGATCCATGAGCATGGAATATTTTTCCATCTTTTTGTGTCTTCTTCAATTTCTTTCATGAGTGTTCTCTAGTTCCTAGAGTATAGATCCTTTACCTCTTTGGTTAGGTTTATTCCGAGGTATCTTATGGTTTTTGGTGCTATTGTAAATGGAATCGTTTCTCTAATTTCTCTTTCTAGAGTTTCATTATTAGTGTATAAGAAATCAACTGATTTCTGTGCATTGATTTTGTATCCTGCCACATTACTGAATTGCTTTATGAGTTCTAGTAATTTGGGGGTGGAGTCTTTTGGGTTTTCCACATAAAGAATCATGTCGTCTGTGAAAAGAGAGAGTTTGACTTCTTCTTTGCCAATTTGAATACCTTTTATTTCTTTTTGTTGTCTGATTGCTGTTGCGAGGACTTCTAGTACTATGTTGAACAATAGTGGCGAGAATGGGCATCCTCGACGTGTTCCTGACCTTAAGGGAAAGGCTCTCAGCTTTTCCCCATTGAGGATGATATTCGCTGTGGGTTTTTCATAGATGGATTTTATGAACTTGAGGAATGTTCCCTCTATCCCTATACTCTGAAGAGTTTTAATCAGGAAAGGATGTTGTATTTTGTCAAATGCTTTTTCTGCATCAATTGAGAGGACCATATGGTTCTTCTCTCTCCTCTTATTAATGTGTTCTATCACACTGATTGATTTGCGAATGTTGAACCACCCTTGCATCCCGGGGATAAATCCCACTTGGTCATGGTGGATGATCCTTTTAATGTATTGTTGGATCCTATTAGCTAGGATTTTGTTGAGGATTTTGGAATCCATATTCATCAGGGATATCAGTCTGAAATTCTCCTTTTTGATGGGGTCTTTGCCTGGTTTGGGGATTAAGGTAATGCTGGCCTCATAGAATGAGTTTGGAAGTTTTCCTTCTGTTTCTATTTTTTGAAACAGCTTCAGGAGAATAGGTATTATTTCTTCTTTGAATGTTCAGTAGAATTCCCCAGGGAATCCATCAGGCCCTGGACTCCTGTTTTTTGGGAGGTTTTTGATCACTGCTTCAATCTCGTTACTGGTTATTGGCCTATTCAGGTTGTCAATTTCTTCCTGTTTCAGTCTTGGCAGCTTATAGGTTTCCAGGAAGGCATCCATTTCATCTAGGTTGCTCAGTTTATTGGCATATAGTTGTTGATAATAATTTCTAATAATTGTTTCTATTTCCTTGGTGTTAGTTGTGATCTCTCCCCTTTCATTCATAATTTTATTAATTTGGGTCCTTTCTCTTTTCTTTTGGATAAGTCTGGCCAGTGTTTATCAATCTTATCAATTCTTTCAAAGAACCAGCTTCTAGTTTCATTGATCTGATCTACTGTATTTCTGGTTTCTAATTCATTGATTTCTGCTCTAATTTTAATTATTTCTCTTCTAATGCGTGGCTTAGGCATTGTTTTTTGCTTTTTCTCTAGTTCTTTTAAGGTGTAGAGTTAGTTGGTGAATTTGGGATTTTTCTGTTTTTTTGAGTGAGGCTTGGATGGCTATGTATTTCCCCCTTAGGACCGCCTTTGCAGTATCCCATAGGTTTTGGACTGATGTGTTTTTGTTCTCATTGGCTTCCATGAATTGTTTAAGTTCTTCTTTGATTTCCTGGTTGACCCAAACATTCTTGAGCAGAGTGGTCTTTAGCTTCCAAGTGTTTGAATTTCTGCCAATTTTTTTCCTGTGATTGAGTTCCAGTTTTAAAGCATTGTGGTCTGAGAATATGCAGGGAATAATCTCAGTCTTTTGGTATCGGTTGTGACCCAGTATGTGGTCTATTCTGGAGAATGTTCCATGCGCGCTCGAGAAGAATGAGTATTCTGTTGTTTTAGGGTGGAATGTTCTGTAAATATCTATGAGGTCCATCTGGTCCAGTGTATCATTCAAAGCTCTTGTTTCCTTGTTGATTTTCTGCTTAGATGATCTGCCCATTGCTGAGAGTGAAGTATTGAGGTCTCCTACAATTAACGTATTGTTATCAATATGACTCTTGATTTTGGTTAACAGTTGGCTTATGTAGATGGCTGCTCCCATGTTGGGGGCATAGATATTTACAATTGTTAGGTGTTCTTGTTGGGTAGACCCTTTAAGAGTGATATAGTGTCCTTCTGTGTGTCTAATTACAGACTTTAGTTTAAAATCTAATTTGTCTGATATAAGAATTGCTACCCCAGCTTTCTTTTGAGGTCCGCTGGCATGGAAGATGGATCTCCATCCCTTCACTTTCAGTCTGGATGTATCTTTAGGTTCAAAACGCATCTCTTGTAGGCAGCATATGGATGGGTCCTGTCTTTTTATCCAATCTGCAACCCTGTGCTGTTTTATGGGAGCATTTAGGCCATTCACATTGAGAGTGATTATTGAAAGATATGAATTAATTGTCATCATGTTGCCTGTGAAGACGTTGTTTTTATAGATTGTCCCTGTAAATTTCTGTTGTATATCACTCTTGGGGTCTTTCTCCTTTTATAGAACCCCCCCTTAATATTTCTTGCAGGGCCGGCTTAGTGGTCACATATTCTTTCAGTTTCTGCCGGTCGTGGAAGTTCTGCATCTCTCCATGCATTCTAAATGACAGCCTTGCCGGATAAAGTATTCTTGGCTGCATGTTTTTCTCATTTAGTACCCTGAATATGTCTTGCCAGGCCTTTCTGGCTTGCCAGGTCTCTGTGGATAGGTCTGACGTTATTCTGATGTTCCTCCCTCTGTACATAAGGAATCTCTTCCCCCTAACTGCCCTTAAGATGGTTTCCTTTGTTCTAAGATTTGCAAGTTTTACTATTACATGCCAGGGTATTGGTCTGTTTTCCTTGATCTTGGGAGGTGTCCTCTCTGCCTCTAGGATGTGAATGTTTGTTTCATTCCCCAGATTAGGGAAGTTCTCAGCTACCATTTGCTCAAATACATCTTCTAGTCCTCTCTCTCTCTCCACTCCCTCAGGGATTCCAATTATTCTGACATTGGAACACTTCATGGTGTCACTTATTTCTCTGATTCTATTTTCATGGATTCTGAGTTGTTTTTCCCTGGCCTCCTCTTTTCCCTTTTTATCTATTATATTGTCTTCCAGGTCGCTTATTCATTCTTCTGCCTCACTTACCCTAGCTGTTAGATTATCTAGATTGGATTGGATCTCATTGATAGCATTTTTAAGTTCTGCCAATTCACCTTTCATTTCTGCCCTTAGAGACTCTATGTTGTCATTAATTGATTTCTCCATTCTAGCCATTGTCTTCACAATTGCTAGACTAAATTCCATCTCCGACATCTTGGTTATATCTGCATCCATTTGTAAATCTGCAGCACAAGTCATAATCTCTGAGTCTTTTCTATTTTGGGGGTTCCTCCTCCTAGTCATTCTGTTGATGGGTGTTTGAGGGAATGTATAGAGTCCAAATTATTGACCAGAACCCAAGCAAGATGCACCTGTTTTCTTGGGACCTTAGGGTTGCTGGCCTCTTGTTTTCCCAGCCTGTCTTCTGGGGGAGGGGGCTGCCGTGCTGTTACTCAGGCAACCCTGTTTGGGTGGAGTTGCCCTGCCCCCCTGTGGTGGGGGATGGGCTCAGCGGGTATCAGTTTTGGGGTCTTTTGTTCTCTGGCAGCTTTCCCTGGCGACTTTCCACGTCTCTTCCGAGAGTCAGAGCAGAAGAGACCATTTCCAACCCTCTGCCTCAGAGCAGAGAGACCGCAGTCTGTTCTTCATTGAGCTCTCCATGCCACAGTGTCTCCATTTCTGTCCATGCTGCTATAAACTGCAGCATCCTGGGTTGTGTGTCCCTGCACAGCGCTCCCAGTCCTGCCTCCAGGTCAGGGCACGTCTCTGCCCTTTGTGCTTCTAAAACCACCAGCCGCTCCCAGTTCACCCTTGCGACCCCACCGCTCCAGGTTTCCGCCCCGGAGGCTGCCCTAAAGTCCTTACCCCACCTGCTACCGGTCTGTGAGTCTGTGCGCCATCCCCAGCTCACGAGGCTGTCGCTCACCAGTGGTGTAGGATCCCCACAGCCAGGCACCCTCCTGCTGCCATTTATCCTCCAATATCTGCCCATGGAATCAGGGCTCCCCGCTTCGTACCTCAAAACCAACCGCCTGCGATATTCTGCTTGTAGAGATCCAGATCTTCTTACATCTCAGGCTGGTTTCATGGGTGTTCAGAGTGGTCTGGTAGATATCCAGCTCAATTCCAGGGACCAGTTGAAATAGGGTCCCTACTCCTCTGCCATCTTTCCTTCTCGAAAATTCAACTTCTAGGAAAACAACCTAGGCTATCAGTACAAACCAGTATTTAAAAAGTTTAAGGCCTATTTTTGTATCATTAAATTGCCACTCATTTTTAATACAGGAATATTGCTCTTTATACTAGAATATGTAAGAAGTTGTAATTTAAATATAATCTTACACAAAACAAAATTAAAGCAATTAGAGCCTGTATTTTTTTTTATTGGATAATAAGATCAAAGTAGACTATAACATTGCAACCTTATCTGTTTTGCCTGTTTTCCCTTTAAGGAAGCAAATTTAATAATCATGGCATGCCATGTAAATACACTGAAGTAAAATTGCAAGTGTAACAAAAATGAAACATTTTGTGAAATAATTGAATATGATGAAACAACTGTTAGGTCGATTAATAATTAAAGAGCAAAAATCTATGAGGATGACTGAATGTCAGAAACTCTAAAAGAGAATGATTTAAGTATCCAAGGATTAAGAGGTTCTTGGAAAACTCTCTAAGCTCTTGGCAAAATTGATCATGTTATAAAACATATAAAATACGTCTAATATAATGCTTAAGAAAAATGAATTGGTTTGCAAACTTGTTGCTTTATTTAATCTAAGAATTAATGGAGGGGCGCCTGGGTGGCTTAGTCGTTAAGTGTCTGCCTTTGGCTCAGGTCATGATCCCAGGGTCCTGGGATCGAGCCCCGCATCGCGCTCCCTGCTCAGCAGGAAGCCTGCTTCTCCCTCTCCCACTCCCCTACTTGTGTTCCCTCTCTCGCTGTGTCTCTGTCAAATAAATAAAAAATCTTAAAAAAAATTAATGGATAGTTGAACTTATACCTAAATATTTAAAAAGAAAAAAATAATTTTTTCAGTTAACTGTAAATTTTAATTCCTTTTTAATACTTTTTTAAAGATTTTATTTATTTGAGAGAGAGAGGATGAGAGAGAGAGCACATGAGAGGAGGGAGGGTCAGAGGGAGAAGCAGACTCCCTGCGGGATTTGATCCTGGGACTCTAGGATCATGACCTGAGCCGAAGGCAGTCACTTAACCAACAGAGCCATCCAGGTGCCCCTTAATTTGTTTTTTAAAAAATACGTTGTTTAAGTGTCTTTTTATGGTACCAGTTATCTTTGAGTAGGCTCTCACAGGGGATTTGGTTGTATTTTTAAAAACTTTATTGAAGTAATAATATGCATACAAAAAACTGCACATAAATGTACCACTCGAGTTTGCACAGCTAAATTACCTTTGTAGTCAATACCCAAATTCAGAAAAGAGAGCATTACCAACACCCTGGTGTTGCTCTGGTCCTTCTTTCCAGTCACTACCCTTCCCCTCCCAAGGGTAAGCATCATCCTGACTTCAAGCAGCAGTTTTATTTTTGTACTTTATATGCATGTAATTATATAGCATGTACTCTTTCACACAACATTGTTTATTAGTGTCATCATTTTGATGCAAACAGTCATAAGACATTCATTTTAATTACTGTATAGTGTTGCATGACTATTCCCCAATTGATATATCCATTCTAGTGTTGATGGGCATTTGAGCAATGTCTTTCTTTTGGTTATTATATATTGTGGTGGTATAGACTTTTGTAGGAGTCATTGTCTTTTGTTGAACAGATGTGTGCATTTCTGTTGATCTGTATCTCAGAGTGGAATTACTAGGTCTTAGGGGTATGGTAAGCCATACAGCCAAACTATTTTCTGAAGTGTTTGTATCATTTTCCAACAATCTGTGGTTGCTGTTCATCTGTCAACACTTGGTATTTTCATTTTAGCCATTCTGGCGACATGTAGTGGTGTGGTATTGGGGGTTTAATTTGCATTTCTGATGATTAATATAGTAGAGCATCTTTTCATGTTTACTGGCCATTTAGATATCTTTCTTTGTAAATGTTTAAGTCATTTTTTTTCTCACTGATTTTAGAAGTTCTTCATATATTTTGGATATGAGTCCTTTGTTGGATATGTGTGTGTGTATATAATATACATGGCTGGATTGTTGTATACACATATCTTCAACTGTTGTTTGCCTTCTCCTTCATGATGTCTTTTGATTAATTAAAAAATCTTAATTTTAATATAACAAAATCAATTTTCACCCTGTATAATTTTGTGTCCTGTTTAAAAAAAAAACAAAAAACTTGCCTACTGTAAGGTCACAAGGACCATTTTTTTTCTCTCCTTTTTAAAAGCTTTAATTTTTCACATTAATGAATATTTCTTTATATTTAATTTTTAATTTTTAAAATTTGAGTATAATTGACAAATGATGTTTCATTAGTTTTAGGTATATACATAGTGATTCAACAACTCTATATGTTATGCTATTCTCACTTCAAGTGTAGCTACCATATATCCCCATGCAATGCTATTATAATACAATTGACTATATTCCCTATGCTGTATATTTAGATTTACAACCCATTCGGAAGTGATTTTTTTGAGTATGGTATGAAGTAAAAGCAAAAGTATATTCTTTCCGTATATGAATATCTAGCTGACCCAGCCATATATATTGAAAAGATCATCCTTTTCCCACTGCACTGCAGTGTCATGTTGGTCATAAATTGAGTGATTACGTATGTATAGGTCTGTTTCTTAGACTTTTCCTGTTTGTCAGTCAGTTGGTCTATTCTTGGGCCAATTCTACTCTGTCTTAATTACTACAGCTTTATAGTAGCAACATAGTTTTTTTGTTTTTTTGCGTTTATGGCTTTTTTATCTTCTTTTTTTAAATTTAAATTTATTATGTTATGTTAGTCACCATACACCATTAGTGTTTGATGTAGTGATCCACGATTCATTGCAACATAGTTTTAAGTGATTGTAACTTCCGATAACATGATTGGAAGTCATATGCTCAAAGCCTGAATTTTAATCTTCTGGATAATCAAGTTATAGCTTACATATATTGTATTGACACAAAGTGGGGAGGGTAAAGAAAACTTATGAAAAAATTTAAAATATCCTGGCTAGTAACAAGGGAATGAGAATGAAGATTATTACTGCATGTTTAGTGCTGTATCAAAATTTAGTAGGGAGTTGGATCCCTACTTTCCAGGTATGAGAGGAACAATTTAAGACAACAAAAATTAAAAAAAAAAAATTGTGTACAATCATATAATCAAGTGAAAAATGGTGTGGTGTAAACCAAGTGATATACAGATGAAGGAAAAGATCAGTGAGGGATGGAGTAGTTAGGAAAGGCCTCATAGAGGAAGTGTGGCTTGAATAAATCCTTGAATTGATTTGGACCTGATTAGGTAACTTTTTTTTTAATTAAGTTTTTTATTTTAATTCCAGTATAGTTAACATACAGTGTTATATTAGTTTCAGGTGTACCATATAGTGACTCAACTATTCTATACATTACTCAATGCTCATCATGATAAGTGTACTCTTTAATCCTTATCATCTATTTCACCCATCTCCCCCACCACCCCCCTCTCTGGTAACCATCAGTTTGTTCTCTATAGTTAAGAGTCTGTTTCATGGTTTGTCTCCCTCTCTGCCCTCTGTCCCCTCATTTGTTTCTTAAATTCCACATATGAGTGAGATCATATGGTATTTGTCTTTCTCTGACTGGCTTATTCACTTAGCATTATATGCTCCAATTCCATCTATGTTGTTGCAAATGGCAAGATTTCATTTTTTATGGCTGAATAATATTTGTGTGTGTGTGTGTCGTCTTTATTCATCTATCACTGGACACCTGGGACTGCTTCCACAATTTGGCTATTGTAAATAATGCTGTAATAAACATATTGTTTATATATCCCTTTCAATTAGTGTTCTTGTATTTTTTGAGTAAATATCCAGTAGTGTAATTACTGGATCACATAATTCCATTTTTTCCTTTTTGAGGAAACTCCATACTGTTTTCCACAGTGGCTGTACCAGTTTGCACTCCCAACAGTGCATGAGGGTTCCTTTTTCTCCACATCCTTTCCAACACTTGTTGTTACTTGTGTTTTTTATTCTAGCTGACAGGTGTGAGGTGATATCTTATTGTAGCTTTGATTTGCCTTTCCCTGATGAGTAATGTTGAGCATCTTTTCTTTAGTCTGTTGGTTATCTGTATATCTTCTTTGGAGAAATGTCTGTTCGTGTCTTCTGCCCCCTTTTTTTTTTTTTAAAGATTTTATTTATTTGACAGACACAGCGAGAGAGGGAACACAAGCAGGGGGAGTGGGAGAGGGAGAAGCAGGCTTCCCGCCGAGCGGGGAGCCCGATGCGGGTCTTGATCCCAGGACCCCAGCTGGGATCATGACCTGAGCCGAAGGCAGACGCCCAACGACTGAGCCACCCAGGCGCCCCTTTCTGCCCATTTTTTAAATTGGATTATTTGGTTTGGGGGTGTTAAGTTGTGTAGGTTCTTTATATATTTTGGAAACTAACTCTTTATTGGATATGTCATTTGCAAATATTTCCTAGAAGGTTGTCTTCTAGTTTTGTTGATTTTTGTCCTTCACTATGCAGAAGCTTTTTATTTTGATGTAGTCCCAATAGTTTATTTTTGCTTTTGTTTCCCTGGCCTCAGGAGAAAAGGCACTATGTCTGATGGTAGAGAAATAGCTGCCTGTTCTCTCTTCTAGGATATTTATAGTTTCAGGTCTTACATTTAGGCCCTTAATCCATTTTGAATTTATCTTTGTGTATAGTGTAAGCCATTAGCCCAGGGCCAGTTTCATTCTTTGGATGTCACCGTCCAGTTCTCCCAACCCCATTTGTTGAAGAGGCTGTCTTTTTCTCCTATTGTGTATTCTTTCCTCCTTTGTCCAAGATTGACTATATAATTGTGGGTTTTCTGGGCTTTTTATTCTATTCCATCGGTCTATGTGCCTGTGTTCATGCCAGTACCATGCTGTTTTGATTACTATGTCTGTGTAGTATAACTTGAAATCTAGAATTGTGATACTTCCAGCTTATTCTTTTTCAAGATTGTTTTGGCTCTTTGGGGTCTTTGGTTCCATTCAAATTTTAGGATTTTTTGTTCCAGTTCTGTGAAAGTGTTGTTGGTATTTTGATAGATCTCATTAAATCTGTAGACTGCTTTGGATAGTATGAATTTTATTATTTATTTATTTTTGTGAGAAAGAAGAGAGCAAGTGGTGGGGAGGGGCAAAGGGAGAGGGAGAGAATCTTAAGTAGGTTCCATGCCCAGAGTGGAGCCTGATGGAGGGCTTGATCTCATGACCCCGAGATTATGACCTGAGTTGAAATCAAGAGTCGGATGCTTAACAGACTGAGCCACCCAGGTGCCCCTGGATAGTATGGACATTTTAACAATATTTGTTTTTCCAATCCATGAAAATGGAATATCTTTCCACTTGTTTGTGTCACCTTCAATATCTTTCATCAGTGTTTTATACTTTTCAGAGTATAAGTCTTTCACCTCCCTGGTGAGGTTTATTCCTAAGTATTATCTTTGGTACAATTGTAAATGGGATTGCTTTCTTAGTTTCTCTTTCTGTTGCTTCATTACTAGTATATACAATGCCACAGATTTTTTTCTTTTTTAACATTTATTATTATTATGTTAATCACCATACATTACATCATTAGTCCTTGATGTAGTGTTCCATGATTCATTGTTTGCATATAACACCCAGTGGTCCATGCAGAACGTGCCCTCTTTAATACCCATCACCAGTAATGCCACAGATTTCTGTACATTAATTTTGTATCCTGCAACCCTACTGAACTTATCAGTTCTAGTAGTTTTTTGGTGGAGTCTTTAGGGTTTTCTATATACAGAATCATGTTGTCTGCAAATAGTGTAAGTTTTACTTCTTCCTTACCAATATGGATATCTTTTATTCCTTCCTCTTGTCTGATTGCTGTGCCTACTAGGACTTCCAGTTCTATGTTAAATAATAGTGGTGAGAGTGGACATCCCTGTCTTTTTCCTGACCCTTGGGGAAACACTGTTTTTCACCAATTAGTATGATGTTAGTTGTGAGTTTTTCATATGTGGCCTTTATTATGTTGAGGTATGTTCCCTCTAATCCCACTTCATTGACCGTTTTTATCATGAATAGCTGTACTTTGTCAAATACTTTTTTTGCATTTATTGAAATGATCATATGACTTTTATCCCTTCTTTTGTTGATGTGATGTATCATATTGACTTGCAAATATTGAATCAACCTTCCATCCCAGGGATAAATCCCACTTGATTGTGGTGAATGATTTTTTTTTTTTAAATGTATCATTGAATTCAGATTGCTGGTTTTGTTGAGGAATTTGTATCTATGCCCATCAGAGATATTGGCCTATAGTTCTATATATATATATTTTTAGTGTCTTTATCTGGTTTTGGTATCTGGGTAATACTGGCTTCATAGAATGAATTAGGAAGTTTTCCTTCTTCTGATTTTGGAATAGTTTGAGAATAGGTATTAACTCTTCTTTAAATGTTTGGTAGAATTCCCCTGTGAAGCCATCTGGTCTTGGACTTCTGTTTCCTGGGAGTTTTTTGATTGATTCAATTTCATTGCAGGTAATCAGTTTGTTTAAATTTTCTATTTCTTCTTGATTCATTTTTGGGGGTTCTATGTTTCTAGGAATGTATCTATTTCTTCTAGGTTGTCCAATTTGTTGGCATATAATTTTTCATAATATTCTTAGTCTTTTGTATTTGTCATATCAGTTGATATTTCTTTTCTGATTTTGAGTCTTCCCCCACCCCAACCCCCCTTTATTTATTTATTTAATTAATTTGAGTCTGGCTAAAATTTATCAATTTTATTGATCTTTCAAAGAACCAGCTCTTAGTTTCATTGATCTGTTCTATTATTTTTATTAGTTTCTATTTTATTTCTGCCCTAATCTTTATAATTTCTTTCCTTCTACTAGTTTTGGGTTTTGTTCCTTTTCTGGTTCCTTTAGAAATAAGGTTAGGTTGTTTATTTGGGATTTTTCTAGCTTCTTTAGGTAGGCCTGTATTGCTATAAACTTCCCTTTTAGAGCAGCTTTTGCTAAATCCCAAAGATTTTGGAACATTGTGTTTTCATTTGTCTCCGTGTATTTTTTGATTTCCTCCTTCATTTCTTGGTCAACCCATTTGTTGTTTAGTAGCATGTATTTAACCTCCATGTATTTGTGTTCATCCTAGACTTTCTCTTGCGGTGGATTTGTAGTTTCATAGCGTGTGGTCAGAAAAGATACATGGTATGACCTCAATCTTTTTGAATTTATTGAGACTTGTTTTATGGCCTAATATGTGATCTATCCTAGAGAATGTTCCACATGTGCTTGAAGAGAATGTGTATTCTGCTCTTTTAGGACCGAATGTTGTGAATATATCTGTTAGGTCCATCTGGTCCAATGTGTCCTTCAAAGCCATTGTTTCCTTATTGATTTTGTTTGGATGATCTATCCTTTGACGTCAATGGGGTGTTAAAGTCCCCTACTATTCATGTTTGTCATTAGCTGCTGTATTTGGGAGCTCCCATGTTGTATGCATAAATATTTAGTTTTTTTAAGTATTTACAATTGTTGTATCTTGTTGGATTGTACTGTTTATGATTATACAGTGTCCTTTTTCCCTTGTTACAGTTTTTGTTTTAAAGTCTGTTTTGTCTGATAGAAGCATTGCTATTCCAACTTCCTTTTCCTTTCCACTTGCAATGATAAATGTTCTCCCATCCCTTCACTTTCAATCTGCATGTTTCTTTAGGTCTGAAATGAGTCTCTTGTAGGCAGCATATAGATGGGTCTTACTTTTCTATTGATTCCGTCACCCTGTCTTTTAATTGAAACATTTAGTCCATTTACATTCAAATTATTGATAGTATTTACTGTCATTTTGTTACTTGTTTTATGGTTGTTTTTGTAGTTCCTCTGTTCCTTTCTTCTCTTGTTCTTTTCTCCAGGATTAGTTGGCTTTAGTGAAATACTTGGATTCCTTATTTTTTTTTTTTTTTAATATCTATTACTGTTTTTGATTTGTGGTTACCATTTGGTTTATATATAAAATCTTCTGCATATAGCAATCTATATTAAGCTGATGCTTGCTTAATTTTGAACTCATTTACTCCTCTCCCCTCCATGTTTCAGATGTTTGGTATCATATATCTTTTTTAAAAAGATTTTTTATTTGAAAGAGTGTGTGCACACAATAGGTGGGGAAGGAGGAGCAGAGGAAGAGTGAGAAGCAGACTCCCTGCTAAGCAAGAAGCCTGACATGGGCTTGATCCCAGGACCCTGAGATCATGACCCAAGCTGAAGGCAGATGCTTAATCAACTGAGCCACCCAGGCGCCCCATATATCCTTTTATTTTGTGCGTCTCTTGACTGATTTTTAGATATACTTGTTTTTGTGTTTGTGCTTCCTATTTTTCTTACTTTTGGTTTTTGTTTTCCATTAGTAGATTCCCCCTAACCTTTCTTATAGGGCTGGTTTAGTGGTTATGAATTCATTTAACTTTTGTTTGGGAAACTCTCTCCTTCTATTCTGAATGATGGCCTTGCTGGTTATTCTGGCTATAGGTTTTTCCCTTTAAGCACTTTGGATATATCATGCCACTCCCTTCTGGCCTTCTGCTGAAAATCAGCTGATAGCCTTAAGGGATTTCCTTTGTATGTAACTGTCTTCTCAACTCTTGCAACTTTTCAAATTCTTTATCACTGTTTTTTGCCATTTTAATTACGTGTCTTGGTGTGGATCTCCTTGGGTTGAATTTGTTGGGGAAATCTCTGCCTCCTGAATCTGGATCTCTTTCCCTCCCCGGATTTGGGAAGATTTCAGCTTTTATTTCTTCAAATACATTTTCTGTCCCCCTTTTTCTGGGATATCCCTATAATGCAAAATATCCTTAGACTCAATGGTGTCACTGAGTTCAAGTTTATTCTCATTATGTGGTATCTGTCTCTCACCTGTTCAGCTTAAATGCTTTCCATTACTGGATCTTCCAGGTCACATACATCCTCTGCTTCCTGTAGCTTACTATTTATTCCATCTATTTGTCTTTTTAATTTCGTGTAGAGTTACCTATGTTATTTTTTACCTCTTTTTTCAAGGGTCTCACGAATTTCCTTCACCCTTTTCTGAAGTCCAGTATCTTTATGATCATTACTTTAAATTCTCTTATATTACTTATTTCAGTTTTGCTTAGATCTCCTGCTGTGATTTTGTCCTATTCTTTCATTTGGGACATATTCTTCTGTCTCATTTTCTTTACCTCGATGTTTCTCTGTGTTAGGAAAGTCAGCTACATTTTATGTTCTTGAAAGTAGTGGCTTTATGAAGAAGAGTTCCTATAGTGTCCTGCAGTGCAATGTCCCCTGTTCACCATAACCTGGCAATTCAGAGAAGTCGGGGTCATTTTTTCTTTCAGTCCAGATGTCTGCCCTCTCTGCCTGTTGTGGGCTGTACTTGCTCTATGTGGTATGAGACCCAGGCAGGCTGGCTCTGAGGGAGAACAGCCAGCCACAAGAGGGCTTGAGAGCAGCGCAGCAGTGTTATTTAAATTTGTGCTAAGCTGCTAGTCCTAGGCAGAATCCCACAAAGCATGGTGGCCACCAGGGGCATGGTATGCGGTGGCTGTGGGCACCCAGTGTGTGCATGCACTGGCTGGGCAGGGTGTGTGTGGGGTTAACAAAATTTGTCCTGAGCTCAGCAGGCTTGATGGGGGTGGTGTGTGTGTGTGTGGGGGGGAAGTCCTTAGGAGAACTCATGGGTGGTGTGCATGGCCAGCAGGCTAGGTAGCAAGTATCTGTGAGGTGCCACCTCAGCCAAATGGTTTTGTATTTATGCTTGGGGGGCAGGGGAAGAAAATGGCACCTGCCAGCTTCTTAGTTCCTGGATAAATTCTCCAATATGCTCCAAAATCTGTATAAAAAGATCTCCTTCTTGTTTGTCCCAGGCATTGTGCAAACTGTCACTTCCATGGTGCCTCTCTGCAAGCTGCTGTCTTTAAGTGTGGGGACCCAGCTATCCCTTGCCTTCCCTAGCCCAGTGCTGAGTCAGCTGACTTTTAAAGCTCCAGGTCTTGTTGGTTATGCAAAATCATGGAATTTAGCCCCTCTGGTTTTCAAAGCCAGTCATTATGGGGATTCTTCTTCCCCATGTGGGCTCCCTCTCCCTTGTAGGCGGCTCCTGACTTCCACTTCTGCCTTCCTTAATCTCTCAGATGTGGCGTCTTCTCTATATTTAGTAGTGGAATCTTCTGCCAGTCTTTTGATTGCTCTAGTTTATTTACTCAGATGTGTTACCTAGTTGTAAATGTGGGAGAGGGTGAGCCTAGAGTCCTCTTACTCTGCCATCTCTATATTCAGTGATTAGGTCACTCTTAATGTAGCCTTCATTTTTGTTTCCTATACCTCAATACAGTAAATCCACTATTATATCCTGCTCTTACTTCTTAGATGCCTCTTTATTAGTTTCAAATACTAATGGTTTTAACACTGAATCACACCTGAAGCACCTGGGAAACTTTAAAAAATACTGATGCCCAGGCCTCATCAGGCTAATAAAATCAGTCTGTGGGTGTGGGGGCCAAATCCTCAGCATGTTTAAATGTCTTCCCAGGTAATTCAAATGTACAAATAGAGTTGAGGACCACTGAAGTAGAATGTGCATTCAGTAGTTCTCAACTGGTGACAGGCTTGTTGTAATAAATTTAGGACACTTTGTTAAATTTTTTTTCAGATAAACATTCCAGCCCCCATCCTCCCCAATCTAGCAATGTCTTCAGATATTTTTGCCATGACCAGGGGTTGCTATTGGCATCTAGAGAGTAGAGGCCAAGGATGCTGCTAAACATCATACAATGCACAGGATAACTTCCACAACACTTACCAGCTTCAAAATGTCCACAGTGTAGAGGTAGATAAATCCTGCTTTGGAGCAACATGAGAACCAGTTATAAGAAGAGGAAGTAGAATTGGAACTAAAAGCAGAATGCTGTTTAAATATAAGGATTATATTGATGTTACAACTGACAGAAGTCCACAAAAAGAAGTTTTATACTTGAAGCCAGAGAACTGCTGTTTGAAGTGTAGTATCTATAATTGAATTTTTTAGATAGGTTTCAGTACATTTTCAAAGAAATTCAAAGCATGCAGAGTTCAATAGAATGAAATTTGAAGTTTCTTTATGAAATGTGGAAGCAGTATTTTACTAGTTAACCTGAAAGTTCTTTCAGTTTAAATTCTGCAACTTTTTGATAATGATCACAAAGAGCCAAAATAGAAATATTTTTATATATTATGTACGTATACATATATGTACATATTATGTATGCATATATACATACCCATATATATAGATTTGATTCCACTGTGTATGTGTGTATGGATGTGTATATGTATATATACACACACACTGGAATCAAACCAAATTCCCGTGCTGGGTCTTAAGACTAGCTGTGTAACCTACTGCATGCTCCTATGTCTCCCATTTTGTCCTCTATAAAATGAGGGATGTAGGTCAGATGACCTGAATGATCCCTTTCCAGAGTTAACTTCTGTACAATAATTCTTAAGTTCTTGTCAAAATACAAATTTCACAATAAAACCTATTTCTCAGTGACAGGTCGAAATTCATTTCAATGGCTCAACCTTATTTTAAAACATAGCAAATTTATGTTTAAGATGGATAATTTTATGTAGGATTTCTTTATGGAGTCCTGAATAAGTGAATATGAGAAAACTTTTCTTACTAAAGTACGTAATAATGAACTACTTTCTACTATTTATCAGTAGGAGTCCCTTGGATTATATTTCCTGAACCTGAATCTTGCCATAACATTTGAAAAAATATTTTAACTGGCAATTACTGCTTCTCATGTTGTTTCTGGTTCTGTTAATGATAAAGGAGCCCTGCCATCATGTACCCTAGCACCCATACAATAATACATAGCCATTTTTGGGACTAAGTATCCCTTTCAACCAGTAGATGGCACTTCAGAATTGTTAAAGCCAATGTTGAAATTTCAAGGGAACATGGCTCAAACAATGAGGCAAGGTAGGGAATGCCTGAATAAACAATATGCACAGTGGAAACAATGAGAGTGCTACAAGACCACGGACCAAATAATTCTTTTTTTGTGGGAGCTGTCCTTTGCATTGTAGGATGTTTAACAGCATCCCTGGCCTCGACCTACTAGATGCCTAAAGTACCACCCCTTTTACTCTGCCCCACGTTGTCACAAAAGTGTCTCCAGACATTGCTAAATTTCCTGTGGGGCAAAACTGTCCCAAGTCAGAACAACTGAGAAAGCAAAAAATATACAAACAGATTTATAATTATACACAATAAGAACTGAGCTCTCTCACACTGCTGAGTGAACAGAAGCCAGACATAAGAGCAGGAGATCAGGATAGTGGTTACCCTTGGGAGGGACAGTGAAGGGAGAAGTGCTGGTAACGTTCTGTCTTGATCTGGGTGCTGCTTACATGGATGAAAATTTATTGAGCCCTTATGATATTTTCCACATATATAATCCCATATTGCTTTGTAGTTTGAAAACTTTGCACCCATTACTCTTTGAATCATTAAGCAACACTTAGCTACATGTTAACTAAACAGAGTTTTAAATCATTGTGAGCTAATCATCTCCATGTGTTCCTTTTAAAAATAGTCACTTAACTGAAAAATACAGGAAAAATCTACTTCATTTGGTAGAAGTTACTTGTTCTTCTGAGATTCCTACTGGCAAGAGTCTCAAACCTAAGATGATTCTTTGTAAAGTATCATAGTTTCTCTTACTAAAATGGAGAAATATGATTTAGCAGCTGAGGCACTGTTTTGTCAAAATAACCTATATTTATCTGCCTCAATCCAGGAGTTAAGGATTCTTTTTTTAGTATGTATAAGAATGAGATTCACATTCTTTAAAGATGTAGTATTATCCTTTTCTTTTCTGGCCCAAACACTACTTCAAAGTAATACATGCCACAACACTTAACAAGTAATAAAGAAAATTTAAAGCTACATTGAATCTAGAATTCTTGATTGCATTTATTTTAAAAATGCTTAAAAGTAAGAAACTACAATATTGATCTTTTTAAAGAATTGATTTTAAAAATATTGCAATGAAAAAACACAGATCCAAATGTGTGATTTATTTTTAGAGAAAAATAAAACAGGTTTTTCCAATAAAGGGAAGAAATTTTTCCAATAAAGGGAAGAAATAACAATGAAATCATGTCCTGATTACATGTTAACTACCACATTTTATACAATGTGGATGTGATCAACATGTATTCAATGATAGTATGAATAAACATTTGAGATTTAAAAATCACATACCATTTGCCAATGCTGTAAATCCATAAAGGTCGAAATAAATTAAATACCTAAAAATAAATTTTAAAAACTGAAGCTTCTGACAGTGTTTATAGATCAACCCAAATGGTACATACAAATAGTACAGCCAATAAATTGACATTACTGTTAGTTTCCACCTAATTTCTTCATAATATGGCTATCTGGTGTTGCATTAGTGAAGATACTTCCTACAACCACATGGGTACCCCAGAGCCTATGACGAATCACTTTACAGCAGCCAAGATCATCCACAGAGAATCCTAAATGTCGATAGCGTTCATCTGTTTCAAAAAGAGTGTTGTTTGTATATGGTCCAAAAAACTGGAGGAAATAAAAGTCATATTCATTAGCAAGAAACACAATGATGTAATAGTTTTTATGTAAACATGAACACATACCTATTTTAATACCTCAAATATTTAAAAAATCAAGAAATAAAAAGGGCAGTTTAGGTACTGCACGTGACCAAGTATTTCTGCTTCATCCAATACCTGTGCTTCTGGAAATGTGAAACCAATGATCCTAGCAAATTACGTTAGCCAGAACCAAACGCTTAACATTACACAATGTTACTTGACTTGGAAAGGAATAGTCTACATTCCTATCTTAAGATACAAAGAACTTCATTATTATTTGTAACTGAAAGCTACAACCAGAATTTAAAATGTGACCACAATAGTGGTTCTTATTTTCTTCAAAATATAATGTCAGAAACATACTTCCTGGAAGTTAACATTTATAAATATTTCTTTTAACACCCATATTTTCTTAATTCTAAAAAGTTTTCTTCCTTAAACTATGACTGCTAATTTGTAACTACCAAATTCATTAATCTAAAAGTATTTACTAGTGAGGATGAAGAATAATAAAGACAGAAAAACTTAATTGTAAGTGATGGTGGTCCCTCAAAGGTTGTAAATGGAACTGACTCAAACTGGTACTTCTTTGGGCAAAGTTGTAAGGTTTAAAAACTCTTTTAATTAATGATAACTTTGGTAGAAATAGATCATTTAACAATTTTATAATAAAACATTCCTACTTCAAATTAATCTGGTTTTCAAAATGTAATTACTCACTGCCAAACCAGATGATGGGTCAATAAAGTCAGCCCAATAGCCTTCAGCTCGAAGAGCATAGCAAATTTCCTTAGCACCATTAATGAACTGCACAGAAAAAGACAAAAATAATATAGAGATAGCATCCTTACAGATTGTTGAAAAATAAAACAAAATTTTAAATATCTTTTGCTTCAGATAGAGAACTCAAGATTAATTAGAAAATACAACTAATGATAAATCAGATATAGTCTTATTTTTGCCAGTCCAAAAAATTAATGGTTCATTTAACACTTTCATTTCCTTCAGAAAGTATGAATTGTGTATTTTTTCTTCTAAATTATTTCCTATTTTAGGAACAATTTCTAATCAGTTCTGTGCTATTAACTCCCAAATTTGCCACGAATTAGAAAATAGTTACTATTTTTGTATTATAAAAATAAGGTAAGAAAGGGAAAAGGTATGAACCATTCATTCATTTGAATGTTGTTTAAAAACGTATTTGTCAAAAACACATCTATCCATGACACATAATTTTTACTATATACCCTCTATTTTTTTGTACAGTACATAATTATTACAGACCATGTATCTGTATCACCTATTCAAAATCTTGGTCTCACCATCCTACTTTGTAATTCCTATGATGTTCTTACTAGGTTTATCAGAAGTCTAAGCAGTGAAAAAGACAGTAAAAAATATTAAGACCAGATTAGAGTGTTAAAAAAAGGACAAACCATAAATGTTTAAAAGCACTTCTGGCCATAATAGAATAAGAGCTATCAAACTTGCAATCTGCTGAAAGCTGTATATATGAGGCAACGGTTTTAAATCCTGAACAGTAGTCAGACAAACTGTAATCCTGGAGAGAAGGGCAACAAATTAGGTGATCCCCATTATATGTTCTAGCTCTCTGTCTGGAACACTGTTTGTCACAGGGCAAAGGAGAAGATTCCAAGCAAAGTGATGGTGTCACTAAGCGAAGGAGGTAGAAAGCAAGAGTTTTGCTGAAGCATCTGGAATTTGTGGGTTGGGGTACTGGAAGAGAGATGCACAGACAGAGTAATTCACCCTGGGTCAGTAGCCAAGGGTGGAGTTGTGCACTCCCAAGGCAAAATTCCTTGAAGAATCGGCCTCGCAGAGAGTGCCAACTGGCGTCTGAGGGCTCAATGGTGTTACCAGAGGTTGGTGCAGTGCTAGGTAACATAGATTTCTGGCCCACACAGAGCGTTAAGACCTCACTGAGAATGTCTGGCATTTAGCTGAGATCCCCAAAAGTTTAAGCCTGAGGAAGATGGGCCAGTTAGCAACTTGTAGCCTGAAGGCCAAATCCAGCTGGGTGCCTGTATGTGTAAATACGGTTTCACTGGAATATATCCATGTCTGTTCGTTCATATATTGTCTGTGGTTGCTTTAACAATATGAGGGTAGAGTTGAGTAGCTGAGACCCTATAACCTATTAAGCCTAAAAATTTACTATGTGGCTCCTTAGCAGGAAGCAGCAAACTTTTTCCTGCAGAGAGGAAACAAATTAATTTACTTTTTCCCAGCACTTTCTTATAAAATAATGAAAAACATTAATATTATATTCTTTACATTATCTTCATACTTAATCCTCTTAATTCTTAAATAAGAAACCGACTGAATATGGTCTAGAAAAGTCATTAGAAAATATATCAATTTAATGAACAGAAACAAAACTACACAAAACTACAAGGAGAACAAAACAATACAAATGTTGGTAAAAGTTTAAGTATTTCTCTTAAGATTTCAACAGCAAACACTGACATCTGGTGGGAAAAAAATAGATTTAAACTATAGAACATATAATATCTACTGACAGTAAACTATAGGTGGTTCTAAAAAAATCACTAACATATCTAAAATAGAAAAATTTTTCCACAGGGGAAAAAAACAGCTTTAGTCATTATAAAATTAAAAACAATTATGACATTTCAAAACCCTGAAATTGGTTATAAAAAAGTGACAATTATACTGGGTTCAGTATCAAATGAGGTTCAGAATCCAACTCATTAGAAATTAGGACCAATAATGCAATGCACATTTGAGAGCATTCTAATGACTAAATGATAGCAATTTGTATAAATATTAGTAAATACTGCCCTAATAGGTAAATAGAAAATGTTTGAGTTACTGCCTAAATTTCAACTCTCTAAATTCAGATCTCTTCAAAATCAGACAGTTCTTATGCCTCTCTGTAACTTCCTTATTAACCAGCATGAAACTTGCTTATGATCATGACTACATGAAATTTATTAGCAAAGTTATATGTGGGACATTTTAGTATGAAGTCATTATCCTAAGAGATTCTGTTCAGTATATAAATTATAATTTACAAATGAAAAGAACCATATATCTAATCCTAAAGAAAAATCATCTTACGTGGAAATTAGTAAAGGGAATTTTTTCAAATATAGTTAGCTAAAAAGCAAAGGACAGGGAAAAACTGTGGGTATATAAGACATTATTACTGTACTGTACACTGAAAATTATTCCAGTCTTCAAGGAATAAACCGTAACACTTTTTACTTGACTTGCTTTAAAGAAAGTAAGTGATGGGTATGAAGAGTTAATTTTACTTTTTTGCCATTTTTATTTCTCTGTATTTATTTCTCAAATTCAAAAAAAGTTGAAGAAAGTACTTGACAGAATCTAAGTTTTTCGAAGATACTAAAAATGAAAGATGGCATTTTTATTCTCAGAAAAGATGTAAAAGTCCTTTAGTACTGAAATACATTAGCAGAGAATTAATAAACACTAAAAAGATACCCATCATTTTAAAATGTTGGTTCACTGGTATTTAAATATCCTAAAATTTAAATTGTCAGCAATGGAAAGAATTACCTTTTCTAAAAGCATTTCTCTTTCATTTTCTACCTCTTCACTCCAAACAGTCATATCATTCTTAGTTTTCTGTGTTATAGTCAGAATCATTAGTTTGTTGGTAGCTCCTTCTGGAAACAGTGACTCAAAATCTATAAATAAGAATAAAAATTCCAGGGAGAAAATGTTTTATATACTGCTTCTTTTAAAAGGAAAAAAAAAGTACTTCTTTAGAAAAATGATGATTAAGTTATTGTGGGACCATGTTAGGTTGATAAATACATACTATTTTTGAAAAAGAATTTGAAGTGAACTTTTGGTTAACTTCTGCTCTTGTTGAACTGAAATACTGCTGTCAACAATTCTGAAGAGCAAGTAAGGTTACCTGTTATTGGTCTTGTAATTTTCAAAAAAAGTTTATTATTAAAATTTTCTTAGTATTAGTTCATGAAATTATAGCTATAATAATCACCCAGAAGTTGAAGGATTTCAGGGGAAAAGTCTACAGCTGTCAGGGTACATCTGAAAGACCTTACCTTGGCCATGTAATCTTTTCTGGCCAGACATATTAAAATATTAAGTTACAAAGTATTGCAATTCCTATGGAGTCCATTATTTAACATATTAGAAAATTAGTGACATATACAGATAGTGTAAACGTATGAAGCACACTATACCTCTTCGCAGCAATTCTGGACATGTCTGGATTGCACACTCTACTTTGGCATTTTCAAAGTAAGTTTCTGCACTGTTGATTTCTTGTTCAACAGGTGCATTACTACCCTAAGAAGAATAAGACATAAATAAAAGCTGGAGTTCAAATAAAATACCTGATCTGTTATAAACTTGTATTCCCTGAAAAGTTTTTAAAAATAATTAACTGGCGGTGGGGTAATATTTAAAAACTTCAAAATGAACATATAAATATGCTAATATTCTAAGACTTGATAAGAACAGAAGTTGGCTAAGAAACTAAAATGCCATGACAATTCTTACAATGTCACCTTTTCTGATATTTTGATATCTACTTATCCTTTCTTTTGTTTTGTAAAATGGTGATAATCACACTAACTTACAAAATAACATGCTTAAATATATAGCCTCTCCTACAGGACGAGTTTAGAAGCTTCTATTCAACTGAAATTTATAGGGCACCTACTATACATCAGACACTCTGACAAGAGCAGCCCCCCAATGGTAAAAAACCCAGCCTTCACTCTTAGGTTTAAAAGAGTGAGTAGAAGAAAAATAGCATGAACAAATAAATGTAATCCAATATGAAAAGTGCTACAGAGTTACGAAGGAAGTCTTCTGGCAGCAGGGGAAAATCAGGAAAAGGTTGAAATTGTATTTGAACTACATGTTAATTAATGTGTATGTGTGGTATGTAAAGAATAGGAAGAAAGGAGGTTAGAAACTCAGGAGGAAAAACAGCCCACCAAGAGATAGAAACAGTGCAAGCACATTCAGCGGTCAAAGAGAATGGTACAATAAAACAAAACCAACCAACCAAAAAGGTATACTGTGATTTGAGTGCAGAGGGAGTAGCAGGAGATGAAGTGGTAAAGATAAGGGATCAAAATTGTGGAAAGTCATTTATACCACATTAAGAAATTCTGACTTTAGTCTATAAACAATAAAGAATAGCAAGATCAGATACAAAAAGATAATGCTAGTATTACTGTGCAGGCAATAGACCAGTAACAGCCAATTATTTACTGATCACAGTGTATTTAAGTGTTTTATGTACACTTTCACATTTAATCCTCATAGCAACTTTGCAGGCTAGGTATTATCATTATCCCCCATTTTACATATAAAGAAACAGGCTCAAAATATTAAGTAGCTTTCTCAAGGTCACAAAATTAAGTAAAAAGCAGACCTAACCTTTGAAGCAAGATTTATCCTAGCTTCATAGTCCATCTTGCTATAATGCCTCTAAGAATTGAGGAGAGATATGGAGGCCTTGAACACTGGCTTTATTAGTGGGAAGTGAAAGGACACAAATTTTTTTTTTTTTTTTTTAAAGATTTTATTTATTTATTTGACAGAGAGAGACAGCGAGAGCAGGAACACAAGCAGGGGGAGTGGGAGAGGGAGAAGCAGGCTTCCCGCCGAGCAGGGAGCCCGATGTGGGACTCGATCCCAGGACCCTGGGATCATGACCTGAGCTGAAGGCAGACGCTTAACGACTGAGCCACCCAGGCGCCCAGACACAAATAATTTAAAAGTTACTTCAGAGATGGAAGAAATTAAATTTTGTCACTCTCTATGGGGATATGATGGAGAGAGGAGCCCAGTTTGGCAGTATAATTTTTGTCTTGGGACAGTGGGAGAATGACTAAGTCACTTATGCTATTGATAACACAGGAGTAAGGACAGGTTTTGAGGCGTGGGGAACCTAAGTATGAGACATATAAAATCTAGGGAATTTTAAGACATTCAGATAATGATGTTTGGCAGGCAGAGAGAAATATAGAATCAGAAATGTCAGAAACAGAAAAACTTAAAGCCAAGGCATTAAGTGACCAGGGAATAATTCAAATAAGATGGACAGAAACACATGGGAAATAACATAATTGGCAGACAGAGGAGGAGACAAGAAGACAGAGAAGGAATTATTGGAGATAAAATGTCAGGGGAGGTCAACTGTCTCCAAATGTTAGGTTATCTGATATAAACCATAATAACTATGAGGGGCTGTTGCTATAAATATTATGGCTTTGATAAAAAAAATCAGCCTGAAACTATGTAGAAATTCAGAAAATGGTACAGATTAGGGGTTTGACAGAAACTCTGAATTGCATGTAACTTTCCATTTGGGTGAGCAACATCAGTTTATTTTATTTATTCATTTGAGAGAGAGAGAGCACACACATGAGCAAGAGCAGTGGGAGGAAGAAGCAGACTCCCTGCTGAACCAGAGAGCATGACGCAGGGCTCAATCCCAGGACCCTGGGATCATGACCTGAGCTGAAGGCAGACGTTTAACCGACTGAGCCACCCAGGCACACTCCCCACTCCCCCACCCTTTTAAAGTAAGCTCTTTGCCCAATGTGGGGCCTGAGCTCACAGACTCCAGATCAAGAGTAGCATGCTGTACTGACTGAGCCAGCCAGGCACCCCTGCAATACCAGTTTAAGGACTCATTAAAAACAAAACAAAAACCACCATCAACAACAAAAACCTATTTATAAATCTTTTTTAGTTACTATATCTGAAGAATTTCAGAGATCTCAAAATTTTCTTAAGTTTTAAATGCCTAGAGGAGTGTAAAACTAGTTGGAATTTGTTCCACATAAAAATTACACTGTTTATAAAAGTGAAAAACAGAATCTAAATTTTTAGTAATAGATACTAAGTTATATTTGAAATAAGCAGTTATTGAACAATGTATTTTTGAAGAACTATTTACCTACAAGAGATTGTAATCTAAAGTAAAAAAAAGAAAAGGGGGGGCACCTGGGTGGCTCAGGTCATAATCTCAGGGTTCTAGGATGGTACCCCGAGTCAGACTCTCTGATCGGTGGGGAGTGTGCTTCTCCCTCTCCCTCTGTGTGCTTGCTTTCTCTCTCTAATAAATAAAATCTTAAAAAAAAAAAAAGTTAAAAAAAAATTAGAGGCACCTGGGTGGTACAGTTGGTTAAGCATCTGCCCTCTGCTCAGGTCATGGTCCTGGGGTCCTAGGATTGAGCCCCATGTCAGGCTCCCTGCTCAGGGTGGGGAGCCTGTGTCTCCCTCTCCTTCTGCCCACCCCCCCAAGCTCCTCTTCCTGGGCTCTCTAATCCATGAAGAAAATCTTTCGAAAAAAATTATATAGAACAATGCCAAGTTTTTAAAAGCTATATATGTTGTTTTTGAATATGTTGGAATTAAGATTTTAAAAAAATTTTTCAAGTAATATGCTCACAATGATCAGAAATTAATATAGTATTAATGATCAGAAAAACAGAATAAATGATATTCACAATTTACCTGAAATTCATTCACATACTGTGCCATCACAAACTCGTGTCTTTCACTTGATAAAGGTTCTGCTAGAACATCAGGTAAAGTTTTATGAACCTGGCTTTTCTTCTGTGATGTGGTCCCATTGAGATGACAGTCAAAACCTATGTTCCCAGGAAGCTGGAATCTCTGATCCTGAGGTCCAAATGGTCCCATAGTTTCATCAGGCCATACTGTTCGAGAGCCTGAAGAGGAACAACAAAATTTTCTCCAATAGTCAAGTGCATTGTCGGACTGAAAAAATATTCTTCTAATTAGGTATTTTTTACAAAACCAACAGATCTTTGAAATTCGCTTTGTGTGAATATAAATTAGTTTTATGTCATTAAAAAAAAAAAAGGATCAAAGTAACCAGTTTCTGGCTCAAAGGTAAGTCCATTATAAGGAGAAGGATATAATAAAGTACAGTAATCCATGTTATGTAATGCCTGATGGTCATTAAAAAAAATATAGTAAATTTTGGAAGGAGCCTGGGACGATAGCAGAGTAGGAGAATCCTAAGTACACCTCGTTAACACAAACACCTAGGTAACAAACACATCAGTGCAACTAACCCAGGAATCTGGGTTAATCATAGAGAAGAGGCCAATCAGAAAGGATAGGAGGGGCAGAGACACAGTTCGAAACCAAACTACCCAGCAAGACTAACCACAAACACGAGGGAGAAGCAAAGAGAAGGGAGAGGAAAAGACCCCATACCAGGTACCCCAGACATGAGGGACCCCCACTGAGAAGACAAGTCCCCATAACATCTGGCTTTGAAAATCAGTGGGGCTTAGCTTCAAAGGTTTTTAGTTAGTGGGTTTAGCTCTGGGAGAGCCAGAGGGTGATAGGAAACTGAGTCCCCACCCTTAAAAAGAGAGCATAACAAACAATCCCACCTAGATACAGCACAGAAGCAGAAGTTTGAAAAGTGCCTGCGGTATACATGAAGGAGATTTTTTTTTTACTAATCTTAATCTGTATTGAGAAGAATCTATGTTGGAGAAGCAAGGATCTGTAGGAAACTTCTCCAAGAACAAAAGAGCTGGCAGGTGCAATTTCTCTCCCTCCCACCTCGGCCTAGATACCCAGACATTTGTGGAACCAATGTGAACACTTTCCACATAGCTTGCTAACACTGTGCACTCACTCCTGCATTCTCCTGTTGAATCACTCCATTCAAGAAGCCCCACTGGGCATGAGTCCCTGCAAAGCAGCTCCAGCCAGGTCTCATCTTACAAGCAGCCCTGATAGGGAACACTATCACTCCAAAATAACTCTTGCCCTGGGGAGTGGGGAAGATAATCACACACACCTGTCTGACTGCAGCACCAGCAGACTGACTTGGACAGACATCTGATCTCTTGGCCCCACTGATCAACAAAGCCTCTCAAAGACAGAGATAGTGCCCTGCACTTCTGTGCAATTGCAGCCCCTGCTAATGGGCTGAAGGCAGGCATCTGGACTGATTACTGATACTGTTCAACTATAAGCCCTTCCCTGCCCCAAATAGGCCCTTAACAGCATAGGGACCAGACCCTGCCCACAATAAGCAAAATGGACATTTGGAGCTGACTGGACTGAAGGCAAATGTGGCTAACCCACAACAGTATGGTGCACAAAATTCATATAAAAGTCACCTCTCAGGTGCTTGGTTCTGGAGAAGAGGGGACAGTGTGCTACAGGGCACCACAGGACCTCTTCTTCATACAGCCACTACTTTCAAGATCAAGAGATGTATCTTACTTTCTAAATAAATAGGGAAAAACACAGAGAAACAAAATGAGAAAGAGGACTATGTCCCAAATGAAATACCAAGCAAAAGAGCTAAATGAAATATAGATAATATGCCTGATGAGAAAAGAGTGGAGGATCTTAGAACTTCAACAAAGAGATAAAAATATAAAAAGAACTAGTCAGAGATGTACTCAATGACTAAAATAAAAAATATACTACAGGGATTGAACAGCACATCTGAGGAGGTAGATGAATGGATCAGCGACTGGGAAGACAGGGTAATGGAAAGCAACCACTCTCTCTGAACAGGAGAGAGAAAAAGGGAATGGAAAGCAACCACTCTCTCTGAACAGGAGAGAGAAAAAGGGAACTCAGCAACGCCACAAGTGTAATAACAGTCATATTACAGAGATCCCAGAAAGAGAAGAGAAAAGGGGGCAGAAAATTTATTTGAAGAAATAACAGCTGAAAACTTTCCAAACCTGAGGCAGGAAATACATATCTAGATCCAGGAGACACAGAGAGCCACCAACAAAATCAACCCAAAAGAGTCCACACTAAAACACATAATACTTAAAATGGAAAAAAGAGTGATAGAGAACTTTTAAAGCAGTAAGAGAAAAGAGAGCAGTCACACACAAGGGAAATCCCATAAGGCTATCATCTGATTTCTAAGCAGAAACACTGCAGGCCAGAAGAGAGTGGCATGATATATTCAAAGTGCTGAAAAGAAAAAACCTGCAACCAAGAATACGCTATAAACAGCATGGCTATCATTCAGAACAGAAGGAGCGATAAAAGTTTCCCCAACAAGAGAAAAAGAGTTCATCACCATTAAGTCAGGCTTAACTGTAAATACTTTTGCACCCAACATGAGAGCAACTACATACATAAAACAACTATTAACAGACAAGGAAGAAGCTGACAGTAGTACAATAGTAGAGGACTTTACGCCCCACTTATATCAACAGATATAATATTCAGAACATTCCATGAAAAACAGAATATACATTCTTTACAGGGGCACATGGAACATTCTGCAGAATAGATCACATGATAGGCTACAAAACAAGTCTCAATAAATTTGAAATGACTGAAATCATATCATGCATCTTTCCCCACCACAACACTGAAACTAGAAATTAAGTATAAAAAGAAATCTGGAAAGAATACAAATACATGGAAGCTAAATAAAATGCTACTGAACAATGAATGAATACGTCAACCAAGAAATCAAAGAGGAAATAAAAATACATGGAGACAAATCAAAATGAAAACACAATAGTCAAAAATCTTGGGATTCCTCAAAACCTGTACTAAGAGAAAGGATTATAGCAATACAGGCCCATCTCAAGAAGCAAGAAAAATCTCAAATAACCTAAACTTACACCTAAAGAAGCTAAAAAAAAAAAAAAAAAAAACAAAAAACCAAAAGCCAAGAGAAAGAAGGAAAGAATGAAAAGTAGAGCAAAAATAAATAAAACAGGGACCAAAAAAAAAAAAAAAAAAAAAAACCACCAAAAACCCAAAAACAATGAAACCAGGAGCTGGTTCTTTGAAAAGATCAACAAAATTGATAAACCTTCACTCAGACTCATCAAAGAAAGAAGACAAAATTAGAAATGAAGAAGGAGAAATAACAACTGACACCATAGAAACATAAGGATTATAAGAGAATATTAGGAAAAATTATATGCCAACAATTTGGACAACCTACAAGAAATGAATAAATTCCTAGACACATAACCTTCCAAAACTGAAACCAGAAGAAATAGAAAATTTGAATAGATGGATTACTAGCAATGACATTGAATCAGTAATCAAAAAACTCCCTTTGCTCATTTCTTGTTTTTTAAAGATTTAGTTGAGAGAGAGAGCAAGCGAGCATGAGAGAAAGCAGGGGAGGGGTAGAGGGGGGAGGAAAAGAATCTCAAGCAGATTCCCCAGAGTGTTGAGCCTGATGCAGGGCTCGATCTCACTACTCTGAGACCATGACCTGAGCCGAAACCAAGAGTCGGAAGCTTAAACGACTGAGCCACCTAGGTGCCCCTTTGCTCGTTTGTTTCTTAAATTCCAGATGAGTGAAATCATGTTATTTATCTTTATTTCACTTAGGATAATACTCTCTAGCTCCATCCATGTCATTGCAAATACCAAGATTTCACTCTTTTTTATGGCTAATCATCTTTATCAATTCATCAGTTGATGGACATTTGGGCTGATTCCATAATTTAACTACTGTAGATAAGGCTGCTATAAACACTGAGATGCATGTGTCACTTTGAATTAGTATTTTTGTATTCTTTTAGGTAAATACTTAGTAGTGCAATTGTTGGAAAAAATATGTATGTACACACACAGACACAGATATACATTCACACATATATATATACACACACACAGAAATCTGTTGCATTTCTATACACTAATAAAAGTAGCAGAAAGAGAAATTGAGAAAACAAAATCCCATTTACAATTGCATCAAAAAGAATAAAATACCTGGGAATATACTTAACCAAGGAGGTGAAAGACAACCTAACTCTGAAAACTATAAAATACTGATTAAAGAAATTGAAGATACCACAAACAAATGGAAAGATATGTGATACTCACGGACTGGGAGAACCAATATTGTTAAAAATGTCCATACTACCCAAAGCAATCTACAGATTTAATGCAATTCCTATCAAAACACCAACAGCATTTTTCATAGAACTAGAACAAATAATCCTAAACTTCGTATGGAACCACAAAAGACCCTGAAGAGCCAAAACAATCTTGAGAAAGAAGAACAAAGCTGGAAATATCACAATCCCAGATTTTAAGATACATTACAAAGCTGTAATAATCAAAACAGTATGGCACCGGCACAAAAACAGACACACTGATCAATGGAACAGAATAGAGTCCAGAAATAAACCCACACTTTTATGGTCAATTAATCTACAACAAAGGAGGCAACAATATGTAATGGGAGAAAGATAGTCTTAAATAGTGACAATTACATGCAAAAGTAATGAAACTGCACCACTTTCTTACACCATACACAGAATAAACTCAAAATGGATTAAAGATCTCAATGTGAGACTTGAAACCATAAAACTCTTAGAAGAAAACAGGCAGTAATCTCTTTGACCTCAACTGTAGAAACATTCTTCTAGATATCCTCTGGCAAGGGAAACAAAAGCAAAATTAAACTATTGGACTATATCAAAACAAAAAGGTTTTTCGTACAGTGAAGAAAACTATCAACAAAACAAAAAGACTACAAACCAAAAAGGCAGCCTACTAAATGGGAGAAGATACTTGCAAATGGTATTTCTGATAAGGGGTTAATACCCAATATATAAAAAGAACTTCTGTAACTTAACATCAACCCCTTCCACCCCAATAATCAAATTTAAAAAATGGGCAGAAGATATGAACATTTTCTCTGAAGAAGACAAAAAGATGGGTCAAAAGATACATGAAAAGATGCTCAACATCACTAATCATCAGGGAAATGCAAATCAAAACCACAATGAAATATCACCTTGTACCTGTCAGAATGGCTAAAATCAAAAACCAAAGAAATAACAAATTTGGTGAGGATGTGGAGAAAAAGGAACCCTTGTGCACTACTGATGAGAATGCAAGCTGGTTCGGCCATGGTGGAAAACAGTATGGAGTTTCCTCAGAAAATAAAAAAAAAAGAATTAGCATATAGCAATTCCACTATTGGGTATTTAACCAAAGAAAACAAAAACACTAATTTGAAAAGAAATATGTACCCCTATGCTCATTGCAGTATTTATAATAGCTAAGATATGGAAGCAACCCAAGTGTCTACTGATAGATGAGTGGATAAAGAGAATGTGGTATATGTGTGTGTACACACACACACACAGACTGGATTACTTAGCAGCAAATAAGAATTAGATCTTGCCATTTGCAACAACATGGATGGATCTCGAGGGCATAATAATAAGCAACATAACTATGAACAAGGAGGAAAAAAAGAGACAAAGTGACTCTTAAATATAGAGAACTAGTGATTGCCAGAGTAAAGGTAGGTGGGAGGGATGGGTGAAATAGGTGAAGGGGATTAAGAGTACCCCTTAAGGTGATGAGCAGCAAATAATGTACAGAATTATTAAATTATAGACCCCAAACTAATATAATGTATGTTAATTACACCTGATTTTTTTTTTTTTTTTAAAGATTTTATTTATTTATTTGAGAGAGAGAATGAGAGAGTGAGAGAGAGCACATGAGAGGGGGGAGGGTCAGAGGGAGAAGCAGACTCCCTGCTGAGCAGGGAGCCCAATGCGGGACTCGATCCGGAGACTCCAGGATCATGACCTGAGCCGAAGGCAGTCGCTTAACCAACTGAGCCACCCAGGCGCCCTACACCTGATTTTTTAAACAAAGAATAAATGTTTACTGATAATGAACAAAGTCTAGGATATATTACATTAAAAGAAAAAGGTAAGTAAAAAATAGCATATATGACATTTATTCTACATCCTTAATTTATATTTTTAAATACAGAAAAAAAGATCTAAAAGATACTGAACTTAATAGTGGTTACCCTTGGGGAGGGCCATTCAACTGCTGTTACCTGGGGCACAAAATATTAATGGACTGGGAAAAAAATATTTTATCAACCAATTGTGACATAATGTCCTGTTTACCAGCCACAGGAGTTAATACTTAAGAACAGACCAGACTACTTTACTTAAAAAATATCTTACCTTGTGAAAAACTTAAAAAATCCAGAAAAGAATAAAGTAGAAAATAAAACAAAAAAATACTGAGAGCAGGAGTTTTGTTTAAAGGGTAACTGCTAAAAAAAAAAAAAAATAAAGGGTGGTAACTGCTGCAGAATTAGTTGGCAATAAAAATATTTTTTAATACTTTGCTAGAAGTGAGGAACTAGAAATGGCTATGATAGAATGACCACCCCACTACTACATAAGTGTCACCATATCTTTTTCCAGACCTATGACAGATATCACCCATCAATCATGGAATTCTTTTGTGCTGGACACTGTCTCACAATTCTCAACTCAAACACTCTAGGTTAATACATCCCGAAGTTTTAAGTATTTAAGAATCAACTGAGATCTTTGTTAATATGCAGAATCTGATTTAGTATGTTTGGAGTGGGGCTCAAGATTACTCATTTCTAACACGTTCCCAGATGATGCTGATGGTACTGGTCTGCAAATCACACTAAAACTGGATGGAGTCAGTTCACGAAGTAAAACATTGTAAGAATGTTGACAAAACTGACTCCATCTTTGATCCTCCGTCTTGTTCACGTTTGCTGAATCACCCCTCTTCGGGCTACATGTTGCAGACTCATTGAAGATTAATATACATATCATAGAAATGCCCTCCCAGGCTGGGATGGGGGAAAGCTTGTTTTGGCCTTCCATAAATCTGTTAGGAGATAATATAGTCTTTCCCCTTCCTGATGCACAGGTGGTGCCATATGATCTAATTAAAGGTTAGCTGTCAATTAGGTGTATGTATGCATGCCCTCTAAGGTGTGTGTGAACCCTTTGATCTCACTATAATGTCCTTCTGCGAGTCTCCTCACTCTATAACATCCATGGACTAAGGTCCAGATTTTACACAGAATGTAGCTGCTGTGGATTGTCCTCTTCCCAATCCCACCTGACAGTAAGTCAGCCCAGATAAAACTCTGTAAACTGTGTGGACTGGCTAGCTTCATTTTCTGGTCTCAAAGTGCCTTCTCAGTTTGGCAGATACTTAACTGTCTCTCCCCCAACTTATAACAAAGGTATTAGGTATTTTGAAGACGATGAGTTTTAAAAACTTTAAAGATCTAAGTCTCTTTAAAGAAAATAAATATCCCGTATTAATACTGGATTTGAGCATATCTTTATGGGTTGACTGGTTATTTAAGTTTTCTCTTCTAGGAATACCTATTCATTCCATTCTAAAAAAATTTTTGTTTGATTTTCTACTGGTTGTTTTCTTCCAGTGATCTATAAAAATTCTTTATATACTCAAGATACAAACTCTTACACATTTTAAATGACAAATCTTTCATTTATGATACATTATATGGTTAGCCTTCAGAATATATGAATTGGGGAGTAACAAGAAATTAGGTTATAAAAGAAAACCAGGGCAAGAAAACCAGGGAGGGCTCTGCACACCCAGTCATCTTACATGACATTGTAAATAATGTATTGCAAGTAAAAAGATTTCTGTGTGCAATCCCTTTAGGATATATTAGGTTAAGTTTCTATGAATCCTCCCTTAATATTTTATTGTGCATTATAAACCTCTAAAATAGGAATGTGGCATATAGCAATTCTTAAACTTACTAAAACCTACTCACAGAACTAAAAAGTATTTTTTTTAGACCTTGAACAATCACGCATAGCTTGAGGACAGTTTGAGAAATGCTAGTGAAAACAGTGGAAAATAACCAAGATTTACCAAGGAAGTAATATAATGAAAATATTTTAGAATATGATAGTGATGTGCAAAATGGATTAGAAGCAGCAGACTTTGTAGATGTGGGTAAATTATTGATTCAATAAAAATTCATGTTTAGAGGACTTCTGGGAAAATGCGCAGAAGGATCCTGAGCTCACTTTGTCCCACAGACTGAACAAGGTAACAGCCACATCAGAGCAACTACCTCTGAAAACGACCTGAAAACTGGCAGAAGACTTTCCACTGGTTAATTGTGAAGAGAAGGCCACATCCAAAAGGGCAGCAGGGGCAAAGATGCAGTCAGGAACCAAACCCCCCAGTGACACTAACCACAAATCAGAGGGACTCCACAATCATGGAGAAGGAAGAGGAGCAGTGCCCACACTAGGCACCTCAGGTTTGGGGAGGAGAGGGGTACCTGCACTGGGAAGTCTGCATAACGTCTGGCTTTCAAAAGCAGAGGATCTTATTTTTTTTACAATCAGCCAGGCTTAGCTGTAGCTACTTTAAACATCAGTGGACTTAGCTCTAGGAGAGGCAGAAGGAGATTGAAACTGAGTCACTGCTCTTGAAGAGACAGCACAACAAACAACCCAGTTGAAATACAATATAAATAGCAGCTTGAAAAAAGCCTGGGATCTTTAGGTTTCTCAAAGAAGCCCAACCTCAGCCTAGATAGAAGGCTATTTGCAGGAATTAGCAGGAGCACTCCTCCACCTGTCTTGCTATCACCATGTGCCCTGCTACTGTGTTCTCCTGTGGATTTGCCCCCTCCAACCCACCACACTCAGCAGGCATCCTGCCAAAGAAGACCATGCCATGAAATACCTTGCAAGCAGCCTTGGCAAGGACCAGGCTCACTCTAGAGTGAGTCTTGCCCTGGGAAGAAGGGAAAATAATCACACACACCTGTGCACACTCAGTCCCAGCAGCTGAACCTTATAGCTGGGATTGCAAAGAGAGCATCCTGCCAATTAGTGCAACTGCAGCCATAGCAGATGGGCTGAGGGCAGGCATCTAGTTGACTGCTGATACTGCCCAAATACAACAGCTTGCCGGCTATTGTTGTTGTCTCTTTGTTGACTGCAGACTGGCCCCTTGACAGCACACGGACCAAACCCTGCACAGAACAAGCAAAGTCAGCCATTGCGGCCTACTGGACAGAAGGCAAATGAGGCTCAGCCACAACAGTAGGGAGCAAGCAACCCACATCGGAGATAGGCATGAAATTCCTGGCTCTGGAGAACAGGGCACATTGTGCTATAGGGCACCACAGGACCTCTTTTTCATAAGGCCACTACTTTCAAGATCAGTAGACAAAGCTGACTTTCAAAATACAAAGAAAGAAACCCAGAGAGTTAAACAAAATGAGGATACAGAGGAATATGTCCCAAACGAAAGAAGAGGGCATAATAAAGAATTTACAGTAGTGGTCATAAAGATACTCACTAGACTTGAGAAAAGAATGGAGAATCTCACTGAGACATTCAACAAAGAGACAGGAAATATAAACAAGAAACAGAGATAAAGAACTCAATAACTGAAAGAAAAAATGCACTACCAGGAATAAATAGCAGATTATAGGACACAGAAGGATCAGTGATTGGTAAGACAGGGTAATGGAAAGTAACCAAGCTGGATAGAAAAAAGAATAAAAAAAATTAGAATAAAAAATTAGAATAGGTAAAAACTCAGTGACATCATCAAGTATAATAAGATTCATATTATAGAGATTTCAAAAGGGGTAGTGACAAAAAAGGGGGCAGAAAATTTATTTGAAGAAATAACAGCTGAAAACTTTCCAAACCTGAGGCAGGAAATACATATCTGGATCCAGGAGACACAGAGAGCCACCAACAAAATCAACCCAAAAAAGTCCACACTAAGACACATAATATTTATAATAGAAAAAGGAGTGATAAAGAGAGTTTTTAAAGCAGTAAAAGGAAAGAGAGCAGTCACACACAAGGGAAATCCCATAAGGCTATCATCTGATTCTAAGCAGAAACGCTGCAGGCCAGAAGTGACATGATATATTCAAAGTGCTGAAAAGAAAAAACCTGCAACCAAGAATACTCTATCCAGCATGGCTATCATTCAGAACAGAAGAGGCGATAAAAATTTCCCAAACAAGAGAAAAGAGTTCATCATTATTAAACTAGCCTTACAAGTAACATTAAAAGGAATTCTTTGAGTGGAAAGAAAAGGAGATAACAAAGAAAATTAGGAAAAAATCTTACAGATAAATACAATAAAAGTAATAGATTAATCACTTACAAAACCAGTATGGAGGTTAAAACACAAAAGCAGTAATATCAATTTTATCTGTAAAAATCAGTAGAGAATCAGAAAATAAAAGGATGTGAAGTATGACATCATATACATAAAATGTGGGGGCGGGTATAAACAGTGCTTCTAGAATGGATTCAAACATAGGCGACCATCAATTTCATATAGATTGTTATACACATGAAGATATTATTTATGAACCTAATGGTAACCACAAATCAAACATGTATAATAGATATGCTTGGATTTCCCTTTTTTTGCACATCACTAAAGAAAGCCAAAAATGGCAAGAGAGCAAGAGAAGGAACAGAGAACTACAAAAACAATCATATAACAAGTAACAAAATGGTAATAAGTACCTGCCAAACAATAATTACTTTGAATGTAAATGAACTAAATGCTCCAATCAAATCAGTAGGGAGTGAATGAATGGATTAAAAAGCAAGACCCACCTATATACTGCCTGAATAGACTTGCTTCAGATCTAAAGCACACGCATATTGAAAATGAAGGGATGGAAAACCATTACCATGCAAACGGAAGTGAAAAGAAAGCTGGGGTAGCAATACTTGTATCAGACCAAAAAGACTTAAAGACTGTAGAGAGACACAGAAGGACACTATACAACAATAAAGGGAACAATCTGACAAGAGGATCTAACAATTGTAAATACTTTGGCACTGAACACAGGAGCACCTATATACATAAAACAACTATTAACAGACAAGGAAGTTGACAGTAGTACAATAGTAGAGGACTTTAACACCCCACTTACATCAATGGATAGATCATCCAGAAAAAAAAACAAGGAAACACTGTTTTTGAATGACACACTGGGACGGATGGACCTAACCTACATTCAAAACATTCCATAAAAACAGCAGAATATATTCTTTTGAGGTGCACATGGAACTTTCTACAGAACAGATATTAGGTCACAAAACAAGTCTCAATAAATTCAAAATGACTTAAGTCATATCATATATCTTTTTTTTTTAATTTTATTTTATTATGTTAGTCACCATACAATACATCACCAGTTTTCGATGCTGTGATCCATGATTCACCGTTTTCACACAACACCCAATGCTCCATGCAGTATGTGCCCTCCTTCATACCCATCACCGGGCTAACCCATTCCCCCACCCCCCTCCCCTCTAAAACCCTCAGTTTGTTTCAAGAGTCCATAGTCTCTCATGGTTCATCTCTCCTTCCGATTTCCCCCCTTCATTTTTCCCTTCTTTCTCCTAATGTCCTCCATGCTATTCCTTATGCTCCACAAAAAAGTGAAACCGTATGATAATTGACTTTCTCTGCTTGACTTATTTCATTTAGCATAATCTCCTCCAGTCCCATCCATGTTGATGTAAAAGTTGGGTATTCATCCTTTCTGATGGCTGAGTAATATTCCACTGTATATATGGACCACATCTTCTTTATCCATTCATCTGCTGAAGGGCATCTCAGCTCTTTCCACAGTTTGGCATTGTGGACATTGCTATGAACATTGGGGTGCATATGGCCCTTCTTTTCACTACATCTGTGTCTTTGGGGTAAATACCCAGTAGTACAACTGCTGGGTCACAGGGTAGCTCTATTTTTAATTTTCTGAGGTACCTCCACACTGTGTTCCAAAGTGGCTGTACCAACTTGCATTCCCACCAACAGTGTAAGAGGGTTCCCCTTTCTCCACAACCTCTCCATTTGTTGTTTCTTGCCTTGTCCATTTTTGCCATTCTAACTGGTGTAAGGTGGTATCTCAGTATGGTTTTGATTTGAATTTCCCTAATGGCTAATGATGACGACATTTTTTTCATGTGTCTGTTAGCCATTTGTATGTCTTCTTTGGAGAAGTGTCTGTTCATGTCTTCTGCCCATTTTTTGACTTACTTATTTTTTGGGTATCGAGAAGTTCTTTATAAATCTCAGATACCAGCCCTTTATCTGTAGTGTCATTTGCAAATATCTTCTCCCATTCTGTGGGTTGCCTCTTTGTTTTGTTGACTGTCTCCTTTGTTGTGCAGAAGCTTTTTATCTTGATGAAGTCCCAAAAGTTCATTTTTGCTTTTGTTTCACTAGCCTTTGGAGATGTATCTTGAAAGAAGTTGCTGTGGCCGATGTCAAAGAGGTTACTACCTATGTTCTCCTCTAGGATTTTGATGGATTCCTGTCTCAGATTGAGGTCTTTCATCCATTTTGAGTTTATCTTTGTGTATGGGGTTAGAGAATGGTCGAGTTTCATTCTTCTGCATGTGGCTGTCCAATTTTCCCAGCACCATTTACTGAAGAGACTGTCTTTTTTCCATTGCATATTTTTCCCGCTTTATCAAAGATTATTTGACCATACAGTTGAGGGTCCATATCTGGGCTCTGTATTCTGTTCCATTGGTCTATATGTCTGTTTTTGTGCCAGTACCATGCTGTCTTGGTGATCACTGCTTTGTAATATAGCTTGAAATAGGGCAACGTGATATCCCCAGCTGTGTTTTTCATTTTCAACATTTCCTTGGCGATTCGGGGTCTTTTCTGATTCCATACAAATTTTAGGATTGTTTGTTCTGGCACTTTGAAAACTGTCATTGGAATTTTGATCGGGATGGCACTGAAGGTATAGATTGCTCTGGGTAGCATAGATATTTTAACAATGTTTATTCTTCCGATCCATGAGCATGGAATATTTTTCCATCTTTTTGTGTCTTCTTCAATTTCTTTCATGAGTGTTCTCTAGTTCCTAGAGTATAGATCCTTTACCTCTTTGGTTAGGTTTATTCCGAGGTATCTTACAGTTTTTGGTGCTATTGTAAATGGAATTGTTTCTCTAATTTCTCTTTCTACAGTTGCATTGTTAGTATATAAGAAAGCAACTGATTTCTGTGCATTGATGTTGTATCCTGCCACATTACTGAATTGCTGTATGAGTTCTAGTAATTTGGGGGTGGAGTCTTTTGGGTTTTCCACATAAAATATCATGTTGTCTGCGAAAAGAGAGAGTTTGACTTCTTCTTTGCCAATTTGAATACCTTTTATTTCTTTTTGTTGTCTGATTGCTGTTGCGAGGACTTCTAGTACTATGTTGAACAATAGTGGCGAGAGTGGGCATCCTCGACGTGTTCCTGATCTTAAGGGAAAGGCTCTCAGCTTTTCCCCATTGAGGATGATATTCGCTGTGGGTTTTTCATAGATGGATTTTATGAACTTGAGGAATGTTCTCTCTATCCCTATACTCTGAAGAGTTTTAATCAGGAAAGGATGCTGTATTTTGTCAAATGCTTTTTCTGCATCAATTGAGAGGACCATATTGTTCTTCTCTCTCCTCTATTAATGTGTTCTATCACACTGATTGATTTGCAAATGCTAAACCACCCTTGCAGCCCGGGGATAAATCCCACTTTTAATGTATTGTTGGATCCTATTAGCTAGGATTTTGTTGAGGATTTTGGAATCCATATTCATCAGGGATATCGGTCTGAAATCCTCCTTTTTGATGGGGTCTTTACCTGGTTTGGCGATTAAGGTAATGCTGGCCTCAGAATGAGTTTGGAAGTTTTCCTTCTGTTTCTATTTTTTGAAACAGCTTCAGGAGAATAGGTATTATTTCTTCTTTGAATGTTCAGTAGAATTCCCCAGGGAATACATCAGGCCCTAGACTCTTGTTTTTGGGGAGGTTTTTGATCACTGCTTCAATCTCGTTACTGGTTATTGGCCTATTCAGGTTGTCAATTTCTTCCTGTTTCAGTCTTGGGAGTTTATAGGTTTCCAGGAAGGCATCCATTTCATCCAGGTTGCTCAGCTTATTGGCATATAGTTGTTGATAATAATTTCTAATAATTGTTTCTATTTCCTTGGTGTTAGTTGTGATCTCTCCCCTTTCATTCATAATTTTATTAATTTGGGTCCTTTCTCTTTTCTTTTGGATAAGTCTGGCCAGTGTTTATCAATCTTATCAATTCTTTCAAAGAACCAGCTTCTAGTTTCGTTGATCTGATCTACTGTATTTCTGGTTTCTAATTCATTGATTTCTGCTCTAACCTTTATTTCTCTTCTAATGCGTGGCTTAGGCATCGTTTTTTGCTTTGTCTCTAGTTCTTTTAAGGTGTAGAGTTAGTTGGTGAATTTGGGATTTTTCTATTTTTTGGAGTGAGGCTTGGATGGCTATGTATTTCCCCCTTAGGACCGCCTTTGCAGTATCCCATAGGTTTTGGACTGATGTGTTTTCATTCTCATTGGTTTCCATGAATTGTTTAAGTTCTTCTTCGATTTCCTGGTTGACCCAAACATTCTTGAGCAGAGTGGTCTTTAGCTTCCAGGTGTTTGAATTTCTTCCAAATTTTTTCTTGTAATTGAGTTCCAGTTTTAAAGCATTATGGTCTGAGAATATGCAGGGAATAATCTCAATCTTTTGGTATCAGTTGAGACCTGATTTGTGACCCAGTATGTGGTCTATTCCAGAGAAAGTTCCATGTGTGCTCAAGAAGAATGAGTGTTCTGTTGTTTTAGGGTGGAATGCTCTGTATATATCTATGAGGTTCATCTGGTCCAGTGTGTCATTCAAAGCTCTTATTTCTTTGTTGATTTTCTGCTTAGATGATCTGTCTGTTGCTAACAGTGGAGTATTGAGGTCTCTTACAATTAACATACTGTTATCAATGTGACTATTTTGGTTAACAGTTGGCTTATGTAGATGGCTGCTCCCATGTTGGGCACGTAAATATCTACAATTGTTAGATCTTCTTGTTGGATAGAGCCTTTAAGAATGATATAGTGTCCTCTGTGTCTAACTACAGTCTTTAGTTTAAAATCTAATTTGTGTTGATATAAGAATTGCTAGCCCAGCTTTCTTTTGAGGTCCGTTATCATGGAAGATGGATCTCCATCCCCTCATTTTCAGTCTGGATGTATCTTTAGGTTCAAAACGCATCTCTTGTAGGCAGCATATGGATGGGTCCTGTCTTTTTATCCAATCTGCAACCCTGTGCTGTTTTATGGAAGCATTAGGCCATTCACATTGAGAGTGATTATTGAAAGATATGAATTTATTGTCATCAAGTTGCCTGTGAAGACCTTGTTTTTATAGATTGTCCCTGTAAATTTCTATTCTATATCACTCTTGGGGTCTTTCTCCTTTTACAGAATGCCCCTTAATAATTCTTGCAGAGCCAACTTAGTGGTCACATATTCTTTCAGTTTCTGCTGGTCGTGGAAGCTCTGCATCTCTCCATGCATTCTAAATGACAGCCTTGCCGGATAAAGTATTCTTGGCTGCATGTTCTTCTCGTTTAGTACCCTGAATATGTCTTGCCAGGCCTTTCTGGCTTGCCAGGTCTCTGTGGATAGGTCTGACGTTATTCTGATGTTCCTCCCTCTGTACGTAAGGAAATCTCTTCCCCCTAACTGCCCTTAAGATGGTTTCCTTGGTTCTATGATTTCCAAGTTTTACTATTACATGCCAGGGTGTTGGTCTGTTTTCCTTGATCTTGGGAGGGGTCCTCTCTGCCGCTAGACAAGAATGTTTGTTTCATTTCCCAGATGTGGGAAGTTCTCAGCTACAATTTGCTCAAATATATCTTCTAGTCCTCTCTCTCTCCACCCCCTCAGAGATTCCAATAATTCTGACATTGGAACGTTTCATGGTGTCACTTATTTCTCTGATTCTATTTTCATGGATTCTGAGTTGTTTTTCCCTGGCCTCCTCGTTTTCCGTTTTGTGTATTAATTGGTCTTCTAGGTCACAAATTCGTTCTCTGCCTCACTTACCCTAGCTGTTACATTATCTAGATTGGATTGGATCTCACTGATAGCGTTTTTAAGTTCTGCCAATTCAGCTTTCATTTCTGCCCTTGAGACTCTATGTTGCCATTAACTGATTTCTCCATTCTAGCTACTGTTTTCACAATTGCTAGCCTGAATTCCATCTCTGACATCTTGGTTATATCTGAATCCATTTGTAAATCTGTGGCATAAGTCATAGTCTCTGAGTCTTTCCTATTTTGGGGGTTCCTCCTCCTAGTCATTCTGTTGAGGGTTGGTTGAGAGAATGTATGGAGTCCAAATTTTTGACCACAACCCAAGCACGATGCACCTGTTTTATAGGGACCTTAGGGTTGCTGACCTCTTGTTTTCCCAGCCTGTCTTCTGGGGGAGGGGCGTGCTGTACTGTTACTCAGAGAACCCTGTTTGGGCAGAGTTGTCCTGCCCCCTGTGGCGGGGGATGGGCTCAGTGAAAACCGGTTTTGGGGGGCTTTTGTTCTCTGGCTGCTCTCCCTGGCGGCTTTCCGCGTCCCTTCCGAGAGTCAGAGCAGAAGATACGGTTTCCAACCCTCTGCCTCAGAGCAGAGAGAGCACAGTCTGTTCTTCAGTGAGCTCTCCAGGCCACACTATCTCCGTTTCTGTCTGTGCTGCTATAAACTGTAGGGTCCTGGGTTGTGCGCCCCTCAGCAGTGCTTCTAGTCCTTGCCTCCAGGTCGGGGCATGTCTCTGCCCTTTGTGCTTCTAAAACCACCAGCTGCCCCAGTACACACGCACGGCCCCACTGCTCCGGGTTCAGTCCGGGGGGTTGCCCTAAAGTCCTTTCCCCGTTGCTACTGGTCTGCGAATCTGTGCCCCATCCCCAGCGTGGGAGGCTATCCCTCACTGGCGATGTAGGATCCCAACGGTTCGGCTCCCTCGCCCTTCCGTTTATCCTCTAATATCTGCCCGTAGAATCATGGCTCCCCGCTTCGTACCTCGAAACCAACCGCCTGTGATATTCTGTTTGTAGAGATCCAGATCCATCTCCTTACATCTCAGGCTGATTTCGTGGGTGTTCAGAGTGGTCTGGCAGATATCCAGCTCAATTCCGGGGACAAGTTGGAATAGGGCCCCTACTCCTCCGCCATTTTTCCCCCCTCCCTCATGTATCTTTTCTGACTACAAAAGTGTAAAACTGGAAATGAATCACAGGAAGGTATCTGGAAAGAACACAATCAGGCTAAATAATGTGTTACTATAACACTGAATGCACCTACCAAGATATCAAAGAAGAAATAAAAAATACATGAAGACAAAAATGACAACACAATGGTCTAGAATCTTTGGAATGTGGCAATAGCTCATGTAAGAGTGAAGTTTATAGCAATACAGGTATACCTCAAGAAGCAAGAAAAATCTCTAATAAATGACCTAAACTTGTATCTAAAGGAGCTAGAAAATAAAAATGTGCAAAGCCAAGAGAAAAAAGGAAATAATGAAGATGAGAGAATAAATAAAATGGAGACCAAAAAAAGAGACAACCCCCCCCCCCCCCCGGTTCAAAGGAATCACGACCCAGTTCTTTGAAAAGATCAACAAAATTGATCAACCTTTAGCCTGACTCACCAAGGAAAGGAGAGAAAACTCAAGTAAATATAATATTATGTAAAATTATATGCCAAAAGAATGGAGAACATAGTGGGAATGAATAAATTCCTAGAAACATATAACTTTCCAAAACTGAATCATGAACAGGAAATTTAAAGAGACCAGTTACTAGCAATGATACTGAATCAGTACTCTAAACGTTCCTAACAAACTAAAGCCTAGGATCAGATGTCTTCACAGGTGAATTCTACAAACATATGAAGAGTTAATACCTATTATTCTTGAAACTTCCAAAATAAAGAAGATGAAAGCAGCTTACAAATTCATTCCATCAGGCCAGCAATACCCTGATACCAAAAGCAGATGAAGATACTACAAAAAAAAAAGTATGCGCCAATATCTAATGACAATAGATGGAAAGATCCTGAACAAAGTATTATCAAAACAAATATACATTAAGAAAATCATTCACTGGGCGCCTGGGTGGCTCACTTGGTTAAGCATCTAACTCAATTTCAGCTCAGGTCATGATCTCAGGATTATGAGATCAAGCCCTGCGTTGGGCTCAGCATTGAACATGGAACCTGCTTAAGATTCTCCCTTGGGGTACCTGGGTGACTCAGGCAGTTAAGTGTCTGCCTTTGGCTCAGGTCATGATCTCGGGGTCCTGGGATCAAGTCCTGCACCGGGCTTCCTGCTCAGCAGGGAGTCTGCTTCTCCCTCTTCCTCTGTCTCTCCCCCTACATCCCACTGTTCATGTGTTCTCTAATAAATAAAATCTTAAAAAAAAAATTATTTCTCTCCCTCTCCTACCCCTGCTTGCATGCTCTCTAGCAAATAAATAAATCTAAAAAAAAAAATCATACACAATGATCAAGTGTGATTTATTCCAGGTACACAAGCATGGTTCAGTATATGTAAATTAAAGTGATACATCACATTAAGAGAAAGGACAAAAACCATATGATCATCTGAACAGACGCAAAAAAGTATTTGAAAGAGTGCAACATTTTTCATAATGAAAACTCTCAATATACTAGGTTCAGAGGGAACATATCTAAACATAAAGGGTATTTGTGAAAAATCTACAGCTAACTTCATTCTTAATGGTGAAAAACAGAGCTTTCCCTCTAAAATCAAGAATAGAATGAGGATGTCCACTCTCCACAGTTCTCTTCAACATTATACTGGAAGACCTAGCCAGGGCAATCAGACAAGAAAAAGAAATAAAAGGTATCCAAACTAGTAAAGAAAATGTAAGATTTCCACTATTTGCAGCTGACATAATACCATATACAGAAAACCCTAAAGACTCTACCAAAAAGTATTAAAACTGATAATTCAGTAAAGCTGCAGAACAGAAAATTAATATAGGGAAATCTGTTGCATTTTTGTACACTAATAATGAAGTAACAGAAAGAGAAATTAAGAAAACAATCCCATTTACAATCGTACCAAAAAGAATAAAGTATCTAGGAATAAGCTCAACTAAGGAGGTGAAAGATCTGTACTCTGAAAACTATAAAGCACTGTTGAAAGAAACTGAGGATACCGCAAATAAACGGAAAGATATATGATATGCATGAACTGGCAGAGCCAATATTGTAAAAATTTCTCTATTACCCAAAGCAATCCAGAGATTTAATGCAATCCTCGTTATCAAACTACTAACAGAATTTTTCACAGAACTAAAAGAAATAATCCTAAAATGTGTACAGAACTAAAAAGAAACTGAAGAGAAAAAGCAATCTTCAGAAAGAAGTACAAAGCTTTAGGAAGCAAAATCTCAGAATTCGAGATATGCTACAAAGCTGTGGTAATCAAGACAGTATGGCAGTGGCAAAAACAACAACAACAACAACAAAAACAGACATAGATCAGTGCAACGGACTAGAGAGCACAGGATTAAACCAACACTTACTTGGTCAATTAACCTATGACAAAGCAGGAAGAATATACAATGGGGAGGGGCACATGGGTGGCTCAGTCAATTAAGCGACTGCCTTGGGCTCGGGACCTAATCCCAGGGTCCTGGGATTGAGCCCCACATCAGGCTGCCGGACCAGCTGGGAGTATGAACCTCCCTCACCCTCTGCCCCCAACTTGTGCTCTCTCTCAAATAAATAAATAAAATCTTTTTTTTTTTTTTTTTACAAAGAATATACAATGGGGAAAAGACAGTATCTTCAACAAAGGGTGCTGTAAAACTGGACACCCACATGCAAAAAAAATGAAACTGGACCACTTACTTACACCATTCCCAGATACAAACTCTAAATGGTTTAAAAACATAAACATGACACCTGAAATCATGAAACTCCCAGAAGAAAACATATGCAGTAATCTATCAGTTGTAGAAACATCTTTCTAGATATGTGTCCGAAGGCAAGGGAAACAAAAGCAAAACTGAACTATTGCTACTACACAAAAATAAAGTTTTCAAAGAGAAACGAACCATTAACAAAGGAAAAAGACAACCTACTGAATGGGAGAAGATATCTGCAAGTGATATATCCAATAAAAGATTAATATCCAAAACATATAAAGAACTTATACAATGTCAACACCAAAAAAATTTCAAATGAATCCAATTAAAACTGGACAAAGGACATGAATAGACATTTTTCCAGAAACATACATAGATGGAAACAGACACATGAAAAAATGATCAACATCACTAGTCACAGGGGAAAGTAAAATGAAAATCACAGTGACATATCATATAACCTGTCAGACTGGGTAAAATCAGAAACACAAGAAATAACAAGTGTTGGCAAGAATGTGGAGGAAAAGGAAACTTCCTGCACTACTGGTGGGAATGCAAACTGGTGTAGCCACTGTGGAAAACACTATAGATGTTCCTCAAAAAGTAAAAAATAGAATTACCAAATGATCCAGTAATTCTACTACTGTGTAGTTAAACCCCCCCAAAAAACACCCTAAAGCCTAATTCGAAAAGATACAGACACCCTTCTGCTTATTGCAACATTATTTATAATAGCCAAGATATGGAAGCAACCCAAGTGTCCATTCATAGATGAATGGATAAAAGAAGGTGTGGTGTATATATACAATGGAGTATCACTCAGCCCTAAAAAAGAATGAGATCTCACCCTCTGCAAAAACATGGATTGACCTAGAGGGTATAATCCTAAGTGAAATCAGTCAGTCAGAGAAAGACAACTACCATATGACTTCACTCAGGTGTGAATTTAAGAAACAACACAAATGAACAAAAAAAACCCTCAGACTTGTAAGTACAAAGAACTGGCAGCTGCCAGAGGGGAGGCTGTTGGGCCATTGGGTGAAAGAGATAAAGGGCTTAAGGGTACACTTATCTTGAGGAGCACTGAGAAATACAGAGAACTGATGAATGATCATAGTGTATATTTGACACTAGTAGAACACTGTATGTTAATTATACTTGAGTAAAAAAAAAATAAAAGAACAAAGTTATTTTAAACAGTATGAATTCCATATCTAATGTCACACAATCTTAACATAAATGACCAGAGACTGAAACTGTTCAGAGTTAAATCATTGGTATGGTCAAAAGGAAGACTCTGTTTCGGCACTGATGAAACAAGCTGGGAGAGAGACAGGGAAACTGGTTTTTTGTTTTGTTTCGTTTTCAGTAACTAAGTTATAGTAATAAGATTTGTCCTATATTAAGCCCGGGTGAGTTAAAATACCTTTGCAGAGTCAACTAGTCACTCATGGGGAATAAATTAACTCTCCTGGGACACTGGGGTATGAATTAGTGACCTGGAAGAGGCAATTAATCTCAAATGGATGAGCACTTGGCTTTTAGATTCCTCTCTATTCATAGGTTCCCTTGCAATCAAACATAGGTCAACATGCAATGTATGTGGTTTTATGCACCTAAGCCCAAAGCTCTACACTGATTCAAGACAAAGTCTCCACATGGCAAAAACTGTTTCAGCATATAGAAGAAAACCGGGATGCTGTTCAGAGAGTCCACAATGGAGATACAACACATACTAAAATTGAGACTATCAAAAGCTTTACAGTCATACAATAATATGAAATATGGAAAAAATTAAAAAATGAACTGATTGGATTTTTTCATATTTCTCTGCAGTATTTGGGACAAGGCACTGATGTTCCAAAGTATCTATGAATCATAAAAGAAAAATTTTAAATTTGTAATTATTTTATTATTAAGAATTTATATTCTAATTCTTTGAAAAGTAAGGTTATGTGGGAATAGACACATTCATTAAACTTTCAGGTCATAGTACATAACAGAACCTTACATTAAAAAGAATTTATCGCCTTGCAGGTAAGAAAAGATAAAGGCACAGAGATACTGATGCATCTTGGGTCTCTGAAATCATCTAGTCCTACCTTTTATTTTTTTAGATGAGAAAACTCAAGTCTTTAGAGTCTGAAGTGATTTGACCAAGGTCAGACTAAAATACCCATTTGCTGGGTCTTTGTCTGTTGAACTATTTCTCTAACTGGCAATTTCTGATAACTCAGCCAGGTGGTTTGGAAATTAACATTTTTTTCTATAAAAAAGAATTTTCAAGTACAAGATGAGCTTTTATAAAATTAATTTTCCTTACATGATCATCTATTTTTAATGCAATCTTAATTAGGAACCCTCCCCCTTCTCAGAGAGGAACCTATAAGTTGTTCACAATACCCGTACTTCATTTGAGCAGCTCTGCTTCATTTATCATATCAGTGATGACAGAAATGGTAAGTTCTGACTAACGGTGGTGCTAGAAGTAACAGAGAAAGAAAGGCCAATACTGTTGATGTTAATAAAACACTGAATTTGCTCAATAATGTTTAGGCTTTATAATTATACAAGTAGGGCTATAAGAAAGCACCTTTACTGTTGAAATTCCTTACTCAACAATAATTTATGATCTGAGAACTCCTGGTTTTTCTATCGACATTTCTTTTAGAGCATGCAAGATCTCTTAGGAATGCAACTATCACATTATACCAAAAGGGACAACTGAGATCTTGAGGGCTATTAATTTGATCTTGACCAGTAATTTCAAGCATTCTGTTATACACGGTGAGATACATTTATCAAAACAGGTCACAGCATGTCCTTTGCTAGTTACAATCATCACCTGCTATCACCATATAAATACAAAAATCATCCAATAGTTTTAAAATTTTGTAATTCAGTTTTTAAATTTTGTAATTCCCTTTGCTTTTTATTTTTTTTTAAAGATTTTTATTTATTTATTTGACAGAGACACAGTGAGAGAGGGAACACAAACAGGGGGAGCGGGAGAGGGAGAAGCAGGCTCCTGGCTGAGCAGCGAGCCCGATGTGGGGCTCGATCTCAGGACCCTGGGATCATGACCTGAGCCGAAGGCAGACGCTTAATGACTGAGGCACCCAGGCCCCCCTCCTTTGCTTTTTAAATAATCAGCCCCAATATATGTGCACTCTGACTGAATTAATAAAGTTTGAATTTTTATTCTGATGCCTTTTATGTCTGCTCCAATTCATGGAACTTACTACATGTCTAATCTTTGGAGGAGACAAAATGTGAGCTGGCCCATGAGAGGCCGGTCGGATTTGAATAGTGAGAAAAGATTATTATCCCAGACCCTAGGAATGTTCTGTGAAGAACACATGGCTGGGAGTGCACTGCTTTGCCTAGAGCATCCTCGACATGCAAGGGAGGAAGACGAGGCTAGCAAAATAGGCTGGGGCTGGACTGAAAGAATTTCCTGTCCCAGAAGGACAAGTTTGCACTATATGCAATAGCATTAGACATTGAAAGTTGTTGAGTAGGAGAATAATTCCATACAGTCAAGTTTGAAAAGATAGATCTGCTGGCATACAGCATAAATTGTAGGAGAGAAGTATGAGAGGACTGCTACTGTAATGGAGAAGATCAAAGGGGAGAGAGACCTGAATTAGGGCAGTAGCTGTTAAAAATGAGAGAAGTCTTCCAAAAGAAGAATCAAAAGAAGTTGGTGGCTGAATGCTCCCTTGCTTTGCTCCCACACCCTCCCAACATCCAGCAATCCAAACAAACGAAAGCTGTTTTCAGCCTGGATGATCCATGATATAATATTAACAATAACAGTAATAGCAACCACATTTCCATGGTGCTTACTTGTGGGCCCAGCACCGGTCTAAATGCTTTACACGTAATAATTCATTTAGCCTTCATAATAACCCCATGAAATCAGGAGTGCAATTTCCATTGCACAGATAGGAAACCTGAAGCTAAGCAAGGTTAGAGGATGTGTTCGGTCACAGGATCATGAGGGACAGCCAGGATTGGAACACCAGTGATCTGGCCCCAGAGTCTAATGCCTCTCCTGATGGTCCCATTAGCAAGTACTCCTTTGTGGGTTAAAGACCTTTTAACTTTAAATGTGTTGAAGTGGAAATGTTGGTGAATATTCAAATGGGAATATCTAGCTGGGAGGGGAGATGGGAATCTAAAATTCAGAGAATAGTCAGTATTGAGGAGACAGAATTGAATGCTAGGTGTAACTCACTCAACTAACCCGAATCCCCGAAACTCTCCATTACTGAATTTGGGATTAGAATTTAACTCACCGATTTTCCCTACTCCAGGGGAGGGGACCTGCTCCGGTTGGTAGTGAGACAATAAAGATTTTCAGCCCCATTGGAAATAGTGCCGACAGACTTCCTCACCAGAGGTTGCAGGAGTAAGGGTCTGCTTATCTTTTGTTTTCTCTCACTGTAGTTCTAATAATCTGCTATTGGATCTCTCACTATATTCACTTCCATTTGGTTCTAGGAAATCGGGGGGCTCACGATATTTTCATGCTCATTTCAAAAGTTCCAACCTGTTTTAGGCTACTGAAAATCTCAAACATCATGCCATGAAATACTGAGTTCAGGTATCTAGACACTCATCGGGTAATCAAAGAACTGCGTAGCATCATGGCTTTAAAAAAAAGAGAGAGAGAGAGCTTTGCAAAACACCCGGGTTTGGATCTTAGTTCTGCCACTCATAAGTTTTCCATTCTTGGACAAGTTACTTTCTGTCTGTGTTAACACCCATCTAATGGGAAGACTATAAGGTTTAGAGGAAATGACATATACGAGTCATTTGTTACATTTCCTACAAAAAAGGTCAGTGAATTTTAGCTGCTATTATTATCTGATCTCTAAAGATGTACAATTTTGTGGACATATAAGCAGTAAAAATTATCCCCAAAATGTAGTTCCTTAAAAATATAATACAACCACTTCAAGACATGTGTGACAGGACGTTTTAGTACTTAATCTAACCGCAACTTTGGAGAGGGAAAAATAATACCATCACAAACAATTCAGGACATCCAAAACAAATAAGCAAAATACTCCCACCAGCTGTTAATACACAGCGTGTTAACTGAGGTAATCATGGAATTCACTGCTTTAGATTTATTCAGCCATTACATGCCCACAGATATTTGTCAGAAATTGTTTATTGGTGTTTTAAATAGTTTTTCTTTAGTTCGGTGGGCAGTACTTCTAAACCCAACACACAAGCACTGGATCCAACAGAATTCTACGTCAAATATTTAAAAAGATGTATACATACACATACTGTAAGAAAAACAGGGATTTGAAAAGTATCCATATTTATAGTGACGGATGCTATGTGTTTGTGTAGGGAAGTCTTAAAAAGTCCTACCTGAGGCAAAATAGTTCCCTTTATGGAAATTTTGCTAGGTCGTTGTAAAGGTCAGACCGTTTATTCACGTCTATTGTGATGACTCGATTTATAAGTCAGTAAGGGATAGAATTAACAGGTTTTTTTGCACAGACGTCTTCTGTTGAGATTTACATAAGTATCTCATTCAATATTCACAAAAACGGTATGGGGTAAGTGAACCTATCTTCAATTCATGAGGAGGAAATCAAACTCAGAAAAAAGAAGTAAGAATTAAGGCCACAAAGTTTTTAAGTAATGGGCTAGGAACCGAAACCCAGGTTTTTTTTCATATGAAAGTTCCCATCTTTCCTACTGCACTGCCTTATGAAAATCACCGGTCAAGCTTCTCACTTTTGGCAATAGCTTTTGTATATTTTATTGGAAGGAAGGGCTGTTGATGGTGGGGAAGTGATTTAAATGTCATTTAAAGTGATTTGAGGGGTGATTATTTTTAGGTATTTCTAGGTTGTAAATGGAAAGACATGATGGTACAAGATTATATGGCAGGCTGTTCAGAGTATGTTCTGCTGCCTTTGGAAACTACAAGTTCCAGAAGCCACTGAGTTCTGGTTTTAGAAAAAGATCACTATTTTCAGACCCACTAATAACATGTAGATGAAAGTAAAATTCTTAATATTGCAACCCCTGGAATGATTCCTGAATAGTGGAATATCTTTATCATATATAATTCATATACTGTTCAACTTATATGGTGTAGTGGAGATCCAGAATATTATAAATACCTTAACCAGATTTTTGCTATTTACAAATTGATCATATGAATGAATCAGAAAGAAACGTATTGATGGTAGTCTTGATAAGCCTGAATGGCTCTGGTTGCCCTCAAAAAAAAAAAAAAAAAAAAAAATTACCAACGTTTATGTGCATGTGTCCAAACACATACAATTATGCACAAGTTTGATTTATTTCTCATATTATTCTATTATTTAGTAATATTTGGATGGTTAGAGTTACTATGAGGTTCTTGTAATCTGTTATAATTCTATGTTTCTTTATCATATCGTAGCTAGTATTCATACTAGACTTTTAAAGTTTGGAAGCAGCAACCCTGTTGTTATATGTTAGATAATCATCGCTACATCGAAGAAATATATTTCAAGGTGGGTTTTCTCCTTTCAGAAGAATGTTTTTAAATGCATAAAGTACATATATTAAAAAGTTGGTTATTTTTAAATACATATATCAAAATATTTTTGAAAGTTGTGATAGAATATATGTGCTTCTTATGAAGGTTTAGAATTACAAGATCCTAATTCTGAAGTATCAACAGTATAAACGGTATTGATATATTGGCAACAACTACACAGAGTGTCCCCAACTTATGGTGATTCACCTTAGGATTTTTCGACTTTACTATGGTGCAAGAGCAATACGCATTTGGTAGAGACCACACTTCGAATTCTGAATTTGGATCTTTCCCCGGGTTAAGTATACACAGTTCAATCCTCTCTCATGATGCTGGGCAGTGGCAGTGAGCCCCAGCTCCCATCTGGCCACTTGATCATGAGGACAAAGAACCGATACACTTACAACCACTCTGTACCCACACACCCGTTCCATGTTTCACTTTCAGCACAGCATTCAATCAATCACAGGAGATATGCAACACTTCATTAAACAACAGGCTTTGTGGCAAGATGATTTTGCCCAACTGTGGGATAATACAAGTGTTCAGAGCTCATTTAAGGTAGGCGATGCTAAGCTATGAAGTTTGGCGGGTTAGGTGTATTAAGTGCACTTTCAATTTATGCTATGTTCAACTTACAATGGATTTATCTGGACATAATGCCATCCTAAGTCAAGGAATATCTTTAATGTGATAGGAAAAGATCTGTATTTTCCGTTGGCGACAAGTCCCAGGAACTGCTAATCACACTGGATGTGTTGCTTATATTCACAATGAAAAGACACGCTAAATTTCAGTGGAATGTTATGAAAAGATAAATGTAATGTTTTCCATCCAAATTCATTCTATGCCTGGACCCCACGTCCAGAAAGCCTGTAAGTAATATGTTTTCTGAAAGTTTGCAGCAGCAATGATTATTTGCTATTATTGTATGCTTTGGGGCTTCTACTACAGTATCCTCACACTATTTGAAGTAGACTAAGCAAGCTGATACAGGCTGTGTGTCTAACATGGTGAAAGGCTTATTTCTTAGGCATATAACACTAAGGCAGGTGGGTCTCCTCCATAATGTAATTCAAGGGCCCAGACGTCTTCCATCTGTGTCTGCATTCGCATCGAGGGCCTTGCTGTTGTCTAAATTCTGCAGATGGAAGGGGAAGACGGTGTAAAAGCAGCACTCCAGCTTCTTAAAAGCTTTGGCCCAGAGTTGGCACACACCACCACCACCACCCACATTTCCTTTGGCAAGAACTAGTCACATGGCCCCATCTGGGCATCACTTCCCGGTAACAACTCTATACAATGGAGTGGAGAGCACAAAATTTGGGTGGACAGTTAGCTGTATCTACCACAATCAAGTTTTCTCTTAGAGCTTTTATATGGTAGAGCCGGGGAAAGTTTCCCTAATACTGGATCACCCTTCACATTCCTGAGATGAACCGTACTTGGTTTTGGTGGGTGGTTGTTTTTCTAAGTTGTCGAGCTGGACGAGAGGAAAAACAAACAAAAGCAACTGGGAGGTAGGTCTTGCTCTGCAAATGGAAGCACCTAAGCTGCAAACCTAGGAGTCATCTTTGAAGTGTCCTTCTCTTTCCTCCTCAAAGGTGATCTATCAGCTACTACTTCCTATTTATTTTACCTCCTAAGTACTACTTAAATCCGACTGCCCCTGCCACAGCCTCACTTCAGATCCTCATCAGTTCTTTCCTGGATGACTTCTCTAATAGCCTTCTGACTGAACATTTGGCCTCCGGCTTTGTCCCTCTTCCAGGGCCATCTTCTCTACCAATATTCTCAAATTCTGAAAACTTCACACCTCTATTAAGGAAACAAGCTGAATACACATCTCAACACATGCATTTTGACTCTTTATAAGTTATGTATGGTTACTCTTTCAACATTATGTTTGTCCTAAGATGGTATTTTAAAAAGGAGAGATTAAAACATAATTAGGAGTTTTAACATGATCTCCATCCAGTGGATTACCTGATACACACCTGTATCAGTCTGGGTTCTGTCAGGCTAAGAGATGCTAGAATATTACAGGACTAAGGGGTTAACAGAAGAATTACGCCTTACCTGGATGAGGCAGAAGCTGGGAAGTGAAGGTCTGTCTGCAAAGGGGTAGTCAGAGGGTCGGAGAAACAGTCTCTGCCTCAACTGGAAGCACAAAACCTGGGGTTTACAGGAGTCTGAGAAGCAACAGGTCTGACCACAACGAGGACTGTGAAAGAGGAGCTTCCACACAGGTCTCCAGAAATAGCTCTGTAGGACTATCCCGTGACTCCCATAACCCTTCTGAGTGTAACGGACTGCGTTTCACCTGTGCCTGCTAAATCTCCACAAGTACCTCTCATCAGAAAGCTAATGCATAACTACTGGGAAGGTAATTAAAGGGAAATCTACTTCCCAGCCTTAGGAGAGAGGAGACGTGGTGGTGCCAGTTGACGACAAGCATTCCAATAAACATACTTGGAATACGGCCATCTCGGGTTGAAGACCGATGCTCTAATCTGGACTGAGAGCGATTTTTCTAAAATGCACCAGAGTTGGTCTTACTCAAAATCCTTCCATAGCTTTCTTTTGCCTCCAGTAGTTTTTTTTTTTTTTTTTGCTTCCAGTAGGTTTTAATCAGTTTAGCCTTGCAAACTGTTATCTGCATACTTACCTGACAGCATAAACAAATAAAATATAATTCTTATTGTAAGACTGATATTCATAAATTCATACTACAGCATTCTCACACCAGTCAGAATGGCTAGAATCAAAAAGATAAGAAACAAGTGTTGGAGAGGATATGGAGAAAAGGGAACCCTTGCACTCTGTTGGTTAGGAATGTAACTTGGTGGAAACACTGTGGAAAACAGTACAGAGGTTCCTCAAAAAATTGAAAAGAAAAACCAGACAATCCAGAAATTCCACTGTTAGGTATTTACCCCACAAAAATGAATATGGTAATTCGAAAAGATATATGCACCTCTATGTTTACTGCACCATTATTTACAATAGACAAGATATGGAAGCAACCTGTTTATGGACAGATGATGAATCAAGAACATGTGTGTGCACTATATACACACAGAATGGAATGTTACTCAGCCATAAAGAATGAAATCTTGCTCTTTTCAGTAACACAGATGGACCTGGAGGATATTATGCTCAGTTACATACGGCAGACAGAGAACAACAAATAATAAGTGATTTCACTTATATGTGGAACCTAAAAAATGAACAAAGAAACAAGAAATCAAAAAGCCAGAATAGACTCATAGATACAGAGAACAAACTGGTAGTTGCCAGAGGAAAGGGGAGTGGTGAGATGGCCAAAGTAGTGAAGTGGTTTAAAAGGTACAAACTTTCAGTTATATAATAAGTATGTAACGGGGACTAAAAGTACTGCACAGGGAATACAGTCAATACTTCTGTAATAAGGTTGTATAGTGACAGATGTAACTACGCTTATCACTAATCATGGCACTGTGTAATCTATAAAATTAATGAATTACTACATTGTACACTTGAAACTAACGTTAACACTGTCAACTATACTTCAGTAACATAGCCAGTAATTTCCGGGACATAGGCTTTGGAAACATTTTTCTAGATATTTCTCCTCTGCAAGAGAAAGAAAAGCAAAATTAAAGTACTGGGACTATACTGAAATAAAATGTTTTTGCACAGTGAAGCAAAAAATCAACAATAACAAAAAGGCAACCCAGTGAATGGGAATATCTGATAAGGGGTTAATATCCAAAATATATAAAGAATTTAAACAACTCAACACCAAACCAAACTAAACCAAACCAAACAAAAAACCTATTAAAGAATGGGCAGAGGGCATCAGCAAACATATTTCTAAGGAAGACATATAGTTGGCGGGCACATGAAAAGATGTTCAATATCACTAATCATCAGGGAAAGGCAAATCAAAACCACAATGAAATATCACCTTGTACCTGTCAGAATAGCTAAAATAAATATAAGAAATAACAATGTTGGCAAGGATGTGGAGGAAAAGAAACTCCTGTGTACTGTTGGTAGGAATACAAACTGTGCAGACACTGCAAAACAGTATGAGATTTCTTAAAAAATTAACAAAGTTATCAAATGATCTAATAATTGCAATGCTGGGTATTTACCTAAAGAAAATGAAAACACACACAAAAAGATATACACACCCCTATATTTAACACAGCATTATTTATAATAGTCAAGATATGGAAGTAATCCAAATATCCATCCACAGACGAAGGGATAAAGATGTGGTATATATACACAATGGAATATTACTCAGTCATAAAAAATAACGAAATCTTGCGATCTGTAGCAACCTGGATGGATGTATAATAGTAAGTGAAATAATTTAGTCAGAGAAAGACAAATACTATATGATTACACTCATGTAGAATTTAAGAAAAAAGAAAAAAGGGACAAAAACAGACTTTAATCAGAGAATAAACTGGTGGTTGCCAGAAGGGAGGTGGGTGTTTTGCAATAAGTAAATCATAGTAACTTTTACTTACATATATCTGGAGGTGCAGGGGCCACATGAGACTCATCAGAACCTGAAGATCCTGCAGTTGAAAAGGCTTTGGGATTGACAACCCTTTTAACTAAAGAGCAAAATCCCGGGAGATACGAAACCAGTCTGGCTCTATTACAGAGCACCTAAGAACAACACAAAAATTAACATTATTTGTTCTGGATATATGTGTTATACTTACATAGACAATCTCTGGCCAATCCTCACACTGCAATGTATCTTTCAAAACCAAATCTTATTCTGTTATTGCGCACCATACAACAAGCATTATGTATATAATTTTAAAAACAAATCTATTAAAAAAAACCAAACAAGTAATAAAGTTACTTTGTATAAAGTAACTAGCCAATAAAGGCTAGAATCAAGAGTGGCACACTAGAGAGGATAGGAACCTCTAAAAGTTGCACTATCTGGGAACAACACTAAAAAGGTAGTACAAATAAGATTTTTCTCTTGTTAAGGAAACTTCAACACCTTTAGTACAAAGCTTTGTGCTAAATTTTTTGCTCCTATGTTCATTTCCTGGACTCTGAGGTCAGTTACAACGGGTGAATGTGTAAACATCTTTCACGCAGAAACTTCTAGCAAAATACTTGGGTCAGAGTAATTTGTTTTTTTATTATTTTTTAAAGATTTATTTATTTGACAGAGAATGTGCAAGCAAGCGCGTACGTACGTACACACACACACACACACACACACACACACACACACAGAGGCATGCACAGGGGGAGGGGCAGAGGGAAAGAAAGAATCTCCAGCAGACTCCCCATGTGTAGCCGGATACAGGGCTTGATCTCAAGACCCTGAGATCATGACCTGAGTGGAAACCAAGAGTCTGATGCTTAACTGACTGTGCCACCTAGGTGCCCCAGGTCAGAGTAATTTAATGCAGGGGTTAGCAAACTATACCTGAATATACTTATTTATGTATTGTCTGTGGCTGCTTTCATGCCATAATGGCAGAGGTAAGTAGTTGCACAGAGACTATATGGTACAGAAAGCCTAAAATATTTACTTATATGTCCCTTCACATTAAAAAACAAAAATGCCAACTCTTAGTTTAGTAGAAAATATGTAAGAATAAATTCCATATTATCTGTGACATGCTATTAAAAGATTTAAACAATTAAAAAAATCCCTGAGGGAGGAGGAAAAAGTTTCATAGAGAATAAACTAGGTTTTGAAGAAACAAGAAATTTGCAGAGCAAAGGGGCATTTCAGTGAGTGACTTTCAGGAACAGATGTATAGTCATAAAAGGTATATTCAAAAGGGTGATAAATTCAGTGACGTTAGATATTTAAGGGAGTGCAGTAAAAAACAGGCTTGAAAGTTAAGTTGTGGGAAATCATAAAAGGCTTTATATTTGACATAGTAAAAGGCTTGTTACATCAAGGCAATAATCAGAATTTTAATCTGGAGGCAGGGAAGAATAGAGGGGCAGAATGTTTTTAGGAATGTACCACTTAGGGCAGGATGGACTGGAGTGGGATTAGAGAATGGGGATTGGAGTGGTATGAAAACTACCAGGATGTTGAAATAGTCTAGCCATTTGATACTTTAGAATCATTCCTTTTTCCCTTTCACAAAGTAGTCTGAATTCCAACACATGTGTTCTGACTTTTTTTCATCATAGGTACAAGAGAACATCCTAACTTGTTTTTCTACCTCTCTGGCATAATTTCTTACTAACTTTACCCACCTTTCCCTTTTCAATTCTTTAGTCACATAAAAATATCTGCAACATTTCCCATATTTCTCTGCCTTCTTTTATACTGCCATAAGATTTCTTCTGCTAAAATGCCCTTTTCCCTCTCCTTCTAGGTCTCGCAAATTTCAACTCTGTCTTCAAGACCTGGATAAACAGAACCTTCTTTATGTATCTCCTAAGTACAAGACCTGTCTCCAGAGTACTCTGGCCATCTGAAAATTTAAGTATCCTTCCTTGGGTCAGGACCCAACCTGCCCAAAGAGATAAATGTGATAATTATTAGATTTTAACCTACTAGACAAACTCAGACTTTTGGGTGTTTCTATAATTTAAATTTACCTTTACAAATGAAGACATTTACATTTAACAGAATATGGCTCAGGATCTAAAGGCAATATAAAATTTTAAACTCCAAAAAGATTTTGGGCAAGGCCTCAAAATAGTAAGAGGCTCAATAAGAGATTATCTGAAAGGGGCAATAAATATTAAATAGCAAATAATCAACAGATGTTAATTACTGTGGGCTAGGTTCTGTGCTAAGTGCTTTACATGCACTGTTTCACTAATTTCCACAACATACTTCCATATACCATTAAAATTAAAGTATGATTATCAAAATATTATTTGTGATAATAAATTGCTTCACAAGCAAAAAAGGAAAAGAAATATTATCCAAATTATTTTAGCAACTTCCTAATATTATTAAGGATTATTTTAACCTGTGAGTGCCAAGGTCACTAGATTCTACTTTAGATTTTTTTCCTTGATGGTAAAGCTTTTAACAAAAGTTATAATAAAATGTGAGTTTTGTTGCCAATCTAAGATAATCTAATCCCTGAATTTCATGTTATTTTATTTCTTTATATTTCATTTTAATGGCAAAATAATCCAGTATCTAATTTGTCCACTAAAAGGAATAGCTGACAACAGTGTTAATGTGTTTCAAGTTTCCTTTTTAACATATAGGATCCTCAAATGCATTACTTGGCAGATTTTAGGACACTGGGTCAGCTGGTAAATATAACTAAATATGACAGCCAATAAATAACTCAAAAATTAGAATAGCCAGTTTATTTTAGTACGAGGATAAGTATGATTTTGTATATGACTACTTCAAACCTAGGATTCTAGACTTGGAAAGATGACAGGTTATTAAAATATAATTTCAAAATCCTTATTAGTATAAAAAGAGAAACTGTCTTTTAGGCACTGTTTTAGGACTAAAGTCCTGCTTTTGGTCATGTGAGCAGAAAATAGGGTCTATACCAAAGATTGAAAACTGGTTATCTAGGAAATTCATCCATATCCATCTATAGACATTTTTGTGTGGTCCACACGGTTATAAAAAAAATCTGAATTGGATATAAACATTGAGAAATTATAGATTTCACAAAAAAAGTCCAGATTTTCGGCTGTTCTTGAAAACTCAGAAGAGCTGGCAGCACTGGATTCATACTCGCAAATGGCATTAGTTAGCAATTAGTCACCGTAGCTAAGGAAAGGCTGCTCCTGTTATACCAGAAATGAAAATTTCAGTTTGTCAAAGTCCCCACCAAGGCATCTTAATTTACTGTCCAGCTTCTGAAGCACAGACATTTATGACTCTTGCTATGTATGCTAACTAAATAGTTGAAGACACACATACTTGCATATTTCATAACTGACATCCATTCAGTATTTACAATGTATATAAACACAAATTTTTAAAGTATATTTTAATATTAAAATTTATTTCATATGAACTTCTAACAAAGGATTTACAAAAGCATCTTTCAAAATATTCACCCTGCTGAGCTAATTCATTTAAATCAAAATAAAGCCAGGTTAAACATTAGAATTCTATTCTACTTTGAGAGTACCCCATGCTTCTTTTACAACATTCCCTTTCTGTGGTTCTGGCTAAGTAAAAATTCATGTTAAAATGGGTCCAAGACTAGTGGTCTACTTTTATGACTTGTCCCTAAAGTCACATCAATAGACAGACTCTTAACATTCAATGTTCAGTTACAGGAACATTATCCTAACTGTTGCCATATTAACCCTCCTAACACAGCTCTGATTAAACGATCACAACTTAAAGAATCAAATCTAAACACTGAGTGTGACATTCAAGGCTATTAGTCGATTTCAACTCCACAATCCAACCTTATTTCCCTCTAATCTCTTTCACATATCTGACATTGCAGAAGGCAGAAGTGACTTCTTGATTTTTGAAAGGGAAGGTGTCTCTGAATACGTCTGTTTTTCCATTCAAATGTCCGATTATCTAAATCCCACCATCTTTCAAAACTCAGATTAAATGCTTCTCTGAAGAAGTGATCCCAAACCCCTTATTTCTCCTCTTCACAAAGCTTTGAATCTGCACGTACCTTTGTGTAGCTTTTAAGAAAAATTACTTTACACTTTAATTGTAGCTATTTCATGTATGTCTACTGTCCCCTACTATATGAAGTCCTTATGGTAGGATAAGTCTAAACTGGAGACTTACAATCAATATTTCTGGTCTATGTGAATCATATCTCTTGCTCTCATTTTGTAGGATTTGGAAGGTTACTTGCTAGACTGAAACTGTTACAAAACCGTCAGTTTAGCTAACCAAAGAAATAAAAAATGGCTTAAAAATAGATTCTAAATATTTACTGAAATGTCTTTTAAAAATATTGAAAGGATGCTGGCATTGAATATATTTCCAAAAATGAATTTGTAGAAACAAGTACACGAGTGTCGTAGAAAACCTTTGTGTTCAAACTACCTTCAAAGCATGCCAACATAATTTCACACCCCTTGCTTCCCTTGACATTTTTCATACACTACCTCTAAGCACAAGAAACATGCCACCAATGCCACCATAATTAAACCCATCCCTCCATTTCCTAACAAGTTCCCAAACCACTATTCTGCTTAAGAGACTAATTTACTCACAGTGGCCATTTCCAGCGGGGAGGGCAGATGCAAAATATCTTTCCTTCCGTAAAGTTATTCCTGAGAACGGACAAAACAAAACAGGCTAGTGACCGATTAAGCTCTAACAACACACAACTCGGGTAACGTCCACTATCTCCTACTATGTGTCGCTCCACCACGATCGAAGTCCAAGCTCTCCCCATAACCCAAGAGGGCCAGAATTGGCCCCCAGCCTCTACAAGGCACAGATCCCTCGCCAGAGGAGGCCGTGCAGCACCCAGCCCTCCCGGTTTATGCCCCCAGCCCCCGCCCCGAAAGCAACTCAGACCAGATGAGGGCGGGGAACGAGGAGCCGGTGGCCGAGACAGAGTCCCGAGGGTCGAAGCAGGTATTTTAACACAGGCCGGGGGGCTTGACAACAGCTCCAAACAGGGGTTCGAACGGAGCTGACGGTGAGGAAGCGAAAAACAGCCTACAGAGTGACAGGACTAGGGAGAGCGACAGGGACCCTGTCGGAATACGGGCAATACCGAGTGTTGTGGCACCAAGAAGACGGGCGAATTTGGAGGGGCTACGCGGGCGGAAACCATCCGTACCAGTCCCGCCGCCGCCTCCAGCTGTCCCAGACGCTCACTCTTTCCGCCGTCAAAATGGCGGCGGCGACGGCCTCAGAGGTAGCTTCGAAGCCGGCAGTGACCAGGCTGAAGAAGTTGCTTCTGAAAGCATCGATGCGAAGGATCGTCGAATTGATGATGCGCACGCGCACAATAGGCCCGTAGAGCCTACCTTCCATTGGATAGTCGCGGGCAAACACGTAGGAGGAGAAAAGGTGAGGTGGGGTGACGTGGAAGGAGGAGTGTTCCTGATCTGGGTTGAGGGCTCATTTCATTTCTTTCATTAACTCATTGATCCATTTGATAGATTCCTCCACCCTAGGGCTTTCTTACTGCTGCCAAGAGATACAATCTTAAGTTCTTTATTTATATCATAGTAGTTTTTTCACGAATCACTGTTTTCGAGCATAGGGCACTTAGGTTTTTCTATTTGTGTCCCAGGCCCTTACTAGGCTCAATAAATTTATTTATAAACAATATATCATTTTCATTTGTCAATTGTTTTTTAATTAGCTGAAGTCCATACTTTATTCATACCAATATTTCTGGGTAGGTAATGTTAGGCAAGCTGGTCTCTATGTTTTCATTTCCTCACCTGTAAAAGGAATAATAATAGTGCTTGCTCCACACACTGTAAGGATTAAATGAGTTTATATATAGCTAACACTTACATAGCATACACATGTACACACACACCTCGGAGCTTGGGAGTCACAGAAAGGCTTCTAAGAAAGGACCACTGAGCTGAGTGTTGAAGTTACTTACAACTCGTTTTTTCATGCCTTGTAATTTCTCTTTGGTTTACTTGTCCAGGTTATATAAGAGGATTTCTGGTTGAATCATGATTGTAACTTTTTGAGATCAGGAAGCATATGCTATTCATCTTTGCCATGATAGAAATCATCTGTCAGGTACAGGTGGGAGATAAAAGGAGTCCGTGATCAGTATGGTAGGAGGCTGTCAGGAGTAACTTCATAGCAGAGGTGATGCTTGTACTGTGTTTTGAAAGATGAATGGGTGTTTGCCTGAATGCCAAGAAAAGATGTGGAGGGGTGAGGACACTTCAGGCAAAGGGAGCAGTGGGAACAGAGCTGTGGAATCTGAAACACTGGGCACATTTGGGGAGATCTGTAAGTAGTCAAGGGAATGAGTTTGGCATAGACAGGGGCCAGATCATAGTCAGCCTTCAGTGTGGTCCTAAGATAGATGTAATCCTGGAAGCAATGAGAAGCAACTGGGAAGATTGAAGCAGAGTCATGGCATTATGAGATGGGCATCTTGGGAAGGTCCTCTGGCTGACATTTAGAGGATGGGTTGGAAGGGTGTGTGAAAATGACTCCTAAATTTTTGACTTAGGATATTTGGTGAATAGAGTTGCTTTTTCTTTATTGGGAATTCAGTAATATTAATATTTGTGGAATGCATACTATGTGGTGGCACTTGGATAGGGATTTTCACATTATTTGTTTTAATTCTCATAACAATATAAAAAATAGAGGTACTATTATCCTCATGTTAAATATGAAAAAGAAATGAAAGCAGAAAGAGGTTAAGTATATTTCTGAGGCTTCCAGGGCTGTACTTAAATCAAGGTCTGTTAGGTTCAAAAAGTGTTCTCTTTCCCACACATATTGTCCTCCAGGAGAACAGGTGTTTGGAGAAAGATGAAGAGTTTGGTTTGGGATATCTTGGGTTTTAAGATGCCAAAGGACATTCGTGTGGAGTTGCCAGTAAGTCATTTGAAAGTAGACCTATTGCTCAGGAAAGTGGTTTATGTAGGAGACAGAGATTTGAGGGTCCTTTACATATGGGTAATAATTCAAGCCATGGGAACTCCTTAACCTGAAGTTCAACAACGGACTTTATGGGAAGGGAGAAAGGTCTGTGACACTCCTGAAAATGTATGCAAATTTTTATTTGTAAGTAGATTCATTTTTTTTTCCATAGAGGGAGAGTGCATAGCTTCTTCAGATTCTTAAAGAAGTTCATGACTGAAAGTTCAAGAACTACTAGTGTAGAGTATAAAAGAAAAAGGGCAAAGTCAGAATACTAGGAAATATTAATTAAAGGGGTAACAGAAGAAAATCTAGCAACAGAGACTGGCAAGTTTCAGTCAGAAAGTAGAAGGAAATCAGGAGAGAGTATTCTAGACATCAAGAATTATTGCTATTATTGCCCCATATTATTAGATGCTACAAAAAGATCTTACTGAGGTTCATCTTATTTGATAAATCCAGCAACAGTGACTTTGCCAGAGGAATTTCTGTGGAGTGGGGTTGGGGGGGGGGTGGAATTTTGATAACTGTGTATTCAGAGGATGAAACAGAAACTTCTTGTGGACAGAGACTTTATATGTTTTTCACTGTATTCCTGGGACTTTACTGTATTCCTGCCACAGAGAGGTGATCAATAAATGTGTGTTGAATAGATGAAGTATGGATCATTAATAACAAGCTACCATTAACAACAGCTGCTTTTTGTTGTTCCGTCTCTAGGCTCCATACCTCCGTAACATCTATCTGTCTGACAACTGGGCTGGGAGAGTAGTAGTGTCTATACTGCGCAAGTGGAGAAACTGAGACTCAGGCTAAGCAAACTGCTCGATGCCGTACAACTACATGTAGTGGTGAATGTGAGACTAAACCTTGGATTTGTCTGGCTCTGAAATCTCTACGCCTTCCACAACAATAAAACTCAGAAGACAAAGAGGTGAGTAGCTGTCTCTCAACTTATTTCAATTTCCACTTATCTATTTGCCTTCTCCCTTCCACTCTGTCTTGGATTGTTCTTATTCTTCAGAGATAGAGGAGGACCTTCGAAGAACTGTAAAAATTAATCCATTCACCAGATTATGAGGTTATTCAGAGACCAATATGTAATCCTTGGGGGTTTTCTTTCTCATCTCCCTCTTACAGCTGCCTGCATTGATGTTTTTTGGTAAACATATGGCTTCCCATTTATTCTAGAAACACTAATTCTCAATAACAAAAGATGTATACTTATGCAAACTAAGGAATATATAGTAATCACTAAGTGCTCAACTTGGCAATTCTGTTGTATTGCAGCTAGTTCTTTCTGTAAAGACAGTAGGATTATAAAACCAAAAGACAAAATGGACTATTTTCTGCTCAGCTAAGCATATCTAAAGCACATTAGAAGTTTGAAGACAATATTTTATGTTATTTTAAAAAATGCTACATGGAACTATTACCTGGTTGCAAAAAAACAACATGTAAAATGATAATAATAGAAATTTTAAAAAGGGTGTGGATAAAAGTAAAAATCTGTGGACACTTGGTTTTTATTATTTGACTCAGACACAGAACTCAACTATTAAGAACACATCTTTTTAAGTTGCCCACACCAGTGATGCACTATCTCTTTAGTATTTGACACATTAAGATAGACATATATTTTAGCCATTTCTAGAAAACTCAAGCTTTTCCTGGAAACATCTTGTATCTTCTAGCCATCTATTGCTAGGTGGCAACACATGAATATTGTAGAGAGTGAATGATGTGTATCACTAGGACATACTGGAAGAGAGGCCTTCTATTTAATATTTTGGTTTTTAGTTTGAATGTGATACATACAATCACAGGACTTTAATTGTGATATTAGATATAACAATTATCTATCTGCTCATCTCTCTGCCTCCCTGTTATTACAATGGCGACCATGATATTATCTACTTTTTTAAAAGACTTTATTTACTTGAGGGAGAGAGAGAGAGAAAGAGCATGCACACGAGCTGGGGGAGGAGCAGAGGGAGAGGGACAAGCAGACTCTGTGCTGAGCCTGGAGACACCGGGCTCAATCTCAGGACCCTGAGATCACGACCTGAGCTGAAATCAAGAGTTGGACGCTTAACTGACTGAGCCACCCAGGGGCCTTTGATATTGTCTACTTTATAGATATATTTAGAAGATTATATAAGATAATCCATGTAAAGGATTTAGCACAGTGCACAGCACTTAGTGTGCAATAAATGTTAGCTGAGATCATCTTTGTCGTCATTATCAGCATTATCATCATCGATGAACTCCTCTGAACTTTATACTTATAGCTTTGGTTTCCATATATGTGCACAGTGCTTGTGGGGGTGATACAATAATGTTCTCTTATGTGAGATTGACCAGGAGGAGGAAAGGGATGGTAGCATTGGGGCTTGTATCATGTACATTATCCCAGATGTATATAATCAGAATCTATGAGGGGTTTAGGAGGCTGCATTTTAAGAAATTCTTCAGGGAATTTTTATGAGAACTAGAATTTGAGGACCATAAGTAAAAGATAAAAAACTGTGCTAGGGAGAAGTGTAATACACACTGTGAACACCAGCTGTCACTACTCTACAATTTAAAAACAAACCTGATCCTTAACAGCCAGTGGGATTATTACAAGAACATTCTCTAAATTTCAAATGTAAAGATCTAGGGAAAGTGAACTCTGAGTTAAACAAATTTGGATTTTATCAAGAGTCTCTGGGACATATAAATGGCTTACAAAGTGTAGTGGTTGGGTATGTGTGAATAAACCTATATCAGGAGAATGATGTCTCACTGTACTTGGGGATATAAGTGAATGTTCCGTGCTTTAAAAATCAAAGTATGTAAGACAGCTCAGTGACTCTGAGAATATCTTCATTTTCCTGGCCTTATGTCACAATGGAAAGTCTTGTGTAGTGTACACGAACATTTTCCTAATTTGTAGACATTGCACCATACTGGGAGATTTGGATTCAAGTTCTGGCTTTTTTGTACAGTTTCATGTGGATCACCAAAACAATTCCTTAACATCTGTAAGCCTTGAAACAGGCATAAAAATAACCACATAAGGATTGTCATTAGGAGAATCCAGATAATATAATAAATGCAAAATGTTTCATAAATTTTAAAGTGTTAAATACAGAGTATTATTTGAAGGCTTACAATGTTGGGCCTTTGCTTTGATACTGGTCTCTGGAACCCCACCAAAGCAACCATTTTCATAAAAATGACTCCGGTTCTGCTAGGAGCCTAGTTATTTTCTCCAACAAGGTCTTTTGTTCATTCCAAGTAGAGTTGCCTGATTAAATACAGGGCACTCAGTTGAATTTGAGTTTCAGATAAAGAGTAATTTTTTAGTGTAAGTATGCCCTAAATTTTACATGGCAATCTGGCACATCTAACTCCAAGGCAAACTAAGAAAGCTGTCCTGTATTCATGTGTCTACACCCATCTAATTGCTCACATCTTCTATTTTGCCTAGTACAGAAAAAGTCTGACTCAGAGACAGTAATGTAGGTCTAAAATGCTTTGAGAGAATTTATTGCCATCTAATAGCTTGTATCTTCAAAAATTTGTCACACTTCCTGTCTAGAAATGGCATGCTTGGGCTTATACTCTAAAGATTGGTTGGAAGGAAGTGGGGTCTCTGAAGTAAATTAATCCTTGGAATTATTTTACTTTTGTTATATTCTGTTATTCTGTTGGGTTTTGATTATTCATTAACATCTCTTTCTCTTTCCCACTGTGTGGTTGTAGGAGTAGGAGGGAAAGGGTGAATCTACAAAATGAAACAATTCTAAAGCCACTCAAATGTTGGTATTATGAACAATTTGGATGCATTTCTGATACAACCCTCTCTTTTCAGTTATATCTCATGCAGCAAATAATGCTATCAAAATGTATGCACTCTATAGACATCCATTATAGAGTCTACACCCCAATAATAAAGAATAGTGAGAAGGAATGGTGGGGAGTCACATATATGCTCAGTGTCAAGAAAGAGTCATCCTGGGACGCCTGGGTGGCTCAGTCGGTTGAGCTTCTGATGATTTTGGCTCAGGTCATAATCTCAGGGTTGTGAGATCAAGTCCTGCATGGGACTCCATGCTGGACATGGAGCCTGCTTGGGATTCTTCTCCCCCTGCCCATCCCTGCCTTTTAGAGAGAGAGAGAGTCATCCTGGGAATAGTTTGCAGTTTCAAAGTACTTGAGGACAATCCACAAAATAGGAGTTTAACTACAGTAAAATAAATTCATTATTACACTTTCATTGGTATGCCCTGAAGTAGAATGAGGAATCACACTAGGAATCCTGATGTGGTGAACAGCCAAGTCTAACAGGAAGCCCTTGGAAGGTGACTACAGAAAAATGCCACCTTTGGGCTCAGTCGGCATTAACGTGCACCTGCCTATGGACACTAGGTGGTGCTATATGACAACGTGACGATATGAGAATTTGTGGTGGATATTCTGAATTAGTGGGGGATGAGTTGTGAAATGGGTTTTTGTTTCCTGCTGTTAATGCAGAGCCTTTCAATTTATGGTAGAATGTTCTCTCAGCTGTGATCTTATGAAATTTCAATAGGGACAGGAACCATGTCAGATCCACTTCTGGGGATTTCCTTTTTTTTCTTCCATTTTGGGACCGATTACTTCACACTTCTGCAAAGTATTTAGTTAGTCTCATCAGGCATTCAAACTTCATACCTATGTCCAAATTTAGATACTGAGATGGTGAAGCTGCTTAATTGGTATTTGGGGCCATTGGAGGGAGCCAGGAGAGCAACACTGCACTGAGGTGCTTGGAGCCATGAATGAGGGTAAGACTGTATTCCTGGGCTGTGTGTTCCTGTCAGTAAGAATATTTGCCAATCTGCTGACAGATTGCAATGGGAATATCCCTTGGACACACTGAAGACCCAGTGCCCTGTCATTTGAGCAGAGCAGACACTTTACCAGCCCACAGGAGTATCAGTGATTATATACTCTAAGCTTCCAATTTTCTATTATATGGTTTGATGATACTTGGTGGCATCAGTGATGCATGTTAATTAATTGCTTAAAGAAGCTTTTGTCTTTTAAAAATAAATAAAAAATTGGATTAGGTATATTTTTTCTCTATTTTAATTTTTATTGATATTTCTGAGTTCCCAGGAAATTGTATGCATAACATCTGATAACTGAAAAAATTTTTCTCTTTTGTTTTGGGAATTGTCTGCACTCCCTCTGGTATTTATGCCCTTTTTCCTGTCTGACTAAAACAGAATAATTTAGTTAGAATTTGGGGGAGAAATTTATCAAGCCTATATTTTCAACAAAAATCTGGGATTCAAATTAATTTTTATGCCCCAATTTATAATGCTCCTTCCCCCTTTTCACATTCAGCTTTGTCTTCAGCTATCTTCTGGCATTAGCTACCTTTAGCTAAGCAGACTGCTTATTCCCACCTGAATTTTCCTTGTCTTATCAACAGCTGGTATTGCCACTCTCTTCTCTCTCTCTCTATGACTAGTTTTTCAGTATTCAGCTCCGAAGCGTCTCCTTCATGAAGCTATGTCTGGATAACACACTAATCTTCTATTTTCCTAACTCATATATAATATTACTCAGGTTAGCTCATAATTATTACCTAGTCTCAGTTGCTTTCTAATTTGGTAACACACATGCACACACACATACACACACGACTAACTAGATTATGAGCTTTTTGAGAATGAGGTCTATACCTCAATGACATCTACCAGTATGGTGCATATTGTGTATACATACTCAATAGATCTCCATCTTTTATCTGTGTCTATGATCCCAGAGCCAAAAGCGTAGTAGGTATTCAATAAATATTTGTTGAAACAGCTGAAGCATTGATTTAAACTACTCTGTTGAAGTACTAGATCTCTGCTAATATTAGATTGTGACACGTAGTGTTAAAAACTTGGTAGACATCAGGATAGATCTTGCAAGAGCTAGCTTAAGCCTTATCTCTTCCATGACAAATTCCCGAGGTCAGTGCAATCCTCTTTTCTCCTCCTTGTCCTGATTTCTTCTTCTGAGTCTGAATTACTAAATTATCTTATATCTACTGTTATCATATCTACATTGGGTGAGTGCCTAAGGTACACATTTGTAGAAGGGGGTTAATAATGGTATCTACCTATTATGGTTGTGATGATTAAACAATTTGATATATATAAAGTACTTAGAACTTTTCCTGGTGTATAATAGGTGATGGATTGTGGTGGTGGTGATTACTATTATTATTACTATTATTATTATTGATATGAGTATAAGATTGTTCATTGTTTTCTGTGCATAGAGCCTGTCCTACCAACTAGGTTATAAACTCTTCAGGAGCAGGCATCTTCATTTAATATTTTAGGATCGGTAATGTTTCTTTTTCATTCCAAATGTTGGTAATTTGTGTCTCCTCTTTTTTCCTGATCAATCTGACTAGAGATTTATCAATTTCATTGATTTTTCTCCTAGTAATAGTTTTTGGTTTCATTGTTTTTGTACTGTTTTTGTGTTTTTAATGCCATTGATTTTTGCTCTTTATTATTTTCTTCTCCTTGCTTTTGGTTTAATTTTCCATTGTTTTCAAATTTCTTAAGGTAGAAACTTAGTAATTATGTTGAGACCTTTCTTTTTTTCTAATAGAAGCATTTATTATAATTTTCCTTCTAACCTTTGCTTTAGCTACATTCCATAAGTTTTGATATGTTGTGTCTTTATTTTTCTTCAAACTATTTTCGATTTTTCCTAGTCATTTCTTTTTCATTCGTGAGTTATTTAGAAGTGTGTTGTTTAATTTTCAAGTATTTGTGGGTTTCCCAAATATCCCTTGTTGATTTTTATTTTAACTCTCTTGTAGACATAAATCATACTTTATAAGATTTCAATTCTCCTAAATTTATTGAGACATTTTATGGAACTGAGTATGATCTAATTTGGTAAATGTTTAATGTGCGCTTGGAGAATTTGTGTATTCTTTACTCTTGAGTATAGTATTTTTAAATGTCTTTTAGGTGAAGTTAGTTGACAGCCTTGTTCAAATTTCTATGTCCTTCAGACTTTATGACTACATATTCTATTAGTTACTGAAAGAGAGGTGTCAATCTCCAAATATAACTAAGATTTGTGCCTCTTTTCAGTTCTGTCAGTTTTACACTTTGCATTTGGAAGTTCTATTAGTAGATACATACACGTTTAGGATTATTATGTCTTGTTGATGAATTAACCCTTTTCTTATTATGAAAAATTCTTCTTTAGTCATATGACAATATGATTTCATATATAATATTTCTTGTTCTGAAGTATACTTTGTCTAATATTAATATTGCCACTCAAATTTTCTTTTGATTAGTAGGGCATATATTTTCCCAGCTACTTGTGTCTTTATATTTAAAGAGATTTTCTTGTCTTTTTTTTTTTTTTGGTTCAATATGGCAATCTGTCTTTTAATTGAAATGTTTAGACTATTTATGTTTAATGTCATTATTCATATGGTTGGATTTAAATCTACCCATCTCATTGTTTTCTATTTGCCTCACCTGTTTATGTTTCTTTTTCTTGTTCCTCTTCCTTTTATGGAGATTAATTGACTATTTTTTATAATTACATTTTATTTCCATTGTTGTATTTTACCTCCTTGTTTTGCTTTTTGTTATTTTCTCTTGGGTTGACAATATGTAACTTATCATAGTCCAACGTCAAATAATATTGTACCTTTTCTTTTTTTAAAAAGGATTTATTTAATTATTTGAAAGAAAGAGAGTGCATGCATGCGTCTGTGCCCAAGTTGGGGGGAGGGGCAAAGGCAGAGGGAGAGAATCTCAAGCAAACTCCCTGCTGAGCCCATAGCCTGACTTGGGCTTGATCTCAGGACTTTGAGACCATGATCTGAGCTGAAACCTGAGCCACCAAGGAGCCCCAGTATTGTACCTTTTCATGTGTGGTATAAGAACTTTACAATAGTATACTTCCATCTCTTTGCCCTTGTGGTATTATTGTCATATATTTTATTTCTACATGTATTATAAATTGCAAACTACATTATTACCATTTTTGCATTAAACAGCCAATTATATTTTGAATGTAGTTTAAAAAATGAGAAAATTGTCTTTTATATTCCTCCACATATATATCATCTCTGGCTTTCTTCCATCCTCTGTGAAAGTTTAACTTCGTATCTGGTGTTATTTTTGTTCTGCCTAAGAAACTCCTTTAACGTTGTTGGAGTGTAGTTCTATTGGTGATGATTTTTCTTAGTTTTATTCATCTGGAAATGCATATTTATTCATCATTCTTGAATGATATTTTCCCTTTGGAAAGAGCTGTAGATAGACCTTTTTATTTTTTTTTCTTTCAATACATTTGCTTGCATAGGTTCTGATGAAGGGTCTGTGGTCATTCTCTTTATTGCTCTATATGTAATGTGTCACAATATGTCTTACTTTTCTGGATGATTTTAAGATTTTTCTTTGCATCCCTAGTTTTCAGCAATTTGATTATGTTGTGCCTTGACATGCAGTATCCTTCTGAGGATTCTACTTGATGTTTTCTGTATTTTTTTTTCCCATTCTGGCTTATGGGAAAACAAATTATTCCTAGCCTCATGTGAGCCACAGGGTTTTTCTGACTATTTTCTTGTGGTTCTTTCCCCAGCCTTGGGCTGTTTCTTGTATGCATGCACAGATAAGTATCCAAAGTCTCAAGTGGACCCCACTACAGATCTCTGGAATTCTTTATGCAGCTTTTTCCTCTGTGGTACTATGTTCCACAAGTTCTACCTTTCTTGGGTTACCTAAATTCTGGTGTCTGCTCCTTTAGCTCAGTGAAATTGCTTGACTCTGTTATTGCCTTGAAACTGCCTCCAGAAGTGGAGAATGTTGAGGTCCCATTGTCTGTTTTTTTCTTCTCACAGAAGTCATAATCTTATAATGCCTCTACTCTAATGTTGGTAAGCGATTGTTTCCTGTATTTTTTATGATTTTCCAGTTTGTAACACGGGGGGTGGTGATGGTGCTAAATCCATCCTTTTTACTCCATTTTGGCAAAAGTGTCTGGATATACTGATGGAGCTTGAAGGTCATTTTTACTTCTTGATGTATTGCTGCTAAAGACCAAATGAACCCCACAGAGTTTATGATAGAGGAGAATAGCCAGCAAATTATTGATAAGACCCACTTATGTATATGTAGTCCAGTAGTTCATCTAAGCAATGATAAATAAAAGGATCACAGAGCTTCTCCGAATTAGAAAGTTCTTTGAACTGTACATCGACTGTAGTGGGAAAATATCATGAAATGTAGCATCCTTTTCTCCTACAATCTCTGCAGGGTCTTAGAATTTTAGAGTATTGCTTTTCTTATTTCATGTGGAGTAATTGAAGTCCAAAGAGGTCATTACTTTTCTCTCTGGCAGACAATTGTCAGGAAGAGCCAAAGTAGAACTAATATGCCAACTACTGTAATAGTTTGTGTATTAGTATAGGTAAGTGAAAAGCAGCTTTAATCTTCTGACTTCAAATTAGAAGATTGTATGTGTAACTTCCTGCTGGATAAACACTTTATTACCTTTCAATTCATTTTGTTTAAAAACCACTCTTCCTTGAATTTTGCTCTGGTATATTGCTTTAGCTTTGGCATAAGTCCCTAAAGATTCAGTGCAAAATTTGGTATCTAAATCTCCCTTAAAAAGAGCACAGCATTTTTATGAACATAGTAATACCATTCAGAAATGATATAAATGTACAAACATGAATATATGTATATAGATAGCTTCAGACTCTATAAAAGGATTATAATTTTAACATTTTCTTTTTATTAGTCTTTTAAAGTGTCTTGAATTTTCAAATAAAATTACTCTCTATTATTGTGCACTTAGAGATACTTTTCCAGGCAATAATATGTAAATTCTTTGCTTCTTCAGAGTTTGCTATGGTTTTCCAATGTTATGTGGAATAATACATTCGGAGAATTTTTCTGTTTTGTGGCAGTTTTAACTATCTTTAAAAAAATAGTTCGAATCTCCAGTTACAATATCTTAGTGTTAAATAACTTTTTTAAATGTTCTGCAAAATCATCTCATGATTAATAAAAAAATTTTCTATTGGCCCATTGCAAACTTTAACCATGATTCTTAATAAATTTCTCCTCGACATGAATTTATAAATACTAATAATAATGAATCTGCATTTCTAAATCAAAGGAGCCATTAAAACCAAATGGTCCAATTACAGGTTTATTTTAAAAATGAATGAATAAGGAAAGCTTTTTAGCCCCTTAAGAAGCTATTGCTCTTTTTACAGAATGTCAAGAAAGTAATCAGTCTTCCTTTGATTAGGCTTATGCCTTCTCTTTCCTTCAAATTTCTGGAGACTTTTCACTTGCTAGGGAAAAAATTAGAAAGCTGTGGGGGCAGTGGAGATTTACAGCTAAAGATTTCTGAAGGGTTTGGTGATAAAGAAATAGGAATGACTCGGGCGCCTGGGTGGCTCAGTTGGTTAAGAGACTGCCTTCGGCTCAGGTCATGATCCTGGAGTCCCTGGATCGAGTCCCGCATCGGGCTCCCTGTTCGGTGGGGAGTCTGCTTTTCCCTCTGACCCTCCCCCCTCTCATGTGCTCTCTCTCATTCTCTCTCTCACAAATAAATAAATAAAATCTTAAAAAAAAAAAAAAAAGAAATAGGAATGACTCAGATAGCCATTGCATTCAGAATTTCAGTGTGTGGGCTCTGCTTCTACAGTCTTACCATGAGCTAGTCCTGATGATTAAGTGTTAGATTCTAGGTTTATATATAGATAAGGATGAAGATTTTAGTATGTTTAACAAAAGCAAATACTCATAAACAGAAAGAATAGTGAGATTTTCAGTAGCTTTCATACTGACTTGTTTCTCTATATTTTACTTGACCATCCACCAGCAAACATGGACAGATGATATAAAGTTTTAATTGTGTTAAAGTATTATGTTTTCTTAATCATGGATCACTACATCAAAAATTAATGATGTATTGTATGGTGACTAACATAACATAAATTAAATTAAATTAAAAAAATATTATGTTTTCTTGCATGTTATATTAAGAATAGTTTTTCTGTGAGGAGAATGTGTAAGCTGAATTGCAAAAAGTAGTTCAAAATCTTTCAAGATACTTTCTTCACTCTAGAACTACATCTGAGGACACTTTTACATAAAATTAAGGTCAAACATTTTCATATTGCCTGACTGTCAATATATAATCACTTTATAAATGAGCACTTAGGTAACTGATTTACCATAAACTGTTTTTTTCAGCATCTCTTGTATGTTCAACATTATGTCATAAGTATAGGGATACAGACTGTTAGCATATACAAAGTCAATGAAAAGAGACATTCAAATGGAAAATATTTTTTAAAAAAGATTTCATTTATTTGACACAGAGAGAGAGGTCACAAGTAGGTAGAGGAGCAGGCAGAAGGAGAGGGAGAAGCAGGCTTCCCGCCGAGCAGGGAGCCTGATGCGGGGCTCGATCCCAGGACCCTGGGATCATGACCTGAGCCAAAGGCAGATGCTTAACTGACTGAGGCACCCAGGTGCCCCATCAGATGGAGAATATATTTAGAACTGTATTTGTCTTACTACTCTGGAGGATATTGATTTAATGCCACCTGCCTTGACTATGCACAGTCCACTTCTGGCCTTACCTACCTCCCACGATAGCTATTTGATTAGATAAGTAGTCAAGGCTTATATTTTTGTGACTATGTAATTGTTAATTTTGGATGAGCTAAGTAGTGTACCATGATCAGTTTTCGTTTTCTGAACATTTTGTTCTCTCTGAAGTTGGTGAGTCTGGTTTTATTGTTGTTTTTGTTCTTTTAAAAGGCATTCTATGATTTTATCACTGTCCTAGACCAAACTCTTCCCTAATTGTGGAAATACCATCTCTAAACTTTCAGGCACATTAGGTTTCTATCACATTCAGCTTCTTGAAGGAATCTCTCCTGCTACCTTTCGTTTGCTCTGCTCTTAGAGCAGTTACTCTCTAGCTCTGTTGCAAGCTGTCATCCTGGGATTCTCCCTCACAAGCCTTCTCTTTCCTATGTTATATTCTTTGTTTCCTGAATTATGTATCTCCTCCTTATTAGTTTACTCTCTTTTATCAGAGGAACAAGTTCTCCAGTAGCTTTTTGAGCTTTTGCATGGCAAGTAAAATTTTTTGTTTTTATACCTTTGAAAATGTCTTTATTCTACCTTCACATTTTGTCACTTTTACTGCATATAGAGTTCTGGATTGCAGATAATTTCCCCTCAAAATTTTGAAGACATACTTCCAGTGTTCTCTTGGTCATTGTGATTCTTGAAACTTTGTGGGAAATTGCTTTCTCCCTCCTTTCTGGACCCTTAATTGGATTGTTTGTTTTTTCCCAACTGTCTTCTAAAATTTCACAGTGATGGTATTTGTTGTGTGGCTTAATTTCCTTTGTACTCACTTCACTCTTTCAATCTGGAAACTCATGTCCGTTAACTTTGGAAAATTTTCTTGAGTTTTTCTTTGATAACTTTCTTCTCTGCATTTCCCTTTGTTCTCATTGAATACCTAACATTCAAATGTTTGACTCCTTGTCTTCTTCTAATTTCGTTATTTTTCTTTTGTATTTCCATTATTAAACTTTTTTTTTTTAGAAATTTTTTTTTTTTTTTTTAAGATTTTATTTATTTATTTGACAGAGAGAGATAGTGAGAGCAGGAACACAAGCAGGGGGAATGGGAGAGGGAGAAGCAGGCTTCTTGCTGAGCAGGGAGCCCGATGTGGGACTCGATCCCAGGACCCTGGGATCATGACCTGAGCCGAAGGCAGACGCTTAACGACTGAGCCACCCAGGCGCCCCACCATTATTAAACTTTTGATCCTATTTTTGAAATATGTCCTTAGTTATTTTCTTCCAACCCTTATTAAGTTTTTTTATAGGTATGGCAATGAATATTTAGACTAAGAAAATAAAATTTAGAAAGCTGACAAATACTTTAAAGGTAATACTTTTTGCCATATTTTGCAAGAATATTTATTAGTAATTTGAAATAATAGACTGCATTAATAAAGATCACAAAGAGAAGTCAAGTATATTATTTTTTTATTGGCATTGATTATCAAATCCAGCAGTTACTTTATTTATTTATTTATTTTAAAGATTTTATTTATCGAGAGAGACAGAGAACATGAGCAGTGAGAGGGGCAGATGGAGAAGGAGAGGGACAAGCAGACTCCCTGTTGAGCTTGGAGCCCAGCAATACAGGGCTCCATCCCAGGACCCTGAGACCATGACCTGAGCCGGAGTCAGATGCTTAACTGACTGAGCCACACAGGCACCCCCAGCAGTTATTTTATCATCTTCTTATTCAGTTGCTTAGCAGCATTTGAGATTGTTGACCATTCCCTATTTCTTAAAACACTTATTTTCTTCTCTCAGCCTCAGTGACACCACCCTGCTCTGTCTTTTCTTCTATTTCACTGGTTGATCCTGCTCAGTATCTTTTGCAGTTGAATTTCTAGGGCATCTGATTTTTTTATAGCAGCTTTATTGAGTTATAATCCATATACTATGAAGTTCAACCTTATAAACTATATGATTCAATATTTATTGTGTATACACAAAGTTGTACAATATCCCTATCTAATTTTAGAACATTTTAATCAACTCCAAAACAAACTACATACCTGTTAGCAGTCACTCCCCATTATTCTTCCCTTTCCAACCCATAGCAACCACTAATCTACTTTTTATCTTTATGGATTTGCCTATTCTGGACACTTCAAATATGATAATATAATTTGGAAAAAAATTAAACAACATGCTCCTGAACCACCAATAAGTCAAAGAATAAATCAAAAGAAAAATTAGAAAATATCTGGAGACAAATGACAGCACAACATACTAAAGCCAAAGGGTGTACCAAAAGCAGTACTAAGGGAAACTATTAGTGGTAAGACTACATTAAACAAAAAGAAAGTTCTCAAATAAACAACTTACCCTTACATCTCAAGGAAGTAGAAAAAGAAGAACAAATTAATCCCACACTTAGAAGAAGGGAGGAAGTAATAAAGATTCAAGCAGAGATAAATAGAGAATAGAAAGTAGAAATAGAAAAAGTTAATGAAAATGGGAATTGGTATTTTGAAAAGATACTCAAAATTGACAGAGCTTTGGCTAGACTAAGAAAAAAGAGAGAAGACTCAAATAAAATCAGACATGAAAGAGCAGGCATTACAACTGTTGCCACAGAAATCAAAAGGATCTTAAGAAATTGTTATGAACAGTTATATACCAACAGATTAGATAACCTAAAAGAAATGGATACATTCCTAGAAAAAAATAAAGGATATATTCCTAGAAACATACAACCTAACAAGGTTGAATCAGTAGTAAAAAACCTTCCAACAAAGGAAAGCCCAGGACCTGGAGGCTTCACTGGTGAATTCTACCAAACAGTTAAAGAAGAATTAACACCAATCCTCTCAAACTCATAAAAAATTAAAGAGGAATACTTCTAAATTCATTTTATGAGATCAGCATTACTCTAACACCAAAATCAGATAAAGGTATCACAAGAAAACTATAGGCCAATATCCTAATGAATATAGATGCAAAAATCATCAACAAAATACTACCAAAATGAATTCAACAACAGATTACAATGATTATACACCATGATTAAGTGGAATTTATTCCTGGGTAGCAAGGATGTTTCAACATACAAAATTTGATTAATGTGATATACCATATTAACAGAATAAAAGATAAAAATTACATGTTCATCTCAGTAGGATGCAGAAAATGGGTTTGACCAAATTCAACACATGTTCATAATAAAAGCGCTCAACAAACTAGGAATAAAAGGAAATTACTTGAATATAATAAAGGCTGTATATAAAAAGTTCACAGCTAATATCATACTGAATAGTGAAAAACTGAGCTTTTCCTCTTAAGACCAGGAACAAGGCAAGGTTGCCCACTCTTACCACTTGTAATCAATGTAGTACTGGAAGTCCTAGCCAGAGAAATTAGACACGAAAAATAAAAGTCGTCCAAGTTAAATTATCCTTGTTTGCAAATGGCATGATTATATAGAGAAAATGCTAAAGACTCCATTAGAAAAAATTGTTAGAACTAATAAAGGAATTCGGTAAAATTTCAGGATACAAAATCAACATACAAGAATCAGTTGCATTTCCATACACTAACAACAACTATTTGAAATGGAAATTAGGAAAACAATCTCTTTACAATAGCAATAAAAAGAGTAAAATACATAGGAATAAACTTAATCAGGGAGTGTGAAGACTCATATGCTGAGAACTAAAAAAAAATTGATGAATGAAATTAAAATAGTCACAAACATATGGAAAGCATCCTATGTTCATGGATTGGAAGACTTAATATTAAAATGTCCATACTACCCAAAGTGATCTGCAGATTTGTTGCAATCCCTATAAAAATTCTAATGGTATTTTTTACAGATACATATAAAAAAATTAAAAGTTCTTATGGAATCATGTAGCACTCTGAATAACCAAGTCAAACTTGAGAAAGAACAAAGCTGTAGACATTATACTTCTTGATTTTGTAATATAACACAAAGTTATACTAATTAAAACAGTATAGGAGCACCTGGGCAGCTCAGTCAGTTAAGCATCTGACTCTTGGTTTCAGCTCAGGTTGTGATCTCAGGGTCATGAGATTGAGCCCTGAGTTGGGCTCCTTGCTCAGTGGGGAGTCTACTTGAGATTCTCTTTCTCCCTCTTCTTCTGCCCCTCCTCCTACTTGCTCTCTCTTTTTCCCCTCAAATAAATAAATCTTTAAAAAATAAACAGTGTAGTACTGGCATAAAGACATGTAGACTAATGGAACAGAATAGAGAGTCTAGAAATAAATCCATGCATGTATTATCAACTAATTTTCAACAAGGGTGTCAAGAATATACAATGATGAAAGGATAGTCTCTTCCAACAAATGGTGTTGAGAAAACTGAATATTCACATGTGAAAGACTGAAATTGGACTTTTACACCATACACAAAAATCAACTAAAAGTGAATTAGAGACTTAGGACCTGAAACTGTAAAACTCCTAGAAGAAAATATAGGGGGAATCTTCGTGACTTTGGTCATGGCGATAATTTTTTGGATATGACACCAAAAACACAAGCAGCAAAAGCAAAATAGACGATTTGAACTACAAAAAACTAAAAAGCTTCTGCACAGCAAAGGAAACAATCAACAGAGTGAAAAGGCAACTTACAGAATAGGAGAAAATATTTGCAAACCATATATCAGATAAGGAATTAATTTCTAAAATATGTAAGGAATTCCTACAACTGAATAGCAAAAATACCCCTAATATATTGATTTAAAAATGTACTAAAGACTTGAATAGGCATTCCAGAGAAGAAATACAAATGGCTAACAAATATAAGAAAAGATGCTCAATATTACTAATCATCAGGAAAATGCAGATCAAAACCATGAGGCATCACCTCATGCATGTTAGGATGGCTGTTATCAAAAAAACAAGACAAGCATTGGTGAAGCTATAGAGAAATTAGAACCCTTTACATTGTTGGTGGGAATGCAGAATGGTGCATTTGCTATGGAAAACAATATGGAAGTTCCTTAAAAAAATTGAAATTAGAAATATTATATGATCCAGCAATTCTACTTCTGAGTATTTATCCAAAAGAATTGAAATCATGATCTCGAGGACATGTTAGCACACCCATGTTCATTGAAGCACTATTCACAGTAGCCAAGATGAGCTACCTAAATATCCACTGACGCATGAATGGATCCAGAAAATGTGTATATATATATATATATATATATATATATATATATACACACATACATACACACACACACACACACATATATATATATATATATACACACACACAGTGGAATATTAGGTTAAAAAAAGGAAATTCTGTAATATGTGACAACATGGATAAACCTTGGACGTTATGCTAAGTCAAATAAGTCAGTCACAGAAGGATAAATACTACATGATTCTGCTTATGAGAGGCATCTAATAGTCAAAGTCATAGGATCAGAGAGTGAAATATTGGTTGCCAGGGGCCACATGGAGGGGGAAATTATGAATCAACAGGTATAAAGTTTCCATTATGCAAGATGCATAAGTTCTGGAGAGCTGCCGTACAACATTGTGCCTATAGTTAACAGCATCTTGTACACTTAAAACTTGAAGAAGGTGAATCTCATGTTTAGTGTTATTACCACAATAATAATAAAAATGTCCATTTGCAGATATAAAGAGAGTGGAGGCTGGCAGAAAGGATTGTTTGCTGATTTTGGACAGTGTTACAAACATTTGATTTGGGGGTTCTGTCTCAAGAACCACCAGGGACCTTTGAGCGGGACTGGGCTTTGATAAGTCACTTTTATTTACTTCTTTTTCCTCCTAGTTGGAACACTTGACAAGGAGAGGAGAGTAGAAGGAGAACTCAGCACCTGGGCTGCTATGTCATAGGCCTCAGATTGTTCTTGAAATCGCAGGATCAGAAGATACTTTTTCAGATTATCCTATGTATCAGAGTCCAGCCAGAGAAATAAAGGTCACTTTAGGTCTCTCAGTAGGTAAAATTCATCCAGGAAACAGATTACACATGTGATGTGGGAACTTGAGGGACTGCAGTTGGGGTTTCCAGGTGGGAACTAGAACTGTAGAAGGAGGGTCTATTGGCAAGACCTATGGCTTGTGGAGACATCATCTGAGACAGAAGAAGAAAATTACCTACTTATTCCCTTCCTCCTGTCCTTCATCTCCCAGTGTTGTCTCCCATATACTAAAGCTAGAGGGCAGAAGAGCCTGGAAAAGTTACTCCCTGAGATTAAGAGCAGGGCAGGACAGGGCAGAGAAGAGCACAAATAGGCAGGGAAGGGGCACATTTAGTAAAGTTTATAAAATTGAGATTGTGTGAAGTAATTTATTTCCCCTGTCCCTCTGACATGTTCCATAACACACATGCTCACTAGCTAGCATTTTTAGTGCATGTTTGTACATGTGTTTGTGCATGCATATCTTAGATCTTCGTTGAGTTTATGTCCTAGTCATGAGAAGAGTGCAGGGTAGATCATTTTAAGATTACATGTAAAGTGACAGCTAACACTCCTGTTTTCAACTGGCACTTAACATTTACATAATGCCAAAACATCTGGTCTTTCCATCATTCCAGGCATATCATTAGTCCAGTTGATTGCTTGGTGTTACGTACAGAAAACAGCTGGCTGGTTAAGTAGAGCTTTGATTATGGCTGAATTGGCTGGATGTTTGGTGTCATGTAGACTGATACTATGACTGGCTAAAGATGGAACAGAGCCAGTTACAGTGAAGACCAATAACAAATATTAAACTTTTGTGTGATTTCATTGGAAAAGATCATTATTTCTTTCTTTTTAAAATTTTATTTATTTTTTATGTAATCTCTGTCCCCAACTTGGGGGTTGAACTCATGACTCTGAGATCAAGAGTCACATGCTCCACTGACTGAGCTAGCCAGATGCCCTGATAATTTATTTCTAAGACTGATTCTCAAAAACCCTGAGATCTGATTTAGTTTTATCTCTGGTGTCCTTCCATTCCCATTTTAGCTCCTTGCATCCAGGTGTCCCTTGCTGTGTGCCCAATATCTTCAGGCTGCCTGTGGCCATTCAGGTGGCAGTGGCACCAACTAAGGCACTGGTTTCTGGGACTTTTCTTTTGGGCAAGGACCTCCAGCTTATTCATTTTTTAGCCTTTATATCCCTCTCCCCGTTTGCTTGGCTCATCAAATCTCATTTGTCATATCATTCAGAGATCCAATCTCTGCTGAACGGTCAACTGGTCTAAGAATCTGGAGAACACTATGCTTAGTGAAGTAAGCCAGACACAGAAAGACAAATACTATATAATCTCACTTATATTTGGAATCTAAAAAAGCCAAATTCGGAATAGAGAATAGGATTAGAGAATTGGAGAATTATTAGAATAAAAGCAGAGAATAAAATGGTGGCTGCCAGGGGCTGGGAAATGAGGGAAATGGAGAGATGTTGGTCCAAGGGCAAGGCTACAAACTTTCAGTTATAAGATGGATAAGTGTACAGCCTGGGGACTATAGTAACTAATACCATATTGTATAATTGAAAGTTGCTAAGAGTAGCTATTAAGTTCTCACCACACACACACGCGTGCACACACACACATACACACACACACACAAATAAGGTGATGAATGTGTTAATTAGCTTGACTGTGGTGATCATTTCACAATGTACACACGTATTAAATGACGTTTTACACCTTAAATATGTACAATTTTTGTTAATCGTATCTCAGTAAAGCTGGAAAAAAAGAATCTAATTCTCATGAAGGTGTTTGTGGATGATACTGTGTTAATATTTATCTCTTCATCTTTTCATATGTGAATATGGTCTCATGTGAGACTGAAATCCAGGCATATTTGGCAAATTTTTATCTTGTATTTGCCAGAAGCACATTTGCACAAACACTGAAGAATGTCTTGGGAGAAGAAGGAGCCAGGCTGGGTGAACTCTCAGAAGAGAGATTTGGCTGCTGGGGGTTGGGGAGGGGTGGGCTGGGTCAGTGTGCACCATGGTTGCAGTCACCTAGAGCTGTCCCCTAGCCCTGCTGGAAACATCTGAGCTCCATGGAGAGCAGAGGGACTCTTGCTAAAATTTAAAGGGAAGTTAGGGAGGTGGGAGAGAGAGGGAGAACACTATAAGTACTGGGATCAAAATGGAAGTGAGGTGCTCTTTGCTATGACATGGTTCCTTGCATAGATTTGATTTCTGGAGGGCTCTATTAAGGACTGGGGTACTTTAAGAATGGTGGCAGAATCTGTCTGAGATCACTTCAGGAGCTAGCTGGAATATGGTCATTTAAGGGCAGGTCTGAGATGCCCTCTGAAAATCCAAGAAATACTGGAAAGGAGTTTGCAGGGGGTGGGGAGTGGAGCAGTGTGTGGGGATTGCTGAAGGCCTGAGGACCTAAAATAAGTGGACATATAAGCCGGGAACATTTAAATTATTATTTTAAATAGAACTGCATTTTAGCACACCTGTGTTAAGGTATAAGAAAATTCAGGTTATACCTATAACATTTGCTTATTAACAGAGCCTTTGAGTGTTTTGAGTCTACTAAGTAGATTTGTAGTGGCATTTTCAGATCATACCAATGGTGAATTGGTGAAGGAAAAAATACTTCCAATCTTTTAAGCATTCCTCAAATAATATTTAATAAATTTGCTTCTTAGCCTGCTGGTTTTATTTGTTAGCTTGAGATATGAGGATTTGAAATGTCACTATACAATTATTGATTGAGGCTTGGCTGCCACTGGGGAAGAGAATAGTGTGAAATCCTAACACATTTATGAAATCTAAGCAGGTGTTTTTTTATTTGCTCACAACTCACAATATTAAAATGGAAATATTATTTTAATTTATAGAAATGATTAAGGTAAAACTTCAATTAAGTAATAGGTTTGCTGGTTGGTCTTACTATATTAACACATTTAACAAAAATGTACTCAGTGCCTATGTATCATGCACACTGCTGGCCTAGGGTAAACTTCCATGAATTCAGCAGATTTAAAATTTAGTTCAGGTAAATCATACTTAACATCCCTTGTTGCCTAGCTGAGATACCAGCTGAAAAATATAAGACATCTGACAAGACTGTGCCTTATTTATAAACCAAAAAAAAAAAAAATTCTCCTTAAGAAAGATTATACTTTCTTTTATCAGAGATTGTGTTCCTTCTCTTAAGACCTGGATATATGAGTGTGTATCAGTGTTTAGTGTGTGTGTGTGTGTAGTAGTAGTAGTAGTAATAGTAACAGCAATAGTAGTAGTTGTATCCATGGTTACCAGAGCCTTATAGGGCTAAAGAAAGATTTCAGAAATGCAAACAGCAAATATATATGTTTCATCTGTAGAAAAAAAAATCCAGCTTTTATTTAAACCAACAAAACTGCAGTCAGCTGCTGGGAGGAAGATAAAGGCAAAGATCCTGTTTACAAGGCATCTAGAGTTCAGCCATCAGATGATTTTGGTTAAGACAGTTTCTCTTCATGCTGATGTTTCTATAAGACATTTTCTGTGAGTTGGCTATTACCCAGCTGCCTAGTGTCTTCCTCTTTCTTGTATTTTTATAGTACCTTCATAGTGATACTTTTGATTTTTGACAACCTTTACTAAAAACTTACTCCAATGCAGCCTTTCTGTAACTGTGTAGAACTCTGATTTTGTGTGTGTGTGTGTGTGTGTGTGTGTGTGGTATTCTGATTGCTTCTTTGAAGTTCTTTCTGCTCTTCTCTTACTTCTGTAGGCAAAGGGCTGGAATTAAATCTTATTAAGTATTTAAACTTATAACGGACTTACCCTCTCTACCTTTTCTATGCTTCCTGGAGTGAGAGTACATTCGAATATTTACTCCTTGTGGCTATCCTGCCATGCCTGCAATAACTAGGTGATAAATCATCTCATGCCAAGTTAATATTCTGCTAGATGAGAAGTATGCTACTGGGCTAGGTGGGCCCCACCACACCAAAGATGGGGGAGTCAAGTTGTTTACAAAAGGGTCAGAGCTTTCCCATATATGTGTGCCAGGACTTGGAGACAAGGAAACCAGTCTTGATGAACTGCAGTGTATTCCCCGTGCCTCTTGTGCTAAAACACCCAATGACAATCTCTTTGCTCCTACAGTAGCAGGTTTTGATTCCTCAGTGGCTTTGGATTTAAACCCATTGTCCTCATTTTCTAAAAATAACTCCTAGGTACTTGTTGCCATAAGGAACCCAATAAACCCATCTATGACTTACTTTTTTTGCACACTCCTTTAAAAAATACATTTTTTACCTAAAGGTAAAGCCACTCAAAATATTTTGATTTATGTTTTAGATGTAGGAAAAAAACCCTCTTTGTGACTATAACTGTACACCCACTGCGTATTTACTTGCTTTTAATCATCCTCTTTGAAACTAAAAGTGATCATTCTGGATCATAGCTAAAGAAGAACTTGCCCCCTTTTCAGTTGGAAAACATATGATTGAATTATGGAAGAATGAAAAAGCACACCCAACTCATAATTCTTGGCTCCTTTCCTTTGGTAGACAGCGGGGAAAAGAAGGGGAGAAAACTCCACCAAAATAAAAAAATAAAGTTCATGGATTATTCCTCTACCTTCTTTCCCTAGAGTCATTGAATATTAACTGAAATAAATCTATTTATATTTTAAAGAAAACCATTTTCATCCATAAAAAGCCCGTTTGTCTTATTTCCCTTATTTTTTTAAAATTCTGGAAGGTATTAATGGAAAATATGCATATTCTTTTTCTTACATAGTTCGTGAGTAATTTAAATAAAACTCTGTGAAAAACATTGCTATGTCCTAGCTTGTGACCTTATACAGAACTCAGTATTATATTCTTCAGGAGGCATTATATAAATGTTTATTTACAACCACCACTTCGTTCCCTCTTTTGGCTCTCATCTCTGACAGCATGTATTTTTTGTTAGACTTGAGTTAGGTAACAAGTAGAATGCCATCTCTTAACATGCAAATGTTTTCTAATATTTGTAATTTAGGTATTTATACAGTACTTTATAAAGCTTTATTTTCTTAGAGCTTTATTTTCTTGAGCTCCATGTACAGTAGGTATAAAACAGGTGTCATTATCTCATGGCAATGATGGCAAATTGGGGGCCAGAAAGTATTCATGAGTTGTTTGAGATCACATATTAGGCTGATGGTAAAGCAAAGAATTCTTGCTTTCTACACAAGTTGGCCACCTCAACTAAAGTATGTCAGAGGGTAGTCCCAGGGCTTTGGCTCGGCTACAGCTTGTCTGTTGCCCAGAGTACAATTGGCCTCTCTTCTGACTCTCCATGAAGACAGGAGTCTTATGGATCTTGTTCACAATTGTAACCCCAGCGACTTGCCCAGTACCTGGAATGTAGTAGTTAATACATATTTGTGAATGAATGAATAATTGAAGTGAATGAATGAAGTACAGAAAGATTCTGGAGGCTACTTTGAATAACAATGTAATAAGCCTCCTGTCCCTTTTCCCCATGTTTCTCTTATTATGCCTAGAAACAGTAATATAATTTTGAAACAATGGAGTTTGACAGTGACTTATTTAAGCACTTGGTATGATTGTGAGGCAAAAAGAATTTCATTTAAACCCCTATTTCTTGACTTATTTTGTTATACTAGAAAATTAAATTAAATCTCTCTGGGTCTTGATATCCATCTGGAACTTGGCTATAATCTGAGAATGTTTTGTGATCTGGTGGTTCTTTTTTGCATTTGGGGTTTGCTTTATGGGGCTGGGAATGTATGTATCTTCACTACATTTTTTTAGTTAAACTCATTGTGAGTCTTCACAGAGTTAGAGTCTTACTCTGAAAAAGTTACCCCTGGAAAGATGTTGGGCACTTTTGGATATTACTTTGTCTTTTTCAGTGCCCCTAGGGAACCATTTAGTGGCTGTGCACCATCACACTCAAATCCCTGCTCAGCCACTATAAATGCCTTTGGCAATGACATCCTCCAAAAGCCACCCTCTATCATAAGGTTTTTCTCTGGAGTGTTCTCTATTCCAATCCCATGTCTTTGGAATATTTCAGGCAGGCAGGATACTTTTTTTTTTTTTGGAGGTTTTACTTGAATGATTAGAATGTGCTTGAGAGAGGGGAAACAGCCAAGGACATAGTCTGCTGGCCCCTGAGACACCATGGAGACAAGTAAACACTGGATTATTATTTCCATCATTTCTTTCTACCACTCTGAATGTGGTAGATACTGTGATAAATAAGACTTCTTAAGGAAGGGAGGACAATCACCCTCTTTTTCTCCTACCTCACCTTTCTACTCTATAAAAGTTTTGCAGACTCAAATCAAACTTGTTGGCTGGGAGCCTAAAGGGATTCCTCATCATGTGGCAGGCTGTTGTAGCATTTTTATGATAGCTAGTGTTTCTTTTGGTCTGAAACCCAGATATGTGAAATATAGGTCAGGAGTTGAAAATTAATGCCTGCTTGTCATGTGAAAGGAAATAATTGGCATGAAATGTAGTAAAGAATGCCTGCCATCCTGGCAGCATTCAGTCATTTTTTTGCTATTGGTTTTGGCTGCTGTTCCAGAAAAATAATGGGCAGGTTCATAATTCTTAGAATATATCTTTATTAACTCTGTCAATATGGTGTCTTGAGCCCCCAAGAGACAGTCAGTCTGAAAGTCTTTGCTTGTGCCATTTCTATCCTGGGTACATGACTGTACACACCATGACAAATTAATACAGATGGAACAATGAGTTTCTCTTATCCCTGTGCCAGACCTGCTAGGGAAAACATCTACATCCTTTGAGTGATTTGAGATCCATATACAAGTTCTATACAAAGATTATCATTTTGAATAAAGATTTTTATTTTAGCCTTACCTGGACAATCCCCACTAGAGTAAGCACATTGCAGGAAAACTCAATCTCCAAAAGGATTGAGTCCCAACCATTGATTTTTGGAATGATGCACACATTTTCCTCTATAAAGAATAAATGTTCCACATCCTAGGACTAGCTCACTTAAAAATCTAAAGGGAGTAGAAATATACTGTGTATTTTCAGTGAAAGGCAATAGAAAAAACACAGTCTTAATATTGGTAATTAGGCAAAATAGAGGGATAACAGAATTGAAGAACTCATAACTTTTTAAGTTACTTTCTGATAGTTAACAGTTCTCCAGCTTCAAAGAATACAGTTCAATATAATAATCCAAACTTACTGTCCTCTTTAAATTTTATTCCATCGTAATCCAGGGCCTGACCAAGGATTGGAAGCCTGGAGTGTATGTGTGTGGGTATGTGTGTGCATGCACACGTGTGTGTGCATCCATATGGGAAGTGACATCTCCTCTTCCATTCTCTACCTATGGTTTCTGGCCCTTCCGGCATTGGAGTGGGATGAAGGAAGATAGATAAGGGGGCAATAGAGATCTTACTGATGTGATTTGGTTTTGACTTCATAGATGTTCAAAGCAGACTCTTTCATCCAGTATTTTTGGGATGATTTCCCTTCTGGGACCCTCAACGATAACTTCAATTCCTATGAAATAGGTGATACTTTAAGCAGTTGGTTGCTTTTGACATTGTCCTCACTTCCTGTACTTCTGGTTGCTATCCATCTCTTGAGTCACTTTGTCTCTCTAGACAGTTCTTTCAAGATGGCTCTAGGTTTGTTCCCTCCTGTGTAGCCCACATACTGTCTACAGAAAACCTGAGTCTTGTCTTTCTGCATTGCTCCAGTCTAGTCATAGCCTCTTATCCCAGCACTTAAACTCTGGGAGATACTTGTCAAACTCTCCAAGTATCCCTTTGAATTTGCTCTCACTTGACTTAAAGCAAAGACGTAGTCTTTCTCCCTTGGGGCAACAATACCTGCAATAACTCTCTCCAAAGAATTCTTCTCCAGTTCTTCCAACTCACGAGTTTTATTGCTCGGAGATTATTAATGCTGGCAGAAGTGGTTTTACAGTCTTAGCAATTCTGCATGGGGCTCTTCCTACCTCACTGTAATATACCTAGGCCTTTGGCACCCTGGCTAAAACTGAAATAGAAAGAATCTCATTTATCATTCTGTCGAATGTTCAATTTTACTTCAATACATATAGTCTTCTTGTACTTTGCTATATGAGTATGAACAATAGTGTCCCAATTCAAGTTCTTTATAATCACAAGTAGCATTATGAGAAAAATGGAAAGAAAGAAACTGGTAGAAAAGATATTCTCTGAGATAAATCTGGCAAAGATATATGATGGGAAAAATACAAATGACAAAAAAATGCTAAAGATACAGTTTAGTGTGATCTTGAGAATAGAAATATGATGGTGGGGAAGGGAAATTCCTACTAGGAGACACTGTCAAATGAGGGCAGCTTGGTGCCTGTTCAGAGCGGCTCCTGAAAAGGAGGGAAGGAACAGACATGGTGTGTATTTATACAGTGCTTCCTATTCATCTGTAACCAACCTAGAAAATGTCTATAGTCACAGAGAAAATTATTCTTCAGATTAATCTCTTGATCTTGTCTCCTTATGCTGATACAATCCCACACTCCATTGTCTTCTGTTAACCCATCATATACCCAGGCTACTCCAGTATCACCCAGGTAAATCGTTTACTCAAAAACTATTTGTGGAGCACCTGCTAAGTGCAAGGCACTGTGCTTGGTGTATTGAGGACATAATATGTTATGGCACAGCCTACTCTAAAGATTTCAGTTGAGGTGGGTGATAAAAGACATGGTGATATGAGGGGTTACATACAATCATAGACCTGTTAATGTTAGAAAGTTATTTAGTTAGAAAGTCTGTGCTCTTGTTATTTTATAGGTGAGAGAACTGAGACCCAAAGTGGTTAAGTGGCTTTAGAGTCACCTAGTTAGGTAATGGTAGAGCTAGAGCTAGAACCCAGTTCTTTTTACTTCTGCTCCATGCTGCTTGCTTCTACTATAAGATCTCACCTCTCTTAGAAATGCCTTGATGTGGCATTACAAAGCACTGAAACACTTAGTCTGATAAAATAATCGTATGCTGGAGCTGGTTCTAATCAGCTCTCGAGAGCAGATTGTGGGCACTTTTCCAACTATAAGTTTTGAAATTGACAATGCCATGGTAGGAAAATTTATACCACAGAAATCGGCAAACACTGCAGATCAATGATTTCCCTCTTTTCCAGGGAGAGCCAGTTATTAAACATACTGGTACACTACCGCTCATAAATAATAATTACTGTAACCCCTTTATGAAGGGGTTGTCATATGAGTGGATTTTATGGAGAAATGGAATTTAGACAGGCAAAGAGGAAATGAGGGGGGGCTACTTGAGAGTGGAATTATGGAGTGAACAGTGTTCTGGGATAGTTAATAGAACAGTTTGGCTGGGTGGGGGAAATGTTGGAGAGGAGTCCCAAATCACATGTCTGCAGAGACCAGGCTGAATAAATAAAGGTTTAAATCAGAAAGGTTTAAATCAATAATAGGGGATGATGGAGTCTGTGGTAAAGTGGAAAGCAAAGGTCTGTCTAAAAGTAGTATTTAAGAAAAAAAAGCTTGCTGTATTCTATCCACTTTGAATTTTCCATAAGGAACTAACAGGAGTAAACTTAGAAAGCAGTTAGAATCAAATAGGGCCCTGAGAAGGGACTATCTTTTGCCTTCTTGAAACAGCACTGGTTTACTTGACTAGCGAAGGCAAAGTTGGGCATCGTAATTTATTTCCCTTTTCCTTCTTACCTTGTTTCCATGTTCTCACTTGGAAATATCTGTGAATTATTTTTTGTTTGCATACTTAAAAATTATTCAATCAGTATTTTTCTTTGTTAGTGTGAATAACTTACAGTTGAGTTTTTTAAAATAAAACCATTCTCAGCTTTATCATCATATTTCAAGGGTAATGTTGCCCCCCAAAACATAAAGATTTCATTATATTTCCAAAGATTTTCATTTATATATCTAGTTTTCTGAAAAAAAATCCCACTATACAAAATGGAAGATTTGTATGTTTTAGGGAAGGATCTAGAAACACATTATTTAATTATTTTCCTTTTAGAATTGCCCCAAATTAATTTTAAATAGCCTTTTAAACATATCTGTCTTTTACATTAATCTATAAGAACAACTCCATAACAGCAGCCATTTATTTTTGAAGTGAGAATTACCCGTTTCAGAGATATCTTTATTCCAACATATCAAGTCCACAGGGGTTTATAAAAAATGAAAAATCAATGCAATAAACAATCATGACTCCCACAGAAAGTTTCTCTGTATAAAGAAAGTCCCATAGTTCTTATATGAAGATGTCCTAATAAGTTCTTAAAATTTCCTAAGTGTAATCATATTTCAAAGAAGCCCAACAAAAATTATTGAATAGCTCACTGTAAATGTTTCACAAGCCCTTTTAATGATAATGACATCCCTTGTGTCTGAGAAGGACCTCACTGTAGGACACATTATCTCTTGTCCCAGAGATGGATTTGACTGAGGGCCTCTCTGTGATAAACTTGTCATGAATGGGGCAGGGATGAGATGGAGATGGATTGCAGCATTCAGACATACATACATACACACACATCTTAAATTATCCCCATAATAAACCTATGAGGTTTAGATATGATTATTCTCTCTTTAATGATGATGAAGACACATGGAGTTAAGTAATTTGCCCCGAATCAAGTCAGTTCATATTGGGGCAAAATCCAGATTCAAACTCGGACCTTACTTTTGCCGAAGTTCATTCTGTTAACTATTTTACTATCTTCCTTAGAAGTTTTCTTCGAAGTAGATGGAAGATATATGATCAGTCCTGCTGACTGACTCAGAAATACAATTTATAGGGGCACCTGGGTGGCTCAGTTGGTTAAATGTCCAACTTTTGATTTCAACTCAAGTTGTGATCTCAGGTTTGTGAGATCGAGCCCCACATGGGGCTTAAGATTCTCTCTTTCCCTCTCCATCTGACCCTCTCCACCCTCTCTCTCTCTATTAAAAAAAAAAAAAGGAAAGAAAAGAAATGTAGTTGTGCAATTGATAAATACAAATTCTGTAACAATACAATTATAGTTTTTCTTTAAAAGAATTGAGTTGGATATAAATTATGGGGAGAAATTTAGATTTACTTTATGTATTTTTGTTTTTTAATTCCTGTAAGAGATTACTTATATTAATTCTTTTATTTTTTTTTTTAAAGATTTTATTTATCTATTTGAGAGAGCACTAGAGAGAGAGAGAGAGCAAACATGACTGGGGGGCAGAGGGAGAGGGAGAAGCAGGTTCCATGATGAGCAGGGAGCCCAACGTGGGGTTCGATCCCAGGACCCTGGGATTATGACCTGAGCTGAAGGTGGACACTTAACTGACTGAGCCACCCAGGTGTTCCTAATTCTTTTATAGCATTATTGGTAATATGCATTAAATAAATCTAGAAAAATAGGTCCAAGTTTTGGACATATTTCTGGGGGTACATCTTGCTATTAGTTTAAAAAGACATTTGGAGGTGAGAATATATTTAATCTGGCTACTTGTGCCAGTTTATTGAAATATTTTTTTCTCTGTTAAGATATGAGGCGTTATCAAATAGAATAAATATTTGACCTTTCAGGGTGACCATATGGCATATGTGTTAAATAGGTGTGTCTTCAGGTGCAAGCATCAGAAACCCTCAGTTAAAATCCCTCAGAATTGATGGGGTTTACTTTTCTTAAGTAACAGGAAGTGTAAAGATAGGTGGTTGCTAGTGTTCAGTGGTTCAGGAATGTAAGGGCCAGTGTCTGTGATTGCTAGTTGCAAATAGCAATTATACCTTTATCAAGTTTATGTCAAGGCAGAAAGAAGGGGGAATTGATGAAAAAAGCTTTTCCAGAACCCCCATTTCAACTTTTCTTATGTCTCACTAGTCATAACTGGGTTCCATTGGCATCCCTTAGCTGCAATGGAAACCAGAAAAATTACTTACTTTTTCTGCCTGTATGATGGAAGGTGAAAGGAAGAAGCAGTTGGGAATGGATGTAGAATTAGCCAAACAGTTCTTTTATAATTCCAGTGTATAGGTAAGAATCCATAAATATTAAGTATAAGAAAACACATTTCAGCAGGACATACCAAGAAGGACTTACTAATTGTCATGGCTAAATGGGACTGCTCCAGAGTTTAAATGGGCTGCTTCAATAGGTAACATGTTCCCTATCATTGCATGTATTTAAACATTGAGTGAACATTTGACCAATCTCCCATGGAGAAGATTTAAGCGTTAGATGGATAAGTGGTTGAACTAGATCTCTTTTAAAGTTGTCTTCAAATCCTAAGACTTGGTGATATTCTGTAGCACTCCAATTTCTTGCAATCTGAAAATTGTTTTCTCTTTGTAGCTCACTTCCTTGTCATGTCCATTGCACTAATCTGCTTTACTTTTATCTTAACATTAATATCCAACAGTGAGATATCTAGATAGTCCCTATAAAGAAAATATCTTTATCCCCAACTGTGTTCATATCTTAAAAAAAGCCGTTTACTTCCCCACCAGAAATGTGAACAGAATTGATGCCAGAAGAGCTCTTTATTTAAATGGACATGGTTTTTAATTTGATGCATTTTAAATCTTCAAAGGCTTCACTAAAGCTCTCACATGTTGTCCTAAGATGCACAGTAGGAATGTCAATTTCCATGGCAATATTGAAGCACTTCTCTTGTTTTTTGTTTGTTTCCTTTTGAAGTATAAATTAAAAAAAAAGGATCTCTCTTCGGGTTTGAATCTGTGTTCATGAAAGACAGAAATTGTTCGAAGACAAAATCATATAAATAGTGAGTTGAAATTAAAAATTGGATAATATTGAAAGTTTTGAATTTTTGCTGGATACAGGCCAAATTGAAATGTTCCCTATTCCTAGGGAACATTATATAGAATAAAACTGATTTCTGCTTTGTTTGCTGAAAAGCTAAACCAAAGATGTTAGAAAAAATTCTGGAATTCGTAGTATATCCAGCACTGGATTATATTTGCCAGTCCCTGGAATCAGATGAATGTTTTCAAATATACCCTGTATACCCTGTCTCAAGACAGAGAACTTTTATTATTGTTGCTCTTTTTCACAGAGAGCATCAGGAAAGACCAACTGAACGAGAGAGTAGAGAATAAAAGGTAAACTAAAAAAAAGAAAAAAAAAACTCTCAATTTTGATTTGTGAAAGAAATCCAAGTGGAGTAAAAATTGAGATACGTTCTTTTCCTATGAGGTATGATTAAAACAGTTCTTAACACTCAGTGTTGGTGAGGGTATGTGAAAACAGGCCTTCCTCTTTTTTCCTGGTGGGAACATTGATTGGCCCAAGTAATTTGGAGAGTAATTTTTGCTATATCTGCCAAAAGCCCAAAAATGTGATAATCTTTGACTCAGAAGTTCCACTTCTAGGAATTTATTCTTCTGAAATTCTTATATAGGTTGCAAAATATAAACCAAAGAATAGTGCTGTAATATTGTTTGTAATAGTGAAATATTGTATATAACCTAAATACTAAATAGACATTATATGGTGGTGAAACCTGGGGACATTTATAGAATGGCAAAGTAAGTGGATTGAAAAAGAATAAAGTACTGAAAAAGAAGTGTCTATGATATACTTAAAAAGAAAACTTTAGGAAATTATGTGTTGCCCCATCCCATTTTGATTTTAAAAAAGTATATGATCGTATACATTTTATACAGTGTTTTGAGGGGTGTATCATTAACTAATAGTAGTCATAGTTTGGGGAAAAGTTTAGCATGATTTTGTGGAACAACGTCTTAAAAGCTAAACTTGATTCAAGGACCTTTTCTATAGTGAGCTCTCTATTAAGATTATTTCTTTCATGTTATGAAATCTTGTCATTTGCAACAACATTGGTGTACCTAGAGGATTTAATGCTAAATATACTAAGTCAGTCAAAGACAAATACCGTATGATCTCACTCATAGGTAGAATTTAAGAAACAAAACAAATGAACAAAGAAAAGAGAGGCAAACAAAAAACAGACTCTTAAATAGAGAGAACAAAGTGGTCCTTGACGAGGGGAGGTGGGTGGGAAGATGGGTGAAATAGATAAAGGGGATTGACAGTACACTCATCTTGATGAGCACTGAGTAATGTATAGAATTGATGAATTATTACATTTACACCTGAAACTAATATAACACTATATGTTAATTACACTTCAATTAAAAAAAAAAAGGTAAAAAAAGATTATTTCTTTCGTGTTAGATCTGGCAAAAGCCATTCATTCATATTGCCCTAAGAATAGTGGTTTTACAGTGAGAATGTGGAGAGAAAGAACTGCCTGAAAAATTAATAAAAAAATCAATTGTATATTAATCTACTTCTAGTTCTGGTCTTCTACAGGCTGTTTCTAATTTTAGCAAGTTTACTAAATTCAATGCTTTGGTCTGTCTATCTGGAAAATTGGAAGTCTAAAGATGAGCAAAAATAGAATCATACTAAGTGCTTCTGCACACAAATGTTGAGCAGTCTTTAGTTATCTCTTCATTGCCTTTGTGAATTTCTTTTTTCACATAGGTATCTTTAAGATTACATTATTTTAAGTATACTATCTTTACATTATTAAATCCTTTGAATGATTTCTTATTATTAAGTTTCTTGTTATTAGGAGCATATGTTGGAGAAAAATAATTTTCTCCCATTTTTGAATATCCTGTTATAGCTAAAGAGTACACACTTCCTTAGTGAAGAGTAGGAAAATTATACAGAACAATTTTCATAATGCAGCTATTCTTTTTTTGAGTCTTTATCAGCTTGCATGCTCTATGTGATTTTGCAGGCTTCTATTTCCTTTGCACAAATGGCTCATTGTAGGCCTATATTTCCTTTGGATTCAGTGATATTTAATAAAGCCCTTGCTGTATATTCCAGATCAGAAGGATATTGCTATTTTCTCATGGTTGAGCTGTTTTCCTATGATTTTTGCTTTTCAATTCAATGGATAAAACCAGTGACATGGAGGGGTGGCTTTTTCAAAAAATTTTTTTTAAATACTAGGGCTTTTCATCTCATTTCTTTCAGTTTCCTTAAGAAAAGTTTTCTTTTCTTTTTATAGGTCACAAATAAATTGGTGGTCACTCATTTTTTAAAAAATACCTCTGATGTATGAATAGGTGATCATACATTCATGCATACAGTATACTATATACATATTGAAAGCTGAGTTTGAGAATAAGTCACAAGTAGTAGAAACAGATCTACTTTTCTAATTTCTTATATTCTATTTCACGACATTGTTTTGGAAAAAAGTGCTATGATGTTTTTCCAACACATGTATCTGTGCTTGGGCTACTATGTGTCACTCGCTGTTTAGTGGAGCACTGGTGGAGGCAGTCACCTTAGGCAAGAACAGCATTAGAATATTTCTGGTTCAACACTCAGTATCACTTGGCATGAAACAAAGCCATTAATGTAAGTATTTAAAGGACTTCCCAAGCTCTTGGAAGATCAAGGTCAGTGCCATTTAAATATGATTAATGGTCATTAATTAGGTTTATTTAATTTATCTTTTATATTCTTGTCAACTCTAGGAGATAATAAACAAATTTTAAACAAACCTGTAAGAAAAGAGTGAATTCAAATTAATTAAACTAGTAAAACTATTCAGTCATTAAGAATGAAAATCTCTAGAATGACTCTGAGCATCTAGATCAATGCTATCCACTAGAAATAGAATGTAAACCACATATATAATTTAAAATTTGTAGTCACCACCACCAATTTGTAGTCATCACCCCATTAAAAAAATTAAAAAACAGTTGGCATTAATTTTAAGAATATATTTTATCTTATCCAATATAATCATAAAGTATTACCATTTCAAAGAAATAATTTAAAATTTGAGATATTCTAAATTCTTTTTTTGTACTAAATATTTGAAATCTGGTGTGTGTTTTTTGCTTAGAGCGCATTTCAAATTCGGACTAGTCATATTTCAAGTGCTCAATAGTTGAATGTATCTAGAAGTTACCATTTTAGATAGTGCAGGTCTAGATTTTTAAAGTTGAAGCTAGAGCACTAGTTCATTTTTACTTTATCTAGATGAGAGACATGGAATGACTAGTATTTTATTATAATTAGAGTAATTAATAAATGTTTAGAATGACAACCAAGTCTAAGGACATACAGTGAACCACCACTTAATAAAGAAAATGCAATGGATACATTGCTGATTCAATGCCAAGGCTTAGTGCCTTCTATTATGCAACAAATAAAACTCTAACCCACAAATCTAAAGGGAAAAGTAAAACTAATGAGCTTTGGTTGGAATGAGACCAATGGTGGAACCAGTTTGACCACACAGACATTTCCTGCAGTCTTTTGGGGAGACAGATTTAAGGGCCACACTCTGGGCCTGAGAGCAGGGAGCCAAAAGGTAAAGACCAAGATCTTCTAAATGTCAGTTTTTTTATGTTGCCCATCTGTTGGTTTCTTAATGAAGCTTGGTGAATCAGCAGCCCGACTGCCTGGTGGGATGTATTGTTACAGTATCCTATTCTACCTAATAGTAGGAATATATTGTATTTATGCAAATATTCAATTTTTTTGAAGGGCATTTTCATTTATTCTTCCATGGATTTTTAAAGCAGGTTTTTACTAATTATGGCATACCAACCAAAGACAAAAAATTTTATTTCAACAAATGATTATTGAGAAATTAATAAATTAGGAATTATGTTGTCCTTCAAGAGATAATAGTAATAGTTACTTGAGAACTTAGATATATATATAAGATCTCACATATCTAAATCTTGAAAATAACCATTGGAATCATTTGATTTCAGGTAATATATTCAGATCTGCTCCAGGCAAACGTTTAAATCTTGCTGCTAAGCCAAGTCTATATGTTTCTTTATCATGGTAGACAGGATTTGACCTTATAGGGATCCTTAAGGAATCCTTCCCTCAGACTGAAGTAAAGCTTTATTCTTATTTATTTATTCTTTATTCTTCTTCGTATAGGTTCCTTTCAGTTTTCTAATTCAGCTTTCCAAGGATGAGAGAAAAGATAATTGAGGAAGAATTACTTTTACTTTCTTAATTCTCAAGTCAAAGATTTACTTGGTCCTCAACACTCTTGTACCCATAGTAGAGCGCTACTTGCTGGAAGTGAAATTGTCAAAGTGTGTGTTCAGTTTGATGTTGACAGTGATGGTGGAAGGGGGGGTAACACCTTAAATTCTTCCTAGATGCCAGCATGAGATAGGACACAGTATATCACTAAAACATTCCTTATCTTGTATCTTTCTTCTCTTAAGTCAATTGATTTAACATTGAAGTCTAGTGAACCAGAGATATTGCTACCTCTTTCAAGAGAGATGAGTGGACTTTTTTGTGAGGTCCTTTCTCCAGTCCTTGGCATTGTTCCTATTTACTTTGAGCCTATATGATGGGCATTTTTCCTATATGGCTATTTTTAAGTGTGTTGTTTTTCTTGCCCCCAGAAACTACTGAAATGTGTCATGTAATTACTTGAATTACCAGTAAATTTATTCTAAAGTCATATTAAACAATGACCAATAATTCAGCCCTTATCTTATTTACTGTATCGATTGTACCTAGCTGTTACTGAACCAAATTTACAAGCTTGGACTATATATTTTGCACCAGAGTTATCACAACAAATTTGATTATTGAGTTAATACAATATTGATGGTATAAAAATACCTGGAATTTGCTCGCCCACCTTCCGTAGTTTAGTATATAAGAATTTATCTTCTTGGAGCGTCTGGGTGGCTCAGTTGGCTGTGTCTGCCTTCGGCTCAGGTCATGATCCCAGGGTCCTGGGGTCGAGCCCCACATCAGGCTCCCTGCTCAGTGGGGAGCCTGCTTCTCCCTCTCCCTCTGCCTGCTGCTCTGCCTGCTTGTGCTCTCTAAAAAAAAAAAAAAAGAATTTATCTTCTTTTCAGATCAATTTTTTTTGTCCTTATATAATACATGGAAGTCCCTCCTTTTGTACAAGAATGCTGGATTTCCCTGTCTGACTTTGCTTGGTAAAGTAGAGGGCCTTTCGTCCAAGGCCTGACTAGAGTTTCTGGGACAGAATATTTCTCTTGATTTTCCTGCTTTTCAAAGTTGTTAGCGATCACCAGCAATCACTATACCAGCCCTGGTCATAAGGTGACCTTCTTATCAAAGAAGTTTTGCTTTGAAGTGAAGAAACAATGGAGAGATGCCTCAAGAGTTAGCAAAGTTTTTGGAAGGTTGTTTTGTGTTTTGTTTTTATTTTTAATGTGAGAGAGACTTCACATGGTTGTGATTAGAAAGGAGTTTGCTTTATTATCTTTATCTTCAGTAATCCAGATGAGGATGGTGGTGAAATTAAGATGATAGAGACATTTCTTGATCAAAAATCAAAGTGATGGAATAGAGAAAGAAGAGAAAAGCTGATGTTGCTTATATCAGACCCCATAGTCTCAGTCAAGTAAAAGACATGGTTATTGGGGTGCCTGGGTGGCTCAGTCCTTAAGCGTCTGCCTTCGGCTCAGGTCATGATCCCAGGGTCCTGGGATCAAGCCCCACATCGGGCTCCCTGCTCAGCGGGAAGCCTGCTTCTCCCTCTCCCACTCCCCCTGCTTGTGTTTCCTCTCTCGCTGTCTCTCTCTCTGTCAAATACATAAAAAAAAGATATGGTTATTGTTAAGAGTTGGTTTAGGGGAAGTAATTTTGAAAAAAGTGGACAAAGTATAGAACCTCTCTGCTTTGGAGGATTGGTAGTAGTTTTGAACTGTACCTTCATGTTAGAATAAGATAGGAGCTTTTAAAAGCACCTGATGTGAAAGACCTTACCTCAGATGAATTAATCAGAATCTCTGAGAAGTGGGAGCGATGCATGGTATTTTTAAAAAGAAGTTTCTAATGTGCAACTAGGCTTGGGAGTCAGCCAGGATGATGTCATACTAGGATGGCATTTCCCCACTCTAGACCGATTAAGTTAAAAGTTTTGGGTATGGAGACAGGATCCATATTTTTAGAAAGCTCTCCAGGTGGTAGCCAGCTCTGAGAATCATTGCACTAGGTCATCAAGGTTAGAAATTTAAAAAGCATGAATTAATTAGTTAATATTTGTTTCATGGTTTTTTGTCCTTTTTGACCATCACTGACACAATTCAAGGCACCATGTCAGTTAATGATTAATTCTTATACTTGTTTGCCAGTCTCTAGTCTTATTTCATTTATTCCTTCCACTCCTGGTACCCTCCCTCCCGGCCCCAATCAGTTAAATTCATTGCTGCCAAATTGACCTATCCCATGTGGAAATGTGATCATATTAATTGCCTATTCAAATTCTTTTAATGATCCCCCATAGCCTCAAAAGTAAAATTTTTCTGTGGTATGTAAAGTCATCTTTATGTCATCCCTGTCTATCTCTCCTGTTTTATTCCTGCTACTGTCTGTCTTTCCACTCCAGAAATACTGAACTAGTTGGAGCTTCCTGAGCAAGCTGTTTCTCTTCTCTTCGATGTTTTGCTCATGTGGTACTTCCTCCCACTAGTCCACCTGCCACATCACTCATTTTTCAAGTCTCAGCTCAGCCTCTTCTCTCTGTAGCCTTCCCCACCTTTTGCAGGCAGCCTGAGACAACATTTTTGTTACTGACACCACTGTTCTTTAGAACATCCTTACATTAGGACATTTTCTTCATTCTAATTGCTAATTACATTTGTCGCTAACCCCACTAGAGTATATGCTTCTTGAGGGTATCGAAGAGTGAGGCTTTGAACTATATTTGGATTTTATTCTTTAGATGAACTCATTACATAATTTGAGTCTGTCAGGAGAAAACTAGTGTTTTAATTAAAACAATCTCCATAGTACATTTAGTACTGAATTAAATTAACACAAGGTTAGTGAGTACATTATAAGTGATAATCTAATTTTCTATAACAAATACATTTTATTACTTAAGTTTCACTATTATATGACATTTTTATTTCTTTAACAATAAAAAGATCTTGTAACTAAATGAGTATGCACATTTTAATCTGAAAAGTGCTCCCCAGTTTCAGCGTTCTTTGTCTAAAGGCCTAACTCATGATCCTGTGCTCATCCATCTCAAAGTGACCTTGATCACTTCCTAAAACCTTTGACTCATTTATTAATTCATTTATTTAATACATATTTTTTGAATATGGAGTATGTATGGAGCAGTATGCTAAGGGTGAAGGATATAAAGATTTTTTTTTAAAAGATTTTATATTTATTTATTTGACAGAGAGAGCAAGAGAGCACAAGCAGGGGGAGAGGGAGAGGGAGAAGCAGGCTTTCCGCTGAGCAGGGAGCCTGATGCGGGGCTCTGTCCCAGGACCCTGGGATCATGACCTGAGCCGAAGGCAGACGCTTAACCGACTGAGCCACCCAGGCGCCCCGCATATAAAGATTTTAAAAACATGTTTTTTTCCTTGTGGGATTAGAAAATGTAGGTTTTATGTATGTTTATTGTGGTTAACCCTCATTAACAGTCTTTTTCTTTCTTTCTTTTTTTTTTTTAGAAAGAGAGCTGCATGCCCATGAGTTGGGGGATGGGCAGTTGGAGAGAGAGAATCTTAAGTAGGCCCCTGAGATTGTGACCTGAGATGAAATCAAGAGTCAGACATTTAACCAACTGAGCCACCCAGGCACCCCTCCCTCATTAATAGTCTTGAGAAGCATGTATCATCACCTGTATCTTATAAATGAGAATATTCCAGGATAGGACTTATCATCTCTAAAGTGAATTAAAACCCTGGTGTTTTTTTAAATATAAAACATATAAAACATTGCGTTGGAGCTTTTTTTTTGTGGTTTACAGATGTGTTACTTAAACTTTAATGTACACACAAATCACCCCAGGATCTTGTTAAAAATACAGATTAGTAGGTCGGGGGTGGGATCCAAGAATCTGCGTATCCAACAAACTCTGAGCGCAATTGGTCTGTGAACCACACTTTGAATAGGGAAGTTTAAAGCACATCATATGTAGAATTCCATTGTTTCAAGCACTGTTCCTTTATTTATTGAGTCTTTTGTTTTGAAGATGGAGTCACCATTGCCTCTTAAAGTTTGTTTAAAAATGGGAGTGGATGGGGTGCCTGGGTGGCTCAGTCAGTTAAGCGGCTGCCTTTGAGTCAGGTTATGATCCCAGGGTGCTGGGATAGAGCCCCATGTCAGGCTCCCTGCTCAGCGGGAAGTCTGCCTCTCCCTCTGTGCCCCCCAACCCAGCTTGTATGCTCCCCCCAAAATAAATAAAATCTTAAAAAAAAATGGGAGTGGATAATTGAGTTGTCACATCTTCGATCTTCCTCAGCCTTCTATGCCCAGTCAACATATGTGTCCACCATAAACCTCCTGAACTATTCTACCCCACATCAATCAACTTCTTCCAAATACTACTATGCTTATCAATAGTTATATTCTCATATCTGCTAGTTTTGTTTCCTAATCTAGATTGTAAGCTCTTTAAGGGCAGGAACCATGTCTTATTCATTTATTAACCCCCCCACACTGCTAGCATACTGTTATACACCTAATACCAGTGAATATTATGAAATTCTATTTACAGAGGAATCTAGTGTGTCTTTAGGACTAGAATCTGTCTTTTATATACATTTTCTCACTTAATTTTTTACAAACCTGAGTTCTTACCATTTTGCTGGTACACAAACCAAGACCCAGAAAGTTTATTACTGAAATAAATTAATTTACCCAGGAGTAGTGTTGGGATTTGAACTCAACTCCACAGTTGACTTTTCTTTCTGATATACCACTATGCTCCTCATTATAGTGGACACTTAATACTCTAACTAACAGACTAATTATGTGAGCCAATTATTGTTTGAAACAGAATTGAATGGAGACTTTATTTTGACTTTCTTTTCACTTTGTTTTATACTTTTTATGGTGGGAATCTCTGTATGAAGAATCAACAAGGAGATTTCAGGAAAGGATTCTGATTTAGTTACAGTCAATTTTCCAGTTATTGTCCAGTCAGACCAGTTTCCTGCACTGGGCAGCCTGTCTTATGTCAATTCACTCATAAGAGGAAATGTCTAGCTAATATTTTCTGATGTATATTAGCCCATTATTTTCAAATAAAATGTAGAAATGGATAACTTAAGTAAAATTTTAGGAGAAAAAAAATACCTGCTTTCTTCTTCTCACTCTGTTTTTCTGGAGGGTCATAAATAATATATTGGGTGTATGAGGAGTGGCTCAGGCTTTCTGTAAGCTCTTTTTCCATCTTCCACTCCTATAGGCCTTTTTTTATGTGCCTTTTTCAGTGAAGACAATCTGTAAAAATTTTGCATGCCCAATGGGAGTTTATCAGTACAAAAACACTCAGGCTTCATTTGGTCTCTTTTGATAAATCTTAAAATCCCCAAACTAGAATGTTTCTTAAGATAGCTGTTGTTCTGGAAGAATACTATATAATGAAGCTGCTCACAAGGGTGGCAGTTAAGGATACTGATTCTGAGCGTGGGCTCCTGAGAAGATAGATGGAGTTCACACCTTACTGTTCGAGTGGACATAGGGGGCTCACTTAAATATCCCAAACCTTTTTGCTCTCATCAGCAAAATGTGTATGATAATAGCTATTATGAAGAAAAAATTAGATAACTCAGGTAAAACACTTAGCATTTAGCAAAAACTCAATAAATGTTAGCTTTTATTATTTCCTTTTTTTCTTGACTCACTTCCAGAAGTGAAATTCTGGAAGGGCATAAGGTACTGAGGTGGTAATTGATTTGCTTAATTATTACAGTTCTTTAAAAGAGATTTTTGGAAAACATGGTTAATACTTTGGAGCTAGCATCTGATTTATGAATATATCTGCATTTTCTTATTTGATTTTGGTGTCTGTTTTTAATAATGAGTCACATTGTGGTTTGGCTGTATTTTTCCCTCATGAGCAGTTATTTAATTATGGCCACAGAACCAACTTTATTGTATTCTGACTTTTGGAATTTTTTAGGATTTAATGTTCTCAATAGGGAGAGGATTTTGAATTACTTAACCACTTTCTTTTTGAGTTTCCCATCCATAGATGGGTATAGTTAAACTAAACCAGGAATATACTGGCACGAAAGGGGCTGGAATCATGACACTGTGCATAAGAAGCTAGCAATGATGCTTGGTAGTCTTTTATACTTTTCTTCCAAATAGATTTGGAGTGTCTTATGCTACAACATATTTGCTTAGAAGCTTAATAAATAACCGCCTCAAGCAATTTATATCTTTTCAGCATATATATTTTTTTCTGGGTCCAAGATTGCATATATAGCACTTAAGTTAAACTCTATTCTCTTTATGTGAATACTTAGACATTGAAACATAGACCATTTATTCTTATGGGTTAAGACCTGTAAAAATTAATGAGATGTGTCAGAATGGTGCCTTTGGGGATGACAAAACTGGTGTTGCTATTCCAGATGGAAGGCAAGGCAAGTTCTGCCAATTGGGGGCATTACCTGCCTTGTTCAGTAGGAAATACTTCTCAGCTCTGGAGAGTTCTTGTTATAGTCTATCCTTAAGAACAAACAGTACATTTTTTAACTATAAGCTGGGATAGCTAAAGATACAAGATTATATAAAAAAATATTTTTATGGGCGCCTGGGTGGCTCAGTTGTTAAACGTCTGCCTTCGGCTCAGGTCATGATCCCAGGGTCCTGGGATTGAGCCCCACATTGGGCTCCCTGCTCCGCAGGAAGCCTACTTCTCCCTCTCCAACTCCCCCTGCTTGTGTTCCCTCTCTCGCTGTCTCTCTCTCTCTGTCAAAATAAATAAATAAAATCTTTGAAAAATATATTTTTAGACCCTTCCTATATTCTAAGCCCTCTTCCTAAGTGGGTTCTGCTTTTAGGAATATCAAACTACAGAATTTAGATATATGATTTGCTTTACCAAAGGAGCATTTTTTTTTTCACTGAAATATTTTACATAGAAATCTTTTAAATCAAGACTCAGAAACCCAAGTATTTATAGGGGTTAGGTGGGATATATAGGAGAGTGAAGTGGGCTGGATAGAAAACCAGAGAGTTCAATCCACTGGCTAGAACTAGTCTCTTAAATTCACTCACCCAAGTCTTTAGCTGGTGTGGTGAATAACAATGGGCTCAGAGTCTGCAAATTTGAGTTTTGGTGTGGGCTTCTCCACTTGTTGGTTCTATAAGCTTGGACATCAGTATCTTCAACAAAACAGAGGGTTGAAATAAATCCTCTCTCAAGTGAGTTCCAGCTTTGAGTGGTAGAAGTTTGTGGATACCAATCACTTCAGCACTCCATCCCATAAAGTTCTAAGTCATAGAGAAGAGTCACAGGGAGCCAAATGAAAACAAATAACAAAACAAAAATTTATTCAGAACTCTGATAATGGCTAGGTTGGAGAGCACTGAAGGGCTTTCCACCTCTCTTTCCTAATAAAGATCTCAAGAACCATTCCTTTAGACTTACTCTTTCCCTTCTTTCCCCCCTCCAGAAAAAAATAAAAACAAAAACCAAAAAAAAAAAAAAAATTGGAAAACAGGCTAAGGGTGATAAGAGGAGGAGGCTATGCATGGAGACTATAAGTGCAAAGTCTGAAAAACTTGAATAGAGGTGAGTAGAAGAAAAAGCCAGCTGTGCTTCAAGAATGATCTTTTACTCTTAACCTTACCCAGAAGTGGAGCAGCATTACCCAGTACCCGTTGGACTCACATTAGTCTCTCAAATAGACATGATGGGAGGCAATATTTTCTAATATTAAATTGAAACATTTGACCCCACCCCCCTTCATTCATATACATGTATGGTCAGGATTCTTAGTTGCAGAAAATGGAATCTAGTTTGCCTACTTTAAGCACAAGTGATTTAAGTGTGAATATAGCTTAGCGAGTTCTTGGGAAGGGTGAATCATGTCCCAGGAATGATTTCTTAAAGCCCCTGGCTGCTCAGGGAGCTGTTGCTCCTGCTTGATTCGGAAGCTGTCACCAGCCCAGCTGCTTGCCCCAGAGCCTTACCACTTCTGGTAATTTACCATCAAGAAGTTACCAAATAAGAGAGCTACTTCAATGACTACCATCTCCAGAACATGCTTTCTCTGCCGTGACTTCTTGACCTCTCTCCCCAGGTAGCTCAGTGTGAGACAAAGTTGTGTATCAGTGCATTAGATGGGCAGAATCTGGATCTCACCCAGAACCCCAGCTACAAAGGAAGTCTGGGAAATGTAGATTTTAGTCTTTCCCCCAACACCTAATGTTGTTAGAGGGCAGTTGGAATGAGGGTTGCATGAATTGATCCATCCTCCAGTAAATCATGTTGCCTTACAGCCTTCTGCCTCAGAAGGATACAGGAAGTTTAACACCACAAACAGAGCAGGAAGGGAGCTGGTACTTGATGTATTTGGAAAGCAATAGGCTTAAAGCCAGCTTAGAAGTTTTTAAAATTTTAGCATATTAAGAACCAAGACAAGGAGACACATGATATGGTTTCCTCTCAAAGTTGAGAAGATTAAACCCTATTAAAGCGTGGCCAAAATGCTCGTTGCTCAATAAAGAAGACAGGGAGGGAGAAAGAGTGAGACAGATAGAATAGAAAAAGGCAGATTTTCAGAATTCTTATTTTTTTCCTCCACAATTAGAACCATCCGATAGCTAGCAGGAAACCTAAGGACAGAAGGGGCCTTTGCTTCCTTCTTGATTAGGAATCTGGGATTCAGTTCCCTGGCAGGTTCCTCTATCACCCAGGAAACTCAGGGGGACAGCATGGATAAACAGAAGGACTGTTGGAGTTCAGTGTTTTTTAAGACACTGAGTTTCTGTGTATTATGTATGTGAGAACCAGAAATTCCTGTGTGACCCTGAGTGGAGAGGATATGGAAGGCAGGTGAGTTGAATATCAGCAGACATGTCATGTTAGCCAGGATTATAGGGATGAGTGACCCTTCTGCAGAGTTCAGGGCTGATGGCCCACGCCATGAGACAGGATGGAAAATGTGGAGACATTCAGAGAGGTCCAGGTCAGATAGGCCTTCCTCTGTGATTTTTTTCTAACCACCTCCTCCTCCCCATTCATCACCTGGCACTTCAAGTAGAACTAATTTCTCTGTCAAGTTCCCATAGCCCATTGTGTATATTTCTGTTATGCCATCTTATATGATATTACAATTATTTGTTTTCATATCTCTCTTCTTCGCTAGATAGTGAACTTTCCAAGAGGTGGGGGTTTTAATATCAAGATCCCTAGTTCTTTGCCTATTTCCTTCCATATAGTAGGGCTCAATTAACATTTGTTTAATGCATTAATACATATTCTTTATCCTATGTGTAGTTATACTTGGCCTAATTGTACCATAATTCAGATTGGGTAATATTTTTGGGGGAGGATATGAACTATGATCATGAAGCTTGTAATATGGGTATGGAATCCTGCAATGTAGGCACAGAACCAGGGAAAGAATGTAGAAGGGAAAAGAATAGAAAATTTGGAGGGGTAAGAAAAAATAAAAAGAGAAGAACTAAATATCTAGAGGAGGTTTGACTTTTTTCTTCTAACTACCTCAAACATTTTTAAGAGTGAGAAATGAGATTATTTTTCTTGTTTTTATTTTAAATTATGTAAATTACATGATTAATGTATAAATACATTCTAATAGTACAATTTGAACCTCATACAAAAAAGCTAAAATCCTTCCTGGCTCCTTTGGCCTCTGCAGTAGGCTGATTAATGGCCTCCCCAGAGATGTCCATGTCCTGATTCCTGGGTCCTGTGGATAGTCACTTTCACAGTAAAAGGAGCTTGGCTGAAGATCTTGAGATGGAGCAATAATCTTGGATTACTCCGATAGGCCCAAGGTAAAGATAAGGGTCCTTATGGGAGGGAGGCAGGAGGATCAAAGTCAGTAGTAGATGTGACAAAGGAAGCAAGAGGTTGAACTGATTCAAGGAAGGGGCTATAAGCCAAGGAATGCAGGTAGCCTCTACAAGCTAGGCAAGGCAAGGAAATAGATTCCCCCCTCAGAGACTCCAGAAGGAACCAGCCCTGCTAACACCTTGACTTCAAGTCCATTGAGATTGGTTTTAGACTTCTGACCTCTAGAACTGTAAAGTAATAAATTCATGTGTTTTTTTTTAAGCCATTAAGTTTGTGGTAATTTGTTAGAGTGGCAATAGGAAACTAATACAGCCTCAGTCTCACTTCCTCTACCAGAGGTAACCAGTGTTATCAACATGCTGTGTATCCTTCCAGAACTGCTTTTACATAGGTATCAATATACATAACTGTGCATGTTTAAATAGTATGGTTTTGAGTATTTTTAAAATTGTACAGCATATGCTATTCTGCAATTTGCTTTTTTTGCTTATCACTACATCTTGGAACTCTTTTTTATCAGTATACATAAGTGTACTTCCTTTCAACTACTCTTTGAATTTTCCATTCGGTGGGTCTTTCCTAATTTATATTACCATTCCACTAAATTATTTTATACATTAAAATGTTGAAATTTACTTTTCTGGCATATAGAGAAGAAGCATAGCTGGCTGAAAAGCATGGTCAAGTTCCTGCTTCAGGATATTAAAAAAAACCCCTCAAATTTAACTACATATCATCATCATTAGAAATACGTTATTTTCTTTTCAAGTAAATAATTATAGCTGAATGTGCCTTAGAGAAAGTGATACTAACAAATTCTGTCTGATCTAAAATTCTTGTGATTTTTTTTCTTTTTAAGTCTTACAGTTTTGTGAACAACTCTATGTTCCATTCTCTGATAGATTATAGCTTTAACAGATTAAAAAATGATAGTGAAAAAACATCCCACCTTACAAAGCAGTCTTTTTTGAGGCAGACTTGTCAGAGCAGGTTACAACACGTAATGAGATGTCACAGCCTGGTGAGACATGCAAAGCAGGTTTAAAAACTGCCAAAACTGCATAGTGACTTTAATACTGAGAATGGTAAATATGTGGAAGAAGAAATCCATTTGCTGCCATTCTATCTGAATGTCTGGAAATATGTAGTTATCAAAGCACCAATAAACATGCCCTGTAGGTCATGTTCTTAAAAAAAAAAAAAAGTACTATGTTTTTATAGAATCTCTTTGGAAACTGAATGTACTTTGCTACCCAAGACTTGCTCAAAGCACTTGCTGTCGATAGTAGAAAAGATTTGGCTACCACCTTGGTGTTAAATATAAATGTAGTCTAAAGGTTTAATGGATTAAAACTATGCTATTTAATTTGAAATGGAATTTCCCACCCTTCTAGCTTAGGTAGTTAGAATTCTGTGGGTTTGCTTTTCATTCTAGCCTGATTTATAGGCATAATAAAGAAAAGGCAGCTATGGATTCAGACTGCAAGTGTGTCAAATTGAGAAGACAGGCTGCCTTTTGGTGGAAGAAGAGGGGGGAAAATACCCCATTAACTCCAACTTGTTAAAATTTACCCAGTCTCTGTAGTCTCTGTAGTTCATTAGCCTTCCCCCGCCCCTTCACGCCAGAAGAGGAGATAAAAGGTAAGCAGTAACAATGAGAGACATTATATGCAGAGGTGAACACGATATGACAAGGTCTTCTTTTAATAACAAACAGTGTTAGCTCTCTAGGAGGTAGACAGTATGAAGTGCAACAAAAACTGTAATTATGCTCTCAGCAGGAAACCTGTATTTAGAGTGACAGTAAGAGTGTCTCTAAAAACCTGTTAGGTTAAGGCTGCTAGTCTTAATTATATGTATTAGGAGTTTGTGTCTTCACTTTTTTCCTTTTAAAATTCAAAGAAGAAACCTAATTATAACTTGGACCCTAGTAAATTGGGCCATATTTAAACAATGAACATTTGGCAATCTCATCTTGTGCTGTGATGTGTCTGACTGGTGCAGCTGCTATGGAAGCCAAACTGGCTCCCCCAAATAATTTGTTTTTGCTGCCTCCATGACAGAAGAAAAACAAACAAAAGCTAAACAAGGGAAATAATGAAATTATGCCTTTTTTTTTTTCAGTCAGTGACACTCAAGCCTTTTAGAGGGGGAGATCTTTCCTTCGGTAGATTCTTACATATAGAATTATAGGTTGTTTGTATGTTGTTAACATGTATTTTAGCTAGACCATGGTTGGATAAATCTTGGTTTGATTTTTACCTCTGTTTTGGACCTGGAGGTAATAATAGCTTACAACTGCTTTTAGTTGACCTTAGTTAAGTTGTATGAGGCTAAAAATTTTAGGTTCTATCTGGTGTGCTGTAGACTGTGTTATAGTTGAACAATACACTTCAGAGTTATAGGAACTGGTCCTGCTGTATTCATTATAAAGATGCCCCCAAACATGGATCTGAATACACTTGACTTTTCCATAGAGGATTTATATTTCACTTGGTATATTCCATACCACTTTCCCAGTTTCTTGTGCTTCTGTATAATATTTGCTGAACTTCAAGAAAGAAAAGCTTAATCATTCTGTTAGGATTAGATTATAATCATATCAATAAGTGTATAAATGTAAGGATTGTGACCTACTCTTAGAGAGATCACATGTCATCGTGATGACACTTTACAGTTTTGCTAGCATTACAAAGTTATGGGGTAAACTGGACAAAATTAATTTTAATGGGCGGAAGTCTTGCTGATATGACTGAGCTAATGAATCAAGTGGTGTAAAAGTGAACTTAATTTATTTTGGTACTCTTCTTCTCTGTGGCTCTATTCCTTGAAGTTCTCATGGGTTCTGTAGCCCAAACAATTTTAAGATGGCCTGCACAAAATAATGATAACGGGATGATTTGATCCTGCATCATTTGTTTCTTTCTATAGTCCCAGGCAGAGGTGGAACTCAGAGCTAATACATTTTCTTCTCTTTGGAATTTATATCTAACTGAATTGAATTTCTCTTTTTTTTTTTTTTTAAAGATTTTTATTTATTTATTTGAGAGAGAATGAGATAGAGAGAGAGCATGAGAGCGGGGAGGGTCAGAGGGAGAAGCAGACTCCCTGCTCAGCAGGGAGCCCGATGCGGGACTCGATCCTGGGACTCCAGGATCATGACCTGAGCCGAAGGCAGTTGCTTAACCAACTGAGCCACCCAGGTGCCCCCTAACTGAATTGAATTTCTATCATCCACCTTCAAATAACCACCGAGGTAAAACAATGGTTTTGAGAAGATTTAAATAAATGTTGAAAATTTTGGAAACCATTTGCAAATTTATTGGTACCCCCATTGAAGTTTGTATCTTGGGCAACTCAACTTTCAATCTTACTGAAATATTAATTTAGTCTTCATTATTGTTGGCTTGTGGAAGGTAATCATTGGGTCTAAAGTTAATAATAGTTTTATAGTAGGGTCTCATGGATTTTACAGTGATAGGGATCTGTAGTCTGAATAATGGCATTTTTCTAATTAAGCAGCAATTGAAAAAACAATAAAAATCAAGGATGAACTATTCATTAATTTTGATGTGTTTAGTTCAATTTAGATTATACTTCATAGAGTTTTTGTTATTTCTCTGTTGAATAATTTATAAATGTAATGAGTAACATGAATCATTGGGACAGTTTTCTATATTTTATCAAAATAAATTGATGAAAAATGGAGCAAGGTTTATAGAGGAGGCACGAAACATTGAATGTTATTAAGAACAAACATGAGAGGGGAGGTGGTTGGGGGGATGGGTGAAATAGGTGATGGGGCTTAAAGAGTACACTTATCATGATGAGGACTGAGTAATGGATAGAATTGGTGAATCACTATATTGTACACCTGAAACTAGTATAACACCATATGTTAACTATACTGGAATTAAAATTTAAAAACAATAATAATCACAAAGAACAAACATTAGAGAGTGAGCAATAACCTTTCATATGCTCCGTCTTTAAAGTATGATCAGTTCAATAAAAAACAGTTAAAGTGAATATCATTAGCTGACCAGCTGCCATAACAGTAGAGATGGTGGCAAAAATATAAGAGAAGGGCGCCTGGGTGACTCAGTCGTTAAGCGTCTGCCTTCGGCTCAGGTCATGATCCCAGGGTCCTGGGATCGAGCCCCACATCGGGCTCCCTGCTCAGCGGGAAGCCTGCTTCTCTCTCTCCCTCTCCCACTCCCCCTGCTTGTGTTCCCTCTCTCGCTGTGTCTCTCTCTGTCAAAAAAATAAATAAAATCTTTAAAAAATATATATATATAAGAGAAAATCCCACTGCATTAAACATGACTTTTTAAAAGGAGTTAGAATCTTTGAGCATATATTACCTGTACAAAGTAATAAATTATCTTAAATGTTCCACAACTGGGCCATGTAGTGTTGAAAGTAAATCCTCAGATCTGGATAGCGGGTTTCTCTTTTTCCATATAAATGAAATGGTAGAAAAGATAGTATCTGGAAAACCTAAGTAAACAATTTGCATAGTAGTATTAAGGAGGTCTTAGAACTGGACTTCAATGCATTTGTTTCCCACTTTCTATGTATATCCATTCTTGAAAGAGCCAAATGACCAGCCATTCTGTGCAATCTTAAAGAATATGTTGCTATACAGTTTCAGAATTAAAAGAAAACCTGAATAACTATCTTACCAATTTCCTATCCTTCAAGCAGAGTCACATATGTTATTTCATACCAGTGAGATATTACCCAATTTTGAATTTTCTCTAGAAAGTCCTTTTCTTACTTCAGTGCTAGGGAGTTTAGCAAATCTCACAGTCAGGAAAACCCTCATAAATAACTTCCATTTCATTTGGCCCATTTTTGGTTCTGTCCTCTATAGAAATGGATGATAGCTGGTCCAAGTTTGTTTGAGATTCTTGGCTTTCTTTTGACCATTTTAACATCTACATTCATTTAGTAGATTTTGTTCTATTCTCCTTTTTTCTTACTTTCTGTCAAAAGCATTAAGTGTCATCTGGTTTTTAATTTTTCTTTAAGTTAAATACATTCATCTTGGTAAGATCTGAGAGTATTAGAACAGTGTTTGAGATAAGTTGAGACCTTCTAGGATGTTTTATATTTGAGCATGGGAATCATGGTTCTGTGTGTAGTAATATTTTGAGTTCTTGAAAGTTGTCAGTGATATTTATATCTTACTCTTCTCTTAGTCAAATAACATGATCTTTCTTAATTTTCTGTAAGTACATAACATGTATATAGTTATGACATTATTCATACTATCAATGTAGGTAGAATATGTATTGTCAAGATGAGTAAAAATAGACTGACATTTATCCCTAAAGAACTCTCTGAACTAAATACATTTGTAGAATCACAAATTCAAGTGATTAAGTGAAAGAATGTCAATCTTTAATATATAAATAGATTATATTTTATAACAGTACATAAGTAATCAACAAATTTTTATTTTATATATGTTTTTACTCAGTTTAGAATATAAAGGATGCCACAGAATTTAATATTAAAATATTATAATTCTATCAGTTGAGGAAAAGTGTGTATTTTTATTCACATAAGGGAATCAAACTTTAAAAAATGTTGTTATATACTGTCCCACATCTAAGGATTTTGTTTATTTTGTTATTTTTTATAAGAGAAATGTTTTGGATAACATTTTGCTATAAAACAGAATTGTTTAGACTGGTATTTTGGTTTAGAGTGATTTGTAATACAGAGCATTTTTTCTTTATTATAAGGTCTATGACTGGTATTTTATATGTTTTATTTTGCTATAGAAAGATTTAAATCTATTCAATTTGTTAATATTTTAAAGACTGGGTTATGGCAGCCCCCTCATTTGGGTCTTACCATATACTTTAAGAAATTGATTCAGTTTGCATGGGAAGGGCATAGGGGCAGAGAAGGGTTGTGAAAAAGAAGACTAGTGAAACTGGAATCACCGTTTGTTCTGATTTATCTCAGTCTCCTTTAATATGGGAATATTCATGTTCTTTTTCTCTGTTCACTCCAAAATTATATTTTAAGCATAAATCTAAATGTAGAGGTAGGATGATTTCTTAGTTTTAAAGAGCAGGTCTGCATTTTCCATCTCAGACATCATGTTTATAAGAAATCTGGACAGTGCCACTTGAATAGAGGAATTTCTTAACTCCAAAATTTATGAGACTTCTGTCTATAAGGAGAAATATATGGAATTTTCTTTCCTTAAGACATGTTTTTATTGGGATAGCCTGTTTGCCATTGCTGCTTAAAACTGATCCCCAAAGAGTAAAATCTCAATGAATCATTGAATTGCTTGCCTTGGAGCGAGGCCAGGAGCAGTAAGTTTTCAAGATAAACAGTGCTCAGGCTGAAAGAATGGCACAGAAGATTTCTCAGGTGGAGTGTTCTCACTTCCCTTCTGGCATGTACTGTATTACACAGTGTCTTTACAGATAAGGCTTGCAAGAAAGCCAGTGTGAAATAACTTTATTTCATGATACTTATTTCCTAGCTGTTTTATCAAAATGTTTCTTGAATAGCCCAAAGAACATGGCTTTGAACTCATTACCACTCATTGAATGAAGCCTATTTTCATGTTCATCTCTACATTTTAAGAAGGGCCCTGATACCTGCTCTGTTCACTGCTGTATTCTGATTCTTAGCACAGAGCCTTGCCCAGACCAGGTGTTCAGTAAATATTGATTGAATATTTGTTGAATGAATTAATTCAGGTTCATAGCAATTGAAATTTGATTATAAACATAAGTCTAGGATGCTGTAAATGTTGTGTAGCCGAATTATACCAGCTGGAACTTTTGGTCTGTATAATTGGCCATGTTGATGTCCTCTGAATAATTGAACTATGCAGTTGATTCATTCTTGTTCATTTGCTCATCCATTCATCCAAAAGATCTTTATTGACTACTTTGTCCATGATTGGCATGATGCTAGAAGTTAAGATACAGCAGTGAGATGTATCGGGCCTCTGACACATATGAGGATACAGGAGGCACTTTCCCTGTCCTCCTTGGTCTTGCCATTTTGTATTGAGTTTGAGGCAAGCCAAAAATATTTATAATAAGGTCAATAATGTAGAGATTAAAATGGACAGAGTAGGGAATAACTATGCATTGCTTTGTAGAGGCGGCTAAGACTCAATGATAGGTAAGATTTCAGAAGGTAAAATTGGTGACAGAAGGCTCCCCAGGGCTATATGATTTGTGTCTCTGTGTGTGTATATATGCGCATGCATGCATTTGAATTTGAACACTTGACTGCTTGGCCTGAGGAATGGGACAAAAAGGAAAAAAGAATGTGGCCCTTGAGAAATTATTGTTTGTTTGTTTTTTTTTTTTTTTTGCCTATGTCTGCACTCCCTATTACTTTATGCCTATATCTGCTGAGATTAGAGACCCCTTGGGTGAGTGATTTCATCTTTGCATTCTACATTGTCCTTTGTTTGTATGTGTTCATGATCAGGTTTCTAGAACTTATAATGGCAAACTTGTTCTGGTTGAGAGTGCTGCTAACTGGTATAATAATGCATTGTTTGGGAGAGCAGAGTTAAAGGCATTCAGTTATTTCTGCTTTCTCCTATCACCAAAATTAACTATTAATCAGAATCTAGTTCAGTTTCTCTAAGTAAGATTATTTTAAGCACAAAATTATCTTTTAAAGCATAGAGCAGAAATTAACAGAAGGTAATTCTGGTGATTTTAAAGAGTTAATATAGTAGCTAGCAAACATCATATATTCCCTGAACTTTCAAGTAATAGTAAAGTTTAATTTATTTGTTTAATTAAAAAAAATCAGTTTTACTAATATGTATGAGCCACTTGTTTTAGGAATCTTGCTTGCATTTTCTTTATTATTCAAAACTATAGTTCATTTTTATGCTCCAGTGTTCTCCCAATATTCAGGAACCTATGTGCAAAGTGAGTTGATCTATAACAAGTATTAAAGGGGACAATGGGTGGATCTGGTACAGTCTGTATAGCTTATGGACTTAATGGAAACCTTACATGCACACATTCAATGCTTACTCTCCAGGGGTTCTATATGTGTGAATTTGCCTACTCAGTAAAAGTTTTTGTAAGCCCCAAATCAGTATTTGCAGTGCTTCTGTAGTCAGTCACAGACATGCAGAGAGCAGCAAAAAATTCTAAGTTGCCCAACACACACACCCAGCTGAGGTCCATCCAGGTGATGCTCCGCTGTCTTATTTGAGCTCTCATACTGTAAACAAGTGTCCATTTCACAGTGTGGTGCCACATTTTTCACATTTTTTGTGCTTTTTATTGGTGATTGTGCTGTTTGAAATGCCTGCCAACCATAGTGCTAAAGTGCTGAGCACAAGAAGGTCGTGATGCGCCTTACAGAGAAAATACATGTGTTAGTTAGACAAGCATCAGTCTGGCATGAGTTATAGTCCTGCTGGTTGTAGGTTCAATGTTAATGAATCAACTACATGTATTTAAATGTGGTTTCCTTAAACACAAACATACATAAAACAAGGTTATGTATTGATTGGTTGTTGAAAATGTTGTGTCTGGAGAGGCTCACGGAAACCTAACCTTGTATTTCCCCTAGGCATAATGGTTCAGTATTCACTAGTTCAGTTTCTCTGGTGACTTTATAGAACACAAGTACAGTGAGTAACAAGGATTGATGTACTTATGTTTTTCTGGGGCAAAGGACCATAGTACTCATCTAATTCTCAGTGGGGACTGTGATCCCCTCAAAGGGTCAAAGCTCAAAGGAGTCCTTCTCATTCTAATGTTCTTGGACTCCTGAGTGTATGATGTAGAAAGTGGAGCTGGTATACTGGCTGAAGTGTTAAAGAAAGAGAACAACACAGAAACCCCAAAACCAGAGACTCACATCTCCACCACGCCATTTATGAGTAATCTCACCATTACTGGTTATTGCCATCAGATAGAACCAGTTTGAATCCCAATTTTCCAGTTTACTAACTTTGTGATCTTGGGCAAGAATTCTTAACCTTCTAAGTTTCAGTTCTCTTATATGTAAAGTAGATATAATAATACCCACCTTGTAGGGTTATTTTAAAGATTAAATTAGATGATGGGTTTAAAGAACCATGTAAAGTACCTGGGAAAAGTCAAAATCATTATTATAAATATTATTATAGTATACACTTGATAGATAATTGTTAAATTCTTTCTTTTTCTCCTTCCCACTTGGGATTAGTATGAGATCCATTTTCTAATACCTGGATGAATTAGTGAATTTACTATGGAATTGCCTTTTTCCTGCAGTAACTAGTGGAGAAAGTAGGACATGCTGTCAGGGCCTCTGGTTTTCTTCCCACTCATTCCTCTGGTCTGGGCTCTGTGGCAGTGATGATGGATGACTGGAGCTCTGTGTGGCACTGATGGGGAGCAGTCAGCTGTGTTTGGGTTATGAGGGGAATCACCTGCCTCCAGTTCCTGACCAGGGGAGAAGGGCTCATGCATCAGAGCTCTCCCAGGTGCCTGTCTCTCTAAGGGAAGATCCGGTTGACTCCAGCGGTTCAGAGGCTCTGTGAATGACACCCAAGTGCCCTCTTCACATCCACCTCAAGGGAACTCTTAGGATTTTACTTTCCTAATTTGAAAACCTGAAACCTCATTTCTTCTCAAGAATCTCTTAGACTAATCATTTCCCTTAGCCTCTCAGAATTCCCCTGACTTATCTTAAATATGTGAAGTAAGGTAAGTTTGATGACACATCACTGAAGAATGAGGTGTTCTACATTAATGGATTTTCCAGGTGAAATTGGCCCCTTGCTGTGTTTTGCTTTAATAATTTCATAGAAATGGTCATAAGTTGTATTGGACATTCTTTTGACTTCTTAGTTGTGTTTATATAAAGTGGCTAATTTAAACTTTTCTTGATTACTCATGAATCAACTGCTGTGTTATGTTATAGGACATAGCAACTCCCTCAGAGACAGCTAAAACAAATAGGTGAATTGTCCACATATATTAATAATCCCAGTTTGTTTTCTTTGTGGTTTTTTTGTTGTTGTTGTTGGATTTTTGTTACTAGGTGACATAGGTGAGGAATGCCACTGTAGTTCATATTCTAGAATAAGTTATGGTATAAATAACTAACTTCTGATACTTGCATACCAGCACAACCCCAATTGTTTATATCCATATTTATTTACTGAATATATTGACATCATTATATTTATTATGATTATAGAGTATTACAGTGCATTATAGTAGTACATTTGATGTTTATATTTAATACATTAATATAACATATTTGAATGGATTAAAATATACACAAGACTTCTGTATGTATTTTCCCCTTTCTTCTATGAAATCTTGCTCGAGAGGAGCCAATGAAATAGGCCTAGGATGTTTTGTGGTCCAAGATAAAGCTTGTTACAGATGAGTTTGAAACCCCAAGATAGCCCCACATTACTACAAATTGGATGTTTTGGTCACAGTTATGTCTCTTTGGAGTACAGTGTTTAAGTAGCAATTCCTATCTAGTTCCAGACCTCTGAAGTTGACTTTTAGGCACTGCGATATCCTGCGTAGGGGTCACATTATATCCAAGGGCTCAAAGAATGATCTCACTTCTTTTAGCCCTGGCAAAATTAATCTACTGTCTGCAACATAATCTAACCCAATTAAAAAAAAGAAAAAGAAAAAGAAAACCACCAGAATGTAAAGAAAAACAACATCAGGCTTTACTCTCCAGTGTCTCTATTTTGCCCTGGGTGGAAATGACCCCACTAAAAGCCCCTGAGCTTATTTATTTACTTTGGACTGCTTGAGAGGGTGAGTGAAGCTGGGCCCTTCAGTCAACTCTCAGTTTTCTCTATCCACAACACCCAAATTGACTGTCTTTGCATAATCTGAAAACTACACATTCAGTAAAATGGAGACAAAGAAATAAGTTGCTATGAAATAAAATGACTGTCACAAAAGGAGAGATCAACTGTGAGAGAAGGCACATTTAATGTAAAAAAAAAAACAACTGGGGTGCCATTCTTTTTCAAAGCAGCCTAAGTGGAGAGTGCAAATGTAATGCATGGTAATGAGGGTGCCCAATTTTGGAAAGTGGTTTTTAAAATGCTACAGCAGAATGCCATCTAGAGCCTTTTAGGAAAAAGCCAAATCTCATCAGGGACCTTTTCAAGCATCATTTTCTCCTTTTAAATGATCTCACATGAACTTGCCGTTAGTCGACTTGGCATAGCATTCTATTATTCATCATTTTTGACCGCTTGCAAAAGGAACAAAAGATCTGTTATTAGTGATTTGTCAATTGTTGCAAGACTTAGTCTAGGTACTTACAGAGCTTTTTGCCTCATGTTTATTTTGTTGTATGAAATTGGATGATCTAAGGGATTTCATAGCCCCCTGATTCTCAACTTAGACAATCTCTTCTCAAGTGATTACTTTGGAAGAAATGACTGACTCCAGATACCAGGCCTCTGAGCACATTGAAATTTCTCTGAAGAAACCTTTTCTCTTCACACAGGAGATTTTGGCTTTGGGGTAAAGACAGCTTTCCTCTTTGATTATTTGTGTATAGATCCCTTCCTTTCATCAGGTGAAAACGTAGCCTTCTAAGTGTACAATTAAGAAGATCATGTTATTAATATGGTCATTTTTCAACTGCTGAGCACCTCACTGCTGGACATGCTGTGTAGTCCACAGTTGATGCTATGGTACTACTTTTCTAAAATTTCCAAATTTCTGGCTAGGGATGGTGGACCTGTAGGGAAGATAGAATATGCCAAATGACGTGAGAGATAAAGGCTGCTCTGCGGAGGTGCAGAGGAGGAAGAAATCTGGTTCACGAGGCAATAGGACACCAGTAGTTCTCCATGAAAGAAATGCCATGTATAAAGAGGATGAGTATAATTTTGACATGCATAAATTGTAGGGATTGTAGCATGGGGTTTATAGATGGTGTGAAGAGTGTAAGTAAAGTAACAGAAAGAGAAGAGAATGTGTTTTTCCAGAAGTTTAAATATCGGAAGCACCTAATGCACAGTGTCTTAAAAGGATTTTAATTGATCTTCTTTCTAACAACACACACTTCTGTGGTTCATGTGATGGTGAGTTTTGTAGGCGGGAGGAACTGTTTGATAGCACCATGTTGACCTAATAAGTTCTTAAAATTCCCATACAGTGACTTTCATCTGAATATCCTAACAACAGTAGCGTCACAGTCATATTTCATGGTATATCCTAGTTGTGATTGTTCTTGGTCATTTGTCTGATATATAACAGCCCTTTTAAAGCACTGAATTATGATTATGCTTATACATATTTATATACAATGTATAATGAAAGAAAAATTGATAAGACTACAAACAATATTTTTGGCCTGAATCAAGTCTATTATTTTATTTTTTTAAGATATTTTATTTATTTATTTGAGAGAAAGAGAGAGAGGGAGCACAAGCAGGCGGAGTGGCAGAGGGAGAGGGAGAAGCAGGCTCCCTGCTCAGCTGGGCTCCATCCCAGGACCCTGGGATCATGACCTGAGCTGAAGGCAGACGTTTAACTTACTGAGCCAACCAGGCGCCCCTCAAGTCTATTATTTTAAATCATGTTATTTTGTAGTTGAGATTTCTGTATTCTTGAAGCATCATTATTTCTAAACATATCTGAGATAAAAAGTATTCTATTGTAATATAGTACAGGTTGAATTGAAAAAGAAAACGACACAAGAAAAACCAGAAAGTTATCCTTTTGGGTGGTATTAGAGAGTATTTGCAGAGAAATATAGTTGGTGTGTGGGTATAAGGATCAGATTAAATTTGCAATGAAAAATAATACAGAAAAAATTTATTTCAGAAGTGGAAGTTTCTGTAAGAATATATAGGAAATAGCATATGTTGTCTTTCAGCTATCTTTCCTCTGGACCTGAATGTTTTCAAGGCTAGTTTATAGAGCGGAATGAGTTTTATGGAGAATTTGAATGACTAAACATTTTTCAGGAAACAATTTGAGTTTAAGTGATCTGCTTTTCTCTCTTCTGGAGGGAAGGGAAAGAGGAACTGAGTTAGTTTGTCACTATCTAATATGGAGCGTCCATTTTGGGCAGTTTCATGGCAGTCCCCACCTGCCTCTTTCAAGCCCTCTAGCTTTGAGCAAGTTACTTAAATTCTCGACAAATCTATTTCCTCATCTGAAAAATAGAGATAAAATCCTGTGTGATAGGGTCATTGTGACAATCAAATGTGATAATGTAAAGTGTGTAGTTCTGCATCTAGTACCTGTTACCTGCTCAGTGTAGGCATTTATTGCATACCTTTTATGAGAAGGGCAACTTTGACTTATGCCTCTTACTTAATCTTCGTAACAATCCTGTGAATAATACTATGACTTTCAATTTACAGATAAAAATCTTGAAATGTAAGGGAGTAAAAGTGGTTCTTACAAGTTTAAACAAACCCCGAGAGTAATAGCCAGGAGTTCAACTTAGATGTGACAGTTTCAAGCCTGCAAAGCCCTGTTACATGAAATTAAATCATTCCCTCCCTCTCTCTTCTCTCCATCTCCCTTCTTGCAGTTCCACTCTCTTTAAGGTAAAGCCTTTGTTTTAAAAAGTTCATAACAATAGCATACAAATCAGATGGCATGATACAATATTTTCATTCCAGTGAATTGAAGTAAATATGATGACATCATTATATCGCCAAATGCTGTCAATTCCCTTCAAAAATATATCCCATTTTTAATTTTTTTAAAAAGATGTATACTCAAGTAATACATATTAATTATAAAAACATTAAGAAGTAGAAATAAATATAAATTTCCTGAATACTCAATATTCAGAGACAATCACAGGTAACATTTTGGTGCATATCTTCAACTCATCCCTATCTATATACTCTTTTTTTCCTCTGAGAGCAGTATCACAGTTTGGTTTATAATGTGGTATTTTTAATTAATTATAATACAAAATGTCTTTCCAAATTGATTAGTGTATGTCTACATAATCATTTCTATCAGCTATGTAGGTATCTGATTAAAATAACCCTTATTGGATATTTATATTGTTTCTGATTTTTTACTTTTATGAACTATAGACTCTTGCATATACACCTTTGTGCACTTGGCCAATTACATCCTTAGGATAATTCCTTAGGAGTAAAACATATGAGTTGGTGTTTATATACTTCTCTGTTTCTTTTTTTTTTTTTTAAGATTTTATTTATTTAGTTGAAAGAGACAGAGACAGCGAGAGCAGGAACACAAGCAGGGGGGAGTGGGAGAGGGAGAACAGGCTTCCCGCCGGGCAGGGAATCTGATGTGGGACTCGATCCCAGGACCCTGGGATCATGACCTGAGCTGAAGGCAGTTGCTTAACAACTGAGCCACCCAGGCACCCTACTTCTCTGTTTCTTAATATATAATGCTGAATTCGCTCCCTTAAGGAAAGGAGCAATTTACACTCCCTTTAGCAATGTATGAAAATGCCCATTTCCACACTCCTACAGTAATGGTTATCATGGCTTTTAATCTTTGAGAACTCCATTAGACCAAAAAAAAGTGACTTTATTGCTTTTCTTTGCATTCCTGTGTCTATCCATTCTATAAAATAATAACATTTCTAAGACTACTATCTAAACAGAATGTAAACTTCCTTAGGTCAATGACAAAATCTCCACCTACTTAAATATTTATATTCTCCATTCTTCTGAAATAGAGTAAATCCCCAAAGAGGCATTTGAGACACTACTTGGCAGAAAAGCATGGATTAACAGTATATAACCTTATTAAGAATATCCTTGAATTTTATTTGCAAACTTCATGCTCGTTGTTTTCAGAACTCATCTGCTAAAGTAACCTAGTCCTAACTGGGAATGACAAACAGTCCTCTAGGTAGATTCTTAAAACAGAGGAAAGGAAAAGGTTATGGCAGTTAAGCCTTGACAGCCCCTAACTTTTGTGTCTAGCTTGGACTTCAGTCTCATTCAGTCTTTCTCCCTCTGTGGTTAGTGCCAGAGTAGCCAAGGTGTAATGCCAACGTCTCCGTGGGCATCAGGGAGAAAACTATACAAAATATGTCTGATTGGTTTGTTTCAGTGAATATTGAACAGAACTGATAGTGATTGTATGTCCCTATTCAAAAAACAAAAACAAACCCCCTAAACAATACACAGTTATTGCTTTGTGTCAAACAGAATTCATATCATATTTCCCATAATAGTATTGTCTTTCAAATACTCTAGACCAGTTTGCAAAAGGATTATACTATGGAGTCTGCATTACACCATTTACACACACACACACACACACACACACACTCATACAAATCTCACTGAAAAATGAAATGAAAAATAATGCTGAAAAATAATGGCATCCAGGAATCACTAAGAAGATAATGTCTTTAGGGTCTGCTAATTCCTTAAACAATCATCCTCAATTCGGAAACTGAGCAAGTCTAAACTATGTTTGGCGCCACATGATTTTCCACTTAATTTTACCCTTACTCTGTATTATTTAAACCATCATATAATTTCAAATTTCATATCAAAAATGAATTTATATTTGAATCAACAGCACTTCATTAAGTAGTGGCACATACTATTGAAAAAGACTTCCTTAAAATAAGAAGTTTCATTTAGCTAAATGCAAGAAAAGCAAATATAGTCAACTCAAACCTGTGATTAGAGCCTAGGATCTCACAGTATCTACGAGTGTTCCTAGACTACACCAGACACATTTTAATGATCGGTCAAACGATCCAGAGAAAGGTACTGCTCTGTTATTAAAAGGAAGCTGAATGATTAAATTGCCATTGGGAACATCACAGAATCCATAATAAAGTTCACTTCGTGCACTGATCACAGGGAACTTGATCTTGACATTCTGTGGTGCTTTGCACCCTTTAAAGGTTTACTGTAAAGTGAAATTCATTCAACAACCTCTGGCATCATGTCCTGGGAATGAGATTGCTTAAGTGTTTGTGAATCACCCAAAAAGAAATAGAATATGAGTGCAATGATAGATGTTGGTGATTTGTTTTTTTTTTCAATTCATAAAAAAAGGCACCTCTTCCAAATGCTCCCTATGTGAATGTTCAAAATGAACTTGAGGAACTCTACAATATGTCCACTGTAAAAGAATCAAGAATTATAAAACACTTAGGATTTATAAAGGAAAAAAATAACAGAAAATGCCCCAGATTCACTGAAGAATCTAAGAATGGGAAGAATAATAAGAGCTAACATTTGTATTGTATTTATATGTGCCAGATACTGTTTTCAGTGCTTTATATGAATTAATTTTTCAACCTTCTGGACAGCCCCATGAGGTGGCTGTTTTATTTTTTTAAGGTAGTGGTAAGGCAGAAGTCACACAACTAGTAAGTGGCAGAGCTATAATTAGAATTTTTTTCTGATTCAAGATGGTACTTCCAGATGGCCAGGTGACAATGGAACACTGCCAAGCAAACCCCAAGAAAATGTACAGACTCCACATGAAGTTTTATTGGCTTCTGTGGAAGTGGTAAGTTTGTAGATACCATCACAGAATTAAATGCATTCTTAAGAACTAATGTGTTAGCTAGGCATTTGGGGGAGAAACTGCACTGATTTCTAAGGTAAGTCTGCCACTAAGTTTCTATGAATCCTGGGCCTGAACCTGTCATTTTCTGGGGCTCAGTTTCCTCATTTGTAAAGCATTAGAGCTGGATGGCACATTCAAAAGGAGATTCTATAATTCTTTTCCAAGACAAACAGCTAAACACATTGGGGTTTGGTGGAAAAAGCTGTCTATAAAGACCCTGCAGAGGACATAATGGTAGTGTTTTCTGCCATTAAATGGATTCAGTGAAGGGACTTGACCAATATTTGGAGATCCGTCAGCATTTTTGCCTTCTCTAAATTCTTTACCTGTGAAACAGATTAAGGCAGAAAGGAAAGTGGCAATTGGGGTTCAGGATAGAGTAGAGCAAACCCTTCTTGTTTGTCTTGGGGATAAGCTTCAGTACTGAGGAAGAGGGTATTGACACTGGCAACAGATGACATATTCCTATCTGAAATTCAGATCAAATGATTCAGCCCTTCAGAGCATTCCCAAACAATGGCCTTTCCAGCAGCTCGAATCTGCAAACAGAGCCCAGCAGTTAATTTCAGTCAGCCAGCTTTGCCGTATTGCTGCTCCAATCTTAGATTTACAGAGCCGTTTTTGATGAAGACAATAAAAGCCTCCTTTCCCTCCTGTGTTGCGTTATGCTCTGACTCTTTATCAAAGCCACAGACAGAGGGTTGTTATTAACCATATATAAAATGGAGCAACCTCACAAATCATGCTTTAAAATTGTACTGTGGAAAAACCAAGGTTAAAGGTAAATCTGTGGTGTAATCATATTGATTAATTGATGTAAGAAAGGTCAGGCTAATCTTTATCTTGCTTGAAAGACTTTAGTTCTACATGGCAGGTTTGTTGAAATGGTTCCTGTGTGAAAAGATAGGGAAAAAAAGTGGAATCTTACTTCAGAGAAAGTGGGGGAAATCTCATCAAATGATCACTTAGAGAAAGGTTAGAGAAAGGAGCCTTGATGCAAAGAAAATGGGGAAATCTCTTCAAGCACTCACTCAGAAGGTTAAAGCACTAAAACTAGGACTAGAAGGTGGAAGTTATTTAGATTTCCCTGTATTTTTAATAGGCTTTTTTGGAAATACCTTCACCAGTAGAACAATCATAGGAGAAGCAAAGGCAGTGACTTTAGATAAGAGCCTTAGCCCTACCCCAAGAAGACCAGAAAAGAGAGTTTCATACTCCTCTTTCCAACAAGAGAGAAATCTATTGAAGCAGAAGACTTGACTTTTCTGCCCCTCTGGTCCTGCCCAGGTTAAAAACAGACACATAATGTCTCCCATAAGATGGCTTCCATATCTCCAGAGCATGGTGAGAAGAGGGAATTATCCCCTCCATGCAAAGATGCACAGACATGTAAAGAGCAAATTGCTCAAACTTACTTTTGGAGCAAGAGGGATAATGGGGCTTGAGAATTAAAATTTAGGATCCCAAGAAAACAGAATGATACAAATACAAATGAGGAAAGACTAGGGGCTAAATCTGTAAGTGTGGAGGGAGAGAAAGAAATCTAAGGAACAGGAGGACAGGATGCTGACCCTGAATTACAACACTGTTGAATGAAAGAAGAACCTGAGTCAGGAGACGATGGAAATGGGAGTGACTGTTGGAAAATTTTTCTCATTGTGCTCATACCTGAAATGAACCCAAATAGGCCAGGCTATGATGCAATCATAGGCACACCCAGAAGCTTCAGAGGCTTACTGTAATAAAAATTTATTTTTGGCTCATGTAAAGTCCATGCAGCTGGGTGATACTCTTGCATCCTATCTAAGTAATTATATGCTTTTCATTTGGACCATGTGATCTCATCACAGCAATGGAATGCCTCGAGGATCCATTAGGTGTTTTGAAGGACAGATCTGGAAGCAGATTACATTATCTTATATCCCACTGTCCTGAATGCAGTCACAAAGCCCAGCCACAAGGGAGACTGAGAAATATGACATAAAATGTTACTTGTCTAGGTTTACCTTAGAACACTAGGTATTTAAGGTTTTCATGAAGAAAAATTTCCAAAGCCTGCATTGTTAAATATTGGAAGGCGTTACCATGGGATGTTTGGAGAACCTCATTGCTATTCTCTCTGACACTGAGGGTAGAAAATTGGACTCATTTTTATATAAGTTCTATTCTTTATATAATTTTATGCGTCTACAACTATATAAGCTTTTTATTTGCAGGGAAAACATGAAAAGTAAGCTAGATGTTTAGCATTATTTTCTTATCAAACTGATTTAATTATCCTTTTACTCATTGACTATGGCTACTTCCTATAATAGGTAGTGAAACTTTTATGTTAAGGAAGCGCACACATACAAAAAAGGATGGAATCTGAAATTAAATGTATTTTATTTACAAATTTATCCATTGTGTAGCCTAAGGTCAACCTTATTAATAATAAACACTTAAAGACATAAATCGTAATTTGGTACTAATCCATATGTAAAATATAAGATCTAACCTTAACATCATAGTCACTGGAATTCTGATAGGTTGTATGTTACACATTTTGCATTTTTGTGTTATTGGCTTCAATATATGTTAATAGATGGTAATTATATGCTTTTCATTTGGACAGCCCTTATCCAAAAACGATTTAATTTTCGCACATCTAATGGGTCACGCACAGCTATTGATCATTTGGATCAGAGTGCAATTTGAACTGCTGCTTGTTAGATTAGAAATTGTAATCATGGAAAAAGATAAATTACAAGGTCTCTGCGGATCAGTTTTGTTTTCAGATTGGACGCACTCTTAGACATGAAACACCAAATAAGGGAGCTTAGGGAAGATCTGTAGTGTTGTTATTAATGTGAGTTTTCTAAGAAATACATCCAGAGATCTTCTGTACCTTTTCTACCATTGTATTACGAATGTGAAATTTATAGGGAATGACATATTATTACAATAAAGATGGTGACAAACATCCATAAATTATTTGTGAATTACAACTCTAAGGACTAAAGTAAAAAAAAAAAAAATGTTTATTTTTGTAAATATACATTTCAATGTAATAAATCAAATACTCTACTATTAGAGTTATGCAGTTTTTAATACATTGAGATTTGGTCTGTATTAGAGGACATCTAAGTGAAGATTAATTTGGATGAAACAGACCTCTAGTGACTTCAATATTAAAATGATTTTTATCTTTGCCTTAAAAAAACTCTTTTTCAGGGCACCTGGGTGGCTCAGTTCATTAAGTGTCCAACTCTTGATTTTGGCTCAGGTCATGAGATTGAGCCCTGTGTTGGTCTCCATGCTGAGTGTGGAACCTGCTTGGGATTCTCTCTATCCCTCTCTCTCTGCCCCTCCTCACCTGCTCTTGCACACATGTGTGCTCTCTCTCTCTCTCAAAAAACAAAAAAACAAAATTATTTTTCTTTGGGTCTATAAAAGAAATACATTCTCCTTATTTACTTTTATATTTATATTTTTATTTTTTATTATTATGTTATGTTAATCACCATACATTACATCATTAGTTTTTGATGTAGTATTCCATGATTCATTGTTTGTGTATAACACCCAGTGCTCCATGCAGAATGTGCCCTCCCTAATACCCATCACCAGGCTAACCCATCCTCCCATCCCCCTCTCCTCTAAAACCCACAGTTTGTTCTCAGAGTCCATCGTCTCTCGTGGTTCATCTCCCCCTCCGATTCCCCCCCTTCATTCTTCCCCTCCTGCTATCTTCCTCTTCTTTTTTTTTTTTAACATATAATGTATTATTTGTTTCAGAGGTACAGATCTGTGATTCAACAGTCTTGCACAATTCATAGTGCTCACCATAGCACATACCCTCCCCAATGTCTATCACCCAGCCACCCCATCCCTCCCACCCCCTACCACTCCAGCAACCCTCAGTTTGTTTCCTGAGATTAAGAATTTCTCATATCAGTGAGGTCATATGATACATGTCTTTCTCTGATTGACTTATTTCGCTCAGCATAACACTCTCCAGTTCCATCCACGTTGTTGCAAATGGCAAGCTTTCATTCCTTTTGATGGCTGCATAATATTCCATTGTATATATATATACCACTTCTTCTTTATCCATTCATCTGTCAATGGACATCTTGGCTCTTTCCACAGTTTGGCTATTGTGGACATTGCTGCTATAAACATCGGGGTGCACATACCCCTTCGGATCCCTACATTTGTATCTTTGGGGTAAATACCCAGTAGTGCAATTGCTGGATCATATGGTAGCTCTATTTTCAACTTTTTGAAGAATCTCCATACTGTTTTCCAGAGTGGCTGCACCAGCTTGCATTCCCACCAACAGTGTAGGAGGGTTCCCTTTTCTCCGCATCCCCGCCAACATCTGTCGTTTCCTGACTTGTTCATTTTAGCCATTCTGACTGGTGTGAGGTGATATCTCGTTGAGGTTTTGATTTGGATTTCCCTGATGCTGAGCGATGTTGAGCACTTTTTCATGTGTCTGTTGGCCATTTGGATGTCTTCTTTGCAAAAGTGTCTGTTCGTGTCTTCTGCCCATTTCTTGATTGGATCATTTGTTCTTTGGGTGTTGAGTTTAAGAAGTTCTTTACAGATTCTGGATACTAGCCCTTTATCTGATATGTCATTTGCAAATATCTTCTCCCATTCTGTCGGTTGTCTTTTGGTTTTGTTGACTGTTTCTTTTGCTGTGCAAAAGCTTTTTATCTTGATGAGGTCCCAATAGTTCATTTTTGCCCTTGCTGCCCTTGCCTTTGGTGATGTTTCTAGGAAGAAGTTGCTGTGGCTGAGGTCGAAGAGGTTGCTGCCTGTGTTCTCCTTTAGGATTTTGATGGACTCCTGTCTCACATTGAGGTCTTTCAACCATTTTGAGCCTATTTGTGTGTGTGCTGTAAGGAAATGGTCCAGTTTCATTCTTCTGCATGTGGCTGTCCAATTTTCCCAACACCATTTGTTGAAGAGACTGTCTTTTTTCCATTGGACATTCTTTCCTGCTTTGTCGAAGATTAGTTGACCATAGAGTTGAGGGTCCATTTCTGGGCTCTCTATTCTGTTCCATTGATCTATGTGTCTGTTTTTGTGCCAGTACCATACTGTCTTGATGATGACAGCTTTGTAATAGAGCTGGAAGTCCGGAATTGTGATGCCGCCAGCTTTGCTTTTCTTTTTCAACATTTCTCTGGCTATTCAGGGTCTTTTCTGGTTCCATACGAATTTTAGGATTATTTGTTCCGTTTCCTTGAAAAAAGTGGATGGTATTTTGATGGGGATTGCATTGAATGTTTAGATTGCTCTAGGTAATTGACATCTTCACAATATTTGTTCTTCCAGTCCATGAGCATGGAACGTTTTTCCATTTCTTTGTGTCTTCCTCAATTTCTTTCATGAGTGTTTTATAGTTTTCTGAGTACAGATTCTTTGCCTCTTTGGTTAGATTTATTCCTAGGTATCTTATAGTTTGGGTGCAACTGTAAATGGGATCGACTCCTTCATTTCTCTTTCTTCTGTCTTGTTGTTGGTGTATAGGAATGCCTCTGATTTCTGTGCATTGATTTTATATCCTGCCACTTTACTGAATTCCTGTATGAGTTCTAGCAGTTTTGGGGTGGAGTCTTTGGGGTTTTCCACATAAAGTATCATATCATCTACAAAGAGTGAGAGTTTGACTTCTTTGCCGATTTGGATGCCTTTGATTTCTTTTTGTTGCCTGATTGCTGTGGCTAGGACTTCTAATACTATGTTGAATAGCAGTGGTGATAGTGGACATCCCTGCCACGTTCCTGACCTTAGGGGGAAAGCTCTCAGTTTTTCCCCATTGAGAATGATATTCGCTGTGGGTTTTTCATAGATGGCTTTTATGATATTGAGGTATGTACCCTCTATCCCTATACTCTGAAGAGTTTTGATCAAGAAAGGATGCTGTACTTTGTCAGATGCTTTTTCTGCATCTATTGAGAGGATCATGTGGTTCTTGTCCTTTCTTTTATTAATGTATTGTATCACATTGATTGATTTGTGGATGTTGAACCAACCTTGCAGCCCAGGGATAAATCCCACTTGGTCGTGGTGAATAATCCTTTTAATGTACTGTTGGATCCTATTGGCTAGTATTTTGGTGAGAATTTTTGCATCCATGTTCATCAAGGATATTGGTCTGTAATTCTCCTTTTTGATGGGGTCTTTGTCTGGTTTGGGGATCAAGGTAACGGTGTCCTCATAAAACGAGTTTGGAAGTTTTCCTTCCATTTCTATTTTTCGGAACAGTTTCAGAAGAATAGGTATTAATTCTTCTTTAAATATTTGGTAGAATTCCCCTGGGAAGCCATCTGGCCCTGGGCTTTTGTTTGTTGGGAGATTTTTGATGACTGCTTCAATTTCCTTAGTGGTTATAGGTCTGTTCAGGTTTTCTATTTCTTCCTGGTTCAGTTTTGGTAGTTGATACATCTCTAGGAATGCATCCATTTCTTCCAGGTTATCTAATTTGCTGGCATAGAGTTGCTCATAATATGTTGTTATAATTGTTTGTATTTCTTTGGTGTTGGTTGTGATCTCTCCCTTTCATTCATGATTTTGTTGATTTGGGTCATTTCTCTTTTCTTTTTGATAAGTCTGGCCAGGGGTTTATCAATCTTGTTAATTTTTTCAAAGAACCAGCTCATAGTTTCGTAGATCTGTTCTACTGTTCTTTTGATTTCTATTTCATTGACTTCTGCTCTGATCTTTATTATTTCTCTTCTCCTGCTGGGTTTAGGCTTTATTTGCTGTTCTTTCTCCAGCTCCTTTAGGTGTAGAGTTAGGTTGTGTATTTGAGACCTTTCTTGTTTCTTGAGAAAGGCTTGTATTGCTATATACTTTCCTCTTAGGACTGCCTTTGCTGTATCCCAAAGATTTTGAACAGCTGTGTTTTCATTTTCATTTGTTTCCATGAATTTTTTTAATTCTTCTTTAATTTCCTGGTTGACCCATTCATTCTTTAGTAGGATGCTCTTTAGCCTCCATGTATTTGAGTTCTTTCCGACTTTCCTCTTGTGATTGAGTTCTAGTTTCAAAGCACTGTGGTCTGAAAATAGGCAGATAATGATTCCAATCTTTTAGTACCAGTTGAGACCTGATTTGTGACCTAGGATGTGGTCTATTTTGGAGAATGTTCCATGGGCACTAGAGAAGAATGTGTATTCTGTTGCTTTGGGATGGAATGTTCTGAATATATATGTGAACTCCATTTGGTCCAGTGTGTCATTTAAAGTCTTTATTTCCTTGTTGATCTTTTGCTTAGATGATCTGTCCATTTCAGTGAGGGGGCTGTTAAAGTCCCCCACTATTATCCTATTGTTGTCGATGTGTTTCTTTGCTTTTGTTACTAATTGCCTTATATAATTGGCTGCTCCCATGTTAGGGGCATAGATATTTACAATTGTTAGATCTTCTTGTTGGACAGACCCTTTAAGTATGATATAGTGTCCTTCCTCATCTCTTATTATAGTATTTGGTTTAAAATCTAATTTGTCTGATATAAGGATTGCCACCCCAGCTTTCTTTTGGTGTCCATTAGCATGGTAAATGGTTTTCCACCCCTTCACTTTCAATCTGGGGGTGTCTTTGGGTCTAAAATGAGTCTCCTGCAGACAGCATATTGATGGGTCTTGTTTTTTTATCCTATCTGATAGCCTGTGTCTTTTGATTGGGGCATTTAGCCTATTTACAGTCAGGGTAACTATTGAAAGATATGAATTTAGTGCCATTGTATTGCCTGTAAGGTGACTGTTACTGTATATTGTCTGTGTTCCTTTCTGGTGTATGTTGCTTTTAGGCTCTCTCTTTGCTTAGAGGACCCCTTTCAAGATTTCTTGTAGGGCTGGTTTCGTGTTTGCAAATTCCTTTAGTTTTTGTTTGTCCTGGAAGCTTTTTATCTCTCCTTCTATTTTCAATGACAGCCTAGCTGGATATAGTATTCTTGGCTGCATATTTTTCTCATTTAGTGCTCTGAATATATCCTGCCAGTCCTTTCTGGCCTGCCAGGTCTGTGTGGATAGGTCTGTTGCCAGTCTAATGTTTCTACCATTGTAGGTTACATATCTCTTCTCCCGAGCTGCTTTCAGGATTTTCTCTTTGTCTCTGAGACTCCTAAGTTTTACTATTAGATGTTGGGGTGTTGACCTATTTTTATTGATTTTGAGAGGGGTTCTCTGTGCTTCCTGGATTTTGATGCCTGTTTCCTTCCCCAAATTAGGGAAGTTCTCTGCTATAATTTGCTCCATTATACCTTCTGCCCCTCTCTCTCTTTCTTCTTCTTCTGGGATCCCAATTATTCTAATGTTGTTTCATCTTATGGTATTGCTTATCTCTCGAATTCTGCCCTCGTGATCCAGTAGTTGTTTATCTCTCTTTTTCTCAGCTTCTTTATTTTCCATCATTTGGTCTTCTATATCACTGATTCTCTCTTCTGCCTCATTTATCCTAGTAGTTAGAGCCTCCAGTTTTGATTGCACCTCATTAATAGCCTTTTTGATTTTGACTTGGTTAGATTTTAGTTCTTTTATTTCTCCAGAAGGGGTTTCTCTAATAACTTCCATGCTTTTTTCAAGCCCAGCTAGTATCTTTAAAATCATCATTCTGAACTCTATTTCCTACATCTTACTAATGTCCATATTGATTAAGTCCCTGGCAGTCAGTACTGCCTCTTGTTCTTTTTGTTGAGGTGATTTTTTCCATCTTGTCATTTTGTCCTGAGGAGAATAGATGAATGAGAGAACAAAATGCTAACAGGGTAACAATGTCCCCAGAAAATATACACTAAACAAATCAGAAAAGACCTGAAACTGGGGGAAAAGAAAGGGAAAGAAAGAAAAAAGAAAAATAAAAAAAAGAAAAAAGAAAAAGAAAAGATAAAAACAAAAACAAAAAAAACAAAGAAAAACAGAGTATGATCAAATATGATCAGGCTGGTGTATAGATCAATGCCACACACTAGATTTTGGGCATATTTTGGTCTGTTAGAAGAAAGTGCCTCCCAAAATTTTAAAGAAATAAAAACTTATATATGTATAAAAATAAGGGTTAATATGATGAAGGGATGGAATATGACTGTAAAGATGAAAATTATAAAAGATTTTGTAAAAGGAATTGAGAAGATAAGAAGTTGGTTGAAAAAAGAAAGAAGAGGATGTAAAAAAAAAAAAGGGAGAGAATGTGATCAGGCAGGAGACTAGAACAAAGCCATACACTAGAGATTTAGGGTATATTTTGATCTGTTAGAAGAAACTGTATCTCAAAAATTTAAAGAGAGAACAACTTATATATATATATATATATATATATATATATATATATATATATATATATATATATATATATAAATATATACCAAAAATAAGGGTAACTACTATGAAGGGGTAGAATATGACTGTAAAAATGAAAAATAAAAAATATTTTTTAAAAAAGGGATCGATAAGATGTTGGTTGAAAAAGGGAAAAAGAAAATTCAAAAAAAAAAAAAGACAGTTAAAAAAAAATTAACTTTGAAAGACTAAAGAATCATGGTAAAAAAGCCATGAATTCTATTTGCAGTATTCCCCTAGCGCTGGAGTTCTGCCGTTCTCGTTGATCGGTCAACTTGGTCTTGGCTGGCTGTTCTTGCTGATCTTCTGGGGGAGGGGCCTGTTGCCGTGGTTCCCAAATCTCTTTGCCAGAGGTGGAATTGCCCCACCCTTGCCGGTCCGGGCTAAGTCATCTGCTTGGGTTTGCTCTCTGGAGGTTTTGTTCCCTGCAAGCTTTCCGTACAGCTTTGGAGGACGAGAGTGAAAATGGCAGCCTCCCAATCTCCGCCCAGAGGAGCTGAGAAGTTGGGGCCCCACTCCTCAGTGAGCCCCCAGAGAAAAGCAGTCAATCACTCCCATCTCCCCGGTCTCCAGCTGCACTCCGTGCTCACCCGGCTTGTGACCGAACATTTCTATCTCTGGCACACGATGCCGTCTGGAGTCTCCAAATCCGGCAGATCCCTGCGGTGCGCTCCCGTGCTGTTCCTCCTGGGTGAGGAAGGGGAGTCTCCCCGGATCTGCTGCTTGTTGGGTCCCTGCTGGAGGAGCAGTGGCCCGACTGTGCCGCGGATCATGGTTTATGGCAACCCCAAGCTGAGAGCCCACTCCTCGGTTCCGTCTCTGCAGCCGGCTTCCCCACTCCAATACCTGGGAGCTCTGCCGCACTCAGGCAGCCCCGGTCTTTCTGTGATCCCGAGGGTCCTGAGACCACACTGTCCCCGCGAGGGTTCCACCCCCCCCCCCCCCCCCCCCCGCTTAGCCACTGGAGCAATGTCCCTCAGCGGAGTGGACTTCTAAAAGTTACGATTTTGTGCTCTGCTGCTCTATCACTTGCCAGAAGCGGAGGCCCCCTCTCCCGCTGTCTATCCTCCCGAATATCGCCTCGGATTCAGTTCTCCACACGTCCTACCTTCCAGAAAGTGGTCACTTTTCTGTTCAGAGAGTTGTTGCTATTCCTTTCTTTGATCTCATGTTGAGTTCGTAGGTGTTCAGAATGGTTTGATCCCTATCCAGTTGAATTCCTGGGACCAGACGAAATCCAGGTCTCCAACTCCTCTGCCGTCTTGCTCTGCACCCCCCCCCCCATTCTCTTTAGAAAATTTAGAAAACTTAACCCAGAAATTGACCCTCAACTCTATGGTCAACTAATCTTCAACAAAGCCAGAAAGAATATCCAATAGAAAAAAGACAGTCTCTTCAACAAATGGCATTGGAACATTGGACAGCCACATGCAGAAGAATGAAACTAGACCATTTTCTTATACCATACACAAAAATAGACTCAAAATGGATCAAAGACCTATATGTGAGACAGGAATCCATCGAAATCCTAGAGGAGAACACAGGCAGCAACCTGTGTGACCTTGACCGCAGCAACTTCTTGTTAGACACATCTCCAAAGCCAAGGGAAACAAAGGCAAAAACAAACTATTGGGACTTCATCAAGATAAAAAGCTTTTGCACAGCAAAGGAAACAGTCAACAAAACCAAAAGACAACCAACAGAATGGGAGAAGATATTTGCAAATGACATATCAGATAAAGGGCCAGTATCCAAAATCTGCAAAGAACTTATCAAGCTCAACACCCAAAGAAAACAAATAATCCAATCAAGAAATGGACAGAAGACATGAACAGGCATTTCTCCAAAGAAGACATCCAAATGACCAACAGACACATGAAAAAATGCTCAACATCACTTGGCATCAGTGAAATACAAATCAAAACCATAATGAGATACCACCTCTCACCAGTCAGAATGGCTAAAATTAACAAGTCAGGAAACCACAGATGTTGGCAAGGATGTGGAGAAAGGGGAACCCTCGTACACTGTTGGTGGGAATGCAAGCTGGTGCAGCCACTCTGGAAAACAGTATGAAGGTTCCTCAAAAAGTTGAAAATAGAGCTACCATATGATCCAGCAATTGCACTACTGTGTATTTACCCCAAAGATACAAATGTAGTGTTCTAAAGGGGCACCTGTACCCCAATATTTATAGCAGCAAATGTCCACAAGAGCCAAACTATGAAAAGAGCCCAAATGTCCCTCAAGAAATGAATGCATAAAGAGGATATGGTATATATACACAGTGGAGTACTACTCAGCCGTCAAAAAATGAAATCTTGCCATTTGCAATGACGTGGATGGAACTAGAGTGTATTATGCTAAGTGAAATAAGTCAATCAGAGAAAGACATGTATCATATGATCTCACTCATATATGGAATTTAAGAAACAAAACAGAGCATCATAGGGAAAGAGAGGAAAAAATAACACAAGACAAAATCAGAGAGGGAGACAAACCATAATAGACTCATAATCATAGGAAACAAACTGAGGGTTGCTGGAGGGGAGGGGATGGAGGAATGGGGTAACTGGGTGCTAGACATTAAGGAGGGCATGTGATGTAATGAGCAGTGGGTATTATATAAGACTGATGAATCACTGAACTCTACCTCTGAAACCAATAATACATTATATGTTAATTAATTGAATTTAAATAAAAACAAATAAAATTTTATACTACTAGGGCAAGGTTTGGGGGGAGATAGTAGTGATTTTTAATTACTGATTCTATTTGTTAAATTGTTATAAGTCTATTAAGTTTTTCTTTTTTTTTTTTTTTTAAATTTTTTTATTGTTATGTTAATCCCCATACATTACATCATTAGTTTTAGATATAGTGTTCCATGATTCATTGTTTGTGCATAACACCCAGTGCTCCATGCAGAACGTGCCCTCCTCAATACCCATCACCAGGCTAACCCATCCTCCCAACCCCCTCCCCTCTAGAACCCTCAGTTTGTTTTTCAGAGTCCATTGTCTCTCATGGTTCTTCTCCCCCTCCGATTTCCCCCCCTTCATTCTTCCCCTCCTGCTACATTCTTCTTCTTCTTTTTTTCTTTCTTAACATATATTGCATTATTTGTTTCAGAGGTACAGATTTGAGATTCAACAGTCTTGCACAATTCACAGCGCTTACCAGAACACGTACCCTCCCCAGTGTCCAACACCCAGTCACCCCATCCCTCCCACCCCACCCCCCACTCCAGCAACCCTCAGTTTGTTTCCTGAGATTTATTATTGAGTTAGCAATAGTTTTCCAGGTAGTTTTGAATTTTTTCTGAATTTTCAAATTTTTTAGCAGAAAATTTTTCATAGCCTTCCCTTTGTGATTTGAAAAATCTTTATCTGTTATTATCCTCCCTCTTTGATTCCTAATACTGATGTATCTTTTATCTTTTATTATTAATTAATCTTGCCAAAGGATTTATATATTTTATTATTCTTGGATATGGCAACCCCCAAAGAACCTATTCGTATGATTAAGAACCTTCTTAGATATGATGAGCTGAGACTTGACTTTAACTTCCAAAAGAGTCATAACCTCTTTGCCTATGCACAGTTTTAGGAAGTTCACAAACCCAGAGCCCCTGGAATGAAGAAGCTAGATAGTGTAAACATCATAAGGAGTGTGGCAGATCTCCCAACCCAAATTCTCTTTTGCAATGTGACCTCCCCCATCAAGGGAATGCTCCTTCATGAGGAAAGGGAATTTATTTCTTGAGTTCCTTGAATCTGGGTGAGCTCTGTGACTGCTTTGCCCAATAGAATATGGTAGAAGTGTCCCTGCGCCAGTTCCAGGTATAGCTCTTAACTGGCTTACAAGGTTGTTCTTTGCCTCTTTGAAGCTAGCCACCATGTAAGAAATGTGACTATCCTGAGACTGCTATGATACAAAAACCAAGCAACACAAAGAGAGAGAGAAAGGCCAACAAGCACCCAGGTGCCTGGCCTGTGAATGGGAAAGCCATTGTGGATGGCCAACCAAGTCAAGCTTTTATTAGATGCCTCCAACTCTAATTTTATCTAACTATAATGCATGGGAGACTCTGAGTAAGAGCTACCCATTGAAGCCCATTCAAACTACAGAAGTACCTACCATTTGCATCGACATGGATGGAACTAGAGGGTATTATGCTAGGTGAATAAGCCAAGCAGTTAAAGACAGTTATCATGTGGTTTCACTCATATGTGGAGTATTAGGAATAACACAGAGAACCATAGGGGAAGGGAGGGAAAACTGAATGGGAAGAAATCAGAGAGGAAGACAAACCATGGGAGACTCTGGACTCCGGGAAACAAACTGAGGGATACAGAATGGAGGGGGGTGGGGGGATGGGGTAATTGGGTAATACGTGTTGTGATGAGCACTGGGTGTTATATACAACTAATGAATCGTTGAACTACATCAAAAACTAATGATGTACTATATGTTGGCTAATTGAACATTAAAATAATAAAAAACTACAAAAATTTGAGCCGTAATGATTATTTGTTGTTTTAAGCTCCTAAATTTAGAGTTGTTTGATATGCAGCTATAGATACCTAGAACAAGTAGCTATTGTGAAAAATCCTCCCCCTCAGCCTTCTTCCAATGAAAAATGTCTTTAAGAGGATAAATATACGTAAGATGAACAGAGATGCCCAAATCATTAAGAGATTATTGGATGCCAGCTCTGAAGTGACACTACTCCCCAAAATACCCAGAATGCCACTGTGATACCCCACTCAGAGTGGGGTCATATGGACATTGGGTGATAAATGGAGGGCTGACCCACGTAACAGTGGGCCCAGTAAGTCTGAAATTACTGCACAGATATTTTCTGAGTTTCTTTTGTATCAGAGGTCAGTGGTGTATTATTTAAAGCTGATAAATCAAATAATACACTTGATCTTAGCCAAAAGGCCGAGAAGCGATAAATCAAATAATAGATGTAAATATATAATGCCATAAAAATGTATTACTTAAAGGTATGAAGAATATAATAATATAACCAAGATCAAAGAGAAAAGAGGACAGTTACCAAGAAATAGAAGGATAGGAATTTCTTCATCATTTGCAGTAGTAAGTAACTATTTATTAGAGAACTATATTAAACTAGTTATATGTTGTTAGATTAAAATTAAAAGCTAATACTCATGTAGTGCTTACCTGGCTCTGCTATAAATGGCTTAATCTTCACAACGATCCTTTGATGGAGGTATTATTACTTACCCTATTTAATAGATGAGGAAACTGAGTCAGAGAAAGGTTAAATATAACTAGCCCAAAGTCACACAGCAAGGATACAAATAGTTATAATGGTACCCATTACAAGAAGCCAAAAACAGACAACAAATCTGGTTGGCAGTCATGGTCTGCAGACTTATTCTTCCTTTCCTGATAATTTGGAGTTGACATCCCAGGCACACTGCACAGATCCTTGTTCATTTCTTATGGGAGGGCATGTTTCTGTGTTCATTTTCAGACTGCCCCATGTTGTGGGTGGGGACTGACTTTGGGCTGAGGGGTGGGAGTCCTGATATCCATTTTGGGAGAGAAGACAGAAGTAGCAGCTCCTTTGCTGTGTGAGTCAGAAAAACAAAGCCATGGTGACACTGAATAATGTTGAGTTTGTGGCTACACCTTCATTGCTGTTCTGTCTGCAGAAGGGGATTTTTCCCTTTCCTCTCAGAGTTTGAAAAAGCTTTATAGTCACAGTGAAGTAAACTCTTTGCTCCATACCCCTGACATTAAAATAGGAAATAATAATATACTCAGGTGCTAATCCTGGGGTTGATCTTTTAAATGTCTCTCTAATTGAAGTAAGAAGGATATTAATCCTGGGGAACATGTCATGGGTAACAAAACATTCTTGGCTTTGCAGATCACAGGATGAGTTGGTACCAGTTATAGCTTTTTTTTTTCCTAGTAGCATTCAGTGTAATGGAAGCCGAGGAACCTACCAACTCAATATGCTATTTCAACACATTCAGTCAGCCAGTAGACTTAATTTTAAGTTCATTTCTGCATGGATCATTTACAGTGTTAATTTGTGAGTTTGCATGGTGACTGCTTTTTTTTTTGTCTCTTTTGCATCACAGTTATTGGTCACAAAGTGAGTTAATTAATTTTGTCACTTAATTGTTGCTATACTTCTCTCTCTCTCTTTTTTTCCCTAAAGCAATGTCTGTTTTTTGTCATCACTTGCTGGACTAGATCAGGTCCTTCTCTTTGATTTTTTAAAGATCTTTGTGCATATAGCTGCTTTGGCAAGTCAGGAATCAAACTGACAGCCCATTGGAAAGGCATACACTGTCACAAGTCTGAAGAGGCACAGAATGGCAGTTCCCAAGCTCAAGTGCAAGGCTTGCCTCTCAGGTCTTCTTCAGCTTACTAGGTTCTTGGCTGTTGTAGGGTACTGATACCAGATAGCAGAGGGCCCGAAGTAACAAAAACAAGGCTCAGTGAGGTAATTGGGACTAAAAGAATGTTTGCCTGTCCCACAGACTTCTTTGCCAAATTTAATATAGCCTGTGAGAAACTGGGCACAGATACTTTTTGCTTTTTCCCAGTTGATTTCTCAAACTTTCATCATTATTATTTTATTTTTGCTATAGGCTTCTCTGGATTAGTGATCTGAAGAGTGGCATGAAAGTCATTTTTTTTCTCTTGTGTTATAACTTATCATGGCTCATCAAAGCAGGAAACACACCTAGAAATCCAAACTCAATGAGAGCTGAAGAAGTGAGAGTACTATTGGGTATCTTATTGGGTATACTATTGGGTATCACAAACACAGCTGCTGACCTTCAGAATGGTGAGGGGAGGTATGGCATCAGCCTGGCAATTAGATGTGTATGCAGAAAGGTAGCTGTATAGACTTGTCCTTGCCTTAATCGGGAACTCTTGGCAGCAGTTTATTCAATAGCCATTTTCTTTACTTCTTCCTTGCTACAGTAAGTTCATTTGGTTTAACAGTCTGATAGTCATGGCCAATAGGAGAGTCTGAGCCCCATCCAAATCCCAGGGACTGAATCTTGTTAAGTCTATTTCTGTCATGATGAGTCTGTGCACCTTGACAGTGATTAGTTTAGGAGTGGGATATGTGATATAATTGTGGCCAATTGGTATACTTCTGTTGGAAGGGGCTGGGGAGAAAGATGTTTTGATCTTTAGAAAAGATGCGGGAGAAAGTTGCTTTTCTGTCTCTGGTTAAATCTGGGTGAGGAGGTGATGCTGGATCTTCTGCATCTGTCCTATAATTACAAGAGGAGCTAGTTAAAGGATTAGGTGGCATGTTGAAGATAGCAGAGTAGACAAACAGAAAGAAGCTGATACCTTGAGGATGTCACCAAAGAGCCAAAATAAACATCCCCATAATCGTTCTTCTTCCCAGCTTCTTGAGACATCAGATTATAAATTCCCTGATTTTTAAAAGACTTTTGATTGGGGTCTTTTTATCTCGTAGTCAAAAATGATGCAGTACCATTGTAGATAAATTATTTATTCCATTCTTAGAATCAAATCAGAAACTTACATATGGAATCACTGGTCTGTTTTCTTGCTGTTTAACCCATTGTACAGTGGTCTAGAGATCTTCCAGTCATGGATTCCTTCAATAAATGGTTGTTGAGCCTTTACTATGAGCCAAACACTAAAGATGGCACCATGAACCAAATCAGTATTGTTCCTCCTTTCATGTAATTTATAATCTAATGGGAAGCAGAGATCCTGAACATGTGTAGTTGGAGTAAAATACCTATGGATTCAATGATGACTTTACCTGCAGCATCAGCATCTGTCTTTTCAGAATGTGTTTAGCCAAGGTGCTCACAGCCACAGCTGGAGGCCATGACAGTCTGGTCTCACTGTGATCAGATTGCTGTGGTTGCTGGACTTTGTGGAAAGGATAATAAGAGGAGACTGGCCCACAGGCACTCAGGGCTCTACAGTTTCTCCTGGCCATTTTAATAAGTTACAGTACTTCCCCTCATGTTCTGCTCTTGCCTTTTGGGTTTGTTCATTGGTAGTAAGAAAATTAAAATTAGAATGTATTAATAAAAACATATAAATGCAGTTCCTAGCAAACAGTATATAAATATAGGAATATTTACCTCTAATTATTCCTAGTTAACATTTAGGAGAGAGTGTGAGCCAGATTTTAAGGAGGTAGTGTCTTTCATTAGCCAAGCTTTTCTTTCTGAAATTTTCCCACTCATGGCCTCTTTTCTTCCATTCTGCAAATATTTATTGAGTCTTTGCTGTGCCCTGGGGATGCAATGAATAAACCAGGGTGCAAACATAAGGGTCTCCATTTCATTCTTGAAGAGCTTTATTATAAGTGAAGAGTCCAGGTTTGGGGGGCAGACAGCAGGTCTTGAATTTTGGCTCTGTCACTTATTAATTGTGAGGCCTTGAGTAAGTTGAGAGATCTGTTTGACTTCAGACTCTGTAAACAAAATTGTCAATAATTATAGTACTCATAACATAAGCATTTATGGAGATTAAATGAGATAATGCAGGTAAAGCATTTAGCTAAGTGTTTGGCGCATGGTATTGCTCAATAAATGGTAACCACACTCAGAGATCAGGCATGTGCATTAGCAGCTATGACACAAGCTAGCGAGCGGCAAGCCCAGAAGAGCTAGAGGAAGAATGCTGCCTGAATTTAGAGGAAGGAGTCTCTGGGAAGATGCTTGGGAGCCACTTAAAGGGGGAGGTGCCATTTGACCTGGGTTTTCTCAGCTTTGACTTAAAATTTGGCTTCTTTTTCTGTTTTGGTTAACTGTCAGAGCCAGTACTCTCACTTTTCAGAGGTAGATTCCATGTTGATGAGGGCTGGTAGCTCTCCTTTATCCCCTGAAAGCACCACTGACTCCAAGCAGTCAACTCCTTGAAAGCAGGCTTGATCACTGAGCAGAGATGGGAATGAGATAGGGCAATCTATCCTCACTACTAGAAATATATCCCATGTTTTTAACTTAGATTGCTGTGCTGATAGTAGGAGATCAAAAATCCTGTGATTTAGAAGAGGCTTGTGACATTGAAAACAGATATTTTTCTTTCCCAGATGTTAATTCACTGATATTTAAAAAGAGACGGTTGGGTTATGCAATATATAGGAGATCATATGGCAAGGGCTAAATGGGATATAGGACATACATACTCAGCACAGTGCTTCTAACAGAGGGGACACTGAAAAGCATCATTAAAATATTTATAATCACAGATCCTGTAATTTTTATTATATTAGTTTGCTATTGCTTCCATAAAAATTACCATAAATGTGGCACCTTAAACAATATGAATTTATTATTTTCTTATATTTTTGTGGTTAGAGGTCCAACACAATTTTCACCAGAATAAAATCACAGTGTTGACAGGCTACTGTGTTCCTTTTTGGAGATGCTAGAGGATGATCTGTTCTCTGCTTATTTGAGTTATTAGCAGAATTCAGTCCCTTCTGGTTTTAGGAGTGGAATCTCCTTTTCCTTTGGGTTTCCAGTTGAGGGCCATTCCCAGCTTCTAGAAGCTACTCCACATTCTTTGGCTCTTGACTCGCTTCCTCCATCTTTACAGCCAGCAGTGGTGGGTCAACTCCTTCTCTTGCTTGGAATCACTCTTCCTAATGTCTGTCTCTCTAACATAGCCTACATAAATCCTCTGCTTTGGAGGACTGATAGGATTGGATTGGGTCCACCCAGGTAATCCCGGATTATTTCCCTACTTCAAGGTCTGTACCCTTAATGACACGCACAATGCCCCTTTGCCACATATTCATGGGTTCTGAGTGATTAGGGAGTGGATATCTTTGGGGGGCATTATTCTGCCATTAGCACTTATCTTTTCACATTAAGGAAAGCATGTTATGAACAGATCTTTTAATTTTTTATCTTGGAGTTCCCATTCTCTACTTGATTTTCTATCCCCGGCACACCCAACATTTCAATGGATCTTTGTTTCCATGCAACAATCTTTATAGCATTCTCTCGCTTTATGCATGAATACTTTTCCTTCTCTATTTCAATTTTTTCTCTCCTCTCCCTTGAAACCAATAATTTTTACAATTACCCAATCTGTTATTACAGCTATCATTCTCAAATCTGTTATATTTAGCTTTTGTCCCTACTTTTCTATGAATTTTCTCTATTTTATCAGTGTATATATAGCTTCTGCATCCTGTGTTCTTAGAATTGTTATTTTAAGGCTTTAGAGAACTGGATTAAGAGAAAGAAGAGAATGCAATAATTTGAGAAATGTTCTGCTTGCTTTCTAGCAATATAGTTTCTTTTTTTATTTTCATTATAATTTTTATTAGATTTTTAATTACAAAATTAATGCATACCAATTCTAACAACTGATGCAATATTAAATGAATAATAAATAATAACTACTCCTTAACCCCAGCTAATCTCACACCTAGTTAATGAAAGTTCACAATTTATGTATCCTGTGTATCTTTCTATTCCTTTCTCTATGCTCATATAATGGTATGCAAATACACAGAGCCTTTTCATTCTCATTTGTTATAATGGGTTGAATGGTGTTCCTTCAAAATTCTTATGTTGAAGTCCTAACCCCCAGTAACTCAGAATCTGACCTTATTTGGAAATAGAGTCATTGCAGATGTAATAGTTAAGAGGAGATCACTAGAGTGGTGTCCAATATGACTGGTGTCTTTATAAAAAGCAGAAATTTGGGCACAGAGACATGTACACAGGGAGAATGCTATATGAAGGGGAAGGCAGAGATTAGGGTGATGCTTCTATAAGCCAAGAAATACCAAAGATGGCAGCAAACAACCAGAAGCTAGGCAAGAGTCATGGAACAGATTCTCTCACAGCTCTCAGAAGGAATCACACCTGCCAACACCTTGGTCTTGGACTTCCAGTATCCAGAACTAGGAGACAATAAATTTCTCTTGTTTAAGTCACTCAGTTTGTGCTACTTTGTTATAGCAGCCCTAGCAAACTAATACATCTGCTTCACAAATGTGGGATCATATTGTACAAATTATCTTATGACATGCTTTGTTTACTTAACATGTCAAGAACATCTCTTTAGGTAATGTATTTTATTTATTTATTTTTTTAAAGATTTTATCTATTTATTTGACAGAGAGAGAGACAGCGAGAGAGGGAACACAAGCAGGGGGAGTGGGAGAGGGAGAAGCAGGCTTCCCGCAGAGCAGGGAGCCCGATGCGGGGCTCGATCCCAGGACCCTGGGATCATGACCTGAGCTGAAGGCAGACGCTTAACGACTGAGCCACCCAGGCACCCCTAGGTAATGTATTTTAAACAAGAGTGTTTTCATGCTGTGGCAGCATATGGAATGTAAGACTGGAGCTGCTCAAGGCCCCTTTCTTCCGGTCAGGATTGGGTCTGGGAAACAGTAGAAGTCATGTAATAGCTCCAGTTACAAGGAATGGACAATGTGGCTGCTGGCATGGCAGGCAGGAACTCAGAGTAGTCTCTTAGAGTTTTATTCATGCAGTCCCTTGATGCACCAGCATAGAATTTGACTTAATGAGGAAAAAAAAAACCCTTTACACAACATGTGCATGTGTTATACCACAACATAAGCACTGGCTGAACTGGTAGGTCCCTATTATATTTTTAAGGAAAAACAAAATCAAACAAATAACCAAACACCTGTGAAGACTTTAGTAGCTTTGATATTCTAGGAATTCCCCTGACTTTTGACCACTTCAAGTAAACCCAGCCCACCATGGTGAGAATGCGATGCACCAGAAGGAGAAGGTGCAATAAATAGTCTCTTCAGCAGAGGGATTTTTGACTGGGGTACTAAAACTTGATCCAAGTGGCTGAGGCATTTATATTTGTGAATATTTTCAGGATAGGTGTGGGTGTGCAAGGATTAGAGGTGGGGGGATGTGGTGTACTCCCAGGGGAAATGGTAATATCTGTGATTGGTAACTTCCATGGTTTCTAAATAATGGTCAAATTTTGAATGAATTCTAGGCCACAACACATAGAACACTGCTCTCAGGGCATTTATATGCATTCTAGGTCCAGCCTTCCAGAAGTTTTAAGAGTTCATACAACAAGTTTACATGCCAGGAATTCTCTACATATTCATGCCATTCTTGGAGTGATTTATCCGTGAAACAAAGCAGCAATGGAAAACTAGGCAGATACGGCTTCCTTTTAAGGTCACTGGTGCAAAGCAGAGTACACTGTGTGTGAAGATTGAAATAGGAAGGTTTATTTAGGGAGGAAACATTATGGTTATTTTGCTAGTCTATCAGGTAATACTTTGTTTTGCCCAAAAATGGTAGGAATTTGGTTCTATTGAATTATTAGCAAAATAGGAGTATATCTAAGAATATTCACAGTATGAGTTACATTCTTAAGTTGACTGTTCAGTTATTTTGACATTTATGCCAACTCTATGTCCTTTTCAGCTTTAAGTTTATCTTTTAGATTTTTCTGAGTATAGCTTTAGATCACAATAATCACTTCATGAACAGAATGGGCCCATTACTAGTCAATATTCTGTTTAAAATATTTAAGGATATCTTCTAAATAGTGGTATATAACTCCTGTGATGATATATACTTGGCCACATGACAGAATAAAATGAAATTAGGTGATTGTATTTAATTAAATCAAGCTATAGGTTCAAAATAAAACAAAAGGTGATACTTTTATTTCTTTTTTTATTTCTTCAGGGTATTGTGTGTAGAGGATAATTTATTATATGTGCCTTCAGACTGATGCTTGTGGCTTCTGAACTATATATAGATCTGGTTTTCTGTAGGGAAAGGGAGAAGGGTGATTGCCTTAATAGGAGAATAGTGCCAAGAGGTTAAGGGAACATGGGTGTGTCTATGCCTGAGCCAAACTCCATCTTTTTCTGATCTAAAGGTTTTCAGAACCTAGGTTTATATTAATTTTCTTTCTTTTCTTTCTTTTATCATCAACTTATAACAATGGGAAAACAGAAGATAAGTAATAATTTGTTCAATGTTAGAGTAATCCTTATTTTGTTTCCAAAATTATCTAACTGTATAATTTTTATTTCTTAGCTCACTTAACCCATGGAGATGTTATTTCATGAACAGCTTTAAGGAAATTTAAGGAAGGTTTTAGAGTAAGTATAATTTCAAGGAACCATTTTAAGCATTTTGCATAGTGCATAGAGTTTGAGAGTGGCACGTGAGCCACAAATTCAGACTTTGGACTTACTAAATATTTGCTGTGATATGGGACAAACCCTGAAAGAAAATTCTTTCTGTAACTAAATATAGATAAAGGCACTATGAAACCAAGTGTATGAGTGCAATTGTGTGAAAGAAACTGAAGGACTCCTGTTTTGCCTTAGAAGATAATGAGAGAACCCATTGATATAAATCTGTAGACAGAAAATTTAAGACTGCCACATTATTCAAAAAAAAAAAAAACCCAAAAACCTGCCACATTATTCAACCTTCCATTTTCCTAGAATATTTTATTTCCTTTACCTGATCTGTAAATGTGGAATGAGGATGGAGTAGGGACAAGTGCCAAGGAGGAGAGGTACTTAGGTTTCATTATTTCTAAGATTAATGATATTCTCTACTTTTGCTTTATATTAAATACATTACATCTTTTTTTAAAAAAAAGAATATTTGGGGGAGTGTAACACCCTAGTAAATAAGAGCTTTCTCTTCCTACATCCGTGTGTATTAGTTAATATAGGCTAATGGCTATAACAAACAGCCCCGATGTTTAGATGATTTAATATAATAGAAGCTCGTCTTTCTTTTGTTTCATAGTCCAGTGTAGATCAATGTAGGGCTTTGCACTCGGGGACACTTGGGGACCCAGGCTCATTCCCTTATGTGGTTTTACCATCTTGTTCTTCTCGTCTTTCAGTTGCACATATGGGAAAGAGAGAACGTGGAGAAGGCATATCTCTACCTTTAACTACATTGTCCCAGAGGTGATGCATATCACTTCTATTTATATTTCATTGGCTGGAACTCAGTTCATTGATTCCATCTAACCACAGGGTGGCTAGAAAATTTAGCCTGGTGGTGGGGCCAGAAGAAGAAATCTCCGTGCCACAATGTGCAATAATTTTCAAATAAGTGTGAAGAAATAAAATGGGTTTAATCCTAAAAACAATATAAAATATATTTAATATTTGGATTCTTACAGTGCTTATTGTTGTGAACACCAAGTCTGTCCATACCATAGATTCATTCATTTATTTATTCAACAAGTATTTATGGAGTGCCCACTATGTGCCATTTTGCTAGACACTGGTGTACAGTGGTGAGCCAGATAACCACAATCCCTGCATTCATCAAGTTAACAGTTCAGTGGTAAAATTAATGATGATATACTAGTAGATGATTGTCATTCCCTAAGGGCGTGGGGTGTTGTTTTTATTCAGAGTTGGGTTTCAGCAGAGTCCATCATTTTATACCCTTTGATATATTTTTTAAATGAAGATGCTTTTATTCCATTCCTTTTATACTCCTACCAGGAAGATAAAAAAAAATGTTCTTATTTTGCAATTTGGGTCTCTCCTCCCACAAAACTACCTCCATGGTGAGTAACTCAAACTGTTGGGACAGCCTAATAGAGGTTCTGGCAGAGAAGTGGTGAGAACAAAGCCTGTTTGGGAATGGACAGGTTGGCCTCTCACCCGGACAGGCTCTCAGAAACCTCATGTGGCCGGATCTGCCCTGGATACACCCAGCCACAAATTCTTTAGGTGAGATCTTCTCAGGGAATGCCCCAGCATGAGAAAGGATTCAAGGGCATTTTTTTCCCCACAGCCTGTTACTGTGGTATATGATTTCATTGTCAGCACATGAAAGGCTATATATCAGGCCAGTTAAATACACAAGTTTGGAAGTATCCTAGTGATTCAAGTTATCTGGTGCCTTTTCTTTTGGGAGGCATACAGATATGAGAAGGCATCCTTATGGAATTAGTCATAAGGAAAAGATTGCCATTTCTTATAGACTCTGGCTCCCTGGAGCTGAGGAGATTGAGGGTGAGGGTGGGGACACCTGTCATCTTGAGTTCAAAATTAATCCAAGAGCTATAGGTCTCATTTGATGCTACTTGATCTCCTAGCAGCCTTGGGGGCAAAATTGAAATCTGTGGAGATTGCTAGAGGATCTTCTCCCCAGGACCAAATGAGAATCTAAATTTATAGTAATCCTTTAAGATGAAAAATAATCCCAAGGGACTTTGATCTCTCTCTCTCTCTCTCTCTCTCTCTCTCTCTCCCTCCCTGTACAATTGTAACCACCTTGAAATTTAAAAATCTTGAATATTTCTTGAATATTAAGAATTCAGTAACCCCAAATTTAGCTGATGTTCACAGCTAACACTGAGTTCAAGCAAAATAACCAAACCTTAGGGGGAAAAAACGCCTCTGCACAAATGACCTCAGAATGGTTGCTCATTCCCCTTTTTTCTAGAAGAGAAGCCAGAAGTGATTGAAACTATCGTCAAACTATTAACATTTCATCAAGAGCTTTGTCTTCCCTGACATGGGAAATATCATTTATGAAAAGAAGCCAGTCTCTAAGGAATGGGATAGACTGTGAAATATTAAAGATGATAAGACTATGTCTGATATGAATTGAAACATTTTTGAGATACATCTCATCTCAAGAGAAATAATTTCTTTGTCACTTCTAGAGTTGCAGCTCACTTTTATTACACTTATGGATACACACACACACACACACACACACACACACACACACTGTATTTATTTAAGTGGTGGAAATGGAAAACTCAGTACCTGGGGTGTTTGAAAGATGTTTCCAGTGAAAAATTTAAATGTCTTAGATATTTCTTAGGTATTTTAAGGAAAATCAATCATGTGATAAAGTGTTTCATACTGTAATAATATAATGGTTGTCAACTTGAAACTACTATTGTCAGAAATTAAATGATAAAACTTTTCCATTGGAATTTTTCTGTTGCCACAAGGGATTCCCCATTTTATATTTGTGAAGAGCAGCTCTTTTTTTAAAAATATATTTTATTTTATTATGTTATGTTAGTCACCATACATTACATCATTAGTTTTTGATGTAGTGTTCCATCGTTCATTGTTTGCGTATAACACCCAGTGCTCCATCCAGTATGTGCAGAGCAGCTCTTTTTGAAATTTAAAGTCAAATTCAGAATAAAGCCCTTCTGAGAGTGAACAGACTAAATGTTATTTGGGATAAATATAGTTGCTGTTCTTGTTCAAACATAAAATATTAAAATGTATGTTTGCCCAATATTTCTGGGCTCCTGAAGTTGTGAGTTTTACTCAGACATATAGACCATCATCATCATCATCAATTGGGCAACAAAAGAGAAAAAAATAGAGGAGGGCAGTGAGAGGGCTTGTTATTTTTTGTGTTCTTAACTTTTTCTTTAGCAAAATTGACTCCTCTTTGGCTTCTTGAATGGTTTCTCATTTTTGGAGGCACTCATTTTATTATTTTAAGCTTATTTACAAAATTTTGTTACTTAGATAGCTTTTAGGGAGTTGTTTGTTATCATTATTCTTATTAGGTAAGTATTTTTTGTGCCTCTTTAGAAGATAATTCATAGAGAAAGAATTCTGATATATTCTGTGGTGTATGTATGTATGTATGTAGTGTGTGTGTATATTCATGATATCATGTGTGGGTAATTTCCATGGGTTAAAACCTAGAAGTGGAAAATTTAACTTTTATTTATTGATGTTTAATATCTGCCAGGTGGATAACTAAATCTTCTGAATTATTAACTTTTCTATGTAAAAGTATTTATCAAAGATGATAGAACTTTTTCTCAAATGTTCCAATATGCAAGCTTTCTGCTTAGCTGGTTAGTCATCTGAAAATATAGTCAGGTCATCTATCATAAACCCTGCTGGTAGGCCTGAATATGAAAGTTGTCCTTCCATCTGGCACTCTTGTGCCCTCAGACTCAGATAGGATTATCCATTTCCCTCTTGAAGGAGGCAATGCAGTGGGGCCTGAAAATAATGGTGAAGACTTGGTTTTGAGAATTGCATCAACAATTTTAGAAAATTCATTTATTATCTTGATTTTTGGTCACTTAATCTGTTTTTAGTCTTCTCATAAACCGTGGTTAATGATAACCCACTTTTATCATGAAAAAATGAAAATAAAGGTGGTAAAACTACTTTCTTATAAAGTTCTCAAGAGATGCTAGGTGTTATTTTTTGTTTTGGAATTTAAAATCACATGTTCCACTTGCCATGTTCTTCAGTTCCTATTTATTCACTCAGCAGAGATATATTGATACAAGTGTCAGATCCTGGGCAGGTACTGGGGTATGGTGGTGACTTCCTACTTAGAGCTAATAGTCCAGTGGGAAATCTGACTTTAAAGAGATATACTAATAAGTATGTAATCATGCGTGGTCATAAAAGCTGGAGTAGAAGAGTACTTGTTTTTAGGAGAGGGTATAGTGGAGATTTAATTTGGATTGTAGGCCAGGGAATGCCTGTTTGAAGAATTGATAACCCATTTGATATTAGATTATAAGGAAAATCGGGGCAGGTAAAGAGCAGGTTAATAGGTCTTCAAGAAGAGGAAATAGCATGTGCTGTTACTGTAGGTAGAAAGAAGTCTAGCATCCTGAAGGAATTGAGTGATGGCCAGTATGGCTGTAGGGTAGTGAATTGGGGGTGGGGTGGGGCTGAATAATGGAGGATGATAAGGCTGGAAGGGCAGGCATGGACTACACCACAATAATGTTTTGGGATTTATTTTAAATTTGGTTGGTAGGCCATTAAATTGTCTGGAGTCGGTGAGTGGCATGAGCTGATTTGATTAAAGAGTGTAAACCCAAAATAATAAGCCATCTCATTAGCCACACCTGTAATACCTTTATCCAATAATTCTTATAATAATATAGGTACTCATCATCATAAACACTGAAACAATTTATAAAAATACACAAAGGAAGGCAAAATTCATTGTGGATCCCATCATTCAGAGATCACTCTTAACATTTAGACAGACTTTCTTTCACACCATATGCAGACATGTTTACAGTTTTTTGTTCAGCAGATAAACTATATTGTTTTTTTCCTCCATTGATTTTAATAAACACTCAACATATTGTGGTCATTTTTCTATACCAGCAGTAATGTGCATCAATATGCTTGATGGATGCTTAGTTGTCCATTCTGGTGAATTATACTAATTGGCTTAATCAATTCCCTATTGAGTTTTAACTGTTTCTGATTTTTTTGCTAACATACTGATGTGGTAGGGCAATCCTTATTCATCTTCATACGTAGATATATTTCATGTATGTGATTATCTCATTAAAGTAAATGTTGAAAAGGGAAAATGCTAGTTAAAGAATTTGTACATTTTATGTTTTTGTGTATATTGCCAGTCATCTGGAATTTCCCTTAGAGAATCATGTAAAGAAGAATAAGAATTTTTTTCCCTAAATCAATAGCCAGTTGTCTTATTCACTGAAAAACTGGATGGGCAACACGAACACCAGTTTTACTCTTTGCAAACTTAAGATTGGTTTTTCTTACTCGTTTATCTGTGTACCTGTCCATTTCTCTTACTGAACTATAAACTCCCTTTTAGTGGTAGTAATGTCTGCTTTGGGCCATGCCAAGTTCCTGTCCCAGTTTGCCTATTTACTAGCTGCAAGACCAAAGACAATAAGCAGTTACAGTGGCTGTAATTTGTCTGTAAAATACTTTAGGAAGGACAATAAATGTGTGAGTGTAAATTAGTTTTAATCCATGCCTAGTTAACATTGAAGTATCCTAATCCAGATTACATACCTGGAGGGTGCTTCGTTAGCATTTGAAAGACTCTAATCAGGACTTCACTTTCTGAAGGCTGTGGGTCCAAACCTTCAGCTACTGCTATCTCAATCTTCATTTGAGGGTTTTCAATGAACATAAGAACTGCTGGAAATTATATTTCATTGGTGAAATGTGCAGTGTACCAGATATGCAATTTCTTTGTACCAAACAGTACACACTTGCTTTCTTTGTACCACACAGTAACCTGGAATGAGATCATGGGGGAGAAGTCCCACAGTCTTTCAGATATTTACTAGGGAGAATCTGCTAGTTGTACAGGCCAGTTCCTACTAGGAATGCCCTGTAGGTCACTTTTTTTCACTCTTTTTATAAAAATGTTCAGCCAGGGGACTTCTAGTGGCTTATAACTACTGGGCCCCTTTGGGCAGCCTCTGGGCTGCATTGAAGTTAGTCACAAAACTTTGACCATGCCCCTACTCTTCTCAAAATACTAAACTCACACCAAAAATAATAGCAGGTAGTGAAAATATTACTACGGTTTTTCGTGGGGAGGTGCAGAGATTGCCAGATCACAAAGCTTAAGAAAACTTAACTTTACACTTCTTTGTTCTCTCTCCCCAGTCTCATCCTATCACCCCTCAAGTTTTCCATTTACTATTTCTTTTCTTTCAATTTTCCCACTTTTTAAAAAAATTTTTATTTATTTATTTATTTGAGAGAGAGAGAGAGAGCACATGAGAGGGGGAGGGCCAGAGGGAGAAGCAGACTCCCCACTGAGCAGGGAGCCCGATGCGGGACTCGATCCCGGGACTCCAGGATCATGACCTGAGCCGAAGGCAGTCGCTTAACCAACTGAGCCACCCAGGCGCCCAACTGAGCCACCCAGGCGCCCTCAATTTTCCCACTTTTATAAGGCTTTTAAAGTCCCATTTATTTATAGTCCACACCCTTGCAGCACAACAAAATTATTGCTCATATATGTCCCTTGGCACTATAGAGCTTTTCCTGTTATAGAGGGGGAGATTGGATCCATTCCATTTATAAACTCTGAGGATGGTGCATTCCTCACCCAGGGCGTGTTTTCCCTAGAATTCTGCTTTGTGACTGCTTGGCCCACCACAATGCTCACTTATGTTGCCTCCACACATCTCTGAGCAGCTAAAGCCTTTTAGCAGTGTTGAAACAGAGTAAGGCTTTTTACCCCTGTACTGCAGGGGTGAGTCCCGGGGAGAGGAAGTATTTCCCAGAGCATATTTGAGTCTGCATTTCATTTCCTTTAGAGTGGTGTCAGCAAATAATACCAAGTGTGAAAAAGACATTCTGGATCATGTTTACAGGGCCCTTGGATGTACTTACTGTTTTAGAGGTCTGAGCTTAACTATTGTTAAAATCTTTTGATTAGCACGCAGAGGCTATGCCACGTTAGGCCTGCCCTAGTGCTGGTCTAGAAAGAGCTGACCGAGAGCTCCGAATGCTCCCTCTGTGACTCCTGTGGTATGCTTTAACACTTCAGCTTCCACGTTTCACATGCATGCTGTTCACAGTAAGTTTTCAGTGCTTCTCATACAGTGCCTTATGGTTTGCATTTTAATTATGATCACTACCTTTTTTGACCACTTAGGTTATTTTTGATCCTCTTAATCCTTCAGGGTGGATAGTATATAACATGGAGAGGCAGTATTGTCTAGTGGTAAGGGTATAGGGAGATAACTGATTTGGCCACTAGCCAACTCTGTACATTTTGGTAATTACAACCCCCTTCTAGATCTTAGTTGCCTCACTTGCAAAATGAATACAACAACAATACTTATAGGATGGCTGTGAAATACAGATGAGAGAATATATATGAATGTCTGGTAAGTAATTTAATAAATATTAGTTATCCTTCTCATCATCCAAGATTATAGAGTTTGAAAGCGGAGAACCTGGGATTCAAAACTAGACTTAACTTTAAAGTTTATGAATGATTATGTTTTAAAACAAAGGTAACAGGTAATCAGGGCTCACATTTATACTGAGTTCTAAAAATACTTGTTCGGTACTGTTCTAAGTACTCATACATATTAACTGCCTTTTTTTTTTTTTCCTTGTACAAGTCATCCTTTATTGGGTGTTAATTCTCAATTAGGATATGAAAGGATTCAAGGGTGCCAGGGAAAGGTCATGGTCAGGAACACAGAATGTGCCTCCAAAGTGGGCCCACTTCAGTGGTACTTGTGTAGCCCCTCATGTTTGAGTTCCTTGTAACTACAACAGTAGCTGCCAGCACCATAGAAATCCCAGCAATGTCCCCTTTCTTCACATTGACATACTTGTTGTAATACAGGTAGTAACCTCTTTGAAACAGTCCAGCAGTGCCTTTAGGGGCAAAATCCTGCATCAGTATCCATCTTGGCAGATCTCCTAGTTGGACATCCAGGAGCTTCTTCTCCTTCCCTGGTATGGATGATGCCATCTTGGAGCCCTGGGTGTCCCATATTAACTTCTTTTATAGTCATGTCAACCCTACCTATGATACTATTACCATTATCCACATTTGAAGATAGAGAAACTGAGGGCCAGAGAGGTTAAGATGCCTGGTGACAATAGTGAACCCACCATCTACAGGTTCTTAGCCTCTATGCAGTGCTATCAATTACTATGTACCCCTTCTCTGAATGTTCTTCCCATTCTGTGCCCTGACACTTTATTGTTCAGAAGTTTCTCCTAAGTATTTATGGCTTCAATCCAGTGTAGTGAAGGTTCCAGTGTGAGAGTCTAAGCCAAATAAGCAAAGCTGGTGGGGAGGGTGTGCCAGGATCCTCTTGGCAAACAGAAAGAAAAGACCTCGAATAGCCAGAGGAATGTTGAAAAAGAAAAGCAAAGCTGGCAGCATCACAATTCTGGACTTCAAGCTCTATTACAAAGCTGTCATCATCAAGACAGTATGGTACTGGCACAAAAACAGACACAAAAATCAATGGAACAGAATAGAGCCCAGAAATGGACCCTCAACTCTATGGTCAACTAATCTTCGACAAAGCAGGAAAGAATGTCCATTGAAAAAAGACAATCTCTTCAACAAATGGTGTTGAAAGACAGTCTCTTCAACAAATGGTGTTGGGAAAATTGGACAGCCACATGCAGAAGAATGAAACTGGACCATTTCCTTACAGCACACACACAAATAGGCTCAAAATGGTTGAAAGACCTCAGTGTGAGACAGGAGTCCATCAAAATCCTAAAGGAGAACACAGGCAGCAACCTCTTCGACCTCAGCCACAGCAACTTCTTCCTAGAAACATCACCAAAGGCAAGGGCAGCAAGGGCAAAAATGAACTATTGGGACCTCATCAAGATAAAAAGCTTTTGCACAGCAAAAGAAACAGTCAACAAAACCAAAAGACAACCGACAGAATGGGAGAAGATATTTGCAAATGACATATCAGATAAAGGGCTAGTATCCAGAATCTGTAAAGAACTTCTTAAACTCAACACCCAAAGAACAAATGATCCAATCAAGAAATGGGCAGAAGACATGAACAGACATTTTTCCAAAGAAGACATCCAAATGGCCAACAGACACATGAAAAAGTGCTCAACATCACTCGGCATCAGGGAAATCCAAATCAAAACCTCAACGAGATATCACCTCACACCAGTCAGAATGGCTAAAATGAACAAGTCAGGAAACGACAGATGTTGGCGGGGATGCGGAGAAAAGGGAACCCTCCTACACTGTTGGTGGGAATGCAAGCTGGTGCAGCCACTCTGGAAAACAGTATGGAGATTCTTCAAAAAGTTGAAAATAGAGCTACCATATGATCCAGCAATTGCACTACTGGGTATTTACCCCAAAGATACAAATGTAGGGATCCGAAGGGGTACGTGCACCCCGATGTTTATAGCAGCAATGTCCACAATAGCCAAACTGTGGAAAGAGCCAAGATGTCCATCGACAGATGAATGGATAAAGAAGAAGTGGTATATATATATACAATGGAATATTATGCAGCCATCAAAAAGAATGAAATCTTGCCATTTGCAACAACGTGGATAGAACTGGAGAGTGTTATGCTGAGCGAAATAAGTCAATCAGAGAAAGACATTATCATATGACCTCACTGATATGAGGAATTCTTAATCTCAGGAAACAAACTGAGGGTTGCTGGAGTGGTGGGGGGTGGGAGGGATGGGGTGGCTGGGTGATAGACATTGGGGAGGGTACGTGCTATGGTGAGCACTGTGAATTGTGCAAGACTGTTGAATCACAGATCTGTACCTCTGAAACAAATAATACATGATATGTTAAAAAAAAAAAGAAGATAGCAGGAGTGGAAGAATGAAAGGGGGGAATCGGAGGGGGAGATGAACCATGAGAGACGATGGACTCTGAAAAACAAACTGAGGGTTCTCGAGGGGAGGAGGGTGGGAGGATGGTTTAGCCTGGTGATGGGTATTAAAGAGGGCACGTTCTGCATGGAGCACTGGGTATTATACGCGAACAATGTATCATGGAACACTACATCAAAAACTAATGATGTAATGTATGGTGATTAACATAACATAATAATAGTAAAAAAAAAAGAAAGAATTCATCCTCCTGTTGAAAGGAATGATGGGGAATTCATGGAACATGTGTTTGCTCCAAAGCTGATGACCTTCAGGGAAGGACAAAATTTTGAGTACAGTTATGGGTCAGGTAACCAGATTACTCTCTGACTTAGCTTCAGAGGTAATGCCTAACTGGGAAGTAGGAGCCATAAAAAACAGTAATAATTCTCATTTATTATGGCTCCATATGAATTATTTATGACAGTTATTTTAAGTAGGTATTATGTTTATACCCACTTTTCAGATGAGAAATCTGAAGTACAGAGAAAATATGTGCTTGTTATCATCACAAAGCTGGTAATAATGGAGTGAGGGTGTAAATCCCACCACATAGACTCTAGGGCTCACTTTGCTTCTGTGGATGTGATCTTGGTCCAGTGAAGCTACATAGACCATGGCAGGAGGCACTGAAGCAGCCACACCTCAAGGGATGCTGCTTTTCTAAGCAACACCCCGGGAATTTTCTGAAAGAGCCAGGATTTGACCTGGAAGTGCGGAAGTTTTGCACACTCTGAGGTTTTATCAGTAAGAGAAGTAACTAGATAGATAAAGTGATGTCACTGCTCCTCTTCTGTCACAAGAGAGTGCGGCATGAGGAAACACTCACTGGAGAAGAAATGATGGAGTCAGAATCTCCTAGTGGAGGATCACACATTTGTTTCTCTGTCTGGCCGAGAAAGCCATGGCATCGGTAAATGAAGTGCTTTGAGGAATGCATGTTCTTGTAATTTGTTCTAATTTGAGTGAGAACAATTTTCTGAGAGTAGAAAAGCCATAACAGAATTTCTGCTACCCTCTGTAAATGGGAAATGGTAATAATTCAGTCATGTGGCTGGAGGATCATGTTCTTTTCTCAGGACTCTATTCTGACTTAAGTGAGGGTACTGCTTAATTATTAAGATAATGTCAGACCGGGGCACCTGGGTGGCTCAGTCGTTAAGCGTCTGCCTTCGGCTCTGGTCATGATCCTAGGGTCCTGAGATCAAGCCCCACTTTGGGCTCCCTGCTCAGCAGGAAGCCTGCTTCTCCCTCTCCCACTCTCCCTGCTTGTGTTCCTGCTCTCACTGTCACTCTCTCTGTCAAATAAAAAAAAAAAGAAAATGTCAGACCAACAAGTCAGCCAGCCCTAGCATGGCCATTAATAATTCTATCAGAAAAACTTGAAATCATTTGCTCCTTATGATTTCACATCAAATAAACCTTTGCCCACCAGGTGTTTTAAATAATATAGTTTAGCTCCAGGACCTACATACAATGTTTTCTTTATGCTAAATTAGTTTGCTTAAGAAAGGTCTCCAAGATAGGTAAAGTGAAAAGCATTGCTCCTAAGAATCAAACCAACACAAACATTTAAAACCCAATAAAACTATATTTGGCTAAGAGAGTGAATGGGATCTCATTATTCTAGGGAAAGTTTAGTTTGTATTTTATTTCATTTAGCTTCGTCTTTCTGTGAGTCATAAATAAGAAATGCCAGGTAATAAATACACTGTACAAAATGCATTTTAATAATCCTAAAGGGTTTCATTACTCTGGCTATAATCTGGAAATGTAAATTATGGTTGATACAATAGCCTTCATTTATTGACTTCAGAGGTTTAGGTTTTGCTGCTGTAAATGCTATAGGATTATGCTAACTATTTACAGAATAAATTAATTTGGTGTGGTCGACTGGAATTTCCTTGCTTTTGAATATCTAGAAGATAGTATCAGAATCTTCAAGGGATATATCATGATATATAATATTGTATGGTTTTTAATTTTTTTTGAAAATGAAAACAATCCATACTTCAAGGTAATAAATCGGAAAGTTACCCAAGAGAAACCAAACAGCTGTTTTCAATAATGCAGGTAAATTCCAGTCATGGGAAAATCTTTGTGACTGCCTGAGCTGTTGGAAAAGTCTTGTGCATGGAACAGGCCTTGGGACTAGCAGAAAAATCCATTATATAATCTGTGCCCAATCCATTTTTCTTTTTTTGTTTTGTTTTCTGTTATCCGTATTTCCCTTCCATTCCAATGAGTCTAGAATTTCAGATAGTTAGTGCTCCCTGCAGGAATAAACTATACCCCCGTGTATTTTTACTAATACCTTACTGTCGATTTGGAATGTTCTTTCTAAAACTCCACGTAGCCACACCCTCCTTCAAGTCCTAGACCAGAGGCCACCTTTTCCATGCAGCACTTTAGCTCAATGATTGGCCCCTTCTCTGAAAGGTCTTCCTAAATGGTTTATTTACATTCACACATAACAGACATTATGTAAATCTTTTACTCATACCTCACATAATTCTTATCTCTCAGACTGTAATTTCTGTGAGGACAAGGATCTTGTCTTAAACTTGTGTTTCCCAAATTGCTCAGTACAGTGCTTTATATGCATTTGGGATTCAATGAATATTTGAATAATTGAACACTGAATAAAACGAGTGGGTTTCTAACAAACTGGTTTAGTCTAGCAGATCATTTGTTCACAGCTGAGCAGCTTCTGGATTTGCTACTGTAAATGCCTAGGATTATGCCAGCTATTAATGGACTAAATTAACATTGGAAATAGGTTGCTGTGCTTTTGAAAGGGTATCATATAATATTCTTGGAATTGCTTACTAATGGCTGTGCCTTATATTTTTAGTATATGTTACACTCCTTTTCTAAAAAGATAATATATGTGTGTGGGTGGATGGTTTTTTTTCCCCCAGGGCAGATTAGTAACTTTTAATATTCCTTATCTCATTTCACAGTACTCTGCTTCAACCCAAGAGGACTAGAGTCTAGTTTTGCCTCTTCATTGGAAAAGGGTAGAGATTGTTATAAATACAGAGCTATATCCATGCATCATGGTTGTCAGTGCTTTTTCCAGTGATGCTATTCTTTTCTCCTAGAATGCTGTTCACAATCCACATTGATCCAAGTCCACCATTTTTTTAATGAACCAGCTCAGAAGTTACCTCTGCCTAAATGCATTGCCTGACCAATTCCAATTCAGTCTGATTACCTGTATACACAAAGCTCCTTCAGGATTTATGTATATCATGTATACTATATTATTTCAACATTCATAAATCTACTATTCATTCAGCAAATATTTACTACATTTAAGTCCTCTGTTAGGTAATGTGAAATTGTAAAGATGCCTCAGACACATCATGTCCTCAAGAAATGTGCAACTTAGGAGAGATTACAAACACCTAGTAGTAGTTTGTAATGGATACCACAGGTAGTAATAAGTGCCACAAAAGAGGTACAGATGAAAGAATACAGGTGCCTAGAGGATAGAGAACCCACTTTAAATTGAGGTTTCTGGAATTAGGTTGTAATTTGAATGGAGCCTTAATAGGCCAACAGAATGCAAACACCTGCTAACTTATTGCTTGTGATATTTCCATTATAGGCTAGATACCAGGTCCACATAAGTAGCATTAGCTTTCTTTCTTGCTCAAGTCTTCTGTGAGGAATTAGCAAGTCTTTGCAATTTCCCCAAGAAAATCCACTCCACAGAGAATGTCTGAGAAATGAAGATTATAACCAACAGTCACATAGGAAAGAAGAAGGTGGGTTTTACATTTTGCATTCAAACAACGTCTTTTAACCCCTCCATCCCACCCCTTCCATTTGTCTATTTCCCCTTTCTCCTCAGTTTGGAAGCAGGAGATTTCCTTCTCAGGAAGCGTTCCCCTTTGATGATGTGAGAGCCTTGCCTTGCTGGCTCTGGCTTCCCGCCCTTGCATCTGTGGGTGCTTTCCCCTGATGCTTTCCCCTGTCTCCCCTTCTCATGAAGCACCACTGATACCCTTTAAATGGAGATCCCACCCACTGCTTAATACTAAATTTGTTAAAGAGTCAGGGTTCATTCAACTATTACTAGCATCCATCCTCCTTCAAATTCAATGAGAGATTTACAAATAAGGGAATTTTGGTCATCATAATTATTTTATGTGTGCATGTTCCATCTCTCATTTGCATTCTGACTCCTTCAGGGCGTGAACCACATTTTCTGATTCTTTGGTTGCTCCATTTTCTTCTTTCCTGGCACCGGGCATGGTGCACTCCACAGAGTAGGCTGGAAGGAGAAGCAAAGCTTCTGACTTAACCATGCAGGGCCACGGTGCTCAGCACCACTCTGCCAGGTGAAGGAGCAGCTGCAACTAACTTGTATTTCTTCCATTGACTTAATAACTGGGGTCTAGTTTCCCAGGAATAGGGTTTGCTTCTGCTGACTTAGGAGACTCTTGGAAGCAGAAGCTTCTTCTGGCATTGGAGTGTGGAACAAGGCTTGAGTGAGAAGTTGACACTTTGCATCCCTGGGTATTATTAGGAAAGAACTGGAAACTAAGGAAGGTGAGGTAAGGACATGTTCATCTCTGTCCCTAAGATGTCATCCAATATTAGCCATGGCTAATATTTATTAAGACAATTTGACCCTTTCAGATCCAAAAAGAAAGCATTGTGACAAATCCTATTCATTAATTCCAGTGGTGCACGCTGACATGTGACACGCAAGTAGTCCCACCATCACTGTCAGAATTTATTTCCATATGTTATATTTTATGGACATAATAAATGTACATATGGCTTGTTTCTCTCTTTACGGTCTAATTGCTATAAATAGCCTACAGCTCTTTTAACTCTATTGAACCATCATGTATTACAAGATTGTTTATTCTTCTGAAGAAACACATGGCATTAAAAAAAATTCTGGAAATGAGAGTCCAGCATTCAGTGAAAAGAATATTGTAAATATATCCTATGCATAACATTAGCAACATATAAAAAACATGTAGTTTGGTGTCTAGCTACATAGGGAAAAGAAAATGTTTACTAGTTGATATTTATTCCTAGATTAAAACATATTTGAATGTTAAAGGCAAAATTAAAACCACTGAAACTAGGTCTGCTACTCATAATCAGAAGAAACTATAGGAAATACTCTTTAAAAACTGTTTATTTTTACACTTGTTAGGATGCAGATATGGGAGGGCTGAGGGCAGCTCTAGGGCCTTAGCTCCCAGAAACAGACAAGCAAACAAAAATTGAAAAACATTTAAAAAAGAACAAGTGAACAAGGGGACAGTGGCTTAAGGGTAGAATTATTTAAGAGGCTAATTAAAAAAACACAAATAGAAACATGACCCAGTTAGTTAAAAGTCTCTGAGCTGTGTGTCAGGCATATTTTTGGATGTGTAACGATACAATGTAGAGCCAAAGGGTTCTTAGTGGTCATCAAGTACAAGTATCAATGTCCAGAGATACAATATAAAAGCTAATTATTGACAAAGCTGAGTCTAATATTTATCCATTCTTACTACTAACCCAGTGTTCTGTTGGTCCTCGCTCTCCAACATCCATTTTAGCATCTCTAAAGGGAGCCATTTTTGGAACAGTGATTTTTGGTTTTGCCTTGTTGCTAGTAAATTTTTCCTGCCTATAAGAACTCAAAATTCTCTGTCAAATCATTATAGTCTGTTTTCTCCCTCTTTTACACAACTGGCACTCATATGTTTGTGTGGAAAGTCATGTCAGGGTTGAAGTATCACTACCTAGACTTTGGCTTGAGGACTCAGGAGTACTCAAATCCAGCCCTGGACCAGTCAGCTCTCCTGCCTGTGGAATTTCTGAGGAGATGTACAGGAAATGAGAACACAGAACAACTTTGTTCTAAGCTTGGCTTCTTCCCAAAACACCATTGAAAAGCCCAAATAATTTGGTCCAAAGGCATAAGGAGAACCTTACTCTCTCCCTTGCCCCAAATCCAAATCTTACTAGTGAACAAGAGTTGGAGGAGATAAGAGTGCCAGAGCATGAGCAAGGAAGAATTGGAGTGGGGCATTTTTGGGCATCAGGATGGCCCTGTTTGTTTTTTCCATTCATGCTGCTGGAAGACCATCATAGAATACAAAGAAAGGAGTCCAGGCTGGTGTTCTTGCATCCGCTCCTGGGGAATTGACTGCATTGATGGCTTGGAGGCATGAAGAGCAAAGAGCCACATATAAGTAGTAACCTTTAAAACCACAGTGTTACTGCTTTCTAGCAACTATTCCTCAGTCAGGGTTGTATCATCTTACTAGTCAGTCTAGTATTGCCTTTTATGAGGACAGAGAGATGTGGTAGAGGAACTGAGAATAACCTCTGCCTTCATTTTGAAGGTGGCCATTATTGTTTTTCCTATGTTTTGCTTTCCTGGCTTAAATGCCCGCAGTTACCTGATGTGATCTCCACATCTTTCCTCATCCTGGCCATCCTCTCTGCAACGTGCTTCCTTTGTCAGTGTCCCCAGAACAGTGTGAGAATAAAAAGACCGGTGCACATGAAATGAAACTATTCCTTACCTTATTCTAGACCTGGTGGAAAAAGAATTATTAGAATTTCTATTTCTATTTATTTTATTCTTTATATTTTTATCTCACATTTCTAATTTCTAATTTTTGTATTCTTACTATGATCCATAAATATATAGCTTAGTTGTTCATATGTACATTTATAAGTGAAGAAATGTACATATTTAGGGATATGTTAAAAAATACTCTACTGATGGCTTGAATGATTAGACAAATGTTAAATACTACTCATCTAAATTCTATTTTTTTATAAACAGTGCACTGTCAAGGGTGGTATTGGATGTATTAGCAACTCATTATTTATTGGAAGCCTGGAATTAAACCTGATCCTTTCCTACCCATGATCAACATTCTCTAGGCATAGAAGTTCTTTTGATATTCTTTTATGTGCTCTCTTCTCAGTCTTTATTCCCATGGTGTTAGTTTAGGCCTCCATCTTAGCCTTTCTAAGGACTTTTGCCAGAGTCTCCCAAATGCTGTCTCCAGTTTGCCCCCTTTAAATATATCCTCCATGAGCCATTGCTTTGCTCAAAGTCCATCATTAACTTCCCAGTGCTTTTCAAGAAGAGTTCAGATTCTTTAATAAGCTCCTGACTATATTTTCTGCCTCCCCATCATTTCTACCTCAGAAATTCCATGCTCTGGAAATACTGTGTTACTGGTAGTATGTCTAAGTTGTGTCATGCCTCTGTCCTTGCCCATTCTATTCCCTCTGCCTGGAATGCACTCCTAATCTTTCTTTACCTGCCCAACATGGGCATGTCCTTTAAGACCAAATTCAGGTATCCTCTTCATCAGAAACTCTCCCTTTAACCATTAGATTTGAAATAACTGTTCTCCCTTCATCTCCAGTATTAGATGTACTAAAAGTCCAGAAATTTCTACATTATATAAAATTTGTCTACTAATGTATTTGTAAATAGACTGCAAGTTTCTTGAAAGTAGAGACCATATCTAATTTATCTGTGTCTGTCTAGCATAGTATTTAGCAGCCAGGTTGGATCTAACTGGTAAGTGAGGTAATAAGCAATGAAAATACTCGACTTTGCAAGTTTTCATACCTTTTTCACATACCACTGTTAAGTTGGTTCCCATAAATTTATGGACTCTAAATGTAAGATATTTATATTTACTCTACTTTTTTTAATCATTCAGGTTCTTAAAAATAATTCTGTCATTATTCCTCCAGTTATGACATAAGCAAATTGAAAAAGCATACCGTGACTTCATACAAACTATTTTTATAGAAATAAGTACAGTGTCAGGAATGGATAGAGGCCAGTTATTTGCTGTTGGAAACCTCTCCTCATATTACTGTGGATTCATTGATGAACAAACACCCTTTGGGTCCACCTAACTGTACTATCTCCTCATTCACATTTACAGTTTTATTTATAAGGATTTCATTCATTCTTTTATTCATTCAATAACCATTTATTAAGCATCTACAGCTAATGTGCCAGACACTATTCTAGGCCCTATAGCTATAGCAAGGAACAAAATCAAGTCACTGCTTTCATGGTTTATATTCTAAGAGCAAAAACAAATTAATGTGTTTTATTAAATGAGAAAAATTAAGCAAGGAGAGGTGAGTGAGTGGTCTTTTATATAGGGCAGTCAGGGAAAACTTTTTTATTTTTTTTAAGATTTTATTTATTTGAGAGAGAGAAAATGAACGGGGTGAGGGGGGCAGAGGGAGAGGAAGAAACAGACTCCCCGCTGAGCAGGGAGCCTGATGCTGGGCTCGATCCCAGGACCCTGAGATCATGACCTGAACCAAAGGCAGACGCTTAACTGGCTGAGCCACCCAGGCACCCCAGGGAAAACTTCTTTTAAGTAAAGATGTGAATGAGATGAGGAACCAGCCATCTGAATTGCTCCTGGAAGCATTTTCTGTGTGAAGACCCTGGGAAGATAGACTCACAAGAAGGCTTTGAGACTTTGACAGAATAAGACTTTCTCATAAATAAGGACAATATATTGATGTCCATTTAATTTTACATTTAGTATATAAATCTTATAGTGAATGCTCTCTTATTAACATCACAGTGATCTTTGTCCTTCTCAACTTGTATGTTTCCTTAAACAAGGTGTACCCTTCTGTTGCAACTAATGTGAAAACTTCATTCCTCTGAATCTATGGGGAAGGAATTTCCATTTGATTCTTGACATCATGCTCTATCCCTATTTTAAAAAAACAACAACAACACAATATTTATGTTAACATATACATTCCCTTTTTTTAATGCCTCACAGTGTGTGCATAGATTTCTGAGTATTGGATGTCGTGTGCATTATTCTGGGTTCTTTTTCCTGTTGTTTCCTCCAGAGAATCATTAGCTTCCTTCTCCATGATCAGTTTTTCTTTCTCTGACCAACCTTCTTTTCTTACACAGTGCTTAGTTTTACCATTTTTATCTGGACTTTTTCTTCCCTCTTCTCTTGAAACTTCACTGGAAAGCTTTCTTGAACAAGTCCATTGAAACATTTTATTTACATGCTTGCTTTTTTTGTTGTTCAAATGTCAGCATCTTAAGGAAAGAAAGACAACTTAAATGAATGTTTTAAAGTATATGTGTGAAGAGAAGACTCATTTCATTGTGTCAGTCCTGATTAGAGTGAGAATATTGAAGGAGGTCTAAATCAGCATAAAAACATTCTTACCAATGTGCAAGTAGAAGTGTGCCCATTAAAAAAGGAAATAGCAGAAGAGGAAATGACCTATAATTTGCCACACCCTGAGATGTTTATAACAGTTATATTCATAATTTCTCAAACTCAGAAGCAACCAGGATATCCTTCAGCAAGTGAATGGATAAATAAACTGTGGTACATCCAGACCATGGAATGAGCCATCAAGCCATGGAAAGAGATTGAGGAAACTTAATGCATGTTGTTAAGTGAGAAGGCAATCTGAAAAGGCTACATTTTGTATGATTCCAATTATATGACATTCTGGAGAAGGCAAAACTATGGAGACAATAAAAGATCAGTGGTTGCCAGGGGTTGAGGAGAGTGGAGATGAAAAGTCAGAGAACAGATCATTTTTAGGGCAGTGACAATATTTGTATGATATTGCAATGATCGATATATGTCATTATGTTTGTCCAGACCCATAGAATGTACAACACCAAACATGGACCCTAAGGCAAATTTTGGACTCTGGGTGATAATGATGTGTCAGTATAGGTCCATCCTTTGTAACAAATGTGCCGTTCTCATAAGTAATGTTGATAATGAGGGAGGCCATGCATGTATGGAGGCAAGGGTTCTGTGGGAAATCTCTGTATCTTACTCTCAATTTTGTTGTGAACCTAAACCACTCTAAAAAAAGTCTCTTAAAAAAAAAAGACATTTATAAGGTCTGCATGTATGTACTGAGAGTAATATTTCTCATTGGGATTGTGTGGCTATCCATGTTTGCCTGTGGAAATGGTTTACAGCTGTATGGGTGCAGGGTTATTGGCTAAGAGTCTGGACTTCATGGCCAGGCTGCTTGGGTTTAAGTCTCCGTTCTCTCACTTACTATTATTAGGATGTGACCTTGGAAATAAATAACCTAAATTATTTTACCTCTCCATGTCTCAGTTTCCTCATCAATAAGATGGACTTAATAATAACAGTAACAGACTTCTGATCATTCAATGAGTTATATGCAAAAGTGGTTAGAGTAGTGTCTGGCAAGGGGAAGCATTATCATCATCATTACTTTTTGTATTTGTATTGCTATATAAGTATGTAATAGGCAATAGGCTAGTCTTTCAAAGTAAGGTTATCTGTGACTTGGTGAGGAGCATGCAGGGTAGAATTTTAATGGATGATTAGTCAGTTTAGGAAAAACCAAGAAACTCAAGAAATAAAGCCAGCAGATGATATACATGGAACTCCAGAATAAAAATGATACTTACTGTTTCTTTAAAGAGTTTAGTAACTGAGCTTGTTCTCCACTGCTAAATAATGAATTCTCAAATTTTGTAACTGGCTGCTTGCCCTAATCAAGGATTTGGAAAAGTAGGGAAAGGACAGCTGGTTGGTTGCTAAATAAAACTATTTGCAAATACTTTATTTTTCTTTTACATACACACATATGTGCTTTTTACCTGGCAGAAGCTCTGAGGTTGTTCCCCTTCTTTTAATTCAATGTAGAAACCAATCCAAATGTAAATATAGCAGAGAGAGAGAGAGAATGTCAGTTACCCAATGATGCCAAAACATAAGGAGTAATAAGGCTACAGAATTCAAAGAATCTGAAGCATTTAGCCATTTTAGGAGGACCTGGTAAGAGGCTGATTTAGAATTTCCATGCAAAGGGTCCTTGTGCAGTAGGACTTGTTTCATTGGCTGGGTTCATATTCATCTGAAACCAGGTTTTAGGGCAGCCTGGAAACATGCACAGCCAGGCTGTTAAGGGTATTTCTATAGCATGGAAGGGACTCACAGATTGCTCTGTGTTCTTGGAAAGTTTTGTGACTCCAGGCTGTTGGCTGGGTTAGGCAACTTGTTCATGGGCCTGTAGATAGGACAGGCCCATACTCTGTTCTCCTGAAAGCCAAGAAAATTCTGAAAACAGGAGGTTTTTCCATAACTCATTTGGGAGTAGAACCTGATTGTACTCACATAAGGTTATTCATTATCTTTACTTGGTGTGTGTATTAGTTTGATAGGGCTGCCATAACAAAGAACCACGGGCTTTAACAACAAAAATTGTTTGCTTTACAGTTCTGGAGGCAGGAGGTCTGAGATCAAAGTGTCAGAAAGGTTAGTTTCTTTCAAGGCCTCTCTTTCTTGGCTTGTAGATGGTCTTCTCTTCCTTGTCTTTACGTGGTCTTCCTTTTGTGCCTGTGTCTTAATTTCCTCTTCTTAGAAGGACACCATTCACATTGGATTAGGCCCACAGTAATGGCCTCATTTTAACTCAGTTACCTCTTTAAAGACTCTGTCTCCAACTACAATTATATTATGAGTTACTGAGTGTTAGGACTTCAACATTTGAATGGGGGTGTAGAGACACAATTCAGTCCACTACAGTGTGAATATCAGTGTGTTTCTTGCAGAAATATTACTGTGTTTGATTGTGAACTGCTGCCTTAGACTCCATTGGGGGTATGATATTTTATGTCACCTTTCTAACACGCCCTGAATTCTGAACCTCGAAACACATCTTCCCATAAGGGTTTCAGAAAAGTGGTTGTAGACCTCTAATAGTTGGAGTAAGATTCCAGTCAAGGCAAGGCCCCTCCCTGCTCTTGCCCACAGTGCTAGACCATAAAATGAGAGAATGAGAATTTCCAAAGGTCCATACACCCTTAAAATCTCACTGACTTTATGACAATGAGCAGAGATGATTTTTAAATAAATCTTACATCCTCAAAATTACTAACATACTTTGATTCTTCTAATTGTGCCTGTCTCATGGGGAGACTCGCAAGATAGGGCTGTGTCATATGGCCACAAAAACAGTTTTGGGCTATTTAGGCAGGGAATTCGGGAATCCTAAGTGCCTGGGACATCTTCCCAGGCGTGAGTGGGTCCTGACACCTCTCTTGCTCTGTGAGGAGGGGTGGGGCTGGAGGAGGGCCAGAATGGGGCCTTCTGGAGCATAGATCAAAGGTACCATTGATGACAGCTAGGAAGGGCTTCATTTTAGGGGCTGAATGAGGAAGACAACCTAAGAAATCCCACTGGGTAAGAAATAGGTTCACTTGTAAAGCCTATGAGGCATGAAGTGCTGTTTCCCTGTTTTCCATCTTTGCTGAGGGAGAGTTCCCTGCCCTTGAGAAACAGTCCTCAGGAGATACGAGAAGGGCAAAAATGCTCTGCTGTTTCCAAGTCAACAGAGAGTTCTAAATAGTACATTCAAAGCTCTTGAGATTTATTTTAGTAAACTTTGAAGAGCTGGGTAATGCCATGTGAGCCCGAAACTTTTAGGTCTTTGAGGGGAAAAACTGCCTCTTAAAACTGCCGATATGTGGTATAACACTTCATAAGTATGTTTTGATACCAAATGTTTCATTAAAAATAAAATCTAAGAAGGAATACCTAGGAGAATGGTGCTTACTTGTGTTTGATGTTTTTTTTTTTTTTTAGCAAACTGAGATAAAAGAAATGTTTCACCCAGTTTTTAAAAGATTTCTGGGTTCTGGTGGTTTCATTGTGTTGGGAATTTTTAGGTACTCTCCAAACCACATGGTCAGGTGGCTTACAGGAGGGTCACATGTGAAAGACTTTGAGTCTTAAGATAAAGTATGGTGCTATCCAGACTGATGTCTTATCTTCTCTAGGCTTGAGTTTTTGGTTATCGGGCAGCACTTAGCAATTGAAAATAAGACCACCAAATTTCCAAGATCAAGGTTGAAGGTCTTGGAGGGTCAGAACAAATGAACTTTTCTGGTCTCAAGAGTGGGCACATCCCCCTTAGGTGGGTGAAGCCCATGAGTCATTTCATAGATTGTAGTAGATGATAACCAGGACTTGATTGAGGTTACTTTTGCTTCTTTTTACTGTGGGATGAGCACACGGGCAGTATATGTGTGAATAAGGACATGAGTGGACAATCCCTTCAGTTGCTCATGAAGAATTACTCAGGATTCAGTGGTAAGTGCAGAGGAATCTTGCACAGGAGAAAAACCCAGAACCAAGGGTTAGCTGCAGTTTATACATTAGTTCTCAAGAATCTACCCAGTTTCTAGTAAGGAAATTTGCTGGGCCACACTTCTATATTCTGTTTCTCACAGAGTCATCAGTCCAGCAACAGGTTTGGTCACAACACCCTTTCTTTTTTGTCATGGCAGCACCATGATAGTGAGGGTGAGACAAACAAAGTAGACCTTTAGCAAGTGTGGATTTTATTCAAAGATGACCCCGAGTGTCCTCAGGTCTCTATATCTGACTTCATGGAGGCCTCCAGCAAACACCTGTCCTTCTAAGTCTCTATATCTCTATAGGTCTCTATATCTGACTCAGGTCTCTATATCTGACTTCATGGAGGCCTCCAGCAAACACCTGTCCTTCTAAGTCCTACTATGTTCAGAGCTGAGTTTGATTTGTTCATCTAGGGCAAACTAATTCAAACATTGACAAAAGAGCAGTGCTCTTCTGCTGTCTTTTTTTGCATCACACTGGATTGGAAGTTGGATTGATTTATCCATGAACCAAAAAGGGCACTTAGTGGACTGTGGGCATTTATATAAGTGTGTCTTTGAACCCAAAAGGGTTTCAGTTCTCAGTAACTTTAAATGTAACATCTCTGGGGGTGGAGCCAAAGTCTATGATACTGAACAACCACAATGCAATTAAGTAGTCAAGATATATATATATAAACTGACATTATGGTGCCGAAAAAATATGGGACATGTGAATGGCATACAATAGGTGATAGGAAGGTTTTAGAGGGGAAGAGAAGGCTAAGAACTGGAGTTGTTGAGTTTGGAACTGCTGAAGTCTGAGTAAGTATTGCAGTGAGGGGGGTAATGAGGGGCGCGGGGAGAGGACAAGGGAAGGGGAAGAGCCCTTGAACAAAATAGCATGGACCAAGGTGGGAGGTTGAACTGAATAGTGCTTATTAGGGACCAGTGATTGACCAATCAGACTGTAGAAGTCTTTATCATTAGAACTCTGTGATATAGTCAGCTCCCCTTCAGACACAGTGAGATACTGTTGATTTATTTTTTTGAAGTATTTTCAAGCAGTTTTCCTTCTCTAAAATTTTTATAACTAGAACCCCCATCAGTGGGTTCTGGGTCATAACTACCTCCCCTGACCCTAGGATCAGTCAACATTCATGCCTCCAGTGCAGAAGAATGGATCCCACTGACTCTTGTGTTGTTTACCCAATTTCTGCTCTAGCCTGTGATCCATGCCATGCCCTGAGGGCTACCTTTGGAAGGCAGCCCCCTAAGAGAGAGCCCTGCCAGCAGCCAGTCCCATATTCCATATGGTGAGAAGGGAAGAAGGAGAGAGGGGAGGTAGGGAGGGAGGCAGAGAGAGAGACTTGTTCTAATTTCATTCTTTCATATAGCATTCTTTACATGAAATAACTTTTTCTCTGAAATAGGTTATTTGCCCTAAAAAGCACATTTCTTTGGTTATCTAAGTGGGTAATTGGATTTATATGAAGGCTTTGTAGTTCAGAGTGATAAGTATAGTAACACTTTATCTGATCCCCAATGTCTAATTGTGTGGGGGCAGCAATGCCTCCTTGTGAAGAATAACTTTGTAGTTTCCCTTGGGAAGAAATGCATCCCTAAATGGGTTCATTCAGCCTAGCTACATTATCTTTTTAATGTTAGAGTAAACAGCTTTGGCTTCTGTGTCCTAAAAAGCTTCTTTCAAGTGTACCATACATCTAAATAGCCTCCTGGATTTATTGTTTATTCAGCTGAAAATCAAAATGTTATTGGCAACTGAATGAACTAAAATCTAATGAAACAAGACACTTCTTTATTGGTGGAAGCTTTATCTAATTGGAGTATGTGCTATGGCCCTCATACTTAAAGGAATATTGTAGAAAATACTGTAAAGCACATGTAGAGAGAGAGCATGGGAAGTTTCCTGAAGGGTCAAAACTCCTGTTCATGTTGTATATCTAGATTCTTCACAAAGACTTACTGACTACTGTTTTCTCCTGTTCCCAGTGACTATGGAGCTTTGCCTCTTAAGTAACCACAGTTATTTTCTATGCCTGAGCTGTCGTGGTGAGGCAAAGATCAGTGTTTAGTGTGGAAGTTTCTGACAAGACAACTTAGTAGCATCGAGGTATATCCTCCTGAGCTGTATAGGAGGATGGGGCAGTGTTCCTTGGATTAATTTGGATACCAAGGGCTGATCTACCTCAAAAGGAATGAGAAATTTTCCCATATCTGTAATCCGTATTTCTAAGAAGGATGAAGTGCAGAGACTTGACCTTATGTACACCCACCTCTCCCATTACCATTCAGAACATGATCTGGGTCTTGGTGATCTTCCTATCCAGAGTAGACCTCAATGCTAAAAATCTCAGTAACACTCTTGCCTTCACTGTTGATCTCCCTGACCTCCAGACCTTCTGCTATTCTCACCAGCTACAAAGGATACTGGCAAACAGCCGCACACACAGCTAATAGTTCTACCTTGTCACTTTGTGGGCTTTGTTTTTTTTCCTTTTTGTTCAAGGGCTGCTGGCAATCCACAGAGTAAGTCACAAAACTAATCCCAGGGCTTTAAATGAAATGTATTTAGCTACCGCAGTGGGGCCTTCCATGCTGCTTGGCAGTGCTTTTGCTTTCTCTTTTTAGTCCCCTCTCACATTCTACTGAGTCCTGGCTCTAAACTGTCTTGCCTTCTGCAGGCTCTCTGAGCCTGGTCATCATCCTCATCATCCTCTGACTCTAGAGTTATCTGGGGCCTACTTTACTGTCGTGAGTGAGAGAACCTTCTCTTCCAGTATTCTCAGTATTTTCAACCATTTTCCACTCTTGTCCTCTAATCCCTTCAAATGTTGAAGCCCTTCTAATCCCCAATGTGATGGTATTTGGAAGAGAGGCCTTTGAGAGGTAATTAGAACATAAGGGTGGAACTCTCATGAATAGGATTAGTGCCTTTAAGAGAAGAGATACCAGAGAGGAGATTGCTCCTTATCGCTCTGAGAATATAGCAAGAAGGCAGCCATCTGCTAACCAGGAAGAGTTCTCACCAAGAACCCAACCATACTGCACCTTGATCTTTTGACTTCAAGACTCTAGATCTATGAGAAATAAATGTTTGTTTTTATGGCATTTGGTTATAGCAGCCCAAACACACTAAGATATACCTCTTAAAGTTTCAGTTGAACTTTGTGATGCTGCATGTTCCTATGCTCCTTTGGCTCTCCTTTACTGCTATTAAGACCTACCCTTTGGTCCTCTTCCTTCTTCCTAAATGAGGATGCTCCTTCTTGATCCTTCTTGTTTCTCTCTGTAGCTATCTGTAGTCTTTCTAAGAATGAAACTTCTTAAAAAATGCCTCCAAACTTTCTATCATGGCAATGATCTTTCTCAGGCCTACATCTCCAGTTGTTTGCTCATATTTTTTCCTGCAGCATGACCCATTGACTCAAACTCAATGAGATGAAAACTAAACTCCATTTTTTTTCTCCCTATTACTACTTTAGTTCATTCTTCTATCACTGGTTATCAAGAATATAATACCTTCCTAACTGGTTACCTAACTCCCAGATCCCCTGCTCATAATTCATGCATATGTGAATACATCTTTTAATGAGATTATTTTTTGAACTTTGGCCCTGTTTAAAAACTTTCAGTAGCAGCTATTGCTTACTGAAGTAAACTCAGCCAGAACCTTGCTTTAAAGACACTCTACAATGTGGATATACCATATCTTTTCAGGCTTTTTCTTCTAAAACACTCTACAAATTCCCTATGCTGCAGATAAAACTGACAACACAAGTTTCCATGAATATGCTTTGTGCATTCTTGTCTCCATTTCAACAAACTGACATACAAAAATGATAAATAATAGTTTATTTTTAAAATGGGTACCAGTGGATTCACCCTTATGATTTGAAATCATGAACTTGGAGATGCTATCTATCCCTAAACTGTCTCTCAACATAGTTAAGAAAAAAGGTGGAGTGGAGAGGTATATCTCTGATGTAAGTTGTTTGCCTTTGATTATAACCAGATTTTTTTCTATGTCTTCCCCCACCCCCAAAGAAGACTGTAAGCTCCTTGGGGACAGTATATGACTTACTCTTCCTTGTATCTTCCAAAATATGAAGCACACACAATACATATTCCACATGTATTTGCTGAAAGGATATGTGGATGGTTAAAGAATGGATACTGTACATACCATCCTTTGAAACAACGTATCTATTATTTATCATGCAAGCCTGGTTTCCCATTCCCAAATGAAAACTCTGTGGTAAATATTGGAAAGCCTAGACAAATGGAAATTAAGCTGCTCCCAAATATATCTGGTGATTACAAGGCACTTTGTGATGCTTTTCCCATTTTATCTTCCAGCTTAATTTTCATCTGGAAAGCAATATCCCGCGATTGGCCCTAGCAAGTGACAGATGCCAGCTGGGGGAATTTTGCCATTTATAGCATGAGCCATTAAGCTTTTTCACAAAATTTCCAGGGTTTTTTGAGGCTGGTGATAACTACAAGGATAATGCACATTCTGTATGCCAAAAAATGTGAATTAATGAGGTAAAGGAAACGTTTATCTCTTGCAAATGACCAGAGAAGTTTTGCCAAATCTCTTCAAGTTGTCTCTTCTCTCTTGGCATTTTCTTGGAAAGATTATGTCCTGGTAATGAGAATCGTACATGATTAGAGAGATATTTATGAACTGATGCAGGCCCTACATGGCCTCAATTAGGGGTTTGGGGGATACTGAAAGTTGACATAGTGTTTGAGACACATCTAGAATATATATTTAAATGCGATCAGTGAAAAATGTCCAACCTCTAAAGTAGGTCTAAACATCCAATACAAAGTCATGTGCTGTATATATTTGTGTGTGTAGCCAGTCACCTGGAAATGATAACCCTGTATGATATCACTGTATGATATCATAACCCTCTGCTTTTCATTCACTAGACCACTGGGTAGCGTGTGTGTGTGTGTGTGTGTGTGTGTGTGTGTGTGTGTGTGAAAGGGCAATTAAAATGCTGAAAATAAGGAAACATTCTAGAGAAAAGCCTATCCTGGTAAAAACTGACAAAAGCTGATATATTTAAAGTAAAAATCCTGGATGATTGAGGATATAGACAGTCACTCTGGGTGATTCTTACTCTTAGAATAAGAAAGAAGAGAGTTTCAGGGGTTCATGCTCTATACTTTGGATGGTTTGTATCCATATAACTACATAATAGACTCTGTACTTGGAGTCCACATACAGTTTTCCTTATGCTCACAGTCTTCAACTTTTAACACATTCATGACAAAGTGGAAATAATTTTTGCTCTGATTTCCTAGGCCAAATAGTCCCTTATCCAGGTCAACAAATTGACCTCCACCCTAAAGGACATGGGGCAAGTAGAACTCTTTAGGTAGTTTTGTTTTGTGGTCTGTTGGATACCATCACTCCCAGGTAGCTGGAATATACTCTTTCATTCCCTTTAGGACTTGATTTTGCTTTTATCTGCCTTTTTTCTTTCTCTCTCTGTCAGATTTTCCCTTATCTCACCCTTTACCTTTCCTGCTCTTTCTTCTGCTCCCTTTGTTTTCAGCTGTATAATTCTAGATGCTTGGAAGTTAATGTGGCTTGTTAAATATTCTCTGCACAGAGCCTGGAGAAAAGTGTGCTATATATGTCATGCAAATAATGATAAGGAATCAAATTCCGCTCTGTGCTTTTGCCACTTACTGGTAATAAGTTATGTAATAATGTACTAAATGATCAATTGGTAGCCTGGTGAGGTGAATGCACTTCTCTAAGTGCCTTGTGAACACCCTGGGAGTGACTTAGGTATGGGGAGGAATAAAAACCAATAATACATGTCAGCTCTGATCCACTTGAGAATTCACATCCTGAGAAATTTCAATGGAAAAATGTAATTTCTCATCCAAAATGGCATTTGATTTGCATTCAAAGAGGGATACTTTTCTGGTCTGGTTGCTCTAGGAGGGAGTTCAAAACTCAAGAAACCTTTTATATCCTTAATTTTTGTTCATTTCCCATTGCCAGTGAATGCTTACTAAGTTCATGGCACTGCCTGAAAGGAGAACTGAATTAAGAGCAAAACTGGTCTGGCTGGTGCCTCTGAAAGCTTCTGTGGCCCGGTATCACCAAAATTGTCCCTTACCTGGAACCCAGCTAAGAGTTCCTTCAAATTGTTAATATCCCGATCTTACAACCTGCATGTACAAAAAAGAAAAGCCTGTTATCTGTCATGCATCAATAATCCCAAATCCCAATATAACTCCTGCCCACAACTTGTCTACAATTTTGTTGAAAAATACGTATGCACATTTAAAAACAATGTCAGTCTATAAGAAGCTTAAGGGAATGCATACAGAAAGACTAGGGAAAGTAAGATCTGCTACAACTATTAGAGGGAAACTCAGGGGGATGGTATGACCTGAGATTGGCCTTGAAACAAGAAGAGCTCTGGCTATGCTAGCCAGTGTGGTGTAGTGAGAAGAGAAGGGATTTTGGGGACAGTTTGTCCTGGTCTGAATTCTGCATGGCTGCTTACAGGCTGTGTGACCTCAGGCTAGTTGTTAAACCACTCTGCACCTCAGTTTTCCTCTGAGAAAACTGTGCTGAGATGCATAATAGGTGCTCTTTAAGTCATAGGTTGAATTGGGTGGAAGAGTGTGGAGAGAAGGCACTTTAGGTACCTGGAAGAGCTAAGCAGGTGTGGACAACAAGGGAGCAGGATTGATAGGGTGGAAGAGAGGCTACTGATTGGCTAGTGTAAAAAGTGATCTGGACAGGAGTTAAAATCAGCTTAGATTATGGGAGAAAGTAGAAAGCGTGCAAGTCAAATGTTTTTGAGTTCAGTTAACCAGAATTCGGTTAACCAGAGCACTCAATTCTCTGCTCTGATGCGATCTATTGTATGAATTGACACTCTCCTAATAATGCTTCGGGTCTCAGTTTTCATGTCACCTCCTGGGAAAGGCTTACCTGATCCCACTGCATTTCAAGTGTTGCTGCCTTTCACTCAAGATGAGTGTGTTACTTGAAGACAGGTCAGATGGTGCCTATTATTTATTTATATGTGATTTATTAAACACAGAGTATGTGCTTAATAAATATTGACAGCTGGGGAAAAGGAAGGAAAAGGAAAGAAAAGGGGAAGGGAGAGAGGGTGAGGGGGAAGGAAGAGGTAACTAATGCAGAAGTTGGAAGTGAGGTGATTCCAGTGTGATGAGGACAAGTGCTTTGAAAGCTGGGTGGTCAGCAGGGAGCAAGAGCTGACCTTTGGCAAATCCCTGACTTTGGCTTTTATTTAAAACAGGCAAGGAATTTAACTTTCCAATGCCTAAGTGATTCAGAGACACTCTACAACTACCCGACAGAAGTGCATTTTCCCTAAAAGCCCTGCTCCTTTCCTTTCTGCAGCTATTTTCAACTGCTTAAGTGCAGCTGCAGAGAGAAGGGAAGTCAACAATTCCCATAGTCATTTCTTGAAAAGAGCAAGCAACCAGAGAGGACCACTTTCAGAAGTAACTATTTTGCTAAACCTCCACCCCTCAATTATACATTTATCACTGATTCTAAAATATGTTTTTCATATTTTAACATCTCTGCAATCAGGATGCATTTTTAATCCATGGCATATTGCAGTCATAAACGGTTGTGTTTTTCCTTTCTTGGTCATAAATAAAATAGTTGTGCCTCTTTTTTTTTTTTTTTAAGATTTTATTTATTTGAGAGAGAGAGAGTGTGTGGGGGTGGGTAGGTGCAGAGGGAGAGGGAGAATCTCAAGCAGACTCCCTACTGTGCTCAGAGCTCGATATGCAGGGCTTGATCCCAGGACCCTGAGATCATGATCTGAGCCGAAACCAAGAGTCGGATGCTCAACTGACTGAGCCACCCAGGCACCCCAATAGTTCTACTTCAAGTACATCTTAGATAAGATAAAGAAAGTGAGGGTTCAGCGAATTTAGGCTTTTTCTGAAAGTGACCCTGGGATTTGGTAACAGAGCTAGGATGAGAACCCTGATCTTATTCCCAATGTGTCACTCTCTTTTCTCTCTTAATAATCCCGTATGTCAAAAACTGCATATACTTCATGGTAAAATTGCTTTTCTCTCTCAGCTACAATAAGCAAGTCCATTTTGGGATTGGGAAAAGATCACTTAGGAAACCTGAAGAATTTATGATGATCAGTGTGGGATGCAGAATCATTCAAGAAGATGCTTGCCACCAAATTAGTTCAAAGGGACTCAGTTCCACCCCTGTGAAACCAGGGGATGCAGCAGGGACACCATGGCAACGTACATTTTCATCATTGTTCTCCTGCCTCTTCTCAGCCCTGAGGGCCTGTATAATGAGACCTTGACTGGCCTGGACTGGATTAAATTGTAATACATTTTGTTGTTCAGTGACTATTTGGATTTTAATGCCATCATGCCCTGGATGGCCTCGCCTGACAATCTGGAAGCCTGAGGGAAATAAGTCTCTTTATATTATGCATGATTTGAGGGTCCCACAGTCAGTCATCTCTGCTCCAAATAATGAATGGGCAAATACAAGTCTCTGTAGGGAAGGAAGATTTGGAACCCTGAGGTTTTGGGCACACTATTCACAGTGAATGTCTTGCTTCAGAACACTCATTCAGTTACATTTAGCTGGTTCCTGCATATATATTATCCTGGTCTCACAAAAAATAGTTTCTCATGCTAGAATTTTCTACACTCAAAGAACATTGGGTCTTGTATACTTGTCATTTTCTCTCTAGGCTACTTCGTGGAGTTTATTATGTTAAATATGTGGTTGAAGAAAATTCCTAGAATTTGCCTGGACTTGGTCGTTAAGTTGTTGGGGTATTTTCATGGGGCTCTATATAACTCTTAGCTCATGGGGCCTTGAAAATATCACAGTGGTTGTTCCTATATGTTACACCATGACAGAAATCTATGAATCTTGCTCTCTGGCTGCATCTACACCACTGAAATTCTCTAATTCTCTTGAGGACTTAGTAATTCTCCTAGGATTAGACTTTATCTTTATGATTCTAGAAGAGAGTCAAATTATCCCTTAAGCAATCAACTAATTTCAGAAGGTAAAGAAGGAAATTGAATTAGAAGAGGGATTTAGAGACACTTAATTAATTAAATAAAATGTTGAGACAGAAAATAAATGAATAAAATATTGAGACATGAGTCAAAGACATAAAAAGAACAACTTATGATCATTCATATGGTTGTCATCACCTGCACACATTTACTAAGTTGTTACTTCTTCTAAATAATCATATAACATTTGAGCACATCTGTGTGCAAGAGATAAGTTGTTGGGACTTCATTCTCTGACTTAGAATTTAGAGAACGTGAGTAACTGGTTATATAGACATAGTAATTACAGTAGATTCCGACTGATTTTTTTTTTCTGTCTAGGTCTGATTTTTTTTTTCTTTTTTCTGGGAAATCTCTCTCTCTCTCTTTTTTTTTTACTTTTAAATGTGAGCTTTTAATAACAAAGGTTTCATCTGTGTCTACGCCATACCACCCTGAACGCGCCTGATCTCATCTGGGAAATCTCTCTTATCAAATTCTCTCCTCATTAGAATGGAAATAATCAAGATATTGCATGATCCTGTGTTTCTGGTCATAGTCCAGAGGTTGACAAAAGACACAAATTGGGTCTACCAGGGACCCTTCCTTAGGAAATTTGGAATTGGGCCAAAAAAATTCATTGGGTGCACCTGCAGCATGTAGTCTCAGTACCTGCTAGCCACCTTGCTTTCCCTCATATAGTTATCTGAAAGAGAGATAGAAATATGGAGCTGGAGATGAATAAAGGGTATATGTAAAGGGGAGCAGAGATGAAAGTTGGGAGGTGTTTCTGATGGTATCGGAGGCCCTGTCGTAAAGCTCAGTTTATTTCCTGTCCTTGTAGCCTCCTGGTATTTTTCATTCTATTTTTCTTAATTAATCATGAGTGGGTTTCTGTTACTGGCAACCAAAAAGTTCAGAGTAACAGGGATAAATGTTTAATGTGAACCGATCTCATAGGACTATAAGATAAAGTAACCCAGGTCCAAACTCAGTTTTGAATTCTGCCCTAATTAGTTTAGAAAAGCTTTGGGGAATAGGTGGGGTGCTCAACTAAATGAAGAAAAGTTCTTCTAAATGTATTTTCTGACTATTCTACTTTTTATATTTTGGATTGTCTACTCAACAACTTTTACTGAGCACCCACTGTATGAAAACCATTGGAAAGAACTATAAATACAAAGATACTTCATACTCCGTACACTCCCCATACTTGAGGATCTTGTAATTTAGTTGAGAGAGAAAATGCATTGAGGAAAAATCCTTAAGTATACTACCAAAGCACCAACTGTATAAATACAAATTAAACAGAACAAACTCATTGCATAAATGCAAGGGGTGACAGAGTAATGAGCAGGTTCAGGGGAATGATCTCTAAGGTCTGCTTCAGCTGCAAAATGCCACAAGGTTGCATATGGCTGATAATTGGATAAGGCAACATTTAGCAGGAACCCTCAGCCTTAGGGAGCTTGAACAAATCAGGCCAAAGACAAGCAAAGATTTGAATAAAGCTTGAACATTGGGAATGCATGCTGTTCTGGGTTACAACAGATGCTTTCTTCTCTGATGGCAGCAAGGGGACTCCTGATGGGGATTTGGAATCCGTCTGAGAGAGGGAGGCAAGAGAGGACAGACTCCGTGTCCTCTTCCAGGAGGCTTTGGCCAGGAGAGAAAGGGGATGGCTGCTCTTATCACACTATCTTTATGACTTTATAACTGCTTCCTAGTTTTGCCAAGACGGGTTAGGTGTGCTGGCCTTCTGGATTATTTCAGATTGAGTTCCAAGTCAGCATATGTACATATTTTAATTTTCTTATTTCCTTTCATTCATTTAGAATATTTCTTTTGAAGATCCTTGTTTTAAATAAATACTATAGAGGGGAGAGTCTTTGGCTTTGTGTATTAAGAGATTTTGATATGAGCTATAGCAGCCTAAACAACTTTATTTCTGGGATTATCAGACTCTATATTAAAGCGATGCTTATTTATCACTTTCCCTCCCTAAACTGTCAGTTCCTTGACCACAAGGAATATAGCTGTTGGAAAAAAAAGATGTTGTTTTCCCTTGTTCTTAGCACAATAGCTGACACCTAATGAGCACTAAACAGAGGCGGAATAGCTGAATAGTTAAGAGTATAGACTATGAAGTCAGAGATTTGGTGTCAAGTGTTGACTATGTAAATTGGGTATGGACCCTTGGGCAGGTGAATGTCACTTAGTCTTCTTCTCCATAAATGGGGTAATAGTATATACCTTATGTGGTTGTTATGAAGAGTCAAAAGTGATAAGGTAAAGCACCCAGCACAGTGCCTGGTACATAGTAAGCTCCTAAGAAATGGTTGGTGTTTATTTATGTATTAATAGCTGCTTGTTGAATAAAGAGATAAATAAATGAATGGTTTGATAGCATTTTATGAGAGAGAGGTCTTACAATAAATATTTTGACCTAGAAAAAGATATTGAAATAATCAGAAATTTAAAAAAGAACCTCACTATAATTAGAGGCTGTAAGATTGGCTTCATTTTCTATTACATTTTCACTAGTATTATTAGAAAGGATGGGAACAGAGCTCTGTGTCTTTAATTCACTTAGATTTGTGTGTAACTGGGAACACTGACATGCCTACAGGCACATGGCTTATAATGTGGAGATGAATCTTACTGCTGCTGGAAGCATCCCTGAAGCCTAGAGATATCCCCAGCTCTCCTCTGGATGTAGTGACAAGCAGATTTGCAGATGCGAGATGGTACTGGCAGAGGCTGATTTGTCAAGCAAATAATGGTAAGTCTTTTGTCATTTAAACTCTGGTTCATTTGGAGGGTGGGGGTAGGAGAATTGCCTTTTGTGCTGAGGCTGTAATACCAAGGCATTGTAGGAGCCAGAGTCTGTGGGTCTTATCACTAAACTTCCTTAGGTCCTACAACATGAAGTGAGGATCTCTTTTAATAGTGGAACTCTTTTTACACCTTAATTTGCAGCAGCAATGGAATTAAGATTAAATTCCATCTCTGAGGCCAAGAAAAGATAATTTACTAAAAGTGAAAATCAGAACAGCCATTCAACTCCTACTAGTCAAACTCACAAAATAATAATGGGGAGCAAAAAAGGAGCCTGAAAAGAATTTTGGTTAATGTATTAGTTTCCTAAGGCTGCTGTAACAAGTAACACAAACTGGGTGACTTAAAACAATGGAAACTTAATTGTTTCATAATTCTGGAGGCTGGAAGCCTGAAAACAAGGTGTCCCAGGGCCATGCTCCCTCTGAAACATGTAGCAGAATCATTCCTTGCTTCTTCTTAGCCTCTGGTGGTTTGCCAGCAATCTTTGGCATTCGTTGGCTTGTGGATGCACCACTCCAATCCTCTCTGTGTGTCTTTTTATGGCCCTCTCTCTGTATCTTCACACCATCTTTCCTCTGTGTTTGTCTCTGTGTCCAAATTTCTTCTTTTTAAGAGGACCCCAGCCATATTGGATCAAGACCCACCCTAATCACCTACGATTAACTTGGTTACCTCCGTAAAGAGCCTCTTTCTAAATAAAGTCACATTCTGAAGTACTGGGGTTTAGGACTTAAACATATTGGGTTTTTTTTTGTTTTTTTTTTGGGGGGGGGAACATAGTTCAGCCCACAACAGCTTTGTTAATAAAACAAAGCTCTAAGTCTTTACCTATTTCTAAGGGGCATGCTTACTGCATTAAGCACACTTTATTGAAGCTGAGGAATTTTTCTCTCTAATTAAGTGTTGTGGAACGACCAACTGTAAAAGAAGTCAGCTTGAACTCTGGGATACTAGATATGAGGGAAAAGAAGTCCTCAGCATAGAAACACCAGTGTTTGCCTTAACAGCAGGGAACATAAGAAGGGTATTTGTAGCAAGTAAGTCAGCCTTTTTTGGGGCTTCACTGCCTGAGCAAGGGGACCATCTGGGGGCTGTCACAGCTGCTCTGACCACTCAGTCTGCCCTTTAGAAACAGGCTGGGAGGAGCTGCTGGGCATCTGTGTGGGGGCAGCCAGGCCCTCCCAGCCTCTGCCCCAGGACCACCCACCACTTCATATTTTAATCCTTTCCATGTGCAGATGGAGGATGCTGAGGGTGTTCTGGGGGTGGTTCTCAGGATCATTCTATATGCAGATGGACCAATCTCATTGGTATTGCATGTAAAGCCATTAGTACAGCATCTAGCAGATAGGCTCAAAAATAATTTGAGGTGAATTTTAAAGTATAATCAGCAATGAAAATAACCGAACTAGATTAAATCTTAAAAATCAAAGGAATTTTTTTTTTTTTTGTCAGCACTTAGGAAAAATGATAACCATGGTGTTTAAGGATAACTGTTTGGGGTAGGCTAAGTGGTCTTATATCCCAAGTAGATTCTAATCTTTAAAAATTAGAAATCAGGGCGCCTGGGTGGCTCAGTTGGTTAAGCGACTGCCTTCGGCTTGGGTCATGATCCCAGAGTCCTGGGTTTGAGTCCCACATCGGGCTACCGGCTCGGCGGGGAGCCTGCTTCTCCCTCTGACCCTCTCCCCTCTCATACTGTTTCTCTCTCTCTCTCTAATAAATAAATAAATAAAATCTTAAAAAAAATAAAAAATAAAAATAAAATAAAAATAAAAATTAGAAATCATTGCACAACTTATTACTTATTACCTGTGTTGTAAGTATGAAAACTTTCAAATGAATGTAGGACAGTGATTTAACAAAGCAGGTATTGATTGATATACATTGAATTTTAAAACTGAAAATGACCATTATTCATTTCATTAACTGCAATAAATTTAATGAGGAGGAAAATAGTGCTTCCCATTTTATAAAAAAAGTGTGGAAAGTGGAAGTTTCTCAGAAAGAAGTGTTAAAAACAATGATTTATTCTTAGGTACAACATTAAAATTTTTGTCATGATAGGCTGTCTGTATTTTGGTTAATTACAGCTTTATGGATTAAGGGTTTTTTTGTTTTGTTTCGGATGGAAAGTGTTGAATCTGTGTCACCATTTGGAGACAAATATAACTTTTAAATATTTAAACTAATATGTATATAAATATAAATATGTATATATATTTATGTATATATATATAACTTACCTCCATATAGATTGATTGTTAGAAAATGTCAGTAAGATACAGGAAATGAGAAATGAAGACTGAAAAATGAGAATGGGAAAGATAAATACAGGGAGTGGGCTCAGGGAAATTCTCTCATTTTAAACTTCCTGGATAAATGCTCTACAATTTCCTGGCCCCAGGGAATGTGCTTTTATCTCTGCAGTTCTGTGTTTTCTATAATTTGACTTATCATTTGTTCAACAGATCATAAAGCATTGCTTCCTTTGGTCTACAGCGCTGGGGTTGTTACCTTCCCCCCACCTGAGGAATTCTGCCCATAAATCACTGTGTCCAGTCACTTTTTGAGATGAAGGCTACCTTCATGTCTGTAGTTTCCTGACCTTTTATCGGAGGATGGAAACTTTCCAGTAACATTTCCTCCTGCTCTCCGAAGAACCAAGTTGAGATAAAATTTTAAGGTCTCAGGCCATAACTAAAGAAAGTGTTCTTTTCTCTCTCTAGCTAATTTCAGTGCCACTTATCAACAAAGGTGTGCATGGAAATGGCAGGGCAGAGATGTGGATTATGCACTAAAGGGTGCTGGAAGGCAATAGAAGAGTGGGGACCATGGTAGTAGAAGTCTTTAAAGCCAGCTGTAACATCTCTTGTCTTTGCTTCTTCTCCTGGAATCCCTGTCCTAACCCCACTGCCCATAATTCTTCCTTCTGTTACACCTTAAATTGCAGTCAACACAGTGGACATAGTAATCCCTCTTCTATGCCTTGGCTTACAGTGTTGACCATCAAAATGAAAATTCAGCATCCTGCTCTTGGAGTCCCCACATGATGCATCTTTCCCATTTCATGTGTCTCTCCTAGTGGGCTTCTTAAACCTAAAGCTATATTGTGTCAGCTTTGGATTTTAATGTGCACCTGCAGCTTGGAGAATAGCCCAGGACTAGTGTCTCAGTGAGAGGAGAGATGCCTGCAAGGACTTGGGGCAGCAGAGCAAAGGGCTGTGCTGGGGTGTAACTGAGGTTACTGAACCAGGTACACAATTGTATTTCTGCCTCCTGTTGACTCAAATTTTTTCTTCCTGAAACAGTCCTGCCCCTGGGTGAAAAATTAAGAAGTCCTTTGACTTTTCTGGTCACTTTTAGCGACCAGACATAAAACACATACTCAGATAAGTAAGTGTAATGTCCAGTCTCATATAATTATCAAAGCTCCCAACTTGATTTTAAGTTGAAGCATTTCTTCTCTCTCCAGTTTGGGATTGTTGGACATTGCAGGTGTAAAGTCCCAGATTGAGGAAGGGTGTTCAACTGCTTTTCTAAACTAGTGGTTCTGATCTTCCCCTTCTATATTCCTATGGAGTCTGGAATGTGGGGGAAGGTGAGGAGCAGGAGGGAGCATTGCTTTTAGTAGAGCATACTTCCACGAAGGTTGTCAGTGTGCCATGGACTTGGCAGGTGTTTAAAGTGGACTCTGGCTTGTAAGGGTCCCCTGAAGGCCCTTTAGACTGCCCCCCTCCCATCCCCACCAGCCACTGAACATCTCTTGCCTGCAATTCTCTGAAGAAGGGTAAGAGTAAATGTACTGCTCCTTAGGCTGGACTCTTGTTCCTTCTTAGGCATTTAGTGGTAGCTCCAAATTTTTTCTGTTATACTTTTCTATTACATTCTTTCGTATCTTTCTTCCTCTTATTTACATATTATAAAATGGAATTAGAAAAAAATTTCTCAACATGAACTATAGGGAAATAAGTCAAATCTTGGGCATAGTCCAGAAATTTTCTTAGTACATTTATTTCTCTTGTGTTTCATAGAAACAGATGGTGTCATTGTCCTGAAGACTCTAGATTCAAGTATGTGGAGAGTAAGCACTGCATCAGAAGTGACTCTTCAGTACTTTTGATTCTATTGCAAGTTAATGTGGATTAAAGCACAGTCAGCTCAATGAGTTGTGCCATTTAAGGCAGTTGAAAACTTTATAATAAAAAGAAGACATAAACCAGTGTTCACACGAACATAGTCTTTTGTAACTCTTAGTGATAATCAGTCTGTGAGTGAGGTGTCATCAATTCCACTTGACAATGAAATCAGTTCAGAGAGGCTAATGACTTGGGTAAGATCACTGAGCAATATAGTGGGACAAAACCAGAATTCACATTCAGAGCTTTCCGACTCCAAATTTTGTAGTATTTATACTACACCCTGTAGTATCCTGGAATATACCAAAATGGTTGAAACTTAAGTTAGGGAAATCTGGTCAATAATTTCAAATATTCAGGAAAAGATGCAGAGGGAGGGGGGCTAAGAAAATGCCTTTGGGTGGGAGGACCATATCAGGGTCACTAGTTCATTCCATCTGGCTGAGTAGGCAGGTGGCAGCTTCTTCCCTTCACCTTCTCTGATTTTCCTGGGTAGAGGAGCATTTTTTGGTCAAAAGGCTGGGATCCCCGTTCAAGTCTCTAATTAAGCTCTCACTAACGTTTTGTAGGGGAATGTAGAGAAGAGCATATATAATGTGGTGCTGTCACTAGGACTCTTTAAGAGCAGTTTCTTTTTTTTTTTTTAAAGATTTTATTTATTTATTTGAGAGAGAGAGAATGAGAGAGAGCACATTAGAGGGGGGAGGGTCAGAGGGAGAAGCAGACTCCCTGCCAAGCAGGGAGCCCGATGTGGGACTCGATCCAGGGACTCCAGGATCATGACCTGAGCTGAAGGCAGTCGCTTAACCAACTGAGCCACCCAGGCGCCCTAAGAGCAGTTTCAATAGTGTGTTGGGTAGAGAAGGAAACAAAGTAGCATCCTTTTAAAGACTGTCCAAAATAAAATAAAAAGGGAAAAAAGTTCAAAGAGGGGTTGGTCTCAAATATATTTTTTTTTATTTTAGGTTTTTCAAGACCTAGATATGTTTATAAGCAGGGAAAGAAGGCACACAAGGAGAGGGACAGAGATTAATTTTGCAAGGAAGGAAGACCATGACATAACTGTGTTAGCCTAGAGGATATCACAGACAGACAACAGGACTGCTCATGAGCAGTTTTCTGAGTCAGAGGTAGAAAGGAGAAAAAGTGAGAGAAATAGGGTAAGACGGAGAAGTTGAAAGTCTTCTGTATAATTAAGGTGATTGTAAAATTTATCATCTAAACTACATCCCTTTGAGATTGAAAGGGGCTCCTTCTGGAAGAGATGCTGAGATAACAAACATTAAGTTCTAGCTAAAGGCGATGCCTTCCATCTTCTTTCTAAAATTAAAGCCACCCCCCTTTCTTTTTGTTCCCCAAACGTTCCTTACTCTACAAAGTTTACTTCATACCTTTGTGGTAATTAGTCATTAAAAAAATATTTTCCAAGAACTTTTTATGTGCCAGTACATGCTGATATATGGTGCAGCAGCCAGCAAAATGTTTTTGATAATGTACCCTATTAGACTTTTGGAACATGAATCCTCAATAAAAATAAACTTATTTATTCATAAATTACATCTGCCACAGAATTAATATATCATGTCCATTTTACTGTAAAAGAGGAAAGTTTGAAGGTGAGATGAAATTGCAACATGTAATATTTAATAACTGTGTATTCATTAATGACAGAATCATTTTGTTCCACATGAAGTACTAAACTAATTATTAGTACTGAATTTTACTAGTGCTAAACCTATTGCAAATATTTTATTATTTTTGAAATTATTTATTTAAAATTTGAAACACAGTGATTCAGAATTGGTTTCTAAGTAGATATACTTATGCACAACTGGAAAAAACACCCCCCAACACACAGGATGTAACATACACTAAGACAATATTTACAGTGTTGGATATCAACTTATACCTTCAATAGGCTTCATAATTCTTTTTTTTTTTGGCTTGACTTTGAGTCAAAACCTCATATGTCATCATTGTGTCTCTCTGGTTGATGGCTGACAGAGAGCTCATGCCTGTGCCTTTCACATGTGCTTATATTATTGGCATTCTCATCAATCTCCCACTTCTTTGGAGGAATATTTTGAAGCCATCAGTCTATCTCTGAGGTTTATTAGTTGAGAGACAGATAATATAAGTGACTTATCTAGGTCCCATACTCTATAGCATCATTATATACTAAAACTAACAACTAAGTGAGGAGAGCACTGTCATCCCCTCTGTTAACCCCTTCTTCCGTCAGGATAGTCTGTGAACCGTGTGTGGTATGGCATTACCTGATCTGGACTAAAACAGTCCTACTGGCGAGCATAAAGAAATAGAAGTAGGAATTTTGAAGTCTTCTTTCTGCATCCTGGCAGGTTGACTTGGGGATGCAGGCATGGATTTTGATGTAATACACTTTGATTCAAAAATTTCCTCCAACATTTAGAAGCTATGTGATCCTGGACAAGTTACTTCATTTCTTTGAAATTCAGCTAGCTATTTGCTGTAAAATAGTGATAATAATACTTGACTCAGGCTTTCTTTCTATTTCTCTCTCTCTTTTTTTTTAATTGAGAATCAGCTACAACAATAGCCATGAAAGAAATCCAGCCAAGCCTAATGCATAATGCATGGCAGGTGCTCATTGACCCATAGGCTGCCTCTTTCCCTCTCTGCTTTTCTTGTCCCATCTTCCTTTCTGGCCTAGCATGATCACTCCACCTTTCATGCTTTGTTCCTGTGTTTGAAAAGTGATGGAGAAAGAGAAACTTGGTATATTTCACCAGCTACTCTGAGACCTCAGATTTATGTTCCTAGAATGGTGGTTTGCAAACCTCTCTTCTCTAACAGAAAATGGGCAAGGGAACCTCTCCCCATATTCATATATGCCACACATTTCTCCCATGACTCATCAACCAGAACAACATATGAGGTCACATTAATAGTAAGAGCTCAAAGTCCACTAGTGTTGCTGGCTCTCCCTACTTACTGGCAAAAGACTTTAAGCCACCTGCCAGCCTACCCACTGGTATTTCTGGAACTCTCTAAGGGGTGCCTTAAATGTGCTCACAAGCAGTTTCAGCCCATACACATCCAACAACACTGGGAAGTTTGGCCCTCCCTTTACTCTTCTGTGCATGGTGTCTCCCTGACACAGCTCTATATATTCTCTCTTGCTCCTTTACTGGACATTTCAGTCCCTCCTGTGGCTCTACTCAGCATAGTTAGCATCCGGACTAACTCACCAAAGAAGACCTGAGCTCCATCCTGCCAAATCTGCCTGGGGTCTGTGTCAGGGGAGTGAGAAGGAGTAGAGGTGAGGGAGGAGGTAGATTCTCCTCCCTGTGCCTAATCTTCTGGCAGGATAAGGTCACAACAGATATAGTACACAATGTAAAAGAAATAATTATTTTAATTAATAATTACAGCTCCATTTCCCTCTCTTGGGCTTCTACATGTGTCCAGGAGGCCAGGACAGGGACAGTTCTGGAAAGATGTACCCAGGATCCCTACTCCATTTTGCTAACTAAACCTTTGTCACGGACTCAGCTCATCATTTTTATTTCTTCCCTTAGCTTAAGTTCCTTATGAATAGACTTTCAGCCTCCATCCAAAAGACCTTTGGGCCATCAAGTTATCTAGCTATATACCCAGATATGCCTAAGCCCCAGAAGGAAGTGTGCTTGAGTTCTGGTTCCAAGGGACTTGGCATCAATCTGAGAAACTCTGGTGAGTACCATCTCTCCAGTTCACTGGAAAGCAACAGCATCAACCTTATCCTCATTCTGATCTTCATCCTTGTCATAATTATAATAATAATCATCATCACCGTAACAGCTATCATTTAGGTGCTTCTTATCAACTGGATGCACTTCATTAAATAGTACATGAAGTAATTTCTTACATAAGACTTGCTTAGGCATGACCAAGTCCAAGATGAATTTCTACTACGTCAGGGTCTTTTTGTCACCCCAGACATTACTAAACCCTGCCATACTAGTGAGAGGAGGTGCACAGTCAGGAACTGGAGGCAAAGACTGTAGAGATACAGACTGGAGAAACCATAGCATAACTTGTGTAGATCTGAGCTACCAAAAGCATTTAAGAAAGAAGACTGAAAATGTTCTTTTGGCTCCAAATGATGAAGCCTTCAGTTCCACTATAATTTTCACAAGTTTGTTCTACATAATTCATTTAAAGGGCAAGAGTAACTTATTTTTTCTGCATTGTGCATTTTAATGAAATGCCCTGGAAGCATCAGCATCTCCTTATCTTTCCCTCCTTTGGAAAGAGCAATGTATAATGAACATGCTGACATTGAAATGAGTTATTAATATGCAGCTTGTTTAGTCAGTATGAATCAGCATTTTGATGATGTTTTGTAAGGATAGTATTATAATTGGCAGGATTTCTGCCTTAAGGTTGATAATTCTGGATTCTAGAAGAAACAAATGTATGAAATATTACTGTTAATTTGTCTTATAAAGTGCATAGCCTTACAAGGGATGAGTAAAGCTTACAGAGGAGACAAATTAATAAAAACTAATTAAATATATACTAGCTTTTAAATATTCAGGTCACTGAAATTTTGTGACAATTCTCAAATTATTCAGAACAATAATTTTAAAAACCAATGTAGGAATTCTCATCCATGATATGTTATCTATAGATTCTTCCGGATTTACCAGCTTTCCTCTCATTGACCTCATAATAGTTATAATTCAAAGTGTTCGTTGACTTTTCCAGTTACCTGATTTGCTAGGACGTCTATAGTATTCTTTTTTTTTTTTTTTTTCCCCATCTATAGTATTCTTAGAGGAAGCTCACTCAACCAAACCTAGTTTAGAATCCGTGTTTCTTCCATGAATGCAGATTGTTCTCTCCCTTGGCAAACCAGTTCAGCCTCTGAGCCATTGCATAGGCCTCCCTCTTCCTTCTCCATCAAGTTATTTCCCTCTCTCTTTAGAAACCCCACTCAAGCTTTCACAACATTCTTCTGATTCATCCTCTGTGACCCTCATCTCTACTAGGAAGGACTTAGCAAGTATGTTTTTTGGGAACACAGCTCTTCTGTGATGCTTTGGGTAAAAGAGTTTCATAAATAAAGAATGGAGGGGAACGTTGCTTTTATTATATCCCTCTGAGAGACTAACAGCATATCTTAAAAGTTTTGCTGTAAGAAACTTATCTTGAATAACTTATTTGATCACACATTTACATCCCTAGAAACCATCTTGTGGAATGTGCTCTAGGAACCAACTACCACAGCTGTGATATTTGGATTACGTTTGCTGCTATCATTTTCAGAGTTTTTAGTCATTCTTTCCCCATTTGATATAAAGTTCTTCAGTTTTGTTGTCCCATCTTGCCAAACATCCACATGCACTCTGCTCCAAGCTGGCTTTTATTCACATCTCCCAAATGAAAAATGGAAGGTTACTGTAGCAGACCTAAAAGTTGCCATTCCTATCTAGATTTGAAAAGATTCCTCCTATTTTTATAAATAGGACCTAGCAAGTCTGTCTTCTGTGACCTTGTCTGTCCCTTCTTTAAATTCTCTAGTCACCACCTTAGTCACAAATGCTGCTAAACAAATTCAACTTCAAAGCCTTGTCATGGGCCTTGTATTTTAGTTCCTATTGCTGAAGTCTGGCCCTTCTCGGGTGTGCAAGCCACAGCTGGTAATGATGGGGACCAGATGATGGCCCAGCAGCACATTAAAGGTTTTTACCAGGATGTGGTTTGATGGTTTTGCTTGGGTATTTTGTTGTTGTTATTTTTTTCCTTTGGAATGTGAGTTGTGGCCAAGAATTATTTCCCTGATTGCATTTTTGCTATCCCTCTGCATTTGGAGAGTTGGAAAATGTACAGAGACATAAGGAACATGCTTGTAAACTACTTCTAAAGCTCACTAATAAGCTTTTGTACAGTGATTTTTAGCTGTGATCTTTTGTTTATTCAATAAATATGCTTCTGTTATGTCCAAAGTACCATGCCGACATCTTGGTCTTATCACTTTTACCAAAGCATCATTATTCTAAGTTTTTAAAAAACTTAAATATTTATAGGCATCATTCTTTGAATATTATAGAACAAGTGTCTAACCTTACACTGTATGTTCACATCTTAATGTGGTGGAATGTGCATAGGTATAGGATCACTGGTTGAAGTGTACTGTGCACAACATATAGGCTATTACTATTTAAAATATTTATTGCATTTTTCTCATTATAGAATCATCACATGTTCATTGTAAAGAATTTGAACAATATGGAAAAGGGCAAGAAAGAAATTTAAAATGATCTATTTACCACCATATACATCTTACTCTTTATTTCATGGTTGGTGGAAAAAACAATGGGATAAGTAAAATTGACACTCCAGCCACTAATTTCAGCATTATGACTGGACAGTTTGCCTATTAGTAATATTTGCCAGACACAGAACCTGTTACTGATTTCATATTCAGAGGTTTTTAATGTGGGAGCTCCCCAGTTCTGAGATGCCTTTCTTCCTTCCCTGCCTCTCACCATACTGATCTCTCTTTAGGATATCTTTACCAGTCCCCAGACTTCAAACTACATATCTCTCCCAAAGGTGTATCTCTAACCCTGGCGACTCCCTGGAATCTTAAGTCATATACCCAACTGCCATCTTAACATCTCCATTTATATGTCCAAGAGGCCTCTCAAATTGAAAACCAAAGTGAACCCCTGATGTTCCTTCCTTCAGACTTTTTCACGTCTTAATGTGGAGTATCACATCCATCCAGAGGCTCAGATCAAAACCTGAGAAGTTGTTCCTGGTTGCTCTTTTTCCTTCCCCTCTTGCCCTCATCTAGCATCTGTGAGTCTGGAGAGAGAAAGATTTGGGGTAATGCCAGATTTGCCTGGGCCAAGTCATTATTAAAGAATGTAATTTATAGGGGTCACTTCTCCCCCTGCTAGAAGCAAATGGTCCTGTCAACTCCCGTGCTGGGGGTAGGCATGGCTTTGGCAGAACAAATGTTTTCCATATTGGAAAAAAGGAAGAACCTTTACAGATGACCCAGCAATATGTAGCATACTTCAACAATTGCTGTTTTTGGCAGCAAAAATGAACCCCAAGGGCTGAAATGTTCAAGCAGTGGTCTTCTGAGTAGCTGCCAATAAAGAGTGTTCACCAGGTTGGACAAAGAACAGACTTCCCATCAAACCAAGAAATTAGGGGAACTTGGATCAGAGATATCAGAACCAAGAACAGTAGTTTATCTTTTGGGGTAAAATGTTAATCCATCTCCCCTCTTCTTCCACAAGGCACTTGCTGGATTGAGTTGTTGGAAGGGGGCTTGGGGGAGGGAATTGGGAAAGGAATGGAAAGAAAGGAAGGTAAGGATACTCTGGTACAGTGCTTCTCCATGGGGGCTGTTGACCTCTGGAAGAATGGTTTGTGTTGGTGCAGACTTCACTGCACACTGGAAGATATTTAGCATGTCTGATCCTGAATGCCAGAAGTAAATGCTAGTAAATGCCAGAAGTGCCCATCAGTCGTTGGGATAAATAAAAATGTCTACATTTCTATGAATATGAAGCAGTCCCAACTTCCTTGGGGTCTCTTGGAATCTATTAGGAAGGAAAGAACATTTAAGAGAGGTATGAAGGAATGATGTATGTGTGTATGTGCTTGTGTGAGAGAGAGATTGGTGGGTGAGAGAATGCTCTTTTACCACCAGGGGCGGTCAGACTCAGGAGGATGTGGAGACTTATTGGATCAAGAGCAACGCCTACTTCAGGATCCTCAAGGATTCCTAACACAGGGCAGAGTGTCCATTGCCGGGGTCCTATGGGAGAACTCCTTCATCCTCAGCTGACAGGGATTTCTGAGGCCCAGCCAAGATTAGATTTATTTTGTCATATGCGTCTAAAATTCTGTTTGAGTAGGATTCTCTTACAAACCCTTAAATAACTAGAGTGTGTGACACATGAACATCTGTGATGTCATTTTCTTTGTGGTAACATTCCAGTGGCCTGAGTAATACTACCTAAAGACATATGCTCTAACTCCCTACAGCCTGTGCTTGGGGCCAAGAATCACTTTGCTGATCACACTTATATAGAAAGATATGTTGAGGAGACTCTTAGCTTAGACTCAAACCTGCCAAGAGTATTTAATCTTATAAATACACTAACATACAGCATCCCCTTGGGCTGGTTATTTTACTTCTCTAAACCTCAGTTTTCCTATCTGTTAACGAGCGCTATGGACACTTGCTTTGCAATGTTGTAGCACAGAATGGATAAAATTATTATGTAAAGTGTCTGATACACATTTCATGACTCAATAAACATTAATTCCCTAATTGGCCAGATAGTCCAGATAATACCTGGGGTAAGGAGACTCCTTTGACTAAAGTCCTTATAGAGTTTTATAGAAGTCTGTGTTCTTCAGGTACTTTCCAGCCTTCCTCTTGACCTTCTCATGATTTTGCACAGCCAGCACTAGACAACTTAGAAAAATGAATCTTACCCTCATCTGGTTGATTACACATCACACTACATTTTAAGCTGGAGCATCAAACATACAGGGGTATAAGCAGGAGAAAAGTTTCCATAATATTTATAGAGCCAAAGGAAGGGTACAGTATACATTTCAATCTGGGCATCAGATGCCAATTTTGTTCTAACAATTTGGTGGAAACAAAGAGGAAGAGAAAAAATTCCACTGAACTGATTTGTGCTTCAGGCAGCTCCAGCATTTATACTCCTCGCTGCGTGACTGAGCATTTGTTTGCTGTCATATAAGGTAACGTTGTTGTCAAAGACTTCCGAATTATCTGTGAAAAATTCAAACAATTAGGTTTCTTAAGAGGCATGCAGAAGTTACACAAGTCAGGAATGCCGGTAACCATATAAACATTAAGATGATAAAAATGATGTCGGGATCCATGTAGTCAGACATGAAAATGGAACAGGATATTCAAGGTGCTTTTACTGTTGCTCTTTCTTGCACACAGCCTTTATTATTCACGAAGCTCCACCTTCTTTCCCCTAACCCCCATCTCCTTGGTTTCTTTCTCATCTTGTCACAACACAACCCATCTTGTCGCAACACAGCCCCTATACTCTCCTCACTTGGATGTCCCTGAGATCACTACTAATATCCCCATACCACAGAATGGATATTAAAACGTGTCTTTATAAGTTTACATAGAACATGAACCTAAAAAAATAATTACAAGAATTGCTGAAGCAAAAAATGTAGCGAAGTCCCAATGTTCTCACTTACTAATTAACCCAGACAAAGGCACACTTTCCAAAACTGCTTTCATTTCATGTAAGAGTGCCAAAATGAATGAACTATTTAACTAATTTACCTCAGCCAGAGTCTCAAAAATGTGGCACCTAGTTCTTAGGAGAATCACTTTTATTTTTTTAATAGAAGCAGAAAAACTGGGAAATGAGCCAATGGCTTCTGCTTCTCTTGCAATATCTTCTCTCTTGGCCCCGAGGTTAAATATACTCATCACAGACACAGGCACAGGCATAGGTGACCTCATAGGGGCTGAAAAAGGAATTAGAAACAGCAAGAGAGGCAAAAATAAACACTGGATCGTTGCTGAGATTTGTATCATACTTGTGCAAAGTAATCATAGCTGAGCATGAACTGGGTACTTACTATATCTGTGTTGAGCCCCCTGCTGAGTGCTTTACAGGTATTATTTATCTGTTCCTCCCACAGCTCTAAAAGGTAGGTATGCAATGATGATAATAGCAAATATCCACGTAGCGTTTATTATGTGTTAGGGAGAGGTCTCAGTACTTTGTAAATGTCAACTCATTCAATCTTTGTATCAGTCATGTGAGACAAGTACTATTAGTATTCCTATTTTACATATAAGGAGATTGAGGCAGAGGGAATTTCAGCAATTTGGCAAAGATCATAGTTAATAAATAGTGGACCTAGAATTTGAACCCAGAGAGAGTTGGTACCAAATAGTGCAGTAACCACTAAGCAATAGCGTTAGCCTAAATTTCTCCTGGGTTAAAAGGATCATTGGCATTTTATATCCAAAGTTTTTGCAGACTTTATGCCAAAAGTTAATGTCTTCTAGATTGCCAAGATTAATATTGCTGAGAAGGGAGACTAGAGTGACCCCAATTAGGGAGGGAATGAAGAGTGATATGTGGAGAAGATGGGTAAGGTTGTGCCCTGTGAAGGTAAAAAAAAATGGAAGGTGAGGGAAAACCAGTAAACAGGCACCTAACTGGAGGTGAACTCTGGTGGATTTTAGGTGAGAAAGCTCTTCATGCCTTTACAGTGTCTTCAGCCTTGATTCCTGAGGGATGCAGTCCCGAGTTGCTTAGTGGCAGCAACTGTGTGCAAATAGCCATCATCTTTTATCTAGACTGGATTCCTAACTGCCATTCATGTTCTTCTATCATCCTTTCACCACCTAACAGCCAAGAGAAGGAGCATTTAAAAGTATAAATCAGATTATGAGGCTCCTCTCTTGGGAATCACCCAAAGCCTTTCATCTTCTTTGGAATAAAATGCAGACTCCCCACCCTGCTGTTCAGAGCCCTGCGTGACCTGCCCTTTGCCTAACCAGGTGGAACATTTTAGTCTTGAGAAGGATATTACCCAATGGGTATACATTACTTAGCTGAAAATGTCTTCCTTAATATAATATTCTGCATTACCACACATGGTGGGGAAATTTACATTTACCTGCTCAATAGTTTCTGGATATTTAATTGAAAAATCACTCGGGTTTTTTTTTTCTCAGATAATTATTTAATTCTGATGTTTGCCCCTGTGCACTGCCCCACAGCTGTAAAGCTCATAGTTGTAAAATCACAGCTTGGTTTTAGGGTACTAAGCCAAAAATACATAGCAAATCCTTTCTTGAAAAGCAGTAATGCACACACTGTATTTGAAATATCTTTTAGAGTAACCCCTGAACAAATTATATGTTGAGTGGGAAGGAGATCAGAATATGCTACCCTAAAATAGGCCACTTTGGAGAAGGGTCTTGAGCTGAAGGCAATTGAGAATCAACAGATTCAGGAAGAGTTCTTGCCTTCCTCTTATCTGCCTAAAAACAAGGCCTAAATTTCCCTTTAAGAAAGGAACTCCCCTCTGTTTCCCCACCCCCATATCAAGAGAGAAGAACAATGCTTATCTTTGAAGATGGGGAGTCCATACCAAGATGAGTTTGTATAAACAGACCTTACAAAAATAGACCCTCTCTTCCTAGTTCCCCCATATATTTCCTAGTAACTTCCCCACAATGTATCATCCCTTGAAGCCAAAACCTTCGTTCCTTTGTTAAAAGGGTATATAAACCCCTGAATCTAACTGCTTCTTTGAGTTTTACTTTTTTCTGTGAACTCCTCTGCATATGAATATTAATAAAAATTATATACCTTTATTCCTGTTTATCTGTCTTTTGTTCGTTTAATTTGTAGGCCACCAACCTTAACCTATGTGGGTAGAGGAAAAGTTTCTCCTCTCTGACAAATACATTTATACTTGTAATAGGGTTTTTAAATGGAACCAAGGGACATTAAATACCATACTCCAAAGGAGGTGCTAGACTCTAGTTAGAATTAACAAAGTGGTGTCACAAAAACTTAACCTTTCACCCACATCAAGGGCATAACTGCTGGCATTTTCAGAGAGGTAGAGGTGTTGGTGAGCTTTGAGTCTTTTCCCTTCACTAAAAGAGGAGAAGGAGTGGGGATATACATGAGTCCTTCCTTCTTTAACTTCATCCAAGAGAGATTAAAAGGCGTCAAAAGCAAATTCACACTTAAATAAGGAGAGACTTCATTTAGAAACTTGCAGTAGAGAGAATGTTCTGACCGCAGGATCTGCAGAGGTCTGAAGATTAAATAGAAAGAAGGTTTTCATTTATAGGGAGGAGTAAACAGGACTAGCAGGAACTCTGTGGAGAGCAGGGCAGGTGATGGGGGGTGTAGACAGCATGATCAGGGAAATTTAACAGGGAATGTTTCTTTAGGGGATCAGCTGATTCTTAGAATGAACCATGAAGGGGGGGATGTTTTGCACTTGAGTGCTTTAGTGCTTGCTCAGACTTGGGGATAAGCCCAAGTTTAGGGATCTATAGGGAGGAGAGAAGCCTGACTAAAGTTTGGTCAAACCGGTTTACTGGGTAATGAGCAATTGTAAGCCCTTTGTCAAAGGGAATTATCAAAAGAGCTTAATGCCTTTTTGAAGAGACACAGTGGACTGGGGTCTGCTTTCTTTGTGGGAAATACATAAATTGAGAGGCTGGCCTAAAGTGGCTTGTGGCAGCAAAAAAATAAAAATAAAATAAAATAAAATAAAATAAAATAATAAAATAAATAAAATGGAGGGGGCTACTATTTAAAGAAAATAATTGCACTTAGAGTTAGTTGAGGTAGAGAATGTGGGAGTTTCCCCTGGCCTTCTTGTGAAAGAGGTCTTAGCTAACAGGACCATCTGGAAGAACGAATGGATTTTGGCAGAGAAGTTGATGGTGCTACTAGGTTCTCAGAGGCTGAGTCAGAAGGATAAAGATATGTTTCTCTTTAGCAAAGGAAGAGCAGGTAATAGATCCTCAGAGATTGAGGTCTACAAAGAACTCATAAATGAACTTCATAAGAGAATGAATTAGTTTTCAAATCTTACCAGGCTCAAAAAGCGCTGGTGCTAGGTTGACACAACAGTATCAGTCACACGTGAACTTTCCTGTGCCTCTTTGCTTTTATTGTACTCCCCTGCTCCTTCCTAGATGTCATAAATTGGTTAACAAAATGTAGAAGAAAGAGAAACTGTGGCTGTTGAAACCTGGCTATTGCAAAGTTTTAAATTAAAAACAATAATGATTCCAAATAACCAAACAAGGAAGGGAACAGCTTGGAGCAAGAAAGGCATGTATGCCTAACTTTGGAAGTATTCAAGCCACAAAGTAAAATTACCTAATCTTGTAAATTATTTATCTAAAAGTGCCATCAAAATAAAGGATAAAGTTTCAACATGTAGGTTGCATTTTTATTTATTACAGGTCATTGTCAAAAATATTAAGGGTTCTTTAATCACTGGTAAGGCCTTGCCACTTATTCATTTCTCCATACCACAATGGAAACAATGATTTTCCTTTTGTTTGGAGAATATTTTTGTTAATATTTGGTTAATAAATACCTCAGACTGGAAAACTATAGAGAAGTGTGGAAACCAAAGTAGTCAAACGGCTGAGTCATCCATTAAGATCCTCAAATCTTTTTGAATACCTTTGGCTGAGTTCCAATTAACAGAGTATGATGACTAATCGCATCAATTCTCTTTCTGCCACAACATTACCCCTAGGACTGCATCTCACAGAAGCTTCCCGTAGATTCTCTTCTACAATATTTTGAAGTCTCAATATTGATTTCGTTCGGAGGGGCTCCCTTGAGACATTGTGCTAACCTCATCCAATGCTGACACCCAGCTCACTTAAGGACAATCGATGATCTATTCTGGACCTGATCAAATTGCTTGGTGTTTCTGTGATTATGCAGCCTCCTGGACTGAGAGCAATCAGGCAGAGAATTATCAGGACATTGACAGATTAGCCTCATCAGTTACCTGCTGTGACCACCAGCTTTCTGTATATTAATAAGAAAAAAAATAGCCTACTGATTGTCATTTAAATTACATGAGGATATATTTGTCTTTTGGAACTCCAAGGCATTTAAATGTGATGTAAGATCAAAATTCATTAAAGAAGGCCAAGAGATGTTCCAGCAAACATTTCCCAAGAGGCTGAAGTATAACACTTGCACAGTAGAGAAGATAAGTACATTTTGTGCTTAATCATTTTTAATATGAAACACAATTTAATCCAAAAAATGTTTATGTAGCACTTGACTATAGGCAAAGTACTATGCTAGGCCCTGTGAATAAAAGGGTGTCTTGTGGGCACGTACCTTCCAGTGTACACTGGTCGTTTCTCACTGCAACTCTCCTGAGAGCTTTCTTTGGCCATGGGACATGCTCAGTGAGCATGCAGAGCAGGCTGGAAGAACCAGGGAGTTGATGCCCCTGGGAACAGCCCCAGTCAGTGACAAATAGGGGCCTTCTTGCCCCTCAGGTGGGACAATTCTTGGGTGTATGCTACACCATCTCTTAGAGATACCCTGTAGGACTGCCCTCCGTAATACAGAGTGCTTGATGCTCATTAACTTACCCTACATTGGCTTTCCTCCCTTGCCCACCTCATTTCTCCACTCTCCCGATGGGTGCTTCCTGGGATCACTTTCCAGATTAACCACTTGCACCCAAATCCTTGTAACAAATTGCGCTTCTGAGGAATTCACCCCAAGACAGCAGACAAGCAGAAATGAAATAACCAGCAAACCGTCCAGCTTGTTTAAAGTAAGAAGTGAGTGTATAAGGGAAATAATAGTGGAAGCAATAAAGTTTTTGGCTTTTTACTCTGTGCCAAGAATTATGTATAGCACTTTTACACATTCTATTGCATTTAATAATCAGAAAACCCCTATAAGGTAGGTACTCTTATAACTCAGAGATAGAGAGAGGTTAAGATGCTTAAGATCACACATCTGTCCAGTGGGGAAAGCAGAATTCAACTTCAGTTCTTTGAGATGCAGAAGCTATTTTGAAATTCAGTGCTCTTTTGCCTCCCTGATGTTGTGTGGTTATTAAATGCCAATTTGCAGAGTTTCTACCTACCTGGAGAGGCACTGAGTAGCCTTAGAAGTTCCTGAAACAACTGAGGAACAACAGAGGGGATGCCTCAGGTTGATTGGTATTCTAACAAGAAAGAGGAATGCTAACACTATGAGCAAATCTGCAGTCTGGAAACATCAGAGGAACTCCAGCCATCCAGGGCCCTACCCAGACACCCCCAGTGTATCTGTAGTCCACGTGTGGCCACTGTTTGGGGAGTAAAAATTGAAATTTAGGTTCTGATTCCATAGACAGACAAACCTCAGTCAGAGTTTCTGAGATTTTGAGTGAAATGAGTTACCTCCATTCTTTGAATCTCAGGCTTATTATTTGTAACAATACAAGTTATTTCATGAGGTTATTGTGTGACTAACCCATTTAAAGAACTTTGTCTTTTGCTTGGCACGTTCAATGTACGTTAGCTGTTATTTATGTGAACTATGTCTTATGCATGTGGGCTGACCCTTTCCATATCTCACAAAATTTAGCCTCTTCACAAAATTCAAGTACACAAAGCATGGCATTGCTTTACTGAAGATTTGTGGAACTAATATACAGAATGAATAAAGAGATGAATTCTTGGCAAGTTGTCCTCATAAGACCTGTTTCTCTGATCCTTTCTTACTTAGCTGTCAGAGTCTTATAAGACTGCCAGGTGGGAAGCACAGAGACAGTAGGTCCTGCTGGGAATGTACCCTGGCATGTGTGTGATAAGGCCCACTTTTCAACTGCCCTGGAAGAAGTTCTAGTGGGAATACTTCTGAAGGCCAAGTTCATGGGTGCTGCTGCTGCATTTTGGCATGTATGGGAGTATACAGAAGTCAGAAAAGACATGCTTAGCTACTAAAAGGCAGACTGGTAGAATAATCCACAAGTTTGGTGCTGACTCCAGATGGCTTGGATTTTAACCTATTATAAAACATTCTTTTATTATACCCTTTATATTCATATAATACCACTTTTTTTGGTCTTAAGTGGAATTTGGAACATGTATTTCTGCAAATTATCATCCATATACCTGGGGATATTTTTCATTGCAGTGCAATTTGATTAGGTGTGAAGGGTGTCTTGCAACTTAATCCCAGCCTTGTGCTTGATCTTATGAAGAATGCAGAGAAATGCAAGCCACATTTCCTTCCCTAAGAAGCCTATAATTTCACAAGGGGGAGGAAAAGAAGGAACTAGCACATGTTCAATGCAGAGAAAGAAGGAAATGGCGGAGTGGGAATGTTCTAAGGAAAAGGGAAATGCAACGTGAGCTTGGGTATGTAAGATGGTTACGATTTAGGTGAAAGCTTAAGGTGAAATTCATGAAGCAAGGAGTAACGTGGACAAAGGTGGGAGAAAGAATAGGAAAGCTTTGTGTAGGTGACAGTAAGCATATTGGCCTGGCAGGGGTGGGAATCATTGAAGGTAGATTTGGGAAAGGGAAGTGGAACTCTTACTGGGGCGGGGGGGCACTTTTGCTAAGGGGAGGCAATATCCTCCAAACATTGTTCCAAGCTACCATCTTTTCCCTTCTATTGATGCCACAGGATCCCATCTGGTCTCCTGGAATCCAGTCTGTACTGCTTATATCCAGTGAAGTGATATTTAAAATAAATACTGAACTAATGTTGTCACCTCCCTGCTGAAACCCTTTTTCCCTTTGCTATTGGGAGAAAGACAAGACCTTTAAGAAGGCCCTACAAACTTCTTGTTTCTGCCAACCTCCCAGCTTCATCCCACCTCCTTCACACTGTCTTCAGCTCTCCCCCTTTCACACTCTCCCCTCAGGCTCTTTGTTCAGCCACACTAGCCTTGATTCAGTTCCCCAGTGAACCCTTCCACCCCACTGGAAGCTTTGCCTGTGCTCCTTCCTCTGCCCAGAAGGCTCTCCCTCTCCACTTAACTCTTTGACCTATTAGCCAATCTCTATCTTACATACCGAAGCTCACATAAAACTTTCTAGGGGATGCTTTCCCTAACTCCTCAGACTATACCCCGTGTTGTATGCTCATAAAATACCCTGTGCCTCTGTCTCATTAGACAATCTCAATTTGTGCTTGCTGGTTTATTTATTTCCCTGTTTTAATGCCACCCTCTTCTACTGGACAGTAACACCAAGAGGAAAGAAAACACAGCAGTTTGCTCTCCATTGTTTTTCTTGCATGTAGCACAGTGCCTGGCAAAGAGTTAACAAAGATCTCCTAGATTAATGGATGGTTGAATGAATGGATTGGTGAATGAATAATAAATGACTCACAAGAGTTTGGATCAAATTTGATATCTACTTTCTCATTACTATCAAGTTTATTTGAAGAATATTAGTTACTTGTTTTATTTAAGAGCTTCCTATGCTGTCTTCAGCCAGTTAGCTATCTCTAGAACTGCTCTTTATGAGTTGTGAAACCAATTCTACACCCACCCTTATCTTTCTTTCCTCTTGAGTCTTTCTTGTTTTAAAAATGAAGAGAGAAAAGTAAAGACTCCAATTTTGTGGTTCAGTTCACATCGCACTTTCTCTCTTATTCTGAACATCTAAATGGTTTGAAAAACCAAACTTTTGCATTTATATTGCTGTTTTCATTGACAGATTTCTAAGAGGTTTAAAAACATGTATTGATACTAAGAAAAAAAAGTATTGATACTTACAATAGCATTCCAAACTACAAAAATATATCCGCATTAAAGCTCCTTTTAGATATAGATGCTATTAATGGATTCCCGATACAGCAGGAACAGTTTCAAATACAGATGGGGGTTTTGAGTAAACCCACTAAATTGACTAATGATGAATTCCTCCGAGAGGCACCTGTCATTCTAAACCCAACAACAACGATGTCTGTTCAAAGAATACGTGGATTTAGGGAGTTCTGGTTTAAAAACTAAAGGATTTGAAACATTTGCAAAGAGAAAAGGGTAGGATAACATTATTCTATTGCTGACTTCTTGAGAATTATAATTGGATCTTCAGCTCTACATTTTTTCCTAATGTATACATATAAAGCTATCCATTTTCCTTCAAACACAATTTTTTTTCTGTACCCTGTGAATTTTGTTATGCCATATTTTAGTTATTTTCACTTCAACACATTTTCTAATTTCTATTGGAATTTCTTTATTTGACCATGTGTTCTTTATAAATGTATTCCTTAGTTTTCAAGCATGTGACCACTTTCTAGTTACCTTTTTAAAAAATTTACTATTGGTTTCAGCTTTAATTCCACTGTGGTAAGAGAACATTCTCTATATGATTTCAGTCCTTTGCAATTTGTTAAGACTAGCTACATGGTCTATATGCAAAAATTTACAATTTTTGTAAACATTCTGTGGGCATTTAAATATATATTCTTAAATGTGTGTAGTATTACACATATGTCAACTAGATCAAGTTTGTTGTGTTACTCAAATCTTTTATACCCTTCCTGTTTATTTTAGTCTGTGTTATCAATTACTGAGAAGTGCTTGCTAAAATCTCCAACTATACTTGTGGATTTGTCAACTTCTCCTATTTATTCTGCCAGCTTTTACATGCTATATTTTGATGTTATGCTATTAGTGCATACATGTTAAGAATTATTATATCTTCTGAGAAGGTTGGCACTTTCATCACAGAATGTCTCTCTTTATCACCTTTTTTAACCTCTTTTTTTGGTGATTTCAACATAGCTATATTAGGGTTTCTTATTTGGTGGGAAGATCATTTTACATGGGTTTTCTATTTCTATTCTTTCATTTTCAACTTATCTCCTTATATTAAATATGTGATTTCTAAACAGCATATAGGTTTTTTTTTTTGTATCTGTTCTTATAGTCTTTGTCTTTTAATTAGAATATTTGGTTTGCTTACCTTTAATGTATTTGTTGGTATATTTGATTTTTCTCTTTGTCCCACCTGATATTCATTCCTAGTTTCTTTCCTCTGGTCATCTTTGGGGTCAATGTATTTTATTTTCCCATTTTTTTCTACTGGCTTGTTAACACATTCTTTCATTTCATATTCGTTCATTTCATGAATATTCTATTCATTTAGTGGTCACACTAGAGATAATAATATGCATCCTTAACTTTGTTAGTGTCATCTGTAATTTCGTACTTTTAAACTTCCTGACAGTGGAAAGATGGTAAAACACTTGAACTCCATTTAAGTTCTTCCATCTTTTTATGCTATTCTGGTTGTGCATTTCAATTCTATCTATATTTTAAATCTAACATGTCATTTTTATTGTATTATAAAGTCAATAGCAACTTAGATTTTCCTTGCATATTTTACCCCTTTCAGTATTGTTTCCTGAAATTCCATATCTCCAACTGAGATAAGTTTTCTTCTACTTGAAGGACTTTCCTTAGTATTTCTTTTAGTGTAGGTCTTCTGGTAGTAATTTTTTTTTAAAGAAAATATACTATATTGCCTTTTCTTATTCTTCTGTGCATTTAAAAAGCTTTTTATTTTGCCGTAATTATAAATCCAAAGAAGTTGCAAAACTAGTATAGAGAGTTCCCATGTAACCTTTATCCAGTTTCCTCTAGTTGTTGCATTTTGCATAATTGTGATAGATAGAATTTTAAAGCTGTCTCCCCAAGATTCCCATCCCTTAATTATCCAAACACTAATCTAGATACTGCTGTGAAAGAACTATGCAGATGTCATAAAATTTATGGATCTTAAAATAGGGACATTATCCTAGATTGTCCAGGTGGATATAATCTAATCACTTGAGTCCTTGAAAGCAAAGACATTCCTCCAGCTGCAGTCAGAGAAACAAAGGAGGAATGAAGCAAAAGGAGAGATCGGAAGATTCAGAGTGAGAAAGACTTTACCTGCCACTACTTCTCTGAAGATGAAGAAAGGAGTCCATTAGCCAGGAAATACAGGCAAACTCTGGAAGCTAACGATGACTGCAGCCAATAGCCAGCATGGAAACAGAGAACTCCATCATACAACAACATGGAACTGAATTCTGCCAATAACCTGAAGGAGCTTGAAAGTTGATTTAACCCTGAACTTCTAGAAAGGAGTTCAACCCTGTCAACAGCTTGATTTTGGCTCCATGAAACGAGGAGCAGAGAATCAGCTGAGTCATACTGTGCCCAGACTTCTGACCTACAGAAGAACTGTGAGATAGTAAATTTGCATTGTTTAAGGCCACTAAATTTATGGAATTTGTTACTGAAACGAAAAATGAATGCAATATCCACTTTATAATATCAAATCTAGGAAATTGATATTGGCACAGTGTATGTGTATAGTTCTATGACATTTATCATATGTAAATTTGTGGAACCACCAATGCAACAAAGATATCATTACAAAGATCTCCCTCATGTTACCCTTTTATAGTCACACTTCCTTTCCCCCATCCATTCCTAATCCCTGGCAACTACTAATCTCTTCTTCTGCTCTATACTTGTTAAAGTTTTAAAAATGTTATATAAACAGAATCACAGGGTATGTGACTGAGGATGGGTTGTTGTTTTTTTTTTTTTCACTCAGCATTATGCCCTTGAGATCCATCTAAGTTGCTGCATGTGTCAGTAGTTTTTTTTTCTTTTCTTTTCCTTTTTTTTCCTTTTTGTGTGTGTGATATAAAACACACAACATAAACCCAAACATAACCATCATAACTATTTTTAAGTATAGAGTTCATTAGTGTTAAGTATATTCTCATTCTTGTGAAACAGATCTATCCAACTTTTCATCTTGCAGATTTGAAACTCTATACCCATTAAGCAGCAGTTCCCTTTTTCCCTCCCCACAGCCCCTGGTAACTACCATTCTACTTTCTGTTTCCCTGAATTTGACTACTTTGGGTACCTCATATAAGTAGAATCATGCAGTATTTGCCTTTTTGTGACTGGCTTATCTCAGCACGATGTCCTCAAGATCCCTCCATGTTGTAAGTAGTTTTCTTTTTATCCCTGAGCAGTACTCCATGGTATAGATGTACCACAGTTTGTTTAGCCATTCACCTATCAAAGGACATTTTGGATGTTTCCAGGTTTTGGCTACAAATATTTGTGTGCAGGTTTTTGTGTGGACGTAAGTTTTTATTTCTTTGGGATAAATGTCCAACAGTGCAATTGCTAGGTCAGATGGTTAATGAATAAATGTTTAGTTTTAAGAAACAAACTGTTTTCCAGTGCAGTTTACATTTTACATTCCCACCAACAATATGTGAGAGATCCAGTATCTCCACAAAATTTAGCATTGTCACTTAAAAAAACTTTCAGCTGCTCTCATAGATGTGTAGTGATAGTTCACTGTGGTCTTACTTGCATTTTCCTAATGGCTAGTGATATTGAACATTTTTTCATGTGCTTATTTGCCATCTCTACGTCTTCGGTGAAATGCTTCATCATATCTTTTGCCCATTTTCTAATTTGATTATTTGCTTTTTTGTTGTTGTTGTTTTCCATCAAGTTTTTAATAGTTCTTTAAATGTTCTAGATACAGTCCTTTGTGAAATATGTGGTTTGCATATATTTTTTTTCCTAGTCTTTAGTTTGCCATTTCACACTCTTAACAGGATCTTTCCACAGCAAATTTTTTAGTTTTGCCCAAGTCTAATTTATCAATTTTTTCTTTATGAGTTGTGCTTTTGATTTCATGTCCAAGAAATCCTCACAAAAGGTCCTGAAGATTTTCTCCTATACTGTGTTCTAAAAGTTTTATAGTTTTACATTTTCCATTTAAATCCATAACCCATTTTAAGTTAATTTTTGTGTAAGGTCATGATTTAGATTGAGGTTCATGATTTTGCCAATGTATATCCATTATTCAAATATTTTTTAGTCATACTCTTTTTCTCCTCTACTCCTAGGATTGATACAATACATATATTTGGTATTTTGCTTCTATAGGTTTCTGAAGCTCTGATCACTTGTTATTATTTTAGTTTATTTCTTTCTGTTGTTCAGACTGGGTAATTTCTATTGTTTTATTTTCAAGTTCACTATTTTTTTTTTCCCTCAGTCCTTTCTATTCTGCTGTTGAGGTATTCATTCAATGAGGTTTTTATGTTGTTGTTTGGTTATTGATTCTTCTTTATGTCTTCTGTTTCTTTGCAGAGACTTTCTATTTCTTTGCCAAGATATTGTATTTCTTCATTTGTTTCAAGCACATTTATAATTACATACCAAAGCATTTTTATGATACTTGCTTTAAAATCCTGCTCAGATAATTCCAGCATCTGTGTCATATTGCTGTTAGTGTCTGTTGATTGCCATTTCTCATTCAAATTGAGATTTTTCTGATTCTTGTTATTCCAAGTAATTTTTAAGTATACCTGTGGATTTTGGGTATTATGTTGTGAGACTCTGGATCTTAGTCAAATCTTGTGTTTTAGCTGACCTCCTTTTAAGCTGGGCTGGTGGGGAGAGTTGGGTGCCACCTCATTACTGCTAGGTAGGGGTAGAAGTCCAGTTCTACATTCAACCTCTTTTGACACTCCAGCAGGGGAGGGATTCCTCATTATTGCTAGGCAGAGATGGAAATTTTGGAAGTTCTGGCTTTCCATGAGGCTTTTGCAGTACCGTGCTGGCTGGGAAGGGCAGAGGTGCTTTGGTACTGCTTACCATTGGCTTCCACCAACACTGACACTGTGGTAGGGGGAATCAGGGCCAGAGGGAGGGTTGGCCTCATTACACCTTGGAGGTGGTAGAATTCCTGATTCTCCAGTAAGCCTCCTCTGACACTTCCCCAGTGGGGAGGATACCTCATTACTGATTGGTGGGGGTAGAATTACAGGATTTTCCCTTCCCCCATGATTTCTACTGACACCACAACTGGAAGGAGGCTTGTTACCAGTTAGTGGTAATGAAAGTCACGTTTACCACTTGGTCTCCTCAGACATTACCGTGTGGGAGTTGATTACACACCTAGTTATAGCTACATAAGGTGAAAGCCCAGTGTCCCCAATTGGCCCGTGTTGGTAGAGATGGGGTTGAAATCAGGTTTTCCTGTGTTGTTTGCTTTGAGTTGAGTGATTCTTATATAAAGTTTTCTGTATTGCTAGGCTAGGCTGTCTTTTTCTTGGTCATTTGGCTAGAAAGCAAGCTTTCCTTGAGATTTTGTTGCCTGTACCCATTGGTGTTCTGTGATGCTTCTTTAGGTTGCTTATTTGATTTTTTCCTCCAAAATAGCTGTTGATTCAGATCTTAAATGTTCGTAACATAGAATATGCCAGAAATTAAAAATAAAAAACTTTATACCAATGTCATTATGGAAGGCTAGGGGAAATATTTTCAAAGTTGTGAACTCTTAGCTATCCCAAAGCCAAAATTTTACTAAAATCAGATGTTTCTATCTTATGACCATAATGGATAAAATGTTTTTCTTTTAAATCCATGAATAATTAAAATGTATTCAAGTCAAATATTTGTTTGCTTAACACTTTTTATCATTAACATATAATACTATATAAAGTATAATAGCAACTTTCTTGATATGTATCAGAAATCATGAGGGAAATAAAGCAACCTGGCAACAAAATCTTCTTGGATTCAGTATTTAGAGCCAAATAAAATATACTCTTTTTTCATCTAATATTTATAAAGCAGTCCAATATCCTGTGGGTGATAGTGAAGAGCATATGAGGGTAGAAAGACAATGGCATTCACCCCATATCATCTGCATGAAAGTCCTTTTGGAAAAATATTCTCAAGTACGGATTGTACATTTTTCAGTTATTTGTTTGTACTCAATTTTCAGGTAGGAATGGTTCTGGAATAAGGCACCTAATCTTAACATTTTCCAAATAACCATCATCCAGGATTTGTTCAAACAAGAGACAGTATATTATTACCTCAGAGATTGTTGCTCTTTAAAGTAGGAAGAAAAGGCAATAGATGCCAGATTCAGCCATCAAGTACCCTTCTCTCTCCTAAGATCCTCTTAGAGTTTTTTCCATATAGGGTCATAGTTGGCTGTAAAGTGAATTACCTTATGTTGTGAAATCTTTACAGATTAGTGATTAGAAGTACAGACTTTGAAATCAGACAGAACTTGTTTTAATTCTGAGTCTGCCACTTATTAAATGCTTGACTTCAACAACTTATTTAGCGTTTCAAAACCCATTTCTTCATCTAAAATGGGCAATAGATGTTCTAATAATAATTTAATTGGATGCAGTAATCAAATTAGAGTATGGAAGTGTTGTACTTAGCATACTATGTGATCTGTACACTTTATCTTTTGATTTATGATTATAAGGAAAGAAATAGAAACAACTATGTCATTTAGAATGTATCCCTTTTTCTGGAACTTCTTAATATCAGATAAAAGAAAAATGGCCCCTTTGGAGTGATGTCTAGGGATTGTTATTGATACCTAGTCCTCTGTCTTGGGAGACTAACATGTTAGCACTATGCCTCTGAGCACTATGCACTTTGAGTTGGGTTAGCACATGACTCTGCAAAGACAAAAAAATAGATAGCAAGAATGTAGACCTTGAATGTCAGGTCAAAGCCTTGTCCATTTAACAATGACAATGCAGTATAGCGTGGTGGTTAAAAATGTGGAAACTGGAAACAGATTACCTAAGTTTGAATGTCTCTACCAATAGCCAGTAAACTTCAGTTATTTTACTATACCTCTTTGTATCCCACTTTATCATATATAAAATAATGATAGTAACAGAATCTATTTTCTATAGTTGTTGTGCATATAAAAATATTAGTGGATATGAAGTGTATAGAACATTGACTGGTATAGAGTAAACATTTCTTTAATATTAATTACTATTTAACTCTGATCCACATGGACTAGCACAGTATATCAAGGCCTAGTCTGTTCCATTCCTACCAGATAATTTATTTAAGTTTTAACTAGGAGAGAGATGAAAGAATGAGGTTTTCTGGTCTTTATATTTTGTACTTTGTGAAGATAATTTTTGTATGCTTGCTACTTTGTAATATATTTTTTAGAGAACCTGAGAAACTTGCCTCCCAATGTCACAATTTATAAAGAAAAATTGTATGTAACTAGCTGTCATTACTGTTAATTATTTTGTTTTTGTTAACAAAAGACGTGATGACTTCATCGGGAGAGTGAGGGTGAGTGTCTAGAGTCAACAGGGATGCATGTATATGGTTTACCTTTTTAAGATGAGAAGTGGAGCTGGTATTCATTGCTGCCCAGAATTTTCAATAGTTTGAGGAAAGAGGCCTTCCTAGTAGAAGGCTGAGAAACTAATGTATATAACATCTGATTATTGCTTAATAATATCTTTAGTAAAAAATGAAGGATAGTCTCTGACTGATAACTCTCTGTTCTGGATCCTTCATTCCTTGCCTTACAAAAGAACTGTTCATCCACGTAAAGACTAGAAAGGAGAAAGGGGCTTTTCCTTTACTTTTGAATTAAAAAACCCCACTTAAAACAGCATCCCAATATTTTTACACAACCAATATTTTGAGTACATCTGTATTTTTTTACTTATTTTTACTGGTATGTGAATAGACTCTAAAGACAATACTCAGGTTTTAGACTTGTTTTTTTTTTTTCTTCTGAGTTGAATATATTGCATTAAAACAAAACAAAACACTTTATAGAGGTGTAATTTTCCTACAAATAAATATATGTTTTTGAAATGTGAAGTCTTCAATGAGTTGTCACACCTAAGAGGAGGTAGGAGTGTGGACTGTATTGAGTACTTCCCTGACGACCAGATTGTAGTATTTTTCACTGGGAGATTTTCTCTTCTTCCCCTGTTCTGTATTCAGCTTTAGTTCTCTTTATAAGCTCTTATTCACTGACCCTCTGGTGTTTCCTTCACCATTAGCCTTAACACTGAAGGCACTGGGAAAAGAGCCAAGAAGAAGAAGAACCAGTTTTGTTTTAGTTTTTGTTTGTTTGTTTGTTTATTTATTTATTAGAGAGAGCAAGAGTGGAGGGGCAGGGGCAGAGACAGAGGGAGAAAGCAGAACCCCTGTGAGCAGGGAGCTTAACATGGGGATGATCCCAATGACCTGAGCCAAAGGCCAATGCTTAACCGACTCACCCACCCAGGACCTCAAGAAGAACTAGTTTTAATAGTAGAGTCACACACATTTCAAACCTTCCTTGCTTTCACCTTAACCCATGAAATAGGTGAGATAAGCCTATAGTCCACATAAGAAATGACTTAATTCCAAGAATCAGGATCAGTGATTTACTTGCTTTCCAGATTATAGGGAAATTCCAACTTCTTCTCAAACTTGGGGTTTCCCTTCATTTAGTTGTTTTATGCTTTTACAGTCACTCAAATTCATTTATTTGGGTTCTGACTATCATGAATATCATCCTAAAATGCCTTCATACTCAGGAATAAAAATCTCAAATACTGCAGCGTTCTTGGAAGCTTTCAAACCCTCAAACCTTCAATAATATAAACTCTGAAAATCAAAGACCAGTAGATACAGCAGCATCCAGACCTTCAACTCTGCTTGTGAAAGATTCAGAGCATTCAAAAGAGAAATGTATCACTCAAGGTAGTAATTACCAAGCTCAACAGCCTGTTGTTAGGATATTAAATTAAGGCCAAATAAGATACCTAACCAAACTGCCTCTTAAAAATAGTGACTCATAGCCTAATTGATGTGAGAATCAAATAAATATTATGGAACTCCTTTAGGGTGAGGGAATTCCTTTGAATTTAAGTTTCACTTAATGGAATTCATTGAACCTCTTCAAAATTTTCCATAAATTGTCCAATAAAAAGCTTGAAGTCTTGAAAGAGTTTAAATCATCTTTTTAAAAGGGATGGTGAAACTCTTTCTCTTTTCCTCCCACCACATGAGAGGAGGAATGTAGTGCTGTAAATTCCCCTGTAATTTTAACCATGGGACCTAGATCTGGAGGAGAATGTCTAGTTAAAGAGTGCAAGCTGGCACAACGCTGCCCAAAGCATATAAGAAAGTGGATTTTTAAGAGTTCTTACTGAGGTGTAGTTGAGTGGAGGGACTTTACACATTAAACAAATCAGTCCCAGAGTAAATGTTCATTCAGCATGTGGTTTTGTTTTCCTTATGACAGAGTGTTGGTTTGGTAAGTTCTTTCTTCTAATTTGCTCTCCAGGTTTTACTTTACTTATAGGTTGTTTTTTGTTCTACATTGGCAATTTAGAAGCATTTTTACCTATTAAGCAATCCTGATGACTTTTGCCACTACAACTAGATCCCTTCCAGTCATGTTGAGAGAAGGTTAGAGGAGGTCTTAATGTGAAACAGAACTTGTAGAGTATTTGGCATCATAGAAAGACTTTTGATTCCTTCTCTGCTGCATCTAGAGGTGTGTTTTTCATTGAATTGTTAGCATTTTGATTCTCTGCTTTCTCACTTTGAAAGAGAGGATAAGAATAATTCACTTAGGGGCGCCTGGGTGGCTCAGTCCTTAAGCATCTACCTTTGGCTCAGGTCATGATCCCAGGGTCCTGGGATAGAGCCCTGCATCGGGCTCCCTGCTCAGCAGAAAGCCTGCTTCTCCCTCTCCCACTCCCCCTGCTTGTGTTCCTTCTCTCGCTTTGTCTCTCTCTGTCAAATAAATAAAATTCTTTAAAAAAAAAAAAGAATAATTCACTTAGAGGAATGCTGTATAATTAAAAGAAGTAAGTATGCAAAGAGCCAGGTATGTAGTAAGTACTAAAAAGTTTACTTTGACAGTTTATATTTTAGAGGTTTATTTTCTAGCCTTCTCCTCTTTGAAAATTGTTGCTTTCAGATTGAATGTGCCTCTAGGTTCCTAGAGGTAAGTGTTTTTGTTTGTTTGTTTTTACAAAAAGGTAATATCATCATAGGTCTACTATGTTTACAATTTTTTTTCATATGCAATGCACACTCCCCAATTAAAACTATAAGTCATATGAAGTGATAAGACAATAAGAAAGAAAAATTTTAAAATATCAGACAATAGAAAGAGACCTACTTGGCCTCAAAATATGGAGCAATCACACATAACATTTAAAATAACTATTCTTAATATATTCAAGGAGTTAGAAGACCAGACTGGGATCTTGGGAGAGCCTAGTAACTCTTAAAATTCCAAAAAAGGTTATAAAATTGGAAAATAAAATATCCAATATTGAGAAAACATGTGGAGAGTAAAAGTAGATTAGATACAGCTAAAGAAAAAAAAAACAATAATAGGAGGATAAACCAGAATAAAATATCTAGAATGAAACCCAGAGAAGCAAAAGACTGTGGAAAATAGAAGAGAGGGAAAAGAACTAAAATATACAATAAGAAGGCCTCACATGCTTGTAATTGGAACCTAGAAAAAAGAGATAGAGGAGTACCTGGTAGGCTCAGGTGGTTAAGCATCTGATTCTTGATTTTGGCTCAGGTCATGATCTCAGGGTCCTGGGATTGAGTCCCGTGTCAGGCTCTATGGTCAGTGCAGAGTCTGCTGGAGATTCTCTCCCTCTCCTTCTGCTCCTCCCCCTGCTTGTGTGCTCTCTCTCTTTAAAATATATAAATAAAATCTTTAAAAAAAGAAAAAGAGAGAGAATGTACAGAAGCAATACTAGAAGTAATGCCTGAGATTTTTCCAAAATTAATTAAAGACATCAATCCTTAGTTTCAGGCTGTACACATTTAACCTTAAGCATTATCCATTTTCCTGAATGCCCATCAAGGGGCCAGATGATACAATTTGCTAGTGCTGGAGAATTACTGCTCATAGATGGAATTGAGAATAGTTAGAAATGGGAAGTATCTGGGAAGATAAATTACCCCTTTGTTTCTACTTCCATTGAATACTCTTAGGTTTGGTTCATTCTTGCAACTCTTATAAAGAAGTTACAATGCCAGAAAGTAAACTCAGCTACTGAGCAGCCTATCAGGTCTCTTGGCAGTGTGATGTGATAGCTAGTATGGTAACATATTTCATCACATTCTTTGTATATGCTTTTGCCTTATTTTCCCTTTTACATATCCATATCACCCTGGATTTGTACATCTCAAGGTAATGGCACTTTACTACCTGTCACCATGTCTACTGTCTTGACCCAAGCTGAGAAACTGTAAATCACAAGAAGTATAAATTAAAAGAAAGATACACCTAAGTACATCATAGTATAACTTCTAGAAACCAGGAAAAGATCTTAAAGAAATGAAGACAGATTACCTTCAGAAGACCCACATTTTCACTGACAACAGACTACTCAACAAAAACAATGGAGGCCAATAATACAGTAGAATATCTTTGTATTGGTGAAAGGAAATACAAAACAACCTAGGCTTTTATGCATAGCAAAAAAAAAAAAATCCTTTATGGACAAAGGTGAAATAAATATATTTCTGAAAACAACAGTAAGAAAACTCATCAGTGGAGATGCACATTAAAAGAAATAGTAAAGCTTACTTTTTCTTTTTTTAAGATATATATTTTTAAAGATTTATTCATTTTAGAGAGAAAGAAAGAGAGAGAGCATGAGTGGGGAGAGGGACAGAGGGAGAGAGAGAGAGTCTCCAGCAGACTCCTCATTGAGCATGGAGTCCCATGTGGGACTCGATCCCTGAGCCGAAATCAAGAGTCAGACACTTAACCAACCCAGGCAGTCCTAAGGCTTATTTTTTTCAGGTAGGATAAAAATGATCCCAGATACAAGTTTGGAAATAGAAGAAGAAATAAAGAGTGTGAGCAAATCTAAAAGACTATTGACTATATAAAACACCATCTAGATATTGACTGTATAAAATAATGATAATGTCTTGGTGAATTAAAATGCATATAAAATTGGGGGTGTGGGTAAATGCTATATAAAATTAAAATAAATTGTTGAGAGGTAGGTAAATGACAGTATAGTATTTTACTGATTTTGCATTATACAGGAATAGGGCAAAAGTACCAGGTAAAATTATACTTTATTAGTAATGGATGTATATTATAATCTCTTGAGTTACTACTAAAATAATATTAAAATTAAGCCTGTTTTATGGGGAAGAGGGAGAGAATAATAAAAAATCAGAGGAGAAGAAAATATTACAAATATTACATACAATAATACAAATATTACAAAACCTGGTAGAACATATGTGCTATGGTGAGCACTGTGAATTGTGTAAGACTGTTGAATCACAGACCTGTACCTCTGAAACAAATAATACATTATATGTTAAAAAAAAAAAAGAAGAAGAAGATAGCAGGAAGGGAAAAACGAAGGGGGGGAAATCGGAGGGGGAGACGAACCATAAGAGACTATGGACTCTGAGAAACAAACTGAGGGTTCTAGAGGGGAGGGGGGTGGGGGGATGGGTTAGCCCAGTGATGGGTATTAAGGAGGGCACGTACTGCATGGAGCACTGGGTGTTATATGCAAACAATGAATCATGGAACACTACATCAAAAACTAATGATGTAATGTATGGTGATTAACATAACATAATAAAATAAAATAAAAAAAACCTGGTAGAAAAAAAAAGCTCTGTAAATTATAGTAGATTTAAACTATTATAATGGTGATTATACTATATGTAAATGGGCTCAATGCTCTAATTAAAATACAAAGATTGTTAATTGGATAAAACAAAAGCACCTCCAACTATAAACTCTTTGTAAGAAATGCCTCTCAAATACAATGATACAAATGAATTAAAACTATTGAAAAAGAACGATCAAAAAACATTAAACAAAAACTAGTATCATTATATCATTATCAGACAATATAGATTAAAAGTATTTACAGAGAGAAAGAATGTCTTGATAAATGGTGATAAACTGTTGACCTCACCAAGAAGATGTAACAATTTAGTGTACAGTTAACCCTTGAACAATGAGGGGGTTAGGGGCACTGACCCCCATCCACGCACCAGGCAGTCAAAAATCCACGTATAACTTTTGACTCCCCCAAAACTTAACTACTCATAGCCTCCTGTTGATCCAAAGTCTTACGGATAACACAAACAGCCAATTAACACATATTTTGTATATGTATGTATTATATACTGTATTCTTGAAAAAAGTAACCTAGAGAAAAGAAAATGTTATTAAGAATATCATAAGGAGGGGCGCCTGGGTGGCTCAGTCGTTAAGCGTCTGCCTTCGGCTCAGGTCATGATCCCAGGGTACTGGGATTGAGCCCCACATTGGGCTCCCTGCTCCGCGGGAAGCCTGCTTCTCCCTCTCCCATTCCCCCTGCTTATGTTCCCTCTCTCGCTGTGTCTCTCTCTGTCAAATAAATAAATAAAATCTTTAAAAAAAAAAAAAAGAATATCATAAGGAAGAGAAAATACCTTTATAGTACTGTACTGTAAAAAATCCTCATATAAATGAACCTGCACTGTTCAAACCTGTGTTGTTCAAGAGTCAGCTGTACATCTGAAAATCTAGCCTCAGATATATAAAATAAATGCTGACCGAATTAAAGAGAGATATATTCAAATATATAATCATAGTGGTATATTTTAAGATACTGTTCTCAATAAGTAACAAATCAAGCAGATAAAAATTAGTATGTTGTTTAAATAACTCATGGATCAAGAAAAGACTCCAAATGGAAGTTGTGAATCTTTTGAATTGTGATAATAAAAGAATGAATCTAAATATTGTGAGATGCAGCTACAGCATATTTAAAGAGAAATGTATAGCCTTAAATGGATATATTTAAAAAAAAACCCTACAAATCAACAAGCTAAGCATCCATTACTAAAAGTTAGTAAATGAATAGCAAATTTAGTCTAAAGAAATATGAAGGAAGAAAATAATAAAGGGCAGAAATTAGTTAACAGAAACAAACATACATTGGAGTGAATTTATAAGGAGAAAATTTAGCTCTTTGAAAGATTAATAAGATTAATAACACTGTAAAATAATGTGTATAGAAAAAAGTCTAGGAAAGAAAGAGAGAAAAGGCACAAAAAATTATGGAAAAATAATAGGCACAAATAACCAATACCAGTCATGAAAAATAGACATTACCACATATTCTGTATGCATTAAAAATGAAATAAGAAACTTAAGAACAATTAGATGCCAACACATTTAAAAATAAAGATGCAATGAACATATTCCTAGAAGGTCATAAACTTACTAAAACTGACACAAAAGAAAGGGAAAATATGTGTAAATGTGTGTAAATGCTATAAATATTAAATACATTGGCTCTTTAAGTAATAATCTTTCCACACATAAAATACTAGACCAAGAAGTCTCCACTACTTGATCTTACCAAATATTTTAAACAAGAAATTTAAAAGCTTATACAAACATCTTCAAGAATAGTGAAAAAGAAACATCTCACAACCTGTATTATGAAGCCAGCTTAATTTTGACCCCAGCAAAATCTGGCAGTGGTACAATGAAGAAGAAGAATTACAGCTCAATCTCACTTTTGAACATAGATGAAAAAAATCCTAACTAAAACATTAGCCAACAATATGCAGCAACTATGAAAAGAGAGAATTCACCAATTTAAGTTTTTTAATTTTTCAAAATTAAAAATATAAATCCAATATAAATCACCATATTAACAGAATAAAAAAGAGAAATAATGTGAGCACATAAATCATGCAAAACAGTTTCTGATAAAACAAAACATTCATTCATGATAAAAAATTTGTTGCAAATTGGGATCAGAAGCACTCATCTTTAATTTGGTAAATGGTGTCTATATTAACCTATTGCAAATATGATACTTAATGGTGCAGTTAAAGCTTTCCCTCTGTTATCAGGAGTTACAAAAAGATGACTACTATCACCCTGGATATTAAATCATGTAGGAGTCCCATTCAATGAATAAATGAACAAAAAGAGTAAAATATATAAGGATTAGAAAATTAAAAATAAAACTCATTATTCTCAGATGACATGATTGCATACATAGAAATTAAAAATTCTACAAACAAGTTATTAGAATGAATGAGTTTAGTTACTTGCTAAATACAAGTTAAATATAAATATTTAATTATATTTATTAATACCATTAATGGACAATTAGAAAATACATTTTAAGGGGCGCCTGGGTGGCTCAGATGAGCATCCAACTCTTGGTTCCAGCTCAGCTCATGACCTCATGGGTCATGAAATCAAGTCCTGCATCAGGCTCCATGCTTGGTGGGGAGTCTGCTTGAAGATTCTCTCCCTCTGTCCTCCTCCCACTCACATGCTCTCTCTCTCTCCCCCCATCCAAAATAAATAAATAAATCTTAAGAAAAAGAAAATTCATTTTAAGAAACATACCATTTATGATAAAATTAAAAATACTATCTACTTAGAAATAAATTGAGTTAAAGATGTGCAGTGTCACTACAAAGAAAACCATAAAACATCATTTATAGAAATGAAAGACCTAAATAGACCTAGTGACAAACCATTGTTAAGACTTGCTATTGTAAAAATGCCAATCAATTCTCAAAATTATCTATAGTTTCTATGCACTATCATTAAATACCTCAAGAAATTGTATATGTTTTTATGTATGTGTGTGTATGTCCCTTGACATGCTGATTCTAAATGTAATTGGAAACACATAGAACTAAGATTAGCCTACACACACATAAAGAAGAACAGGATGGAAGTATTTTCTCTATAGGATATCAAAAATTAATATACAGTTTACAAATTAGGTTAATTGGTATTAATTCAAATTGACTAATAGAATTAAACAGAGAGCTCAGAAATGGCCTGACTACAACATGTATGGATAATTAATTCATGGTAAATTCTCTAGTGCAGAGCACTGTGGGAAGTTTTTCTATCAGTGGTGCTGAGTAAAATAAATATGATATAGAAAAGATAAATTTGACCTCTAGCATACACCATATACAAACATCAATTCCAGAGCGTAAATAAGTTTAAATGTAGAAAACAAAATAAAAAAACTTCTAGAAGAAAGTAGAGGAGAAAGTGTTTATTCTCTTTGACAGAAAAATATAGCCACAATGGAAGGATTTATACATTTCACTATATTAAAACTGTTTATCAAAATACAGAACGTAAAGGCAAACTACAGAGTGAGAAAAGACATGCTGCACATATAACTGATGAGGGGATTTTGTATCCTGAGTATATAAAGAAACAGTACAAATTGGTAAACAAAATATGGATAACAAGGAAAACCCTGGAAAGACTTGAATGGTTATTTTATAAAACAAGATGAACAAATGGCCAACAAGCCTAAGAAATGTCCATTAAGCCTAAATAAACCTCACTAGTCTTAAAATTGAATTAACACCAAATAATATACCACTGCATACCTGTTAGAGTGAATAAAAATGAGGTTGTCAACAATACCAAATGTTGGCAAAAATTTGGAGCTACTGGAACTCTTTGTGAGTGAGAGTACCAATTGGTACAGCCACTTGGAAAACTTCCACATGCTCTGTGACCCATCAATTTGATTATTAGAACAATACACAGCAATAACAAGAGTACAAGAGTGTTTATAGTAGCATTACTCGATAAAACCTCCAAATAACTGGAAATAACTTAAATATCATTCAGCAATAGACTAGACCACTGAACTATCAAATATTAATACAAAGGAATGTTATGCAGCAATGAAAGTAAGTCAGATGTAGCTACATACAGCAACATGCATAAATTTCCTAAACACAATGTTGACAGAAAAATACCAGTTATAAAGGACTATATACTGGATGGTTCCATTTATGTAACACTCACAAATATAGGCAAAACTAAATTATAATGTTTGAATTCAGGATAGTGATTACCTTTGAGGAAGAAGAAAGAAGAAAGACTGGATGTGAGGCCATGAGGATAACTTTCTGTGGTGCTTAAAATTTCCTGTTTCTTTGACCAGGGTAGTGCGTACATTAATGTGTACTTCATAAAAATTTATTGAATGGTACATTTGTTTTTGTGTACTTTTCTGTATATGTATTATAATTCACAATAAAAAAATTTAAAGTATCACATTGAAACTTGTTTTAGGTATCTTTAAAAATATACAAAAGACAATTTTTGTCTCCTTATGGTTTTCATGGGTTTGTTTTGTTTTTTGTTTCTTGCTTGTAATTTTAGCATAAAGCAAAGGTGGCCACAGGCATCTTTGTTAGGATTACTGATCCACAACTTACATAGATTATTTCTAGTTCTCACAACATGCCTTCAGCTCAGGGTTATCACCATTTCATAAGTGAAGAAAGTGAGGCTCAGAAAAAGTGAAGTGATTTTCTCAGAGCATTCTACAATACAAGGTGGGATCTGAGCAGGTTATGGAAAATTGAAAAGGCAAATATACACTTATATGAGCCAGAAAGATAGTAATACTTTTCCTCTGGTTCCCTATTTATGCCCTGTTGCCTAAAGGTATAATATTTTAAAAATATGTATATTTTTTAATCTCTGTAAGTTCAATTTGGGTCTGTTTTAAAAAATATCTAGCATGTCTATAACCTCAAGCTTTACTCTGCCTTCTTGAACATATGGGGTACAGTTATAATAAATGTTTTAATATCTTTACTGGTTCCATCATCTGTGTCGATGCTTCACCAGGTTCAATTGGTTGTTCTTTCTCCTCATTATGGGTGCTATTTTCCTGCTTCTTTGCATGCCTGGTAACTTTTTACTGGATGTCAGACATTGCAAATGTTTCCTTTTGGGGAACTAGATATTTTTATAGTCCTATAAATAATCTTGAACTTTGTTCTGGAACACAAATAAGTTGTTGGGAGGCATTTGGTCCTTTCAAGGCTGCTTTTAAGCTTTATTAGGCAGGACCAAAGTAGCCTTCAATCTAATGTTGCCCAACTACTGAAGCAGAACCCTTCTGAGTACTCTTCCATGGATTATGAGGTTTCCCTACTCTGACTGGTAGAAGTACAAACTAGAATACAAATAAGTCCCATCACTAAGAGAGCTCCAGTGATTTCCCCTGTTCTCCTTTTGTGTGGTTCCTTCCCTGGCTGTGGATAGAGTTTCCTTACATGAATGCACTGGTCAACAGTTTAAGACTAAAGCGGGGAGGGAGGGGTCTCCAGATATCTGGAGCTATCTCCTTCCTGTGTAGCTTTTTTTTTTTTTCCAGTACCCTTCTCTATACTGTAAATTATAGTGTTTTGATTTTTGTGGATACCCAACTCTCTCATCTCAACTAAGGGAGACTATTTGGGCCTCCCCTGTCTTCTTATGTTTCTACTCTCTCCAGGATAATCATTTTGTTCAGCCTGAGGTCCCATGTCTGAAAGCCATTCTTTATATATTTTGTTGGGTTTTTTTTCTTGCTTGCTTTTTGATATTTGTTTCAGGCTGGCATATAAAGCCAGTCCCTGTTACTACATTTTGACTGGAAACAGACATCAAATGTGTTTATTTTGATAGCACCTTTTCTTGTTTTCTACAAGTGAAATCTGTCTAACATATGTGTCGTGTTACACTAATTGGGAATCACCTATCCACCTATTAATGGCAAGTATTCTAAGTGAAGTCATAGTACTTTGTAGGTGCAGAAGTCTTCATACAGTTGAGCTGTAACACATTTTCTATATTAACAATATTCCCATTCTCCTCGCAGCTCATCCAAAATATTCACCCGTTGGGTGAATACACAAAACTTGAGACTCATTTGATTCTTAGTGAACTGCATGATCCATCTAAACTATTACTTGGGTCCAAACTCTAGCCATAAAGCAAAACTAACAAAATGTTTTAGAAAGAAAGCTACTGTTTCTTCAATACCTACTGTCTATTAGGGACTGTATCAGGAGCTCTTACATACATTATCGATGGGAATTTCATGACACCCCTGTTGATGGGCAGCATTATCCTTATTTTATTTTCACTGATAACCATGCCAAATTAACAAATAGATAATAAATGTTCCAAATGCAGCAGTTATTACTTCAATGCTTGGTATCTAACTAGTGCTAGATAAGCAGGTTATGAGTAAGCCTTCCCACAGTTTGATTTTTGACATCAGAAAAGTGAGATGTAATGAGATCATTATTACCTCAAGGAGAATCTGTGGTGACAAATCATAAGGTAAAAATTTAGCATGCATTCATGCTGCACTATTTGGATCCTAATTAACACTATTCCCTGCTGCTGCCTTGCAGGAAAGCTAGTTCTAGGAAAGAGTTACTCTTTCTTCTAAGACATAGTTTATTCAATTCCCAACATTCTTTTCCTTTTCACTGCAGAAACAGGCCATTAATCATCATTTTGAATCAAGGTTATGCAAGGCCAAGCAGTTCCAACTTGCAAACTGATGATGTTTGGCAAACCTAGTCCAATTTCCAGGGCAGCATCTAAGCACAGTGCACCTGCCTATACCTTCACCTGCTTTGCCAAGTGAACTTTCTCAAACTTCGCAGGGCTGAGAGCCAGGACTAGGATTCCTTCAAACCCAAAACAGATCTCATTGCTTATGGAATTCCCTGCATGCAAACTTAAGGGCGTTATAATATAGACATTACAATTACATTATGAGTCCTTGTGTGAGACTGATAAGTGAATCAGTATTTTTTTAAAGATTTTATTTGAGAGCGAAAGAGAGAAAGAGAGAGAGAGAGAGAGAGAGAGAGCATGAGCAGGGGGAGGGGCAGAGAGAGAGGGAGAAGCAGACTTCCTGCTGAACAGGGAGCCTAATGCAGGGTTTGATCCCAGGACCCTGGGATCATGACCTGAGCCGAAGACAGTTGCTTAACCAACTGAGCCAGCCAGGCACCCAAGTGAACTGATATTTTGTTCCTTGGTTCTCTTCCCCCAGCTTTAGCATGCTTTCCACCCCTTCCTTCAGTGTCCAGTGCTTTTTCCTGCTGCTTGACTACCATAGTTTTTTTAGTTCATTTGTAGCAAGTGGGTGTGGATTCATTATGGAGAAAAACCTAGTCCGTGTTTGTATATTATCTAATTAATAGATCACCTTTACCAGGGGACACAGTGACTGAACCAAACTAAGGGGAACATTTCTTAAGGAGGCCGAGAGGTAAGATAAAATATTTCTCACATCCCATTTCACTGACATAGCTGCCAAGTCTACTCTTTCTACATGGAAGGCCTGTCTTAGTCTTATTTGCAGTCTCTAGGGTATGGTCTATCTCACATGTATTCTTTTCTAGATTATATTTTAAAATTAATTAGCTCTTATTGTGGGCTTATTATGTGTTTGGCACTAAGAAGTTTCACAATTTCTTTATATCTCACCAAGTCTCAAAGACAACTTGTGAAGTAAATATTTTAATCCTCACTTTATAGATAAGAAAACTGACACCCAAACAGGTTAAATGGCTCTTGAAGTCCTCCCAGTAAGCTGTAGAGCTAAGACTCCCGACTTCTATCTAGTTCTTTCCACTACACGCAGTTTGGGAGCAAAAGTAATTGATATCAAGATTCATAGGCTGTGTGCATTAAGCTGCTCACTTCGCTCAGCAAGTCTGTTATAAAATCATTATATTTATAAAGAATGGGATTATACACACAGTTTGTAGTCAGATACATATAGAGATAAAACTACCTAGTTCATAGTGCTTTGATCTTAGCAAAGGAAAGATCTTTCCTAAATCCATGGAACAGATTGTGAGGCATGCTCCCTGAAGGTAAATAAGGAGAGAGAGGTGATATTAGTAAACCTTTTAAAACTAGATATGTAAAAAGAATATTTAGTGATACAGCACAGAGCTTTCTTACATTAAAAGTATAGTTTGACTTAGGTAAAAAATATTACAACAGGATGACTTCGTGGTTGTTCAAGAGTGTATTCAACTTCCTTATTGAATGTATACTATTTTTTACTGCAAGAAATTTTGGTGCTATTTTAACTATCTGAAGTTCTACCTGCCTTTTTATATACATTATTTCAGGAGTTGATGTTTGCTGGAGATAAAGTAAGAGGAAAAAATTGTATATATTTTTATGGTTTTAGTTGTTTAATCTGTATAGAATTGTATATCTCAAGGAAGTTCCTGTGGCATATATATAAGCAAAATGTTTTAGGAAAGTGTTAGATTAACTGAGAAGGCCATGTTATATTTTTCTTAAGTTGAAATAGGAAGGTAGAAAGACCTACAATTATTTTCCTCTTCATTATATTTCCCAGCAATATACAAAAGTAATATGTTATGAAATAATTCAAATAAATCAGAGATATAATTCAGAAAAGATGTCACCTCACCTTCCTATCCCTTCCTCTTCTGTCTGTCAGCTTCACTTTCTTCCCCAGAAGTCACCATTGTTAACAGTATGGAGTATAACATTTCAGGCATTATTTTTCTTAGCAATTCATAAATCACACACACACATACACACACACACACGCACATGCACACACACACACACCTATACAACAGGTCATTCAATATGATCTCATTATTCATAAATAAGGCATTAGCAGAGTGTTGATACATTCATGTCTTTTATGGTAAAATCTAATTAGCCATCTCTCTCATGGAGAAAACTGGTGAGTTCTGATTATAAAAACTCCTGAGAGATTGTCAGATGGTTCAGGCTGGGATTATTTGGTCCATTTGCCTTTATGACTCAGCAGATGAGTTAATGGGTCACAGTATCTTATTCAATTGTGGCATTTGTTTTGTCCTTGTATCTTTGGTTTTAGTGAATTTCAAGCCTTCTTGTTGTTGTTGCCATTGTTGTTGATTTGGGGAATTTGATAATATATTTGTACATGTTATATCTTATTGTGTTTGTTTTTGTAGAGAGAGAGATCCAAAAGATAAATCTGTCTTTTGGGTATTTTCCAACAGTATGTACCATTTCTAGAAAGTGACTGTGATGAAACAGTTACCAGCTCAGGCTCTGTTTTCAGAGTCCTCAGCCCCTCTACCCTCTTAACTGCATGACCCAGTTCTTTCCCTTGCTTATGCCTGAAACCTTAGACTCATCCCTAACTTCTCTCTTCTCTCACTCCACACCCTGTATATCTGGATATCCCTTTGTCTCTACTTTTCATATATAAACCTGCCATTTCACCACTTATTACCATCACCATTGTTACCACTCTAATCTGAAGCACCATCATCTCTTGGATGAATTTCTACCCCAGCTGTCTAACCAGTCTCCCCACTTCTCCCCTAATTCCCTGACTATCTATTCTTAACCCGGCTCTGGAGTGATTCTTAAACCTGCTACTCCCTGGATTAGAAGCATCAGCAGAACCTGGGAGTTCATTAAAAATGCAGAAGCTTAGACCCTACTCTAGACCTTCTGAATAAGAATCTGCATCTTGACAGGATCCCTAGGTACTATAAGACTATCTGTAGTAAAAGATCATTGTTTTGTTCTCTGTTTTCTTGGGTCTATTTCTGCTTTTTGTTTATTTAGTTTGTTCATTTGTTTTGTTTTTTAGATTCCACATATAAGAGAAATCATATGGTATTTTTCTTTATGTGACTTATTTCACTTAGCATAATATCCTCTAGATGCATCCATATTGTCACAAATGGCAAGATCCCATTGTTTCTTATGGCTGAGTAATATTCCATTGTGTGTGTATTATATGTATGTATGTATACATACCACATCTTCTTTATCTATTCATCTATGGATGGACACTTGGGTTGCTTCCATATTTTGGCTATTATAAATCATGCTGCAATAAACATAGGGGCACATATGTCTTTTTGAATTAGTGTTTTCATTTTCTTTGAATGAAACACTCAGTAGTGGAATTGCTGGATCATATGGTAATTCTGTTTTTAATTTTTTGAGGAACTTCCATCCTGTTTTCGACAGTGCCTACACCAATTTACATTCCCACCAAAAGTGCACAAAGATTCCTTTTCCTTCATATCCTCACCAACACTTGTTATTTCTCATCTTTATGATTCTAGCCATCCTGACAGATGTAAGGTGATATTTCATTGTGGTTTTGATTTGCCTTTTTCTGATGATGAGTGATGTTAAGTGCCTTTCCATGTGTCTGTTGGCCATCTGTATGTCTTCTTTGGAAAAATGTCTATTCAGGCCTTCTGCCCATTTTTAATTAGATTATTTGGGGGTTATTTTGGTTTTGAGTTGTATAAGTTCTTTATATGTTTTGGATATTAACCCCTTATTGGATATATCATTTGCTAATATCATCTCCCATTCAGTAGGTTGTCTTTTTGTTGTTGATGATTTCCTTTGCTGTGCAAAAGCTTTTTATTTTGATGTAGTCCCAATAGTTTATTTTTGTTTTTGTTTCCGAATTGCCTTAGGGGACATATCTAGAAAAATGTTGCTATGGCTGATGTCAGAGAAATTACTGCCTACATTTTCTAAAAAACCAACTAACCAACCAACCAACCAACAAAACAAAACAAAAACAAACAAACAAAAAAACTTTGAATCCATCATGGACCAAAACCTTTATAAAATGCAATAAAAGTAAAAAATTATGTTACCAAACATACAATTAAAGATATGAAAAATAGACATAAAAATACAAGCCCTATTACTGTATTATTTCATTTAGCAGATTTAAAATTCCTCTCTCAAACCATCGTAGACATTTCTAGATACTTACTCCCAGTGTCTGCACTAAGGTTTTTGCAGACCAGTTTTTGGACTGGCCCCTGCTCAAGGACTACTCTCCCTTCTCTTAGCTCTAGCTGCTCTCCCCAGACATCACATGTGTGCTCTCTGGCTCAGGGCCTTTGCTCTGCCTATTCCCTCTGCCTACAGCATTCTTTCCTAATTACCCACATGGCTAACTCCATCACCTTTTCAGTTCTTTGCCCAGTTGTCACCTTCTCATGGCCTTTGTATGTGCTCTTCCTACTGTTTCAAATGTTCTTATACTTCTTTTGCTTCTTGTCCTTAGGTCTTTCTTAAATGTCAACAACTCAGTTCTTTTATCTAAGTGAGGATAATAATAAAACCAACAACATAGCGTTGTTGTGAGGATTAAATAAAATTCTATTTGTAAGGAACTTAGAGCAATGCCTAAATACATATTAGTATTATAAAATATTAAATATTATTAATAATTAGTATAACTTAAATACAGAGACAAAGGCCTGCTAACTGTGGTTACATCCTGGAAGGGAGTGGAATTGATGGTGGGATGTAAAAGATTTCATGTGTTTCATTCAATACATTTCTACCTAATTTCAAATTTTGACAGTGAATATTGTTACTTTAACAGTTAACGAAACAAAATAAAGAAGATGAAAGAAAGCTTTTTGCTGCTGATCTACTTTTTCTATTCTATTCCCCAAAAGGGACATGCATTTGAAATTAAATTGTCATAATTATAACCATTATGACAGCAAAAACAGTAACAGTTTATACAGTAGTTACAAGATGCTTGGCCTTGTGCCAAGTGCTTTACATGCATTATCTCATTTACTTTTTTATTCTAGATTTCATTAATTTTTATTATTTTTATAGGAAATATTGTGTCAGTTAATTAATTTATTGCCTCTCTACTCCCAATTGACTCTCCAATACCTTCACTGTGATAATAGATGGAGCTCCTTTAAGCAACTCTGCTTTAAAGGAGCATGAGGTTAAGTATCCTTAGCAGAGGTCACTAGAGGGACATTACAGGAGGAAAGGGCTCTCCTATGTTTCCAGCTGTAGAATGGTGGGTCGGTGGTGTAGGTGTGAGGACTTCTGGTGGTCTTTTGCCCAGCCATATGCTCAGAATATGCTGTCCTTTGGAGGTCTCACAGTGCCAGTGTGGCTGGTGATCACCTTCATGTGGTCTTTTCAATATGGACATCCTGCTCCTCAGTCCTCTTGCCTGCCATGGTGCCCTGATGCTCTCTGCCCACTCATCACCCTCCAGTGTGTCTCTTACAGCAGGGATATTCCATGCTGTAAGCTGCCTCCCCACTGGTGCTCCATTCTTTCCTCTTGCCCACATGCTAGCCACCAGCTATGGCTCACATATCTGTCTAGACTCCAGAGGGTTGTTTCCTGCTTGCTTGTGACTGCAGACCGCCTTTAGCCTGCAAATCAGTCAACTTCTTTGCCATCCAGTGGGTTCAACTATACCTTCTCCAATGATATAATCAAAACCCAGCCTTGGAGAAAACCCCAGCATTGGAGAGAGTGTCCTCTTCCAAGGTTGTCCTTCTTTGGGTAATGTCCCTCAGACTTAGGATATCATATGAAGTTTTCTTATGTCCTATACTCTTTTATCATATTGTAACAATTCTTCATATTAAACTTCTTTGTTTAAATTACTGTGTGTTTTCTATCTCTTGATTAGATGTAAACTATGCAGGTATTCCACTTTCATTTTTTAAATCTTTTTGCTCTGTTATAACGTATAAGAAGTAAAGTGCACAAATCTTAAGTATATAACTCAATGAATTTATATGCACAAACACACGAACACACATGACTGTACCCACATGGATATATAGAATATTCTATTTACCCTGTTTATATCTGGCTTCTTTCTCTCAACATGTCTTCAAGATTCATTCACATTTGTGCATATCAGTAGTTTTTTGTTTTTGTTTTTTTGTTTTTTTAATTTTGTGGTATTCCAGTGTAAGAATGAGTCGTATTTATTTATTCATTCTTTTGATTGATACTGGGTTGTTTCCCATTTTGGGTTATTATGATTAAAGCTACTTGAATAGTACAGTAAAAGTTTTTGGTGAACATATACAATCCTTTCTCTTGGGAATATAAGTAGGAATGACATTTCTGGGTCATAAATAGGCTTTTGTTTAGGTCTAGTAGATATTGCCAAATAATTTTCTTTAAATTGACTGAACCAATTTACACTCTAATCACTAATGTTTGATAATTCCAACATCCCTATCATGTCTGGTTCTGATGCTTACTCTGTCTCTTCAAATTGTGTGTTTTTGCCTTTTGGTATACCTTGTAATTTTTTCTTGATAGCCGGACATGATGTACTGGTACAAGGAACAGATGTAAATAGGCCTTTAATAATGTGGGGGTCAGATGTGAGGTGAGGTGAAGCATTCTGTAGCCTTATGAGTAGGCTCCAGTCTTTGGTGAGCCTTTGACTCTGGGCTAGAAATTTTGCAAGTGTTCCTCAGTTGTTGTTTTCCCTCTCCACTTTAGGTGGAAGAGGGTGGCTAGAGTGGGCCAGAATTGGGTATTTTCTTTCCCCCAAGTTCAGTTAGGCTCTGATAATACCCCAGCAGGTTGGGCTCTGGTTAGCTAGTTGCCCCTGAGGACAGACCTTATTGAGAGGAGCAGCATGCTCTTCAAAATGATTCCTTTTCCCTTCCCCCTGATAGAAGCACAAGGGTATTTTTTTCCCAATATTTATTCCTGGAAATAAAACTCACAAAAGTGTGGTGGCCTCTGATGACTTGATCCTCTTGGAGTTTTAATTCTCAGATTTGTCAACACTGAGCCTCCAGCAATTCATCAATCACAGTTCAGGTTCCTGGGGGGGTTTCTGGTGAGTCTCTGCTTCAGTAAGACACTATCCCCTATGTTCACCAGTCTCTCCAGTCATGGGGGCAGTGGTTTGCCTGTTGTCCTCACCTCACTTACAATCCTATAAGAGTTGTTAACTTTTCAGTCTGTTCAGCTTTTTACTTGTTAGGACAGTGTGGCAATTTCCAAGCTCCTTACCTGTGGAACTAGAAACCCCATTACTGTTTAAGAGTTCCAGTTGCTTCACATTTTTGCTAATACTTGGTGCTGTCAGTTCATTTTTTTTAAATAAAAGGTATTTTTAGAACACTTTTGATTTACATAAAAATTGCAAATTTGTTACAATTAACAAATCAATATTGATACATTGTTATTAACTAAAGTCCATATATATTCAGATTCTATTAGTTTTTACCCAGTGTTCTTTTTCTGTTCCAGGATTTCATCTAGGAATTCACATTACATTTAATTGGCAGGTAGTAACAGTTTCTTAGATCTACCTTGTTTTTGAGAACCTTGTCAGTTTTGAAGAATACTGCTTAAATATTTTGTTAAACACCATTCTATTGGGATTCAACTGCTGTTTTTCTCATGATTAGAGGGAGGTTATAAATTTTGAGGAGGAAGACAACAGAGGTAAAATGCCTTTTATTTTTTTAACATTATATATAGGGCACATGTTGTCAGCATGACTTTATCACTATAGATGTTAACCTTGATCTCCTGAGATAGTGTTTGTCATGTTTTTCTACTGTGAAGTGACTCTTTTTAACTATCCCACCCCTTTTCCATACTGTATTCTTTGGAAGAAAGTGATTTTTGCAGCTCATGCTTAAGGGGTAGGAGGTTGTGCTTCACCTCTTTGAGAATGAAGTTTCTATGGGGGGCGCCTGGGTGGCTCAATCAGTTAAGCTTCCACCTTCCACCTCAGGTCATGATTCCAGAGTCCTGGGATCGGGCTGAGTCAGGCTTCCTGCTGTGGGAAGCCTGTTTCTCCCTCTTCCTTTGCTGCTTCCCCTGCTCTTGCTCTCTCTCTCTATCAAATAAATAAGTAAAACCTTAAAAAATTTATGGAGAATGAAGTATCTATAAATTATTTGGGAATTTTTACACATGGGAGATTTATCTCCCTTCCCTTATTTGTTTATTCAGTCATTTGTTTATATCAATATTGACTCATATATATTTATACTTTGAGGTATAATCTAATACTACTTTATTTATTTTGTTGCTTAAATTGTTCTAGCTTTGGCCATTGGGGAGCTCATTCATTTGGCACTTGTATCCTTTTGATATACCCCATAATTGTGGGGGGGTTTTGTTTCTGTTTTTGTTTTGAGCAGTTCCTTATTTTCTGATACTACAAGATACTTCAGGATCATTTTGTACATTTCCTATTCCAAGTCCTAGAATCAGACATTTCTCTAAGGAGTCCTGGTTCCTTTTAATGGAGAACAGTATTAGAAACCAAGTTCTGGGTGCTGGGTGTGCTCATTGCTGATGTGATGCTATCAGTCTTTTTAATTTTAGCCACTATTGGGCGCCTGGGTGGCTCAGTTGGTTAGGCGACTGCCTTCAGCTCAGGTCATGATCCTGGAGTCCCTGGATCGAGTCCCGCATCGGGCTCCCTGCTCGGCAGGGAGTCTGCTTCTCCCTCTGACCCTCCCCCCTCTCATGTGCTCTCTCTCATTCTCTCTCTCTCAAATAAATAAATAAATAAAATCTTTAAAAAAAAAAATAAATAATTTTAGCCACTATTTTGGATTTGTGTTATTGGGATTTTAATTTTCTTTTCTCTGAGGAGTAAAGGTTAAGTGCCTTTTTATATGCTTTTTAACTATTGTGTATCATTATTTATGATGTGTCCAAATCTTTTGCCCATTTTAATTCATTTCACATTGCTTTTCACTGCTTTTTATTGTTTTTAAAGGGAATTATAGGATTCTTTTGTATATTCTGAACATGATCAATATGAATCTTTGTTAAATATACATACACACATCAGTATGTTGCAGATATCTTCTCTAAGTCTGGCTTGCCTATTTACTTTTTAATCAATTTATTTAAAATTTGCATATAGTGAAATTGACTTATTTTAATGTATATATAATTATAGATATATTAGGGCTTAAATGTGTAATTTTATTATTTGTTTTCTGTTTGTTTCTTCTGCCTCTTGTTCTTCTGTTTCTCTTTATTGCCTTTCTGAGAGTTCCATGAACATTTATTGGATTCTCTCTTCATTTATAGTGTTTTTAAGTGTATCACTTTGTATAGTGTATCGCTTTGTATAGCCTTCTTAGTAGTTGCTCTAGATATCATAATATACATATCTAACTTATCTTAGTCAACAGGTATCAGTGAAGTGTGGAAATGTTATGTTCATTTAATTCCCTTTGCCTCCCCACTTTTTAAATAATTTTTTAAAAGAATTTTCTCTACATATGTTGAGCACCCATCAAATGGGGTTATAATTTTTGGTTCAGTCATCAAATGTGATTTAAGAAACTCATAAGAAGGATAGTCTATTGTATTTGTTATTATATTTATATCCCTATTTTTACCCATTCCAAAGTTTTTCTTTCTGTTCTGGAGTTCCAAGTCTTCTTCTTCTTCTTTTTTCTTTTTTTTTTTGTTCCTCAGCAGATTTTTAAAAAATTTTTTTTATTAACATATAATGTATTATTTGTTTCAGGGGTACAGGTCTGTGATTCATCAGACTTACACATTTCACAGTGCTCACCATAGCACATACCCTCCCCAATGTCCATCACCCAGCCACCCCATTTTATCATTTAGTTTGTGTTTAGAGAAACACCACTAGCTATTCTTCAAGGGTAGGTTTACTGGTGACAAAGTTTCTTAGTTTTCCTTCACATAAGAATGTCTTTAGTTCTCTTTTGTCCCTGAAGAATATATTTGCCAGATACAAAATTCATAATTGACAGCTCTTGAAAAAATATTATGCCACTTTCTTCTGGCCTGTTGGTTTCAGATGAGAAATCACTCAGATTGGTATTCCTTTCCAAGTAATGTGTCATGTTTTTTAAAGATCTTTTTCTTTGTCTTTAGTTATCAGAAGTTTGTTAATTAATTATTAATTAATTTCTTTCGGTTTATTCAACTTGAGGTTTTCTCAGCCTCTTGAATATGCGATCTTATATCTTTTCCCAATTGAGGGAGTTTTCAGTCCTTATTTTATTTGCATACTTTTTTTTGAGTTCCATTCTTTCCCTTTTCTCTTTCTGGGACTCTGATGATATGACTGTTAGCTTTTTGTTATTATCACTGAGACTTCGTGAAGTTTTTTCAGTCTATTTTCTCACTGTTGTTCAGGTTGGGTAAATTCTGTTGATCTGTTCTCAGGTTCACTGCTTCTATCCTTTGTCATCTGCACTCTACTACTGAGCCCATCTATTATGTTTTATAATTCTATAATTTTATTTGGTTCTTTTTTATAACTTCTTTCTGTTTTTGTTGTCAAGATTTTCTAGTTCTTCATTTCAGAAGAATTTCTAAGTGCTTTTTGAGGTATTTTTATGATGGTGGCTTTAAAATGCTTGTCAGATGATTCCAAGTTCTGATTCATCTCATCTTGGCATCTGTTGGTTGTCTTTTCTCATTCTAGTTGTGATTTTTCTGCTTCTTGGTCTGATGAGTGACATTTGGGTGTCCTGGACATTTTAGATATTATGTAATGCACCTCTGGATTCTGTTTCATACTTTTTAGCATATATTTCCCGTGTTAGGTGTAGCATCAGGGCTGGGTGGGTATATCTGTTCCACTTCTCACTACGCAAATGTGGAGCACGGATTCACACTGCTTTGTGGCAGGTGGGTAGAGTGGCAGTTCAGTTCCTCTCTTAGCTGCCCTGACACCTTGCCAAGTGCAAGTGGGGCATTGGCTGAGCCTGACTTTTTGCTCTGAGAGGGCCCCAGCTGATGACAGAGGAAGGGAGGAGGGAAGTCAAATGCCAACTAGTGCCACTTTTTTCTCATCCCCTCCTTATATCTCTTGATGCCAGCTCTCTGTTGGGTCCCATTGACACTGGAGTGGGGGTATGAAGCAGAGTGGTGATGAGCCCCACTTATCAGCTCATTAAGTCTCTGCTGGTGGGAGTGGGAGTGGAGGCTTAGCATATTTCTGGACTTAGTAATACCACTTGGGCAGGTCAGTCAAAGCATTCACTGCTTTTGTTGGGCGGGAGATGGAAGACCAATATACCACTCAGCCATGCTGACACGAACGTGGCAGGGGAATCAGAATCTTGCCTGCTTTAGCCAGGTGGGCCTGGGGGCAGGGGTTGGTGGGTAGAAGAATCCCTCCCTGCTTGGCCCTGATGGCACCACTGTGTGGGGACATTGGCGTGCCACTGTCTGATGTCCCTGTGCAGGAGATGTGGGAGGTGAAGTGGTGGGGGAGTTAGGGGGTTAAGGATCACCTCACTTCTTGACCCAGTTGAAACTGTGGGAGTATGTTCATGGGGGTGGATTTTCCATTGCTCTGAGTAGGGTAGATATTGCCAAAAATGTTTTCTGTTAGGCTACCCTTTTCCTGGTGTTTTGGCTAGGAGGAATAGGCTTTTCTTGGAGACTTTTGGAGGGGGGGTCTACACCTGCTAGAAGTTCTGGGTTAGAGACTTCTGCAGGGCCCTGTCTGAGGCAATAAAGAAACCCAGGGAATTCACCTCAAGTCCCAGGGTCCTTAGACAGTTTGCCCTTCCACATTTCAGAGCCCATCTGTGATTGTTTTCATGTTATATGGATGGTGAGAGGGAGAATCTGGGAGGAAAGGGCTAATTTATCTTGGTCAGAACTGGAAGTCACCAACAGTATGTTTTTTCTTTTTCTTTCTTTCTGTTTTTTTAAATTTCACCAACAGTATCTTTTGAAGAACCTAAGTTTTTAAATTTTATGAGATCCAAGTTATTTTTTTTCTTTCATTAATCAGATGCCACCATTAAATAAGATGTTAACTGTTGATTTTTTATAAATGCCCTATACCAGGTTTAGGAAGGTCCTTTCTACTCCTAATTTGTTGGGAGTTTTTTTTATTAGTCATGTATGTTGAATTTTGTCACATGTTTTTCTATATCTGTTGAGATGATTATGTTTTTTCTTAGTTTGTTAATCTGCTGATGTACTCTGATTAATTTTTGAATGTTAAACTAACTTGTACATCTGGCACAAACCCCACTTAGTCATGATGTATTATACTTTTTTAGATTTGCTGGATTTGATTTGCTAAAATTTTGTTCACAAATTTTTCATGCATATACATTAGGAATATTGGTTTGTAGTTTATTTTTTAATATTATTTCTTTGTCAGTTTTTGGTATCAGGGTTTTCCTTAGATATTACTTGGTTATATTTTCTAGACCTTCTCAATGCCCATAAACATTCCTATTTCTTGTTTCAGCAGGTCTTCTTTTGATATATTCCCACCTTGCCAACAATAATTAAAGCCTCTGATGGTTAGTAATTAACATCAAGGTCAAGAATAAATTAGTATACATTTGAATTATAATCTTTTGATTTATAGTGGCCCAAAAATGAAGGTAATTAAGTGTTACAGCATTAAACTGTGATCAAATCTTTAAGGATGAATATTCAAGTAGTTCATTTAAATAAGAAGCCTGAAATTAAAAAACTAAAGTTTTTGCAGGAATTCTTCTAACTACCATTTCCACATCAATTTTTTTAGCTGTTTTTCCTAATAAAATACTTTAGTGACCATAAAAAATACAAACATGGAACATACTTAAACTTGTTCCTTTTTTTCCCCATTGGTTTAACTTTACTAAACTATTGTGAACCAATTATGCAAAGTGATGATAATTAATTTGCATCTTTAGACAAGTGAAAGCTTTTTACAAAGGATGTTATTAAATGTTTATTATTTCTAAGGAGGTTGGAGAAAGAAAAATAAATAAATCCTTATTACTAGAAGAAATAAGGGGTTTGCAGAACAAAAGAACACAAATAGGGATTCTTTGATGCTAGCTCTGGTACCACTAGGAGAATCTCCTGTTTCTTTTCCCTGCACTAATTCTACATGGTGCAATTCCCTCCATCTTTCATTATAGTAATGCCTTAAATTTGATATTTAAATCAGGTGATCATTAGAAACTCAATGTTTATTAAAAAATTTAAGCTAGGTATAAGATTATCTGATAAATAGAACATGAATCTTCCATATGATTTAAATTTTTATATTGTTTTCCCTTGCTTATAAAAAACTTAATGCAAATCTTTAAATTTCCAGGTAGTTTTAATAGCATTAATGTTTTTAGGATTACTCTTTTCTGATATAACCTTATTTGAAATGTTTCCATCTCTCAATAACTGTTTTTCATCTCCATTCTATGCTTGATATGTGTCAGATTTAAGGGGATCCAAAATGCTCTTGTGCAAGGTTATGTGATAGTACAGTATAACTTGAATGAGAGCATTACCACAAAGGAAGCTGCACTTTATCAACCTTCTCAAGTGTTTCAGTAGTACAGCAGAGGAGGGGAACTTTTCTTCAGGACCTTCTCTCCTCCTTCTATCCACTAAATCTGAGTGAGGGAACTCTTGGTGTTCCCTCAGTCGATTTTCAAGATAATTGATCCCTGAAAGCTTTTGGTTTTTCAAGAGTTGTTCAAAATTTTGGGCTTACCAATTAAACTCTGTTTTTAAATTATTTTTGAATCTTTAGAATATGTATTTTCTGCCTTTATATGGTATTTGAGCAGAAGATGAGGTGTTAAATGTGCTATCTTTATCAGATATACACTTTATTTAATATTCACAGTAAGTCTGGATGGTAAGTAATGTTATATATACCTTTTTTTGTTTTTAATAGTAAACAGAGGATGAAGCTCCAGCTTGGAGAGACTAAATTTCATATTCAAGATCACATAACTAATTGATAACAGAGCACATACTAAATCCAAGGCATACTTGAACCTACAACCCATGATCTTGTCTTGAACTACGATCAAGATGGCCTAGTACCAATTTAGAAGAATGTCCAGGAGAGGTGGAGATTCATACATCATTTAAGACACCATGAAGGCTTATTCTGAAACACTTTGCAACATTATCTAAAATCATAAATGTTCAACTATGGCAGATACACAAGTGACTGTAAAATGAATGAGCATCATTTTTTTAAAAAGATTTTATTTATTTATTTGACAGAGAGAGACACAGCGAGAGAGGGAACACAAGCAGGGGGAGTAGGAGAGGGAACACAAGCAGGGGAAGTGGGAGTGAGAGAAGCAGGCGTCCCGCTGGGCAAGGAGCCCAATGTGGGGCTCAATCCCAGGACCCTGGGATCATGACCTGAGCTGAAGGCAGGCACTTAACAACTGAGCCACTCAGGCACCCCTGAATGAGCATCATTTTCTACTTCCATGAGTTAGCAGATTTGCTTATCAAAACTTCAGAGAAGTGAAATCTTACCTTTCTTTTTTTACCCAATTAAAATTACATAAATTCTATAAACCCCAAAATTTCATAAAAGCCAATATTTTGATTTTTTACATAAAGACAGTAAAATAGAGGGAATTAGAATATTCTGAAATCTTTGGGAAAGGTTAAGAGATATCTCAAATATCATCTACAACTGAAAAATCCTGTTCTTGGCCAAAAGTATGGCTGTATGGCTAACATTGATGGCTAGAATTCTGTATTTCTTTTTTTTTTTTTAAGATTTTTATTTATTTATTTGACAGAGAGAAAGACAGTGAAAGAGGGAACACAAGCAGGGGGAGTGGGAGAGGGAGAAGCAGGCTTCCCACAGAGCAGGGAGCCTGATGTGGGACTCGATCCCAGGACCCCGGGATCATGACCTGAGCTGAAGGCAGACGCTTAACGACTGAACCACCCAGGCGCCCCAAATTTTGTATTTCTTATACTTAAAGAAGATTTTATTTTATATTCTTTATTAAAAGAAAACCTTTATTTTTTAATCATTTGAAGGATTGATTTTGTTACCCATTGTCTTGTGGAAAAATGGGATCATAGATAGGATAGGGGGAATAGTCAAGAAAATTACGTTTTATTTTTTATCTCTATGCATGTGTTCATTGCCTAAAGGGTCTGACTAGCCTTTAAGTTTACCAGGCAGTCACAAAACTCTGTTTGATATGTGATTGAACACTGGTTCTCAACAAATGCCATGAAAGCATCACAGAGTGTGGCAGACTCTTTGGACATCTCTCTTAGAACCTGGGAGAGCCCTTTGAAGGGTTGTAGTTGTTGCTGATAATTCACACTTGAAATCTATTGGGTGACTGGAGGTACCTCATCCAGAGAGGTCTGAGGGTCCCAGGGTAATTTCTTGACTGATAGATGTACCAAGTACTCACTGCTTTGCTTCCAGAAGGGAGATAGCAGCCTGGTACAATCCTAGAGTCAGACTGAGTCTAGGTGCTCCAGAAATCAATTCCTTGCTTAGCTTCTCTGACTTTTCATCTCGCTTCCTTCACTTCTGGTCTCTCCTGAGAGCACTCCCTTAAAAAATAACTTGGAGAAGAATCCTAGTCTCAGAGTCTGCTATTAGGGACCTAGACTTAAGACTTGTGGCAGTTCAGATATCAGAACTCACCTTGCTTGCCTATATTTCAAGAGTGTGCCTAGGTTCACTTTTGATCTATATAGATGCCTATATAGCCATTAAGATTGCTGGTTGTGTTACTTGATTCTGTTTTGCCTTTTCTCTATACCCTTCTTCCATTGATGGAAGAGTACTGAGGTTATGTATTATAAACATTACAAAGAATTTTATAAGCTGTTGAATGTGGAAAGAAAATGCTCATATTATTTGTATTTTTGAGGAAATTACTAAGAATATGACACATAGCAAAATCACAATCAATGGTAATCACCTCCTTTCTTCCTGGATGCTTTTAGAAATAATTTTATAACCACTCTTCTGTCTGTTCCAGATTTTATTGTATCCCACCCATTTCTCCTGCTGGCAGCTTCTCACTGTTTTATGTATTTGTCAGTGTTACCTGATTAGAAATATAATAGGTATGAAACAGAAGCTGATTTTTACCCCCATCCAATGTGGACACCATTAATTTATAACAAAGCTATTTTGCCATTACTGAGAAAAGAAAAGGAAAAAAAAAAAGCAAACAGCTGGTTTGATGGAAAAATCTGCCCTAATCCCTGGGGAATGAGGAGTTCAGACGTGATATAAACTGACAGAGGGTGAAAAAATAATCTTCAGGCGGGTAAGTTAGTGTGGCTAGGATGGGCAGGACAGGATGGCATCCCGGAGAAGAGAAACACAGGGTATCCTGGGGCCACACTGTTCACTTAGAAAAGGTGACATCAGGGAATGACAATAATCAGTTTACCAGTGTTTACAATAATGAAAGAGTGCTAAAAATATAGAATTGAAGTTTTGGATATATCATATATAAAGGAGGTTCATCTGCTTAGAATCCTTTTAAGATTATTTTTCTATCTCAGTTGATATTTTCCTAAACACCAGTAGAGGCCTCCAGATACTTCATTAAGTAAATAAACACACCATCCATACACAGGGGAAAGGATGATGCCTATTGTGTCCACTGACATGGAGAGGAATCAAATGGAATCTTTGATGAAGGTGAATTCAGTGAGAATCAACTATGATTAGAAGAGGTGCTAAACTTTGTTGTATAACCTACTCAAATGCCCATTAAAAAAAATACTTCATCTAGAATAGAAAGACATGATACATGTAATTATTGTTATGTCAGATGATGCATGTAATTATTGTTATTTTAGATCACATTTAACTAATTATCCCAATGTGGACCTTTCTCTGTTAACAATTTATCATGTTAGTAAGACCATTCTCTCAAGCCACCTATCTTGCCCAGTATTCTTGGAATCAAAACATTGTAGTTGAAGAGGATGGCTGCAAGGTAATCTGTGGACCCCAACCTGAGTTATTTGGCAAGTAATACTTTTCTGTCTCAAGTTTTGAACTGAGCATGGTTATAAAGGAAAAGTTTGTGAAATAGTTACTAGCCATGAAAGCTTTACAGAAAATACAACTAACTCAATAAAGAACCTACTAATGAGCAGTCTAAAGTTCCTCTTTTTTTTTTTTTTTAAGATTTATTTATTTATTTGAGAGAGAGAGTGAGGGCAAGTGGAGAGAGAGGCAGAAGGAGAGAATCTTCAAGCAGACTCCCCGCTGAGCGCAGAGCCCACTTATGCTTCGGTGGGGCTCAATCTCAGGACCCGTGAGATCACGACCTGAGCCAAAACCAAAGACTCCAGTAGGATGCTTAACTGACTGAGCCACCCAGGCTCCCCACTCCTCTTTTATTTTTAAGTGTATGTGCATTTATATGTGTGATTGCAAATAAGCAACAAGATCTACATGCCTATTATTGATTAATCACATATTTTCCCCCTAAGTTTTAGTGAATAATCACAATTAGAAATCACCTAGGTCCTGTAATACCCTAGGACATCTGCTGCTTCTGAGGTAAATCCATCAGATTCTGTGAATCACTGATAAAATCCACTCAGCCCAACCCCGTATTAACTGCTTTAAGAAACTCCAGCAGCTTCATTATATATTAGACACTTCTCTGACTGTACCTTTAGCTGACAGTATAAATACATTAATTTTGCTGTCACATTAATTGATTTTAGCTAATTAGGAGCTTTTTTTTTTTTTTTGCCTTAATTTGATAAGGAAGTGTGAATGCATTTTTCCCCCACAGCAGGTTTGTTATTTGCTGGGGTATTAGGAGAGTGTTAATTAGGCACAGTTCTGTCAGGTTGACGGTTCTAAACAGCATTCACCACACAGACTAAAATGGGCAGGGCGGAAGCTGAGTTTTGGCCACCATTGTGATTTGTCGGAGTAGGTTAGCTACCTCTGGAATAGAAATCTGCTGTAGGTGAATATGTGTATGCCAGGGAAGCACCAAATCTGTTCTTTCCTTCCACAAATGCTCCTCATAGCTGAGGTCTCCCTTTTCCCCATTTCAGAACCTCTCAGGAAGCTGTCTTCCCTCAGTCACTGTCATTCTCTCCCAACCCTCCAGCAAGCAGTTTTGTGTTCATCCTGGCCCTTCTTAATTTTAAGGCAAAGGCACAGTTTTTGAAAATTCACTGGCCCTGAAGTATTTGCAGAAGATCTTTTGAGCAGTTTGGGCCCAGAGATTTCTTTGTTCAGTGTCTTCGGCTGAAGGCATAATGGGGCTGACTGACTGCTGTCTGCCAGGAGCAGTGAAGCAAAGGGAAACAGAGCAGTTGAGATTCCTGCTAGGAGCTTGTTTGTAAATGGAGCCCATTCAGTGTCTTTTGTCTATTTGTGAGGCTTTTCGTAGGGAATGTATAAAAAGGGACTTGAAACAAGTAACCATTTAGGAAAGGAGGAGAAGGGATGTTTGACAACATCATTTTCAATTTTGTGAGAAATGCTCATTTATATCATGTGAATTTTCTGTGAAGATGCATGCAGTTGTTCTCTAAGGCATGTGCTTTGTATTTCCTTTGTTTTCTCTTGCAGCTTTACACTAACCCTTAACACATTTCTCTCCCATCCTGCTTGTGACCAATCTATAAATAATAGGAGCAAATAAAATCATCTCTGAACATCCTCCGGTTATTACATTCTAGCATTTTGATTCTGCAAATCAAACCTCAAATGTTAATCTCACTGCCAGAAGACCTTTTTAAAACCTTCATTGGAAGTATCTGCTGTTGTCTGCTGTTTACAACTACCTTTGAGTCACAGAATATATGTGTCTAAAAGAGGATGGAGGGTGGAACCCTTAACAGAATGCCGAGCTCTCTGACAGAAGTACTGATAGAGTGGAAAGAATGTATTTGGAGACTCCATCCATCTATTGGTTATAAACTTGTTTACTTGGTTTTGTGAGTCTTACTTGTCTTCGTAAAATGCAGATATTAATACCTATTCTGCATACTTGTCATTATTAAATGTATTTTCCTTTCATCATCCTAGTGTTCATCGTAGTCCTTGTTAATTTTAAAACAAATGTCACAATCATTTAACAATGGTTAGCAAATAACAGGTGTTTGTTTATGTGACTGTTGTCTGTTGTCCCCCATTACTATAAGCTCCATGAAGATGACGTATTTGTCTCATTTCAACACTGTGTCCCCAGCTCCTGGCATGTGGCAGACATTCAATAAACATTTGTTGTATAGCTGTGAAATGTCAGCTATGATGGCACCTAATATTGATATGATTGTAATTTTTTGTAGTTAAAATTTACTAGCTAAAATCCAGCATAAACATAAATTATATAAAAACAAAAGCAGTATTTATATTTGTATTTGAAGTAAGTCTGAAAATGAATTGTGTAAGCTTCCATCTCAAGAACACAGGAAAAAAAACAAATCAAAGCCAAAGAAAGTAGAAAAAAGCAAATCCTAAAAATAAGATCAGAAATCAGTGAAATAGGAAACAAATATGAAATAGTGAAAATCAACAAACAAAAGGTAATTTTACTAATCAAATTACTAATAAAATTCCTAAATCTTTAACAAAATTGACCAAGAGAAAAGAGAGAAAATGAAACATTACCAATGTGATAGAATAAAAAAAGTGGTTACTATGCAGCACCTGGGTGGCACAGTTGGTTGAGCATCCAACTCTTGGTTTCAGCTCAGGTCATGATTTCAGGGCCGTGAGCACGGAGTCTGTTTTGGATTCTTTCTTCCTCTCCCTCTGTCCCTCCTGCTCATTCTCCCTCTTTCTCTCTCTCATCCTCTCTTTCAAATAAATAGATAAATATTTTTTAAAAAAGTAGTTATTACATGGATACTAAAAAGTTTAAAAAGCAATATTGAGAAAACTTTAGACATCTACCATGTAGATGAAATTTTAAAATTTTACAAAAAATAATTACCAAAAGTGATACCATTTAATCATCTATACTTTGAGGAAACTGAAAATATTATTATGGGGGCGCCTGGGTGCCTCAGTCGTTAAGCGTCTGCCTTCAGCTCAGGTCATGATTCCAGGGTCCTGGGATTGAGCCCCGCATCGGGCTCCCTGCTCGGCGGGAAGCCTGCTTCTCCCTCTCCCACTCCCCCTGCTTGTGTTCCCTCTCTCGCTGTGTCTCTCTCTGTCAAATAAATAAAATCTTTAAAAATATAGGGCGCCTGGGTGGCTCAGTTGGTTAAGCGACTGCCTTCAGCTCAGGTCATGATCCTGGAGTCCCGGGATCGAGTCCCACATCGGGCTCCCTGCTCGGCGGGAAGTCTGCTTCTCCCTCTGACCCTCCCCCCTCATGCTCTCTCTCTCAAATAAATAAATAAAATCTTTAAAAAAAATTAAAAATAAAAATAAAAATATATATATATTATTATGAAAACCTCCCAGAAGAAAACTCCCAAGACTAAATGGCTTCCTCATGAATGCTTCTTATATTTATAATGAGTAAACTTGTAAAAACCATTCTAGAGTATAGAAGAAGAGGAGCACTTCTTAACATATTTTATGAAGTCAGCATAACCTTGATACCAAAATTTGACCAGGACACTACAAAAAAGGGAGAATTAGTAACCAAACATAGATGTGAATAATCTTTAAAAATTAGTAAATATTATATAACAATATATAAATCCCCATGATTTATATATAAAAACCTCATCTTTAATGGGGTGATTTAACAATGAGATATCAGTATGTCACAATTATGTTTATAGCAGCACTATTTTTAAGTTGTATACTGGAAACAATCCAAATGTCCTTTAACAGAATAGGTATATAAATTGTGGTATGTTTATAAAATGAAATACTATACAGCTATGAGAATAAATGAACTCTAACTAAATGCAAACAAACACAAGACAGAACATAGGTGAATATCACAAAGATAGTATTGAGCAAAAGAAACCAAAGTATTATAAATCAGATATTGATTAAGCTTGGATGGAAGTAGTAGTGACTGGGAGGAGGCAGGAATGAGGTTGGAAATTATTTTTTCTTGATATGGGTGACTGTTACTTAGATGTGTTCAAAAGTGAAAATTCATGAACATATTCAATTATGATTAGTGTACCTAGATGAATGTTTACAGTACTTCAAAAAGAAGTTCAGATGATGCAACACACACCCAAAATGTAGTAATGTAGCCAAATACTTGACCTGCAAAGCTTAGCATTTGTATCCATGGTATGTGGCAGCATATTCCCATCATGACCACAGTAGTGTTAAACAAATCATATTTAATATAAAGTAAGGGGAGAGATTAAGTAAATGCAATAAGAACTAAGTTGCTTAGTCTGGACATCAAGTGCTCATATAAATGTATAAATAGATGAGTCCATAATATGAATATTGCTTTTTTTACTTATTCTTTTTCCTCTTAGGGGTTTACACTGTAATCATTCTTCAGTGCTAGTAAATAAAAAAAAATTATCATATTTTAATGTCCAAAGAGCACTTTATTACATAGATATATTAAAATCCATTTAAAAATTACCTTTGAACATTTTAGGTGGTTTTCAAATTACTGCCATTCTGAACAGTGCCTCAATGGTCTCCCTTTACAATGACTGGAGTGCTCTGCTTCTGGCAACCTGTCATATACATTCCATTTCATCATTGTTCACTGCCAGGTGCACACAATTCACATGGCAGAGAGCAAGGCCGTCCCAGTATTCTTAATCATTCCTGAACTCTTCTTTCCCGGAATGGCATCTCATAAGCCTATTCTAAAATAATGTTCTTTGAGACCACTCCTGATTAGAGATCTTAGAAGGTCTAGGTAAAGAAACAATTCAAACTTTATTACCTTAAGCTCTGCTGTATTCGTTGAGGAGGCTGGGATGTTATGGTGCAGTTTGTTCTGAAACTTTCCAATAACTAACATTTTGCACATTTTTTAACCTAAAAATGAAGTGCTCATTTTGTGAGTATATTTTAAATTCCTAGTAATGCCTCAACTTTTCAGGCTTTCTTATTCGAATAGAACCAAATTCTGCTTAAAAGAAAATGAAAGAAAGAAAAAGGAATAGAAGAATAGCTCTGAAAACATACTGTTCCTCATTTTTCTTGACACTGTATTTCCATCTAAATGAATGCACATTATGCTTTCAAAGTGGTAAATAGATGTTCATAATTCATTAATCTGTAGTTCAAAAGCGAGGACAAATGTTATTTCTGGGCCACCATTTATTTAAAGGAGAGTAAAAGAATGTGAGTCTGACTTCACTGCAGTGAGATTATTCACAAAATAAAAACAAAATGGCCCTTCTTCACATGAGATGGAACATCTACACTGGCAAACACAGCTGACTCTTTGCAATAGCTCTCTAAGAGAGAATAAGAGAAGATAAATCCACAGAGAGTTGCACAAAGCCAACCCAACCAGAGACTCAAATCCTGTGTAACTTGATTTGAGTCAAACAAGGAGGGAAACTTCCTCTTCAAAACACACGGTAGATGGCATCTCCTTCCTTTAAAATGTTTAGGTAAGATAAGCCAGTTCATAACAATATACAGTGTCACTTTCCCAGGAAAATATGTCTTAGGGAATGACTGATTCAGTTTTCTTTTGTTGAATAAACTTTAAGTGGTCTCGCATCCATTTCTTTCCCTTCAGTCTGTCACTTTACACTGGTTTATAATGAATTCAATCTGCTTGTATGTGTAAGTAAAAATTCATAAAAACAAAACTAGTAGACTGGAGGGACATGTGGTATCATGTATTTTTATTTTTCCATGCCTTTGAGAAAAGTTCTTGTTGATTTTGTACTCTAATACCAGGGTAACTTTGAGTAGCCATCATTTGAGGATAATTTGCTTTGATATTCTTGTGTACTGACATATTTGCTAAAGAGTGTTTTTTCTTCCCTTTAGAATTGTTGACTACATAAGATAGAGATAGAGCTATTTCAGAATCCACAGAAAGGTGACAAAATAGTAGGATAAATGCACTAATTGTTCCTCAAATAAAATCTCTGAAAAAAATTTAAATGAACATCTGTTTGAAGAATAGAGCTATTAAAGGGAATGTTCTGCACAAACAATATGCCACGCAGAATAGTTGTACAATAATGCTGTGAAATTGTTTAATTAACTCATAAAAGAGGGAATCTAATACAGGAAATGTATGCAGTGCACTCTGGAGATATTTGACAGTCTTTAAGAGCAGATGTGATTATGATTATAATTATTTTAGTAAATTGAACCATAATTTCTCTTTCTGTTGTAAAATAAGGTGCGGTATATTATGAATCCTAAGTGAAAAAAAAAAAAAAACCTTTAAACATAAGTAATTCATGCAAATCATGACTTTTGTTAAAGCTAAAGTATTGCTATCATCACCTTTTTAAATTGAGGTTTACCTTTGTAAATACAACTGAGAAGAATAAGTTTTCAACATGTAACTAGGTTGAATTTTAGGTGTACTTTGTGGAATTTGGTTTCAATATTTTGTAGACATGACTTTCACCAAAGATTTGGATTATAAAACAGTATGTTTATCTCTTATTTATAAGATCAATTATTTATTTATTATATATAAAATCATGGTGTGTAGGAGTATGGAGTAATTTTATTTTATTATCAGAGAAACTCTATCAGAGACCCTATAGTACTGAACATGAAGGCTACAACAGTTTTTCTTTTCCTTTTATGTGTGAGGTCAACTGGTTTGACTTGAAGTGGATTCATTGACTACCATGATATATATTAAGTTTGTTTGATATTACTATGCAAGTTTATTATATCTATGCCTTTCTATTATTTTTCACTCTTATTCATTTTGGAAATTGCATATTTATATATTCATAACTTTAATCAGTAATTACAGGAATGTTACATTTTCTGTATATTGCCTTTGTCACTCTTATTAACTAAAATTACTGCTAGAAGGAAATTAATCAGACAAATTAGTATGCTTATTCATGAAACCTAGATTATAGTAAACCCCAAGATTAAGACTAATGAAACAATTATTTATTTAATCATTATTAAAAATGAGAACATTGCTCAGATACTTGACAGTAACTGCAGCAAGCTTTGAAAGTAGACAAATGAATGTGTTTTTCTTGACTGCTCTTTCATGAAAGCAAGATTATTATCACCTTCTGGGAGTTTTGCTTTCATATTTGATATTTTCCCTAGGAAAAAAAGTCTCTCCTTACCAGAAAAAGAGAAAGTTTAATTTCTCCAATAGACTTCTCTCTTTGAAACTTAAGCTATTCTGACTCTGACTTTTCAAAATTTAAGATGTCATGAAAGTGTTCTTAAGTCAAGGCTATAGACACTTATGGGCACAATAACAATAAATACCATACTAGAAGTATAAATATTTACTTAAAGTATTCCTTAAAACAAATTGAAAAAAATTTAAGTTAAACATGTATTAAAAAGCAAAACGTACTATAGCACTAATAATAAAAATCCATAATCCTCTCCATATCTACATGTTATGTCAGCAGCTTCCTGGTGCCCAATGACAATCATATTTAATCATGCCTGCTTTTAGGTCTTCTAGGTAAATCCTTTAATGTACTGCTTTTCTTATTTCTCAATTTAGACATTAGCAGAAAGTTAGTGATTTTCTGCTATGATAGCTAAAGATTTTATTCACACTACTTCCCATATTTTATTCCCTCTGTGTCTAAAAAGTTCTGGGTTAGTAACTTTATTAGGTACTTTTGCTCATCTAAATGTTATATTAAAAATATCGATTTCTTTTTGTATCAAATCCAAACACTCTTGATTCATGATGTTGTAAGGTAAAAATTTCAACATTCCTAACACTTCCTTACTCTGCTTTCTACCATACTTGGATTGTTGGACAAAATAGTGGATGAAATTTGAATTTTACATTTGAATTTTAAGTAAACAACTAATTTTTTAGTATAAGTCTGTCCCAACTTTGTATATATTCATTTTTCAGTAGATAAAGTGATATTTGATTAATTAGACTTGAGAAAGAAGAATATAATGGGGGGATACAAAAAATAAGATAACCAATTTACCTGTATAACCCCCAAAATCATAGGAGTTTGGGGTACCAGTTACTTCTAAATTGGGCTTAGGAGACAAAGCTAAAATCAAAAAGATTGGTGAGAGGAATGTTTTATCTAAGGAGTAGCTAGACTCCCAGATCACCTCCCAAGCCATCATAGCCAGGTTAAATCCCAAGTCAGAAGAATATCCCAGCAGAGGAAATGAAGTTTCCATTTCTGGCAAAGTTGATCTAAAGAGACTGTTAACTTGGGGACAATAAGCAAAACAAAGAATAGGGTGTAGCGCTGAATTGGAAGCAAGCAGATTGAGTGAAAATCTATATTCTGTACTTTCAGCCTTCTTTTCTTTTTGGCTCTTGGAATGCTGATGGCAGCACCATTGAGAAGTAACCTAAAGAGTTCCCACCCTGGGCTCAAAAGACTGGCTCAAAACAAAAGGTTTGCAAAACTATCATTAGGACATCTCAAGTGAAATAGCATGGTCCCCTCTTCATTGCTCATGGTGAGAGCTATCAATCCAAAGATTTTTTCCTCCTCCAAACAGAATTTTAGGACCTCACATTTAAATCTAAATTGCCAACCAGGGAAAATCAAACATTGGAACTTCCTAATGCAGAAGGCAAAGACCAAAATAAACAAGTAGGAAAGCGAGACTCAGAGGAAACAAAGTTGATAAAGGAAAGACAATAAAACTTAAAAAACAAAGAGCCTTTACATGCTACCTGGGTAGGGGTCATACAGCCTTGTTTTGCATTCCCATCATAACTTAAAGGGAAACTTCCATGATGTCCAGAGCCTTTGATGTTCTGAAAATGAAGGAGGAGGATGTCCTCAAATTCCTTACAGCAGGAACCCACTTTGGTGACACCAACCTTGACTCCCAAATGGGACAATACATCTACAGAAGGAAAAGTGATGACATATACATTATAAATCTGGAGAGAACCTGGGAGAAGCTTCTGCTGGCAGCTCATGTCATTGTTGTACTGAAAACCCAGCTGATGTCACTGTCATATCATCCAGGAATACTTGTTAGTGAGCTGTGTTGAAATTTGCTGCTGCTACTGGAGCTACTCCTATTGCTGGCCACTTTACTTCTGGAAATTTCACTAATCAGATCCACACAGCCTTCCAGGAGCTGAGACTTCTGGTGGTTATTGATCCCAAGGCTGACTATCAGCCTCTCACAGAGGTGTCTTATATTAACCTGCCTACCATCGCTATTAACACAGACTCTCCTGTGCACTATGTGGACATTGCTATGTCTTGCAACAGGGGAGCTCACTTAGTGGGTCTGATGTGGTGGATGCTGGCCCAGGAAGTTCTACACATGTGTTGCACCATTTCCTGTGAACAACCATGAGACATCAGGCCTGATCTCTACTTCTACAGAGATCCTGAAGAGATTGAAAAGGAAGAATAGGCCTCTGCTGAAAAGGCTGTGACCAAGGAGGAATTTCAGGGTGAATGGACTGCTCCAGCTCCTGACTTCACTGCTACTCAATCTGAAGTCGCAGACTGGTCTGAAGGTATGCAGGTGCCCTCTGTGCTGATTCAGCAGTTCCCTACTGAAGACTGGAGTGCTCAGTCTGCCACTGAAGACTGGTCTACGGCTCCCATTGCTCAGGCCACTGAATGGGTAGGAATAACCACTGAGTGGTCTTAAGTTGCTCTTCCACAAAGGCAAACAAAATGGAAATAAAGTTGACAGAAAATAAACAGTTCCTAAAAAAAAAATAATAATAAAAGAAAAGAAAAGAAAAGAAAGAAACTGCGAGTAAAGTTCTCAGTAAGATAAGACATTGCATTTGAAACAAAAACAGTATATTTCCGCAAAGGAGCTTCTCTTAAACAAGAAAGAACTCTTTCAAACTACAAGCAGGATAAGAATAAACCTAAAAAGTGTAGGATGTTTGGAATATATATTTGAGGCAGTCTTCCCAGAGGTAACATCAAAAGAGAAAAGGTGAAAAATTGGAAGAAAAGTTAAGAAAATAATATTTTTCCAGAAGGTACAACTAGTGAATAATATGAATACCAAAAAAGAGAACAGAACAAAGTGTAAAAAATTATGAAGTAATACATCTCCTAAAACTGATGAGCATAAGTTTTGAGACTGAAAGAGTTCATGAAGAATTCAGAAAAAAAAAAAATCAACAAAAAAACACTAACACTGGAGAAATGGGTCATGAAATTTCAGAACATCAGTGATGAAGAAAATAAAGGTCTGAGAAGGAGAGTGATGGGGAGCAGAAGAGAAGAGAGGAAAAGGAGGGAGGAGAAAATCATATCATATAGTTCAAGTATCAACCTCTTTTCAGCTTTTCAATAGAAACAGTGAAACCTAGAAAACAGTAGAGTACTGTATAAGAATCCCGAGGGAAAATAATTTCCAACATAGAATACTATACTCAGCTAAACTATCAATCAAGTGTGAAGGCAGAAATAAAAATATTTTCAGACATGCAATGTCTCAAAAACTTACTTCCCATGAAACCTTTCTCTGGAAACCACTGAAAAATGTGCCAGTAACAAAGTGGGGTAAACTAAGGAAGAGTAAAACATGGAATCTGAGATACAGGGATGAAACAGAAGCAAGGTAAAGAGAATTTCAAGGTAATGGTGCAGGAAAGTCTCAGGAAAATAGTTTCTCAGCAAGTCCAAATTGGAGACGAGACAATTTTCTAGTAGATACTGAAAGCTTACCTGATGTGTTTGCCACATTTAAACATATTTTTAAAGTTCTGTTTTACAATTTGAGAATGAACTAGTGTTGATTACTTATAAAGCAAAGTAAATGGGCTAAAAAAGATGTAATTACTAACTTCCAGAAAAACCAAATGTTTGCAATGAAGGGAACATAATTATAGTATATTATCTGGCTGAGCTCTAATAAATATAGTTATAATGATATATGTATTAAATGTTAATTTGATAAAAATTATGACATAAGAGAGGGAAAGAGAGAAGTGGAGGTTTGTAGAAAGACTCAAATACTCTTCTTGTATTATCCAAAGGTATTAGATATTCTAAAAAACTAAAAAATCAAGATATAGGTATGTAATATTTTATTTACAAGTAAGAGGTGAGTAGCAGAAGAAATAATTTTAAAAAGATGAAAATGATTACTTTTGATGATCAGGACTTTGGAATAGAGAGAAATGGGGCAGAAAGCACTTTTTTTTCTTCTTTTGTTGCCTATAAAGGTATTTGTCTTTAAAATTATGTGTATGTATTACTTTGATGTAAAAAATGAACAAATAACAGTAATAAATAAACAGATAAGACTGTTACATGTTCATTTTCTTATAGAAAGGAAGAAAAGAAATAAGTTAATTAAGCCAAATGAACCCAGTAAAACAAAGTATCAGAGTACCTGCAAGTATTAGAACATGGACATTTTACAGCTTAGAGGAAAAGTGATATTATTTTTCTGGAGCAGTTCACATAGTGTAATCTGTAAGCTAATAAGAAACAGAAAGTAAACTGGCAGGGTTCCTTTTTGTACTCCCAGCCCTAAGGCCTTTGTGGAGAATGGCAGTAGCCTCGTGTAATGGATTCTTGTTGGAAGTGGAAAGGCAGAGATACCACAAGGCTGCCTATGCTTGTAGGAGCCATAGACACTGATACTCAGAGACTTGATGCATTGCATCCTTCTCTAACTTGCCTTTTAAAAGCCTAGAAAATATGTCACCCAATGAAGTGAAAACTTCATTGCTGCCCTTTGCAGACCAAGGCAGTTCTTAGGACTCTGTCATTTGGAGTGATCATCAAGCATCACAAAAAGACTTGGCTTTGTTTGGTGGAGTCTTGAGACAAATGAAAATAAGCAGAAGGAAAGGAAGAGGAATAAGAACTATTTATTTTTTTATTTCTGTTATGGGATAGGCCTTAGGACACTTCTATGTACCCTATATCATATAATCTTCCCAAAGCAATGGGAATTAAATATAGTACTGATAACATATGGCAAAGAAAAGTAACTCTTAGATTTCTATGAGATACCACAACTTTATTAAGCAGGTGCTGAGCTCAGTAGAATTCAATTTTTTATAGGGTTAGTAGAATACTACTAGCAATACAAAGTTAAGCTAGACTAATTATATTATGGAATCCAGATCAAGGAAGATAGTGGTTTTACTGTACTTTGTCTGGGTCATACCACATTTGAAGTATTATGGGATTTGGTTATATTGGGACACAGGCTGAATAAAGGTACAATGTCAGGAGAATTAAAACCAAATTGTGAGAAGAAATCAGCATTCACATGTTATATTCATATGAGGAACATTTAGAAGAACCAAGGATTTAAGCCTGTAGGAAAGAAGACCTATTAGAGCACATTATGGCTGGCTACTTTTTAAGTATTCTTGTATAGAAGGAATGGATTTTATTTTGGATTACTTCTAAGACTCGATAGATAGACACACAGAAGTTATAGGAAACACATGATGGGGCAATTTCTAATAAATGGTGAATGGTAGACAAATAACAAATTCTCACAAATTATTTACTGACCCTTTGTTAGAAATGTTTAGGGAACAACCAGATGATCATCAGTTAACACTTTGAGAGAGGATACCCACATTGGAATAGAGATTGTACCAATTGCAATGTAAAGTCTGATCTGATCTAAAATTATAGATTCTTAGATATGTCAGTTTTGATATTCAGTCTCCAAATATTGATTATTCAATAAATAAATATCAGCCATATCCAATATGTCAGGAAACAAAACAGTCATTTCCTTACCTACTGCAATGTTGAATCTAGCAGAAGGGCTAATAATTAAGCAGATAATTGCAGAAATAATTTTAATAGTAATGAACATTATGAAGAAGTAAAGAATATTATGACAACATATAGCACATGATCTAATCTAGTTTGGAAGGACAGGGAAAATTTCATTAAGTGATGTTTAAACTGAGACTCAAGGTTAAGTTAGACTCTAGGAAACTACTCTAGATTCAGGGTTGAGGTCCAGAAAAGTGTCTTGGATTGGGAGACTATACATACTGAAACAAAAGATTCTAACTTAGCACTCAACCAATCTTACAAATGTCCGTTAGCATCTCCCTTGTTTATTGATGTGCTATTGATATTGTCTGAAGGTTGCTTTTCTGCTTTATAGGAAGTCCTTTTTGCTCATAGCCTAGATGTTTTGCTTTGGGTTCATACTTTGGGAACTTTTAGTTTGATTGGGTGATTTTGTTGTTGTTGTTGTTGGCTATGACTGACACCAGTACCTACTACTCTATATTTGTAGGAATTCAGATGAGTCAGATTCTGAATTCTAGGCCACAGAGGCAAGTGGGATTGTATCCCTGCCCTTGACTTTAGAGTACAAAATACTGTAGTTTGAAAGCCACCTGTATGGGTGCCTGGGTGGCTCAGATGATTAAGCATCTGCCTTTGGCTCAGGTCATGATCTCCAGGTCCTGGGATCAAGCCCCATGTTGGGCTCCCTGCTCAGTGGGGAGTCTGCTTCTCCCTCTCCCTCTGCCTCTCCTCCTGCTTAGGTTCTCTCTCTCTCTCTGCATCTCTCTGTCTCAAATGAATAAATAAAAGTCTTTTTTAAAAAAATAAATGCCACCTGCAAAACAAAGAAGTGAGTGAGGAATGGCTGTAGAAATAAATGAACTCATCCTTTTCCTGAGTGTATTTCAGAAACCTACAGAGTGAAATCTTTCATCTAAATTAAAGATGGACCCCCACAAAACTTCAAAGAGTTTGATGATGTGAAAGGAGTAGCCAGGGCCTACGAAGTGCTGGTGAATAATTACAATCTGAGATTTATTGGTGACCACTCTTGTGTCATTAAAAGGTTGGCTGACCAGATAAAACCAGGCATTGGCTAGAGGCAAGAATCTTGAGCCTCCCAATCTTTTGAAATTTCTAAGGAGTTTTCCAAGGGGAAAATCAGTATTCACATGCTATATAGGAAGATCTTTACATAGACCGAATGGATTCAGCTGGCTCAGGCTGCTTCATTTGACAACATCCGATTCAGTGCCTGAGAAATGTCATTATGCTTTAGATCCTAGGGATATTCATCATGCCTGCTAAGAGTTGAATGGAACATTCTTATGTTTGTGATGTATATTATTGAATCTCCAGTGTTGGTCAGCGTCAGATCAATTCAGCAAAAAAACATTTTACAATGACATTTGACACAGACCTTATCAAGGACTGTGTAATCAAAAAGTGTCACCTATAACATGATTATGTGGACATTCTTGAGTGAGTTTTCATAGCACTGAGTAGTTCTCATAGTGTGACTCAAGGTAAGACACCCAGATAGTGGCTTTTGCTTAATACCTAGGATAGTGAGGTTTCTAAATGCTATGAGCACCAGGTCTTTTTAATAATAGAGCTTACAGATGTGGTCTTCAAGTTATATAACTATCAAATAGTCACACTAAAATTAAAATCTGAGCATTTTGTCAGTGACAACTTTTATTCTCACTCCAAAATCTTTCATTTTTGAAAGAATTGTTTGGTTGCACAGCTACACTAGAAAAGATAGTTTATGAATGAAACAAACTGGTCACTTCAGTTTCTCTTGAGTAATACAAATAAACAAGATAAAACAGGAAATGTGGAGAAAAAATTTGAAGACTGATTTATGTCAGTTATTCCAAGTCTATTGGTTTTTGAGCAATTCAAGCATCATCTGTAAATATCACAGGACATATGGAATAACAGATCTCAAGATTGCAGAATAAAACACCTTTACATTAACAAACAAAATTTGGCAAAAAAATAATAAACTCATCAAAGAATTTATTACATAAAATATGTAACTTCTGTAATAAGATAAATATGTGTAAAAGTTATTCCCAGTTTCAATCACTCATCCTACATTATAGACATATAGTTTTCAATATGTATTAAATATATTCTCGATATATTATTAAAAATAATAATAGCTCACTGTGTTCTTGGCACAGCTAAACTCTTTACATATATCATCTCATTTACATTCACAACAACTTTGTAAGGTAGGCACTATTGTGATTTCCATTACAGATGAAGAAACTGCTTCTTAGAGGGGAAGGAAATAACCCAAGGTTATATGACTAGTGAGTGTTAAAGACAGAATTTGGATTAAGGCTTTCTGAGTTCAGAGCCTGGCTCTTAATCACAAACTGTACCTCTGGCTACATAGCAATACAACTGATTGAAAAACAATGAATTTAAACAACTTATCCCCTTTGCACACCCTCAAACAACTAGTTTGCTTTTAAAGTGATTTCTTATTTTTAAAAATGCATTGTTTTTGAACTAAGTATTTTGAAATTTTGCAGACATTTTTACAAATCATACCCCCATTCACCTGAATTAAGATCACGGTGGTATTCCTGTGTGAGTCAGGGATGTTGAGAATTCTGGAGGTAACATCTGGACTTTAGTGTGACATTGGTAGGCTAATTAGGACTGGAGGCTGATTCCTTTTCTTAATTGCTTTATCTTCTAGTTTATATTAGACCTATAGATCAGGTGGATGGTGACTTGTAACAGGTAAATGAAGAATTGAGGGGGAGAAATCATGAGCCTACTTTTTAGGAACAAGTGGGTAATCAAGTTAGAGTTTTTAGGATGGAGACTTTCCTTTGTCAACAGTCTCTCCCCTGAAATATGCCATTCCTCAAGTTCCTTATAGCTTTCAGAAACATGGTATAATTTATTTTCAAAGGTCTGCTTGTTATGTTAGATGAGGTCAAGAGCCGTGAGAGTGAAGATGGCAGCCATGTAGAGAAGGCAAAGAGAATCTGGCAGGCAAAGTTAGCCCCAGAAAAGCAAAGTAGAAATTGGAGCAATAGTGTGATATTTGAACAAATTACATAAGTTATGCAAGTTCTTCCTTTTCTGGATGGGCTTTTCTTTTCCACTATATGATTTTACAGTTTTAACTTTTTAATATGTTTTTATCCAAGTGGCTTTGATTGGAAGTTTATCTATACAGACAAATCTAATGTTGAGTATTTGCATTCTTCTGAAGTTTTGAAGTTTGGTTACTCATTGAGAGAATCTTGAGACCTAAATGAATGGTTGAAGTAATAAGGCAAAGTTGTTGGTTTTTCCCCCCAGATAAGATGTTCTTCTCCCCCTGCCATACTGTTTTCATTGTGGTAATATGTAGTATGATGTCCTTGGGCAAGGAAACATTTTGCCTTGATATTTCACTGGAATAAAATCATTTTTGATCAGGTATTACTAATTTCTCAATTCTACAAGGAATTTAAATCTCACTCTTGAATTAAGTGGTGAATGACAAAAATATTTTGACACATATGAATGAGGTTTCTTTTTTTTAATTTTGTTTAAGTTATGTATTTTTTTAAATTTTATTATGTTATGCTAGTCATCATACATTACATCATTAGTTTTTGATGTAGTGTTCCATGATTCATTGTTTGCATATAACACCCAGCGCTCCATTCAGTATGTGCCCTCCTAATACCCATCACCGGGCTAACCCATACCCCCACCCCCTCCCCTCTAAAACCCTCAGTTTTTTTCTCCGAGTCCATAGTCTCTCATGGTTCATCTCCCCCTCCGATTTCCCCCCCTTCATTTTTCCCTTCCTACTTCTTCTCTCTCTCTTTTTTTTTTTTTGACATATAATGTATTATTTGTTTCAGAGATACAGGTCTGTGATTCATCAGTCTTACACAATTCACGGCACTCACCATAGCACATACCCTCCCCAATGTCTATCACCCAGCCGGCCCATCCCTCCCACCCCCCACCACTCCAGCAACCCTCAGTTTGTTTCCTGAGATTAAGAATTCCTCCTATCAGTGAGATCATATGATACATGTCTTTCTCTGATTGACTTATTTCGCTTAGCATAATACCCTCTAGTTCCATCCACGTTGTTGCAAATGGCAATATTTTGGGTATTTTTTTTTTTTGATGGCTGCATAATAGGAATGAGGTTTTTGATTCAAAGACTAAATTCATGCAAGGGTCATTATTTTGTTAATTTTTCATTACAGTGTCCAACTTGAGGGATGTGTATTAATTAACATAGGATCCAAAGGCAAAAATAAAAGTCCATATACCCAATTCTAGCTACAGCACATGCCAGTAGTAGGTGTCTGCTGTGTAGAAAGACTGGGAAAGTTTCTTAATCAAATTTCTTATAAATCTTTGATGTCTGCTTATTTATTTTCTGCAGAGCAGCAGCCTCTTCATGTTTGAGGTCCCAGTAGCAAGAGCCTGTTTCTGTTGAGTTTGATTATAGAAAGAGAGGTATGCTTAGAGGGAACCCAGCTGGATGTATCCAGCTTGCTGCCTTAGTTTATTTCATCTTAGATGAGAAAGGAGGACAAAGAGCAGTTATAGAATTGGTAATTGTACTACTGGCAGAGCCGCAAATGATATTTATTCTATTATACTCACTTGCAACCAGAGGATTCATTTTTGCAGGTGGATAGCATGCAAAGGCTTGGATTAAACACACTGTAATGCTTTGAAACCCTGACCATTGGTCTCTGTTACATAACAGTGTTGTTCATAGACATATTTTGCAGCTGTTACATTGGTGCTTATTTAGAATAATTTATAAGAAAAACTAAAGCTATTTGTTTGGTTGTAGTTTTCTACCAAATATTTGAATAGGAGTTAGGTGACTATTAGGCTGGAAGGAAAAAGTACAAAAGTTTAGGATTTGGCCATGTTTCAACAACTGTTAAGTTTTAACAATTCTGGTAATGTGTTCAGTCTCTTAAATGTTATGGCACTGATATTTCTTCACTTTTTTATGGGAAGAGAATTAGATTAATTGTGAGGGGCTGTCACTGGGGAACCTTTGGTTAAGGGTTACTTTTGAGTTTATTCCTGGAAAGGAATGAAACTGGCAGGGACAGGATCAGTTTTCTGTTATGTCTGATGACCATTTCCAGGAAAGTTTGGTTAGCCAAACCACATGGATTCTTGGTTTCTATTGTAATTTGCCAAAAGGGATGTCCCCCCATGGAAACTGTTAACACTTGTTTTTATAATATTGGCATCTGTAAGCTCTTCATTGTTATCTCAAGGAATAAAATCTTGAGAAGGAGGCTGAAAAGATCTACATCTTGAAATTCAGAAAATGGAAAACACTCTCTTCCATAATTGGAAAGTCTAATCATCCCTATTGTATACACTGGATGGTGGGGAAAATCATTCCAGTAGTGAGAGAGGTCTTGTGTATTCAACCTTCTTTTTTTTTTTTTTTTTTTTTTTTTAAGATTTTGTTTGTTTATTTATTTATTTGACAGAGAGAGAGAAACAGCATGAGAGGGGATAGGGTCAGAGGGAGAAGCAGGCTCCCCGCTGAGCCGGGAGCCCGATGTGGGACTCGATCCCAGGACTCCGGGATCATGACCTGAGCCGAAGGCAGTTGCTTAACCAACTGAGCCACCCAGGCGCCCTGTATTCAACCTTCTTAATGGTCTCTGATGGGACTTGATTTTAATTCATATATTGTAATTAAAAATGATATTCTTAAGAAATCAGCAATTTATCATAAACATCAAACACCTGAGACATTCAAATTAGAATGAGGATAGTAGTCATTCATTCAACAAATATTTATTGGGCCAGACACAAGATATTTGTGAGACAAAGTGAGTAACATAAACACTCCCATTTAAATGGAACTTTTCACCTTGATGAAGTCATTCCAAATAATGGGAAATTTTCACTTTAATGCTATACTTTATATTACAAAAAGAAAACTTATGGATAATCCTCAGTAGGCCATGCAATCAGGATATTTTTTATTGGTTGGCATGTGCTCATTTAGATCCATGCACATTCTGTGTTTCTGATATACTTGTGATAACATTAACATTTTTTAGACAGGTGACAAATTTTGTTTAATATTGGGTCCTGCAATAATGTTACTTATGAAGGAGTTAATTTATAGCAGTGACTTTATTTGTTCTAATACCTAAGCTAATCAGTTGCAGTATTAATTGAAGTTCTTTCTTGGCCTTGCAGAATTTAGCATATACTAGATACTCATGATTATACAAAGGTATATCAGCCTGCTGTTTTTAAATTTACTTTGTCCCTTTTAAGGACATACAATCAGCGATTTTGAACCCATTAATTGTGGATAAGCTTACTAATAAATCTGTAACTTATTAGTCATACATAATGTTTAGAAGACATACAGATTATGTCCATGCATTCAAAGTGAGGTAACAACTCTGACAGTTATATGGTTTCTGCAATTAGTGCAAACCAGAAATTCTTCATGGAGTAATGAGTCATCGATTAGTTGTTAGTTCTGCTACAACTAATTATTTTATAAAAATAAAATATCAAAATTTGTAAGATAAATTAGAAAGGATTCAAGTTAGCCTTATAAGAATTCCATTAATTATTATGCATTATACATTATAATATACTTTCTTGAGAGGAAGGAAAAGAAATGGAATTGCTTATAAACCTGGATGTGCCCATGGGAGGGATTTGAATATGTGACTTGTATTTGTCCTGTGTTTACAGTGGAAGCATGTGTGATAGACTTTGGCCCAGGCAGAACTAGAATACCAGTAGTAGAAAATCTGCTCTTCTGACTGCCCTATTACTCCTGTCTCCACCAATATGCTCTCATTTCACGTTGTTCTGAAAAATTTATTTGAATAGTTTTCAGGGAGTATTCACTATTCAGACTCAGCAGGTAAAATGGCTGAGAAAAAAATTCCCATTGCAAAGAGAAAACATTTTTTTCTTTTCCTTTTTTAAAAATTGAAGTATAATGAACATACAATGTTATATTAGTTTCAGATGTACAATATAATGATTCAACAATTCTATACATTATTTGGTACTCATCATAATAAGTATACTTTTAATCCCTTTCTCCTATTTCCCCCATCTCCCCACCTACCTCCCCTCTGGTAACCATCAGTTTGTTCTCTATAGTTAAGAGTCTGTTTTTTTGTCTCTTTTTTCCTTATTCATTTGTTTTGTTCCAAATTGCACATATGAGTGAAGTCATATGGTATTTGACTTTCTCTGACTGACTTATTTCACTTAGCATTATACTTTCTAGATCCATCCATGTTGTTGTAAATGATAAGATCTCATTCTTTTTTTGTGACTAATATTCCATCGTATATATGTTTATGTGTGTGTATATATATGTGTGTGTGTGATATATATATATATATGGACATATATATATATCTTTATCCATTCATCTATGGAGGGGCAGGCACTTGGGTTTCTTCTATATCTTGGCTATTATAAACAATGCTGCAATAAACATAGGGATGCATATATCTTTTCAAATTAGTGTTTTTGTTTATTGTGGGTAAATACCCAGTAGTGGAATTACTGGATCATATGGTAATTCTTTTTTAATTTTTTGAGGAACCTCCATACTCTTTTCCACAGTGGCTGGACCAATTTACGTTTCTACCAACAGGGCACTAGGGTTTCTTTTTTTCTCCACATCCTTACCAACACTTATTTCTTGTCTTTATGATCCTAGCCATTTTGACAGGTGTAAGGTGATATTTCATTGTGGTTTTGATTTGTATTTCCCCAATGATTAGTGATATTGAGCATCTTTTCATGTGTGTGTTGGCCATCTTTATGTCTTCTTTGGAAAAATGTCTATTCAGTTACTCTGCCCATTTTTTAATTGGACTGTTTTGTTTTGTTTTGTTTTTGGTGTTGAGTTATATTAAATTCTTTTTGTATTTTGCATATTAACCCCTTATCAGATATATCATTTGCAAATATTTTCTCCCTTTCAGTAGGTTGCCTTTTTGTTTTTTTGATGGCTTTGTTTGTTCATGATGATGAAAATGGCTGAGAGAAAAATCCCATGGCAAACAGAAAACATTTTAATTAATACATTTCAAACCTCTGTCTCTCTATTTAACCACCATATTTACCTCTTGATTTAGATAGATGTCAGTTTTTTTCTTTTTGGGGGGGGTCTGGTGATCCTGTGTCTTTATTGTAAGCTGTCTCAGATCCTTTTTGAGAACAGACTACTTGTTTGTAACAGTCAGAGTTTAGTCAAGAAAACAGATATCACTCTAAGTGTTTCAAATAGAGGGCATTTACTACAGATAATTAGTAACATAGGTGACAGAAGAACTAAAAAGCCCAACAGAGAAAGGAGAAAACCCCAAAATTAGCAGCAGCAGGAAACAGCTACCATACCTAAGTTTAAAAGGATAGGATGAATGGAGAGGAGGTAGTCTACCAGACCTTAGATGCCAAGGCTGTCTAGTGTACCTATCTGGTAGAAGCTGCAGCAATACATGCACCCAAATTACTACTTTGGAAGGGTAGAATATCCTGTTTTTCCTTTCTTTCCACCATGCCCTGAGCCCCAGTCTGCTGCCAGTATCTCCTTTTGACCAGATCGGAAGCCAGCACACACAGGCCTGGGAGACACAGTCTGCAGGGTCAGTCTCCCTGTGACACAGCACAGAAGAAGGGTGAAGAAGGGATTTGTAAGCAAACAAGCCAAAGAAGATTTGAGTCAGTCAATTGATAACAGTAGTCTTTTATTTATATTTTCATCTTCCGTCAGAGAGATAAAATGATTAGTCCTAATTTAAAAATTAGCATGGTATACTTTGATTAGCTTTCAAAAATCTTGAAGTATCCAAAAAAAAAAAATATTGAAGTATCCACTTATCAAGAAGTAAACTGCAAGCTTTATTCACCTACTCTTTACCATAGCATTTTGTTAGCTGAATGTAAAACCCAGAGACTGGATTAGTTGGAGAACTTGTGTTGACTTCCCCCCACCGCCCTGAAAATGTTCAGAGAAAAGTTAAAGAGATTATCTGGTTAAGTTAGTATAAATACAATTCTGCTTAGAATCTGGTAGTTCTTTATAGATAACCATTCTAGCTCTATAAATTTGTAAGTTATATCTACTAAGTTTATAATTGTCATTGTTAGACATTTATTTTCAGATAGAAATCAATTAGTTGGACCTAAGGACTTGGAAGGTACTCTGGAAAATAGAGAACTATATACAAAACCTGCCTGGATTTGCAACCTTCTTAATATGATGTAACAGAGCAATAAGTAGGATAAGTAGGTGTTCATGTCTAGAGATTTCCAGAATGAAAAGCAGAAGGTTAGAATGATCCTCAGAGCTTACTTATAAGGGGGAAAAATACCTCTTATTACTTACCAAGAAAAGACATATCCTACAAAGCATTTGTGATCTACAGAGTTTTAGTAAAATTTAAATGATTAAAATTGAACTTTGGGTGAATACTGTCAAATTCAATGTGATACTTTTTTTACCTTTTTTCCATCTTCCTTTTTGCAACCTATATATACTCTAGAAAACTAATAATAATGATGGTGATTATACTTAATCACCCATCCCACTTTATGGTTATACTTAATCACCATCATTATTATATTGATATATAATAATATATAATTTTATTATGATTATTATTATGTATAGTTTCAAGGTAGTGGACAGTGACTTTGGTATTTCTCTATAGTCTTCTTTGCAAAGAAAAATTATTCTAGACATTTAGGATTTTTCTATCAAATAGTAATCCCACTCACTAGAAAGTATAGGAATTCTTCCACTCTGGTCAGCTTGTACTATGAATTGAGAATGATATCAGTGCCTACCTCATAGTGTTGCTATGATGGTTAATATTTGTGAAGAGCTCGACTAGTGCTTGACACATGGTAAATGCTGAAGAAGTTCTTGGTGAATAAATAAATGCATAAATAAATAAATCTCTATTCTATCCAGGCATATTAATTCCCATCTTCCTTCTAGAGCTATGATATTTTCTCTGCTTGAATTCCCACCCCTCTTTCTATTTACCTAAATCCTGCAATTGAGAACTCGTTCAGATTCTACCTCTTGAGACTTTTGTGACAACTGCTGCCTCTGCTGACTTCGTCTTTCTCTTACACTCTATTGCACTTATCCACAAATACAGCATGCGTGTTTACTTAGCTCTTACCTTTGGTTCTTATTCAGGAGAGAACATTGGAATTCCCTGGAGAACTTTTCTAAAATATATATCCCTGGACCAAACCCCCAGAGTTTTTAGATTCATTAAGTCCTCGCTGGCACCAAAAACATGCACATTTTGATTAAAGCTCTCCAGTAAAACTGATATAATCCCCTAGTTAAGATACACCGATATGTGATGATCTGTTGGAGTATGTGCATTTTCTTTCTCAATGAGACTAAATTTCTTAAGGACATGGACCATGCTTTGTTTTTCTTGTGTATCTCGCTGGTGCTGGAAACATGACCACTACTGAGTAACACTTCTTTCTTGTTTGACTGTAAGATGTCTGAGAGTGGGACCTAGGATATGCATTGTCAAGGGATGTGGAGGGACAAAACGGATCATTCACCTGTTGCCACAATTATGCTGTGTAATGAGTATCCACAAAACTTCAGTGACATATAATGAAAGTTTAATGTTTATCTTTCTGGAATCAGTAGGAATAGGCTAGGCTGTCTGCTGAACTTACCTGGGCTTACTCATGTGCTTGGGTGTTCCCACTTTATGGTCTGCAGTTCAACAGCTTACTTAGGCATCTGTGAATTGGCTCTGTTCCACATAACTTTGATGCTCCTTCTGGGAACATTAGTCTAGTCTATGTAAATTTATCGTGGAAAAGAGGACAAGAGGACAAGCCCAGATATGTAAGCCCATTTCAAGCCTCTATTTGCAATGCATTGGCCAAAGCAAGTCACATGGTAAAAGCCCATTTATGGGAGGAGGGTACAGCACAATTACATTGCAAAAACTGTAGATAGAAGGAAGTGGGAAGAACTGATGACATTTTCCCCAAACTACCACAATGGGGCTCTCATTAATGTCTCTTCTGAGCAGAGCCTACTTTAATGCCTTATTGAAGGTCAATTTTTGTTGTATATAATCACAATCAGGATGTTTCTTTTTTTTTAAGATTTTATTTATTTGACAGAGAGAGAGATAGCGAGAGTAGGAACACAAGCAGGGGGAGTTGGAGAGGGAGAAGCAGGCTTCCCGCTGAGCAGGGAGCCGGATGCGGGGCTCGATCCCAGGACCCTGGGATCATGACCTGAGCTGAAAGCAGACGCGAAACGACTGAGCCACCCAGGTGCCCCAGGATGTTTTTAAAACAATCTTACCACCCCTGAGTAAGCAAACAAGTAATTTTATTCAGATGAAAAAAAAGTTGCAAATAAACGATCACACTAATGCCACATCACTTGCCATTAAATAGAGAAATATCACCTTGTATTTCACAGACTCGACACCACCTGGATAATATGTCACACTTCATTAAACGAGAACATCAAATACAGAAAACAAAATATTTGTTGTTCAATAAGATTATTTACTACTTGAGCAAGGTTTGAGAAATTGTCAGCACAATGTGTTTGAATTCAGGAAATTAAACCAAGCACTGTGACTGGAAAAATATTAAAAACACCACAAATTTGTTTTAAAATGATTCAGCATCTTTTTGTCACTTGTGATTTGACTACTGGTTCCATCTTTATTACCTGTGGTACTGCTTAGTGAACTGTTGCAAAACCACCATGCAGTCTATCATGGAAGTTCAATTTAGTATTTCTGAAAGAGAGTTTGTACTAAGTGCCTCAGCTTTCAGAAAGGCCATACCATCTCCTTGTGTAAGGGACTTCATCTCCTAAAGGGCCAGAGTGTTAAAACGTTGCAAAGCAATTACATAAATTATACGTATGATATATATATTTTAACATATAATATATATTATTCATCACCAAAATAATAACTAAATTACTGTGACCACTTCTCTAAATTAATGTGCTGATTTTCCATTTTTGATTCTTTACTTGGTCCCAAGGTAGGTACTTCAATAACTCTTGGAAGCAGGACTGATCAGCAATACAAATATTATATAAACCATAGTAAGGGAAATTGCTTTTTATTCTTGCTTTGTCCTTACTGTGTCATGGGATTTTAGGTAAATCACTTAACTAATCAATATTCTTATCTATAAAAGCAGGCAATTTGGGTAAATGAATAACTAGGGCCCTTGCCTGTGTAGCCAGATAATAGATAAAGAACCTGAAGTAAACTCTGAATCAGTCAGATAAATATCTTTGTTCATGTAGAAGACCGTATAGGAGCACCCTGTGTGGGTAGACTTATACTAAAGGTGTTATGCTAAGTTTTGCTTGGTTTTCCTTTCTAGGAAGGAAGGGTGTTAACTTGTAGAATACAGAAAATAAAAGACAGCATAAACAGAGACACATACTAAGATGTGGGCTTATGCAATAGACTTAGTAGAATTCATTGATTGAAATTTTTTAAGTCACAGCTACAGAAATAAATGAGGCAAATTTGGATTTTGATATAACCAAAAAGTTTCTTCTGAACCTTTCTAATGCTAGAGAAAACTGAGAGAGTCATATAATAAGCTCTTTCTCTGTTAAGTGGAGACATTTTAGAATTTTACATGAGTGTAATTGTGATGGAGCCAGAGAACAGGTCCATTTTCCTGGAAAGTCAAGAATGATAGCATTCCACAGCACTGAAGACCTTCTCCCTTTTGCACACATACAAATAAATATGCCAAATTCAACTTTAGGCAACACAGCACCCATGGGAGCAGGCTGGTTGCAAAGCGAAGTTCCTCAAGAAAGTGGAGATTAAAGCCTCAATTTTACTTTTTTAAATAGAAAATTTTGTGGAACTAACATTGTAGTCTCTCTTTTAGCCACAAAGAAGAAGTTGCTTTGGAAATTTGGAAAAAAAGCTTTAGTTCCTCTACATAGTTTTTGATAGAGCTTTGTGGTTAGTGCTACTTGCAGCAAAGAAAACTTAGCAAGCATTTGGGCAAGCTAAACTGGGCTTAGGACACCATATAATTAAGTGAAGTTGGCAGGATGGTTCTACAAGAGCGTGAGGAACATCACCTGGCCCTGTACTTGGGACCAGCCCGTATTAACCTTGGGGGAAATGAAGGTTATAGTGGGAATGAAGCCAGTAGCAGATAATTAATGATTTCAAAATGTTTATTTTCAACAGAGTTTGAATCATGGTGTCTTGTATATGGATAAACAGGCAATGCTTGGAAAAGCACAGTGCTATGAATGTTTAATAGTCAATTGATATCTTGATGTCAAAGCTACTTATATGTACATGCATTTTTAACTTGATTTGGCTGCCACAGTGAGACAAGCTAAAATTGAAGCACAGTTATTTTCAGGACTTAGAAGTTTAAAAATTCAAACTGCATGGTATTGTCTTAGGATGGAGGAATGAGGACAAAGTCATTCCTGTAATAGCAAAAAGGAGAAAGCATGGAAAAATGGATAATTGATGCCTAGATTTATAATTCGGTACTCATCAAGAAAAGGGAATAACGTATTTTTAGGAAATATCCTGTATACTAGAATAAATATTCTATTTAATTTGCATAGAGAAAAATTGGGGTCCTGTTTCCATAAAAAAAATTGTGACTGAATATAGCAAGAACATTTCATTGTGTGACTAATGCGTTGGGCCACCATTTCCCTATCAGAAAACTAGCCATTTTGCTGGGAATGTATTTAATTAGATGACAGGTTTTAATTAGGTAGGACCATTCAGCCTGTTTACTCTCCACCTTTATCTCTCCATGAGCCATTTCTCCATTAGGAGAATGCAATAGCCATAATTATTCCAGTTATCCTAAAGAGAATGTTTTAAAGTGCAGTAGTTAGCTGTCAAAACAAGAAGGCTAATTCCCAGTTATGAGAGCATTTTTCCAATGGAAATCTTCCTTTCATTCTGGTTGTTTCTAGCTTTATTTGGGTTCAATTCTCTCCTTCTTGGAGAGCTAAGTTCTTTTGTAACTGTTCAGAATTAAACAAATTCTTCAATTCTAGAAAACTTTCTACCTGTTTTTAGCTCTAGCCAAACTGTCTACATTACCTAAATAAGTACCTAAAACATGACACATATAATAAAAATGCCCAGAAGAAACATAATGGAACCACATAATTTGAAAGTATTTCCCATAATATGTGGAATTTTAATAGATGTAAAGTTAAAAAAATAAATCGTCAAACCATGAGAGACTATGGACTCTGAAAAACAAACTGAGGGTTCTAGAGGGGAGGGGGTGGGAGAATGGGTTAGCCTGGTGATGGGTATTAAAGAGGGCACGTTCTGCATGGAGCACTGGGTGTTATATGCAAACAATGAATCATGGAACACTACATCAAAAACTAATGATGTAATGTATGATGATTAACATAACATAAAAAAACCCAAAAACTTAAAAAAATAAATCATCAAATATTTGGGCAATTATAGGCTAAGTAAACAGATTTCGTTACTCTAGGAGTTATCAGATTGTTTACTTTACTGATAGGCATTAACTCATTGGCATCAGACTTCCAGATCTTTCTACTTCCATTGTATTTTCATGGGAGGAGGAAGCCTGGAGGAGAGAGAGTTTTCATTTGGATAATTAGTAATATCACACTTTTATTTGGTTTTCTTTGAAACCAGGACTTGACAATATCCTCCCTCAATGTCTGCTATTAAAAAGTTTAAAAATGTTTCTCTGATTCCCATTGTAAAGAAAAAAGGAGAACTGATTTTGTATGACTGCCAATATGTGTTGGGTTACTTGTCAAAATGAGCCAGGTACATGTGGATGCACAATGTCTAAGTTTTGGCCCCGCAGCCTTTTCTTTTTAGACAGAGATGTCATAGCCCAATAGGCAAAGAATGGTTGATAAAATTTTAACATTAAAAAAATTATACTTGAAAATATAGTTGCTTATTTGACACGGTACTAAAATTAGAGTATATATTATTGAACTATCTGGTTGTTTGGTGGGTGTATATTAGAAATGATAATCTAAATAATCTTTGATTTTTAACTCATGTTATCATCACATTTGCTATCTCCTAACTCAAGCTGCCATCATCTCTTTCCTTTACAATTGTAATCACCTTCTGCTGGTCTCCCTGCTTCTACGTGTGTCCCACCACAGAATATTCCTTTTACCCAGTATCCAGTGTGACTCATTTAAAAACATAAGCCAGATTATATCCCTATGCTGCTCTAAATCATGGGATAGCTCCCTGTGATAGACAGAAATCTTAGATGGCCCCCGAGATTCCCACCCCTTCATGTACATACTCTGTGTGATTATTTGGAAGAATAATAATAGAGTTAATTAACCCTACCTAGGCTTGACATAATTGTATGAGCCCTTTTGAGGGGTCTAGATCTTCTCAGAGGTCAGAAAGATTTGATGTCAGCAAGATGCCTTCCTGCTGTGCTGAAAGAAAGCAGCCATGTTGTGAGCTGGGGGGTGGTGGGAGGAGTGTGCATTTGGCCAAGATCTATGGGTAGCTTCTAATTGCTGTGAGTAATGTCTAGCTGACATGCAGCAAGAAATTAGAGACCTCAATACTACAACCACAAGGAGATGAATTTTGCCAATATCCTGAATGAGATGGGAAGAGGATCCCAAGCCTTAGATGAGATTATAGCCCCTGCCAATATCTTACTTTCAGCATGGGAAGACTGAGCCGAGAAGCCATTTGTGGCATGCCCAGACTTCTGACCCACAAAACTATAAGATACTGAATTTGTGTTGAGTTTTTAAGTTTGTAGTAATTTGTTATGTAGGAAACTAATAAACTTTCCATCTCTCACTGAAGAAAATATAAAATGACTTGAGTAAGGAATTTGGATTTTGTTCTGGTGTTTGGCCCTGACTTTCTGTATTATCATCTTCTAGTCTATCCCTTCTTCACTTTGCTGCCACCACATTGTTCTCTTTAGAGTTCTCAGAACACTCCAGCATGTTCCTGCCTTAGGGCCTCTGTTCTTATTGTTACCCCCTTCCTGGAGCTTCCTGCCCCAGCACAGCCACGGACGTCCTGTCACACATCATTCAGGTTCCTATCAGAGAGCTCCTCCCTGGTTACCTAGATTAATCAGGATAGGCCAGGTTTTGCCATGCCAACAAACAATCCCCAAATCTCACGGACTTAAAATAAAAGTGTGCTTTCCATTTCCCTATATATCTAGTTTGGATATGGAAGAGAGTTCTGCTCATCGTAGGCATGAGGGACCCAGGAAGATGGAAATTCCAACATTTCATAGTGCCACTATTTCAGCTTTCTTTTAGTATTAGCATAGTATACATATTACCCTATCCCTTTACTCCCCTCCGCATCCCTTTACTTTTAATATATTTGTGTCATTGTATTTAAAGTGGGTTTCTGGTAAATAATATATAGCTGGATCTTGTGGGCTTTTTTTTATTTGATATGTCAGTCTGTTTTTTAATTGGTATATTTAGGGCATTGATGGTTGAAGTGATTATTGATATAGTTGGATCAGTATCTCCCATATTTGTTACTATTTTCTATTCACTATCCTTGTTCTTTGTTTTATTTATTTATTTATTTATTTTGGTCTTCCATCTTTTTCTGCCTTCTTGGTTTTAATGTGTGATCCTCTCTTAGCATATTGATTGCATTATTAACTTTTTTTAGTGCTCGAGTTTGCAATATACATTTATAGCTAATACAAATCCACCTTCAAATAACAGTATATCACTTCAAGTACAGGTACCTTATAATAGAGTATTTTGAATTCCTCCCTCCCATATTTTAAGAAATTGCTGTCATTTGGGTGCCTGGGTGGCTCAGTCGGTTAGGCCTCTGCCTCCAGCTCAGGTCATGATCCCAGGGTCCTGAGATCAAGCCCTGCATCAGGCTCCCTGCTCAGTGGGGAATCTGCTTCTCCCTCTGCCCCTCACCTCATTCATGCTCTCTCTCTCACTCTCTCTGTCTCTCTCTCTCAAATAAAAAGGTCTTTAAAAAAATTGCTGTCATTCATTTCACTTTTTCATAAGCTATATTACCAAATACATTGTTGCTGTTATTATTTTGAAAAAACTGTTATCTGTTAGATAAATTAAGAATAAGAAAAATAAGGGCTCCTGGGTGGCTCAGATGGTTGGGCGTCTGCCTTCAGCTCGGGTCATGATCTCCAGGTCCTGGGATTGAGCCCCATGTCAGGCTCTCGGCTCGGCAGGGAGTCGGCTTCTCCCTCTCCCTCTGCCGCTCCCCCTACTTGTGCTCTGTCTGTCTGTATCTCTCTCAAAATGAATAAATAAAATCTTAAAGAAAAAGAATAAGAAAAATAAAAAAAATATTTTACCTTCATTTATTCCTTCTCTAATCTATTTCTTTCTTTATGCAGATCTGAGTTTCTGACCTGTCATTTTTCTTCTTTCTGAAGAATTGCTATTTTACATTTGTTGGAAAGCAGGTTTACTGCTAACAAAAGTTCTCAAGTTTTGTCGAAGAAAGTCTTATTTCTCCTTCACTTATGAAGGAAACTTTTGCCAGATACAGGTTGGATCTAGGTTGATGGTTGTTTTTTTCTTTTTAACATCTTTAATACTTCATTTCACTGTGTTCTTGTGTGCATGGTTTCTAAAGAAGTCGGATATAATTCTTACTCTTGCTCCTCTATAGGTAAAGTATTCTATTCTTTGGCTTCTTTCAAGATTTTTTTTGTCTTTGATTTTCCACAGTTTGAATATAATATGTTTAGGTATTTATTTTTTATCTTTATTTTCATTCTGCTTGGTATTCTCTGAGATTTCTTGATCTTTGGTTTGGTGTCTATTATTAATTTTGGAAAATTTCTCAGTCATTATTGCTTGGAATATTTCTTCTGTTTCTTCCTTCTCCTTCTGGTATTCCTATTATGAATATGTCATACCTTTTGTAATTGTCCCACAGTTTTTGGATATTCTGTTCTATCTTTTTTATAACTTTTACTCTTTGTGTTTTAGTTTTGGAAGTTTCTATTGACTTTTATTCATGTTTACTGATTCTTTCCTTGGCTATATCCGGTCCATTGATGAGCATATCAAAGGCATTTTTCATTTCTGTTAGTTTGGATTTCTAGCATTTCCTTTTGAGTCTTTCTTAGAGTTTTTATCTCTGCTTATATAACCCATCCTTTCTTGCATGTTGTACATTTTTCCCAGTATAACTCTTAGCATATTAATCAAAGTTGCTTTAAATTCTAGTCTAGCATTCCCACATCTCTGCTATGTCTGTATCTGTTCTAATGCTTGCTCTGTCTCTTCAAACTGTGTTTTTGTCTTTTAGTATGCCTGTAATGGACCTTTATTTATTGTGAGGTTTTATGTTTACCTGGTTAGAAGTTAGGTGGTGATTATTGTTTGCTGTAGCTATCAGTAGCAGAGGCTAAAATTTCCTCCTTGGTGTCCTTGTTTTTGTCTCCCCTTTTGTCTTTGGGTTTCCCTAGAAACTTCCTAAATGAGGTCTGAGGCATGCAGTTCTTTCCATAGTATCCACTTATATTACACAGGAGCCCTCTTGATGTTGTGGTAAGATGTGGCAGGAGGAAAGCATTCTGTAGTTCTATACTTTGGTTTCAATCATTTAATGAGCCTGTGCTGTCCCCTTGGGCTGTGATCTTCACAACTGCTTCTCAGTCTTTCACCCTGATAGTTAACTGACATGGGAAAGCTAGAGGGGGTTGTAGTTGGGTATTTTCCTTCTTCCAGATCAGTTAGGTTCTGGTAAAACTCAAGTCGATTAGGCTCTGGTAAAATAGTTCCTCTTGAGGGCCCACTTTGGAAAGCACCAGGGAATTTTTCTCTGATCTTCAATGTAAGAAGCTCACTAAAGTGCAGGAGTTTTCCTAAGACTGGGCTCCTTGGATTTTTTACTTCTCAAACTTGTCCATATTAATGCTCCAGCAATTTCATCAGTTACCGTTTAGGTCTTCCTACCTTGATACTGGTTCAGATGGAGGTTTCTACTTAGGGTTTCCTCTCCAGTAAGTTGCAATTCTCAATATACACCTCTCTGTCTTTTCAATTTTGGGGACCGTTCCTTGCCCTGTGACCTCAATGCTCTGTTGAATCTAAGAAAGTATCGATTTTTAGTTTGTTCAGCTTTTTTCTTGTTGTATGGACAGAAGTGGTAACTTCTAAGATTTTTACATGCCAGACTAGAAACTAGAAGTTGCCACTATTTCAACATGAGACTTAAAGTTTTGCCACAGCAGGAGGAAACACTTTAGAGAATTGCACGGTGGCCCCTAAATTCTCCAGCCTGACAGTGATGTGTCATTTCTATTGATATTTCATTGGCCAAAGTAAATCACATGGTCACACCTAAGTTTTAAAATGTGAGGAAATGTAACCCTCTAGTGTTCCTAGAAGATGAGCATTAGGAGTACTGGAGAACACTATTAATGGTGACCAGAGCTTTCTATATAAGATAGTATTTCCAACTCCATTTACCACTTTGCTCTCTTACCACATCATTATCATCTTTCTAGCACTTTATAGTACTATATTATAGCATCCATAAGATATTATAAAAAAAACTATCATGGTAAATACTCTGTTTATTATTTGTCTCTCCTCTCCTACCTCCACCAATGTGAGGATCATGGGAACAGGAACTTTGTCTATTCTAGTCACTTTTTATCCCCAGAACCCAGAATGTCCAGTGTTCAATGCATATTTGGCAAGTGAGTTAATGAATATATTTTGTTTTAACCTTGGGAGCCCAGAAAAATGAACCCTTGTTGAACCCTTTCCATCAGCCAAATCTGGCTCAGAAGCTATCTTTCCGATAGGAATGAAGCTGCATAGCCTTGTGCAGAGCCCTTGTCAGGCTAGTTGGGCATATCCTTTGCTATTAGACAGCAAGGAAAGAATGAAAAAGCATCAGAAGTTCCCTGGAACATGGTGCTGTTTGAAGGCAAGGGTATACACAACCTGAGGGAAAATGAGTTTGAAAATGAGCTTAGGCTTTTAAACAATGCAGGCAAAAGTGTCAATAACTTGAAAAATAGGTAAATTCTCAGTTTAACAGTCTTCTCATCTCAGGTTTATGTTTATAATCAGGGATATGCAGTTTTCATTCCTCACTGGAAAGCAAAAAGCTAAATCACCTCTTGAATATGAAATTTAGATACAGTGCTTAGAACGTTCTCCTCAAAGAGCAGACCTGTCAGATCCTGTGCTGGTTGATATGTGGGCTTCCTGCTGGTTCAGGCACATTGTCTTTGTGCTTTTTATGCTTATTGTTCACTCTGAGCTTAATGAGTGCATTCAGGCATGTAATGAAGAACAACACCATCACACAAACAATTCATTGAAGTCCAAAGATATGGTGATTTTATCAATTATATTATTCAGTAGAGTAAATTTACAATTTATTAAAAAATACATAGATTGAGTGGCATCTGGAGCACTGTTGTGTTGACACTCAGGGTTTTTGCAGCCATGCTACAAAACAAAATCTCAAATTGATGGCATTTGATACAGTGTAAAGCTTTTGTCTTTCTACTTGCTAGAGGAAATAGATGAGAGCAATGCAGTTGTGGATCACAGGCCCTCTGGTGTGAAATTCATCCTAACTAAGCTGAAAACACTTGATGGCCAAAGGCACAGATTCCCATAGCAAATAATTTTCATTTTCACCTCCACTAGCTTTGGCTAATGGGATGAACACAAGGCTAGAAGGCAAGTGAACCCCACTAGTTATCCAAGAGTTACTTGATGTAAGCAAATTACTTGCCTTTTTTCTCTTTTCTTCTTTTTAAAAATAAAGTGTTTTATAGAGTTTTCAGAGCATGTTTGTATATATCTTATTTAATCTTACAACAGCTCAGTGAGATTAGCTGGTCAAAAGTTCTTACTTGCATTTCTATGTAAAGGACACTCAGAGAGTTGAATGGGAAAGAGGTCAGAGATTTTGACTCTAAACCCAATGCTTTTTTTTTTCTTTCATTATACAACAATGATGCTCTGGACCTCAGTTTCCTCATTTCAAACCAAGGATAAATATACTTAGTTTGTTAACTTAAGTTGTGAGGATGGCAAAAGATAGTTGAATTTTAAATGTTGTGATTAGGCAAAGCCTTATGCAGTTGAAAAATTATCATCTTGCTTATGTTAAGTCCAAGGGCTCTTCCTTAGACCATAAAGCCTTCTTCTCCACGTTCTTCAAAAAAAAAAAAAAAATGTCCAGCACTGATACATGTGTATAGACCCCTGGAATTTTCCATTGAAAACATCTAGGAATGAGCTGTCTTAAAGGAAGAGTGGAAAGTCATTTAAAAGCAGCCAAATAGCAACTCAGATTTGGCCCTCTGTAGGGAGAGTTATCAAATTAAAAAAAATTTTTATGATAACTTGTTGATTTGCTTCAATGCTATTCTGTTTATTTTCTAGCTCATTGATAAGATGATCCTCTTACTTTTGACTAGGCATTGCCACATGGAGCCATGATTTTCAAGGACAGCAATACAAAAATAAATAACTATTTTATATTCCAAAATACGTTATGACTGATTCTTTTCTCAGAGCAGGGGTTGGAAAACTTTTTCTGTAAAGGACCAGCATTTGTAGAACATATAGTTTCTGTCACAAATACCCAACTTTACTGTTGTAGAGCACAAAAATAGCCATAAACAGTATTTAAGTGGATGAGCATGTTCCAATAAAGCTTTATTTATGGACATTGAAATGTGAGTTTCATATCATTTTCTCATGTTATGAAATATTATTCTTATTCTTATATTATTCTTTTTCCAACCATTCAAAAATGGGAAAAACCATTCTTAGCTCATAGGCCATACAGAAACAGGTGATTTAGTCCATGGGCCATGTTGATTGAAATCTGACCTAAAGCACAGGACAAACATTCACTTCTATTGTAGACCTAGTCTATACAAATGATTCTTTGAGTTGGAAAAGCATTTCTAGAGAGTCTGTTCTCACAATGCAAACTTCCAGCACTGTCAGCAAAGGCGATATCTAACAGCAGGGTTCTAGAAGTTAGGTAGTCATCTCTGCATAGGAAAGGTAAAAATACTTCCTCATCAAAGAAGGGAAATTAATTAGCACCATTTGGTATATAGCTTACAGAATCTTGGGGCAAAGGCAGTCTCACAGGTCTAAGTACTCCAGCACTCTCAATTTGGTGCTCAATAAATATCCTTTGAGTTCATTGAAATTCCCACACAAAGTTCCTAAGTTCTTTCTTACTATGTAGAATGAAATGAACATGGACTATAATTGTCTGTTTAGAAGACAAGGGGTTAATGAAATTAACCTTTTAGTGCACTCTTTACTGCTATTTGATGAGGGGTGATTATGAAAGACTTAAATGACACTGAGATTTTACAAAAGTGCTAGGCAGTAGGGCAAGGTGTACACAATATCTAAATGATTAGCCATTATGAGCTTGATAATACCTGTGACTAAGCTAATCTGTGGCTATAAATTGGATATTTATGGAACCTGCTAAATTCTTCCAGATCTCCCGTGTGTAATTTAATCATAATGAAGCAGCTAATTACTGGTGCGACCTATTATCTTGGAAGTTCACGCATATTCTAAACTCCTTTGCCTCATAGTCAATGCCAAGATATGTTAGTACCTAACCTTTAGTTGGTTAAGAGCAAGACTGTGGATTCAGACAGCTGAGGTTCAAATTCCGCTCTGACATTTACTCGGTATGAAACTTGGGATACATTACATAGTCTCTCTTTGCTCTTGGTTTATTCATGTGTAAATAATAATGATAATAATGATAATAATAGTATTCAGGCTGGTTGGGCTAGATTGCGCGCAAGCTAAATGAATCAAGGCATGTAAGGTTCTCAGAACAATTGCTGGAATTAAGACTTCAGTAAATGCCAGCTAAAAATACACCTTTGGGTCCTAGTCTGATGCTATAAGCTGATGACTTCTCTAGTCCCTATCCTCGCATTAAACTCCACATAAGTTTTTCACTTGAAATACCTATGCATGTAATGTATGGGGATTAACATAACAATTAAAAATATAAAAAAAAAAAGAAATACCTATGCACCTCTGCTTTGAAATAGAGTATTCATCTCAAAATTATCATGCCCACAAAACACACTTGACTTCTTTCCCACCCCAAATCTGTTTTCCCCAAATTGAAAGAACTTTATTTTCCAGCTTTTCAGACTAAAAAACAAGTACAGTCTTGAGGTCATCTCTGACTTCTTTCCTTTTCTTACATTCCACATCCTATCCAATAGTATATTTTGTGAGTTCTAACAAAATATATCTAAATCCAACTAACCCACCACCTTACCTATTATCCTAGTCCATGTCACAATTACCTTTTGCTTAGGCTGTGCTTGGAATAGCCTCCTAACTAGTCTCTGTTTCCGTCCATGATCCCCTGCTGTCTGTTCTCCGTGCACCAAGCACCATCTGCACCATGCTGTATCCACAGCGTCTACACAGTTCCTGGCACATGGTCAGTATTCAATAAATGAACTAAATGAATGTTTGATTAAAATATTTTAAAGCTACTTGGCTTATAACCTTATGATAGACACCGAAAGGATTTAGTTGAAAGTGATGCAAAATTCTAAATAGTCTCTTCTTTTTAAAATTGTCTTCATAAATAATTCCTTTAGAAATGAGTATAGGATGATAAGGTAGGACTGCATAATTTTGAAGTATCCATCAGACTAAAATTTTGTGAACCTATAACTTGCTAAAAGCCATAAGACCAAGAATAAGGCAGACAAATCAACCTAGGTGAACCCTTTGTAATATTCTAGAAGAGTGTACCAGGTTTAGAAAGTAGTTTTGTGAGCCCTGAATTTGTACCAGAAAGGTTGATTTATGAGTCCTACATTTGTACCAGATATGTATATTTTATATTCACACCCAATTAGTCAGGACCTACTATTGTATGAAAAAGAAAATAAATTACCCTGTTAAATTAGATCTTTAACTAGGAAGTAAAAGTAGAAAAATACTTTGTGTCAAATTATGAATCTCTAAATATCATGCTCCTTTGGCAGTACTGTTCATTTATGAAACTTTTACTTAAGGATCTTAAAACAAATTAAAACGTCTGGTATAATTTCTTCAAACTGCAAAGTTGTTGTTTAAGGTTATGTTTAACTATTGGGAGACTAAGGTCCAGGATGCTTTTAACATTAATGTCTGGTTTCTCTGACTTCTCTGGAGTGATTATGTCCAGACCAAGAGATGCTACAAAGGGCAGTTGCCAGCAGCAACAGCCTCATCCTTTTGGTAGAGAACAAGGGGCTTGGTGGGCCATCGCCTGCTGCTGAAGGCTGGGAGGTCTGTTCTCTTCCTGGGCCACTTCCCGTCTATAACACCTCTCCTATCTATCCCCACTTTTTTCCTGAATAAATGAGAGATGTACATGATTTCTGTGTCTGGAAAATTCAGAGAATCTTTTCTCTTGATTATTAGCAAGAAGACACTTGAAAATATAAAGAAAGAAGAAAAAGAAAGGGAGAAAGATAGAGAGAGGTAACCAGAAGAGAAAAGGGTCAATCTCCTTTTTGGAAAGGAGATAGGAAAGAAAATGAGGAAAGAATTCATTAATGCTTAATTTTTGAATGATGTTGAAGAAAGAAACTAGTGTGTGTGTGTGTGTGTGTGTGTGCGCGTGCACGCGCGCACGTGTACTACCTTTGTGTGCTGAGAAGCCTTGAAGCAAAGCTGCACCTAAGCAAAGAGCACACCAGGAGCCAGGATCAGGGCTTCTTGGAGAAATGGCTGATTCTAGAACTGGAACAGGAAAGAACAAGATAGACCTGGAGCATCTTATTGTAGCAGAACATAAAGTGTCCAAAGAGTGACAGAGGCATGTCAAAGTGACATGGGAGCAGCCTGAATGGGCTTCTGCTGGGCAGATTTGGGAATAATTTGGGCATCAAAATGTAATAAAAACAATAACAATAGTAATAATTGCAACCTATTATGTAAGGTAAGAATTCATGAGTCTATTCTTATTTAAATTTTAAAAACCAGACAAATGGAGAGAGAAGAGAAAGCCACTCTTCTTTACAGCAGAATTATAACCAAAAAATGTAGAAGGGATGATAGACTTAGAAAATCATCAATGTATGCTAAACCTGGTGAGTAAAATTTTGAAGAACCTGGATATTCACATAAACAAGTATCTCTAAACAAATTCTGTATTAATTACAGAGAGACAAATAGCTACTTTTCACTGGAGAAACCTGGTGGATACCAAAGTAAACATCATCAACACTGGAACCACCGGTATCAAATACCTCCAGATATGGTGCAGAGAAAGACGAGCCATCGCTTCCATGCCAGAACAAATAATTTGAATTTAACCATGAGAAAACATCAGACATTCTATGAAGTAATTGGTCTGTACTCTTCAAAAATGTCAAGGTCATGGAAGTCAAAGAGTCAGAGGAAAGATTCCAGATAAAGATTAAAGCAACATGACAACTAAATATAATGTATGATCCTAGGTTGGATCCTGAACTGAGGAAAATGAAATAGCCATGTAAGACATTATTGAAACAATTGACAAATTTTGAATATAGACCAGGGATTAGTATCTTAGTCTGCTTGGGCTGTCATAACAAAATACCATAGACTGGTAGCTTAAACAACAGAAATTTATTTTCCCACAATTCTAGAACCTGGGAGTCCAAGATTAGGGTGCCATCATGGTCAGTTTCTGGCAAGAACTCTCCATTTCTGTCGTAGACAGCTACATTCTCACTATGTGCTCACATAATCTCATTTGTGCACAACATAGGGGAGGAAGGTAGAGAAAAGTCTTGCTGGTGTCTCTTCTTAAAGGCCACTAGTCCCGTCAGGCTAGGACCCCACTCTCATGACCTTATCTGTCCCTAATTACCGCCCAAGGGCCCCATCTCCAAATATGTTCACATTGGGGAGTTAGGGCTTCAACATATAAATTTGGGAAAGGGAGACACAAACATTCAGTTCACAACATTCTGGTATCAATGTTAAGTTTTCTGACTGTGGGAACTATGCAGGGGTTATGTGAGAGAATGTTCTTGCTCTTGGGCAGCATACCCTAAAATTTTTAGGGGTAAAAGAACACATGGTCTCCAAATTATTGTCAAATGGTTTCAGAAAAAAATGTACATACACAAATATACATATACAAATAGACCTACAGAATAAATCAAATGGGGAAAAACAGAAACAATTGTAGAATCTGGGTAATAGGTATAATGGGAGTTCCTTGTACATCAAACTAAAAAAAGTTTATGCAAAAGAATCCTTGGAGTTACAAGGTAGACCCTTTTTATCCTTCGCCAATCAACCTATTCTCTTCATCCGGGATTAGTAAGCTTCCTCTATTAATTTATTCTTTCCTGAAGAGTTGATTCGTCCTCTTTCGGAGAAGAAATAAAAATCTGAGAGTCATCAGGTAAACACGGCAAAAAAATTCTCAGCATTCATGACATCAGGTTAAAATCAATAATGTGGCATTTCCCTAAAGTGCAATTTAATAGGAAAATACGAAGTCCCACATTTGAATTTAAAAAATTAATTGTTTGAGGGCACCTGGGTGGCTCAGTTGGTTAAGCAGCTGCCTTCAGCTCAGGTCATGTTCTCCGGGTCCTGGAATCGAGCCCCGCATCGGGCTCCCTGCTCAGTGGGGAGTCTGCCTCTCCCTCTACCTGCTGCTCCCCCTACTTGTTCTCTCCCCTCTCCCCGTGTTAAATAAATACAATAAAATCTTTTAAAAAATTAGCTGTTTGGAACAAAATTAAAGAAACTTAATTTAACAATCTCTTACATGAGTAATAATGAGCAAGTAAAATATAAACTTAAAATACAACTAAGAAAAAAATAAAATTTTTAGTTTCTCTCTTAAAGTTGTCAGTAAGTCACCAATTTTTCCTTATGGAAACTGTTTAGCTTTAATTTCATGTGGTTATTAACTTATAATCTATTCCTTATTGAAAACATAATTTTTAATGAGGCACTTTTATTCAAAGTTACTAACATTTTTTTCTCTTTCTGCAGAAAGCAAAGGTTTACAAAAATAGGAACTGACATTGATCTTTTTAAAAATCATAACTTCCTTTTTTATCATATAGAGTTTATTTTCTCTGCCTTTCCAAAATCTGTGAACTTGAAATAATAAGAATATATCCATTCTCATTTTCCATTTAAGAGAAATGTGTCACATCTTAAAATTTGCAATATATAAAATAAAAAATATTTATATGAGTTACATATACCACTTTTATGCCACATATGGTAGACTACTTGAAAAGTTTTTTTTTTTTTTAAGATTTTATTTATTCATTTGAGACACAGAGATACAGAGAGAGAGCATGAGGAGGAGGAGAGGCAGAGGGAGAAGCAGGCTCCCTGCTGAGCCAGGAGCCCAATGTGGGACTTGATCCCAGGACCCTGGGATCATAACCTGAGCCAAAGGCAGACACTTAACAATCTGGGCCACCCAGGTGCCCCACTACTTGAAAAGTTTTATTCCTACCTAGGAGAAGGTAGGAGCTATGTTTCTAGATTTTTGCCTTTGGTCAATAATTTCCAAGTAGCATTCTCCCATATATTCTTCTGAGGCCTTGAATGCTGTGTACTGGATGCAAGGTTAGCAATTTGAGCAGGTTTGGTAAATAGCAATCTACTTCCTGAACCGAGTGGTAAAAATCATCACAGTTACTCCAGAGATGGGCCTGTAATTACCCTGCTCTCCCTATCACCTTAAAGAGTAGAGAACTGTATTCCATGGGGTTGAGACCTTGGAGACCTTGGAGGAGAGGCAGTGAAGATAGAAGCAGGATTCTCTCCAGGAATGGCATGATGGTAGATCTGACAATGGTGTGAATTGTGTGGACAACAGGAGGGCAGTAGGTGCCTCCGGTGCGTCCAGGCCATCAAGGGGGAACCCAACGAAGAGAGTGTTGTATATGTAACTTGTGGAAGGGTTTATAGAACAAAGAGAAGCCCCGCATCCAGCTCCCTTTGTGCTGTAAGGAATCATAAGGTCAGGTGCTACCACTGAGGTGTTGACCCCTCATCACTGTAAATTTATTGCCCATTTTGCCTGATTCTTTACTAAAACACCACGTGTCTCACAGAAGTAATACTTTATCTTTCAAATGCCTGTCATGGCAACTTTGTTCCTCTCCCAAAGCTTTCTCTCACACTATAAACCATTCTGCTTCACTTCTTTTTTTTTTTTGCAGGGTCCCCTTCCCTGGACCTGTGCTGAGGCTCCGTGTGAATCTCTAAGATCTCCCCGCCGTCATGCAAGGTTTGTCGTGCGCGTGCGCAGGAGCCCACCTTACTGCTCCGCCTTCCTTTCTCCTCACCCCGAGTAGACTGCAGTTTATCAGTGTGCCCGCTTGTTCTCAAGCCTGCTGTAGTCCCTCTAGCACATAGATTAATTTTTCTTCAGAGAGCCAAGAAGGGACATAAGCATTTTCCTACTCGAAAATCTGCCAGAAATTTCAAAACAGTCTAAAAGTGTTAAAGGGTATATGCAGCAAGCTTCTAACTTCTTCCTTTTGCAGAAGCTTACACTTCAGCTCAGGGGCATTTTCTCACCACTTCGCATCCTGCCCACATCCCTATGTGCACACTCTTAGGCATTATTACATCCATGCACTTCTTCCTGACTGGGGACTTAAGTCCTTCTTACATAGGGTCGTGGGTAGAAAGGTTTTTTCAAGAGCATTGTATGGAAGCTGGGAGAGGACAGTTATAAAGGGAGGGTGACATTCTATTACACTTGTGGTTTTGTGGTCACAAGAGATCGAGACCAGATAGAAATGTAAAGAAATAAACAAGTCCATGTTAACACAGCTGTGTACAAGGGTATTCCAGAAAGACCTGAGGTGATCCAGGAAAAAGTTTGGGATGTTTTCTTTTCTTCTTCCACTGACAACAAAATCTACTGTTCCCTTTTGAAATTTTTGGGAAAGAGATGGCAGGTGAGGAGGCTAGAGCTAGATGTGTATACTGCAACTGTTAACCCAAAAGCACAATTGATTTGTCACTATTGGTCTAAAAATAAAATGGGAATGATCCAAGTGAAGCTGAATATAGGATACAATCTAGTTTCCCTCTTTTATTACAATCTTTGGCTACCGGTGATCATTTTGCTTTTCCCTTAGGGAGTAGGAAAGACAGAGGAGGGACAAGATTCACTATAACATTTAAACAACAGTGCTATGGTGCTTGTGATAGCCATCTCAGTGTGATGTCATAAGTAGCTGGTGTTGCCTTGGCAACACTACAATGGTAAACAAAGGTGTTTTCTGGATGGCTAGAGGAAATGTGTCTTTTATACTGTCTCACACCCTCCTGACCCCAACTCCCTACCTTGGGTAGAAAAGATTTTCTTTCCTTTTGCTATAAATCTTCCACCTTGGGATAGACTAAGTGATGGGAGACACTATTTTCTTCCTCTGTTTATTTTTATATTCCACAATTTTACAATGCTGGAAATTTTGTTGAAACAACCACTCAATTTAGAGAATATGATATTGCATATAGAATTCTAAAATCCCCTGTTGTGTGGCATTGCTAAGAATGCACGGGGGGACATTCCGTTATGTGAAATCTCAGGGTTATGACAAGTTTGACAAGATGAGCGTGAATGACTTTACCTCATCTGGCCACACAGCCAAGTCTACTATCGAGGTTCTTGAAAACAGATAAGGCAGATGAGGAATGGCTCTCATGAGACAAATGCAGAGCTGTTGTAACTGGCCTAGAAAAAATAAATCTAGGGCATTTTAAAGCATTGTTTAACGAATAACATAATGTGATGTGAAGAATGATAGAGGACAGGCAACCATGTGGGTTTGTACTCTATAGGCTTCACAATAAAGATTACGAATCGTTATTGTTTTGTAAAAGCAAATATACATTTTAAAATTCAACTGGGAAAGGAGGATGGAAGGGAATAAAGTGTGCCAAAAAAAGCATTCATTAAAGTGTTTATTGGTGAACTGTGGCTGTTTTTCATGAGCCACTGATACCTACTCTACTATATAGAAAGACAAAGATAATCCTCAAAGGTAATGTCCCTTGAGATCTTTGCAATATTTCTCAGTTAAGAAGGGCTATCTCCCATGAAGGGAAGGGTTTAATTTTTTTATATAAGGTTAAAAAACAAGATATAATGCATGTCCTTATCAGACACATTAGTATGGATAGCTTTCTTATTTCCTATTTTCTAGGGAAAATTAGATGTTTGGTGGGATGTGGGAGCAGAGGGGGCACACTTTGGGGTAGAGATTGGGAAACAATGGTTGGGACCTAGAGTTTGGGTGAAGATGAGCCTGAGTGATCTTCATCTAACAAACCTGGGTCAAAGTCTATGATCTGGAGGGAAACCATCCAAGGGCGAAGGAACTGGGGACCAGCATTGTTACAAAAGCACTTCTGTTCAGGATAAAGCACATTTCTCTGCTTGCTGAGCCATAGCCTAAAAAAGTAAAGTTTAGTATTTACAATCTCTGTTTCTCAAACTACTGAGAGCAAGTTTCAGGACTATAAAGAGAGGAAGAGAAAAGGAGATTAGCTTGGCATTTGAAAACACATGACCCTCACTGACTATCTGTCTATGGCAACTAAGAGGTTGCAGGAAAAATAATACAGTGATGGGTAGGTAGCAGAGGGAAAGGGAGGAGGTCCACGAAGATGAGAAGAGAGAGGGAAAAGAGAGGCAAGAAACAAAAGTGGTTTCAAAATTTGATTTTTCCTTTATCCTGTCTCCACCTACCACTTCATGATTGCTATAGGTATATAGAGTACCTTAATTTGCGAGCATCTGTTCATCTGATTTGAATTCCATATTCTCTAGGGGAAATTCTGTGATGCAATTGAACATAAAATGTTCGCAGAGCTATTAGTCACAGCAGAGGAGGGAAGGGGGTCTCTTACCTGAAGTGCTGCTTTGAAAATGTCGTCTGATACTCCTGGCTTTCCTAATTAAGTGCTATCCACCCTGCAGATGGTAAAATGATGTATATATTTTGCTGAATTCCCTCAGCAAGGAAGTTGTCAGTGGGGGGAGTGCAATAAGAATAATATTCTTTGAAAAAAGAGAAGGTCCCACTGGAATCTGTAAACTTAAACCAAAGTAAATAACACCTGAAAACTATTTTACAAGAGTATATGAATCTTTGACTTTATGCTAAAAGATTGAGAATCATAAAAAAGAAGCATGTTTTTAAGGAGATTTAAAAGGAGAAAAAGCTTTTAGTCTGACTTTGAAGTCCTACTCTTCTCCATCATCAGTGATTTAGCAAAAGCCAGACAAGTACATAATTCCTAAAGATTTTCAGGGAAAAAATTTCAAAATCATACTACAATTTTGATAAAATTTATCATCCAGAATGAGACATTTTCAAAACTCTAAGGAGACATCTTTATTAAAGATTTTATTTATTTTATTTAGGGAGAGAGACAGAGAGACAGAGAGACAGAGAGACAGAGAAGGAGAGGTTGGGGGAGGGGCAGAGAGAGGTGGGGAGGGAGACATTCTCAAGCAGACTCCCCGCTGAGCACGGAGTCTGATTTGGGACTCGATCCCATGACCCTGAGATCATGGTCTGAGCCGAAAACAAGAGTTGGATGCTTAATCAACTGAGCCACCCAAGCGCCCCTCTCAGGAGTCATTTTAAAAAATAATTATATTAAGACAACATGCATAGCCAGGAGTGTCCTAGGCAAACCAGACAACGAGTAGTACTGGCCAACCTTCCTTACCTCTATCTTATACAAGTACACAGTTGGTCTTGGAACCACTGCTGCAGATCTTCCTACAGACTGGAGGAGAAGCCACTGTGACATTACTCATTGTGTCCCCACATTGTCAGGTCAGAAAGCTGAGGCCCAAAAAAGTTAAGTACCTCTCCCATGGTCTTATAGCAACCTGTGCGCCATTCTCTCTTGACTCTTAGAGGTAGCCTTCCTGTCATTCCTAGATTGCCAGGAATGTTCCTTATTGACTCCCTGAAACTAATTAACAACCATAACTGTAACACCCCAGGGACAGTTTCAACAGTGTGCTTTCTTTTCCTCAGCACTGGGAACTTATGAATTATACTAATTTTTCTAGGCCTCAATGCATGATTGTCTGAGTGCTGTCATATTTATAGTGATGTTCAATTATGAAGTTACAATATTTATTTCTTGATAATAGGCAATAAACTAAATATACCTTTGAATATACTCGTGAAGATGAAGTCTTTGAACAAGCCCAAGTTAAAGGATTGTGATTGTCAGCTCATCATTGTTTCTGGATGATGTGTTCTTTTTCTACTTCCTCTTCTTCTTCAATGGAATTTAGTTTTGTTCATGTGGAGAGACAAAAAGGAATGTCTAACATTTAAGTCTCTTTGCACTGCTAAACTTTCTCCTCTTAGAAGCAAATACTAGGAATGAACTCTACAGAGCAGAAGCGGAGTAGCAGTAGGAACATGAGGGGCAATGCTTAAGCTGAGTCTTGAGAGAGAGATTTATATCAACAAGGGCTTTAGGATGCTGTATATACAGACCAAAGCATTCAGGAGAATATTGAAAATCAGGAGTTTTTGCAGGGTGGTGGAGTATTTTTGGGAAATGGCACTGAAGAACCCTGCATAATGTGCTAAGGAGCTTAATTTTATTCTGTGTCCAGTGGGGAATGATTGAAGGATTGTATGTAGGAGAGAGATTTGTGGTATGCACCTTTTAAGAAGAAACTCAGGTGGCTTTGAAAAAGCTAGATTGTAGGGGAATGCAACACAATGCAACATAATGCTCGATGAGCAGCTAGGAGACTCTGGCAAAAGCTCCAATAAGAGAGGGCAAATCTGAGCTAAGGACCTGCCTGAGAAGATTGATAAAAATGGATGGTTCAGCAAAAGATTCATGTATTAAACTGATAGGACTAGGTTTTCAAAAAATTAAAATATGTAATGAAAAGATAGTGAACTATATTATGAAAAATGGGAGAGGAGAGGATGACTAACAGATTTCTAGCTATAGAAACAAGACAGTTGGTGGCATCCTAAACTGAGGTTATTACTGGAGAAAGAGGGAGTATTAGTTGGGTATCAGTAGAATAATGAGTTACATCTCAATATATTACTTTTATGTTTTCATGGAACATCAGACCCAGACGTCCAGAAACAATAAGTATCATCAATCTAACTCTCTTTTCTTTATGGGGATGCTAAGATTCAGAGTAATGAAGTAAATTTAGGAAGATCACCCTTACAGAGGTGGAATTAAAACAAGCCCCTGAGATTCGGTCAAGTTTTGCTGTGTCTCTTTCTGTGAACCAAATTCTCCATGTTGTGCCATTATTTATTTGGTTGGTTAAAAGGAAAGTTGGTTGAGTTAATTAACATTTTCATTTCTGTAAAGACTGCCTGAGTATTGCCTTTTTCCTAAGTTACTGCCTTGCACCCTAGGTTTGTTTTGGCATTAATTGTCTGCATTAAGAAATTGCATAAATCCTGCTTGTGAAGCAAAGTTCTGTAAGGAAGATGACACATCTCTGTGATGTCAGGGTTTCCTGAGAGGGTTTTCTAAAAGTTTTTGCTGAAGGCAATAATATACAGTCTGGGTGTCCCCATTTCCTCTTTTTGTTTTATTCTGTGCAGCTGTGTTGGAAGCAAGCAGAGGAAGTAACCAAAAGTGGATCTGGATTAGGATGATTCTCAAACTTCCCTTTCTAGCATCTGTCTTGCTATGGGGCAATTCAAACAGGAGGCGACCTCACAGACAGGCCTTTGTCAGAGCTAACAGCATGTTTTCCTTCTGAGAAATGCCCTTTTGCCTAATGTTGGTTTTGAAAACTATTGGTCATCAAAAATGGAAGTGTTTGACCCTCACTGGGGACCCCAGGGGGTGGTAATATCACTGCTTCCTCAAAGTGAAGGCAGATGTTTGCAGGAGGGGATTGATACTGAGAGAAAGTTTTTTAGGCTCACATAAAAATATCATTAATAAAAGATTAGTATTTTTTAAAAGAAACAAAAAACTTATGGCTTGTTTTTCAGGCTTCAGTGAAAGTTGTCTACAGGACTCCACAGGATATTTTTCATAGGCTGTTTCCAAATCTATGATTTCAACAAGATATTTATTTAAAGTTACAGTGACTCAGAGAAGTTTCTTTGGTTATTTTGTTGTTCGAGCATTAGTAGAAGATAGAACATTTTGGGGTATTAGGTTAAATTTTAATCAGTGGTCTACATTTCCACAATTGCATTTTTTGAAAATATCACAGCATTTTCCAGATATTTATGTTGATTTCTTTCTTTAAAAAGATTTTATTTATTTATTCCAGAGAGAGAGAAAGAGCACAAGCAGGGGAGGGGCAGAGAGAGAGAGGGAGAGGGAGAAGCAGACTCTCTACTGAGCAGGGAGCCCGATGTGGGACTCGATCCCAGGGCCCTGGGATTATGACCTGAGCCGAAGGCAGACACTTCACCAACTGAGCCACCCAGGTGCCCCATACTTTGATTTCTTATAGTGGCTTTGTTCAAGTTGGATTAGCCAGACATGACTCCCACATTTTAAATGCTTGCTGTGACTTTTACCTTGTAAGTCTTATCACCTCTGGCTTATTCTGAATTACTGCTTAGCCAGGAAAAAATTGTGTGGTTTTTTTTTGTTGTTGTTTGATTTTGCTCTGTTTTGTTGGCTATAGTTAAGGCAGAGCTAGATATTTATGTTTATTTAATCTGTGGCCTTATTGTCTTTGGACAAATTATGTACCTGAACCACTCCCCACCAAATGCATATACATGAGCATAGCCACCCTGAGGAATGTGTCTACTTCAGGGGGATACAGTCTTAAGCTATGACATGTCCTCCAACTTGTGACACCCAGGTTATTAGTCCCACAATCACTGTAGTCAGGAAGTTTCCCACGATCTGTTTCAGGGCTTAGTGGTTAGGATCGTATCCATGTATTAGCCCCACTGTGAATGACATACTTGCTAAAATGTGCACCAGTGGCTTTGACCTCCTTGATCGCATGAAGGAGGGGAAGGAAGGAGAGAGAGGAGTTAAGCTTTGTGACTATCTGATTCCCACGAACGTTTTGCTTGTTTTGTTGCTTTAGCACTATAAGGCAAATGCTACTCACTTCTTTCAAGAAATCCCAGCTGCAGGAGTTGCTGACCACAACAGAGGCTGTTGCCAAAACACTCTATTGGAGTGCTGTTGTGGCCCAGAAATAGTTGCAAATAAGCAGAAGTTCTCAGAAAAAAAAAAAAAAAAAAAAGGAAAATTAAAGCTCATGGCTCATGGAAACATTTTAAGATAAAAAGGAGCTTTATATCTGGTTATGTGTATGTAAATGTAGTTTGTGGGTTTAGGGACCAGGTCTGAACTATTGTTCATAGTATTCAGACCCTTTTATCCAAGCAGAGTTAGGGAAATATTTCCTTTGGCTTAGATGAAATCAGATGTCAATTGATGGCTTTGTTATATTTTATTTTAAAAACCTACATACTATGAAAAAGTAAAATATAGTTAATAATTTGGTTACTTTGCTTAGAGAAGATAAACTTTGATATTATAGCTATGGGCAGAATGTACAGCTTGTTCATTTGCTTTTGTACCATTCCATGATGCTATTTCTCTGTGTCATTGGGAAAATTCTTTCACATTCATTATTTTTAGTTTACTGTGACTCAAAGCATGTCATTAATCCTAGGCTGTAAATGGAATATGGCAAGTAGAAGAAAAAAGCATGTAGTTGGATATATCAGTATTATTGTTTCAAGCTACAGGCATAACCCTGGGGTGATGGCACTGGTGAAGATTAGGATGAAGAGCTTCTACCATAGAATGAATTATAATGAGACGTTTTTGGCTTTTGGAGACTTTTAGTGAATCAACAAATAATACTCCTTTTTTCTTTCCTGAGCTTGGAACCTATTGAAAAATAAGACAAAGGCCAAACAAAGAGAGACTGAAATAATAGTTTTATTATGAGTAAAAGCTGCATCAGAGAATATAATTTAATATGGATATCTAATATCTTTCTTTACTCTTCAAAATGGATTTGATTTGGCATTCAAAACTTCAGGCATCCCACTTACAGGGTTGGAGATAGCCCACATGATTGAGAGTAGAACATGATGCCCTCTCTGTATACGCAGCTATCTCCATGTAAGCAAGCACAGCCCTCAAGAGGCTTCCCCCAAACACATCACATTGACTTATCCTCTCCTAGGGAAGTATGGGAAAGGAATGAGGAGAAAGGCCAAGGGAAAGAGCAGAAAACCCCTCATAGAAATATAAGGTAAGAGAAGTTGAGCTCCCCCTTAACATCCATAAGCAGCATAAAGAGAGAGGAGAGTGTGAATTATAATTGCTGAAGAGAGAGAAATGTCAGCACCGTAGAAGTTCTAGGGGTGAAGTAGATAAGACAATAAGCCTACTGGGTTTAGGGGTTAAAAAAGGGGAAAACAAGAGCAAATGGAGAATAGAGACCAGGGTTTATGGCCACTTCTGTTGGTTCAGATGGGCAGGTGAGCAACTGAACAGTACATTTAACAGATTTAAAGGGCTAAGAGAACTAAGACTCCCAAGTTCAGTCAAGGGGGAGATCCTGGTGGACCTTGCTTTCCTGAGATTTGGAACCCCAAAGGGCTGCACCCTAGGAGAAAGGTAAACTGAAAGTAAACAGGTTCTCAAAGAAACTGCAGCTCATTTTAGGATCCTCCTAATCCCTTAACCAATTGAGGTTATCCCAGATTGCAGGTTCTTGTAGGCACCTGATAGAAATTAACAAAAGTACTTCCTGATGGAGTATCCCATCCCAGTCCTCAATTTATTTCTACAAACAATATTACAAATAAAATGTCTGGCACTTAATTTTTAAAAATCCATATACATGAGAAGACAAGATAACATGAATAGAAATGAATGGAAACACCAGACAATAGAAATAGGTAATCAGGGTTTCAGATACTGGTGTTTTCAGACATGGGCCTTTAAAATAACTATTCTTTGTATTGTTCAAAGAGAAAAGAGACAAAAGTGAGAATTCTGGCACAAAAAAATAGAAACTGTAAAATCTAACCATACTGAACTTCTAAATTTAATACTACAGTAACCCAAATTAAGAACTCAGTGGATGGGTTTAGTTGCATATTAGATAGAACTAAAGGAAGAATTGGCAAAATGAAATATGGATGAGAAGATGATATATAGAATGAAGTATGGAGAGACTAAAGGAATGGAATATACAGAAAAGAGCATAAGAGAAGACACAATGAGGGGCACCTGGGTGGCTCAGTTGGCTAAGTGTCTGCCTTCGGCTCAGGCCATGATCCTAGGGTTCTGGGATCAAGCCCCACATCAGGCTTCCTGCTCATCAGGGAGTCTGCTTCTCTCTATCCCTCTGCCTCTCCCCCAGCTTGTGCTCTCTCTCGCTCACTCTCTAAGAAATAAAAAGAGAAGACACAATGAGAAAGTGGAACATATTGAGATCTCAAAAGAAAAGGAGAGAGAATACAGGGCAAAAGCAATATTTGAAAAGAGAATAGCCAAGAACATTTGTAAACTGATGAAAGGTACATAAAATAGCCTCAAAATCTTATGCAGCATAAATTTTTTAAAAAGCATATCTACTACTTATATAAAAGTAAGATTATCAAATAAAAAAGGCAAAGAAAAATTTTAAAAATCATCTGTGGATAGGACTGTTGTTGGTCATGAAAAGACAAAGTAAATGTAAAGAATCAATAATAAGGCTGAGAGCTGATTTCTTAACAGAAACCATGGTAGCCAAGAGGAATCATATACTCCAAATCATGATAGCTGATTGAAAAAAAAAAAACAACCAACCAATAAATAAGTATCTTGTGGAAAAATGCTTAGAAAATGAAGGTGAAGTAAAAACATTTTCAATCAAACAAAAAACAACAGATGTTTCTTCACCAGCAAATCCACAATGAAAACAATAGTAGTTTGCAATGTTTAGGCAGAAGAAAAATGACTCCATGTGGAAGCTCAGAGATGCTTCCAAGAGAAAAAAGAAGGCTAAATAATTAATTATTATATAATTACTAAATTAGTATTATCTATATAAAATAATAAAATTTTATGTCATATAGAGAGAATTAAATTATAAAAATGGTGCAGAAGTTGGGAAAATGAAATAAAGTATTAACAATAAATATAATTTTTTACAAGTCTCTAGGGAAGGACTGAAAAATGAGTAAAGAAAAAAACAAAAAACATAAATTCCAAGTAAGAGGACAGGTGTTAAAGTAATAGAAAATAATCCCAAAAGAAAAAAATAAAGAAGCAAATAAATAACTAAATAAACAAGACAAAACAAAGACATAGAACAAGTGAGATAAATAGTAAAAGAAAAGAGTTTTAATATAGTAGATTTAAATTTTACATGGAAATGTAAAGTTGGATAGCTAAAACAATTTTGAAAAAGAATAATGCGAGGGAGTCATTCTATCTGATTTAAAAACTTATTATATATCTATAATATAGACTGTGGTATTGACAGAGGAATGGACATTTTTATCAATGGGATAGAATAACGAACCCAGAAATAGCTCCACACCAGTACTGCCAACTGATTCTTGACAAAGGTCAAAAGCAATTCAATGGGTGAAAGATAATCTTTGTTAACAAATGGTGCTGGCTAATTGGATATCCATATCCCACTCCATAAAAAAAGAACCTAAACCTCATGCAAAAATTAACTAAAAATTGATCATAGATTTAAATGTAAAATATAAAACTATAAAGCTGATAGAAGATAACATAGAATAAGATCTTGAGGACTTAGGGCTTGGTAAAGAGTTCTTAGACATGACACCAAAAGCAAGATCCGTAAAGAAAAAATATTGATAAATAACATTCCATCACAATTAAAAACTTCTGCTGTGCAGAAAACCATGTGAAGAGGATCGAAAGACAGGTTATGGACCAGGAGAAAATATTTACAAACTATAATATCTTACAAAGAGTTCATATCTAGAATATAGAAGAACTCTCAAAACTCAACAGTAAAACACTCCCAATTAGAAAACAGGCAAGAGCTATGAAGAGACATTTCATCAAAGAGGATATATGAGTGGCAAATAAGCACATGAAAAGATGTTCAGCATGACTGGCCATTAGGGAAATCAAATTAGGACCAGAGTGGGACATTACTGCATACCTATTAGAATTGCTAAAATAAAAAGTGACAATACCAAATGCTGGCAAGTATGTAGAGACATGGAATCTCTCATACATAGTAATGTAATATGGTACAGTCACTCTGGAACATCATTTGGCAATTTAAAAAAATTAAACATATACTTACCGTACCTAGTATCAGTTGCATTGCCAGGCATTTATCCCAGAGAAATGAAAATATGTTTCCACACAAAAATCTATACTTGATTTTTCATAGCAGTTTTGTTTGTAATAACCCCAAATTGGAAACAACCAAAATGTCTTTCAATGGGTGAATGGTTAAACAAACTGTGGTACATCCATACCATGGAATACTGCTCAGCTATAAAAAGCCAGAAACTATTAATACATGCAACAACTTACATAGATCAAAGGCATTATGCTTACTGGGGAAAAAAGTCTCAGGTTACTTACTGTATGGTTCCACTTATATAACATTCTCAAGATTACAAAGTTATAAAGATAGAAAACAGATTAGTGGTTACCATGGGTTAGGGCTAGTCTAGCGGGGTGAAGGGTGGCTGTGACTATAAAGGGGTAGCATGAGAGAAATCTTTGTGGTGATGGAATAGTTCTGTTTTGATTGCAGTTGTAGTTGCACAAACCACATATATAATAAAATTACGTACCATGCACACACATTATAATCATGTCAAATTCTTGGTTTAAATATTATACTAAAATTACATAAGATATAAACTGAATAAAGGGTACAGGGATCCTTTCTGTACTATCCTCACAACTTCCTGTGAATCTATAATTATTTCAAAATGTAAAGTTAAAAAAAGCTGCAAATTTATCAATAATTACATTAAATATAAATGGATTAAATACTCCATGTATAAGACAAAGATTACCAGGCCAGATTTTTTTTTTTCTTAAAGCCAAATCCTGTTTACAAGGGATATTTTTAAAACATAGGATACAGAAAGTTTGACTGTATGGTTTTCAATCAGTCACTAACCAAAGAAAGATGGTATAACCATATTTTTATCAAAGTAGGTTGAAGCAAATACTACTAATTGAATAATCACGTGTTTTTGAAGATCCACTCTTTTGATTTTTGTCTGGTGTTATAGATTAGCCAGACCATATTGTCACTATGACTGAAATAAAAAAACAAAACGAAAATTTATGCCTCACTAATGATGCAGCGGGACCATCACACACACACACACACACACACACACACACACACCACACACCATGTTGTAATAACTTACTTTAACATCAACTTAATTTTTAAATAGCTTAAAAAATTGGTAATACATTGTGGTGGTTCATCTGATGACTATTTCAAAACTTTCTAATGAAGTTATTCTATAAACACGATTTTGGGTTTTTGTTTTGTTTTGTTGTTTTTTGTTTGTTTGTTTTTATTGTCTGGTTCTGTTTCTACCTGCCAAATGGGCTGACTGTTCAGGAACTTTTGGGAATAGTATATATCCTGTTAAGTTTGCTTGTTTATTCTCTCATTTTATTAGTAGCCATGTCTGGATTTCATAAATATCTCTATTGATTTTGTACTTCAACTTCTCAGTATCATAAAACTGTTCAGAAAGCAGCAGTATTATTAAAATGCAGAAAGTAAATGGATCTCTCTGGGAAGAGGAACATACAGTGAGCATCTAGAAAAGGAGAGTCTTTGTAACCATACATAAAAAAACAAAGAATCCAATCAAGAAATGGGCAGAAGACATGAACAGACATTTTTCCAAAGAAGACAGCCATTTTTCATGTTAAAATCAGCTTATTCCACTTCGATTTCTCCCATGGATTATTATTATTTTTTTTTACTCTCAGAAACTCTTTAATAATGATCCATCATGAAGAAATCCTATTTGAAAATGAAAGCACATGTGTTCCTCTAAGATTTAGATGCCATTTACATTTATTTTTATGCTAATCCGCCTTAAATATTAATAGCTATTTGCCCAACTTAGGGGCAAAGTATTTGTTATTATTGCTATTATTAATATTATTAACTTTGAGATAATGATTAATTTGGCCATTTTATGTTCATATAAAATTTTATATCATACAAGGCAATTATCATAAATAGTTTTATATTTGACCTTCATGACTGTGCTAAATTACTCATGGCAATGGTTATTATTCCCATTTTCAGAAAAGGAAACTGGGGCTTGGGAGTTGCATGATTTACCCAAACCACACAAGTATTCAATGGCAGAGCATGGTCTCAAACCCAGTCTTCATAACTTCTAGCCCAATGCTATTTTTACTTTGTCACACTGCCTTCCTTTCCTTATCGATTGAAGTGCTGTAAATCCTGCTCTTGTGAAATGGGTATCTCAGGAAGAGTGTATATTCTTCATTCTGTGTTCTACTTCAGGCTCCCCTTTCCCTGGAGCCTGGCTAGTGCATGGGGTTCAGGCTGCGTAATCTGCCTGCTGTGAGTTTGTCTTTCCAAAGCAGATTTAGATGGTTGTTTCTGCAACAGCATGTGGTCCCATGGCAAATTCATGGCAGGCTGATTGCTGGTTTTCTTGCCTCCCAATGTCTGTTGAAGCCAAAGTGATTAAATAAAACCCAAATCAGGCAGAGTGAGGTGCCAAGCACAGCCCACATGAAAAGCCCCAACTTTGGAAATGAGATTGGCAGTGTTATAAGTATTGAATATTCTGAAAAAATTTCACTGATGAAATGCTGTTAAAGACTGCTGAAGAAGAGAAATGAAAACAAAGCATTGGTTTTATCCTCAATAATAATAATAAAAAAAAAAGACAACGTTATTTGGACTCACATAGTAGTCTAATTATTGATTTCATCACCACAAATGAAAAACAGAAGGACTATAAAGAAGTTAAGAGCCAACAAAAATATAGCAAAAATGTAGGGAGAGAGTGGAAGAAATGTAGAGAAATTGTATACAGGGATGTAAAGAACAGCCACCTTCAGAAGAGCTTTATGTAACTAGGAAAGATAGAGTCTGCAGTCACTTGTATCTTAAAAGTTTCTGTGCAGTCAAAGCCTAGTGCCCGTCTTGAAATGAGCTTGAGAATCGCACAGTGGCTGGGATGTAGCTAAGCTATTTGTGGATGATGGGATTCATCTGGCTTGGAAGGGTGGCCTTGTGCACATAAAATCATTTGAAATCATTTTTTTCTCTAATGTATACATTAAAAATAAACTGCCTTAGAAGGCTTTCCTTTTGGGAGACGAACCATGAGAGACTATGGACTCTGAGAAACAAACTGAGAGTTCTGGGGGGGGGGGTGAGGGGGATGGGCTAGCCTGGTGATGGGTATTAAAGAGGGCACGTACTGAATGGAGCACTGAGTGTTATACGCAAGCAATGAATCATGGAACACTGCATCAAAAACTAATGATGTAATGTATGGTGATTAACATAACATAATAAAAAAAAAAAAAAAGAAGGCTTTCCTTTTATGATGGCTTCTGGAGTGTCTGCTGTTTTAACCAGCCATAGCAGAATCTACTGTCATGTACAAAGTCAGCCTTGATTATTTAGAACTTAGACTAAGTCAATCTGAGAACTCCAAAGAAGATGATCAGGAAAGAAATTTAAGAAAGGGAACAAGCTTTAATAAATAAGTTGAGACTTTTTTGAAGGGGAATTTAAAAAAGAAGGAAGATTTGATTGTGGGAGAATGATGAAGAGTGGGTTAGACTAACCACGGACCTGACCACTGACCAGATTCCTTCAGTTGGTCTGTGTTTCCCAAACTTCAGTCTTTTTCAAAAACATGTTCTTGATTTTTTCATATCAACCTTCAACTGTTCAATTTTTAAATTATTATTTTTAAATTATGTTTTTAAAAACAATTTTATGTCACATATCATAAACAGAAAACCAATAACACCTTATATATATAGAAAGAAATGTAAAATTTAAACAATTTCATTAAATTCTAGCATGTGCTATTGTTTGCCCTAAATTCTAAGCTGGAAGCTGCACCTTTTTGTTAGTGCTAAAAAGGGAGATCAATATGTGTTACAGGAGTTTTAAAGTTAAGTCATTATTAAACTGATTCTCTCTTTTTAAAATATTTATTTATTTATTTAAGAGAGAGTAGGGGGAGGCGCAGAGGGAGAGAATCTCCCAGCAGACTCCCTGCTGAGTGGGGAGCCCGATGCGGGGCTCAATCCCTCAGTCCCATGAGATCCTGACCTCAGCCGAAACCAAGAGTTGACACTCAACCGACTGAGCCACCCAGGCACCCAAACTGATTATTTCTTTTTGATGTAATCATTTTAAAGGAAAATTATAAGTTGAATCATATTCTTATTTTATGAATAAATACTATTGTTACTGTGTGTTTTTGTTTTGTTTTGTTTTGTTTTTATTGCAAGCAACAAAAACCAATATTAGGAGAACATGAATTAGATGATGTGAACTGATCACTGGAAAGTTGTTTCTGAATCAGCTCCACTGTCCACCACTCCACATACACAATTTGTATCTCTCTGGTCAAGGCTGAAAGATTCAGAGCGGGAAGCCTAATTGGCTTAGAGAATATTTCCATTCCTATAATAGAGAGGGCAATGAAGTTGAGCAACAATTCCACAAGAATATATGCAATGGGAATGTGACAGTTAATTTTGTGTGTCAACTTGACTGTTCCATGAGATGTTCAGATATCTAGTTAAAGATTATTTCTGTGGTGTCTGTGAGGATGTTTCTGAAAGAGATTAGCATTTGAATTGGTGGATTGCATAAACCAGATGGCCTTCTTCAATGTGGGTGGGCATTATCCAATCTGGTGAGGGTCTGAATAGAACAAAAGACTGAGGAAGGTTGAATTTCCTTTTGCCCAATTGTTTGGGCCAGGACATTTATCTTCTCCTGCTCTCAGTGCTCCTGGTTCTTAGATCTTCAGACTCAGACTAGAATCTACATCTCTGGCTCTGCAGCTCTCAGGCCTTCGAACTACATCACTGGCTTTGCTGGGTCTCCAGCTTGCAGAGGGCAGATTGTGGGACTTTAGCCTCCATAATTATGCAAGCCAATACCTTATCATAAATCTCTTTATATGTAAAATGGTTCTGCTTCTCTGGAGAACCCTGACTAATAGAAGGAGAAAGGTTATTCTTCCAAAAGAAATTGGAGCTCTGATACCATAAGAAAGAATGAAATTTAATGTTGCATAATCAAAAAGCAATAAATGAGTAAATAATTGCTGCATGTGTTTATCATCCTGAATGGGTACCATCAGTGATTTACTATCATCCCCGACCCCCAAACTCTGGGAAACACTGTGCAAACAGGATTACTGTCCTTTCTGGGAGAACATCTGTAATGGTCTTGGTCAGGAGCAGGGGACAAACAGTCTTGGGACTGTAAACTACTCAAAAAGTCATAAAGTAATCCTAGGGACAACAAAAAAGTTATTAAAGCATGGGAATAACATGACAACAAATGATTAAATTAATCTTTTTTTAAGGTATTATCAGAAGAGAGGATTTCAATAACTATTCAACAGTTCAACAACTGTTCTGAAAATCTGGATAAAAGTAGAAAAAAATCTGATTTACAACCATTGGGATTATAACAAGGCTATGATAAATTAAGAAGCCAATGTTTTGGAAAAGAGGGAAACTCCATAGAGACCTCTGCTGCTTCTGGGTTGAGAAAAGTAGCTGAGTGGTTGAGACATTGAGCCAAGCCTTCAATAGATTTATGAGACAAGGAGGACCACAAGAATCCTCAAAGCATAGAGCCTAAGGAAGACACTCCCCCCCCCATATTGTAGATTAAACATACATAAAGCTGGATACTGATTCTTGTACTTAAAAAAAATGTTTTTAAGGTTTATCCATGTGGTAGCATGTACTAGTGCTTTATTTTTATTGCTACATAGTATTCTTTTACATGGATATATCAAATTTTACTTATCCATTCATAAGTTGATGAGCATTTTGGGTTGTTTCCATTTTTTGGCTATTTTGAATAATGCTGCTTTGAACATTAATGGACAAGTTTTTGCATGGACATATGCTTTCATTTCTCTTGGGTATATGCTTAGGAATAGAATTGCTGGGTGATGTGGTAAGTCTATGTTTAACCTTTTGAAGAACTGCTGAACTTTTTCCAAAGTGGATATACTATTTTACATTCCCACCAACAGTGTATGAAAGTTCCAGTTTCTCCTTATCCTTGCCAACAATTGCTATTATTGCCTTTTTGATTATAGCCATCCTGGTAGGTATAATGTAGTATCTCGTTGTAGTTTTTATTTGCATTCTTTAATGTTAACGATGTTGAGAATCTTTTCATGTGCTTATGTCCATTGTGTATCTTCTTTGAAGAAATGTCTATTCAGATCCTTTTCTGTTTTTAAAATTGAATTATCTTTTTATTATTGAGTCATATAGTTCTTTACATATTCTAGATATTAGTCCCATGCCACATAGATGATTTGAAAATATTTTCTCCTGTTATGTGGTTGTTTTTTCACTTTCTCAGTGGTGTCCTTTGAAGCACAAATGTTTTTAATTTTGATGAAGCTCAATTTATTTATATTTCATTATTACTTGTGCTTTTGGTGCCATAATTAAGAAGTTTTTGCCTAACCCAAGGTTACAAAGATTTGCTGCTATGTATTTTTTAAGTGTTTTATATTTTTAGCTCTTGAGGTCTATGATTCATTTTGAGTTTATGTTTGCATATGATATGAGGAAGAGAATACTGATTTTTTATATTACTATGTGGATCTAGAGAGTATTTAAAGAGAAAGGACAAATTGCAACATTTGTGATAATAATTTACCTTATGAAATTAAATATTTTGTAATGTTTTTGAGGTAATAATCTATCAAACACAGCTCCATTGTAATACTTGAACCTGGTATGTATAATTCTTGGTTAAATTTGACAATTGACATTTCCAGTTGCTGTAGTCTCAGTGGAATAAAATTTCTCCAAATTGAGGTTAATTTAAAACCATCTGAAGACTATAATATTTCAAGAAAAAAGGTTAAATTTGTCAATAGAAAATGAATTTGTAAAATTTTAAGTTATACTAATATAATTAATAATTTGCTGAAAAGAATAAAAATATTTTTTCTGGAAAAATATAATTATTATATAGGCATGATTTTATATTATATCTATCCAAACACTGTCATTCCAAAACAGAATGCCCAAACATGTACAATGATAATTAAATTTAGGCACCTTCATATTTTGCTAAATTTCAGTTATATAATGGCCATGGCTTTACAAATATTCTAAAATATTGGCATCTTAAGGGTATATATTTTGTCTAGATAGTATATTATATTTTAATCAATAGCAATTTGAGCTTTATAAGTTTTAGAATATTTATATGGCAGACTCAAATGTTTGGAGCAAGACTGTTGAAAGAGAACAGCAAATTTAATCCAAAGAAAGCAAAATGAAAGAGAAAGTAGATAAAAGCAGAAATTAGCAAAAAAAGAAAATAGGGCTATAATTGACAGAATCAACAAATTTGTTCTTTGGAAAGCTTATAAAAAATTGGTAAACTCATGATGAGATTGATGAAGACAATATGAGAGAAGGCAAAAATGAATAATATCAGACATGAAAATAGGGAACATCACTACAAATCCTACAGACATTAAATCCACCATGAGAAAATATTATGAAACAAACTTAGATGAAATGTAAAAATTTCTAGGGAAGATAAATACTTAACCAAAATTGAACTATAAGATATAGCCTATTGAATTGTTCTTAACTCATAAATATGTTGCTTACGTAATTAAAATTATGCCCCCAATGAAATTCTAGGATCAGATAGCTTCACTAGTGAGTTCTGCTAAGTATTTAAGAATGAAATAATACTAATCTTACACAAACTCTTCTAGAAAAAAGGAATAAATACTCCCCAACTTATGTTATGAAGCTAGCATAACCTTGATTTTAAAACCTAACAAGGACATTAGAGAAAACAAAAATAATAAGGCAATCAAACTCATGAACCAAATCCTGCAGCATACAAAAATTCCAGTATATCACAACAAATTTAGATTTATTCCAGTAATTCAGCATACAAAAATTCCAGTATATCACAACAAATTTAGATTTATTCCAGTAATGATTAAATACACTGTATCACAAGTTTAGATTTATTCCAGTAATGCAACATTCAAGAATCAATCAATGTAATTCACCAAATTAACACAATAAAAGTTAGAAATAATATATTCATTTCAATAGATATCCCAAAATAGCATTTGATAAAATTTAGCATCCATTTATGCTTAAAAATTAATAATTCTTACCATAGCAAAAACACCAAGAATAAAAAGAAAGTTTATTAACCTGATAAATAATATTTACAAAATACTTAAAGCAAATATCACATTTAATGGTGAAATATTGAAAGCTTTCTCTCAGATTAGGCACATGACTTGTATTTAACAAAATATTGGCACTCCTAGCTAGTTCAGTTAACTAATAAAAACAAATAAAGATATAGTATTTAAAAAGAGAGATTAAATATGCCATTATTTGCATTTGATCTGACTGCATAATTAGAAAAGTAAAAAAAATATCTATATGTGAATCCTTAAAATAATAAGTGACTTTGGCAAGGTTGATGTGTAAAAGTCAATATACAAAAATGAATTGTTTCTATATACCAGCAAGAATCTCTAAGAAAAGAAAAATCAAAGAGCATGCAAGTCTTGATCTGAGGGTTGTGATTTCAAGCCCCACGTTGGGTGTAGAGATTACTTAAACAAATAAATAAACTTAAAAAATAGCTTTATAATAACCAAAAATATTAACTATTTAGTAATAAGTCTAACTAAAAATGTGAAAGATCACCTACACACACATGGGTGCGTGTAGAGATAAATTTAAGGAGAATTAAACGATATGAAGATATATCATGTTTATGGATTAAAAGACTCAATAGAGGGGTGCCTGGGTGGCTCAGTCGTTAAGCGTCTGCCTTCGGCTCAGGTCATGATCCCAGGGTCCTGGGATGGAGCCCTGCATCGGGCTCCCTGCTCCGTGGGAAGCCTGCTTCTCCCTCTCCCACTCCCTCTGCTTGTGTTCCCTCTCTCACTGTGTCTCTCTCTGTCAAATAAATAAAATCTTAAAAAAAGACTCAATAGAGAATCCAGAAAGGGAAAAATGCTTATACAGACACTTGATCTATGTTAAAAGTGATACATAGGCTAATGGTGAAGAATTGACTTTTCAAAAAATGATATTAGTTTAAGTAGATATTTTTACCAAAATACTAAACAAATAAATAATAAGGAAAAAAGAAATCCTATCTCAAACCATATAAAAAAATTAATTCCAGGTTCATTATAGATTTCAATATGAAACTCAAACTAATACAGCTTATATAGGATAGTAAAGGAAATCATTTAATGTTCTTGGGATAGGGAGAGATTTTTGAAGAGGACACAAAATGCACCAACTGAAATGGAAATAATCAATACATTTGACTATAATAAAAATGATCATTTCTGTTCATCAAAAGGCATAATTACTAAATAGCAAGATATGGGGCGTCTGGTGGCTCAGTCATTAAGTGTCTGCCTTCGGCTCAGGTCATGGTCCCAGGGTCCTGGGATCGAGCCCCGCATCGGACTCCCTTCTTGGCGGGAAGCCTGCTTCTCCCTCTCCCACTCCCCCTGCTTGTTTTCCCTCTCTCCCTGTCTCTCTCTCTCTCTATCAAATAAATAAAATCTTAAAAAATAAATAAATAAATAAATAGCAAGATACACAGTGAGAGGAAGTACTTGCAATCCAAGTAATAGCAAAGTATTTATATGCAGGCTATTTAAAAACCCCTTCAAATGAATAGAACCATGGGCAAGAATCTTTGATAGATACTTAGAAGATAGATAAATGGCTGATAAACAATCCCATCAGTAATAAGGAAAATGCAAATAAAAATTACGTGAATAATGTCCAACAACTTGGTCAATGGATAAACAGATTAGAATACATTCCCACACTGCCTTCAGCTCAGGTCATGATCCCAGGGTCCTGGGATCGAGTCCCACATCGGGCTCCCTGCCCGGCGGGGAGCCTGCTTCTCCCTCTCCCTCTGCCTGCCTCTCTGCCTACTTGTGCTCTCTCTCTATCAAATAAATAAATAAAATCTTTTAAAAAAAAAAAAGAATACATTCCCACAATGAACTACAACGTAGCAATAAAAAGGAATAAACTACCAACACATGCAACAACATGGATGAATTTTGAAAGCATTATGCTAGGTGAAATATGACAGACAAAAAGATTGCATACTCTATGGTTCTATTTATGTAAAATTCTAGAAAGCAAAATTGTGGTGACAGCAGATAAATAGTTGTCCAGGACTGTGTTGGGGGGAGGTAGGGTGGGGTGGGTTTGACTGCAAAGGGACATGAGGAAACTTTGGGGGATGTTAGAAGTTTTCTATGTCTGGTGTCAATGGTGGATACATGACTTTATTTTTATTAAAACTCATTGAACTTTTATAAGTAATGAAAATGAATGAATCATTGCACTACCATGGATGAATTTTAAAATATAATATTGAGAAATAATAATAATAAAAGAATTAATATGATCACCTTATAAACACAGGTAAATTTAAATCACAGTGTCCTGAAGTCAGAATAGTAGTCACCTTTGGTAAGGGAGTAGTGATTGGGAGAGGATATGAGTTGGGGGAGGGTCTCATGAGAGCTGGCAATGTTTATGTAGTTCTTCACCTGGGTAGTGGGTTCATGGGTGTTCACTTTGTGATGAGTTACTGAACTGTGTATTGATGTTTTGGGCACTTTTCTGATGATTATGATAAATGTCTGGCTGTTAGGTGGGAAGTGGGAATATGATTAAATGTATGGTTTTGTTTTATTTTTGTGTGTTTGGTTTTTTTTTTACTTTGAGTTGGAAGATACTTGAGAAATACCACTTTTTTATGAAAGTGATCCATAGAAAAAAATGGAAGACAGTTAGTTTGAAGGGCTAATTAATAGTGTGAAATTTCTGAGAAGAGAAGATTTAGAGTCTAGCTAAAAGGATTGGCCTTATATTAATCAGAGGGAAGAGGAGAGAACATGTGCACATGTGGGGTTGTGGGTGGGGAGTAGAAGAATTTTCCATCTGATTGCTTCTATTCTCTTTAGAAGAATTAGAAATGAGGTAGCTTCTTGAGGAGGGAGATGAGCATATTTGCAGTTTGAGCAATGTAGGGAAATTTGAAATATTAATTGCAGAGAGGGAAAGGTCAGATTGACCTGGAATTCACTGTAAGAGTGCTTGTCAGTGTTTGGGGCCTGAAACAGCTTGGTGAATTGACTATATAGTTTGTGTCCTTGTGAGAAAAACCTCTCTTCTGGACTCAAACCATAGCAGTTTGTAGCTGGCCTCTGTAACAAGCTCACTGTGGCCAAATTCCAGATCTCAAGGGGCACATAGATTAAGCATGAAATCACTGTTGCTCTAAATAAGTAACCCCAACTTGTTCTAGGAGTAGGTCATAGAGATGGAGTCACGAGTGAGATCTGTACCTAGTATGGGCAAGGAGGCTAAAAAGAGGAACATTTGCCAGTAATCACAGGTACCATGACAATGGGGTATTCTTCTTCAGATACAATGATGCATAAAATTAGAGCAAACATCCTTATACCTGAATTATTTATCTAAGTCGTAGGATTCAAAGACAAAGAGCCATAAAAGTAAGTGATTATTAGAAATGACTAGAAATGGATCTTATTTTGCCAAATGCTGATTTCAAAACCAAAAGTAAAATTAGTAATAAATAAATAAATAAAGTAAAATTAGTGAGAAAGTATGAATGAATCAATATGAATCTGTTTCTACTCTTTGAAAGTAATTCGAATAAGTTGTCATAGAATTGGCCAGTAGTATTATTTTTGTGTGTGTAATCATGTAATATTGTTTTTAATAACATTTAAGCTAATCTTGTATATTGCAAAGGATATAGTTCCTTTGAGGGCAATTATAGTTACTTTGTCAAAATAAAGTGATACCCAATTCAAACTATTAAATGTCAATAAAAGAGATGAAAGTTTATTATACTCCATTAAAAATAAATAAGAGCAAACAAAAAATTTTAAGTAGCATTCTGGCATTGAAACTTTGTTATTATGTCTATATTTTGTTTTATTTTTAAAAGCATATGCACATTTTCTTGGGAAAGAAATTAAAAAGTAGTCAGAAGGCAAATATATAACCACATTCTTCTTAGTTTTTCTTATGCAAGTTGAGAAATATAGATATGGGAGAAAAGGAGGCTTTAGAGAGATTTAAAAATGAAAGATTTACCTCCAGGCTCAGATGGGAAGCAAAGACCCCCTTGAAAGAGTCTTGATACCAACTAAAGATTTGGGGTCAATTATAAAAAGAAAGATTATAATCAAAGTTTGTGTATATAATTAGTGACTATACAGTTAATAGCTACAGTTAAAGGACCTTGGGAATCTTTGAGTTCATTTTGTCAACCAGATTTGTTCATTGCAATAATATATTATTATTTTTTAAGTTAAACAGTAAAAACATATAAATGAGAAGTTAATATTCTTAACTCTCCTTGTTACTTAAGCTACCTAATGTTAATTGTGTCTTTATTTTCAGACATTTCTGTGTTTGTTTGATCATATACAAACAGGTTTGTTTTTTCTGTGTGTGTGTGTGTGTGTCTGTGTGTGTATCTGTGTTTGAAAACAGTCATGGGATCTAGCTAAACAGATTACAGTAGTCTGCAGTTTGCTTTTATCATTAAACAATATCATGGTCCAGTAAGTAGTATAGTATAATTATACTCATTAATAGTTACAGAATATTATATAATATGTATATGCACCACCAACTACTACATTCTACTACTAATATACATTCAAGTTATTTTCATTTTTTGCCACTACAAAAAATAATTTCAATGCATACCCTTTTATACATACTCTTACATGCAGTTGTTTTGTTTTTGGATGTGGATACAGCGTTCCTATATTCCAAGAAGTTTGTAGCAATCCATACTCCCATCAGCAAAGCATAAGCATGTCCTTTCCCCTTTACCATTATTTGTACTGGCTGTTTCCAATCTTTTTGTTCATTTAATGAATGAAAAATAGTATCTCATTCTTGAAGGATATAGTGAAAAATGTATTCTTTGGCCTTAAGTTAGAATAAGGCTTTGGGTTTCTTAGGCTATCATTTTGTTAAATTTCACCTTACTAAATAAGATCATAGTGCATCTAACAGAAATTATATATTATGTATATATAATTTATGGAGAAGAAATCAAACCCCAAAGAGTAATCAATTTAAAAAACAAATTCCAGTGACATTTTTCAAAGTGCTGGAACAAACAATCTTAAAATTTGTATGGAATCAGAAAAGACCCCAAATCGCCAAGGAAATATTGAAAAAGAAAAACAAAGCTGGGAGCAACACGTTCCAGGGTGTTGCTATTTCAAGCTATATTTCAAGCTATATTACAAAGCAGTGATCACCAAGACAGCATGTTACTGGCACAAAAACAGACATATAGACCAGTGAAACAGAATAGAGAGCCCAGATATGGACCCTCAACTCTATAGTCAAATTATCTTCGACAAAGCAGGAAAAAATATGCAATGGAAAAAAGACAGCCTCTTCAATAAATGGTGCTGGGAAAATTGGACAGCCACATGCAGAAGAATGAAACTCAACCATTCTCTAACACCATACACAAAGATAAACTCAAAATAGATGAAAGGCTTCAATGTGAGACAGGAATCCCTCAAAATCCTAGAGGAGAACATAGGTAGTAACCTCTTTGACATCGGCCACAGCAACTTCTTTCAAGATACATCTCCAAAGACTAGTGAAACAAAAGCAAAAATGAACTTTTGGGACTTCGTCAAGATAAAAAGCTTCTGCACAGCAAAGGAAACAGTCAACAAAACAAAGAGGCAACCCACAGAATGGGAGAAGATATTTGCAAATGACACCACAGATGAAGGGCTGGTATCCAAGATCTATAAAGAACTTCTCAAACTCAATACCCAAAAAACAAATAAAGTCAAAAAATGGGCAGAAAACATGAACAGACACTTCTCCAAAGAAGACATACAAATGGCTATCAGACTTATGAAAAAAATGTTCATCATGATTAGCCATCAGGGAAATTCAAATCAAAACCACATTGAGATACCACCTTACACCAGTTAGAATGGCAAAAATTGACAAAGCAAAGAAACAACAAATGTTGGAGAGGTTGTGGAGAAAGGGGAACCCTCTTACACTGTTGGTGGGAATGTAAGTTGGTACAGCCACTTTGGAAAACAGTGTGGAGGTGCCTCAGAAAATTAAAAATAGAGCTACCCTATGACCCAGCAATTGCACTGCTGGGTATTTACCCCAAAAACACAGATGTAGTGAAAAGAAGGGCCATATACACCCCAATGTTCATAGCAGCAATGTCCACAATAGCCAAACTATGGAAAGAGCCACGATGCCCTTCAACAGATGAATGGATAAAGAAGATGTGGTCTAGCTCTGTCTCTCATTCTCTCTCTCTCAAATAAATAAATAAAATCTTTAAAAAAAAAAAAAAAAAGGGCGCCTGGGTGGCTCAGTTGGTTAAGAAGATGTGGTCCATATATACAATGGAATATTACTCAGCCATCAGAAAGGATGAATACCCAACTTTTACATCAACATGGATGGGACTGGAGGAGATTATGCTAAATGAAATAAGTCAAGCAGAGAAAGTCAATTATCATATGGTTTCACTTATTTGTGGAACATAAGGAATAGCATGGAGGACATTAGGAGAAGGAAGGGAAAAATGAAGTGGGGGGATTTGGAGGGAGAGATGAACCATGAGAGACTATGGACTCTGAGAAACAAACTGAGGGTTTTTTTTGGGGGGGAGGATGGGTTAGCCCAGTGATGGGTATTAAGGAGGGCACATACTGGATGGAGCACTGGGTGTTATAAGAAAACAATGAATCGTGGATCACTACATCAAAAACTAATGATGTATTGTATGGTGACTAACATAACATAATAAAATAAAATTTTTAAAAAATCATACAGGTAATAAATGGCTGAGATGAAAGTTCAGTCTGTATCTATTTTAATCCAAAGATCATGCTTTTTTTTTTCCTAATCACAAGTCACATCAGAATCCTAATGTGATCAATATTACATCTGAGCATCAGATAAAACCATAGCCTCATCCCACCCAAAATATAAATATGCAAAAACATAATTTTTTTGTAAATGATTGAAGCTACTTCCTTCCCCACCAGAAGCCCTTCTGTTCACCATCCATAGATCCCAGGTTAAGAATCACTGGTTCTTAGTAAACCCAAGGAAGTGTGGAGCTGCTGTGGGGCATTCTTCTCAATAACTGCAGCTTGACATAGGGGTGGATTGACTCTTTGCTAGTTTGTTATTTGTTAGCCTAGTTGATCACTGAAGAAACAAAGTAACTGCTGTGTAAAGTCATTCAATGATTCTTGCCTCCCATTTTTGCCTGATCAGAAAGAAGGGGGAACATGAGTCCCCTTGTTTTTAGGTGGCTAATACAATGTAGACATATATTTTCCTATGGTGGCCACCTGCCAGAATTGGAGTTAAATTATTTTGTAAAATTACAAAGTTTGAAAATCTTAACAAACAAGACTTGAGGATATTGGTGTCAAACAAAATGAAGCAGTCAGCCATGAACAGCCTCAATTATAGGCAGGATATACTGCTGCATGGGGCATAATGCAAAGAGAACTGGACCAGAATTTGGGATGCCTGAATTCTTTGCAAAAATTTATCATGAAATGTTTAATATATTAAAATATTTTATGCATATAGATGGTCTAAAAATAATATAATTCAATATAGAGAATAAAGAAGAATATGTTAAATATATATCAGGTATACATCACCCAGCCATCACTCAAGTCCCCAGTGTGTTATCCTTCTTGTTCAATCCCCCTCCCTTCTCACTAGAGGTAACTGTTATCCTCAATTGTGTGTTCATTATTCCCTGGAATTTCTTTATAATTTCCAACATATGTGTACATCATATTTTTATAATTTTACATGTTTTTGAAATCTCTACATAAAATGCCACACTATATGTGTTAGGATTCTCCAGAGAAACAGAATAAATAGAATATGTATGTATATATTAAGGAGATTTATTTTAAGGGATTGGCTCATGTGATTGTTGGGCTTGCTAATCTGAAATCTTTAAGACAGGCTGACAGGCTGGAGACCCAGTGAAGAGTTGATGGTGCAGCTCAAGTCCAATGGCAGTCTTGAGGCAAAATTCCTTATTTCCTAGGGACCCCAGGTTTTTCTCTTAAGCCCTTCAACTGATTGGATGAAGCCCACCCACATTATGTACTTTATTCAAAGTCTACCAACTTAAATATTAATCACATCAAATATCAATTCACAGCAACATCTAGACTGGTGTTTGACCAAAAACTGGGTACTAGAGCCTAGCCAAGTTGATACATAAGATCAACTATCAAACTTTGTATATTCCTCTGGGATTTGCTTTTTTCATTCAATGTATTGTTTTTGAGATTTTTCCAGACTGTAGTTCTAGTTTATTCAATATTCCATTGCATGAATGTATCACAATTTATTTATCCATTTGTTCCTGTTGAAGAACATTTGAGTTATTCTCTTTTTTACCTGTTATAAACACTGTTGCCTTGAACATTTTAGATTATGACTCTTAGTGTTCAAGTGCAAGGTTTTCTTCCTATTATATACCTAAAGCTAAACTTAGTGGGTCATAGAATATGCACACATTCAATTTGCATGATAATGCCAGATTGTTCAAAATGCTGTGCCAATTCATACTCCTACGAAGAGTAGGTGAGAGTTGTGCTATTGTGTTCTATCTTGGTCTTGCCAGACTTGTTAATGTTTGCCTGTGTTTTAGTCAAAAATAGGAATCCTGGATTCTCTCATGAGGTCTGTTAAATACTAGGTGTGGGACAATTGTCACAAAACTATAAGGCACCTGCCAGTCTTAAATTCTACTGCTCTCAGACTCTACTGATATAGATACTGTTAGAACTAACAAATCAAATTTACACCAGCTTACTGTGCACCAGTACTGAAGACATTTAATTTAATTTAGTTCAGGATGTTCATTGGGTTTTGAGTTTGATAAGTTCTTTATAGATTTTGGATACTAACCCTTTATCAGATATGTCATTTGAAATATCTTCTCCCATTATATAGTTTGCCTTTTAGTTTTGTTGATTGTTTACTTCACTGTGCAGAAGCTATTTATCTTGATGAAATCTCAATCATTCATTTTTGCTTTTGTTTCCCTTGCCTCTGGAGACATGTCTAATAAGTTGCTACGGCTGATGTCAAAGTGGTTGTTGCCTATGTGCTTCTTTAGGATTTTGATAGTTTTCTGTCTCACATTTAGGTCTTTCATCCATTTTGAATTTATGTGTGGGTGTGGTGTAAGAAAGCGGTCTAGTTTCATTCTTCTGCATGTTGCTGTCTAGTTTTCCCAATACCATTTGTTGAAGAAACTGTCTTTTTCCCATTGGACATTCTTTCCTGCTTTGTCCAAATTAGTTGACCATATAATTGTATGTCCATTTCTGGGTTTTCTATTCTGTTCCGTTGATCTATGTATCTCTTTTTCTGTCTTGATGAAACTCAACATCCAAAATAAATAATCCGGTTAAGAAATGGGCAGAAAACATGAATAGACATTTTTCTAGAGAAGATATACAGGTGGCTGACAGACACATGAAAAGATGCTCAATATCACTCATCGTCAGGGAAATACAAATCAAAACTATGATAAGATACCATCTCATGCCTGTCAGAATGGCTAAAATGAACAACATAGGAAACAATAGATGCTTATAAGGATGTGGAGAAGAGTAACCCTCTTACACTGTTGATGGGAATGCAAACTGGTGCAGCCACTCTGGAAAACTGTATGAAGGTTCCTCAAAAATCTAAAAGTAGAACTACCCTATGACCCAACAATTACATTACTAGCTATTTATCCAAAAGATACAAAAATACTGATTCAAAGGTGAATATGCACCCCAATGTTTATAGCACCATTACGAACAATAGCCAAATTATGGAAAGAGCCCAAATGTCCATTGACTGATGGATAGATGAAGAAGACATGGTATATAATAGCCAAATTATGGAAAGAGCCCAAATGTCCATCAACTGATGGATAGATGAAGAAGACATGGTATATATGTATATATGTGTGTGTGTATATATATTTATATATATATTTATATAAATGGAGTATTACTCAGCCATGAAAAAGAATGAAATCTTGCCATTTGCAATGATGTGGGTAGAGCTAGAGTTCATTATGCTAAGTGAAATAAATCAGAGAAAGACAGTAACATATGATCTCACTCATGTGGAATTTAAGAAACAAAACAGATTAACATAGGGGAAGGGGGAAAAAAGAGAGGGAGGCAAACCATAAGAGACTCTTAACTATAGAAAACAAACTGAGGGTTGCTGGAGGGAGGTGTGGGGGGTGGGCTAAATGGGTGATGGGTATTAAGGAGGGCACTTGTGATAAGTACTGGGTGTTATATGTAAGTGATGAATCACTAAATTCCACTCCTAAAACCAATATTACACTACATGTTAATTAACTAGAATTTAAATAAAAACTTAAAACAGAAAAAAAAAAAAGGATGTTCACTGGGTTGATGAGCCAGAATGTAAATCAAGCAGTTGGGTGTCAGTTTCTGAGTAAGGAACCTAACCTGTATAGCTATTTTCACAAAGGACAGTTGAGCAGGAATGGAATTACACTTTGCCTAGAGCAGTAGGATGATTGCAACTGAGTTTTTCAAGTTAAACAGATGTTACAAAGTCGCTTGAAATGGCACAGTCCACTATGGCATCTTACTATTTAACATATTTTCTTTTAGAGGGCTATGAATTTGGTGGATCCAAGGGCAGTTGGATGGAGCTTAAAAAGTTAAGAGCTTTGCTTTATCATGTGTTGGTTTAAGGAAGCTTTTTCTGAATTTTTAAAAATCAATTTTCTCCTCAGACTATTATTATTTCAAAGAGGGCTTAATTTAATAATCTGTTTTTTTAAAATGGAAGACTGTGCTATTCAAGCACATAAAAATACCTACTGTGAAAGCAACATTAGGCCTAATTTTTGGACTTCAAGAAGAATTAATAAGCCCATTTCTATCTCTTATTAGCAGCAAAAGAATTTGGATTGAAAGGCATCCATGTAAGTAGTAACTATATGCATAGATATCAAGAACTTGGTGTAAAAGTTGCCTAAAAGAAGTCTACTACTCTCTTCAGTTCTGTTTAGAGATAGACCAGAGTTCACACATTTCTCTCTAAAGGGCCAGGTAGTAAGTATTTTAGACTTTGTTGGCCATACAGTCTGTTGCATTTACTTAAGTCTGATATTATAGCATGACAACAGCCATAAACAACACATAAACAAATGGTTGAGGCTATGTTCCAATTAAAGTTGACTCAAAAAACAAGTGGTGGACTAGACTGAGCTTGCAGGTTGTGATTTGCCAATCCAGTTTAAATTGTGTCAAGTTCTTAGCATAATGTACAAAACATTTGTTATCATACTCTTTCTCCTCTTGCCCATGAAGTCTCTGGCATTCTAATATGAGACAATCCTTGCCATCCCTCCTTATTATCATTTTTTTCAGAGGATGATTGCACTGGGCTTTTTGTTGAGCTGTTAGTACTGCATTTAAAAAGGTTAATGTATTCTTTCTAAGGACATGGTGCATTTCATGGGACTGTTTATAGGCAAATTTTGACTGATTGAATCTGTTTATTTATTGTCCTGTCATGTGGGAGAAAGGGCTGCTCAGTGAGGGTAGTTAAAGCTATAAATTTGTCAGGTGTTTAAGCTTTTAAGCCAAGGGCCCATGGGGAGTGGCTGAGCCTTTCCCTTTGCACCTGTGGCCTGCTGGCAGTCAACATTCCTCCCACTACCTACCATGTGCCAGCTCCAGGTGGCAAAGTGCACATGTTGTGACATATCACAAGATGTTCTTCTCCTGCCTTTTACAAAGCATCTGAACACAGCATGGACATGGGGTGTGAACTTAAACCAGCAAGTTCTTCTTATACCTAATAATCATGAGGAATGATCTTGGACTTCCATGGGTATCATACACCAGCCCGTGGCTGTATTCAGGTGGACCATCATATGTGTGCCTGGGATAGGGTCTGGAAGGAGGGTAATGCTCCCTTTTATTTCTCGTGAGCCCATTGTCTCCTCTCCGTCTCCATAGCACTACTCTAGTGTGAGTCACCACCTTTTCCAAAATCCTTTCCCTGAGTCTTCACTCTTTTCACCACACAGCAGCCAGAGTGACCTTTTAAAAATGCAGTTCTCATCATGCCACTGCATGATTTAAATTCCTTTTTTGGTTTCACACTGCTCTTAGGAAAAAGCCAAAAATCATTATCATGACTTTCCCTCAATACTATGCATGCTCTGGCCCCAGTTCACCTCTGCAACCTCACCTAACTTCACTCTCTCCCATGCTCTTGTATTTCAGTCACACTTGCATTGTTTAGTTCCTTGAACTAACTCTCCAAACTGGCTCCCACCTAGGAGCCCTTAGTCCTTTATACATGCTATTGTCCTATTGATTTTCTGTTTATAGTTTTAATTTCTTAAATGAAGAGAACATAATACATTATAATCTGTTGTATGATAAGTCACATTTTTGTAGAGTCTCAACTCATTTCTACCAATTACTGAAAGTCTGATATGTTTCTTATTAAATCTAGTAATTGTTGTTTTGGGCAGTAATCTAGAGATGTAAAGAAGAAATTCAATAATTCCAATCAATAAGATACATATATTTAGTCTAATGAAATACTAGTTAATGAGTCCTTGAAGCAAGTGTTGCCAATGGGCAATGACTTCCAAAATTTGGCAAATCTGGAAATTTCCCAGGTAAATTGGGCTGGAAAAAAAAATTAACTTTCATGTAAAATATGTAGAAAATTGAGTCACATGTAGTTTTATGTTGGTTATGATTTCTTTTTTACATGGCTTAATTCCCTTATCCAGTCATCAAATATGTTACTCAAGCTCTCCCAATCCCTTAATGTAGGGTTCTAGCTGCCTTGTAGCAGCTCTTTAAGTTCTCCATAAGCTTTTATGAAGAAAGTACAGAGATTTCAGCCAACATAGTTTCCTGGACATTTTACTTTTAGTACGTGAAGTCACAGATATCTCTAATTTGACTTTGAAATAATGATGTCTTCCCATCACCACCACTTCCACAAAAAGGTTTCCTGGGGAAGCAATGAGGAATGAAGTGAGCTCTTCTCAGTCACTTATACAGAGGGTAAGAGGCTAACCTTCATCAGGAGGGACTCCCTGTGTATCAGTTGATATTATTCATCCATTGTCATGATAGCAATTTATTCAATTAGAAAAATAAGACATAAATAAATATGCTTCTGTATTAGGTTTTTTACCCTAAAATGAATGTGGTAATAAAATAATGGATTTGTGAAAGTCAAAACTGACATTGTTTTTTAAAAAATATAGTGATAGCAACTTCCAAAGTTACCAAGATTACAAGGGCAGAAGGGAGTTATCAACATATGATGGGAAATAATAATGCTCCATTTATTCTCTCATTCAACAGCTGTTTTTTAAGCACTAAAATGTCACTGTTACCAATGGGGAATTTTTAGTCTTAAGAACTTGAATTTCTTACATCACACTATTTTGGTTTACAACCCTCCTAGCATTTTGACTGTAATATGGGGCAGAGTGAAAAGAACTGTGGCCGTGTTTGTTGTCAGAGCACTATTTTCAACTCATGACTTTTATATCTCTTGCTGTCCTCCAAAAGCACAATTAACTTCTTCCAGACTCATTTTCTCTATCAGTAGAATTGGGACAAACACACCAATCTCAGAGAGTGATTTATGGATTAAAGGAGCTAATGCACAAAAAGATTTTTTGGAAATTATAAAGTACAACAAACTGTCACCTCAAAATAAGTAGAAATAAATGCTAGCCTTTTTTTTTTTTTTTCTTTTCCGGAGAGCTTATCAGACTTGAAAAGGTCAAAATACTAATCTAAGGAAGTTTGGTTGATAACATAAGAGAGATAACTCAAGCTTTTCTAACATCTGTAAAACCTTCCAACATCATGGGTTGACTCTAAACTAATCAACCCTTAATTTCCACACTGTTTGAGCTACCACTGAACATCATTATGGTCTTGAATCACAAGTTTTTTATTATTCTACAAATCTGTTTAAATAAAGAAGAGAACCAAAAAAAATTGTATTGCTGTATAACCTCTAACATGTTTGCCCAATATGTGAGTTTATGTACAGCATATCAAATGTTAGGTCATACTATTTACCTTCCTCTTCATATTTAGAAGACCAGTCCTACACAAATCGATTGAGATCTGATGTTTACTACTGTTTTGTAATTTACTTGTTCCCATTTGACTTAATACATAGTGTTTTTCTTTTAAAAACACAGCAATAAATTTAAAGAAAAGACATGTGTTCTTTGACAATATAATTTGAACAGTGAAGAAAGATACAGGAAAGATATAAAGGAAATTCAATGTTTATGTTACGAAGCTACCAATGGTAGATGAGGAAAGTCATACAACTTTCCAAAAGTATTGTGAATCTCTTTAGAATAGTTGAAATCTTACAGCATTTTGTAAAAATGCATGCTTTATTAATTGTTTAAATAAATATTTAGAGTGCCAGATATGTTCCCAGAACTGTACTAGACACTGAAGATACAGTAGAGAAAAAATTCTTTAAGAGATTTATTTTTAGTGGAGACAGTAATAAACAAAATAAATAAGATATTAAGTATGTCAACGAGTGGTAAATATTATGTAAAAATTAAAGTCAGGAGGATAGGGAGTGCTACTCTGCAAGAACAGTTTACATCATAAATAGGTCAGGGTAATTCCTGCTGAGAAAATATTAAGAGGAAATGAGGGAATGTTCACAGCAGAGAAAATATTTATACAAATCACCTGTGGCAGGAGGATTTCTTGCTTGTTCAAGAAAAGAGAAGTCAGTAAGCACGGGCAGTGAGCACAGCAGAAAATATTAAGAGCTGAAGAGAAGTAATGAGGACTCAAATCAAAGCAGACCATGTGGGCCACTCTAACAACTTCGGCTTTTACTCTGAGTGTGATGGAGAATGTGGCAAGTGTTGAACTGTGAGTGACATGACTTCACATGTTTTTAGAGGATCTTGTAGCTCTGTTGCACATTGGTTGAAAGGGAGTCACACGTGGAAGCAGAAAGACCAGTTGTGGGCTATTGCAATAATCCCAATGAGAGATGATGGTGATTCATAGAGTGATGAGAAAGGGATGTTTTAGAGCTATTTTTGAGGGAAAATCAGCAGGATTTTTAAAAATAAGTTGAATGTGGAATATAAGGAAAAGAAGAGTCAGAAAAGACTCCAGAGTTTTGGGCTTAAGCAACTATAGTTTCCATTAAGTGAGGTGGGAGGTATTATTATTTTACAGATAGCGTGATTGTATGTGCAGAAAATCCAAAAGAATCTATAGATAAAGTATTAGAATTAATACATAAGTTTAACAAACTGCCAGGTCCAAGTCAATATACAAAAATCCATTTAATTTCTATATACTAAAAACAAAGTAAAAATTTAAAACTACCATGATAATTACATTAATAGCTGGGACTAAATCCAGAGTGATATAAGCAAGATGGTCAAGTAAGATGTCCCCCATGCTTATCCTCCTCAACAGCAATAATTTCACATCTGTCCACAGACAAAAGTGCCTTTGTGGGAGCAATGGGATCTAGGTAGGAGACTGTGAAACCACGGTGCATTTTAACACTGAAGAGAGCTGTTTTAAGAAGGAAGGCTTGCACCTACGCAGCTGACTTTCCAACAGTGGTCCCAGCTACTGACCTGGAAATAGCTCTGTATCCTGAGGATTCAGCTACCATCCTGCTTGGTACTGTCACTAACAGTATATGTCTAGGAACCTGGGAAGAGTCATGCACACTCATGCATCATGTAACAGGAATCCAGACCTCAGTTCCAACTGTGGACCCTAAAGTGGCCTGTGAACCTGTTCCAGCCCCTCACAGCTACAGTCCAGGTGTACCTGGAGGTAAGCTTGACAAACTCAGACTGTAGATTCTGAAAGGGTCCTATAACTTGGCTCCAGCCCATTATAGCCACAGTCTACCAGAAATCCCGTAGGCACAGGGACCTGGCAGGAAATACTCCTGTCTATACCCCCAGAGATCCTAAAAAGGCTCTGCACTTGCCTCCAGCCTTCATAGCCACAGTCTGCCAGCAGTCCTAAGGATCCAGGGTCCCAGTAGGAGACACTCCTATCTGTACTCATAGAAATCCTAAAATGGGGCCCTAAACTTGACTGCAGCCCACCCACAGACCACACCCACCACAGACCACAATGAGACCTGGTAGCACGAGGACCTGGCAGGAGACACTCCTGTCTGAGCCCCTAGAGATTCTGAAGGGGTCCTGTACTCAGCTTCAGCCTCTCCAGTTGCAGTCAGGGAGCAGCCCAGCCTGCCCAGGGAGAGGGAGACAAGTCCATCTGTGCCTCCAGAGCCAAGTCTTCAGACCTGTCTTGGCTGCAAACCTGACACAGTACTGAGGCTTAGTTCCAAGTCCTCTCAGCCACAGTCCAGGGCCAGTTCTGCCTGCCCAGGGACCCATCCAGTGGTTAAACAGGGGCTTTCTCAGGGACCTGGCTAAAGCCACACCTATCTGCAACCTGGTAATAGGCCCACTAAGGACACAGCTTTGGACCATTGTCCCAGCACCACCCAATCTCATCCCCCAGATATCAGGCAGGATCCCTGCCTGCCTGAATCCCTGGTAACAAGTCCACCAACTGCAGATCCCACTGCAAACCCCAAGACAGCCTCCTAATTGGCTCCAGCCCATATGTCTGCATTCTGGTAATCCCATTAATCTGGGAAACCAACAAGAAAGGGTTTTTACCTTCTGAAACCAGTCTATAAAGATTGGAAGAGGTGTTTGCTCCTTCAAAGGCACAGACACCAATACAAAACAAAGCACCACTTCTAATAGCCCAATTTAAAAATGGGCTAAACACTTGAATAGACATTTCTTCAAGAAGACACACAAATGACCAACAAATATATGAAAAGATATTCAATATTATTAATTGTCAGGGAAATGCAAATCAAAACCACAATGAGATATTGCCTCACCTGGTAGGATGGCTATTATAAAAAAGACAAGAAATAACAAGTGCTGGTGAGGTCATGGAGAAATTAGAGCTCTTTTATGTTGTTCATAGGAATGTAAATTGGTACAGCTACTAGGGAAAGCAGTATGGAGGTTAAAAAGTTAAAAATAGAGCTACCATATGATCCAGCAATCTCACTTCTGGGAATATATCTGAAGGAAATGAAATCACTATCTCTAAGAGATATTTGCACTCTCGTGTTCATTGCAGCATTATTTACAATAACCAAGACATGGAAACAACTAAGTATATATATACACATCAGATATATATATATATATATCTGACGACTGGAAAGGGGAGATGTTGGCCAAAGCATATAAACTTTTAGTTACAAGATGAGTGAGTTCTGGGGATCTAACATATAGCATAGTGGCTATAGTTAACAATACTATATTATATACTTGAAGTTTGCTAAGGAAGTAGGTCTTAAATGTTCTCACTACACATGCAAAAATAGTAATTATATTAGGTTATATAGATGTGTTAATCTTATTGTGGTAATCATTTCACAATATATTCTTGTATCAAGTTATATTGTGCACGATAAACATAAAATGTTACATGTAAATTGTATCTCAGTAAAGCTGGAAAAAAATAAAAATTAAAAAATCTAAATTAAATAACCTAAACTGCTAGGTTTAAATCTATATACAATAACTTGGATATAATTGCATTAAACCTAACAGTTTTAAGACCTCTTCAGAGATAAATTTAAACATCATTGGAAAAAATTAAAGATGACCTAAGTAAACAAAGGCATATAATAATATTTTATATAGATAAATTCTGTACCAAATCTATCTATAAATTCAACAAAACCGAAATGAAAATTTAAGTGTAATCATTTCATGAAAATTGATAAACTAATTCTAAAATTGATCTGGAAAATAGAGAACCAAGAACAGCAAAGATAATCTTGAAGAAGAGGACCAGAAACAGGGACTTACAAATAAATATGCAGACTTATTATAAATTATAATAATTAAACAAATGGAGTGTTAATGCAAGGATAAAGACCTAAAGGAACAGAATTGAGACAATGAAAATTCACCCATGAATGTATGAACACTTGGTTCATGACTAAAGGGCTCTTCATAGCAATGAAGACAAGAAAGTATTCTCAATAAATATAATTTGGATATTCATATGGAAAAAAATAAAACCATGAACAAAGTTCCAACTGGATTATAGATCTAATAAACAAAGGTAAAAACAATTAAATCTTATAAAAGATAACTTAGGATGATATCTTCACATTGTTGGAGTAAAAAAAAAAAAAAAAAAGGATCCCAGGGTAATAACTATCAAGGGAAGATTGATATTTTGTCAGCTTATTAAAATTAGGAATCTCCACTTATCAAAAGACACCATTAAAAAAGTGAGAAGGTAAGTCAAAGAGAGAGAGAGGATATTTGCAACATGTATGATCTGTAAAAGGGCTCTTTTTCAGAATATATAAAGAATTTCTTCAAATCAAGAAGATAGACAACCCAATATAAAAAGGGCAAGAAACGTGAATATCCTAAACAGGATATCCAAATGGCCAATAAGCAGATGTAAACCCCCTCAACTTCATTAGTCATCTGGGACACACAAATTTAAACCTCCATGATTTTATTTATAACTACATTCCTGCCAGAATGTCTAAACATTAAACAGGTTTATCTTACCAAGTGTTGGTTAACAAGTGGAGCAGTAAGAATTCTAGTTTATTGCTGATGGGAATGTAATTTGGTACATCTAGTTGGGAAGATTTTTTTCATCATTTGACATCAAATGCCATCATTCATGAATGTTAAATATGTTCATAGTCTGTGAACAGCACTTTTGGAATGTCTTCTACAGAAATCCTTGCACATTTGTGTCAGAAACATGTACAAGAATATCCATAGCAAAATTACTTGTGTAATAGCCCCAAACTGTAAATAATCCAAATGCCCATCAATAGTAATGTGATTAAAATTTTTTTATTTATAAAGTTGATTAGTTTTCAGCAATGAAACCAAATGAACTAGAGATATATATGTATGCTTTTCATAAGCTATACTGTTGAACAATAGAAGCCAGGCACAGAGTCCTCTGTACTATATGATTCAGTTTATATAAAGTTCAGAGTGGCAAAATTAATCTAAGGTGTTGGAAACCCATCCCTATGACCTTTGAAGGAGGAGAAATTACTGACTCGGGGCAGATAGAAGGCTTCTAGGTGCTGATAGTGTTCTATATCTGATATATCCACTTTGTTCACTTTGTGATATGATATTCTTCAAGTTGCATACTTATAAAATGTTCTCCTTTTAATATTCAGTTAAATTTAACATTCAAATAAAGAGAAACTAACATCTGAGTCCTAGGTTTTCATATTTTCTATAATGGATGTCTAATTGTGTATTAGGTAGACAGAAGTAATTGATTGACCTTGACTGATGCTCAGTGAAATGATGGCACATTCCCTGACATTTGTGTTTGAAGGTTAAATTTGAATTGAGATCTGCATCATAAGCTCAAAACACTGAGTGTGTGCAGGTTTTCAGTGTTTTTCTATTATTTATGCCATTTCACTACTTTTCTATTTCCTTTAATCAATAATTTTATGAAATGATTGACACAAGGACCTAGAAAATCTTCATGTAAACTGAATTGATGATTCTTTTCTTGCTGTAATAGAGGACATCATTCTTTTTTTATAATGCTAAATGCCAGTCAAAGACAGGAATATTTATACTTTTGAGCACAGCGGTTGGTGCTGTTATAGGTTCAGATTATTCCTCTCATCTCTTAAAGGTTATGGTCCGGACATGGAGCTCTTTTTCAAGGAATACATCTTCGTTGAATGTCTGAAGCAAGTGCTAAATCATATCATTTTCCAGCAAATGCTCTGAAGCCTTAAAGAAAAACATTCCCATTATTGTTAAGACAGTTGTAATTTTAATTATAAATCTAGACCTGAATTAAAACTCCTACACATCTGAAGTTTCCAGGGGAAAATTATCCTTTATAGTGATTGATTCCTGGTAGAGTATGTTATCTGGATTGAACTAAGTTTCTTCTGTTGCAATGCATCTTTGTCAAATTTATATTTAATGTAAGCATCATGTACCCTGTGAACAACTAATAAAATATGCACTGACTGATTGAACGTTAACATATTAGAACTGTATTTCCTGCATTGTTCTATTATCTCTGGCAGTCTTCAAAGTTTTCAAAAATAAATACACTTGATAATTTCTTCACATGTGGTACTTTAGAAGTGTTTGGGGCTTGTAAACATAGGTAGGTTGTAGGTAAAGGAAGCAGTGGCCATGTAGTGTTATTTAAAGAGTGTGGGGAAAAGTTCTCCTACCAATATAAACCTCAGACAAGTTGTTATTACTTTAAGTTAAAACAAAATGTACACAAAGAAGGTAACTGTTAAAATGAAAATTTTATTTCTTAGATGGTTAACATATTTATTTGTTTTCCTTTTAATATAAATCCAGTTTACAGATGAGAATAAGATTGAAATTAAGCCAAGGTGAGGACACTTGTTCTGCTCATGCGTTGGACTGCCACCTTGTGACTCTCCCGTGCCTCTTGAACTCATACCACTCACTTTGAGGCACACAGGAGATGCTGCTATCCAGGATGGGTGCAGGACATGTGGATGCTTTCCTTATTCTCCGCTTTTTTGGACTTACGGAATGTCAACCATTGACAGGAGGGGGAACACATAAATAAGTAACATTAGAATGTGGAGAATGAGTCTGAGAAATGACAATATCCCATGGCTTTAACACAGATGACTTTGGTGTTGGGCATTTTAGCACATTTGACTAAAACGTCTTTGTTAGTCTCAGTCAGTACTTATCTACCCCTATCCTGAATAATTATTAAAATAGTAGCTGACATTTGTCAGATGTGTTTGATGTGCCAAGCACAGTGCTAAGCTCTTTATTTTGTTCTATTTAGTTCTTTAAAAATTTGGGGGACTGTTATCTCCACTTAACAGATTTTGGAAATCGAGGATCCAAACAGTTAAGGAACTTGACGAAGGTTCTATAGCAAGCAAATGGTGGAGCAGGAAATTGAACCTGGTCTTCCTCATCCAGAATCCCAGCCCCATCATATGCTGCTGTCTCTCCTATTCTGTTCCTCAACCACACTGAACCCTTTGAATGCAGGTTCTGTGCTTTCTTTTTCTTTATACATCTTACACCTCATTCAGTGACTAAAACATCTCATGATTGATGAAATGGAATCTCTGTGGAAGCTCTCTGTGAGAAACTGCTTGGTTATCAATATAGGTTATAGGTTATCAGTATAGGTATAGGTTATCTGTCACATTCTATGTTTGCTGAGGCTGCCTTAATCTCGGAAACACTTGGTTTATGCAATCTTCCATTGGCCAAGATTGGCAAATGCCTTCAAGCACGAACCCAATACTGCCCCATTTCCCATTTAGCACCAACAGATGGCATGGAGGTCTCCAGGTGGAAGGGATCCAGGAGCTTTCCTTCCTCATGTACTTGGATTGAAGGTAGAGGGGAAAGAGGTAAAGTAATGGGATGATGGGCAAACTCAGAGGGCTGGTTGACCTTCACTTTTCGGGCTAGAGAAAAGAGCCCATTTCATAGGGTCAGACAGCAGAGATTCTCCTGGAAACAGTTGGATTGCTGGGGCTGAGTAGCAGGTATTTAAACAGTCAGTAGTTACTTAAGTTCCCAGTGATCTGGTTGCAGCCCATTGATGGCTTTTCCACTTGCATGCATTCTCAAGCTGTGGTTCTCAGCAAAGAGAATTCAAGAGTAATTATATGTTAGAAATACCTGGCTTCACAGTGGGGTGTGATCGAACCTGTGAACTGCACCTTAATCCATTTAACCTCCTTTTTCTCTTGGTTGCATGAAACCATGCTCACTAGCAGAGCCTTTTAAACTATTCCCTTTTATCCCCTCGCCTTACCATCCTCAAACTCTAGTAATCCTCCTTTCAATCACCTTCCCCTTTGAACTGTGCCTCTCACTACCTCAAAAGGGAATATTTACTCCACACTCAATCTTTCAGAATTGCTCTTGAGCAAATACAAGTTTAGACTCTCTATAGCACAGCTATTATAGGATATTAATGAGAGAGGTTTAATGGGATCCAGTAGAGAAATCCATTGAAATATATACTGGAGATATTTTATTTTATTTTATTTTCCACATTGGAGATATTTTAACCTATGTGATTTAAGTCTGTCTTAGAATCTCTCCATGTAACAATCCTTTATGTATAGAATCCAGCTAACTTATAACTCCAAGAAACTGAGTGGTGATTTGTTACCAAGTACAACTGGTGGGCTTATTATCCTAGGTATGATTTTTTTAAAAAATCATTTCTTAGAAGAAGGAAGGACGCACACTTATGCCTGTAGAAACCTGAGTCTAAAGTTAACTCCTGGGGTAATTCTAGTCCTAGGACATGAAGAAAAGCCTTACAGAATAATGTGATGGTAGGGAAGAAGTTTCATAATCTGGATAGTGCTTTAGATAAGAGCCATGATTGAAACAAGGTTTAGAGGCTCCCTCTCCTTCCCTGTTAAACTCAGTTTGTTCCGTAGATATTTTTTTCAGTTTATACTCCCCAAAAGTGAATGTATACCTTTCTTAGAGTCTTCAGAAAACAACTTTGTGATGAAGATAGGCATGCAGACATTTTACTGGAAAGAACTCAGAGCAATAGCACCTGTAGGGAAGTGAGGGCCATAGAATTAGGCAGAGGGAGTTGAACTGTGATGTAGTTGTACAGAGGCTTCAGGCTAATCCTTCAGGGAGTGCTGGACTGAGACAATCCTTCAAAGTTGTTCTGACATGATGCAAGAGGCTCCTAGTGAGGGGTATAAACAGGGAAGAGATTCAGCTATGAGCCCTCAGTAGGCAGCACCCCTAATAGCCACGGTAATATTCCTTGGGCTTTACAGAGGGGATCAGGATAAGGCAACTTGGTGTTTGCTTAGTCCATCCCTATGCTGCTGGGATCCACTTGCATTACATGATCATTTCTCCCTATCCAAGAACAGTCCCTCCACTATTTCATATTAGGAGAAGTTTAGTGAGACAAAACAAAGTGCCTGTCACAGTAGCTGGTCTTGGGGCCATAACTGACACTCAACATTATTGCCTATTTTTAGATTTTTTAGTTGATTCTTAGGCAACACCCCTGCTGTCCAAGTGTCTCATCTGGTGGACTGTTCCAAGTTGTCATCTCTGAGGGGTCTGACCTGATCACCATGCCCTTCTTAGGCTGTAACTGCTATACTTGTTTTTACTTTCAAATAGGATGGAGAAGAAGCAAGAAATGCCAAACATTTCTGAGGCCAGTTCTTTTTCCAAACTAAGTGGATGGTCAGATGTTCCCCCTACCCTAGGCTATGTCAGTGAAATGGCTTTCTCTCCCTGCTGTCAGTTCAGACCACCCCTGAGCAGTCCTTTCTCACCTTGTATCTAGATACTGAGACAACCCACTTATTAATCAAGCTTAGCTTTTTTTCTTCTTCCATCAATTAGTCATAAGGGAATCCCCTATGCAGTCACAGGTGTGAGCTGAAGGAGAGGAATCAGAGGCAGATTACATGGGAGTCTAAGTATCTTGCTCCTATAATTTACTTGTATCTTCTAGTTATGCCTGTGTCAATCCCAGATAAATAATTTCCATTTTAATGATGAATTATTGCTGGGCTCATCTGACTCTATGATTTGCTGGGTCTGATGGAACCCAGCTCATGCTCAGCAGTTCTGGCCAAACGGTCACTTTTCCATTTTAGGTCTGGTAACATCCCAGAGCTGTTTTTTGTATGGTGTACAATTCTGTTCTGTAGATGGAATGGCTTTACTCTGGAGTGCTAGGAGAATACTCATGATTCTCCCCCTGGGCCTTGTCATAAATATGGTGTTTTTTATACTATAAATAACTCTGATGTCTTGGGTTCTGTGGGATTGTATGTCCCAGACTGTTTGCACTGGAGCCTGGACTTATTGCAGGACTCTTTCCTGCTCTGTGTCGTACTGAAAGGTTGCAGTCTTCCATGCCACTGAGTAAACAGGGAGAAGATTTTCAAGTATGGACTGTTCTGCCTTCAGAACTCAAAGTGACCTACCAGATATGGTGCGTCCTTCTTAGTGATGGAAGAAATGAGATGAAATACTTTGCATCGTATGTTGGATTGGGTATACTAGCATGACCCAGACCACTGGACCTAAAATACTTTTCTGATATGTTGGGCCCATGAATCTTTGTAGGATTTATGTTCTGCTTTCTGTAGCACATGTGTTTTACCAAAGACTTCAATATATTTGTCACTTCTTGTTCATCTAGTACAATTAACATGATCTCATAGATATAGTGGACCAGTGTGATAGCCTGTGGAATGTCCAGGTGATTTAGATCACTTCAGATTATATTATGATAAAGAATGGGAGAACTAATATAGGCCTGGAACAAGATTGCAAATCTTGTGAATACATACTGTTTCTGGTCTTCCTTCTTGACAGAAATGGGAAGAGTACATTGCTCAGATCAATGTCCATATACCATATTTCTGAGATTGTGTTAATCTGCTTTAATAAAGATACCACTTATAGTGCAGCAACTGTAATTGAGAATTCTACTTAAATGAGTTTGTGGCAGGCCTCCAGTATCATTTTTTTAGGGGCCATACTGGTGAGTTAAATGAAGATGTTATGGGTACCACTCCCCTTGTTTCCTTTCGGTTCCTAAAAGATGTTACTAAATTCCACTAGTGTGTGTGTGTGTGTGTGTGTGTGTGTGTGCATGTGTGTGTGTGTGCATGCACATGCATGTGTGTATTTTAATGACTGGGGTGACAGGAAGGTAGTTTCTGAGGTTTCCCCTTGACCACTCCATGATAATAGATCTGAATCCTTCAGATCAAAAAAAAAAAAAAAAACAATGTGGGGATAATGCCACCTGCCAAGTTCATTCCAATTATGCATTCAGGGAACTGAGAAATGACCACTGAGGATGAGAGTGAGGTCAGTGGACACAGTAAACTGCTGTGAGTTGGAATTAATTCAGGACTCTACTTATTATTTAGTTCCTGTATGCCCCCATTTTCATAAGAGGGCCGTTATGATATTTCTGGCCTCTAGGTATCAAAGTCAGCTAACAGTAGCTATCCAATGGTCCTTGGAATGTCTGAGTATTCCCTTGCCCCTAGTGAATGCTTACCCAAACAAATAGCCATAGGTCTCTTGAGGAAGGATTGGGGATGCCATGGTGATTCAGGCGTCTTCTACTTAGGGCCTTAGCCCCTCCCTCAATCAGTATATTCTAGGTCTGAAAACTGGTTCAGATTCAAATACTGAATGAGGAATCATGGCTTTTTATCGGGCTGACTGCCCTCAGTTTCTTGCTTATCAATACTTAATTTCTTTTGAGTGTGCAAGTAGTACCCTTGTTGACTGTGCATGCATCTTGCCCCTAGGAATGCCTTGTTCTACTAACAATATCCATAGCTCTGTCTGGTTCAGGCCTTCTTGGATACTACTCTGTCCTTGCTGCTCATTATGATAATTGTACTCATCTTGATTCTGATGGTTATGCACTGGCCCTTGGCCTCTATTATTTAATATCCTATAATCCAATTGTTCCCAAACTCTGCTGCATGTTAGAATCACCTGGTAAGCTTTTAAAACTGCTGATGCCTCATTTTAAACTATACCAATTAAATCACAATGTCTGGGGTGGGAGCCAGGCATCAATAATTTTTAAAGATTCTCAGCAGCAATAGAAATTCATGCTATAATCCATGTTGCTATCATGGAACCTAATTCTATAACAGCACCTCCTACAACAGTGAACTTCTCAAGATGCTAGTATCCTTCCTACAAACACTGTGATACAGTGAAGGTATTGTGAATAAGTGAGGAGACAACAGGGTTTGGCAGAAGTTAAACTAAGACACAGTTGCAAGAAAGGCTTCAGCTCTTCCCACTGCAAGCTTTGGAGCTAAGCTAGGCCTTTAGGATTGTCTTGAACTGATGTAAGGTCAGAGTTTATACCCTCACATTGGCCAGTCTTTAGAATTAGGACACCCCAGGGAGAGGCACTTTCCTTTGGCAGCAGGCCATTCTGGGGTGAGGTTCACCTGACAACATTCCTGCAGCTGGAGGAAGGAGTAAGCCAACTTAAAAGTGGGGATCTGCCAGTACATCTTGGTCACGGTTTTGGCTGTTAAATAGATTGATCAAGTAGCAAGTGACTTTCAAGCCAAAAGAAACCTTAGGAACCATCTAGCGTTATCTCTTTTACTTTGTACCTTCTTAATTATGGACACATCCAGAGCAAATGCAGGATTCTTGATTTATAATCCAGGGCTCTTTGTTATTTTTACCTCATGTGCTTATGTTATAAGAAGGTATGTTGTATACCATGAATACAGGGAAGTAGGGGTAAATGACATCATTATTCAATGTTACATTGAAACAAATATGTAAAGATATTTTAGTTTTTGCCATTGCCAAGCCATGGACATGCTAACTTAAGCAATGGACATATTCCTAAAACATCTAAACAAGAATCACATCCTGAAAAACCATGTCTTCTATCCAAAGAGTTGCTGTCTCTCCTAAGGGAATCAAAGTAAAACAAACAAACAAATACTGGATGTTTTTAATATGTATCAACTTTATTCCAGGGACAGAATCCCAGGCATTCAGGACTCATTCATTTTCTCTATTCTACTCTCCTCTTCGTCCTCTTTTCTGGAAAACATCTCCTTCTACATTCTTGATTTTTTTTTTTCAATTTGTGTTCTAATTTGAAATTCCACCACATTGAAATGTGTTTAAAGTATTTCAGTATTATTCTAAAACGAAAAATACTCATTGGAAGGATAATATTAGCATTAATTTCTTACTGTGAATTAACTGATGTGGATAGTTATTCTTGACACTTGGATGAGGCTGATTGCATTGAGAGAATGGGATCTTGAGTACAAGAAGGAAAAGACCTGCACTTTGGCAGAAGTTGGAATCTAAGAAGACAGATGGCCCATGGGAAATTCCAGGCTGTGGTGGCTATGGAATATTAGGACCATGATGTCTAAAATTTAAGTTTCTTATCTTTTCCCTCAGTTACATTTGGCCCTCAGTAAAAGGTGCACAGTAGACTTGTACTTTTTTTTTGGGGAAAGGCCAATGGAAGGACAGCAGTTGTGGGAGATGAGTCAGGAGAATAAAAACTCCTCAGAAGTTCTTTTAAAAATATTGAAGTACTGGCCTTCCAATAGCAGGTGGTATAAGGTCTTGAACCATTTTCTTTAGGGAATTAAAGGAAATTATAGTCCCGGGAGGCTGGAAGACTTGGAAAGAAATTATACTTGTAAATTTTATTTTCATGTATTGAGTTGTCAGCATTAAAAAGTTGCACTTTGATTATATAGCCCATATTTCCCCATTAATTTCCTTTGGTACCGCCTCTCTAGAAGAGATTTTTCTGACTTCCGTGGCTTCTAAAATCCAGGCTGAATGGATTATTTCTCTGCCGTGAGCTTGGGGATAGGGGTTTGCTTGGCATTTGTGTGTCCCTCCCACCATATGGTGAGGTCCTGTGTGTCTACGTATTCAATTCTACAATCAGCACTTCATGCTGTGCAGGTACACTGTGCTGGGAGACAGCCCAAGCCAGCGGTAAACAAACAACCCAAGTCCCTTATAACCTGAGTCCACTTACAAACTGCAATCCTGGGCAATTTACCTAACCTCTCTGTGCTTCAGTGTCCCTATCTATAAAAGCAGGATCATAATAACCCTGCAGCTTAGAGTTGTTGTGAAGATTAGATGAGTAAAACAGAAAACATTTAGAAGAAGAATGTCTGACATATAGTAAATATCAGCCAACTATCATCACAAAACAGAAGTTTTATGGAAGTAATTTTGAATGGGTAAGAAAAGGAGCAATTGCCGAATTCTGAGAATTAATTTCTGCGTCTATGAAAACTAAGACTGTTCATATAGGTAGATCCACAGATATGTTAATTGGATTGAGAGATCCCTGAAGTTGGGAATTGTACCTCCCCATCTGTTCTTATAGGACCCGCGTTGCTGTGCACAGATGATGAAAGTAGCTGCACTGCACAACGATGAAAGTAGCTAGGCTCCAGCCAGTTTGGTTTTGATCTTGTGGAATGTGCAGAGAAATTCCATTTATCACAATCTAGAACTCCAGAGAAGTATGAAGGAGAATAATATCATCTTTAGATAGTAAAAAGGCCACATTTTTAATTACTATTTTTGTATTTGTGGGAAACATGTACTAGTAGGTAGGCCAAATTCAGGATAATCAAAACTTGAGGGAACATAGAGTATAAAGGCATGGACATTGCAAAATGATAGACCTGGATTCAAATTACTGTTCTGCTACTTACTAATTTAGTGTCTTTGTGTATATCCAGCCATCCATCACCTCATTCAGAAGTGATTTACGAGCAACTTACAAAATAGTATTTAAAAGAAAAAGTCAAGATCAAAGACAAAGGACAAACTGAGACAGATAGTCGTGACATACATGACACACAAAGAGCTAATATTGACAAATAGCACTCCAACAAACTAATTAGAGAATGAACAACCAAAAGGAGAAAATAGGCAAAGAACATGAATAATCAATAAAAGAAGAAATAACATGAAATGATAGCCAATCTCAATAATAACCAAAGAAATGCAAATTAAAGCAAAAATTAAATTGAATTTTCCCTACTAAATTAGCACTGAATTAAAAAAAGTGAGAAAAACTAATGCCATTCCCAGTTATACTGTGGGTGGGAATAAAAACTTGCAACTTTTCTGAAATATTTGGCAATATTTATCAAAAGTCTTGAAAATGTGCATATCATTTGACCCAGGAATCCCACTCCTAAAAATTACTTCTAAAGAAATAATAGGACTATTATGCAAAGTAAATTATCCCAGAATGTTCATTGCAGCATTGTTTAATTAAATATTGTAAATAATAAATGCACATCACTGGGAGATTGAGTAAATAAATTATGGTATGTTCATTCAAATTTGAAACCATGGTATATATAGTTGATATAGCAAGAAGGCCATACTATGTTACTATGTTTAATGAAAAATAATTAGTTTAAAAAGCTATATGTACAGTTCTGCCCAATTTTTTCTAAACACATGTGCCCATGCACAAAAAAATGAAAAAAATATAGTGCTTCTGTTACTAATGCTTATTTTTTAGTAATAATATTATAGGTAGTTTTTTTTGTTTGTTTTTTGCTTAAATTGAATTTTTGTAAGAAGCATGGATTACTTTAATAATCAGGAAACATAAAACTATTTTTATTTTGATAAATAAAGCAAAAAAAAACAACTAATAACCCAACACTCGTTAATAAAACTTCACATTGCTAACTTACTTAAAATCCACATCAACAATAACCAGTGGCTGAGTCTGTCTTCTGAATACCTCACGCTGGTCAGGATGCTCCAGTCTAGAACGAAGACAGCCACCTTTCCTTTGAGATCACTCTGAACTCTGCAATGAAGAAACTGCTTCTCAATTATACAGAAACACTTTCTTGGTCTGTCTTCAGTAACAGATTATTGTCCTTCCCTTCTGCCATATTTTTTCTCTATACTTCGTAAGGTGGAGAATAATCCACCAAAAAAACAACAATTTCATGTCCGTGATAAGGTCCTGTGTGATTCAGCTCATTTAAATAAAACAGGGTGGGAGAAAGAGAATCTTTAAAACTTAAAATGAAGACAGCCTTCCTCTTGCTGGAATTTTAATCCTCTCAGCAGGGCATTAGTACACAGACTTGCTAGAGTCTAGTGGCATTTGACCTAATATGGTGGGAGTCCTGAGCTCAGGGACCCAAGATACTCAGAAATGCGGCCCAGGCCTTGTGTGTCTTATTTATGGGGTCTACAAATGGGAAAGCATAGTGCTCTAAACATAGATTCAGAAACTGTATACTGAATTTTTAAATGCTTGGATGAGGTGATTATCATTTTATTTATTTGAAAAGTAAGAAAGACTCTTAGCATTTTACAACTCAGAAGTCCTCAGTACACTGGATTTATAGCTGAGTAGTTTGTAGAGAAGGAAAAGCTGACACTGAAGGAATAAATTCAGTAGTTTTCAGGAGAACTATTTAGTGCAGGCAGTATTATTGATGATTTAATTTTTCAAGGTGATGCCTTATCTGTGCCATGAAAGAATTTAATAAAGGAAGCCTTAAAATAGCATGGCTTTAAAAAAACCTACTAAAAAATCGTTTCTAGGATATTGATTATTAACTATGTACTAAAAGGAATTTTCTCTTCATGAAAACATGAATTTTGTATACAACACATCTTTGCCAGCATTTATGTAAAAATGTTCAGTAGCTTAGAGTCAATGGTATATATCTATGTAAATTTAAATTAATTTTTAGTTACAAATAGTAAAAGAATTAGCTGAATTCCAATTATTTTTAATGTAGCCATGCTCCCCTAATGCACGATTTCTTTAAAAAAAGAAAGAAAGAAAGAAATCCAAGCATTTTCATGAAATCCTGCAGGATAGAAAACATTTGCCAATTTAAATGTGAATAACAACATCTGTAGTTATTTGGAATATAAGGGAGATGCTAAACACTACTTCCAAGAAAACCTTGAGTAGTACTACTTTCCAGACACAAAACTATTCTTTAACTAAACCCTATGCCAGTTGGTGCAACAGATTTGGAACACAAAGCTTGCTTGCATTTAACTTAAAAAACGTGTGTGAGCCAAATTTATTATTTCCATATTAAAATCAATATTTACTCTTAAGAAGTTTTTTCCATATTTGTTGAATTGAGATAGGTCAGTAGATGGAAATTTCTTCTGTAAATTCTATACATTTTAAAACTTTATTTTTTTCCTACCTTATGGATTAATTATGGCTACAAAGCTTTAAGTTAAAACAAATTTGTTTTCTAAAATTTTACTAGTTCTGCGAAATCTATAAATTTGAAAGAACTTTTCCTCCTATGTTTAAAATGTATGGCAACTTTGTACAGCTTTTTTGATTTCTACACTGACCTCTAATCTTCTGGGATTTGTTTGTTTATTTGTGGCAAGTGAAGCTTCCTTGCTTAGAAGATAGAAGTTCATAATGATTTGTGAGGAATACATGTAGGTTTCTAGATCATGCCACAGGGATATCTCAGTGGATATAGATAACTTAAATTTTTGTTAAAAAAGGAAGGAAAGACTACGCAGGAGAGAATATTTTGGACTTTCCTGACACACATATAATTCTTAACAAATGATTAATAATATCTGATAAGTTCCAAATATAGCATGACTTGTTTATTCCTCGATTCAGTACACGTTTCCATTAGGTATGTAATCCACGGGATGTTTTTCTTTTGCCTTTTCCTTATTTGTGTGTTACCGTCAGAAATTTTATTAAGATAGCCTTGAGATGAGGTTAACAACGGAGTGTCTTCTCTAAATCAACTGACTTTGTCTCAACAGGACACCTCCATTTTCGAATTGTATACATCAGGGTTATGGTTTTGCAAACTGGGCAAAATGTCTATTCTGCTCTTTGCACTTTTAGAAACCCCATCTCTTAAAATGTAATTACTCTGGGTGAGTGCATGTGCTAACTAATTGGGCAAAATGGGAAAATCTTGGAGTGAGCCTACGGGGAGATCAGTGACATTTATTTTTGAAATGTGTTTACAGCCTGGAAGATGGGCACATTTCCACACCACCAGGCAGAAATTATTGGACAGCACCTCCATGACTGGTAACTTCTTTTGTGGGGCCATCATGAGGTGAGGTAGAAGCTTAGCTTACTGCTGCTTTCCCTCCTCAACTCTTGGGGAAATGTACTCTGTGTACAAAGTGAATGCAAAGTTTTTCCCTAGATAATTACAAAACAGAAATGATGTAATTGTTTCCTCTATGAGTTCATAAATATACTTCTCTAGATTTAACTTTTCTTTACAAGTAAGGATCTGATGAAACTGTCTAGTTTGTATCTCTCTAGGTCCTTTATTTCAGACAATAAACATCTATTAGGTATCTACTGTATATAAGACACCACAGGCAGATTTAAAGACAAACTATGGTCTCTGTCCTAGAAAGAAACCATAATCTGAACAGGGAGATAAGAGACACTGTGGCAGGGGCCCCTAAACCACTTCCAGATTTAGTGATTTGTTAGAAATATTCACAGGACACAGTATATAGTCATAACAGCAATGGTTTATTACAGCAAGGGAATATTGAGGAAAATTAGCAAAAGGAAAAGGCATAGTACAAAGTCAAGAGGAAACCAGGATTAAGCTTCCAAGAGTTCACTCTTGTGAAATCACCCAGGACGTGCTAAATTCCTCCAGTAATGACTGTGACAACATGTGTGAAATGTCTACCAGGGAAGCTCATTAGAGACTCAGTGCCCAAGATTTTCACTGGGGATTGGTGAAGTAGGGACCATCTGCCTAGCACCTACCAAAATTCCAAACTTCAGAAGGAAATCAGGTGTTCAGCATAACTTTACTGTTTACACAGTTTATAGAGAATCATTTTTATGTGTAAGGAGTGGTGGAAACACTCCTGAATTCCAAGTTCCCAGATGCCAACCAAGGGCCAGCCTGGCAGCATGTTTTTCTTTCTTTTTTTTTTTTTCCAAAGATTTTATTTATTTATTTGACAGAAAGAGAGCACACAAGCAGGGGGAGGGGCTGAGGGAGAGGGAGAAGCCGGCTCCCTGTGCAGGGAGCACGATGTGGGGCTTGATCCCAGGACCCTGAGATCATGACCTGAGTGGAAGACAGATGCTTAACTGACTGAGCCACCCAGGCGCCCCAGCAGCATGTTTTTCTAAGGAGAGCAGTGTCAAGCCTGGTATATTACCTCTTTTCTGCACAGAAACATAGTAAAAAACAAACAAAAGCCAAAAAACAATCCAAGCACTAAATTAAAAATAAACACATAAGGGAATTTTGGCACAGCAGAGACATATAGATGAATGTAACAGAATAACAAGTCTAGAAATAGAGAAGAAATATGTGGTCAACTGATTTGGGACAGAGATTCCAAGATAATTCAATTGGGAAAAGCATGGTCTTTCTAGTACATGGTACTGGATTAATAGGACATTTATACATTAAAATTATGAATCCCTCTTCTTACCTGATACCATACATGAAAATAAATTCAAAATGTATCATAGACATCAATGTAAGAATTAAAACTATAAAATTTCCTGAAGAAAACACAGGAGAAAATCTCTGTGACCTTAGATTAGGCAAACATTTTTTAGAACCAATAGCATGAACTACTAAAGAAAAAAGATAAATTGGACTTCATCAAAATTAAAACTTACACTCTTTGAAAGTTATCGTAAGGGAAGTTGAAAAGGCAAATGACTAGACTGGGAGAAAATATTTGCAGATACATATTTATTATTATGTGTATATTGTACAGGACAAATTTTAAGAATTTATAACTCAATAATAATAAGATGATGCAATTAAAAATGTGCAAAAGATTTGGCTTCACAGAAGATATAATATCAGTAACCATATGAAAAGTTAATATCATTAGGAATTAAAGAAATATAAATTAAAACTAAAGGGGGTTATTAATTCACATTTTACTAGACTGGTTAAAATTAAGCAGGTTGACATTACCGAATACTGACAAGGATGTAGAGTAACTGGAAGTCTTATAAAGTGCTGGTGAGATCATACAAGGGTACAACTGCTTGGAAAACACCTGGCAGTTTCTTTTTTTTTTTTTTTTTTTTAAAGATTTTATTTATTTATTTGAGAGAGAATGAGAGCACGAGAGGGAAGAGGGTCAGAGGAAGAAGCAGACTCCCTGCTGAGCAGGAAGCCCAATGCGGGACTCGATCCAGGGACTCCAGGATCATGACCTGAGCCGAAGGCAGTCGCTTAACCAACTGAGCCACCCAGGCGCCCAACACCTGGCAGTTTCTAATAGTTAAACACTGCATGCCATACAGTCTAGGAATCCCACTCCTAAGTTTTTATCCAAAAGAAATGAAAACATATATCCACACAAAGCCTGTATGTAAATGTTTATGGAAGCTTTATTTGTAATAAATAATAATAATAATGAACAAAAACAAAAATAGAAGAACTCAGATGTCCATCAATTTGGTGAATGGATTTTTAAAATATGGTTCATTTACATAATGAAATATTACTCAGTAATGCAAAGGAATTGTAGAAAGACAAAATAACATGGATGAATCTCAAAAGAATTAGAATGAATCAAAGAATCCAGACACAAAAGACTTCATATTATATGATTCCATCTATATGACTTTGTGAAAGAGACAAAATTCAGAAATAAGATTAGTTGTTGCTTGTGGCCATGGTGAAGAGAGATTGATTGAAAGGGGGCATGACAGGACTTTTTGAGGTCATGGAAATATTCTATACCTTGATTATGGTGGTGGTTACATGAATATATATATCTCAAATATAAATATATATATATACTTATCAAACTACTTTATATTACATAAATTTGTATTATACAAATATTTTTTTACATGTAAATATCTCCTGTACCAGACAGGTGGTAAAATGTGCATTGTCACATTGCAGCATATTGTTAATTTACGAATTAGTTACATGGGCTCTTAGGGCTTGAAGAGTTCACAGCAGAGAAGGATCACTATAGACCCTCTAGTAGAGGGGATTTTAGCGTAGAAAATGAACTTGAATTCTACTCTGAGGAGTGTGAATGACTCAGAGACACAAAGCAGGAGAGAGGTCATTCCTCCTCATCTTCTTCCAAATATTCTTCATACTTCTAGAGAGATCTTTCTGTCTCTAACAATCCCAGAAACTTGGGCCTCTCACTCACCTGTTTTCAGATCTTCAGTTGTTTCCCATCACCTGGAGAATCCAATACAAACTCCTCAGTGCTAATGACCTGACTCCTGCCCATCTTGATTCCCCTGCCTTATAAGGTTTCCTTTGTCTGTTGAATTATAGATAAGTGAATATTCCCAGCCAGGCCCTGGTTAGAGCAGCAGTAGCCAGCCTTCAGGCTATGGAGTTTGAGAAGGCAGAGAGGCAAAAAAAGACCTAGTCAGAATTTCTGCTGGAGAGCGAGACAAATTTGTAGGGAAGAATTCATAATCAATCAAAGAGACAATGAATTTTACCTCTTAGACCTCTAGAGGGAATTCTGGCTCAGAGGCTTGTTGGCAGGAACCTCTTTAATAAAACAAAGGTACTGGAGAAGGGTGGAACTGTGAGCTCAGAGGTGAGTGCTGAAGCTTCGAGTAGGTCAGCATAGCAGAGATGTTCAAACCCCCAGGAGGCAGCATAGCATAGTCGCTACGAGCACAGTCCCCAAGCCTCTGAACTCTGCCTTTCCACCTTAATAGCTGTGCTACTTTGGGCAAGTAGCACAGCTACCTGAACCCTCAAAGTCTCATTTTTCTTATCTGTATGGAGTTTAAATGTGCTAATGCAATAAGAGTATTAACACAATGACTGATGCATAACAATTCCTGAGTAAATGGAATCTGTAACAGTTAAGAAGAGGCAGTGAATCAGCAACACCCAAATTATGGAAAGAGCCCAAATGTCCATCAACTGATGAATGGATAAAGAAGGTGTGGTATACACACACACACACACACACACACACACACAGGAATATTACTCAGCCATAAAAAAGAATGAAATCTTGCCATTTGCAACAACATGGATGGAGCTAGAGAGTGTAATGCTAAGCAAAATAAGTCAATCAGAGAAAGACAAATACCATATGATTTCACCCATATGTGGAATTTAAGAAGCAAAATAAATTTAAGAGGCAAACCAAGAAATAATTTCTTAACTATGGAGAACAAACTGATGGTTACTGGAGGGGAGGTGGGCAGGGGGATGGATTAAATGGCTGATGGGTATTAAGGAGGGCACTTTTTGTGATGAGCACCAGGTGTTGTATGTAAGTGATGAATCACTAAATTCTACACCTGAAACTAATATGGCACTCTGTTAATTAACTAGCCGGAATTTAAATAAAAACTCTAAAAAATGGAAGAAGAAGTGAAGCAACTCAAGTCCTTCCTTACTCTTACAGAAGTATTTGACAGAGTCCCTAAATCTGCCTGTGAAGGGTAGGAGGATGTAGCATTCTGATGACTTAAAGGTTACATCTACACCTTTTTTGTAAAGCTTGAAACAAGGGCAAGGAACAATGGCTACAAAAACTTGGATGAATCACTTTGCCTCTTTGGACCTCAGTTTTCTTACCTATAAATTTGGATCTGATGATATTTTACAAACCTTCCAGTTCTAACATGTTATGACTCTATAAAATGGGATGGATTGTTGAATTATGACAAAAGTACTCTTTCATTTTATATGACCTTAGAAAAGAATGACGCCCTCAGATGATCTGACATTTTCCAGCTCTAACCTGCCTATTAATTCAGGATTGAAGCAATAACAGATGGGATTGACAATGAAATTGAAATTGAAATTAGCACATAAATTATATAGAAAACTATTAATTTAGTATAGCAAACCCATGGTTGTTCACAAAGTTTGGGATAATAGTTTTGTTGGCGAAGGTTTCTTTATTGGTTAAAAGTACATGAATCAGTTTGGTTTAAACCAGTTCTTTCTTAATGAAATTCAAACTAAGTGAGGAGTTTTCTGTAATTATTAAAGACTTCATTCAGTCCTAACACACGGAATAGGAACACAGTAAATGTGAGTCCCTGTGATTCCCTCTTTTCTTTTCTTTCTCATTCCATAATAGCTCCCAGCCTGGTGGCATTGGAGTCTACAGAACACATTAATTTACATGACCTGTTGCTTTGCTGAGCATTTCTGTAAAAGGAAGAGAAGTCTCAGGAATGAGCTAAAGTTAGCAAAAGGCCCTTCCCAGGATTCAGCTGGGATCTGGAACCATCAGAACTCCACAGTGAGGGCTGTGAGCTAAAGTATAGTAAATCCAACTTCCCTAAACTTTGCAAGAAATGATCTGCCAAGACCTCAAATTCAGAGTTACACTTTTATTACTTAGGGAATCAGTCAGTTGCCTTTAGCTGTTTTCACAAACATTAGATACCTATGCAGTTCTGAACAGCCAAGGGAATTTACTGAGAGCATGGAACATAGCAAAGAAAACTTGATATGAAGAAACTTTAAAACCCATGGTTTCTCTGTTTCAAGAGTGCCTGTTACAAATAACAGACTCAAAATCCAAAAGAAAAAAAGTTTGAACTTTCTTTCAACTGAACCTTTTTGTCACTGTGTTTACAGAAAGTTGGCTGAAGAAAGCCTTTTATAGGTATGTGGTTCTGTGTAGCAAAACAATGTTGGATATAACATGATTACATAGTAACATCATTGTGCTATTAATTAGCAGTAGGCCATAATGATGGTTATTAATGATACATGTGAGCACAGAACAAGCTTAACCTCAGAAAGAAAAGAAAGGGGGCGCCTGGGTGGCTCAGCTGCTAAGCGTCTGCCTTCGGCTCGGGTCTTGATCCCAGGGTCCTGGGATCGAGCCCCACATCAGGCTCCCTGCTCCGCGGGAAGCCTGCTTCTCCCTCTCCCACTCCCCCTGCCTGTGTTCCCTCTCTCGCTGTCTCTCTCTGTCAAATAAATTAAATAAATAAACAAATAAAAAAGAAAGAAAAGAAAGGGATTCCAAGTACCCCTTCCATTAGCTGCATGGAAAGACAGAGAATGTACCTGGTAGAGAGATGGAAAATTTAAGTGAGAAAAATGTCTGTTGGACCAAGTAAAATGACCAAAACTCTCTCAAACATCAATAAGAAAACCCCAGGAAGTCCATATTTGTATAAGCATGATGGAAAGAAATGAAACCTTCCAAAAGAGAACACTTAGAGTGAGTTTCGAGCACTTACAGGTGCAAAGATTAAGGACTGTGTAAATAGTACCAGAGACCTGAAATGTAGAAACAACCCATCACAAAATGAAGAACTGCAGACCTGTAGGTTTCACAAAGAAGAATCTGCAACAGGGGAAACAAAATAACATGGGGTGTGGATGTTCTCAAGCAAGTGGAGGTTAGTACAATGCATTGAATGGTATTTTCCATCATGGTGATTGTGATGAAGTTAATAAGTAATAAGATGGAGAGCTGGTCAGAGATCTGACAAGGGAAGGAGACCAGGTACTTGGATGTGAATGAAATTTCTAAAAATGTATTCTAAAGAAACTTCTGTAATTAGTGGCAGGAATTCTTGAGTAAGCCCCTTGCAGCTTTTCTGTGTAGGTGAGACACCCCTATGAGCATGGCTGTGTAATAACATATGCTCTAAAAAATGCTCTTCTCTCTAGTTTTGTAAAATGTGATATAGAAATTTAGAGCAGAGATAAATTGCAGAGGAAACAAAGAAGGTACCATCAGTGCTTTTCCTTCTCTACTCTGCCTTCATGCTTTGACTCTAAATAAAATACCCAACAAACGCTTTTAAGATATCTGTTTGAAGTTGAACCAAAGTATTAGTCTGTCTGAGGTGCCCATGTGTCTCTGTCTAGCCCACGTGAAATGCAGATAGCTCTCAGTTCAACACATGGCTTGACTCACTCTCAACAAACACTTGGTCATCTTCACGAAGATTCCTATGTTAAAGATCCCTTAGAGATGCTGTCATAGATCCCTTCCAATTTGGCCAGGGAGTAGTCTCCCTGATTAGTAGAGTCAGAGTTCTGGTACCCCCAAAAAGGCAACTCAGATAAAAAGCACTTTTACAGACTATTTTCTTCTGAATAAACTACAGTTTCTATTTGTGTTTCATTAATTTTTTCCACTTACCTTACTCTCAAAACATCAAACATGCTACAACTAATCTCATCTGTGAGAGTCCCTTTAAAAAAATATTGATAATATCTTACCTAGAAGAGGCAATTCCATCTGTTTCCAATATCTAGTTAAACAAAGAAGTCAGTAATAAAATATTTGTTCCTACAAATACAGAGATTATAGTAAATGTACTGCTATGGACCTTTACATGCATATGTATGTAGAAGTGTAGGACTCTACCTTAGGAAAAAACAGAAGCTTGGATACAGGAATACATGTTACAGAGCAATGTCCTGAACGATTGAAAACAATACAGTAATTTTTATTATACTTGATAATATATTTCACGTTACTTAAATCTTCATAGGCCATCCCTTTGCATAAAGCCAACAACACACCCACTTACTTTCATGTATGTGTAGCACCCCACCCAGGATGACCAGTAGGTGGCCTATGGCCAGAGATGGCCATCTCTATGACCAGCCTGTTCGGATAAGTTAGGAAGTTCCTGCTATGCCCATGTATGAGACTGTCCCAAAATCTCCAAAAAGGAGAAAGGGTAAATCCTGGCTAAAGTGTGACCAGCATAGACACCTAGATACTCCATGGAGTAAGGACCAAGGAAAATAGAAATGTAAACTTTGATCTCCACAAGTGACCAGTGGGAGGCTTACTCCTTTCTCTGGTCCCATGCTCATAACCCACAAACACACTCTTAGAAATGCTCTAGCTTTCCCTACCCAACCCACATTTCCTGAATATCAAGTCATCTCCAAGTTACTTTCTTCCATGGGAGACATGTGGTTTAGTTTCACCTACTTAATGGATTTCTGAAAATGAGAAAAATAATTCCAGTCTCTGTTTATATAGTTTTAAAAGTTCATTCGATTAGATAACCCCTCCACCCCCCACAAAAAAAGAAAGTCTATACCCATCTGAGATGAGGAAGCAGGAAGGTAGTTGAGTTCTGTTTTCTGCTTCATTCAGCTCTGAGGCACTGGGTCTCAGATGACTATTTCTGCTAAGGGAGTTTCAAATCATAGGTTTGAGGAGGAAATTTATCATCTCATGGGAGGAAGCAAACTGGAGTGGTTTAAGAGAACACTCTGAAATTAGATTTGACCAGATTCAAATCCAATCCCTACTACTTCCTAGTTCTCTGACCTTGAACACTCACTTAACCTCAATTTCCTCACCTCTAAACTGTGCATGCTCTGAGTACCTGCCTTTTAGAGTTAATATGGGAATTAAATAAAATAGTCCATGTAAAATGTTTAACATAGTACTGGGGACATAGGAAAAAGTCAGTATGCATTAGCTGCTATTGTAACTGTTTTTAGTTTGCCAATGGGTTTTTTTTTTTTCCCCCAGTTATGTGCTTTCTAAGATTATTACTTTTTTGCAGAAGAAAAGACTCACCATTGTTTGGTGACTCTGCTGTCAAGTAATGTTTTTTTGTTTGTTTGTTTGTTTGATTATGTTATGTTAATCACCATACATTACATCATTAGTTTTTGATGTAGTGTTCCATGATTCATTGTTAGCGTATAACACCCAGTGCTCCATTCAGTACGTGCCCTCTTTAATACCCATCACCAGGCTAACCCATCCCCCACCCCCCTCCCCTCTAGAACCCTCAGTTTGTTTCTCAGAGTCCATAGTCTCTCATGGTTCATCTCCCCCTCCTATTCCCCCCCCTCATTTTTCTCTTCCTGCTATCTTCTTCTTCTTCTTCTTTTTAAACATATAATGTATTATTTGTTTCAGAGGTACAGGTCTGTGATTCAACAGTCTTACACAATTCACAACACTCACCATAGCACATACCCTCCCCAATGTCTATCACCCAGCCGGCCCATCCCTCCCATCCCCCACCACTCCAGCAACCCTCAGTTTTTTTCCTGGGATTAAGAATTCCTCATATCAGTGAGATCATATGATACATGTCTTTCTCTGATTGACTCATTTCGCTCCGCATAATACCCTCCAGTTCCATGCACGTCGTTGCAAATGGCAAGATTTCATTCCTTTTGATGGTGGCATAATATTGCATTGTATATATATATACCACATCTTTATCCATTCATCTGTCAATGGACATCTTGGCTCTTTCCATAGTTTGGCTATTGTGGGCATTGCTGCTATAAACATCAGGGTGCACATACCCCTTCAGATCCCTACATTTGTATCTTTGGGGTAAATACCCAGTAGTGCAATTGCTGGGCCATATGGTAGCTCTATTTTTAACTTTTTGAGGAACCTCCATACTGTTTTCCAGAGTGGCTGCACCAGCTTGCATTCCCACCAACAGTGTAGGAGGGTTCCCCTTTCTCTGCATCCCCGCCAACATCTGTTATTTCCTGACTTGTTAAAATTAACAAGTTGCCAGTGGGTTTTTTGTTTTTATGTGCAGGTTCCAACTGGTGATTTACAAATCTCCCTGCCTCTCCCTCCCAGTCACTTTCCTTGCTTTTGAATATGGAAAGTCAGAGTCATGGAATGGTCTCAGGGAGAATGGTGCTATGGGGACTTAGAGTTTGAGCCCCCATGAGGTACAGAAGAAAAGGAAGCCAAGAGTTAGAAATAGGAGCATTTCTCTATGGGTCACAATTAAGCCACAGGACCCAAGGTGGTCCTGGGAGTGGGGATTGTCCTGTTGTCTGTGAAGCCCCTTGTTCCTTTGATTCCTCTTTCTTCTCTAACCTTAAGTCAAGGGTGCCTCCCTTTCTTTAAAAACGAAGGCCAAATATCGGAATGTCCATGAATTTTAAGAATATAAGGTGCGGGTATTGAGGAAAGTAATGGCAAGAAGCACACACTCTTTTTGGAGACTGATGTTTTGATATAAATAAAGGAATATGACATTAAATGACAAACTTCGTTTCTGTTGCAGAATTACACCTTGCCAATAAGGTGATAATGTATAGAGGAATGAGGAAATGCAATAAATTCTGTGTTATTGTGATTCTAATTATCTGTGTTAGTTATGTTATATAAAGTTACCACAAACACTGAATTAGCAAATACTGAAATAATGCTCCCAGGGCAAATTCAAGGTTAGGTTCCTGTGAACTTCTGGTCACATTTTCATCAACCTATCAAAATATAATCCTGTTTTCCATGTGTTTCTGTTTAAAGACACCTAATTTAACATATACTGTTGATTCATTAATATTGAACCCATGGTCAGCAGCACCATAGGTCATGTCTGAAGCAAGCTTGCCTAACACATATTTTTTCCAGAAGGCCCATCACAACCTCTTTGCACCTAGGAACACTAGACAACACTTCGGCACTATCCTCGAGGGCCATGTTAAAAAGCAAAATCACCCAAAAAGGGGCACACAAATATGAAAAACATGGCATTAAATAGACAGTACAAAGGACACTTATTTGCAGTGAGAGCTGAAACAAGGCAGAACATTACCTTGTCCCCTCCCAGCTGAGAGTGTGTGCATTGGGTAGCTCAATTTTTTCCCCGTTCTGTGCATGTCCACAAATGACTGCAGAAGCACTGTAAGTATCTATTTGGGGGTTGCAAATAGGCAAATTCACAGTCTGTGAGTAATGAGGACTGACTGTACTAAACCAGCTACCAATGTACCTTTTTCTTCCAACAATACATGTAAGTTCCTGTGCTCTACATTCTCACAGCACTTGGTGACTTCAGACTTTAATTTCTACACTTTGGTGAAGGAATAATAGTTTATCTGCGTTTACCTCATTTTAGTCCTCAATATCTTGAACATATATGATACAAAGTAGTCACTTGATATGCTCAATGAATTAATACACTGCTAGCCCACAGAATCAAATTAAATTACTTGCAAATTAAGATACTTTTCATAAAGGTTTTTTTTTTTTTTCCAGGATCTATCAGAACACTATGGTATCTTTCTTGTATGTCATAAGTGAATAGGTCCAAGAGATATTTACACAGATGTTTAAGAACTCATGAAATTGTGAGATTTCCTCCCACTCTTGTTAAGCAGGTCAGTCACCACTGTCAAATTCACAAAAAGGAAAAAGTACTACAAATATATTTACATTATTATTTTGTGAATTTTTTTCTCTTCACTCAATTAAAAACATTTCTACTTATTGCACACAGGAAAAGGAAATGCCATGGTATAGAAATATTATTGCCTCTATCCAATACCTTCTGGGGATTAAGAACAAAACCCCTAAACCTGAAATCAAGTTTAAGACTGCACCAATCTTCACCAGGAGGAATGAGGTCCAATACATAGCACATGTTTATTTTATACTATCTTATTTAATGTAGATTTTTGACCTTTCTGAGTATAACAAATGATTCATTCATTTTCATTCATGAATGTTTACTTTCTTTTTAAATGTTCTTTAGATCTTTATGTCCTCAGTGTAGTTTGGATGTTTCTTCCCAGAACATACTCTATTTCACATAGCATTCCCTTTTCAAGCCTCACATGAGACACCAACCTTATTTGTTTAATTATTTGGAATATTTCATTGTCCTATAATGTTTAACTTGACAATTTCATATAGGAGCATAGAAAAGAAAACTGCTTTAAGTGTTACTATAATGTGCAAAGACAAGTCATGCATTCAGCAGTTTTTCATAGCCTTATTTAAAATGGCTTATTTACATTACTATTTCCTATGGGACAAAGCAGGAAATTACTAAGGCTTTAAAATGCTTTTGTTTCTAAAAAAGGAGATTAATGGATTAGTTAAGATATAACTAATTATCTTATTTGCATATACTATTGATAAAGAAAAAGCATAGTAAAGTTGCAAAAGGCAGCATCTAGGAAGTGTCAAGACTCAAGGGATGCTCTCCTGTTGGACCTCTCTCTCTCTGAGCAGATCCTACATCATTGCCTGTAGAAGATGCTGGGGAAATGATTATTGTTATGTATTGGCTAACTTAACATCTTAGTCTGTTTGGGCTACTATAACAAACTACCCTAAACTGGATGCCTTTAACAACCAACATTTATTTCTCACATTTTCAGAGGTTGAGAAGTCTGAGATCAAGGCACAGGATGATTTAGTGTCTGCTGAGGCCCAGCTTCCTAAATCTGGAATAGGAACCCTTCACCACCTTAGACTGGCTCTACCTCATTCCTTTCTGATCTTGATAGTGATGCTTTTTTCTCATTTGTCAATTGCCTAAACCCCTTCATCTCATTCTCATTCTGCATGCTCTTTTTCTTACACCCATTGTCATTTTAAGCATTTAACAGAATTTATTTTCAAGATCCTTAAGAGGCACTCCTGTGTCCCCCCAGCCCCCATAATACACACAAAAATTCCTTTTCCTTTACAATTCTGGCAGCTGTTACCACTAACTCACTTCTATGACTTGGAATATAACCTCTCTATGTAAAGAAATATTGCCCTTATCCCCATTTCCACCATTGAAATATAATTTATATCTTCTAGATTTTTAAACATTCCTAGGTTCAAATAGGCTGACAACCTCCAACTCTACCTAAAGCCCTTTAAAATATTAGGACAAAGAACATTTATTTTCATCACAGAATATGGATGATAATTTTCTTCCCCAAAGAACTACTGAAATATTTTTTATAGTACTATCAGCTCCACTAACAATTCACTAATATTATGAATGTATCTTATTTGAACAAAATTTCATCCTCACTATTTCCAGATTGAAGAGTTAATTTTTCCTCATTTGTTTAATTATTATATATGCTCCTCCAACTGCCACTTTCTTCATTGATTTTATTTATATTTACTAAAACAAATGTAGAGTCAAGGATTGGCCCAACACTGCCTCACAAACTCAGGGAAAATATTCATATCTCTGCATGAAAACCTGAGGTCTGAAAACAAGTTACTTTCAAACAACTGGGATTTCCAGTTAAAGATGAAGGATTAAAGACACTAAAAGGATAAATGTTTGAGAAATTAAAATATCCTAAGCGTACAAATGCAAAGAGAACAGGAGAGAAGACATCAGTGGCATGGAGATTTCAATATATCCTTGGAAGACTGAAAGTTGATGGAGAAGTAGTAATTGGTCATATAAAACAACGGAAGCCAAAGCTTAAAGGGTGTGCAGAGGGGGGAAGAAAACTTGAAGCAATAAGAGTATTCTTCAACAGTGGAATGATTAAATAAATTATTACATATCCACATTTTGGAATATTGTATAGCCATTAGAAAAATATAGTAGACCTGTAGCAGTTGACTTAGAGTGTTTTTCATGAATTATTGCTAAGTGGCCAAAACAATAGAGAAAAGGTAGAATAAAACAATCTCTATTTGTAAAATAAATAATAACAAAAAATTTATTACATACATATAGATGATTATATAAGTATGGAAAAGGTGGTGAAAGATACATACCAGGTTCTTAACATGAGTTACTTGGTGGCCTTGAGGGGATACTGATACTGATGGACAGGACAGCTGTGTATGGCTACACAGGTTATGCACTGTATGATTCCAGGGGCATCATTCATGTAGATTGTGGTGGACAGATTTTTAAGTGGTCCCTAATGATTTATGCTTCCCTAGTGTTCATGGCCTTTTTGAGTCCCTCTTATTGGTAGGAAAAATCTGTGATTTGCTTCTAATATAATACAGCAAAGGTAATTATATGTATGTGATTATGTCACTTAAGACTGTAGTGCCCATCTTCTTGGAATCTCTTTTACCCTTGTTGGCTGTGAGGAAGACAAGGAACTGCAGGTGAATTGCTGAGGATGGCCTCTGGCCAACAGCCAATAGAAAATGGAAGTTCTCAGTCCTACAGCCATAAGGAATTGAAAGCTGCCAACAACTATGCAATCAGGGGGGCAGATAATTCTCCAGGCAAGCCTCCAAATGAAACTCCAGGCCCAGATAACACCTTGATTCTGGCTTCTAAGATCCTAAGCAGAGGGTCCAACTGAGCCATGCATAGACTCCTAACCCACAGAAACTGTGAGATAAGAAAGTTGTATTGTTTTAAGCTGCCAAGTTGTGGTAATTTTGTTATGTAGCAATGGATAATTAATGCATAGATCTCAATCTGATTTGATGTTTGCAGTTAGCAATTCATACAATCATACATGGTAGCCCTGGTTGGAGAGGAAGAGGAGGAGAAGGAAAGGGACATAGGCAAAAAAGAAAAGACTGCTCAGACAAAAATATATACTTTTATATTGTCCCATTTGTGTTCAAATTACATGAGTAGGCATTAATAATTAGAAAAAATAATACATTATAAGTGAAAAGCAGGCTGCCATAGTAATGAATATGTACAATGGTTCATTTTCACTTAAAAAATCAAATTAAAAAGCAAGCACAGCACAATTTTTATATGGGTAAATGCATTTATGGGTTACTATGAGCCCTTTGGCTCCATGATTTTTCGCTCTTTACAGCACAGGTGTTCTGCCTTTGCAAAAGTTTCATGTATAATGAGGATTTTCTGGGAAGCACTTGCTACATATCTGGAAGTCAGTGGTTTAAGTGTCATACACATTATGGATCCACTATTCTCAATTTTCTTTGATGAGATGTGCTCTATCAAATATCATTTTTCTCTTATTTGCTCAAAATGGTCCTCTACTTATTACCCTCATGCTTTCCCTGTCATTAATGACACTTGTAATTTTTTTTTTCATTTTTTTTTAAAATTTTTTTATTGTTATGTTAATCCCCATACATTACATCATTAGTTTTAGATATAGTGTTCCATGATTCATTGTTTGTGCATAACACCCAGTGCTCCATGCAGAACGTGCCCTCCTCAATACCCATCACCAGGCTAACCCATCCTCCCAACCCCCTCCCCTCTAGAACCCTCAGTTTGTTTTTCAGAGTCCATTGTCTCTCATGGTTCTTCTCCCCCTCCGATTTCCCCCCCTTCATTCTTCCCCTCCTGCTACATTCTTCTTCTTCTTTTTTTCTTTCTTAACATATATTGCATTATTTGTTTCAGAGGTACAGATCTGAGATTCAACAGTCTTGCACAATTCACAGCGCTTACCAGAACACATACCCTCCCCAGTGTCCATCACCCAGTCACCCCATCCCTCCCACCCCACCCCCACTCCAGCAACCCTCAGTTTGTTTCCTGAGATTAAGAATTCCTCATATCAGTGAGGTCATATGATACATGTCTTTCTCTGTTTGACTTATTTCGCTCAGCATAATACCCTCCAGTTCCATCCACGTCGTTGCAAATGGCAAGATCTCATTCCTTTTGATGGCTGCATAATATTCCATTGTATATATATACCACTTCTTCTTTATCCATTCATCTGTTGATGGACATCTTGGCTCTTTCCACAGTTTGGCTATTGTGGACATTGCTGCTATAAACATCAGGGTGCACATAGCCTTTCGGGTCCCTACTTTTGTATCTTTGGGGTAAATACCCAGTAGTGCAATTGCTGGATCATATGGTAGCTCTATTTTCAACTTTTTGAGGAACCTCCATACTGTTTTCCAGAGTGGCTGCACCAGCTTGCATTCCCACCAACAGTGTAGGAGGGTTCCCCTTTCTCCGCATCCCCGCCAACATCTGTCATTTCCTGACTTGTTAATTTTAGCCATTCTGACTGGTGTGAGGTGGTATCTCATTGAGGTTTTGATTTGGATTTCCCTGATGCCGAGTGATGTTGAGCACTTTTTCATGTGTCTGTTGGCCATTTGGATGTCTTCTTTGGAAAAATGTCTGTTCATGTCTTCTGCCCATTTCTTGATTGGATTCTTTGTTCTTTTGGTGTTGAGTTTGATGAGTTCTTTATAGATTTTGGATACTAGCCCTTTATCTGATATGTCATTTGCAAATATCTTCTCCCATTCTGTCAGTTGTCTTTTGGTTTTGTTGACTGTTTCCTTTGCTTTGCAAAAGCTTTTTATCTTGATGAAGTCCCAATAGTTCATTTTTGCCCTTGCTTCCCTTGCCTTTGGCGATGTTTCTAGGAAGAAGTTGCTGCGGCTGAGGTCGAAGAGGTTGCTGCCTGTGTTCTCCTTTAGGATTTTGATGGACTCCTGTCTCACATTGAGGTCTTTCAACCATTTGGAGTCTATTTTTGTGTGTGGTGTAAGGAAATGGTCCAGTTTCATTCTTCTGCATGTGGCTGTCCAATTTTCCCAACACCATTTGTTGAAGAGACTGTCTTTTTTCCATTGGACATTCTTTCCTGCTTTGAATGACACTTGTAATTTAAGACAGATGCCATTCAAATAGGCTGTCAGTTGCTTTTGTTTTTCAAAGTGTGATGGTGATTAAATTGTGGGGGTTTTGCTTAATTTTAATTCCTCAGATTTAGAGAAGTTAATGATTCATTTTGATAACCTGTGTTCTTTATTTCTTATTTATTACCCTTGAAAACACTTCATGAATAGATTGTTCACTTAATTCTTCTTTTACAAAAGAATTAGTATTTTTTTGTTCTCCTTTATAAATGATCTTGAAATGACATTTTATATCAAAGCAATTTTAGGAAAATCATAACAGAAAAAAAAAGAAAGGGTCTCAATAAAATGGAAATACTTTCTGTAATGGATATGTTTCTAGCTTTGAGTTCACAGATCACTAGGTTTGCAATCATGACTTTTCTGTGGAAAGGAAAAAGTTTATATGTTCTTTTTTAACGAACATGGGAAAAGTAATTTAATAATTTTTCAATAACATTGAAATGATATTTGTGCTACTCAAAATATAGCCTCATATCATTCATTAGTTTATCTACCCACTAAATTTACCACACCTTTACGATCATATATGTATGAAATAATATAATAAATGTATAAATGACTTGCAACCAAGGCATATGTGAATGTAAGATGTTTGCTGGTTTTAGGTTTGTAGGTGTCATTTATTCATTCATTTATTCAATAAATGTTAGGCAACACTTCATTAGTTGAAAACTATGCAATATTAAATAATAAAAATGACATATATCTTAATCCCATGGAGCTCACTATATAGAAGAGGAGAATTTTATGAGACTCATACAAATCATTAAACTGTAATGAATGTTGAAAGTGCGATTAAGGAGATCTATCCCTTGCTATAAGTCTCTATGACATAATGAGACAAACTTAGGAAGATGGGAAAGGGGTACCCTGAAGAAGTGAGGAGTGAGCTAGATCTGAAGGCAGGGCAGGCGTGACCCTGCTGAAAGGGTATGAGAGCATTCCAGGATGGAGGTACATGTGCAAAGCCTGGAGCAGGAAGGAGTATGGCATGTTCGAGGTGCAGAAGGAGATCTGTGCAGCAGGAGCACTAGAATGAAGGGGTGCCAGGAAGGGGTGTGGCTGGAAAGGCCACAAGGGCAAGATCAGGACTTCTGAACACCCTGCTTGGGAGTCACTAGGGGAACTGGGGACAGCCCCCAACCCTTCAAGGAGAACCACTGGAGCAGGGCCCGTGCAGCAGTACAAAGTTCCCCAGGGATTCTTATGTCCAGCCAGTGTTCAGAGATGCTTGACTAAGCCTTAAGTTAGGGCCTTAAGCCATGTTAGGATTTCAGATATTTTCCCAAAAGTGGTGTGTTTTAATGAGAAAGTAACAAGGTCCGATTTGGAGGTTGTGAGTACTATTTAAGCTACTTGTAGGGAATATATTGATGGGTCACATGACATGGTGGATGCAGTAGGTAAGCTATTGCAATAGTCCCCAAATAGAGGGAGTGGAGGATATGGCTAGAGTACTGACAAAATGAAGTAAAATGAAAAAATAATTTAAGTAATTCCTATTAGATTTATCAGGAAGATATTACTCCATTGTCTTTATGCATCCAGTGTTGCTACTGAAAAGTCTAACGTTAGTCAGATCATTGCTCATATTTAGGTGATTCTTCTTTCCTCTCCAGAAACTGTCAGAATGTTCTCTTTGTTTTATATGTTTCAAATCTTACTATAATATACTCAGTTGAGGTTTTAAATTTTTAAAATTTATATTCTTTTCTCCTTATTCATCCTTTTTGACACACTATACATTTGTTCAGCCAAAGGTCTAATCTATCTTTCTTTAATTCTAGGAAATTCTGGTTCATTATTTTTTCAACTGTTTGAATTTATTATATATATATATATATATATATATATGATTATTTATGACATTTTCCTCATTCTCTCTATCATTTTATCTCTTGTTGATGCATTCTGGGAGAGTGCTTTAACTTGACTGTCTAGCTAATAACTGATTTTTCAGTGTTTTCAGTGTTCTTCTATTCAGCCCATGCACTGAGTTCCCTATTTCAATAACAATAGGTTTCATCCTAATATCTCCAATAGGATCCTCTCCCAAACTGCTTGTTGTTACATCATGTATGCAATATCCCTTTTGGAGTATCTGTTCTGTGCGTTCCATTAGTTAATTTCCTTCTGTGTCGTTCCATTTGTAGTGTGGCTTTTTTTCCCCCCACTATTGTCAGGCTTCACAATTGCGTTGGGTGATAATATTGCTTTGGGAAGGAGACAGAAAAGGGCAAAAGTTTAGGTCTCGCTTTGTACTTCTAAAAAGGGTCTGGATGTGTGTGGGGGTGAGCACCCCAAATCTATAATATTGCAGTAAGTGCTACCACTCACTGTCCTCTCCTGCGGCCCAGTCTTCCCCCAGATCTCCTCCATGTACTCCAGCCCCACTCTTGCTGGAGCAGCTGCATATAATAGTCAAGGAGTGGAGTTGCTCAGAGGCCAGCCAGGCAATAAGGATTCCTCATTCATGGCTCCCAACTTAAGCTCAGTAATGCCACTATTTTGATGTTACCTATCACTCTCGACTGCTGCTATTGCTTTCTTGTCCAGAACTGAATAGATGGGAATAATGTGGGACTTTGGGTTCTGAGGCACTGGTGTAGGCCTAGCTGGATAGACATGGATGCAACCACAATGATCTTCTCTTGCCCAACTCATGCTGGGACCAGGCCACAGTTTCCTACCAACCAACACTGTTCCTACCACTAGGAACCTACTCCTTCAGTCTTCTCAATATTCCTCTTGCTTTCTTTATTTTCTTGATTACTTACTTACTGAGTAGGGTTTTGAGACCCCACCAACGTCTTCTTCCTGCTCTAGAATCTCCACTGTAGTTAGATGAATTCAAACAACAGCCATCCCAGTTTTTCATTTCCTTCTTTATTAAGACATTTCTAGTAATTTAGAATCTATCCTTGTCTTTTAATAAGGCCTTCTATAAACTCTATAAGAGTACTTTGCCCATAAATTCCTCTAATAATTAGTTTTTAATGCTCAGAAACTCCCTCCTTTCTCTGGATTATTTCTAAATACCTTCTCCCAGATAGCTTTACTTCCGTCCGGCAGAATGTAAATCCCTATGATAGTTTTTCCAGGCATAAGAGGCATTAAATTCTTTATAAAATTATGCTGCTGTCAATTCTTCTTGTAGTTCTAGGTTTCCTTTCATATATTTAGATTCCCTGACATGTTTTGCATAAATGTTTATGGCTTTATGTTTTTCTTTATATTACCTTTTTATATTATACATATGAAAGTACTCACCTTGAACTTAATGTTGTGACTATATTTGTAGTAATATTTGTCTAATAAATCTTCTCCTATTTGCTTTTATGTTCAAAGTTTCTATTTCATTTTTAAGATACCTCCCAGGTATGAATTAATTTTTTTTAAAGATTTTATGTATTTATTCCAGAGAAAGAAAGAGAGAGAGAGGAGGAGGAGCAGAGCAGGACAAGCAGACTCTGTGCTGATCAGGGAGCCTGACTCAGGCCTTGATCCCGGGACCCTGAGATCATGACCTGAGCTGAAACCAAGAGTCAGACACGACCAACTGAGCCACCCATGTGCCCCATGAATTAAATATTTTTAAAGCAATTACATAATCTTTCACTTTTGTGGAGAAGTGAATATCATCTGTGTTTACTAACGTGATATGCTTAGTTTTACTCTTGCCATCTTTTTTCTTGGTTTTTGGTTTATATTTTATTGTCATTTTGTTTTCTGTCTTTTGCCATATGAATTTTTTCTTTGCTAGTTATCCAGTAATTTAAAAATATATATTATACTTTTAATTAATCATGAATTTTAAATAATATTTGTATCAAATTAAAAAGAAATCCACAAGATGAGGAACTTAGCATATCATTATACCTCCCAGACCATAATTTCCCAGTATTTTTAATATAATATAGACTTTCAGACTGTTATTACATGTTACTTGCCACATATTCTCCTTTAACAGCAATTTTTGACATTGGTATTCATTTGGATCCAAAATTACAATAATTACTTGATCGTAAATCAGTTTTTAGCCATTGTCAATGCTGATCACCAATTGTTTTATGCCACAATTTTTCTATTCTTGATTTCTTATTAAAATGGAATTTAATTTTAAGTTTTAGGGATATTATAAATAGTAGATTTTGCATATAAAGTATGAATAGTGCTTGGCACAGGAGTAATCATTTAATAAAAATAGTAATTTTATTTTATTTATTTTCTTATTATTTGGGGGACATGAAGAGACATTTTATTTTATTTATTTATTTATTTTAAAGATTTTATTTATTTATTTGACAGAGAGAGACACAGCGAGAGAGGGAATACAAGTGAGGGAGAGGGAGAAGCAGGCTTCCCGCTGAGCAGGGAGCCCGATGTGGGGCTCGATCCCAGGACCCTGAGATCATGACCTGAGCCGAAGGCAGATGCTTAACGACTGAGCCACCCAGGCACCTGAAGAGACATTTTAAATTGGTAAAATAGTAGCCACTTAAAAACTATTAATGGCATTATGTTTAATTTATCACATCAAAAATATATCTTTATCTAAGTTTTCCCCCCGAAATGGAGAGAATGATTCCCATATTTTTGCATATATAAAATATTTTTTCTATCATCTCAATGTACAACTTGGTTTTATACAGTTTTGTGGCATATATGTATTTTTTTACTTTTCACACTTTAATCTTGAATTTGTTTCTGCATTTAGTTTTTCAGAAGAAAAATATGAAGCCACCTAAATTTATGACCATTATAGTAGGTTTTCTCCTCTCTACCTCCTCCCTCTGCCCCTCTTCCTTCTTCTTCATTCTCATCCTCTTCCATCATCTGGTTGCTTATAGATTTTTTTCCTTTGCATAGTCTATGCTTTCATCTAGGTGTAAATATATTTCTATTCATTGTGTCTGCAATATGATTGGTCCATTCTGGTACTACCTGTATCCATGGGCTACTTCTGCATTAACAAACCACCCCAAAACTTACAGGCTTAAAATAATGAGCATTTAATGATTGCTCAGGCATCTACAGGTCACCTGGGTGGTTCTGATGATGGGAGCTAAGGTTGGCTGCTCTTCTTTAGAATTGCTCAGGTGATGGAGATCAGCTAGCATGTTCACTGACAGTTGACGTCAGGTAGGATGATTTTTCTGATGCACATCCTTCAGTAGGCTAGCTCAAGCTTGTTCACATGGTAGTGATGAAGTATCAGGAAAGAGAATAGAAGGTCACAAGGTCTCCCAACACCTGGCACATGGTCATTACACTACATTCTTTTGGTCAAAGTAAGTTACAGGGGCATCTCATATTCAGGGGTGGGGAAATAGAATCCACCTATTGATAAGAGGGGTTGCAAAGAACATAAATTTGAGGAGGATGGAGAATTGGAGACATTGTACAACTAATCTATCATGATACCCTAGTTGGAAATTTTCTTCAATTTTTTCTTTGATCATAATTTATTTTCAATTACCTTTTGTTGTTATTGTTCCAAATTCAGAGAACATACTGTTAGTTTAAATTCTTAATCTCCATTCTTCATTATCAATCATCTTTTTTTCTAGTCATGTCCCTCACTTTTCTTCTTGTTTTGCATGCTAGGAAAAATTTTCAAAACTGTTTCTGGTCACAGCTTAGATGTTCTGCATTACAGTATTGTTCTTTAATGTATCCAAATAGTTATCCAATTTTTTGAATTGCATTTTGTATGTCTTTGCAATTCTTTCTTTGCTAACTCATTTTTATCTCATTCTATGTCTTTCTCCCCACTTCTCTCATCAATTTCCTTTTTTTCCCCAAGTCACAGGTCTTGAATTTTAATGCAGTTGCCAGCAGGTAAAAATTAGGACATTTATTAGAAATCCTGAATTTCAGCTTCTTTTGAATTAAAAGGTCTGGGGGCGCCTGGGTGGCTCCGTCGTTAAGCGTCTGCCTTCGGCTCAGGTCATGGTCCCAGGGTCCTGGGATCGAGCCCCACATCGGGCTCCCTGCTCAGCGGGAGGCCTGCTTCTCTTTCTCCCACTCCCCCTGATTGTGTTCCCTCTCTTGCTGTGTCTCTGTCAAATAAATAAATAAAATATTTAAAAAAAAAAAAAGGTCTGGCAACAGTATATCTCAGATCCTACTTGCAAAAACAGGCTGTTATTTTCCCTTTTAGATGGAACATTTTCTCTCCAGTTTGCTATAAACTCCACCACTTCCTAACACTGAGACCAAGTTTCAGCTGTAGTTTATCACTATAATTCTGATTTTTTTTTCATACTGTTCTAGGCACATATTTTTGTTGAAAGGAGAGGAGGCTAAAAGACAGTGAGAGAGTTGCTTGTTTAAGGAAAATATTACAGTGTATGCTTTTCCTGTGGATGTGAAGAATACTCCTTCATGCATCATATGAAAACAAAGACAATATGTGCTGAAAGAGTAACTTAAATTATATTTATAAAACAAATCATAAAGAGAACTAAGTAGAAAATAAAAAAAAAGAAACAAACTAAAACCTTAACAAAGTACAAAATATTTTAAAAATGGTATTAGCATTTCAACATGTCACAGGGTTTATTTCTGGAACACTTCGGATGATAAAATTGCCCCCAAATTAAAAACTTATCACAATAGCATGTTCATTCTTTTTAAAAAGCATTGAATACAGTAAGAATTATGTTTTTTAAACAGGAACAAACATTCACATTTATAAATATAGCTAAACCACTATTTCTTGGATTATTTAAGCTATGGCTTAGAAATTATAGGAAATATTAAAGAAGAAAATGTGAATCAGTTCCAGCATTTCTCGTGTTGTAATTGGTGACAACATAGATAAAAAATGCCACTTAGCTACCTCAGCAGTCTTAATGAAAATTTTGATTTGACCAACAAATTTTGGAGATTAAGCTATGATAGGCAAAATTTCAGAAAATGACTTATTTTTGTGTGTTGAAAAAACTTTAATGTGGTCTTAGCAAAATCAGTAAGCTTATCTACAAAGAATATTCCTAAGATGGCTAAAGTTGATGTTGGATTTGTTTGAAAATTTACACCCAAAGTTGCATACCTGGTAGGAATAAGGAACTTCAAGTTAAAAATTGCACTATTTATTGGGATAGGTTTGGGCTTAAATATTTGAAAATAGGCTACACAATGGACATAGTAATTAGCATTGTAAACTGAATTCATTCCCATAGTTTGATCTGTCCTTGAACTGGATGCCCAATATGGAGATTGCTATACTACACTGAAGGTCATAATGAGGGGGGTGAAAGTATTTTTTAAACCATTGGAAAAGAAATTAATTTGTTCATGTCTTCAAAAAAAATTCCTGTGGAGGCTCCTCAATGGAAGAATAGATCAAAATTTTCTTTTCAGGTTTAAAATCTTTTTTTTAAAATATTTTATTTATTTATTTGACAGAGAGAAACACAGCGAAAGAGGGAACACAAACAGGGGGAGTGGGAGAGGGAGAGGCAGGCTTCCCGCTGAGTGGGGAACCCTATGCTGGGCTCGATCCCAGGACCCTGGGATCATGACCTGAGCTGAAGGCAGATGCTTAATGACTGAGCCACCCAGGTGCCCCTTTCAGGTTTAAATAATAACCTGACAAGAGTTCTTTGAATATTTCTCTACAAGGGAATTCATATTAATTACAAATGTTTATGATTTGATTTTCTCATTCATTTCTACTGAAAGCATGTTGTATTAGTTTCTGGTGGTGCTGTAACAAATTACCACAAACTTGGTGACTTAATCAATAGAAAATTTATTCTGTCATAGTTCTGGAGGTCAGAATTCCAAAATCAGTATTAGTAGGCTGAAACCAAGATATCAGCAGGGCCATGTTCCCTCAGAAGGCTCTAGGAGACAATCTGTTCCTTATCTCTTCCAGCTTCTGGTGGCCTCCAGATTGGCTGCATCATGCCAGTCTCTGCCTGTGTGGTCAGATGTCTCCTCCTCTTCTGTGTCTTTAATCTTCCTCTGCCTCTCTTATAAGGGTACATGTGAAGGCATTTAGGATCCAACCAGACAATCCAAAATAATCTCCCCATCTTAAGATTCTTAACCTAACCACGGAGTGCAGAGACACTTTTTCCAAATATGTTGATCTTGACAGCTTCCAAGGGTTAGGTCTTGTTACCTTTGGAGCCACAATTTAGCCCACTACACTTGTCTTTGGGAAATTCCCTTGGCAAAGAAAACTCTGGCCCATTTTCCTATGCTGAAATCAGTTTCAAGGAATAAAAATAATTTTCTGAATTACATTTCTGATATTATGAAGAAGAAAATTGAATTTCAAAAAAGGTTATATAGTTGCAGACCTTATGAAAATGAAGTAAAATTAATTAGCTTTCTTTCTCAATCAATACTGATAGTATGAATGAATAAATACAACTGAAAATTGCTGAACTGTAGGGCAAGATTGTACTGAAAACTAAATCAGTAACTGTTGGAATACCAGGTTTCTGAAATGTCTTGGGAGTAATTATCCTGAACATAAAAGGGACCATTCATGGATTCTTCCCATGTTTAAAGTATGTATCTTTGAAAACAGATGTTTTACATTATAAAACAGAATAAAAATAAATCTCATTCTCAGTTAACATTTTCAAGGATGAATTATTTATTGCATATCATAACTTGAATATTAGATCTAAATGAATATCTTGGTGTAGAAGGAAATGTATCAAGTTTCCAGTTAAAAATCAATGTAATAACAATGAAGAAAGAAAAATAATTAGAAGTTACTAGAATAATAATTTGAAGTCTATTTTCACTTTATGTATTTACATTTTTTTAATTTAAAATATACTCTAGTAAAATGCATGATTGAAATATCTTGCATGCTTATATAGGACAGTTTAACTAAAATATAGCAATCTTTATTATATGTGTACTAATTGATATTTTCATATATTTTGCCTTTTCTTATTCTGTTACACTATCTGCCCATGTAAACTCTGTGGGTTTTTTTTTTTTTTAAAGATTTTATTTATTTATTTGACAGAGAGAGACATAGTGAGAGCAGGAACACAAGCAGGGGGAGTAGGAGAGGGAGAAGCAGGCCTCCCGCGGAGCAGGGAGCCCAATATGGGACTCGATCCCAGGACCCTGGAATCATGACCTGAGCCGAAGGCAGACGCTTAATGACTGAGCCACCCAGGAGCCCTCAAACTCTGTGGTTTTGAGTTTGCAGTCCCTGGCTTGTATCTTCTTCCTCATAGATGAGATAGATTTTTTTTTTTTTTGAGATAGATTGTTTTAAAACACCTTTATTGGGGAGTCTGGGTGGCTCAGTCGGTTAGGCATCCAACTCTTGATTTCAGCTCAGGTCATGATCTTGGGATCGTGAGATTGAGCCCTGCCATTGGGCTTCCCACTGGGTATGGAGCCTCCTTGAGATTCTCTCTCTCTCCCTCTCCCTCAGACCCTCCCCCGATTCTCTCTCTCCATCTCCTTTACAAAACAAAACAATACAGTGTCATTTGCAAGTATCTTCTCCCATTCTGTGGGTTGCCTCTTTGTTTTGTTGACTGTTTCCTTTGCTGTGCAGAAGCTTTTTATCTCGAGGAAGTCCCAAAAGTTCATTTTTGCTTTTGTTTCACTAGTCTTTGGAGCTGTATCTTGAAAGAAGTTTCTGTGGCCGATGTCGAAGAAGTTACTGCCTATGTTCTCCTCTAGGATTTTGATGGATTCTTGTCTCACATTGAGGTCTTTCATCCATTTTGAGTTTATCTTTGTGTATGGTGTTAGAGAATGGTTGAGTTTCATTCTCCTGTATATAGCTGTCCAATTTTCCCAGCACCATTTTCCATTGCATATTTTTTCCTGCTTTGTCGAAGATTATTTGACCATGGAATTAAGGGTCTGTATCTGGGCTCTCTATTCTGTTCCATTGGTCTATATGTCTGTTTTTGTGCCAGTACCATACAAAAATGACACTACAGACAAAGCTCTGATTTCCAAGATCTATAAAGAACTTCTCAAACTCAACACCCAAAAAACAAATAAGTCAAAAAATGGGTAGAAAACATGAACAGACACTTCTCCAAAGAAGACATACAAATGGCTAACAGACACATGAAAAAATGTTCATCATCATTAGCCATCAGGGAAATTCAAATGAAAACCACACTGAGATACCACCTTACACCAGTTAGAATGGCAAAAATGGACAAGGCAAGAAACAATAAATGTTGGAGAGGTTGTGGAGAAAGGGGAACCCTTTTACACTGTTGGTGGGAATGCAAGTTGGTACAGCCACTTTGGAAAACAGTGTGGAGGTGCCTCAGAAAATTAAAAATAGAGATACCTATGACCCAGCAATTGCACTCCTGGGTATTTACCCCAAAGACACAGATGTAGTGAAAAGAAGGGCCATATGCACCCCAATGTTCATAGCAGCAATGTCCACAATAGCCAAACTGTGGAAAGAGCTGAGATGCCCTTCAACAGATGAATGGATAAAGAAGATGTGGTCCATATATACAATGGAATATTACTCAGCCATCAGAAAGGATGAATACCCAACTTTTACATCAACATGGATGGGACTAGAGGAGATTATGCTAAGTGAAATAAGTCAAGCAGAGAAAGTCAATTATCATATGGTTTCACTTATTTGTGGAACATAAGGAATAGCATGGAGGACATTAGGAGAAAGAAGGGGAAAATGAAGGGGGGAAGTCCGAGGGAGAGACAAACCATGAGAGACTATGGACTCTGAGAAACAAACTGAGGGTTTTAGAGGGGAAAGGGGTGAGGGGATGGGTTAGCCCGGTGATGGGTATTAAGGAGGGCACATACTGCATGGAGCACTGGGTGTTATATGCAAACAATGAATCATGGATCACTACATCAAAAACTAATGATGTATTGTATGGTGACTAACATAGCATAATTAAATTAAATTAAATTAAAAAAATAAAAAAATAAAAATAAAATAAAAATACAAAGCACCTTTTCTGGTTCTTAAGAATAATTAAAATAAATTATTTTAAAAACTTACAATAATAATAATAAAAGGATATTTTTTAATTTTAATTCTGATATGATTAACATGCAGTGTTACATTAGTTTCAGGTATACAATATAGTGATTCAACAATTCTATACATTACTCAGTGCTCATCATGATAACTGTACTCTTAATCCCCTTCAACCATTTCACCAACCCCCACACGCACATCCCCTCTGTTAGCCATCAGTTTGTTCTCTGTAGTTAAAAGTCTGTTTTTTGGTTAGTATCTTTTCTTCTTTGTTCTTTTGTTTTGTTTTTAATATTCCACATGTGAGTGAAATCATATGGCATTTGTCTTTCTTTGACTGACTTATTTTGCTTAGCATTATACACTCTAGCTTCAGCCATGTTGTTGCAAATGACAAAATTTCATTCTTTTTTTTAAATTTTATTTTATTATGTTATGTTAGTCACCATACAATACATCATTAGTTTTTGATGTAGTGATCCACGATTCATTGTTTTTGTATAACACCCCGTGCTCCATGCAGTACGTGCCCTCCTTAATACCCATCACTGGGCTAACCCATCCCCCCACCCCCTTCCCCTTTAACAGTCTTTTTTATGGCTGAATAATATTCCATTGTGTGTGTGTGTGTGTGTGTGTGTGTGTGTGTGTATACATATACCACATCTTTGTCCATTCATCTATCGATGGACACTTGGGGTGCTTCCATAATTTGACTGTTGTAAATAATGCTGCAGTAAACATAGGGGTGCATATATCTTTCAGATTAGTGTTTTTGTACTCTTTGGATAAATACTCAATAGTGCAATTGCTGGATTATAGAGTAGTTTTATTTTTAATTTTTTGAGGGGTCTCCATACTGTTTTGCCAGTTTGCATTCCCACCAAGAGTGCAATAGGGCCCCTTTGTCGCCATATCCTTGTCAACACTTGTTGTTTCTTGTCTTCTTAATTTGTGAGGTGATAGCTCATTGTGGTTTTGATTTGCATTTCCCTGATAATGAGTGACATAGAGCATCTTTTCCTGTGTCTATTGGATATCTTTGGAGAAATGTCTGTTCATGTCTTTTAAGTTGAGATATTTATTTATTTATATATTTATGTGGTATTGAGTTGTATATTTTGGACACTAACCCTTTATCGGATATGTCATTTATGAATATCTTCTCCCAGTCCATAGGTTTTCTTTTCATTTAGTTGATTGTTTTCTTTGCTGTACAGAAGCTTTTTATGTTGATGTAGTTCCAATAGTTTATTTTGGACATATATAGAAAAATATTGCTATGGCCAATGTCAGAGAAATTACTGCCTGTGCTCTCTTCTAGGATTTTTATGGTTTCAGTCTCACATTTGTCCTTAATCCATTTTGAGTTAGTTTTTCTGTATGGTGTAAGAAAGTGTTCCCATTTCACTCTTTTACATGTAGCTGTCCAGTTTTCCCAACACTATTTGTTGAAGAAACTGTCTTTTTCCTATTGCATATACTTGCCTCCTTTGTCAAAGATTAATTAGCAATATAATTGTGGGTTTATTTCTGGGCTCTCTATTCTGTTCTATTGATCTATGTGTCTCTTTTTGTGCCATACCATAGTGTTTTGATTGCTATAGCATTGTAGTCATTCTTGAAATCAGATTGTGATGCCTCCAGTTTTGTTATTCTTTTTCAAGATTGGTTTGGGTATTTGGGGTCTTTTGTGGTTCTATACAAATTTTAGGATTATTCTTGTTCTGTGAAAAACACTGTTGGTATTTTAATAGGGAACGCATTGAATCTGTACATTGCTTTGGGTAGTATGGACATTTTAACAGTATTTGTTCTCCATGAGCATAGAGTATCTTTTCATTTGTTTGTGTTGTCTTCAGTTTCTTTCATCAGTGTTTTATAGTTCTCAGAGTACAGGTCTTTCATCTCCTTGGTGAAGTTTATTCCTAGATATTTTATTATTTTTGGTACAATTGTAAATGAAACTGTTTTCTTAATTTTTCTTTCTGCTGCTTCCTTATTAATGTATAGAAATATAATGGGCTTCTGTATATTGATTTTGTATCCTGCGACCTTACTAAATTCATCAGTTCTAGCAGTTTTTTTGATGTAGTCTTTAGGGTTTTCTCTATATAGTATCATGTCAGCTGCAAATAGTGAAACTTATACTTCCTCCTTACCAACTTGGATGCCTTGTATTCCTTTCTCTTGTCTGATTGCCGTGGGTAGGACTTCCAGTGCTATGTTGAATAAAAATGGTGAGAGTGACATCCTTGTTTGTTCCTGGTTTTAGGGGAAAGTCCCTCAGTTTTTCATCATTGAGTATGAGATATTCAATGTGGGTTTTTCATATATGGCCTTTATTATGTTGAGGTATGTTCCCTCTAAACCTACTTTGTTGAGAGTTTTAATCATGAATGGTTGCTGTACTTTGTCAAATGCTTTTTCTGCATCATATTGAAGTGATCATGGTTTTCATTCTTTCTCTTGTTGATGTAATGTACCATGTTGATTGATTTGTGAATATTGAACCACCTTTGTATCCCAGTAATAAATCCCATTTGATTGTGCTGAATGATTTTTTTTAACATATTGTTGGATTCAGTTTGCTAGTATTTTGTTGAGGATTTTTGTGTCTATGTTTATCAGGGATATTGGCCTCTAGTTTTTTTTTTTTTTTTTTTTGTGGTATCTTTATCTGGTTTTGGTGTCAAGATAATGCTGGCCTCATAAAATGAATTTGGAAGCTTCTCTTCCTCTTCTATTTTTTTGGGATAGTTTGAGGAGAATAGGTCTTAACTCTTTTTGAAATGTTTGGTAGAATTCACCTGGGAAGCCATCTAGTCCTGGACTTTTGTTTGTTGAGAGTTTTTGATTAATGATTCAATTTCATTGCTGGTAATCAGTCTGTTCAAATTTTCTATTTCTTCTGGATTCGGTTTTGGCAGGTTATATGTTTCTAGAAATTGATCCATTTCTTGTAGGTTGTCCAGTTTGTTGGCATATAATTTTTCACCATATTTTCTTATTCTTTATATTTCTGTGATGTTAGTTGTTATTTCTTCTTTTCATTTCTGATTTTGTCTATTTGAGTCCTCTCTCTCTCTTTGTTTTTCTGATGAGTCTGGCTAAAGATTTATCAATTTTATTGATCTTTTCAAAGAATCAGCTCCTGATTTCATTGATCTGTTCTAATGTTTTTAAGTTCCTATTATATTTATTTCTGCTCTAATCTTTATTATTTCCTTCCTTCTGCTGGTTTTGGGTTTTGTTTCTTCTTCTTTTTTTTTTTTAGGTGTCAGGTTAGGTTGTTTATTTGAGATTTTTCTTATTTCTTGAAGTAGGCCTGTATTGCTATAAACTTCCTTCTTAGAATAGCTTTTGCTGCATTCCAAAGGTTTTGAACCATTGGGTTTTCATTTTCATTTGTCTCCATGTATTTTTTTATTTCTTCTTTGATTTCTTCATTGACTTATTCATTATTTAGTAGCATGTTATTTAACCTTCATGTATTTGTGTTCTTTCCAGATATTTTCTTGCTGTTGATTTCTAGTTTCATAGCATTGTGATTGGAAAAGATGCATGGGATAATTTCCATCTTTTTTAATTTGTTGAGACTTGTTTTGTGGCACAATGTGTGATCTATTCTGGAGAATGTACCATGTGCCCTTGACAGAATGCATATTTTGTTGTTTGAGGATGGAGTGTTCTGAATGTATCTCTTAGATCTCTCTGGTGCAAAGGGTCATTCAAAGCCACTGTGTCCTTGTTGATTTTCTGTTTGAATGACCTATTCATTGATGTAAGTGGGGTTTTAAAATACCCTACTATTATTGTATTACTATTGATTACTTCCTTTATGTTTGTTATTAGCTGCTTTGTGTATTTGAGTGCTCCCCTTGTTGGGTGCATAAATATTTAAAATTGTTATATCTTATTGTTTGGATTGTCCCCTTTATGATTATATTATGTCCTTCTTTGTCTCTTATTCCAGTCTTTGTTTGAAAGTCTGTTTTGTCCATTATAAGTGTTGCTACCCTGGCTTTATTTTTACCTCCATTTGCATGACAAAGGCTTTTCCATCCCTTCTCTTTCAAACTTCATGTGTCTTTAGGTCTGAAATGAGTCTCTTATAGGCAGCATATAGATGAGTTTTGCTTTTTCATCCATTCGATCACCCTATGTCTTTTGATTGGAACATTTAGTCCATATACATTCAAAATAATTGACAGGTATGTACTTATTGCCATTTTGTTGCTTGTTTTCTGGTTGCTTTTGTAGTTCTCTGTTCATTTCTTCTCTTGCTCTCTTCTCTCACAGTTTGCTGGCTTATTTTAGTGATAAACTTGGATTCTTTACTTTTTGGTTTTTTGCATGTCTATTACTGATTTTTGATTTGTGGTTACCATTTGGTTTATATATGACTTGTTATGCTTGTAGCAGTCTATTTTAAGTTGATGGTCACTTAAGTTTGAACCCATTCTTTACTCCTCTCCCCCCCACCCACATTTTAGGTTTATAGTCTCATACTTTATATCCTTTTATTTTATGAATCCCTTTACTTGTTTTATAGATATACTTCATTTTATTGCTTTTGTGCTTCTTACTTTTCTTACTCCTATTTATTATGACTTCTTTCCCCTCAAAAAATCCCCTTTAACATTCTTGTGGGGCTGGTTTAGTGGTCATGAATATCATTAACTTCTGTTTGTCTGAGAAGCTCTTATCTTTCCTTCTTTTCTGAATGATAGCTTTGCTGGATAAAGTATTCTTGGTTGCAAGATTTTTTTTCTTTTAGCACTTTGAATATATCATGCCACTCCCTTCTGGCCTGCAGTGTTTCTGCTGAAAAATCAGCTGATAGCTTTAGGGAGTTTCCTTGGTATGTAACTTTTCTTTTCTGTTACTGCTTTAAAAATTCTCTCTTTATCATTACTTTCTGTCATTTAAATTACTATATGTCTTGATATGGATGTCCTTGGGTTGATTTTGTGCCTTGGGTTGATCCTGTGCCTCCTGAATGTGGATTTCTTAATTTCCTTCCCCAGATTCGGGAAGTTTTCAGTTATTGTTTCTTCAAGTAAATTTTCTGACTCTTTTCTCTCTCTTCTTCTGGTATCCCTATAATGCAAATATAATTACTCTTAAGGGGGTTGCTGAGTTCCCTAAGTCTATTTTCATTTATTATTTTTTTCTCTGTCTCCTGTTCTTTATTGCTTTCCATTACTCTGCCCTCCAAGATGCTGATCCATTCTTCTGCTTTCTCTACTCTACTCATTATTTCATCTAGTATATTATTAATTTCAATTATTGAGTTCTGCATCTCTGGTTGGTTCTTTTTTATTTTCTGTCCTTATTGAGGGTCTCATTTATTGAGGTCCTCCACTCTTTTCTCAAGTCGTGAGTATCTTTATGACCATTACTTTAAATTCTCCATTAGGCATATTACTTATCTGTGTTTCATTTTAGTTCTCTTGCTGTGATTTTGTCCTATTCTTTCATTTGGGACATATTCCTCTGTCTCATTTTGTCTGCCTCTCTGTGTCAATTTCTAGGAGAGTCAGCTATGTCTCCTGCTCTTGAAAGTAATGGCCATATGAAGAAAAGGTCCTGTAGTGTCCAGCAGTGCAATGTCCCATGTTGACCTGAAACTGGCGCTTCAGGGGTGTCTCCTATATGTGTTTTATGTGCCCTACTGTTGTGGTTGAGCCACATTTCCCTTCAGTCCAGTCATCTGCAATGGCTCTCTTTGCCTGTTGTGAGCAAGGTTTGGTTCCTTTGTTGTTAGTGAGCTAATCTGGGGCTGCCTTAGGCTTGAGTTGGGTCAGAGCAGGCATTTGCCAGAGATGTGATAGCACCAAACTGCAGGGAGCTTTCCCTGTTTTGTCCCCTGAGAAGCTTTCATTGGTGGGTGGGGCCTGCAATCAGACCCAGTGACTGTCCCCAGCCCACTGTTGTAGCCACAGTGGGACTGGCATGTGTGGTTATCTTCCTTTCTACTCAGGGCAGGAGTCACTTTGGAGTGGTGCTGGCCCCTGGTCCCTGGAGAGACTGCTTGTACACTGCCACACTTGTGGCATCACTTTGGATGGGCTCTAGCCAAGGGCATATTGGAGGGGGCAGGACCACAGAATGGTGGGGAGGGGCAGGATGCCCTCTTAGCAAGCTAGGCAGTGCGTGTTGGTGCTGCACTGGTTCCCACAGGTTTCTATGTGCCTAGGCTGGGGTATGGGGGAAGGCAATGGCATCCACAAGCTCCTTTGTTTCTGGAGAATCCTTGCCCCTCCAGCACATGCTCTGAGATGCGTAAACAAATCTCCCTCTAGTATATCCCAGGCATTTTTCAAAATGCTGTTTCTGTGCTGTATCTCCAGGGGTAGGGTGGGGGCTGTTTTTTGTGCTGTCTCTTTATGAGTGGGGACTCAGTTTCCTCTCACCCTCCTGGCTATCCCAGAGCCCAGCAGGCTAATTTTCAAAATTCTAGGTTATAAACTCTGTTGATTGTGAACTTTGTCCCCTCTGGTTTTCAAAGCCAAATGTTATGGGGATTCGTGTTCCTTATGTGGATTCCCTTGTGCCTGGGCTGCTTAGTGTGAGGGTCTCTTTCTTTACCTTCTGTGCCCATGGCATCCCTCTCTCCTCCAGGTAGTCCCACAGGTCTATTTAGTTCCAGACCCATCTCTGCCCTTCCTACCCACTTCCATGTGGCCTCTTCTCTACATTTAGCTATGGAGAGCCAATCTTTGGGTCCTTTTCTGGGTTTTTGACACTGATGAGGTGTTATATATCTGTATCCATGGGATGAGGTGAGCTTTGGGTCTTCCTACTTTTCCATCTTCTTCAGAAATCCAGTTCTTCTTCTTTTTTTTTTAAAGACTTATTTATTTATTTTAGAGTGAGAAAGTTGGGGGGAGAGGCAGAGGGAGAGAGAGAATCTCAAGCAGACTCCATGCTAAATGCAGAACCCGACACAGGGCTCGATCCCATGACCCTGAGATCATGACCTGAGCTGAAACCAAGAGTCAGATGTTTAACCAACTTCACCACCCAGGTGCCCCAGATATCCAGTTCTTAAGAATAACTTTTCAGGGCTTTTTCTTCCTCACTTTTACTCTAGTCCTGTGTTATTAAGGCAATGCTAACTGCTGCATAACTCCCTATCCCTTAGTGATTTAACAAAATAGAAATGTGCCTTAGTCACGTAAACAAAATGGATATTTCTGATGGGTGAGTGTCTTCCCTACAAGGAGTGATACAGGGACCATTTCCATCCATCTTTTAGCTCCACTGTCTTCAAAACATAGCTTCCCACATTGCTGCAGAATAAGAAAGAGCATGGAGGATGATGATGATGATGACAGAGGTTTTCTAGGCCAGTCCTGGAAAGTGATGACCCTCATTTTCTCTGACATTTTACTTTCTGGAACTCAGTCACATGACCATCCTTAAATGCAAGGAAATGTGAAAATGTTCATCTGGCTATCCTCCAGTAAGGAGAAGAAATGGATTGGTGAATAATCAGCTGTCCCTCCACAACGTTTTCCTCATCTAAGAACAACTAGAATGGAACAAACAGGAAAAAAAAATACAACTAGAAATAAAAACAGTAGCTCAATCTTCAATGAAATAAGAAAGTGATCAAATCCTCAGTTATAAATTTTATATCATATCTGATCAATGACACCACAGAAACCCAAACTGGTAAGAATGGTAAGAACTGATACATACTTTTAAGGTCTTGGTTGAGCCTCATGCTTTCCTGAAAGAAGTAGTCACACTAACTAAAAGCATAGAATAGAGTGACAAAATTTGGAGTCAAGAATTGACATTGAAGAAAATGTCTCTGTAGAAAACCTGTTCGTTCTGCCTGAAAGCAAGAGAGGAGCAGCCACGGGAGGATCCTCATTGATAAACCATTTTTATTGCTAACCATGCCTACCTTATGGAAACCATAGGAAATGAAGCAAATGTTTTTTGAAAGTAAGGAAACTTATAAATAAAAGGTAATGCAAATACGTATTACAAGAATAGAGGAGTTTCCCAAAGAAAAAGAAGGGTTCAAAGAGATAATTCTCACTTTCCTCAAACAAATTATAGGCAACATGATTGCTTTTTTTCTAAGTTTTTAGGGATTAAAAGTTATGTTTTGGAGAACATAGTAATGATTTCTGTGGAACATTTGCCTTAAAATATGTGTTTATTAAACACTAACCTCAACAGGATAATACATTTTCTTTGAAGCCTTCACGTTTAAAAGGTGAGTAAAACTGACACTTTGTTAATATTTTCAATTCATTATGTTATCAAAACTAACTCTTTTTTCTCTTTTGCTTTTATTGAGATATGTTTGACACAGGACACTGCATAAGCTTAAGGTGTACAGCATAATGGCTTGATGTATATATATTGTGAAGTGATTGCCACAATAAATTAGTTCAAAGCTATCATCTCATACAGATTTTTTTTAAAAAGTTTTTTTCCTTGTGATGAGAACTCAGGATTTACTCTCTTAGCAACTTTAAAATATACTATACAGCAATGTTAGCTATAGTCATCATGTTGTACATGATATACCTAGTACTTATTTATCTTATAACTGGAACTTTGTACCTTTTCACCACCTTCATCCACTTACCCTCCCTCAACTCCCTACCTCTGGTAACCACAAGTCTGATCTTTTTTCTATGAGGTTTTTTTTTTTTTAAGATTGCACACATATAAGAGAGATCACATAGTATTTGTCTTTCTCCGACATATTTCCCTTAGTATAATACCCTCAAATCTATTCATTTTGCTGCAAATGACAGGATTTCCTTCTTTTTTATGACTCAATGGTATTCCATCATGTATGTGTATCTACATATAGCTATATAGGTACAGATATATCACTTTTTCTGATTACTTTTTAAAGGAGAACTTTAAGAGCGTGTTAAAAGGTTCTGGGAAGAGGTTATACAACAACAGAAAAATATGAAAAATGAACTGGTAGGACTTAGCAAAGAAATGAAAGAATACAATGGGATGGAATGGAATACAGTGGGAGCATACAAGATAAAAACAGTCCAGATATTAAAGTCACACTTAAAGTAACAAAAATAGCATAAACATGACTGAAAACACCATGGACATGGTAAGAGATGAGGTCCTAAAGATGAAAGCAAAAGTAATGGGAGAGAAAAAAGTAATCCTAGTTATAGTATAAGAAAATTCTACTGAAATAAGGACAGAGAAGAATCTTTAAATAAATATTAAAGGCTAAGCCTGCCATCCAAAAAGAATTCATTGTAAATTATTGAATTTAATGATTTTTTTAAAAGTTGTGTAGGAATCTAAGCAGAAAAAGAAAATAATGCACAAGGAAGAAATGGAGGTCATCCTCAGACTTCTTACACAGCCACACTCTCAACCAGAAGATAGGTATCAATGTCTAAAAATTATGGGAGAAAGCATGACCCAGTAAATTCATACCTCACCTAATTTTATAAGGCAACAGGAAGACATTCTCAAGCATGGCTAAAGTTGGGGAATAAGATAACTGTGAAGATTTCTTGAAAAAAAATAAAAGATAGTAAAATCCAACTTATCAAGAGATACATTAAAATTAAGAACTCGAAAAGATGTGGTTTAAAGACTGGTATTGTATTAATGTTGAATAATTAATGTATTAATGTATTAATTAGATTTGCTGTAGTAATAAACAGTATTTAAATGTCAGGGGCTTAACCAAACAAAGGTTACTTTTTTCCCATGTAATATGTCTTTGAAGGTCAGCATGAGCATCATCAGTAGATAGGGAGTGGTGACAGAAGCTCCATCAGCTCATAGCTGCACCATCTGGAACATGCAGCCTCCTCAGTTGTTGAGGGGTGAGACAAGAGACAGGAATTGAACATAGTCTTTCATTGCCTCAGCCCAGGATTGACATGTGTCACTTTGCTCATAGTTCTTGGACAGAAATTGTCAATAAACCCCTGCAAGGATGGTGGGAAATGGAGGCACAGAAATGAAATATTTGATGCGATTACAGTCTCTTCCACAGTTGGTGAGCACAGAATTTAGTTAAAAATACATCTAAGAATCAATAACTAGGAATTATGGCAAGAGAACAGAATACAAATCTTGTAGCAATAACAAATAGCAATGGAGAGATAAGGGAATGGAATTAGGGGGATGTGGAAATGTGCTGATATCTTTATCAGGATAAAATAATGGTTAAAGTTGGAACATATAAAACTGTGAAGAACTGTAGCTGTTTAATTTTGTCATATATATACTTTTTTTTAAATTTTAGAGATATTTTAGGAACCAATACTTGTAACAGTGAAAAAGCATTTATCAGAATGTGAACATTTCCTTCAGTGCCACTTGCTTCTTTTTTGTTTTTAAATTCTAGGAAAATTAAGGATAATAAATTTATTGAAAATATTTATCTTATTAAAAAATTATTTCTGTATATACACTTATCCACTTCTCCTTCTATTTGAACATACTTCAAAGGAAAATGTTTGGTTTGATCTTCAAAGTTAACAATGGTTGTTTTCAGGTCATGGAATTTAAGGTTTTTTTTCTTTTTAGTCCTTTTCAGTTTCTTGGAATTAATTTTTAAAATGAGAGTGTATCATTTTTACTTCAAAATGTGAGGTCACCATTTTTGCAGAAATGTTAGTACGGATTTATAGTTTTTAACTTATAAATTTGAAAAGAGTGTAAACACATATATAGGGATGTATGTATCTATAGAATAGCTATACGTAGATACAGATACAGATATATAGTAAATGTAGAGGTTTACTGATTTTTGGAGCATATAAGCAAAATATAGAACAGCAGATACAGGCACAGAAATGAAATATTTATACAGATACAGATACAGTATGATCTATTTGGGGATTTGTGTGTGTGTGTTTGTGTGTGTGTGTGTTTATGTGTATATAGAGGCATTAAAGCTATTTGGCAGACTATCAAAATGTTGAGTGGCTCTCTCTGGGTGTTAAGGTTATACACGAATAGTATTTCTTCTCATGTGTTTTTCCAAATTTTTCAAATTAACATGGATTACTTGTGTAATTAAAATATTTTTTGAAAAAAAAAAGTATCAATTTATTGATACTTCCTGGAGAGGTTGAAAAAATATCTATAGTTTTTAAGAAGTGTTCAGTTTCCTACCTACTTTGTACATAAAAACTTGCAAAGGTAAATTGGGTAAATTTACCTGGTTCCCTGGTGTTGTAGATAATTAATGCTTTTAGACAGGGTGAAGCAAAAAAATGCATAGCAAATAAACCTATTAGAGCTCTCCACAGAAAGTTTCCATTTTCTTTATGCTTTTCTTAATAGGCAATGTTTTAGCTGATATGATAGGAAAGGGAAGTTTCGCAGCTTTTCAGCGCCAAAAATTTTATGAAATCTTATCAGGCCAACCTCTTTGTTCTCCTTTTCACTTCTATTGCACTATGGTTTGCATTATTATTTACTAACTAGATTACAGTCTGCTGCTCTCTTCCACTATTTTCCAGCTTTTCTTCATGGGAGGATTTCTTTTTTTGTCAAATGCTAGTAATTCATTCGATTTCTGTGTGAAAGATGAATAGCTACATAGCAATCTCAAAGCCATGGGAGAATGTCAAAGGTGTTTCTTAATCTGTTTTACAAATGATTATAACAGCTGACAAATAAGTCAAGGACAGGAAATCACCTTCTCCAACTAGGAATTTATTTTCTGTTTAGTTCTAAGAAAAATCCTAGCCCGGTAGGGATGATTACATTTTCTTTCATTTTATGTTTAAAAGACTTAAATGAGACCCGCAAAAAAGAAGTGCTGAGAGTATTGTATGAATGTTTCTGGTTCAGACAACTGGGGTTTTCAGTGGAATACTGCTGTAGGAAGACCTATAAAGATATATACATGGAAATAGCCAGATAAATTCTATTTAGGATTTGAGGGTTTTTTTTTTTCCCCCTTGAAAGGCTTTATTTGTATGTTTATTATTTAATGATATATTTAAGATGATATTATGTGGCATCAGATGGGGCCTTTACTTTCCACACATGTGAGAAGAAGCAATAAGATGATAAATGCATAAAAGAGATATGGGAAAGAACATTTTATTTTTATAAGATTGCTTTTCATGGATGAAAAATACTCTTAGAATATGACATATATTTAAATATAAACATATATATAAATTGTCTGCCTTTTAAATTCCAAAAATTGGTAATTTTAGGAACTCTGGGCTAAGTTTTTGTGTTTTTTTTCCATAAAAGGAAATAGGGTTTGTGTGTTTCCCTTCAAATCCTCTCAACCCTACTTTGGCTCGGGCCATTGCTGCCCCAACCAGTTCTGCACCTGCTTTGACCAGCTTTGCACGGCTATAACCTGGCAGGATCTCTCTTGGACCTACACAATGTACCGACCTAGCACCTGCCCCAGGGCTTCTCCAACACAGCGATATGGGATACCTGTAGGAATTCACTGGGCATTCAGACACGTACAACAGGCTGTTCATGCCCAACAGTCACCCTTGATCAGCAGAAGACAGAATCCAAAGGGTAAATGTGTTTCCCTTTCTTCTCTCAAAGGACAGTTCAGAGACTCATCGAATAATGCTCCCCAAAGTGTCTGCTTGGCCCTTTGCAGTGGTGTCCAGTACAACTGGCCTACGGTCCTTTCCTTTTCACTTTCCTTTTCCCTTACTCTTGCCCTCCGAGATCACTTTCTAACTAAAGTCACTACATTCAAGACTTTGACTCAGGCTCTGTATTTGAAGTAGCCCAGGTTACAACAGAGATACAAAGAGTAGCCCCAGAAAGCTATCAGGATGGGATTTTGGAACTGGCAGTAAGGACCAATTGCTGGCTGTAAGTGACATAGGCTTAACCTCTTAAGAGTTTTTCACATATTTAATGACAATTCTTTTAAAAAAACGCTATATATTATGAATAAACTATATAACAATAAGATACATTTCTAATCTATCAATAATAAAAATGTATCTGCTATGCTAGAATAGAACATTGAATTCTTTCTATTTTGTCTGTAGAAAATTTTACAGAATTATCATATGAAGAAGCAATCCAAGAATATGCAGCCATAAAAAGTGAGATTAATAGTAGGATTATAGAGGTGTGGCTGGGCATAAATATTATTTTTTTCTGTTATTTTGTGATGTTATTTCAGGGGTTGATAAGTGTCCTGAGCTGGTCTAGTTTGAATCTTTGATCCTATGATGGTGATAGGTCATTTCTGCTGGATTCAAAGTTGGAAAAATATTGCCCTTGCTATTGTCTTTCAACCATGTGGGGGTTAGATAAATAGAGCCAATACCAAACAGGTAGTGCCTAAAAATTAAGAGAGAGAAGTTATATGAACACTGAAATAAGTCATACCTGAAACTACTATTCCATTACATGAGGCAATAAATTTCTCCTTTTTTAAAACAAGTTTGAGTTGGGTTTTCCATCACTCACAACAGAGAGCAAAGATACACGGGCATCACTTTCTTCTTGAATACAATGATGACAGCCTTTGGCTTTCCAATATAAAAACCTTATCTAATAATTTCCAGTGTTATTTTAAACATGGTCCATGAGATCCTGAATGGATCTTACTTATTCTTTCTTTCTCAGCTTTCTCATCATTACCTCAGGGAAAACTTTTCTGGTTTCCCTGATTTGCATTCTCATCGCACCCTGTATTTCTTTTTCATATTTAGATAGATAGATGATAGATAGATGATAGATAGATAGATAGATAGATAGATGATAGATAGATGATAGATAGATAGATAGATGATAAATAGATAAGTGATAGATAATTTGTTTTTCAATCTTCCTCACAAGACTTTAGGCTCAATGAAGGAGATTTGGTGTCTACTAGCACCGAGCTCAGTGTCTAGTACAGAAAGAATATTACTTAACTGAGAAAATAGTGTCTGATGGAATGATGGAGTCATTTAAATCATATAAACATGAAAAGCCAAATCTTAGAATTGCTCTCTAAATAAGTACATGACTACATACATACACATACATATTTACATATATATATGTGGGTTTATATACGTATTTGTGTATGAGTGTGTGTACATACATACATATATATACATATATACAGGTGTGTGCATGCACACACACACATTTGAGAATGTAGAGGGCAGATCTATATAGGACTGACTCCTATGTAACAGCCACAGGGCTAAAGATCCCTTCCAAACCCATTTAATCTTAGAGTGGAGTCATTAGTGGAATAGATGACAGAAAAAGAAGAATATATGCTCCAAATGCAATCAGCCAATGTCTATTTTATTTTGTTGAAGTATTTTGTTTCTATACAAATTACATAAGAAAATGTGTATTCTAGGTTGGTATAATATGTGTGATGAAGATAGCTAAACATTTGAGATAAGAATAAGTCACTAAAGTTCCAAGGGTAAAAGAATTCAGAATGACATAGAAGTGACCTCCTTGGTGATTGTGGATATCATGGGATAGAATTCCACAGAAAAAGAGATTAACTGCCTGTAAAGATAAACTAATTACAACCCGGAGAAGTGGGAACCCACCCCATTTCTGCTGTAGTCAAAATTCCTGTGATTCTCCAGAATTGCTTTTCTCCCAAAAAAGGTTCTATCCTGATGAAGCCATAGGACTTAAGAAAATTTACCCTGAACTCAAATAAGACAAAAGAGAGTACAGCATATTTTTTCAATGACATACTCACACATTTTTGTTAACAGATCCTCCCTTGGATTATTTGATTCTTTTGGAGAGTGTAACTCTGAAGCTACATATTACTTGGAGATTTTCCCCCCCCACAGGAAAGATCACCCCAAAGCGTCCTTCTGAACCTGAACAAGCTTTGAATCTTACCTAAACAACTAATGTTCATGTTTTAAAATATCTATTTAACTGGTTCTTCAAAAGTTCTTTGAATCAGCTTTACTATCCTACTAGTCATATAATTAATGAGTTAACAATCTTTTGTATAAAAGACATGTCTTTAAGTTTTTGAAAATTTTCCTTTGACAGAATCTATGCTCATTCCTGTTCATTTAGCACAACAGTTTTGAGAAATATTTAAGCTGTCAATACATACATTTTGGAATTCTCTTTTCTTCCACTGACTTCTTGAGAAAAAAAAGTTTATTTTTGTTTTTTAAATCACTAGAGCCTTTTATTTTTAGGATGAGTGGACTTTATAAACTTGTTCTTCCATGTAACAAAGCTGCTCTCTTCTCACTGAGACTGGTTAAACTTCACAAGCAGTGCCTACACATTCCACCCTTACATAATAGATTTTGACACATCATATGATCCTAATAGCCCTCAGGCACAAGCTGTAGATGTTGGCAACTTCAAGTGTTTGGATACTCTCAGTCTTTCTTTCCCCCACTTTGGTATTCTTTTTCAACTTTTGTAAGATCAGAAACCAGTAGGCAGCTCAAGGAAATGACTTAGTAAGTGTTTGGAACCACTTATTTCTAGAAATTATGAAAGCAGTGTGAGATGTGACGGGCCGCCAACATGGGTGAGTTGTTACTGTGGCGGGAGGCCCAAGGGGGTGGTATTAACAATGTCTTCTAAAGCCATCTTTTTGGCGCCTCTGTCCCTGTGAAGCCAGTATACCATCTGGCAGTTAGGCAAGGTGCCATTTTAACAGATGGGACCAAGTATAGGAGGCTCTGAGACCATGTATTACTATCAACCATGGTACTGGACAGGGTTTTCAGTAGAAATACTCAACCAACTTTTTTTTCACCTCATCTTTTAGTTCCTCAGTAAAAGGAGATGCCATTTCTTCCTTTAAGTGAGGTAAAGACAAGAAATGGTTTTCTCCTGGGAGTCTGGTGCTATCAGAGTATGAGTTGGTGTCAAATCTTACACATGCTACATTATTCACACAGCTTTAGCAAACTGACTCTTTTTTAATAGTTCCCTTTCAAAACAGTTTACAACAGCCTAGTTTTTAGCCTCATAATTTGGTGCTTGTATGGAATCTTTTGAATGTGATTTAGAAACGAAACAAATTGAGTCACATTTTTTCCCCTTTTGATGTCCTAAAAAGTACTTGAATTGAGAGAGTAAAAGCTATCAGTCATTAGCCACTCGGAAAAGTTTTAGTGGGCACTTAGTTTAGGCATAATGGTATTATAATTCAAAGGAGTAAACTATACAATTTTTGCCCTCAAGAAACTTATCAGTATATTGGGGAGATAAAACATATATCTAAAATGACAACATTTCTTTCTTCATTATCAAAGTTATTAATAATGGAACAGAGCATTTGGAAAATACAGACATATGGAAGAAAAGTAAAAATCATTCATAGCCTATCTTATCACACAGAAATAATTCTTGCTAATACTTTGGGGTATTCATACCCAGTGTTTTATTTTTTTCTTTTTCAATGCATGCTCTTTATTTGGTTTATGTATTTATGGTCATATTATATATATCCAGCTTTTGATACTGCTCTTTTTTAATATGCTGTATCATAATAATAAGCTAATATTATAATGTGATAATAAGTACTTTGTAAACATCATTTTTAAAGATTATATATCAAGTGAATGCACCAGAGTTTACAATATAATTTCTCTCTTTTGGGGGCTTCTAGTTCTTTCCAATTTTTTGGTTAATAGAAATAGCACTTCAATAAACATCTTTATAAATAAACTCGTTTCTACTTTTAGAATTATATTCCTAGAAAATATCTCCAGAAGTAGACTTTCTGGGTCAAAGAGAATATATATTTATTAATGACTCTGCATACATGATCAGTATATATTATTTAATAGTTACTGAATATACATTTTGTTTTAGGCATTATACGAGACATTTGTAGTCACAGATTTTTCCTTAACATTAATAACCACCATCCTGGGTAGATATATTAATGCTAGTTTAGTTGACAAAGCACTAAGATATATGTGTCATAATGCCAGTCATGAGTACAAATTCAAGGAATAAAAAGTTTGTCTTTTGCCTCTTAATCCAATTCTCAGTCCACCATACTACCCTGATTCCTTTAGACTGGAGATGTTCAAAGAAGAGTGAGCTTATTATTTACCTACTTCAAAAAGTCATTAGCCTAGTTTAGACAAACATTGACTTCCAGCAGATTTTGATGGTCTTCCTATGTCTGTGTGTGAACCCAGAGATCTTCTACCTCCCTAAAGGTATCTTTCTCTAGTTTTCCAAATCCTGTCCTTTGACCAGGAATAATCCTGACAGAGGGAAGGAAGGATTATCTCTGATGACAAGTAATTTCCTGTTTGGGGAGCTTACTTTGGTTAATCTATCTTCCCATCTGGTGGTTTTGAAACAAACTTAAGTGTGGGAAATCTACAATGATGAGAATTTTGAATGTTTCAACTCAAGTTGAGTTTATTTTTTATTTATTTATTTATTTTTTTAAAGATTTTATTTATTTATTTGAGAGAGAGAGCATGAGCAGGGGGAAGAGACAGAGGGAGAGGGAGAAGCAGACTCCCTGGTGAGCAGGGAGCCTGATGCGGGACTCGATCCCAAGACCCTGAGATCGTGACCTGAGCCGAAGGCAGACGCTTAACCGACTGAGCCACTCAGGCGTCCCTCAAGTTGAGTTTATTTTCTATATTTCAGGTTTTTAAAGAAAACACTCCAGAGGGATATATTTATCTAATAGTTTCATTATTTGTCATATTTTAATGTGTTTTATGATTCATTTTCCTACCTCACTGTAAGTTCCTTGAAGTTGCATGATTCATTTTCCTACCTCACTATAAGTTCTTTGAAGTTAAGAATTAGATCTCATACACAGTTCCTTATATATAAGAATCACTTTAAAAATGCCCATAAAATGGCATGAATTATTTCTATGTTATAAATTATTTTTCTCTGGACAGAAAGACAGATAAAATGTTGTTCCACTAGAGTCTCCTTTAAAGTGTTCAGAATCAAAGACATTATTCTTGTCATGTTTGTAGTCCTAAAAAAATTAGAATGCATAAATATTCAAATATATTTTCAAAATAAAGAAGTATTACAGATAATATATTTTCACAGTAATTCATAATTTTTCTACTTCATAGGATTTATATTGCCCTTGGACATCTCATAGCATTAGTCTGGTGTTTTGATAACACTCAGAGGGCCAGCTGTCATGAGTTTACTGCATTATTTTGTTTGGAGCCATTTTATGTATATTTATGATTTATTTCACAGACCAATCTGTTGAAAAGCATTATTGGTGCTAGAATATTACAGTACCAAAACCCACCATGGTAAAAGATAATTCTGCAAATAAATTACATATTTGGATCTTTTGTTTCAACTATAGAAATTATACGGACCAAGAAATATGTATGTAGGTATGTATTGATGGATCAGAAATTCCATTGTAAATAAAATGAAATTAAAAAATTATTCATTTCTCAAGTGGGATGACTTTATACTAGTCATTAGTCTTCCATGACAAAAATACCCAGAAGCTTCAACTTTTAATGGACTTGACAGAATAGCTCCCTATCATTCTATTATTTTTAAATAACCAAATCTATAATTTGCTAGTTGAAGAGAAGATTTTTGTTCACATTCTTGTAACTGAAAGTAAAATTTGGAATATAGGTTTCATTCTAAATGATTCAGACTCTGAAAAAACAAAGCACAATAGGGTCTTTTTCAAGAAGAGACAGAGAAGCTAAGTGCTAGTAAAGAAGAACATGTACACATGCATTAATATATACACACTGTCTCTCCATCAATGTCACATTTGTTCTTAGTTGTACAGCGAGTATCACTGATGAGTGCAGAGAAGTTAAGCAAAATACTTGTTCAAACTGTAGCGCATGTTCTTTGTTACGATCCACTTGTCTAGTACCTGCTCATATATATCTCATATAAGGATTTACTGAATAACATTTGTAACTGCTGTTGTTATTTTCTATGGTCGTTAGCAGAACTCTGAGCATATTCTTCAAATGTTACTCAAAATCACGGAGAAACTCTTGTACATGTGCACTGCATCACATGAATAAGAAGCTTTGCAGTTCATGATAGAAAAACAAGCAAGCAAACAAAAAAAGAAATTTTTAAGAATTCCAAACTGGGAATAACTGCAATATACATTTACAATAAAAAGAGATAAATACAAATTATGGTATTTCAAAGAAAACTATATAGCAGTGAATGTATGTCTAATACTTGTACAATAAGCAAAATTTTAAAGATTATTGATTAAAAGAAATTATAATGAATGGTTAAGTATAATATTGTTATCTAAAATAATAAAATATATAAAGATCTATAAATGATGAGAAATTCCCCAGAAAGCTAAACTTAGATGCAGATAACTCAGGTTGAAATTCCCCTGCTACCACTGACTATAACTTTGGGCAAATTTAAACTCATTCTTGTCAATTTTCTTGTTTTTAACCTAAGAATAATTCACAGCTATTGCTTTATGATAGACTTGTTGTCAGGTTCAGATGAGCTATTGAATGTAATGAGCCCACATACAGTTCAAATTTAGAGTTAAAAAATTAAATATATAAATTTTGACTTATAAACTGTGAATTTTACAGTTAAATTCTATAATATTGGAAACAATGTTTGCTTCCATACTTTTGGATAAAGCTTCAAATATAAGTCACAGTATGCCATGAACTTTCATCCATTTGCATTTATTTATTTCTAAAATTCCTAAGTGTCAAATGTAAGTGAGTCTTTATTGATTAATAAGAAATGGCTTTTCACCATAAGACTTCCACAATATTAATTATGAAACTCTTGGCAAAGCAAATGTCCCAAATATTGATTAGAATTATAGCTAATCAATATACCCAATGGCTGTTTTGCTGGAAATCTATTTCTTATGAACTACTTTGCTAAGCGATCAATTTTCAAAACACCAATTCCCCAAATTAATCAAATATTCCGATTTGCTAATGACTTTTGATAAATATTAATATTTTTCTTATATGGTTACATAAATGAACATTATAGCATTATTTTTTTATTTGAGTATGGTTAACACAGAACGTTACATTAGTTTAAGGTGTAGAACTTAGCGATTTGACAAGTTTATACATTATGCTATATTCAACTCAATATAGCTACCATTACAGGTACCGTTGGTATCATTACTTTGCTATTACAATATCATTGACTGTGTTTCTTATGCTCTGCTTCTTATTCCTATGACCTACTCATTTCGTACTGGAGGCCTGTGTCTCCCTCTCTCCTTCACCCATTTTGCCCAACTCCCTTAACCCCTCCTCTCTGCCAACCATTAGCTTACTCTGTGTATTTATTGTTCTGATTCTCCTTTTTATTTGTTCATTTTTTAGATTGTATTTATGAGTGTAATTATATGGTATTTGTCTTTCTCAGTCTGACTTATTTCACTTAGTATAATACCCTCTAGATCCATCCATGTTGTCTCAAATGGCATGATCTCATCCTTGTTTATGACTATGTAATATTCCATTGTGTATATACCACCTTTTCCTTATTTATTTGTCTACTGATGGGCACTTAAGTTGCTTCCATGTGTTGGCTATTGTAAATAATGCTGCAGTAAACATAAGAGTGCACATATCTTTTCATTTTGTATTTTCCTTTTCTTTGGGTAAATACCTAATAGTAGAATAATTGGATTGTATGGTATTTCTATTTTTAATTTTTTGAGGAACCCCCATACTGTTTTCCACAGTGGATGTACCAATTTACATTCCTACCAACAGTGCATGAGGGTCCCTTTTTCTATACATCCTTGCCAACATTTGTTGTTTCTTGTGTTCTTGACTTTAGCCATTCTAACAGGTATGAGGTGATATTTCATGATGCTTTTTGATTTGCATTTCTTGATGATTAGTGATGTTGAGCATCTTTTCATGTGTCTGTTGACCATCTGGATGTCTTCTTTGAAGAAACGTCTATTTAGGTTCTCTGCCGATTTTTCATTCAGATTGTTTGCTTTTTTGGTGTTGAGTTATATAAGTTCTTTATATATTTTGGATATTAACCCCTTATTGGATATATCATTTGCAAATATCTTCTCCCATTCAAGTAGGTTGTCTTTTTGTTGTTGCCAATGGTTTCCTTTGCTTTGCAAAAGCTTTTTATTTTGATGTAGCCTCAATAGTTTATTTTTGCTTTTGTCTCCCTTGCCTTAGGAGATAGATGTAGAAAAACATTACTATGGCTGATGTCAGGGAAATTACTGCCCATGCTCTTTTCTAGGATTTTTATGGTTACAGGTGTCACATTTAGATCTTTAATCTATTTTGAGTTTACTTTTGTGTATAGTGTTAGAAAGTACTCCAGTGTCAATCTTTTACATGTAGCTGTCTAGTTATACCAGCACCATTTGTTGAAAAGACTGTCTTTTCCCTATTCTATATTCTTTACTCCTTTGTCATAGATTAGTTGACCATATAAATGTGGGTTTATTTCTGAAGTCTCTATTCTCTATACATAGATCTATTATCATTGATCTATGTATCTTTTTTTTTTTTTAAAGATTTTTTATTTATTTATCTGAGAGAGAGAATGGGAGACAGAGAGCATGAGAGGGGGAGGATCAGAGGGAGAAGCAGACTCCCTGCTGAGCAGGGAGTCCGATGCAGGACTCGATCCCGGGACTCCAGGATCATGACCTGAGCCAAAGGCAGTTGCTTAACCAACTGAGCCACCCAGGCGCCCCTGATCTATGTATCTATTTTGATTTCTACAGCTTTGTAGTATATATACTGAAATCTGGAACTGTGCTATCTCCATTTTTTGTTCTTGTTTTTCAGGATTGCTTTGTCAATTTGGGAAATCTGTGATTCCAGAGAAATTTTAGTATTATTTGTCTGGTTTTGTGAAAAAAAAATGCTGTTTGTATTTTGTATTTTGATAGGGATTGCACTGACTGCTTTTGCTATGTCCCAGAGATTTTGGACCATTGTGTTTTCATTTTCATTTGTCTCCATGTATTTTTTTATTTCTTCTTTGATTTCTTCACTGACTCAGTTATTTAGTATCATGTTGTTTAGTCTTCATGTGTTTATGTTTTTTTTCCAGTTTTTTCCAGTTTTGTGATTTATTTCGAGTTTCATACTGTTGTGATCAGTAAAGATGCATGGGATGATTTCAATCTTCTTAAATTTATTGAGGCTTGTTTTATGGACTAATATGTGATCTATGCTTGAGAATGCTTCAAGTGCACTTGAAAATAATGTGTATTCTGTTGCTTTTGGATGGAATGTTCTGTATATATCTGTTATATTCATCTGGTCCAATGTTTTATTCAGAGACATTGTTTCCTTATTGATTTTCTGTCTGGATGATTTATCCATTGATGTTAAGTGGAGTGTTTAAGTTCCATACTGTTATTGTATTACTATCAGCTTCTCTCTTTATGTTCATTAATATTTGTTTTACATATTTAGGTGCTTGTATTGGGTGCATAGATATTTACAATTTATATCCTCTTGGTGGATTGATCCCTTTATCGTTATGTAATGCCCTCTTTGTCTCTTGTGACAATCCTTGTTTTAAAGTCTATTTTGTCTAATGTAAGTATTGCTACCTCATTTTTTTTTACACTTTCATTTGCATGGTGAATGTTTTTCCATCCCTTCGCTTTCAGTCTGTATGCATCTTTAGGTCTGGAGGTTAGTCTCTACAGGCAGCATATAGATGGGTCTTGTTTTTTTTTTTATTATTTGTTTGTTTGTTTTTTAAATCTATTCTGCCACTCTGTGTCTTTTGATTGGAACATTTCGGCCATTTACATTTAAAGTAATTATTGATAAGTATATACTTATTGCAATTTAAAAAATTTGTTTTCTCATTGTTTGTGTAGTTCTTCTTGTCCCTTTCTTCTTCTCTTGCTTTCTTTCTTTGTGATAAATGAGCACCTATAGTGTTTTGTTTGGCTTTCTTTCTCTTTATTTTTTGTGTATCTGTCATAGGTTTTGGGTTTATGGTTACCAGGCAGGGCATATATAACATCCTAAGTAAATAGTAGTCCATATTAATTTGATGGTCATTTAAGTTCAAACACATTCAAGAGAAAGAAAGAAAGAAAGAAAAAGAAAGAAAGAAAGAAAGAAAAATCTTTCTTTACTCCCTTCTCTTCCCTTTTTATTCCTTTCTCCATATTTCATGTATATATTGTCATATTTTATACCTTTTTTACTCATATTTTTCTTATGTCTCATTATGACCATTCCTTTTCCACTTAAAGAAATCCCTTTAACATTTCTTGTAAGGCTGGTTTAGGGTGATAAACTCCTTTATATTTGTTTTTCTCAGTAACTCTTTATCTCTCCTTAAAATCTGAATGATAACCTTGCCAGGTAGAGTATTCTTGGTTGCAGGGGTTTTTTTTTGTTTTATTTTTTTTTTCCCCTTTCAGCATTTTGAATATATCATGACACTCTCTTCTGGCCTGCAAAGTTTCTGCTGAAACATCAGCTGATAGCCTTAAAGGTTTTCCCTTGTAGGTAACTTTTTGTTTCTCTCTTGCTGCTTTTAGGATTATTTATCTTTAATCTTTGATATTTTAATTATTATGTGCTGTGGTGTGGAACTCCTTGGGTTCATATTATTTGGAACTCTGTGCTTCTTGGCCTTGACTGTCTATTTTCTTCCCTAGGTTAGGGAAGTTTTCAGTTGTTACTTCTTCAAATAAGTTTTTTACACCTTTCTCTCTCTTCTTCTTCTGGGATCCCTATAATGTGAATGTTTGCTCATTTGATGTTGCCCAAGAGATCTCTAAATCTTTCCTCATTTTTTAAAATTTATTTCTCTTTGTGCTGTTCAGTATGGGTTCTTTGCATTACCCTAACTTCCAGATCACTGATAAATTCTTCTGCATCCTCTAATCTACTGTTGATTCCCTCTAGTGCATTTTTTATTTCAGTTATTATATTCTTCAACTCTGATTGGTCCTTTTTAATATTTTCCATCTCTTTATTGAATGTCTGAGTTTTACCATTCTTTTCTCCAGCCCAGTGAGTACCTCTATGATAATTACTTTAAATTCTTTATTAGGCATATTGCTTATCTCTGTTTCATTTAGTTCTTTTTCTGAGTGTTTTTCTTGTTTTTTCTTTTGGAACATATTCCTCTCTCTCCCCACTTATCTTGACTTTCTGTGTTTGTTTCTATGAATTAAGCAAAACAGCTACTTCACCTAAAGTTGAAGGAGTGGTTTTGTATATGGTGTCCCCTATGCAGATTGTGTGTGCTTGGTGACCTTTGCTGGCTGGTTGGAGGTGTACATGTTAGTTACTCTTTTAATAATGGCTTTTTACAGAAAGAATAAATAAAAAAACAGAATAATAAGAGAAAAAAGAACATAATAAAAGAAGGAAAAAGGAAAAAGAAAAAAAAATGAAAAGAAGTAAAAAGAAGAAAAAAGAGAACAAGAAAGAAAAGAACAAAAGCAAAAGAAAAAATAAAACAAATTGTAAAAAGTAAAAATAAAACAAACAAACAAACTCACAAAATTGCAGCTTGTTTTCTGTGCCCGAGTACCACAGGGCAGCTGGTGTGGGCTTATGGATCCTGGGTTTGTTGAGGCCACATGTTCACTGTGAGCCATACTCTGCTCTGGTCTGTGCTTTTATGGTGGGGGTTGGGGGGGTGGGAATAAGAATGTTCCCACAGTTCCTCAGCCTTTTAAAACCATGGCTTTTTTTCCTGTGTCTCAGCAAGACCAGGGCTGTTGTGGGTTATGGACCCTGAGCTTACTGAAATTGCAAGTTCACTGAGATGACCAGACCCACCCTGTTATAGTGTCTGCACCTTTCTCCAGCTTAGGCTATTAAGGTGGGATGGGAATGTAAACCATGTGTTCTTTAATCCCTGTGACCTGGAGAGCATATCTACAGCTCCTTCACCGCTTGGCAGAGTTCTAGTGTTGTCTCTCTGATATGCTAGTTGCTCTTTTTAACTGTGGGTTTCTTTTTGTCCCCAAGGACAGCAGGATCTGTACAGTTCCGTCAGTACTATTCCTCCCTACTGCCATTGGCAGTGTAGGAGGTTAGGTTTCTCTTTGTTACTGTGTCTCTGTCTCTCTTCCTGTATTTTTTTGTTTTTTTTTTTTTGGCCATTCTTTCTTTAGTTGTTCAGTAGCTGTTTAGTCAGTTCTTCTTCGGGAGGAATTGTTCTATAAATAGGTGTAATTTGGTGTGTTCCATGGAGGAGGTGAGTTCAAGTTCAAGTGGTAGCATCATCTTGAACCAAAACTCCCATTATAGCACTATTTTAAGGAATGTTTAAATCATTGAAAATTAACATTAAGTGCTTTAATGTTCTCAAATTCTGGCATATTCATTTTCATAATAAATTTATTTTAAACTACAATGAGATATCACCTCACACCAGTCAGAATGGCTATTAGCAAAAAGACAAGAAATAACAAGTGCTGGCAAGGATGTGGAGAAATGGGAATCTCTGTGCTCTGTTGGCGGGAATGTAAACTGGTACAACCACTATGGAAAACAGTATGGAGCTTCCTCAAAAAAAATTAAAAGTAGAAATACCATATGATCCAGTAATTCCATTACTGGGTGTTTACCCAAAGAAAATGACAACACTAGTTTGAAAAGATATATGCAGGGCACCTGGGTGGCTCAGTTGGTTAAGCAACTGCCTTTGGCTCAGGTCATGATCCCAGAGTTCTGGGATCGAGTCCCACATCGGGCTCCCTGCTTGGCGGGGAGTCTGCTTCTCCCTTTGACCCTACCCCCTCTTGTGCTCTCTCTCACTCACTCTCTCTCTCAAATAAATAAATAAAATCTATGGGAAAAAAAAGAAAAGATATATGCAGCCCTATATTCATTGCAGCATTATTTACAGTAGCCACGGTACTGAGACAACCTATGTGTCCATGGATAAAGATGTGTGTATATATGTAATATATATCATAAGATATATGTATATATATGATAATATATATTATGTCATATATGTTAATATATTATATATAATGTTACATATTATTATTATATATAATGGAATATTACTCAACCATAGGAAAATGAGATCTTGCCATTTGTAACAACATGAGTGGACCTAGAGGGTATTATGCTAAGTGAAATAAGTCAGTCAGAGAAGGACAAATATCATATGATTTCAATTATATGTAGACTCTAAATAATAAAACAAAGGAACAAACAAACAAAAAACCTGAAACAGACTCATAAATGCAAAGTACAGACTGGTGGTTCCCAGAGGGATGAGGAGGGTAGGATGGGTGAAATAGGTGAAGGGAATCAAGAGGTACAAACTTTCAGTTATAAATAAAGAAATCATAGAGGTGAAAAGTACTACATTGGAATATAGCAAATAATAATGTTGTATGATGACCAATCATAACTACACTTACTGTGGTGAGCACTGGGTAATGTATAGAATTGTCAAATGACTATGTTGAACAGCTACAATGAATATAATATTGCATATCAAATATACTTAAATAAATGTATTTGAAATTATATAAACTATTCTTGAATATTCAATAAGTGGACATAATATTTATTCAATACAGTTAAAAGCCATAATTTTTATAAAATTTCTGAAAATAAAGTGAATTAGGTCAATTTGATAAATTTGGCTAATTGGTTGTTTACTAAATTGATACTTTGGAGATTAATATTTTGGTGAATTAGCCTGCCTCTTTATGGCAGGACTGGAATGAATTCATTACATTTTATAGCAAGACAGAAAGACCTGGAAAGGAAATCAGTATCAAAGAAGGGAGTTATAGAATAAGAACATTAGGGAGGTTTAATTGAATGGATATTGAGCTAAGCCACAGGACTGGATTGTCAATCAGACTTACACAAATCAGACATTTTAGCCAATATCAAGCTTTACTAATAATTTAGAGGATATAGGTGATCATACAAGCTCTAGATGAAGTAGAGAAAAGAATAAAACAACTTACATGAGTCCCTAGGTCCTTCCTTTTGACATTGGTGATGCACAGCTGGCCTAGAATAATAGATTAAATCTCTAGGTGGAGTTTGTGGGTTTGTTCACAAAGCAGAGAATGTTTAGGTTATGAAACATCTCTATTCTATATCCCATAGAGTTGATTTGTTTTTACAGCATTCTCCAGGGAGCCATCCTTCAAAATCTGTGGAACCTGGGTTTATTTGCTGGTAATTCTTTGACCAGGGATGTCTTACAAAGGTCGTTCTATAAATTAAGACTTTTCCTCCTAACAAAACTCAATAGCCTTTTTACATTTAGGTCCAGTTGACAGGCCTCAGGCCAGATCATTGGCTTTCTTTCCTTTAGACTAAGAGTGTCCTACTGGAAAGGAAGTGATTATAGGATGGCTCTTTAACTCCCTCTTAGAAATTTGGGTGAATTTAAAGATACATTTAAAAAAATAAAAAAATAAAGATATTTTTTATAAATTGTGCAAAAGAAAAAGCAAACACAAAAAAGGAAAAAAGAAAAATGTAAAATAAAGACAATTAAAAAGTCAAGAAAGTTACAAGAAAGGCAATGAAGTCATAGTGATTCATAGCTCTTCAGAGAATAATATTAATGCAATTATAAAAATTAAACACGTTTATAAATTGAAAATTTAGTCATGATTATAGAAAAGAATGTAAATGTATAAATACATATGATATAATGTTGGAATTGAAACAGTAGGTGAGCTAAAAGGAATAGTGTAGATGATAAAATGTTTATCTTATGAACTAAAGTCAAGCTACTCTCCATATTGTAGGACAAAAAAATTAAACTAGTATATTATTTTAAGTTATACGATTAAAGTGATAAAATTCAGTTGAGAAGGCTGATTGTGTGGGAGAGAGAAGGAAAGGTGATATAAGTCAGGTCTTCATAAATCATAATAGTATGTCAAAAGGTAAATATCACACTAGGAAAATAGTTACAATTTATATAAAATGCATAGTATAATCTCCTTGATGTACATAGGGTATACACAAACGAATAAATACCAAAAGTTTTGCCTTTTTGGAAATGTCAAGTTGTTGGAATCATACAGTATAAAGCCTTTTCAGATTGGCTTCTTTCTTTTAGAAAAATGCATTTAAGATTCAACCATGTCTTCTTGTGATTTGATAGCTCATGTATTTTTGTCTTGTGTACTACAGTTTGTTTATCCATTCACATAGTAAAAGATATCTTAACTGATTCCAGTTTGGGTCAATTAAAAGTCAAATAAAAATGCTATAAACATTCACCTGCAGGTTTTTGTGTGGATATAAATTTATAAGTTTTCAAATTAGTTAGGTAAATGCCTAGGAATACAATTGTTGTATCATATGATGAGACTTTGTTTAGCTTTGTAAGAAACTGCCAAATTATCTTCCAAAGTGGCTATACCACTTTGCATTCCTTTAAGCAATGATTTAGAGTTCCTGCAGCTCTGCATCCTCAACAGCAATTGGTTCTTTTGTTTGTTTTCTCTCTCTTTTTTTTTTAGCCATTCCAATAGGTGTATAATGGTATATAGAAGATGATTCAAAATGTGAATACCATTTGTCACATAATGGATTTATCTAAATGATAAGCTTGCAAGCAAATATAAAGATATTTTATAAGTGTGCTTATAGAGCAAGTTGTAGTACTCTATGCAGACTAGGGTTCTATTTGCATAAAATAGGTAGGTATGTTAATGCATAGGACGTATCTGTAAGGACATACAAGAAATCATTACCACTGATTTCCTCTGCAGTGAGAGATTGACAGGATTTAAGTTGGAATTGTGGTGAGGAGAGTGGCAAGAAAAAGAGACCAGTTATTTATTACTTTATACCTTACTGTAGTGTTTCAATTTAATAATAATATAGTCCCCCCTTTTTTTTAAGACTTTATTTATTTATTTAACAGAGAGATAGTGAGAGCAGGAACACAAGCAGGGGGAGTGGGAGAGGGAGAAGCAGGCTTCCTGCTGAGCAGGGAACCTGATGTGGGGCTGGATCCCAGGACCCTGGGATCATGACCTGAGCTGAAGGCAGATGCTTAACGACTGAGGCACCCAGGTGCCCCAATATAGTCCCTTTTTAATAAAAAAAAAAAAATCAAATGCTATACATTGGCTGTAACTTGTAAAAAGAAACTTCTTCCTATAATCTGAAAAATATAGACTGAGATGATTTCAGGCCAAAATATTCCATTTTTACATTTTAACAAAATTAAATTGAATTGTGCTCAAAATTCTAACTGTGATTTTGAAAAAATCATGTTAAAATGATATATGGACAATATCCTTAAAAGTTATAGCATTGTTCTAGGGGTGCCTGGGTGGTTCAATCAGTTAAGTGTCTGCCTTTGGCTCAGGTCATGATCCCAGAGTCCTGGGATCAAGCCCCATGTCCGCTCCCTGCTCAGGGGGGAGTCGGCTTTTCCCTCTCCTTCTCCCCCTCCTTTTCCCCTCCCCCTCCCCCTGCTAATGTTCTCTCTGTCTCCCTCAAATAAATAAATAAGATAAACCCTACATTAAAAAAAAAAACACAAAAAAACTTACAGCGTTGTTCTAGCTTCTGAGACTCTCCCACTTTTTTTTTCCAGAAGCTCCTTCCAATATCTGTGGCAATTCCGAAATCAAACTCAACATTTTTAGAGTTTAGAAAGCATTTGAAGATTGTTGGATGAATAGCTTAATAAGCAGGTGAAAGATAAGCCTGACCCAGTATCTGCAAAGAATTCAGTATAAAGTACTTTGTAGTAAAAAAGATTTGGGACGTCTCTTTACACAAACTTAAAAAAAAAAAAGCAATCCATTAAGCAAACTTTAGACCATATTAATCAGTCATCTCTTTGGCAAATTGATGTGTTCATGCATTTTTAATGAAAGTTAAATGTACAAGGATTCACTGATTTCCACTTTTCGGATGAGCTCTGGTTTCCTGTGTGACTCTTCCATCCAGGCCAATTATAAGAGAAACCAGCCAAAGATGAGAGTTTAGGTTCAGAGGGAATTAATGAGTTTCTTTTTTAAAAATCTGGGAATTTCAGTTATTAGTAAATACTAAAATAAAGTAAACATCTGAAAAGACTTCCAGTTGCAACCAGTAGCCCTTGCTGAGTTCTGGAAGTAGTTGACACAGATAGGAGTATTCAAATTATTCCTGCTAGAACCTACATAGTGATTTTGATATAGCATACTTTATGTGCTGCAGTACCCATAAAAAGTGGGACTTTGTAAATGAATGCAGTACCAACATCTTAAAAATAATAAGTAAATATAGTCATATAAATAAGCAACAATACTAATTTTTCTTTCTTTTCTTTTTGCTACTAATATTCAGAGAAATACAGCTTTTTTAGTTGCAGCAGCAACTAATAAGGCTGATGATATGAAAATATCACTGTTAATGAACTATCAGAAATAGAAATTAAGTAAACAATCCCATTTACAAGTGTATCAAAACATAAAATAAAATGAAGTAAAATAAAATAAAATAAAATACCTAAGGAATAAATTTAACCAAGGAGGTAAAAGACCTGTACACTGAAAATTATAAGACATTGATGAAAGAAATTAAGGAAGACACAAATAAATGGAAAAATATTCAGTGCAATCCCTATCAAAATTCTAGTGGCTAACAGACACATGAAAAAATGTTCATCATCATTAGCCATCAGGGAAATTCAAATCAAAACCACATTGAGATACCACCTTACACCAGTTAGAATGGCAAAAATGGACAAGGCAAGAAACAACAAATGCTGGAGAGGTTGTGGAGAAAGGGGAATCCTCTTACACTGTTGGTGGGAATGCAAGTTGGTACAGCCACTTTGGAAAACAGTGTGAAGGTGCCTCAGAAAATTAAAAATAGAGCTACCTATGACCCAGCAATTGCACTCCTGGGTATTTACCCCAAAGACACAGATGTAGTGAAAAGAAGGGCCATATGCACCCCAATGTTCATAGCAGCAGTGTCCGCAATAGCCAAACTGTGGAAAGAGCTGAGATGCCCTTCAACAGATGAATGGATAAAGAAGATGTGGTCCATATATACAATGGAATATTACTCAGCCATCAGAAAGGATGAATACCCAACTTTTACATCAACATGGATGGGATTGGAGGAGATTATGCTAAGTGAAATAAGTCAAGCAGAGAAAGTCAATTATCATATGGTTTCACTTATTTGTGGAACATAAGGAATAGCATGGAGGACATTAGGAGAAGGAAGGGAAAAATGAAGGGGGGGATTTGGAGGGAGAGATGAACCATGAGAGGCTATGGACTCTGGGAAACAAACTGAGGGTTTTAGAGGGGAGGGGGAGTGGGGGGATGGGTTAGCCCGGTGGTGGGTATTAAGGAGGGCACGGACTGCATGGAGCACTGGGTGTTATACGAAAACAATGAATCATGGATCACATCAAAAACTAATGATGTATTGTATGATGACTAACATAACATAATAAAATAAAATTTAAAAAAAATTCTAATGCTGTTTTTCACAGAAATAGAACAAACAATCCTAAAGCTTCTATGGAACCACAAAGATCCAGAATAGTCAAAGCAATCTTGAAAAAGAAGAACAAAGCTGGAGGCACCACACTCCCTGATTTCAAACTATATCACAAAGCTATAGCAATCAAAATAGCATGGTATTGGCATAAAAACAGACACATAGATCAATGGAACAGAATAGAGAGCCCAGAAGTAAACCCATGCATATGTGGTCAATTTCCTAAGACAAAGGAGCCAAGAATGTATAATGGTGAAAGGACAGTCTCTTCAAAAAATGATGTGGAGAGGGGCGCCTGGGTGGCTCAGTTGGTTAAGCGACTGCCTTCGGCTCAGGTCATGATCCTGGAGTCCCGGGATCGAGTCCCGCATCGGGCTCCCTGCTCGGCAGGGAGTCTGCTTCTCCCTCTGACCCTCCTCCCTCTCATGCTCTCTGTCTCTCATTCTCTCTCTCTCAAATAAATAAATAAAATCTTTAAAAAAAAAAAAAAATGATGTGGAGAAAACTGGACAGCTATATGCAAAAGAATGAACCAGACCACTGTCTTATAACGTAAACAAAAATAACTCAAAATGGATTAAAGACTTGAATGTAAAATCTGAAGCATAAAACTTTTGGAAGAAAATATAGGCAGTGAGCTCCTTGACATTGGTCTTGGTGATGATTTTTTGGATTTGACATCAAAAGCAAAGGCAACAAAAGCAAATTAACAAGTAGGACTGCATCATACTAAAAATCTTCTGCATAGTAAAGGAAACCATCACCAAAATGAAAAGGCAACATACCAAATCAGAGAAAATATTTGCAAATCATATATCTGATAAGGGGTTAATTTCCAAAATATATAAAGAACTCATACAGCTCAATAGCAAAAAGTTTAAAAATCCAATTTAGAATATGGGCAGGCGATCTGAATAGGTATTTTTCCCAAGAAGACATACAGATGGCCAACAGATACATGAAAAGATACTCAACATCACTAGTCACCAGGGAAATGAAAATTAAAACCACAATGAGATATCACCTCACACCTGTTACTTAGAAAGGCTATTATCAAGAAGACAAGAAATAGCAAGTGTTGGTGAGGATATGGAAAAAAGGGAACCCTTGTGTTCTGTTGATAGGAATGTAAATTGATACAGCCACTATGGAAAACAGTATGGAGGTTCCTCAAAAAATTAAAAATAGAGCCACCATATGATCTAGCAATTCCACTTCTGGGTAATTATCCAAAGAAAGTGAAAACACTAACTTGAAAAGATATATGCACCCCTGTGTTCATTGCAGCATGATTTACAATAGCCAAGATTTAGAAACAACCATCGATGGATGAATGGATCAAGAAAATGTGTAAGACTGATGAATCACAGACCTGTACCTCTGAAACAAATAATACATTATATGTTTAAAAAAAAGAAGAAGAAGATAGTAGGAAGGGAAAAATGAAGGGGGGGGAATCGGAGAGGGAGATGAACCATGAGAGACTATGGACTCTGAGAGACAAATTGAGGGTTCTAGAGGGGAGGGAGGTGGGGGGGATGGGTTAGCCTGGTGATGGGTGTTAAAGAGGGCACGTACTGAATGGAGCACTGGGTGTTACACGCAAACAATGAATCATGGAACACTACATCAAAAACTAATGATGTAATGTATGGTGATTAACATAACATAATAAAATTAAATTAAAAAAAAAGAAAATGTGGTATAATATACCCAACGAAATATTGTTCAGTCATAAAAAAAAGATGATCTTGCCATTTCTGACAACATGGATGGACCTTGAGGGTATTATGCTAAGTGAAATAAATCAGACAAAGACAAATACGTATGTTGAAGCCCTTATCCCTAGTACTTCAGAATGAGACCCCTATAGGGCCTATAAAGAGGTAATTAAGTTAAAATGAGGTCCTCAGGGTAGGCCCTAATTCTATCTGACTAGTGTCCTTAAAAGAAGAACAGATTAGGACATACAGAGAGATACCGGGGGCACTTGTAAGTGTGTGTGTATGCACACAGCACACACACATACACAGACTGTGTGAGGACACAATGAGAAGGTGACCATTTACGAGGCAAGGAGAGGCCCCAGAATGAAACCAATGCTGCTGGAAGCTTCATTTTGGTCTTCTAGCCTCCAGGACTGTGAAAAATAAATTTTTCTTGTTTAAGTCACCCAGTCTGTGGTATTTTATTATGGCTGTCCTAGCAAACTCATACACTTACAGAGTCTAGGGTGCTCAAGAAGAATTCTACTTGAGGGTCACAAGGTAAGATGTATTTACTTGTAAATGCCTAAGAACAAAATGCGTTTTTGAAGAGGATTTTCAAGGCAGTATAGGTGATAAGCAAGCAAGCCTGACTTGTTACTCTGGGTGCTCCTGAGGGAAGAAGGAAGCAATTCACTATATGGGGTGAGGGATGAAGGGATGAGAACAGGGTCACCTCAGCTTGCAGACCTTGTGTACTGAGCATACACCCTCATGCCCCTGACAGCTAAGCAAAGAAAATACTAAACCCAGCCACCTCCACAGAGAATGCCAGAGCCAATAATGGTAAGTTCCATAAAACACAAATGTATAAATAACTCAGCGAAGGCCCTTATCATGATACTTTCTAATTATAATTTCCAACATAAAGGCTCTACATAATTTCAATGTCTGAGGTTTAATACTTACAGAAAGCATCTCAGAAATAAGTAGAATGTTTTCTCATCCAGCCTGTTCCTAAGCAGCTTATAGTTTTGGTATCTGACATTCTCAAGTTCAAAGCTAAAACCAGATGAAAACTTTCATTGTATTAAATGACCTCAATCATCACATAATCCTGCTAGATTTTAAATACATCAGTCCCTTTTGAATTTTATTTTTCTCTTCCAAATGCTAGAACCCCAATTGTTTATAGAATTAAACTAAGGGGAACAAATTACTTAGAAATGAGGCAGCAGGTAGAAAGATTAAAGTAGAAGCCATACATGGGTTAACCCACGAAGCAGGACTACACAGCAGGATTAGAGTCAACTGCTGGAGAATGTAGGCCCTAAAGACTAGCTGCCAGTTTCTCTCTTAAGTCCAGATGGAAGACATGTCCTGCATCCCCAGCACAAATGCCTACCCATGCCGGCCAGTTCCAAAGATCAAAGATTGAATTCAGAGTAAGGAAGGAGTGATGGAACCAGAGAAATATGGCCGTAAATTACTTGTGGAATAATAAAATGTTTTACCCTAGCTAAGGCACTTCAGGATACCAGAAGTAATACGAATCGACTGTTTATAGACACACATCCAGTGCCAGAGCAACCACAGATTAGAACCAGGAAGCATCGTTAGCTATTTGTGTGATATCAGGAAAGTTGTGGTTGTGGTATGGGTGGTGAAATGACTCAGGAATGTTTGTCTGCCTGGGCAGTACCTGCCTGCCTTTTCAGGAAATCTAAATTTATGAAGCACTTACTACACACCAAGGCCTGTGATAAGCGCTTGTCACACATTGTCTGAATTATCAGATGAAGCAATGTTATTTCTCTAAGTTACCCAAAGTGACCCATCTGGAAAGTTGTGGATCCAGGAAAGGCACCCAGGTTTATATGTTCCAAATCATTCTCTCTTCAATATCTTGCTCTACATAGCTCTGTCTTTCTACCCTGATCATTCAGTTTTTCTTTTCTTTTTTTTCAACTTAATCAATGTATTTATTTTTTTATTTGTTTTTTTGGTCATTCTTTTTTTTTATTATGTTCAATTAGCCAGCATATAGTACATCATTAGTTTTTGATGTAGTATTCAATGATTCATTAGTTGCATATAACACCCAGTGCTCATCACCACATGTGCCCTCCTTAATATCCATCACCTGGTTCCCCCATCCCCTGAGCCCCCTCCCTTCTGTAACCCTCAGTTTCATTCCAGGAGAGTCTCTCATGGTTTGTCTTCCTCTCTGATTTCTTTCCATCCCGTTTTCCCTCCCTTCCCCTGTGGTCCTCTGCACTATTCCTTATGTTCCACACGTGAGTGAAACCATATGATAATTGTCTTTCTCTGCTTGACTTATTTCACTTTGCATAATCCCCTCCAGTTCCATCCATGTCAGTGCAAATGGTGGGTATTCATCCTTTCAGATGACTGAGTAATATTCCATTGTATATATGAACCACATCTTTATCCATTCATCTGTTGAAGGGCATCTCGGCTCCTTCCACAGTTTGGCTACTGTGGACATTGCTGCTATGAACATTGGGGTGCATGTGCCCCTTCTTTTCACTACCTCTATATCTTTGGGGTAAATACCAGTTTTTCAAAAATACTCTACTTTCCAGTATTTTTAAGAGCATACACCCTAAATTACATATATTCTGGCCAGCATGTCCTACATAGATGTACATACTTAGATTCAAGCATCAGAGATTTATTCTTTCTCATTTTTATTTTAATGGCTAGGCTTCAGTATTTGTTTTGGGCACAAATAGCTTAGATGATGAAGAGTAGTAATAATTAACTCCCCCAACAAATGAAAAGTATCTTCATTTAAATAACATATGACATATAATCTGAACATTAATGGTGAGATGGCTTAGTTTGGATTCTTCCAGACCAAAAACTGAGATGAGGATTCTGGTGCAAGTAATTAATTTGGAAGGTATAGGAAATAACAATAGGGGAGTGAGGAATTGATACCAGGAAGGAAGAGGTCAGTAAAGGGTAAGGTATTAAACCATCTGTTACGGTGAGTGAATGGTGCTTAATTCTGCAGGGAAATGCTGCAAAACCCACACTTCAGTCTATCTCTACTGAGGGGCGGTGGAGCTGGCATACTTATATAGCAATTCCTAAGACTGATAGGTAAGGGCTACTCCTGGTGGGGGGGGAATGAATTCCCTGGTAACCCTGGGCCTGCCCTGTGTGGGCATGGCAGGTGAGCTGAGTGCCTTTTGCATTTCTGGGAAACAGTGCCCTTAGGTACAGAGATGCAAATATTGGCAGTTGGAAGTTTGCTGGGAGTTCTGCAGGATATGGGCAGGGCAAGGATAACTTCTGCTACCAAAGGAAATTTCTTTTTTTTCATGTGCTAATTTCAGAGATCTATGTTTGACTATCAGATCATGACTGTGAAAATAGTAATCAACTGAAATTTAGGTGAAATAAAAAAGAAACTGAGTTTCTGAAGCGGGTGAAGATAGGGAGAAGTATTGTGTACTTAAATTCTGGAGGAAATCCTATGGCTTTTTCAAGACAAGACTAATTTTCCATGGTTTTTGTTTGGTAGCCCCCTCTCCATCCATATTACTGCTTTTTGGAGGGAAAAAAAAAAAAAGAAAGCGGTGATAAGAGGGGGGATGGGTTTTATCAAACAAAAATCATGGAAAATAAGTATCTTCTTCACAAAGCCATGAACTTCCTACAGAATTTATATACCCAATCCCGTCACAAATACAAGTCAGATAGTTGAGTCCTAAGAGTTAGTGGCGGGGGTGGGGGGGTGGGGGGGAGGACAAATCAATGAAACATTCTTGGAATTTTTTGTATGTAGGCTATCAGAATGCCAGACACACTGGTTAGGATGTCCACTGGCTAGTGGTACCAGAGCAGAAAAAAATAAAAGAAAAAATACATGTGGAAAGGTGAAATATTAACTGTACTGCCAAAAGTTAGATAAGGATAGCTTAGAAGAATGGAAGTTTACTCACCTGTATGGAAGAGAGAAGTATGAAGAGAATGGAGTGGAGGAGAGGGGAGATGCACTGCAGTATAAAAGGAAGCTCATTGTCTTGCTCGTCACTCTGCCTTCCTTGTTCTAGATCAAGCATGTTAATTATACTCCTACCTCAGGGCCTTTGCCCTTGCTGTTCCCACTGCCTGGATCACTCTTCTAGATATTCTCAGTGCTCATTTTCTCACCTCCTGCAGATCTTTGCTCAAATGGTAACTTCTCCAGAGGCCTTCTCTGACTACCTTAACCGACCTTGTATCCTTCTGGCATCCCCTGTTCCTCATCCCTATCTTATTTCCTCCACAGCACTTAGTACCTTCTAATATAATGTACTATGATGTAATTTGAAATGAATTTCTTTTTAAGCATATGTTCTTTCTCCCATGATTGAAGGTTCCAGGGATGTTTGGCTGTTGTGTTCAATGTTGTATCCTCAGCACCAAGCACGTTGCCTGACATATAACAGGCCCTCAGTAAATATTTGCTAAATGAATGTTGTAATCAGCAAGTAGTTGATTGTGAGCTTTTGGACAGTAGAGTATTCATAGTGGGAATGAAATTGGGCCTAATTAAGATTCAGCACATAAAACACAGGCAACAGATTTTAGGTCTTGAAACAGACACACTTGGATTGGAATCATGCACGGCCTAAGGCAAAACAACCAATCTCTGAGCTTGTTTCCTCTTTGTAAAATAGGTTTAATCATCCTTACTTCATAGGTTACTGTTAGGATTAATGAGGTAATAAGTGCACTGTCAATAGTGGTCTGCTTCAGATTAAAAAATTAGAGGTCATTAGTATAATTAATATTAATAATGGATCTGGCTAAGAATCATTTGTTGATGTTAGTATTTTCGCTTTTCCCAAACAATCCCTTTTGTTGGTTTTTGAAGTCCTGAGTTTCAGAGTTTATTGATTCTGGAAAGGCTGAGTGGTGCCAATCATCAGGAATGTTCCTCATAGCATCCAGCCAGGGACTGTTATATAATGAGCACCATGATAAAGACTTTAGACAAAGGATCCCTGAGCAGGGCCTGTCTTTTGTGTTTTCTAGTGTTTACAAGGTGTGATGATGGGGAAGCTTACAATTTCAGATCAGCTGTGATCTGCCTGCCTTTCAACCTCTCTGCTCCTTACCCTGCATTGGGCAAGGATGGCTTTCCTTCTCAGACCTAGATGGCTGCAGACACATGAGCCATTTGAAAGCTCAGTGTTCTTGCAAGCAAGCAGGCAAGTTCCTGGTACTCTGTGAGGTGGAAGTCATTTTCTAGAGCTGCCAAATCCTTTTTAGACTGTGGAGAAGTTGTTTTGATTTCCAAGTCCTGCTCGACTACAGTGAACAAATACCTGGCTTATCATCAGTAACATTCTTAGGCAAATAGGTAACAATGTCAGTAGGAACTTAAAAAAAAAAAAATGCGTGTGGTGGTAAAAACCTTGCCTTTGGAAACATAATCACAATTTCACTGGATCTGCCTAACTTAGGCAGCCTAGGACACTGTGTGCCACTGTACTGAAATTGCCCTTCGACAAAATTGGCCCTGGCAGCTGGCAGTCAAATTTGAAATGTTTCGGGCAGTAGAGCTGCTTTGGAATCTCTCCCACATGCTAATACATCTCTTGATCTTGAGAAAACATTTCCCGATATTCAGGAACTTTTCCATTGTTCCTTGCAATGTCCCCCAGAGGACACATAGGCTTTCCTAGACCTCTTGACGCCCACATAACCTTCCCATAGTAAGTACTGGTTGGTCAGAAGTAAGCTGCATTCACTGGGGACTGTGATTTGAACACTTGTTCCATAGACATATTGCTTTTCTAAAATATGGGGGGTGAAGAAAGGGCCTGAGAATTTTGCTGCATTGAGTGGGAGTTTTGTGCATGGAGTTCTTTCCTGTTATGTCATCATAGTGATGTTGTCAACATAACATTGTCCCTAATGCATTCTAGAGCTAACTGCTACTGAAAGAGTTAAAATTTTATATAAACCCTGAGTAATTGTGCAACCTGTGGTAACTACCTATCTCTTGTCAGCCAACTTACTCTTCTTAAAGTTAAGCATTCTTGAAGACATGGTGTGATCTAATATAGTATTATCAGATTTGCCAGTTCTAAACAAGTCCTTTTTCCCACAGTGTGTTCTTGAACATTAACTCTGTGAGATGCCCCCATGAAAAAGGTTTGCTAAGGCCTAGCAGCTTCAGAAATTCTGTGTAATTTAACCCCCTTTTGTAAACTTGTCATGTACGTTAGCACATTAAATGAATAAATAAGGGCTACCAAAAATCACTTTGTTTCGCTAGGCTTATTCTGGCATTTGCCAAATTTATTTGACCACAATTCTCTTTTTCTTTTGTTAAATCTGGTAACCTTCTGTAGAACTAGCAAGTATTCCAGGAAACTTAGCTAGGGTGACTCTGTCCTAAATACAATAAACATAACTAAATGTTGTTCAGAAGTTAGCGTTCTCAAAACCACAGTCCTTGTTTTTCGTTTTTTGTGGGTTTTTTTTTTTTTTTTTTGTAATCCCCAAATGGAATTGTTTTAAGCAGGGGTCTGCAAACCTTTTCTGTAAAGAGACACACAGTAAATTTTTTTGACTTTGAGTGACATATGATCTCCATCAAAACTACCCAACTCTGGTCAAATGTGAAATTAGCCACAGACAATACCTAAACAAAAGGGTATGGCTATATTCCAATGAAACTTTATTTATAAAAATGGACAGAAGCCTCAGTGTGGGCCAGGGGCAACAGTTTGCAAACCCTTTTTAGAGTGAGGCAACTACCTTTCATTCACAATTCAGTTATCTGATACCTTGAAAGTACATCTAAGATAAAAAAAGCTTGTGGTGATTTTGTTCTACTGCCAAGTCTAGTCTACATGAACTTTCAGGAGAATGGAGTTTAGTTCACTCAGGTCAGTGTCTAAAGTTCTGCTCATGGTTATCACAACTAAGATGAACTTGTATCCTCAGAAAGGGCCCAGAACTTGTCTGATCATTGCAACTAAGAGAATGAGGATAAGCAGGATAAGGCCCTGCTGCTTCGATATTTTGCTTTAATTCTCCTCAAATGGCTAACTAGCAATTTCCTAGTGAAAAGGGAGGAGATTTACCAGCAGGACTCCAAACTTCCTTTTTGAGGTTAAGTAAAACAGGGAAGTGTTTAGGAAAGGAAATCTGCCATAAGTGCTAGAAAATACCAAACCTGTGGTTATTTTAAGTCAAGCCCTGCTGCAGAATCAGCAGTCTCCATTATGCACAAGGGACCACCCACCCAAGGAGCATCCAAAGATAATAATCTATGAGAAAGGAGACCACAAAAATGCGGATGCTGGTTTCTGGCAGGACCTTGTTGTTCATGTTTAAAGAAGTGATTGTCCCTTAGATACCAAGGCCATTTCACTAGCTTTATGCTGGCAACGTTTTTGTTTATTGATGCTTTATCATTGTGTGGCTCTGTTTTTAACCCTTTCCAGTGCAAGCATTTTGATTCCCCCACAGTATCAAAGGAAAACCGGTAAAGGAGGGCCAGAGTCAGGGGGGAGCTTTACGAAAAGCCTCTAGACTAACAGCATGATAGAATTGTAGTACAGGGAGCAACCTAAAAATACCTAATCTGACTACATTAAAAAGATCAACTAGGCATCTTGCCCAAAATACCAAATGATCAGTGATTAGGTATGAGAGTCCAGTTTCCTGAGTCACGCTGAAGGCTATTCAGAAGACAGACTTCTCAGGACTGCTATCCTAGACCTTATGAAAGTTCTATTATCAAGAACCTTGGTGGGCTTCTGTTCTCAGCGTGGATGAGAAGCACATATTCCAAGGTGGGGAATATCATGGACAGCAAGCCACATTTGTTTCTACTCTATTGTAAATTATGTGCATACTTTAAAAATAGTTAAGGCTTAGGTACTAGGCATGCATACATTCTCAAGTATAGGAGCATTTTGATTAAACCTAAACTGGGAAAGAAAGTCTGGCTGTGCCTGCAAAATTAATGATCTATAACCTCCAGCATGAGTTGAGGTACACAGTAGGGAGATGGAAATGGAGAGGTTTGTATTTGTCTCCTACTTGGATCACAGAGATTAATGTTTGGGTTTTCTGAAGACAGAGGCCAAGAGGAAATTTTTCACAAAAGACTTTATCAAGCTTGGACTCCAAACAGTGTTAACTCAAGGTGCAGAATTGGGAGAATGGCTATCTTCCATCTGACCTTCAGCATTATGAGAGTTCAAGGGAAGCCAGTGCAACTTGACACCCTGATAGATTTTTGGGCGTCAGTAGCCTGAGATGGCATGCAGGCAGGAAAGCTGTTCTTCATAGAGATATTGGCAAGTTTGAAGTGTCCACTCAAGTAAGCTTAAGGTAGCAAGTATCTACAGTGTGTGAATTTGTCCTGGTGACCTTGTGAGATACACAGGGGGGATAGGGCATGAGGAGATTGGCGGGTAGGGCTCTAAGGTAAACCCCCAGCTTTGCACATGGGGGTAATGAGCCAGCGATACTGGGACATTAATATCAGTGGGTCCCCATTTTTACCACAGGCCATAGAAATCTGGGAAAGTTTTGGTTATACTTGGCAGTATTAAGAATTAAATTCCCCATAGAAATTTTAAAACACTTTTCCCAAATAAAATAGAAACTTTAACTTTCTGCAAGTCATGATTCATATACTGTTGTTAAGTAACCACCAAAAACCCCACTAAACTAAAACTTAAATATCTTTATGAGCTCAGTCTCAGGGAGGTATGTTTTGTCTGGTCTCATGCGTTTGTTCGGTATAACAAATATCCTGTGGTTAATGTTCCTCTCTTTACTTACATTCTAAGTCTCTTTTTTTCCCCCAACAAGACTTTGTTTTAAGAGCAACACTGTCTGTATATGAGGCTTATAAACTGCAAATATATTAAAATATAGAGAAATATTGTCTTGCTCAACCAGTGCAAGAACATTAAGTTCCCCAACTCCAGCAATTCAGAACATGCACCCTAAGTACTATGCAAATAAATGATATTGTATATTTCCCTTTTAACTGCAAATGGCAGTCTTTCTGTAAGGTTAAACTTTGAAATGGATCTTCTGTTAGATGTTCAAAATAATTTCTTTCCAAAGAGAATAATCATGCTTTGCCCAGGTGGTGGATCTCTACTCCCACTAAATGTTTTGCATACCTCCTCTTTCCGCCTCTAGCTCAGTCCCCCACATACTTGGAATGGCTCATCCTCCAAATCTTCCTGACACCCCTTGATCCACTTAAAGGTTATTTTGGCCATTTTTGGCCTTCCCTCCCAGGTGGAGAATCTTCCCAGCTAAATCTGTCTTTCTAGGTTTATATCTGCAGCTCATGCTTATTAGTGTCCATATCTGCCCTCAATGATACACCAAGCTCCCGGAGCTGCATGTGATCAGGAGGCTGACTGTGTCTGTCACGTGATGGATCTGGGAAATCCAGCTCTGATGGCAGGCCTCCAGCAGCGGGATGAACTTTCACATTTGAGATCAGTTTTCAAAGGTGGAAGGCGTGGGCGTGCCAGCAGCGCTGCCACAGTTCTCATGCTCATAGAAACCCGGGCTTGCCTGGGCCATAAACCCCAACAGTAATGTAAATGCCACACATTCCAAGGCCTGTCATCTTCCCTTGGCTTTGAGTTATGCAGTTGCTGTCAAGACTGGTCCCAACCATCCACTGTAGTCAAAGAAGTGTTACTCAGGGTCCTTTGAACAGACACATGCATCTCTGCTTTCCTACTCTTGGTCACATTGTCACTAGCTGGACTGTCTTTCCAAACTTCTACATACTTACCCACCTGCCATCCTCCCTCCAAGTGCTGATGCTAGTTCTTTCTTTGTAAGTCCTTTCCCATACATGCCACCCACAGGGGTCTCACCTTCCTGGCACCTCAGTGCACTTGCTGTCTGTGGCACATGAGGGTCTCTAAGTTCTCATTTTTTTATTACTTGTTTATTTTCCACCCTTGAACCTTCATTTGGCCCTTCTAGTGATGATGGTTTATTTTCACAGCTAGGTTTTAAAAAAAAATTCACAGCTAGGTTGGGTTTATGTATTGCTCTTCTGGGTTTGGAAATTGCCTTGTGATCTCATCCTGATCAGAGATTTCAGTATGATTTGGGCACAGAGTAGATGGTCAGCAAATATGGCAGCCACTGTGTTTCATACCACCTGGCTGGAAGAGAGAAACTCCAGATACTCCTTTTGTGAAAGTTTGCTAGTTTCTAGAATTAACTGCTACCTTAATACCATGTGAGGCAAATGGAACAAAGTCATTTGGTCATAATCCACTAATTAATTCTTTCAGCAAACAGTGTGCCAAGTCTTGTGTCATTACTGAATACCAGAGTTTTGATGACGGGCCCTAACAGATCTGACTTTCCAGTTCTCACTTCTTTTAATCATGGGCAAGTTGTTCCACTTTGTAAAAGCTCAGCTCCTCTCTTTCTCTTTCCTCTCTTGGAATCTGTTTGTGTGTGTGTGTGTGTGTGTGTGTGTGTGCATTCATTAAGAAATGTAAATAATATAATAGAAATCATGGGTTTTTAAAAAAGCATCTTACAAGCTGCCAACATTTCTTGAATCCATTCTCTCTACCAGTCTTTATGGAAACAGAAATGAGCATTTAAAAGCTGTGAATTCAAGGAAATCCCTCTATAAGGTAAGAATTTTTCATCTTTCCTTTCTTATATCATGTACTTATGTTCACTTGTCAGTATTTTATTGTAATCCATGTAAGTGAATGCTACTCCATGATGCCATTCCTTTTTTACTTCCTGGAAAACAGCATAATTCACTGATAACTATTATTATTAACCTTTGTGTTTTTTAAAATTAGGCCTGGTGGGAATAGCAACGCGTGTTCCCTGTTTGTCAGTATCGACTAAAGCATAGCTTTGGCCTAATAATTCTATTTTTCAGTATACATTAAGCAGAAATGTACACATATTCACCAAAAGACATGTACTAGAATGTTCACAGCAGCTCTAAACTGGAAATTACTCAAATGCCCATCAACAGTAAAATGGATAAATAAATCGGGGTCTGTTCACACAATAGAATATTACAAAGTGCTGAGGATAAAGAAACCACAACACAGGCAGCCTGGATGAAGCTCACAAACATAATGTTGAAGAAAATGAGGCAGGCACAAAGGAGTACGTACTCTATGAGTCCATTCACATGAAATACAAATAAAGGTAAATTCACCCACACTGTAAGAGGTTAGCCTTAGTGGGAAAGGAGATAGTGATTGGAAGGAGCACAAGAACAGCTTCTGGGTGCTGGGGTGCTGGTAATACTGTTTCTTGGTTTGGGGCTGGTTGCACAGGTATACTCAATTGCACAAATCCACTGAGCAATGAACTTATGGGCATTTTCCTGTATGTATATTTGAATAAAACTTTTAAAATCTTCAAGTACGTCCGAATTACCATTTATCTTGGACACGTTCAGCACTCACTGGCAGGACATGTAGTTCTCCCTTTTCTGCTGTCCCACCCATGTTGGCATCTCAGTCCCAGAAATAACTCCCCTCACCTACATTTCCTTAAGTCTCCTCGCAGGAGGAAATGGGCTATAGTCTCTCCCTGATTGCCGCGGTGGACTACTTTGAACTCACTCCTTGGCTTCTATTAGTATTTGTTTCAGGATTGCTTACTTTGTGCTTTATTTTTTTTCCTCTTCTCCATTTGCTACTTAAAAAAATAACCTATTTTCTTCAATTCCATTTGTTTTTTATCCTTGACTGTTGTCAAATTGCCTTTTTTCCTTTGTTTTACTTGGGCTTTTCCTTTCTTTAGATTATTACCTTTCCATTCTCAACCATTTCTCTGGCAATCAAGTGTCCTACATAACTGCCTCATGACTGGCACCACTGGGTGCTGGGTATGGTCCATCCAGCAGCTGGAGAGTCTTGGCTGAAGGAGCGTGTTACATCCTTGTTAGCAGTGTCTATGAAGTGCTGCTTCTGCATTCCTGTACTTGGGCTTCTCTTTACCACACCTGTAGCCAATAGGTATGGTGTGACCCACATTGAAATCTTGCTTAGATTTGTATTCATGGCAGCATATGGTAGCCCAACATGCAAAGCCTCCTTCTTCCTGGGAAAGGGATCCAGGCAGATGGTTACTTCTAGTACCCCCTGTTTCAGTCTTATCCATCATTTATTGTCCCCTGATCACATCCCAGATCTGTCTTGTTTTTATCAGTTAATTTAAAACAGGGCAGTGTCTCCATAATCAATCTACTTATTATACCTCAAGACACAGTTATATTTCCACATAGTATAACATGTACAAAAAATATTTTGCCATAATTATAGTAAGGGATTATAACCCACTGAATAAAATAAGAATCTAAGAACCCACAGAGATTTTATATATATATAAAATATATCACACACACACACACACACATATATATATACCCACATACACACATAAGTACATAAATTAATTAGAAGAGAAAGTTCTTCCATACAATGGGATACCAATAAATAAATGTAAAAGGAATAATGGAGGTGGAAAAATCAGCATTTCACACACATGATAGTAATAACTGATTGAGCCAAAACTCATCAATGGATACTCAAACCAGTGAGTGGAAGTTTGATGGGAAATAGTATTAATGTAATCTCCAAATGCCTGCCTACAGAATACATATTGATGGGAGAAAAAAGTTACTTTATTTTGGAAAAAACCTGGCAGACACCAGTTTAACCAAGTGATCAAAAATTCACATCACCAGTAATAAGACAAAAACCCAACCTGTGTGCCTTCTGAAGTGATGTGTTGAGGACCAAACATCATCGTTTATCATGTGCCCAAATGCACAAACTAAATCTAATTAAGTAGCATTTGATAAGCCCCAATTGAGAAGATCGTTGTTCTAAAAAATGGCAGTATCGGGGCACCTGGGTGGCTCAGTTGTTAAGCGTCTGCCTTCGGCTCAGGTCATGGTCCCAGGGTCCTGGGATCGAGCCCCGCATCGGGCTCCCTGCTCTGCGGGAAGCCTGTTTCTCCCCCTCCCACTCCCCCTGCTTGTGTTCCCTCTCTCGCTGTCTCTCTCTCTGTCAAATAAATAAATAAAATCTTAAAAAAATAAAAATAAAAAAATGGCAGTATCATAAAAGAAAAAGAAAGGTTAAGGTGCTTCTGGCAGGAATTTGGCTTTAATACCAGGCATCCCCAAAGAAGCATGGATGGGTGGAAATTTGTTATGAAGGCAGCACTTAACATCCAGGATTCAGGGGTAGGGGTGACCCTGACCAGGCTCTAAGCAGGTTGTACCCTGGGCTAGATGTGTGTCCTCACACACCCAGTCTCCCTTGCTTTTTTTTGTTTCCAAACACGGATCTCCAGACTCTCAGCTGATTCTGTGAGCTACCTTCTTCCCAGTAAACCAATTTTTGGCCTCAGTTCCTGAACTTGGTGTGCAGTGTTTTTGACAAGCCCTGTACATATGAGGGGTCTGATGTTCACAGAGATAAATTACCCAACATTCTACATCTACATTAGACAGACACCTGTCTAAGCCAGAATTTAAATTCCGTTTTATTGGCTTCAAAACCAGTTCTTTTATTTTATACTACAAAGTCATTTTAAAAACATGTTTTTATTTTATTAACATTGTGGAATTTGTGAGCCACACATCAATATGCTGAGTGGAGGAAGAGCATTATCAGTGTTCTATAGCCAAAATCCAATCACCAGTTATCTCTTTGTTACCTCTGAGTACACCGAACTGACTGCTTTGTGGACATATGTCCTTGTGATTTCTTTTACACTTAAAGAAAAAAGTAATTCTCCTTGCTTTTCCTCCAGATGACCTTGGAGTATGAGGAGTGTTATTCTGTAGCTAGCAAGAAGATAAAGATGTTTCCTGGTGGAAATGCTCTATTTGGCAGGGCTACCTTGATATTTTGACACTAACTTTTGTGATGATGGGTTTTTTCCCAAAGCAGAAAATAAATCATTAGCATCAGAAAAAAAGAAAAGTGCCTTAGAATGTGTTTGATCCAAGGAACTGTGCTGTGTGTGTTTTTCTTTTTGTGTGAGAGTTTGTGTAGGTGATTCTGGCCCAAACGTATTTGACATTCTGATAACCTGCAGGATTGGAAAAGCTGCTTCTGAAAGAAAAGCATTGTGGAACTGTGAAGAATGACTTATTCAGGTCCTAAGTGGCGCCATCTGTGTGTCTCTTAAAACGTGGGCGCCTTGAAAAGCTTTGTCCCTGAGAGAAAACATGGCTTCCCACACACTGCCTAACAGCAATGATGTTGTCTGAGGTGTTCTCCCTTGTGCCCACCGATGGGGACCTTTGAGAGACTGGCTTACAGAGGAGGCAAGTTTCATCAGATTTCTGAAATTCTGGGAATCAGAATGTACTGAGTGATAAAGAAAGCAAAATCCCAGCTGTCAAAGCAAGATTGCCAAATTAAAGTGGACAGAGCCATTCTTTGTTTGCATATAAATAGGTCAAAATGATCACCAAGAGGCAGGAAGAGTGCCTATATGGCCACTGATGAGAATTCTTTTTCAGGTGTATCTACCTTGTCTTCCTTATTCCTTTCAAATAAGATGAGGGTCAGAGGAAACTGTGGAAAAGCTGAATGTTATTCTAGGAACTGCCTGAAATCTTTCAAGGATGCTTCTACTACTACATGACTCAAAATAGTTTTCATTTGGAATTTAAGACTTTTTAATAATAAGTATATATTTAAACCAATCATGTACTACAGCCAAATCTCCCAAAGGAATATATTTAAATTTTATTTTAAAATAACATATGTGTAGACACTAATAAAATTAGTTATAATTGATCCTCCTTTTTTACTTCTGCCTTAAAAACATCAACTTCTTATTAAAATAGTTTAGCTGCCTCTAAAACCTAAAGATGAACAAATCATATAGGATATTTATTGTCCTAATACCAACTTAATTTGAAAATGTGTGGGCGTTCCCATAACACGTGTAATTCTACCAATTTTCCTGAATGTAATTTCAGTAAGCACAATCTAACCACCCTAGATGAGAAAAGCAAGTCGCTTCCAACTCTTTACAATAACACCCTTGGTAGAATTTAATTTACAAAATTATAAATCTTAATTTTGTTATTAAGACATAAAAAATCGTCTCCTTTTGTCTGTTTTGGATTAGAAACATTTAGAATGATTCTTCCTCGTTTAATCCCAAGAGTTTCCAGTATCTCTGTTTGCACACTGAGGTGGAACCCCTCAGCGAGGCCCGCTCTCACAGAGTTGGCCTGCCCTCCCAATTAGAGACCCATGCTTCCCCAGGCACATGGTGTCTGTATTGTTCATGTCTTTTGAAGCATTGCACAGTGTTTAGTGTGGTACTTAGCACACAGCAGGTGCTCCATGTTGCCAATGACCAGCATTTACACACTTCCCACACTGACGGACAAAATGGAGAGTTGTCATACAATCTCTTTCTGCTTGTTCTTCCTGCTCAGTCTGGATATTTGCGTGATCCAGTCAACCTTGAATTTCCACTCCTTAAATCTCTATCAACAGATTTCCTAGATTATCTTTATAAGCTTTGTCATTTGGGGCAAGTCACTAAGTATTACTCTAGACCTCAGTTTTCTTGTCTATAAAACAAGAGATTTGAACAGGATGATTTCTAAGTATTCTCTAGATTAAAATTTCATGGTATCTAAGGGCAGACCAGGTAGCTCCCTTAAACTGGATGTCCCACTGGCATATTTAATTCAACAAGTCCAAAACCTTTTCCCCTCCAACATCTTCTTCTTGTCCTGATTTCCTTTGATAGAATTTCAAGCTTTTTCCCTTTTGAATCCTCCTTCTCCTGTGTATTCATATCCAATCAGAAGCATGGCCCCTTGTCTAACTGTACTTCCTTGCCAGTTATACACACTTCCTTCCCATTAACAATAAGACTGTCTGATTTGAGACATCATGATTTCTTTCAATGGACTATTCATCTTCCTGTCTGTCATTTCTTTCCCATTGAAAATGTCTATATGCATTGCCACTGGACCATATCTCCAAATGATTAGAGAGTTTCCTTTTGTGGATTTCTATTAGCTACCTGGTTAAGTTGATGAATATTTGTATGCACTATCCTTTGTAACAATATCCCAAACTACCTTTCCAGGTATTTGCTTCCTCTTCTCAGTGTTTCCAGTGCTCTAGCCAAATAATACTCCATGCTGTTCCATAACAGCATTTCCTTATGCCAGGACTTGACCTGTGCCACTTACTCCAACTGAAGCTTTCCGTCATTATCTTCATATGGGAATTTGTGTACTTATCTCTCTTACAAGCTTATATATACCCTAAGTACTATTATTGTGTCATATTCATCTTTTTATTCTTTGAGAATTCTTTCTTAGTATCATGTACATAGAAATTCAGGAAGGATTTGTTGAAGGAAATTGAATTTAAGTTTAAATGTTTGGGTGAATGATTATTTGGTTGCAATTAATAGATACCCACTGAAAATAGTTTAAGTAGAGAAGAACTTTCTGAATAAGAATATATCATAGACCCCTTGGGCAGACATATTTCTCTGCTTCCAATGGTGTATATGTTTCATTATTTCTTTTCTTTTTCTCTCTCCAGACTATCAGTTTCTCTAAACCCAGGGTAATATAACCTGAGTGAAAGTGTCCTTGTTCAAACCTCCAGCTAAAGTCTCTGCGTTCCAAACCAAATTCTCATAAAGAAATTTGATTAGCTCTTCGGCTCAGGTGTCTGTCTAACCCTGGCCCAGTAAACTTTGAACAGGGGATATAGTCTGACTTAGCCAGCTGTCCTCTCATTAAAGACATTTGAAGCAAACTCTGAGAAGGGGACCAGAGGCAGGGCAGTGGATCACTGTTAGCTATCAGAGAAAGATGACATGGGTTAGCGTATACCTTAGGAAGAGCCAGTCCAGTGTTGAAGAATCTAAATTTTGACCGTGTATATATACAGGCTCTCAGAATTTTTCTAAACTTCATGTAGACCTGCAAAGAGACTACAGCACCTCTATCTTCTATATGACCTACTGGGCCTTTCTGCCTTGTTCTGCATGGTACATTGTATCATTGTCCTAAATTATTTGCTTATAGGAGAGGTATGTCTCCAAAAGACTTAATGTGCTATTTGTACTTGTTTGAAAAAAAGAGACACCAGCCTGGATTGTAAGAGATTATGACTGTTTGAGATTGAAAACAACCTTGCAGTCCCAATCTTCTATAAAAAGAAGTCCGAAAAAGCTGTGTAGCTCCCCCAAAAGGCACATGTCCAATGCTGTCTTCATATGTGGCCAAGAATCATCATGAGAAATAAGACCCTTCCAGAAAAGGGAGACAAGATGCCAGGGAGCAGATCCAGGGCTTAATCAAGGAGCATTCTCTGTGCCCAGGGACGTGGTGCTCACAAAGTGTGACTAGCACAATTTCAGAATTGCTCAGTGACTGCTGTGTTCCTCTTGTTTTTCCCTTTCTTGGCAAGACTGTTTATTGTAGTTATTTTGTCCTTTATACAACCATGTGTGTGTGTGACAAGGGAGCAAATAGTTTGTTTTAACTTTGTAATCTCTGGATTGAAGGACCCCCATCTAGCCCTGATATAGATAATACTATAAGATTTTGGACATTGAACCTTTGCTATGACTGGCTTGGAGTGGATTTAGGAGTATCTTCCTTGGAGAAGGGGGGTTGTATTTTATTCAAGGAAAGGATAGAAACAAAAATTTGTGGCTAGACAGTAGAATGAGCAAGTCATCTAGGAAGCACTATGGTTTCTAATTATTTACTACCATTCCATATCAGAAGATAATTTCTCCCCACATTTGGTGTGCTAGGCTTGGCCATGTGTCAATCAAATGAGAGTAGGATCAACATAATTCACTGCTGCCGAGAAGCTTTAAATGGTATCTCATAGGTCCACCACTGTTCTTTTTTTCTCTGGATGTCCTGGATAGGAGTTTCTTCTTCAGATTGGGTCCTGAAATGAAGGCATCAGGAGCATAGCCATTGTCAATCTGTGTAGGACAGGCAGTATGTATGAGTGAGAAATAAACATTAGTTGCTGCAAGCCATTGAGATTTGGGAATTTTTCCTATTGCAGTGTAAAAGTTGATGGTACCAGCTGGTTTATGAAGTAGCTTATAAAATAGTTCATAAAGGTGATATCTCCTCTCGATTTGCCACTTAAAGGAGTAAGAGATGAAGCAATAGAGTTACTCCGTAGTTTTAGATTTATTTTATTCCTTCCTCTTCCTTCTTTGTTACTCCCTCCCTCCCTCCCTCCTTCCCTCCCTCCCTCCCTCCTTTCCTTCTTTAAGTGCTGGTACCATTAAAAAAAACTCATTAAGAAAACCAGTATATAATCTAACAGTTGAACTGTTCTGGAAGTGGGGGAGGGGAGCTGGGCAGGTGAGGACTGAACATTTGTCCCTTGCTTCCTCACTGACCTCTCCCTGCATTTGATATGCTTGAGGTATACCTTTTAAGTCCCTTCAGGGTAAAGTATAAAGGAGATTTAAGGTCCAAGAAAGGAAAGTAATGTGTACACATCCTCACAACTTTTTTTTTTTTGTGAGCCAGATGGGAGGCCATGAAGTGCAGTAGACTTTGGAATATGGGTTTGAATCTCTGCTCTGCTACCTATTAAATGTGACCTTGGGTTGCCTCCTCAACATCTCTATATCTCTGTTCCTTCGTCTGTAAAATGAGGACACCAAACCTGCCTCCTGCAGCTGTCGGGAGGCTTCAATGCAACAGTGTGTTTGCATGAAAAGTATTATTATTTCTTGCTCCTTGTTCTTGATCTTGTTCTCTTTCCAACACACAATGCTTCACCAGAATCTTGGAAATTTAATCAGAAAAATAATCTTGAGATCACTTATTCCTCATCTTTATTTCATAAAGGTGGGCACTGGCTTGTCCATGGTCACATTGCTAGAACCCGAACCTGGGTCTCCTGTTCTCCATATGTATCAAACTGCTAGTGGATATGTCTGAGGCTCTAAAGGTCTCTGGGTTATTGGTTTGCATGAAACCTCATTGTAGTTACTGAAAGTTCCTCCTTCTGTTGGAGTGAGCAACTTTCTTCATTCCTCTGACGTTCCAGGACTGAAATGTTTCCACTTAGCTCAGCAGAACCCAGCAAAGCATATCAGAAGCTAAGAAAACCATACTTTGGGGTTCAATCTGTAATTGATTTTGAAGCACCATAAAATGCTAGGGTGAAAGAGCCAGTTCCCCGTTTCCCTGAAGACTTTTCCTGCCCAAATGATGGACAGTTGGTGCTATACAATGAGGGGACAGAGAGTAGCCACTTAAAGAATAGCCACCACATCTTTTCTCTGTGTTACCTCCAGAAAATGGATGTGCCTTTAACATTGAAGATTCCCCTGCCAGCAACAACAGGGCCTGGGAAAGAAACCTGCTGAGCAGCGCAGCTCTGCTTGTCAGCGTTTATATTAAAAGGGTGCATGACTTACATGACTTGGGTCCCAGGTGTGTCTCTGAACTGCAAGGCTTCATAGTCATGTAACAGCAAGATTTTACTCCCAAGGCAGAAAGCAGCCGCATTTGGGTGTGACCAGTTAGGCATCACTTTGGCATTTCCCAACTTGCCATTTTAGTAAAGCCCTTTGGGGCTGAGAACTTCGTTCAGAATAAAGCCACTTAAATCCCAGATTCACTAGAGGATGCAGCCTCGGCCTGCTGGATCGTGGGATGTTTCTCTCCACCGGACGTAGCACAACACCCAGAAACCTAGGGAAGCCCTGGGCTGAGTGCTGCCTTGAAGACCTTCCACGGCCAAGTTCGTCTGTTGAAGTGCAGGGGATTTTTAGGCCTTTTCTTCTAGTTTCATATCAGTCATTCTAGTACTAAAATGGGATTGAATATCTGGCATGGAAATACAGGCCTAATTGATTCTTTTTTTTTTTTTTTAAGATTTTATTTATTTATTTGACAGAGAGAGACACAGCGAGAGAGGGAACACAAGCAGGGGGAGTGGGAGAGGGAGAAGCAGGCTTCCCGCGGAGCAGGGAGCCCGATGCGGGGCTCGATCCCAGGACCCTGGGATCATGACCTGAGCCGAAGGCAGATGCGTAATGACTGAGCCACCCAGGCACCCCCAGGCCTAATTGATTCTTTCGTTCCATTTTGAAAACTGGCTGGGATCCTGATAACTGCTTGGTTATCTTTCCCTAGAATCAGAGACACTTAGCTGGCACACTTGGGCTGGAGTGATGTGTTTGCCCCGCTGGCTCTTGGAACAGAGAGAGAATGCCGGGCCTGGGGATGAGATGGTGTGGGGTGGTATGGGGCCCTGCCCGTGCTAGTATAGGTCGTGCAATTGAACGAGGACAGTGGCATGATGTTCCTCTTTTCTGGGGCCTTGCTGGCATCTCCAGTGATGAATGGTTTCCCTCAGGTTATCTGTCATCTTAACTTTGACCTCCATGGGTGAGGAAACTTTGTTTAGATTCCAAGCTGTGGCAAAGAGATGGGAATGGACAGCCTTAAAGGAAGTCAAGATTGCCAAGTTCCGCATTACAAGCAGGTATCAGTGCTTGCAGAGAAAGCCTAATAATAATTCTGGAAGAGTTCCAATACTCTTTTGTTTAACTTTGCTATTGAACTTACCTCAATAAGCCTTTGTCTCCTCTTTGGAAAATATGAGAAAATATTCATACCTCATTACTGGTTCTATCTGATAGACAGAGTGGGTTTAATAATTATTAGCTCCCTTCACACTTTACAAAATTGAAATGATCACAGAAGGCTCAACTGAACGGATATTGGAAGGTACCTTGTAACTATTTTTAGGTTGCCTTTCTTTTTTTATTGTCTTTGCCCTATTTTACTTCAGCATTATTTTACAATATAATATGCTTTTTAAAATGTTCTTTCACATAGCATCATTTGCTTTCACAATATAGGACAGCCCCACTGTCTAGCAGTTCTACTCTGAGTGCATTAAGACCCACAGCGCAGAGCATGTGAAAGCTCTGACGGCTTTACCTGGGAGTCTATTCGTGCTGTATCAGATGTTACAGAGATGTGGGGCCCAGGCAGCTGCAGGGTTAGTGTGCTAGACAACGTGGTGGGAGATCATAGGGACTGTGGGCCATGGGGTATTGTTCATAGTCTAGAGTTTCACTGAAACTGAGTTTCTCAGTATAGGGTTGGAGAACACCAACAGAATCACATATGTTCAATTTTTTTTTAATGTCATTTCCATGGACATGTTAAATTAGAGTAGCCTCCATGGATGAATCCCAGGAATCTGATTTTTCTTTTTAACAATGAATATGATTCTTGTGAATAAGGTTTGAGAAAGAGTATGTACATCATATTGACATAAGAAGTGAGGATCCATTTGTTAATTTCCTAAATTACTAAAAAAAAAAAAAAAAAAAAATTTCCTAAATTACTGGATTGGCTGCCTTTGGCTAAAAAAACAGCATAGTACTGGTATATAGTATACAGTATAGTATAGTGAAGTGGGGTTATGTCAGAGGAGGAATAAGAATTTGCCTGGTAAAAATGGTACATTTTCCTGGCATTGCAAATTTTTTTCAAGGATTTTGGAGAAATGTGAAGGAATTTACAATAGTATTTTATATTTTTCAAAATGAATACTTCATGGAGCAGAATATGTGATTTACATGACTTAAATAAAAATGACTTCAAAGAAATATCAAGATGTGACGAGCTTTTTTAGACTTCTGCCCAGACATCCTGATGTACCCACTCACCCTCCTCCTTTAAGGACACGTTGCAGATAGAGTCAGACCCACTCTTAGAGGAGATTTGGATGACAGCACCAGAAGTAACAGTAAATGATCTTTTGAAACGTACAGCAAAACTTCTATTAATGAAAACACTCAGTTTTCCACACCTTGCTTATTAGAAAGGCAAATATCAGGTGCTCAAATCAATAACAGATTCTTAAAATTTAACTTTTTGAGTATGCCTAGGAGACAGCGAGATTCAATCCAGTATCGTCTGTCTTCTACATCTGTGGCATTTCCCAAAGGTAGCGGCTCCTGCAGATGATTCTGGAGATGTGCAGACTCCTCATTTAAACTGGAAGGCTCTCTCTCTCTCTCTTCAACTGGGAATCCTTCACCAAGTTTTTGGGGTCTCTTAAGTAATTTTAAACGATCCCCTCCATTTTGAAGAGATCGTGTTAAATGTCAATCTGATGTCTCTCCACTCACTTTCATAGTTTCTCTCATCTGCACAGTAGAGCACAGCCCACCTAGGATTATATGTGCTATTGCCCTGTCCTTACCTTTCTAGGCTCACTTTCCATTGGTGTCTTCTGTGTCCATGTGGTCTCACTGTGCTACCATTTGCAGAGCCTCAAATATACCGTGTGCTTTCGTGGTTTGTTCCCACTGCAGGGGCTGGTCCCCACCTGGTGAAACTTTCTCATCAGTAAACTCAAAGTGCCTTCCCTCTGAAGCTTTTCTGGTGCCATCCTCCCACCCCTGGATGTTGGTAGTATCTCTTGCTACTTGTCCCCATGACACGGTAAGAATGACTGTTTCACAGAAATAAACACTCTGTATTCTAAATATTTACTACTAAGTAACACCTATCTTGCTACAAGTTTCCTGAAGGCATTATTACATAAAATTCACCCTTCTATTATTAACAGTGAGTCCAGGGACTAGCATTTAAGAGATGCCCCAAAATATTGACTTAATAAAAATTGAAATGTGCTAATAATTTTAAATCTACACATAGAGGAGATCGAATTTCATGTTATTAAATTATAAGGCAGACATGGTCTTTTGGAAACAGACTGACTTAGGTTTTTGTTTTTGTTTTATTTAAGGAGAGAGATTGAGGGGTGCCTGGGTGGTTCAGATGGTTAAGCGCCTGCCTTCGGCTCAGGTCATGATCTCAGGGTCCTGGGATTGAGCCCCGCGTCGCAGGGAGCCTGCTTCTCCCTCTCCCGCTCCCCCTGCTCGTGCTTTCTCTCTCTCTGTCAAATAAATAAATAAAATCTTTTAAAAAAGGGAGAGAGATTGAGAGAATGAGTGGGAGAAAGGGCAGAGGGAGGAGCAGACTCCCTGCAAAGCAGGTAGCCTGACTTGGGACATGATCCCAGGACTCTGGGACCATGACCTGAGTTGAAGACAGACGCTTAACCACCTGCACCACCCATGCACGCAAACTGACTTAGGTTTTAATTTTACATTTTCTGAACACTAGCTTTGTGATTTGAGGGACCTAATTAACCTTTCTGAGTCTGTTTCCTTATCTATAAAAATTTTAAAAATAATACATACTTCATACACTTTATAGTGAAGATTAATAACATACTTTTAAAATCTAACATAATATTTGCCACACTAGTCAAGAAATGCTAGTTTCTTTCCTTCCCCTTTCCAAAGGCTTGAATTTAAAAAAAAGATTTTTTGTTTGTTTAATCCCAAGTCAACCAGAAAATTAAATTAAATAGAAACCCAAACCCCTAATTCTCTAAACATTGTGGTTAATTGCTATTGCTATGTTCTAATAAACAGCAAAGGCCAAGGGCCTATGTTTGTGCTGACATGGAGTTGGAACTGTTAAGTCCCAGACCAAAGTTCTTTATGATACACAGGAGCATCCTTATCCACTGTCCAGCAAACTTCTCATATTTTCTGTAATCTGGCCCAGATCCCAGAGCTCACAAAGTAGGTAAAATAATTAAGCCTGTGAGAAATTGGTAATATTTCAACTGTATCCATGTAAAAATGACTTTGCACAGCTGGCTTGGTAACTGTGATACACTGGGAAATTTCTTCATCCAACATGTTTCTGAACCCACTTCCACCATAGGGACAGGAAGAGCCGGTCAGAATGGAATGACATTAATCTTGACCATGTGAGAACACCAGGTCGTTCAGAAGTTGGAAATTCTCCACACACAGGCACTTAAATTACTTTGCTTATGGGTTAGCAGAGGCTGTATTCTGGTCTGTTTCATTTTTAAACAGAGAAACTTTATGTATCCAAGGGATATATGAATTTCCAAGGATTCTCTGACCACGTTGTTTTCTTGATGGGGTTGGAAACTTGTGTGAGAACCTCAGACACGTAGGACCCACTTGAAATAGGAGCTCTGGGCTCTGAGCCTTAGTTGGAAAGCTGAATACTTAGGTCGTTATACATCCAGGGACTAGTAACTTGGTGAGATTGTTTGGAAGTAATGGGCTTTTATTTTAAAGAAAAGACTGGCAATGTTTTTGCGAATGAGGGTTATGAACAATCTAGGTAAGCTATAAACTGTCAAAAAAAATTGCTAAGCTAAGATTTAACTAAAGGAAATGAAGACAATAGAAATGGGAAGATGATCAAAAAGATATATTAACTTGTCATTTCAGCCCAAACATTTTGATCCTGACATTTGGGCCTCATGGCAATTTTGAACCAAGGTTTTTCTTATGGATTGGTTAAGAAGTGAATACAAATGGATTGTGAGCTACTATTATATGGTGCTAGAGAGTGACAGAGGCATGGTCCAAGTGCCAGAAACTTCATTATGCACTGAAAGCTGATTTCTCATAATGCAGGAGAAGCTGGGACTTCAACTTCAAAGACCTTCTTTGTGGAGACTTAGACTATATAAGGGACCTTGCCCCCACATTGTGCATGCTCCACCAAAAATGAGAAAAGCGCTTCCAACTTGATTTGTTACTTAATGTAAAAAAAAAAACAAAAACAAAAACAAAGTGACTTGTTGACTATATAAACTTGTCTCAGGTATCGCATGTTTTATTTATATACTTTTCTGATGATGATGATTTTTTTCTACAAGGAACTGAGGAGTGCTTCCTATTGAGAAATTTTTATGTTTGTCTTGCCAGTAACTCTTTGAGTTTAAATTGAGTTATAATTAAACATTGGGAAGAAAAGGAGAAAGGATTAAACCAGCCTGAAAACTCTTTGCTGCTTTGCAGCTGACTCTAAGCAAGGTTTTACTCTCAAGTGATCTCCTAGGTATGGTGTCTCTTGTAACATATGTGCTGTTGGTTTCATTTTATCAAACAGTAGCATCTATCTCTTTCTTTCCACTTTACATCTCTAGCAGCTTTACATTCATAAAATCATAAAACAAAACACTGAGCTGAGGCAAAAGGGGGCTGTTTCTACACATGCCCCTCCCTATACCTCCATCATGGACAGGAAAATTTCTCTTATATTTATTTATTATAAAATTGCAACACATATGCAAAATAAAAAATATTAGAGAAGTCTTAAAATGAAAAATTAATATCTCCTCCTTCCACCAACTATAGGCTCAGTCACAAGAGGCAACAATTTTTTCCTCTTTCTAATCTTGTTTTCTATGGTTATATTCACAACACTAAATTACATATGTGAAACTCAATTTGTTAATTTGTCAATCTTAGGCCTTATCTATTTACTCTCGAATAAAGAAGGATGGAAAACGTAGTCTGATTTCCATCTCTTCTTTTATTCTCCATCTGTTGTTATTTTTTTACCCTGTTCTTCTGGGGCTTAACTTTACAACTGTTAAACAATACACATAAATGTGTTTCTTGACCCATCAACTCGAGGCAGAACTATTGACCTCACACTGTTTTAGATGAAGAAATAAATGCATGAGTGTCTCCTATTTCTCTTCCTCCATCTTTCCCTCCCAACCTTGGTTGGTTTTACCTTTGATTTTTCATTGCCAAAATTTATTTCATGCATTCTTCTCTGTAACTATAATGAAACTTTCTACTTCAAACTGATTAAAAACCAATAAGTAGTGTTTCAATAATTTGTATTGCAAGAACCAATAGTGTGATTATGCTCATAAAGAAAAAAATATAGTCCCATGTTATTGAGCTCTTCGACCAATTAACAATGTTACATGTTTCAAAGTCAAATGGAGAGTTTCTTGCTCTATACACCATAATTGGTGTAAAGTCATGCCAAATCTTATTTAACTTCATATTTGGGCCATACTTTCTTGCACAGCTTTTTGTCTTTTTTCACACAGGGTGAAAACAATTTGCCTAAGGTATTACATAGACACTCCATTAACAATTGCACTGATTACAATCCCATCCTGCTTTCTGGCTTTGGCATCAGGTGGAACTGCTGGGCACCACCAAGAGAAGGTAGCTGCCTCCCCCAGTGTCACTGATGTCTGTGCATCTTCAGGATACAGTCTTCTCTGTTGGGGTTTATTCATCAATATCATCCCATCTACATCCTTTCTTTCTAGGAACTTACCACAAGTTCTAATCGATTGATTGTCTTCTATTAGTCTAGATTGTACAAAGAAAGAAAATCGATAGGATATCTATATCTGTATCTTTGTCTGTGTCTATATATTTACATCCCTCTCTGCTCTCTGCTTTCCTTCCTTAGTCTTCTTTCCTTAGTCTCCTTTCTTTCTTTCTTTCTTTCTTTCTTTCTTTCTTTCTTTCTTTCTTTCTTTCTTTCTTCCTTTCTTTCTTTTTCTTTTTTTTCTTTCTTTCTTTCTCTCTCTCCCTTCCTTCCTTCCTTTCAGAATTGGCTCATGTGACTACAAAGGCTGAGAAGTCCCAAGGTCTGTAGTTGGCAAGCTAGAGATCCAGAACCAATGATGTAAGTTTCAGTTCAAGTCCAAAGGCCTGGGAACCACGAGAGCCAATGGTTTAAGTTCCAGTGCAAGTTCAAAGACAGAAAACCAAAGTCCTGGCTTGGAGATAGACAGAGAGAGTGAATTCTCATTTACTCAGTCTTTTGTTCTATTCAGGTCTTCAACAGATTGGATGAGGGCTACCCATGTTACAGAAGGCAATCTTCTTTACTCAGTCTACCAATTTAAATGTTAATGCCATCCCAAAACACCCTCACTGACATACCCAGAATAATATTTAACAGATACCTGGGCACCTCCTAGCCCAGCAAAGTTGACACATAAAATTAACCATCATAGATCCCTTTCTCATTTTTGGTTCCGTTATATATTTAAGATTTATTTATTTATTTGCAGGTGGGGAAGAAGGGAAGTGAACCTCAAGCAGACTCCCTGATGAATGTGGAGCCCAAAGCAGGGCTTGGTCTCATGACCCCAAGATCACAACCTGAGCCAAGACCAAGAGTGGGATGCTCAATTCAATGGACTGTGCCACCCAGGTGCCCCAAGTTCCATTATATATTTTATGAAATTTCCTTGGGATTTCAGAAAAGAAATAAGTATAGTCCATGCTTTTTAATGAGAGTCATTGCTTGCTTCCTGGTGCTAGCATGGTAACTAACGTGATTACTTATTCTCCTGGATAATGTCTGCTGGTGTCTCAGCCCACTCTCTCTCAGACCCTTTGTGACCTCCCCTGTATTGAGGGGTTGGATGCCTAGAAACTGCATTCCACAAACTCTCTTGCTGACTGGTTCCTATTAAGTTTTGCCAGTAGGAAGCATTGCAGTGGAATTGCAAGAACAACAATGAAGGGGGACATCTTTCTGCTTATGGTTCCAGCAGGAGTGTGGCCCCAAAATGCAGGTGTCTGTGGGTGACTGTGACCTCCAACAGAGTCAGTGGGTCTGGGAGCAGCAGGAGACAGCAGTGGGGATGACGGATGACCACAGGCCCCAGTGGCATTGGTGGCAACCTCAGCAGCAGTGCATATTTCTGGACTCCTAAGTAGTGGCCCTTTTTCCCCCTTTATTCTTTCACCCAACCAAAATTTTGTAACCAATTTCTTTTTTATTTTTAAGATTTTTTATTTATTTATTTGAGAAAGAGAGAGAGAGCACAAATGGGGGGGAGGGGGGCGAGACAGAGGCAGAGGGAGAAGCAGACTCTGCACTCAATCCCAGAACCTGAGATCATGACCTGAGCTGAAGGCAGACATTAAACCAACTGAGACACCCAGGCACCCCATAACCAATTTCTTGTATTAAATTCACCTCTGATTAAAATTTTCAGGGCATTTCTGTTTTCCTGACTGATACATTCACTAACAATAACTTTCTGTCTTTCTTTGAGTTGATGTGAGGTATCTTCAAAACTAAGCATCAGCTCAAAGGAAAAATTAAGATAAGAGATAACCACTAACTTTTATTTAATGCTTGTTGTTTTCTACTCGCAATAACTCTGAAGTGATTATTGTTTTCCCCATTTTATGGATATATTTGGGTATATTTGGATATACTTGGGTATATTTATTTGGCCAAAATCACAGTACAGTACATACTCACTTTCAAATCAAATTCTGCTCTTTTGATGTGGGAAAATCTACTGATGTTTGATACAAATCCTAGCAAGTTGAGATGACATATGAATAGCTGGAAGTCCCTTTTATACTTAAATTTCCTTTACTAAGTGAGAAGCAGTCTAATCACTTTGTATTCTTACTTTGAAAAGACTGTTGGGCTTTGATTAAAATGGTCGAGAATTCAGTGTAGCTCTTCGATGCAGACAATTCAGGTGGTAGATATGCTGGTTATTCTAATAGTTTTCAGTCATTAATATCTTTTAATAGCATGGTTTATATGTTTATGGGTCAGAATACTGGATTAAAAAAAAAGAAAACCTTTTCTTAAAGGATTTTCCTCTTTCCATTAAAAGAAATAGCGTTAAGGGAAAGAAAAAGGAGGATCCTCTTACATATCATCACACGATAGTGCCACTGCACGCCACTGAAATTAGGAAGCAAGATTTCACCTGCTTGTAGGTTTCAGATAATAAAGACGAGCCAGAAACCTTGCTCATGTTGAGTTAAGGTGACATTTCCTAACTGAATATCCTCTCACCAACAAAGGAGGAAAAGGATCCGCTTAGGAAAGGTTTATTCATTGGGAAGGTTTTGGAAAAGTCACTCCAAGAAATTACCAACCATATCTTCTAGTTCTCAGCATTTCATGTGACACATTTTATAGACTGCCACCTTCCCTTTGGACTGCAATGTGCCAGCAAAGGTATTCTTAAGTAAAGAGCTCTTACAAATGTGTAAAAGAATAACACATTTTAAACATTTGTAGAGTTATACATGCATTTGTTTCCCTCTGCACACAGCCATATAACCTGGTTCTAAGAGAAACTGACTTAGGCGCAGGGATGTAATGATCTTTTCATGCATGCCTGGTTGCCTTTGCTATTTCTCTGCTCCTTGACAATCTTCCCCTCATAGGACAAAGAGAGCCTGAGTTAAGTAATTAGAAATGGACAGTGAACATCTACTGCTAGACTCTAAGAAGAATACTAAGCCCAGGAGTCATTGCTCTTGGGGCTGACCGTGGAGCATCAAGATCTTTCACTTTTCGATATGTACTTCTGAGTAATACTCCACCAGCTACCTCTCTATTTAAAGTTTTAAAATGGTGCCATATGTCATATTGTTTTACTTAGAATGAAAAGGAAAAGTCTTTCTTTTGAGACCAGTCATAAAGCACTGATGATGTGTTTGTATTAGATATATATGAGCAACAACCCCTCACCACTTAAGAAGAGTTGTTCCCTATTGCCCAAACCCCGCATTCAAATAGTCATAGGTACCAAAAGCGTCCTGGTACATGCTTTAATGGTTTTCATTTTGGCAAAATAATTTAGCAAGAGAGTAAGTTCAGTGTGACTTTCATTTGGAAGTTTTGATTACCCTTTACAGATTCATAGGAGTATTAGCATTAGTAATGGGAAGAATTCTAAAAGTAAGATTTGTGACTTTGGTAGTATTTGCAAAAAACAATAAAAAAAGGGGGGGATGTAGGGCTGTGTAAAGTCATAGGGCATTTGCCAGGTGATTCTTCCTCCTTTTAAATTGAAGTTCAGTATGTGTTTGGATCTATACAATCAATACATTGAGTTTTCTCTAAGATTGGTGTAATAGTTTTGTTTTGTTTTGTTTTTAATGGAAGCTATAATGTGCCAGGCAAAACTCTCATTTGAAAACATAATGTGCTTACCTAATAGCTATGTTTTACAGAATTCTTTCCCAGTTATGCTTAGTGAGACCTCCATGAATTTACTGAAAAGTATTTGAAATTTGAAATTTGAAAAGTATCAAATCCTTGCAAGAAGGTAGTGGGGACAGACAACTGTAAATGGCAGACACCCATATGACAAGTACATGGTAGAATTGGACTGCTCCTGAGCAATCGCACATCACAACACCTTCATTTTGCAAATTGCCTGAGGCCCAGTGGGGTGAAATGCCAAGTCAGTGTCACCTAAGTTGCTGTAGCAGAGCTGCATCTTAAAGCCGTATTTCAAAAATAGTGCCTTATTTAGTGTTACTATTTATGAAGGTTTTTGAATTGGCTGGAGGAGAAGTCTTTGAAACCTGAGATGCAGAGTGAGGCCTGGATACTAATCACATCATTCATGCTCCTGACTGAGTTAGGTTGCCCACGTGAAAACACAGGTTTCGTTTATGAGGGTTTAAGTTTGTAAACAATATATCTGAATGTCCCTTATAGAAGACATAGAAGCTCTGAGCATGGCAAACAATTTCCGGACCCAAAATTGAGACACATGTTGTAAAGCATGTGAGTATATTTAAGGGTATAATAAGACCATATATCTGAAACCAGAACCTTCATTTTTCTATTGTTAAAGTTATCTTGTAATAATTAATTAATTATCCTTGAAATAGTAAAGGCATGTAGGGAATTTCCATGCAAAACACAATGATGCTTGAACACATTTCTAGTTTATCCTCAGGACAATAGTCTCTTTAGCTATAGCATGTGGGAGCTGTCAGCTAGATGGTAGTAGCATGCCTCATTCATCAAGCTAACTCAAATAAAAGTCTGCGAAAGTCATGCACAGAAGGAGGAGAATGGAAGGAAGCCATAGGAAATAGGAAGGAGAGCATGTAAGAAAGCCAGAAATTCAGAGGGCAATATTCAGTCACCATCCACAGAAGAGAAGTGTAAATCTTTAAACCTTAGCTTTAGAGCTGGAATGTTTTCCCACTCATCTTTGAATTACTCAGGTAAAATGCCTGGTGCTCAGCTCTGTTTCCTGAGCTGCAGGACAAGGAGGTAGGAATGGATGAACTTGTGAAAGAACCCTCTGTGCTTCCCTAAAGGTCGTGAGCGTGGAGTTCACTGTGAATTAAATGCTGGTAAGATGAAGGGGAGAATATAGGCTCCAGAGTGTGAATTGCAGTCCAGAATGTCACCTTCTTCCTTTGTGCTGATTTGAGCTCCAGAGCATAGGACAAGGAGAACTTTCTTTAAAAGAAAAATATATATATATATATTTATTTATTTTAGAGAGAGAGAGAGCGCGTGCATGCATGGGGGGAGGGGCAAAGGGAGAGGGAATGAATTTCAAGTAGACTCCCCACATAGCATGGAGCCCAGTGCAGGGCTTGATCTCATGACCCTGACACCATTACCTGAGCCAAAATCAAGAATCAAATGCTTAACCAACTGAGTCACTCAGGCGCCCCAGGTGAGTGCTTTCTAAACTCAAAGGTATATTCCTCCTTGATGTTACATTCCAAGCCAAACAAAATTATCCAGAGTGTGATTTCCATAATGCAAGGCCAAAAGTCCTTGACAATCATAAGGAATGGGGTTTCTCTCTTCATGGATGTTAGCAGGTCCTTTTCTTAGCTCCAGACAGCTTCTATGAAAATGTGGCATTTGGGGCATAGCTTCCCTCTTTTCAATCTTATCCCCCTTTCCTTTCCTTTGCAAGTTAATTTTTCCCTCTAGATAAGAAGCAAAGCAGTTTGAAGGATTTGGCTGGACACTAATTAAAGGAAGCAGTCAAAAGCTAAAAAAAATGGACAGAGAAGAGTCCTTTGGGAACCCCAGTGGAAATACCTTTGCAGGAAATAGGAAACTCTACAAAGAGTTTAGGTGCGTGCCTTCTTCTGTTATTTCATCTTGCTTTTTTGGACTTAGGCAAGAGATCATATATAATGCCATTTCTGCTTCTTTCTGTCACACATAAGTGCAAGGAATGCGTTTGGACCTAAACTGGAAAGTGCTTAGGATAGGAAAGAGTAGGGAAAGTCGTTCAACTAATGTATCTAACCAATCATCTCCAAGTCAGAAATGAAAACCAACTGATTTTCTGAGAACCCCAACATGCAAGCTAATCTTTTCAAAATTATTTTTTGGAACAAGTATGAACAGAGATTAATATGAAGAGATACAGTTTTCACTTTTTCTCTGTTTCTGTCTGTCATGGTAACCGGAGCAAAGGCAGTTAAAGCTGGGTGCTGGCTGCTGAGGAGCAATTCCTCCTTGTCCCAGCGTGTCTGTCTGAAGGTAGAAGGTTGCTTGTTAAACTCAGGAACATATCCAGGGATCTAATTTAAGTGCATCAGCCTCCTAGCATGTTGATTTGGAATTTTATACTGGTGAAGCTGAAACCATGGGAACTTTATGAAATCATGTTTTACTCTCACTTGCAACTTGCAAGTGCCTCCTCTCTCTCATCTCCCCTTATTCACAGACACGTACATTTTGGTACTTTTACTATTATTCTTTTAATCCTTTGAGCAAGTGATTTTGTTTTTTGTCACAGTATTCTTGTTCTCCTGAAGTTGCTTTCATGTCAGCAAGATGGTAAGGCTGTTTGATGGACGATATATCAGAGAGGAGGTACTTGGCTAACTCATTCCTTATTACTCTTGGAATGTGACAAGCTTGAGTTTCATTCCATAGAGTTTACACAGCTGCACATAAGGACACTGTTTAAGACTTTAGAGTTCAATCACTCAGCAAAATCATTCAGTCAACAAACATTTACTGGACATCTACTCCATTGGTAGTACAAGATATCTAGAGTTGGTGTTGGAATATATTACTAATCCACAGAGAAAGAATTTAAGCTCAAAAACTTTTAATATTTATCAAATATTATAGATAATTCTTTAGGAAGTATTCAGAGGAGATGACTATATTATGAAAAGGTCTATGTAAAATTGTGCATCTTTTGTGGAGTGAAAGACACAAAATCTAAAGAAACTTGCAGTCAAGTATCAGGAATCCCACTGCATCCCCCAAATAGAACAAATCCAACAAACAAATACACAAAAGCATTAACAGGCTTTCTTTAGAAATACAGGGTTGATGTATTTGATGGTACAGATATGCTTTGCATAAAAAGTAGAACAGAGATATGAGAACAGCTGCCCTATAAGAGGTTGACTCACTGGGTCAACATAGGAGCATAGCACCAAGCCAAGCCACAGACTCTATGTAAGTCTATGTCAAGAGTTGTCAAGAAGCGTTTGTACTGCCTGTGGTCTGGGGGACACTTGTTGCCATTGTGCTGTGCAGCCTAAGGATAGTGTTCATTCTCACATGTCATAATACCAGCTGCCTTCTGAAGCGTTACTGTGCCAGGAACTGCTCTGGACAACTTAGGCATATTTTCTCATTGAATCCTCACAACCACCTTTGGGGGTAGTTAGTCCTCACTCTGTTTTGCAGATGAAGAAATTAAGACTTAATTTAGTAATGTTCCCAGTGTCAAACAACTAATAAGCAGCAAGGTTAGGATTCCAATCTTGGTCTTACTCGAAATTCATGCTCATATCCACAACATATACTTTCATCAACTTGTAAGAGCTTATCCTCCTTGACATCATGTCTGATTTTCTGAGCAGACACTTTAGATTTATGTATAACTAAAGTAGGTAAAAGCATTTAGAAACATGATGCATCTTTACATGGATTTGCTGTTACTCTTTCCCTTCTTTGTGTTCCCCCATAACGTATTTCATTTCTATAGAGTTATTACTTTATATGTTTTTATCACTCAACATGACTATTTTCCTGCTCTAGGGTATAGCCTGATAAATAAATGATTATTGAATGAATATTTTCCCAAAATAATAGTTGATTCTTACTCATCATCATCAATATCAAAAATGTTTTTATTTTGTGTTTGTCTGTAAAACCAGATCAATCATGGTTAGGTTCATTGCAATGTGTAGTCTAACTTTTGGCTGATGAAAAGCTTCTAAAGGGGGCAGAGAACTACACCTCAGTTTGTGCCTGTGTTCTCAGAATCACATTTTAGTGTTTGACAAATAGTATGTGCAATAATTATTTGTTGAATGATTTAATCCTCATCATTACCTAAAAAATAATAAACATTTATTCTGTAACAATTATGTGTAAAGCACTAAGCTAAGAATGGAATGCTGGAAAACATAATACTAGTAGGCAACATTTGCCGTGTGCTGTGTATGGTGCCGAGTACTTTCTTTCCATGTTGTATTGCAGTGAATCCTCCCAAAAACCTCATAGGCACTTTGATGCTTCAATGTTGGAGATGGGAAAACTGACTTCTAAAGAAGTTAAGCAAATTCTTTTCCCCAGGTCCCACTGCTAGTAAGTGGTAGAGCCCGGATTCAAACCTAGGCCAGGTATTGTAACACCCAATAGTTCTTCTTTTTTTTTAATCTAGTTGTCTTTATTAAATGATTTATGAATTGGACAGCACCCCATCTAAAGAGGTGCTCCAAGGAGTTGTGCAAAATGTAAGGTTTTTATAGGAAGGAGGGTGGGACAAGAAAGTTATAAGCAAAAGAAAAGAAAGGATTGCTCCAGGCAAGGGAACTTTCCCTTAGGCAGGAGGACAGAGGGTCTTATTATGCAGATTACCGCATCTTCCTTTGGGGAATGGAAAAGATCCATGTGACAGATTACCTCTTTGGTGCTTATCAGAAAATTCCTGATTGACAGGATAAGACTTATGGTTCTGGGGGAGGTTGAAACTGCAATCAGGAATCAGGTTCGGTGTTAAGCCCTGGTTTGGTGACTTGGCCTGGCCCAAGTAATGCCATTTTGGGCCTGTGGTGTTTTTGTTTTTGTCTTTAACAATTACCCCCTTTTGATCTAAAACCCAACTGTTGTTTTGATTTTTAGAGATTTACTTATTTATTTTAGAGGGGGGGGTGGGGGAGGGGAGGTAGGGGAGGGGCAAAGGGAGAGGGAGAGTGTCTCAAGTAGACTCTGCGCTGAGCACAGAGCCTGCCATACGGCTTGATCTCACAACTCTGAGATCATGACCCTGAGATCATAACCTGAGCCAAAACCAAGAGTCAGACGCTTAATCAACTATGCCACCCAAGTGCCCCTAAAACCCAACAGCTTTAATTGGGTAGAAGTTCTCTTACCTGGCATTGAGATTTTCATTTATTTGGGAAATCACCAAAAAATGGTCCATAATAAATAATTATGTTTTCTCGTAGCTTAAAACATAAATCCACAAGAATTCACCAAACTTTTGCTGTAGAGTCAAGCTTTGCTATTGTATCTGGATCATTCCCTTGGAATCTTATACTGTTTTTCTTACACACATCAGACCCATGATGCATTGTCTACAATTTCCAGTTTCAGTTTCTATTAAGTAGACACAGAATTTAATTTGAAAAACAATTTTCAGCATAAACTCTTTCCAGATTTTTATGATTTTTTTCTAATTCTGTTCAGTTGCTTCATAAACACTGAATCCAAGAGCATTTTTTTAAATGGCCTCTATTTATCAAATTTTTCCAAAGCCCTTAACCTATTCTCACATGAAAAACCTATCTTTTTGAATGTTTATTTCATAGGTGTACTCATAAGATTCAATTATTTAATTAAAAAAGCAAAAATTTCTGTCATAAATGGATCTGGAAATGAGTACAACCAAGTCTTGATCAGCAAATAACTCCATAGGGAGAAGCAGAGGTAGACAAGAGAGTAGCTAATAATCATGGACATTCAGAGTCTTGAGCCTTCGACTAATGCTTTCAGAGGCAATAGGACATTAATTAATTGAGTAGAGTTTACTTAAGCAAACTTCTATTGTTTTACTCACATGCATTTAGCAAACACTGATGTAACATTTACTATGTGCCGGTCACTGTTTCTTGTGCTTTACAAATATTAATTCATTTCATCCTCAAAACTACTCTCTGGGTACATACTATTATAATCCCATTTTACAGAGGAGGAAGCTGATGATCCCAGAGGTTAGCTACCTTGTCCAAGGTCATATACCTAATAAGCAGTGGAGCCAGGATTTGATCCAGGTTCATGCTCTTGACCCTGTAACCCCGGGCCTATCAAACAAAAATCATTGTACTTCCTCTTTAAAAGCTTACAATCCAGATAAAAAAGTTCATGTATGTTCTCCATACAAACTTGCATATGGTAATTACCTAATGAGGGGTGCAGGAGTTTATGACATTTTCTCTAGTGGTGTTCACTAAAGATGTGAATGAATTTTTAGTCAGCATTTGATAAGCCTCTCTTTTATAGAATCTAGTTTTCTGTTTTCTTCTTTCCTTCCTTAAATGATAATCGTGCACAGGGGTCTTGGTTTTCTTTTGTTAAGCCACTTTCTCTTATCTCTTTAAAACCATTTCTTGTACATGTTACTGTTCTTTATGGCTTCCAGGCCCGGCAGTGATAATGCAGAGCACGTGTGGGAGGCCAGCAGGCTGGAGGAGCACACTAGAAATTCTCCGGAATGTTGTCTTGGGGGAATTCCTCAATCCTTTTATCTCTTTCTCATGGGTTATGCATAGTAATCCCCACAACTTCCTGAGATTCTGGGTTCACGGTCATAGAGTAATTTTCATGTCCTAATCAAACCACACGCTTTAATCTGAGGCAAACATCTTTACTTTTGATGCCACATGAAATACTCGTATAATCATTATTTATAGGCCCATAAGAGAGGGTAAATGGATCTGAATTCTTAACAACTTTTGACTGGCAATGACCTCCTCCCCTCAGAAAGTGGCTATGAGCCATCAAAACACACATGTGTAATTTGTATAAAAAAAGTTTGTGTTGCATTTTTTAAAACTAATTACTATTTATTTTAACTAGGTAATATTCACATTGCTCAAATAGCAGAAGTACAAAATTTCTATAGAAAGTCTTCCTCCTAACTGTCCCGAGCTACCTAACCCCCATCCCCAGGAAGTACACACCATTCCTGGTTACAAGGAACATTTTTAAAATAAATATTTAAATGGTCTGACATGCCTTCATCAGTCAGATTAATGGCTACAAATAGCTAAGATGAATATTTAATGCCACATTTGAACTAAAATATTGCTTCAAAATATCAGATTTTCTGGAATCTTCTTAGCATCCTATTAATTCTGAGAAGAGCTGATAGAAAAGAATTTTAAAATAAGAATACAAAGGCATGGTCCAGCATTTGGACTATGAGAGATGACTTTTCTACCTGGAACACATATTATAATGCATATTTTTGTTATCATGATGAACTGAAGTTAGATGATAGTAGCATTAACTGGAAGAGAATTGAACTGCATTATTTAATGCTACCTCTAAGAAATTTTGAATTTTGTACCTTGACTCAATTATGGATGTAATTAGGGGTCTTGTAAAAGCTGACAAATATCCTTAGAAGTCTGCATGCAGATGATTTAGAATAAGTTGTTCCAAGATGGATCAGTAATGACTGCTCCCATAGATAGGACCTCCCTTTCCCTAGTTACAACACCCAGAAATGTGTAAACACTGGCAGGTCATCTAGTGCACTCAGAAACAATCACGCAGAGAAACAAAAGCGTAAGACCACAACAATCTCTGTGGCTTACAGTGATCACCACATAAGCAGGAATGGAAAGAGCCTTAGACATGCCCCAAATGAGAGTCAAGATCAAAAGCTGTTTTTCAAAGATTTTATTTATTTATTTGACAGAGAGAGATAGAGCAGGAACACAAGTAGGCGGAGTGGGAGAGGGAGAAGCAGGCCTCCTGCCGAACAGGGAGCCCAATGCAGGACTTGATCCCAGGACCCTGGGATCATGACCTGACCAGAAGGCAGACGCTTAACCCACTGAGCCACCCAGGCACCCCAAAAGTTGTTTTTCAATAAGGATACGCATCCTTACCTATACATTTCATTGGTGCTTTAAAATAAATAGTAATTAGTTAAATTTCTTTTGGAAGTTTAGAACCCAAAGCCTTACCTGTACTCAGTTCTGAGTTGCAAAAATGAAAGATTGGCCAAGTTCTAAAGAAGCCAGGTTCTAAAGCTTGGATTTTTAGGGCGGTCTTTGTTTTTAATTTTTGATTCATGTTGTTATGGAGTCAGAATAAGGGTGCTGTGGAGGAGGGATGACATAAATACCAAATGGCTTCTCTAAGGGTTGTGTGTAAGTATTTTAACACTAATTTCCCAGGAAAAATATACATGGAAGCACTTCTGCTCATATTGCTATGGTTTGTCTATTCCATGACCTTTGTTGAAACATCTATGTAGTATCACTTCGGCAAAAGATATAAAGCAAGGACTTGGTCCTGATTTCCAACTGATGTGGCTCAGATGAATCTCATCAAAATTTCTATGCAACATTAAATCAGAAGAGCTTTGTTTTTAATGAGCAAATTGGCTAATATTGTATAATATTTTGACTACTCCCTGTGCGGGCATCCTTAAGGAACCAGATTATACTCAGCTCTGGGATGGACTTGGCTTATTTTCAAATACATAGGACTTGCCTTTCACATATCAAGACAGTGTTTCGTTTTGTGTTCATGATGGTGTAATCCTCAGGTTAAACAGGCTCTAAGATGTTTACAAATCTCCATTGTGAAAAAGAATGTGATGGATAGTAATAATTCATGTTTTATTTTTCAGAGGACACTGGATTTCATAAGAAAGACCCTCAAATGTGAGCCAGGGCTGCCTGTACACAGCAGCAAATTTAACTTTTAATTATGAGTAATCATCCTTATGGGGGGCAAAAAATGCATTATTGGAATCCACAGAGTCTCCCAAACTCATTTATTGATTATGTTATCCTTGCCCACACCCAACCTGATCATTTTTTTAAGGTTGCCTTATGCAAGTTTAGAAGGTATAAATTTTATTTCCTTTGATTTCTGCTCTTCTTAGCAGCAGAAACAAGCAGCAGAAAGGGGAACCAGGAGTTGAATGTGCTTAGAAGGATTCACAAACTTGATTTTAAAAATGCCTGAGAATGTTCATGATTTGATTAGGATACCGAGTCTCATGTTATAAATACTACATTCTGAAAATCATATATCCTGAGTGTTGCTGATTGCCAGATTTAAAATAACAACTTGTGTCTGGGGCTTGGTGCTATGATGGCATTTATTTTACTGTGGCCATCATTATCATCATCATCAACATCATTATATAAAATCACAGTTTGCCATGTCAGATATGACCCCAATTTAGGCTTTGCCCAGGCTGAAATGACCCCTGTCTATTAACAGTTACATGTATATCTGTATGCTCCAACCTTCAAAGGATTGTTTTCATGACTCCAACAAACTGATCTTACAATTTAGGGTCAGTGACCCCTGGTGAGCAGTATAGCTTCCATCATGATTTATGCAACAGCATAGTTTATTTGAAATGAAACAAATGGAAAAATGGAACAATTGAAATGAGATGAAAACAAACAAAACTTAAATAGTTACTGAGCACCTGCTATGCCTCAGGCATCCTGCTGGGTGTGAAATATGAGGATAAACCAGATTTGCACTGTCCCTGTCCCATGGAGAATATGGACCATTGGGGAAAAAAGGAAAGATAATCAGGACTCTTCTAGGGAAGGTATAAAGATCTGTGCAAATACATAGCTGGACACCTTACCCAGGCTTGGCAGGTGGGGCATCAAGGAAGGCTTCACCAGGAAAGTCTTGCTGATTTGAGACATTAAGAGTCTATAATAGTCAAACATGAGAGGCTGGGGAATGAAATAGTAATTCTAGGAAGGTACTGAGCCTAAAGGAAGCAAGAATGTCCCCAAAAATGAAAGGTAGTCAGTGTAATGAATATAAGGACAGGGGAGGGGAAGTGGTGAGCAATGAGGCTAGGAAGGAGAGCAGGGTCCAAAGTAGATCATTCAGGGACTTATTCAATTTGTTAATGAATTTGGACCTTATTCTAAGAGCAATGGGAAGGCACTGAAAAGTTTCAGGGAAAAAAATAATATTATGTTTATACTTTCAAAATTTCAGTGTCTGGAGTAGAGAGAACAGAACAGTGGTACATCACTTAGTGAGGAAACAATTAGAGCAGTCTAAGTGAAAGATGATGGATGCAATGATGACAGAAAGGAATAAATGAGTTTTAGAAATATATGCCAAATAGAATTGTTTCTTTAATTTCTCTTCCTGCTACTTTGTTTCACTAGTGTACAGATATGCAACAGAAAGAAAGCAATTTCAGAAAATAATTTAAGATTTAAGAAAACAATCCATTTACAATTGTACCAAAAATAATAAAATACCTAAGGGATAAACTTAACCAAGTAGGTGAAAGACCTATATATCGAAACTATAAAACACTGATAAAAGAAACTGAAGATGACACAAACAAGGTGAAAGTTATCCCATGCTCTTGGATTGGAAGAACAAAGATTGTTATATGTCTATACTACCCAGAGCAATCTACAGATTTAAGGCAATCCCCATCAAAATACCAACAGCGTTTTTCATAGAACTAGATCAAATAATCCTAAAATTTGTATGGAACTGCAGAAGACCCCAAATAGTCAGAGAAGTCTTGAAAAAGAACAAAACTGGACATATCACAATCCTAGGTTTCAAGATATATTACAGAACTGTAGTAATCAAAACAGTATGATACTGGCAGAAAAATAGACACATAGACCAATAGAACAGTTTAAGAAATCAAGAAATAAACCCACAATTATATGGTCAATTAATCTTCAACAAACCAGGAAAGAACATCCAATGGGAAAAGGACAGTCTCTTCAACAAGTGGTGCTGGGAAAATCAGACAGCTACATGCAAAAGAATGAAACTAGACTACTCTCTTACACCATACACAGAAACAAACGCAAAATGGATTAAAAACCTGAATGTGAGACCTGAAACCATAAAACTCCTAGAAGAAAACATAGGCATCAGCTACAGAAACATTTTTCTAGATATGTCTCCTGAGGCCAGGGAAACAAAAGCAAAATTAGACTATTGGACTACACCAAAATAAATCCTTTTGCACAGCAAAGGAAACCATTAACAAAACAAAAAGACAGCCTACAGAATGGGAGAAGATATTTGCAAATGAAAATGCCTTTCTTTCTAATTCTTAAATATTTTGAATTTATGCCAGTTCTTAATATTCAAAATTCTTGTTTAGTATATTCCTTTTCAACTTAATCCATTTGTCTTAAATGAAAAAGTCGAATGTTTCTTCTAAGGGCATATTTGGCTCCACAAATATGTGGCTTTGAGCCATTTTGGCATCAAAAGCCTTTTAGATTGCTGGTTTACACAGCCAACAAGGAGATAGTACTCCCGCTGCTCAACACTAATGAGAAGAAAGATTCGGATATGCCTTGATACCTTTCCTAATATCTTGTCTCTCTCTCCACTGAGAGATAGATGAGCTACCTTAAAGTCTAACTATTTAAACTTCTTGATTTACAGATGAAGAAATAAATGCTTAGAGAATTATTATTGTATGTCCCAAAACATAGAATATATAAGTGAAAGAATGGGAGCCAGAACCCAGATCTCAATAGCATATTTGGTGGCATATCCCACATTTCCCTATTGAATACACACCTCTTCATGTTGAGGGAATCCCCTTCTACTCAGGAAGGTAAGGTTACTCTTCTATAATGTCTGCTCATATTAAAGGCCTCTCTATGGGATCAAACACAAACTATTTCAGCAGGAGTGCTCCTTAGAATTAGTTTTGACAGACTTTGTTTCCCTACTAAACTAAGGCCATGCTAACACTTCTATCTAATAAGTTAACCAAGAATTTAAATAGAGATCTGAAAGAGTTCAATGATTGCAAGCATTGGGCAAGTTTCCCTAAATGTGTTGGGCAAAAACTTAGCCAGACTGTAGATACTGGGATAATTCTGTTCCACAATAAGAAGACACTCTAGACATTAAGTAGGAAATATGATTGTTAGAAATCCTTCTGTTGTTATAGTTAAAAAAAAAAAAAAAAAAAAAGGAAATATTGTCAGGAGGAAAACTGGCAAAGAAAAAGTTGAAAACAATAACACTAGAACCAAGATGACAGTCTTCACTGTTGCAATGAGTAGATTTGGGTGCAACATAAGTATAAATATAAATATAAATATAAATATAAATATAAATATCACACATAGGCATGCACACACACACACACGCACATACACCTTTAGTTGCAAGAAACAAACCAGGGGGGAAAAAAAAGAAATGTTCCCTGTATGGCTCCTTCAAAAGAACTGGCTCGAAATTTTCCACATACCATTGATTGATCCCATGAGTGATAGGTTCTGTAAAATCAACAATGACTTTATATTTTAGTGGCAACTTCATACTTGCTTCAAAATTTAGAGATTGACAAAATCTTTGATAGGTTTTACTTGTCTTGTCTCCATTTTTACTTTGGTTGTGTAATTTAAACCACATATACCTATTTGTTTAGTCAAATCTTTCTATTAAATATTACTTTTTCACTAAATACAGTGTACAGAGGAAAGATAATATTCATATGAATAGGCTAAAAGAAAAAATTCATATGAATAAACCCATACACAAATATTGTAGAGAAAATTAAATCATTTTCTAAATAAAAATATTAAATAAAAAAATGACAAGAATGTAATATTCAATGACATAAAAATACCAAAGAAATTAGACTCATTTTGGAGGGATAATCACAACTGAATCTGTATCATTCAACTCGGAGTTCATTAGACAAAGCTGGAAATGGAGCCGGACTGAGAGCGTTCTGCTTGTTGTGTAGTGTTTCCTTGGTTCAGTATATGACAAAACACTACCCAGATAATATGTGACAATTGCCTATTTTCTAAAGGGTCGAATGTGGACAACCAGGATTTTTGTTTGCTTGTTTTACTTTGTTTTAAACAAGAATGGAGTAGCCTTAGAAACAGATATATTCTAAGAATTGAAGACATAATATAAAACTAAACCACGTCACAGAAACTGCTGGTAATAGTTTAATATGAATGAAAATATCCTACTAAAATCTTTGTTCACTGTTAATAAATACTGGCTTATTTTGTACACAGGTTTACAATGTCCAAAGTGCTTTTACTTGATATATCTCTTATTTTTATAACCTTCTGTTGAAGTAGTCAAGAAGTCATAAGCATCAATTTTTATATGGAGAAACTGAGGCTCAAAGATTAAGTGTTCTAAAAGACCATCTGAATCTTAATACAGAGCATGTGGCATTTTGACATTATTCTGGAAAAACTCATATTGCTTCTGACTTAACTCATTTACCCTGGTTGTATTTGTTAGATCAGGATACATCTTCATGTAAAGATTGAAACGAAACATATAACTGTATCATTAATATTGATTAGTTATGCTTTAATGCATTCTACTCTCTATTTTTATAATACCAAAATTACGCCATAAAATTGAAACTGTAGTCTTCAGATTTTTTTGTTTACCCCCACATTAGCAGTTAGCCTAGATTTGGCGCATTTTTCCCCGGTGCAAGAGGAGGGGTCCCTTCTGAGTATAGGTGATTAAAGGAGTGTATTATCTGTGATGGGCTTAAAAATAAGATTACAATAAGAAATCAAACTACAAGCCAGTCTTCCTTTTATTAGTAGTATACTCCAGCAACTCTAAATAATGTCAGTGATAAAATACTCCCCTCTGTCAAGGTGGACTAATCCCACAGTCCCAGCCCATCCCACCACCCATTTCCCACTGTCATAGCCCATGCATCATGTATGACATTTGAACTTCTTTATCAGAGTCCACCCCAAGATAATCTACGTTGTGTAGTTTAAAGTGGCAAGTACTATTTTTCCTTTAATCTTCCATGTCAGTGAGAAGCTGCAACTCATGGGAAACACACATCTCCATATTCTGTCTTCTCAGTAATAATGCTTTCCCAAAGATACACCTTTATCAAATATTATATAGTTTAATTTTATAGGAAAAGTTTATAATATAATTTATATGACCACTAAAATTTACAAATGCAACAGAAAAAAATAAACTTAATGAATCAAGAAGAACCCTGGTTAATGGTCATTGTGTGCATTGCCTATTGCTGTTATGAAAACCACTACATAAAGGGAAAATTAACTTCGAACAGTTAAGTGTGAAAAATATGATGAATTAAGACTTGAAGGTCTGTGAAGGAACACCAAGACTACACACACACACACACACACACACACACACACAAAGTATAATCACTGGAACTTAAATAAAATTACTAATTAAGGCCAAGTCACTTTAGTTCTTCTTCTCTTTTGGTAAAGTTAATTATATACTGATATTATAGAAAATCACAGTATCTTGATTTCAGGAAGCAGTTGACAGTATCTCTAGTTATATACCTATGGATAAGGGAAAAACATGTACAGTTGACCCTTGAGCAATGCAGGGGTTAGGAGCACCAACCCCCTGCACAGTCAAAAATCCACATATAACTTTTGAGTCCCCCAAAACTTAACTATTAATAGCCTACTATTGACAGGAAACTTAACTGATAACATAGTCAACTAACGCATATTTTGTACATTTATATGTATTATATATTGTATTCTTAGAATAAAGCAAACTAGAGAAACGAAAATGTTACTAAGAACATCATAATGAGGAAGAGAAAATTTATGTACAGTACTGTACCTTATTTATTGAAAAAAATCTGTGCATAAGTGGACCCATGCAGTTCAAACTTGCGTTGTTCAGGATCAACTGTAAATTGGAAGACTACTTCTGGTAATAAGAGAGTGGGTAATTCAACCAACACTCCTGTTACACTTGCAAAGCTGAACGAAATATTTTTTAAATTTCTTAGATGAGGGCGCCTGGGTGGCTCAGTTGGTTAAGCGACTGCCTTTGGCTCAGGTCATGATCCTGGAGTCCCTGGATCGAGTCCCGCATCGGGCTCCCTGCTCGGCAGGGAGCCTGCTTCACCCTCTGACCCTCCCCCCTCTCATGTGCTCTCTCTCTCTCATTCTCTCTGTCTTAAATAAATAAATAAAATCTTTAAAAAAATAAAAAAAAAATAAAAAATAAATTTCTTAGATGACATTGGGGATGTAACAAAATAGGAAAGAATCCTGGCAGAAAATCTGGCAGAAAACTGATGCCCAGAGGAAGGGAAGTCAGTATTTTGGAGTTGTTCTTCTCCTAGGTACACTTGCCAGTTTCAGTGGGAGTTGCAGAGAGCCTAAAAGACTTGATGACCCATTTTTGACAACATGAAAGGCTCTTGAAGGCTTCATGTTAAGTGAAATAAGTCAGACAGAGAAAGACAAATACTGTATGATATCATTTATATGTGTTATCTAAAAAAGCCGAACTCATAGAAAGAGAGATTAGCATGTTGGTCACCAGGATCTGGGAGTAGGGGAAAGAGAAGATATTGGTCACATGGTACAAACTTCCAGTCATAAGAATAATAAGTTCTGGAGATCTAATGTAGAGCACGGTGATTGCAGTTAATACTAATGTATTATATAACGGGAAGTTGCTAAGTGAGTAGATCTTCAATGTTCTCACCAAAGAAAAGAAATGGTAACTATGTGACCCAATGGAGGTATTAGCTAATGCTATGGTGCTAATCATTTTGCAATATAGAAATGTATCAAATCAACACGTTCTATACCTTAAACTTACATGACATTGTATGTCAATTATATCTCAATAAAGCTGGGGTTGGGGGGAGACTTCATGGTGCTTTTGAATATCTCACTAAAGTAGTTGGACAGGAATTAATATTTCCACATTAGGGAGTCCTGATAAAAGCCTTTCACTTACAGTTGGAATCATGAACATTGAGACCCTAGAAATAATAGTAAATTGTAAGTCGACAGATTGTACTGGAGGCCGCAGCACAATTTTGAATCACCTCTATCCTTGAAATTGGTAAAATCGGAGAGACCTAACAGGAGGGAATATAATGTCACTCAGGCCTCAGATGATTTCTACAAACATTTTTTGCTGATAAAATGAATAGCAACAAACCAAAGTAACCAGACATAGAAGGAAACAAGCCAACATGTGTAGACATTAATAGAAACAACAAACAAACGCAACTACGGAACCACAGGGCCTCCAGATAACAGAGGCATCAGATACAGATTTTAAAGCAATTTTTCTTACTATATTAAGAGAAGTAAAGACTTAAAATTTCAACAAAGATCTGGAAACTAAGAGAACCAGATTATAATAGTAACACTAAAAATATAATAACTAAAAGTAAGGTCTAAATGAATGGAGTTAATAGCTGATTACACTCAGCTGGAGAATAGAGAACTGGAAATTAGAGAGAAAAAGAAATCCAGAATGAAGCATAGAGTGGTAAAAGGGTGGGAGACAGAATAATGGGTATGGGACATACAGACATATTGAAAAGATATAATAAATGTTTATCAAAGTCCTATAAGGAGAGAGGAGGAAGAATAGGATAGAATGAGCAAATGAAGAAATAATGGTTGTGAATTTTCTAAAACTGATGGGAGACATTAAAAAATCTGTGAAACTTCAAAGCAAATAAATAAAAAGAAATCCACATCTAGACAGATCAAAGCAAAGTTGCTGAGAACCAAAAACAATGGTAAAGTCTTAATACTATCAAAAGCAAACAAAAACAGATTTTTTAAGAGCAAAAATTTGACTAACAGCTGACTGCTTCCCATGTTAATTCAATAAAATACTAAAAAAAAATTCCAACATGATTTTCTTGTTTGTTACTGTCTTTGAAACACTGGTGTTTTGAAAAGCTGATTCTGAAATTTGTATGGAAATGCAAAGAAAATAAAGGTATGAGGTATTGTTCTCTTAAGTATCAAGTCTTACAAAGCTGTAGTAACTAAGACGCTGTGATCTCCGCACAAAGATGAATAGACAAGTAGAAGATTAAAGAGATTAGAAGCAGTGTCTCTCCATACATGGATTCTTGATTTATGAGAAAGTGACTACAGAACAGTGAGAAAACATGGTTTCTTAATAAACAGTCCTGGGGAAACTGGATATCCATAGAGATAAATGGATGTTACCCCCCTTACCTCATACAATACAAAAAAATTAATTCTAGATTCATTTGAGATCTACATATTAAAAAGGTAAACAAGGTAAAGTTTCTATAAAGTAAAATAGGAGATTATCTTCATGATCTGGATAGGGAAAGAATACTTACAGAAAGAGAAAAATGGATAAACTATCTTAAAATTAAGAACTTCTGTTCATTAAAAGACACCACAAGGAGTAAACAACACAAGCGAGACATAGAACAAGACATAGTGTATGATTCCATTCATACAAGCTTCGAAAAAAATAAGCAAGGGGCGCCTGGGTGGCTCAGTCGTTAAGCATCTGCCTTTGGCTCGTGTCGTGATCCCAGGGTCCTGGGATCGAGCCCCACATTGGTCTCCCTGCTCAGCGGGAAGCCTGCTTCTCCCTCTCCCACTCCCCCTGCTTGTGTTCCTGCTCTCGCTGTCTCTTTCTCTGTCAAATAAATAAATAAAATATTTTTAAAAAATAAGCAAAACCAAACTCTTGTGCTCAGGAATATATAGTTATGTGATAAAACTATAAAGCAAAGCAGTGACTTCCATAAAACACAGACCAGTGTCTATCTCTGGAGTTGAGATGAGGAGGTTATGATTAGGTAGTGTCTGGGAGAGGAGTTTCTATTCTTGACGTGGGCAGAAATTACACAGTTGTTTACTTTGTGATAATTTATTAAACTGTATGTTTTTGGGAGGGGCACTTTTCAGTATGTATTTTATATTTCACAATATAAAATCTTCAAAATAACAAAACAACAAAAACATATGGACTGGCTGAATGACCAGAACAAAATAGAACAAATTAGCGGATTGATACCCACTTACAGGTATCTGGTGGTATTCTCAGTTCTCTGCTCTTAATCTGAAACTGCCAATGTTTGGGTTTATGATTTAGATGACATGAAGGAGCCATGACTATGAAATTTCCAGAAGCATAAAACCTAGATAGAGGACAGAATCGAGATTCAAAATGGTCTTGACAGACTTGTAATTCTAGCCCCAAACCAATAAGAGCAAGTGTATCCGGGACGAGGTAGGCATAACACACCAAACTCTGGGGGTTGGGGGGGTGGGACAGAGAAAGCCCCAGGGCTCGCTGCCAAGGAGTATGTCACACGGTTCCTGTGGAAATGTTAGATGAGGTTCCTGAGTTGATCTGGCTTTGGGAAGCCCATGAATAAGTAGCTCTTGCATTCAAAGGGCAATTAAAACCCCCACCCAATTGCAGGAACCTGTACAATTAATCCTCAAAAAGGATCAGCAAAGGGACCGTACAAAGCACACACACGGAGCCTTCAGGACTGAAAACCTGAGAGCAGCTGCAACAGCCCAGAGTTCTTCTTATTCTCCAGCAAACTGGGCAACCGGGGAAAGCAAAGGTCAGTACTGCAAGATGGTTCCTCCGAGCAGTCTCACAAAGAACAGCTCACTGAGAACAGTAATATATCCTGAATCAGGGCCCACAACCTTCATTGCCGTCATCCAGGGACACAGAAGAGGGGAGTCAGAGGAACAAGAGCAGAAATGGCTGCCTCTTACCAGCCTCACAATCATGGCTGGAGAATATAAGACTACATAATAAAGTGTTTATAGTTCTCACTACACAACCGAATCCCACCATCCTTGTCAAATCCTCCAGCCATACCCATAAAGCCTTGACTTGACCTCTTCCAGGTGTTGTTAAACACAGATCCTGGAACTTGCTGGACGGGTGCAGGCCCGACTCTGCACTCCACGTGAGCAAGAGGAGGTCAGCAGCCCTGCTTCAAGAATTCTGCCAACAGTCTTAAGTCCTTTCTGGCTCAAGTCAGGGGTGTTAGTAAATCAGTTACACCAGCATGGTAGAGATGAAAACCAGCCCAAAGACTTAGCAGCTGCTCTGCTTGTCTGAATCCCAGCTCTGGCACCACAGGGCCCCTGACCATCCTGGTTCGTTCTGAATCCCCAGGGCTGAACCGTGAGAACCACTTAGTAATTCCTGATGAAGGAGAGAAGCAATGCGGGCAGGCACAAAGGAAAGGAAAATCTGGTAAAAATGTCCCGCGATGGAAAACTGGCCATACCTCTAGTTTAAGACAACAGCACAACACGGCAACATAAAACATGTTGTTAGACTTCAGCAACAGGGGCTCGGAATCTCGGCGAAGGGAGGGAGAAGATCAAGTCCACCCTAGTGAGACGACGTCTGCAGCTTTGAGTTCAAAACTGCAGTGGCCACATTTAAATAGCCCACGAAGGAAGTTAAGTGTAAGGATGGTGATCTAAGTGATGGGGGATGTGTACACCAAGTCCTGTGGGCAACTGAAGAAACCAGAGCTATGTGGCTTGGAGACGAGAGGACACAAAACCACCATATTCTCACACAGAAGAAGGAAGGGTGTCACATAGCAGATGCATCCACATCACCTGTCAGAACTGTGCCAATATAGCAATGCCTCAGCCTGCTCCACACTTACTGAATCCGAACCTCCCAGAATGGCCCCCTGGGCATCTGTTGTGCACAAAGCTCCTTAGATCACCCTGATGCAAAGCTGATGTTGAGAACCAGCAGGGTACACCTATTCTGCTTGTCCCATTGAAAGTCTTAGGACCGACGTGTAGAAATTATAGGGAGTTTTGTATGAGCTTTAAAAAAAAGAATGAATAATCTTGGTAACAATACATATTCTGCAATAGAATATCTGGGTTGGAAATAGGTTGTTTTTAAAAATCCTTGGAAGTATTCAAAGGAAGCCTAAACAACCACAACAACGGCACCTTCTGAGAACCCCGCTAAAGTAATCCCCATCCATGCAGAAGTCCACTGTGGAAACCTGAGGTGCTTTTCAATGTTAAGGGTTTTTGAGGCGAAGTGAGAACCACCTCACTTCTCTACAGGTCAGATTTCTAGCAACCGTAGACTTTCAGAAGGTAGGCATTCAAATCTTTACCACAAAATTCGGCAGCAACAGATAATCAAGCTTATCACATCCTTGTTTCCTTTCCAGCTTCTAGCAGATTAGGAGTAAATACAAAGTAAGGATGATAGGCTATTGGGAGCCACACGTATGACAGCAGCAAGAGTGGGCATAGGGGGGAAAAGCAGGAAAATGTACAAAGCAAATGGAAATCTATTACTGCACAGCGCATCCCGCAGTGTCTGAGATGATGTTCCTGAGTCACCTGCCAGTGTCTGACTCATGGTGGGTGTCCCAGTGTAAGAAGGCAGTTTTCACAGAAGAGTTGAATTTTGGAAAAAGAACCACTAGAAAAATTCACTTCAACCTTTCCTTTTTTCTTTTTAATGAAATGGAATATTCATACAAAAAGTGTCACATCAAAACTATATAGCTCACTACATTTTAAAAAAAACTCATCTATGTAACCAGCATCCAGATGAAAAAAAGAAAAAAAAATTGAACAAAAAACCCCAAACAGAATGAAGGTCATCTCCAGCAGCCAAAAGCCCCCTCCTCCTTCTATCCAATCACTACACTCCCCAGAGAAAGCTGCTGTCCTTCTAACAGCATTGTCTTTGTACCTCATATAGAGAAACTCACACACTGTATGTCCTTGTTAATATTTTGTGTCTAAATTCTTTTGTTAAACCTTATGGGTTTTTTTTTTTTAGTTATTTATTTATTTATTTATTTGAGAGAGAGAGGGAGTGCACACGCACAAGCTGGGGGGAGGGGCAGAGGGAGAAGCAGACTCCCTGCTGAGCTGGAACCCCCAACTTGATCTTGATCTTAGGATCCTGAGATCCTGACCTGAGCCAAAGTCAGATGCTTAACTGACTGAGTCACCCAGGCACCCCTAAACATTATGTTTTTTAAATAATGACTCCCAGGAAGGAACAATGACTTGTACAAATAATGACAAAGCAAGGAACATAAGAAGCCACAGCTCTTGATCTCTGAACCATAGCTATTTTCACTTTCTCTTTTAGGAAGTTTTTCCTCTCTTAGAAAGTCTTAAAAATATTTTTTTTTCTTGTTAAATAATGTTTCAACAGTATGAATAATCAAAACCACAAAGATACAAAAACAACAAAATTAAACACCTAAATAATTAGTGATGTATTATTATACATGAAACAAGGAGCCTGAATGTCAAATTTTGTGTGTTTACTTTCACATCCAGTCCAGTTACAGTTTTGAAGAATGATGATTTTGCTTTGATTTCCTCTGTGCCTCCACAAAATTGACTTTATCTAATTTGTCAATTTTCAAAAGGTAAGTTATCTTTAAAAACACATGACCTTGATAGTTAATTCTCATCTTTACACAGATGAGTGTTATGACCAATGTGGTGGCAAAAATGGACGAGAAAGCAAACAAAAAATTGGTAAATCGACTTTGGAAAGCTAAGGTCTTGGTCTTTGCCCCAAAGATGAAGTATGCCTCCAATGAAAGTGAGGGTAACATCAGCCATCATACCCTTGTTGTCACTTGCCTGTTGGATGGCTCTCTTGGTCGTGGCCAGAGAGCTCAATTTTACTTCAGTGCTCCCGTTGCTTCAAAAATCCAAATATTTGTAATGCATTATTTTGGATAACCTAAAATCAGTGACAGAGGTTATCACTCTAGGGTATGAATGAGAACTGATTTACTTAGAAAAAGAGAAGAATCCTTAAATGGCATGCATATTTAGAAATTCTTAAAAGTCTTAAGGACAAATGCTTGAATTAATAATGTGCTATTTTGCCTGGTGTTTCTATGACCTGTTTGGGGAATATTGGTGAGTGCAACATCGTGCAGTGTTCTTTTTTAAGTTTGTGATTATCTTTTTAATACTATTTCTTTCTATCTGGCCCCATTCGACACTGTACTGAGCACAAACTACAAAATTTGTTACTTATTGACTTTAATTAATTTGACGAGCATTATACCGCACAATAAAATGTAATGAAAAATTGTGTTCTAAGTCTAGTAACACAATTTTAGAATAATAACTTTGTTAAGGCCTATAAAGAAATCTGTAAGTGTTTTTCTCCCAAAAAAAGTTAGAACATGAGAAAGAACAAAAATTTATCACATGTATAAAGTGTAAAAAGAGTAACTTTAGCACACAATTGGCAATTGGATAGCATCAAGGAAAAGAGCCAATCTAGTTGTATAAATAAGCAAGTGAGAAGGACAGATGTAGAAAAAATACCATCTCCATTTTCAGCTCTGAGGTCTCATGTGAAGACAATTAAAAAGAAAATTATTTGCTAGATGGAGTTAACCCTTTCTTGATATCGGTGTCTAAATTCGTGCTTTATTATTACAAAAGGGCCTATCTAAACATGAAATTTGTAGATGTATATTTTTATGAATCACTTTAAGTCACTCTTTTGGATGAAATATTTATTTGAAAAGCATTTAAAGTGACACTTTTCAAATCTGTTTTAAGAAATAGTTAACCTTTCGCCAGAGATTTAAAATGAATTTCACTTGGCTATTTGTCTTTCAAGACCCCATTGTGACCTCAGGATTCCCAAACTTTCTACTGCAACAGGACAGGGACTGTAAAATTATCTCGAGGGTTTCACAAAATGTTTCAATCCAGATTGATTTCAATTAAGAAGAAAAAAGTTGAAAGTTCATCTTTCAAGTATAGGAAACTTTTATAAGCTGAGCAGCACTGTCTGGGCTTAAACTGTTGAACATCGTTTTTTCTTTTTGACTCATGGACATTTCCCAGTTTGGAAAATGGCATGTGGCTGAGGCAGCAGAACCCATGTTGGCCCAACAGGAACAGTGGCATCAAGGAACAGTGCTTCGAAAGTCCACAGTATCAGTCCTGGGAATGAGGTTCTTTGCAGCACATGGGACACGGTTTCCTCCCACAGGGTTTATTTGCTTGCCAGTGGGAATGCCTCTGTGTATGTGTGCACCATGCACATTATTTTGTTGTGGTTCAACTTCCTCATCTGTAAAATGGTGACAGAAACTCATGAGCATTCCTCATATGCAAACACCTATGCTTTTGGAAACCCGCTGGGGATCCAAGGTGGACAGCGGGGCTTGGAAAAATGGAGGAAAGGGAAACTGAGCAATAATTCCTTGTCTTGCATCTTTCCAAAGCTGGTCACAGCCATTCCCAATCCTGCCCCAGCTCCCTTTCCCATTACCACCTCTTCTGATGTCGGATCATGATTGGAGAAAAAGAATGCAGCAGGAATAAATAATTGATAAGTCAGAGGGTAAAGAAGAAAGAGTGAATCTAATGTTCTAAAAGGGAAAGTGGAGCCGATTTTCCCCAATTTCCTGTTCCTCTGTTCCTGAGTTACTGGTGAAAGCACTCAGAGAAGTGCCAAATATTAGGACCGTCCCCTTAACTCTGACTCTTGCAAACAGATGGAAAATCAGGGTGGGATAAAGGAAAAAAAAAAAAAAAAGACTGGAGAAAAGACATATTAACAGAACTGAATTCCAGATGGGAAAGGATGAAGAAAGGCAAATGGCATTCTGGCTCTCCTTCTCAACTATTCACGCTTTTTCCTATGGGAGGACAAGGAGGTGGCTCCTCCTGGATGCTCCAAGTCAGGGCAGACAATAAAACATCACCACAGTGACAGCCCGGTTATTACTTTCCGGCTTGTGACCAAAATGAGACCCCAGTGTGGCAGAATTAAAATTCACAATCTCATCCATGAAAGGATTTTCTGTACCAGACATTTTGTTAGAGGTCTTTAAAAAAATAGCCTAATGTGTTAATATTGAAAATAGATGCATGTAATTTGAGAGTGAGGATAAAATACCATGTGTATTAAATTAATAATGTTTCATTACTCACCCATCACAGAGTCATTATTTTAAATAACCATATTTCATTTCAGTGGACAGAGTGTAAATGAGTATGTATTTTTATGTAAAGTGGACCTGCATCATTATTTATTCATGAGTTTTAAAAGGATCATTATTTTTGACAGACAGCTCCTGTCAAAAGATTTATGCATAAGAGCTCATGTTTCCCCACAATAATCATCAATCAATAAACTTTAGAACCTGGTACTTAAAATTCAGTGTTATAGAGATGCACATTTTGCTCTAATTAAACACATGTTTGCATTTGGAAAATAAACAGCAACCTCAGTTCAATTATATATAATCTGAAATATCAATATTGCATGTGCAGGGTGAGTCACGGTTTTAGTTTGAGAATGTGCCTTGTTACATTTTAAGTGATTGCTTTGTTTCCACACACCAGACTCTTTCTCTGTATCCCTGTGGGGCAGGAGGGGAAGCTTACAAGATTTAGCTTTTAACACTGTAATTGGTTATCCGTGACGGTATTTTTCTGAGCAACGATGCCATCCCTCCCTGCTTTAGACCTTGATTTTAAAGGACGTGGGAGGGCACAAACCAGACATCGCCATCGCACCTGCCTTTCAGGATGGGGCTTGGAAGTCCGTTCAGAAGATGGGACAAGATGAGGTTCAGATAACGGCACATAATTACAAGACCGCCAAACTCTGACTGAGACCGACGGCAGGGCTGGGAGAAGATGCTTTCCGAATCCCCACGAAGGACCAAATGGCAGCGAGCTACCAGCGGGAGGCAAACACTCGCTGCTCAAAGGAGGATTCATAGTGGTGATCCGGCCTTAGCCCCGGAGGAAATAATTGAAAGGCTTGAAAGTCTCCTGGGACCAGCTGGCCCTGCAGGATTTCCATAGACATTCCATTAATGTGCTTTCCCCAAATCACTCTGTCTCCAGATGAACTGATAATGCTCAAGACTGTTATTATCTGAAATGCTCTTTTGAATAATCTGAATCTGAATGCCTGAATTAGATATACTTTCCCATTTGGCAAAGCCCATTTTCATATCTAGATTTCTAGAATTTAGATCATCTACTACTTTGATACGTCCCTGCCATCAGACACTGGTGTCCATTCTATCAGGGCTTGGAATCTGAAAGGGAAGCATTCATCTCTCCTGCCTTCCCACGCAGGCCCTGGCCAGGGCGGCAAAGCCTGGAGCACAGACAGAGAACCACACGTGGGAGAGCACTTTTAACCTTTGTCTGACAGATATGCAAATCCTACTTTCGGGGCCAGTTTTTTATCCAGCGACTAAACAGCGAGGCTAATGAACAAAATGTCAGGCCTTTCCTTGACAGGGAGAGGGTCGGGAGAGGGAGAGGCAGGGGGGAGGAGGGATAGGAGGCCGATCAGCAGGGAGAGCAGACTGCTTCCGGAACAGCTGGAGGAAAGAAATGAATCCTGACAATGGCTGGGGCCGATGCCCCAAGAAGACCCGCAATAAAGCAGGCCTGTTGGACAATTACAGAAATAATGGTGCCCATACATTTTTCATTCGATTAAAAGTGTAACTTTAAGAACTGTCCACAGAATTTCCCAACAGGAAATAAATGGCCAATCTAAGAACACATTAAAAGGTGAATTCAGTTACTTAAATAAGAGACTCTGGCTGGAATGAGTTGGGGGAAAGAGATGGAGAAAGAGAAAGTGGAACTATTTTTTTATGGGCAATGAACTGTTTGGGGACAATCCTGGAAGTACAGACAGGAGGTCAATTTGGGCAGATGGAAGAGGAATCTCATTGCTGGAGAATCAGAGATTTTAGGAGAATGACTGGCCAGTGAGAAATACTCTGAGTGAGGAATGTCTAAGAGACCAAGAGATGAGTGTTTATAAACAACAGATTTTTTAAAGTGTTTTGGGGAAAATGAGGAAAGGGGTCTCTGCCACATGTTTGCAGGGCGATGTAGGAGAGGGTAGCTGCAGAAGAGGAGAGTAACAGTGCGGGGGGGGGGGCGGGAAGAAATGAGAGAGAGGGAACCAATTCATAGAAATTCTTAGAAGGTTTTCTGTGGAACATAGGATTGGAGCGGTAGAGAAAGAGTGGCAGGAAGGGAAGCCAATTTTATTTGTGGATTTTTTTTTTTAATTTTTTTTTAAGATTTTATTTATTTGTGAGAGAGACAATGAGAGACAGAGAGCATGAGAGGGAGGAGGGTCAGAGGGAGAAGCAGACTCCCTGCTGAGCAGGGAGCCTGATGTGGGACTCGATCCCGGGACTCCAGGATCATGACCTGAGCTGAAGGCAGTCGCTTAACCAACTGAGCCACCCACGCGCCCTGTGGAATTTTTTTTTTTGTCAATTTAAAAGGACACATTTACTCAACTGTATTGCAGGTAAAACATAATTTGAGTGACACAATATTAAACTTATTTTTATTTTTGCACATTGATTGTTTGGCACTTTTCACTACAAATTATGTCGTTGAGAATTTGTTGTAGTTTACGCTTACCAATAAAGTCTGAGGTCATTATAAACTTCTTTCTGGGTAAATTTCCAAAGGACAGCTTTTCATTTTAAGAAACATGAAAACTATCAGATGTCAGGAGACGTGGATGGAAAGGACACCTGGTATCACCTACTGATTTTCCAGATGAGAGGCCAAGATCTACTCCCCCTTCATTAGGAGAAAACAGTGGAATCTAATGGAGGCGTTTAATGTTCAGTTGGGAAGGGAACTAGAATATCAGGATTTCTGAAAGCCCTGAGACTATAGATTTGTTTGCCAATACAAGAAAAGATTTTATGCCCTGCTTTTGGGTCCAGCAGTTGGTTGGTGTGTGTGTGTGTGTGTGTGTGTGTGTGTATAATATGATATAGGTGTAAGCATATGGGTGTAAGCATATCATATATATATGATATATATATAAATATCATATATATGATATAAATAGATGTAAGCATATGTATATGAAATTAATTATTTTATATTAATGTAGAATATATATGTGTATATGCACTTGACAATCTTCTGAGGTAGGCCCATAATCTTTTCTTTGGGTGTGGATTGGTTTGATGTCTTTCTTAAATCTCTTTATGATACTATATAAAATTACATATATTAATAAAATATAATTAATTCCAATCTCCATGTGCTAAATCTTACCTGGTTGTTATTACTGAGACACTTCTGGGCCCAGTATGGTATAATCTCTATGATAATTCTGCCTGAGACAGCTTTTTTTTATTCAAGTATACTCGACATACAGTATTGTATTAGTTTCAAGTGTACAACATAGTGATTTGACAATTCTATACATTACTCAATGCTCACCATAAGTTAGTTACCGTCTGTCACCACACAATGTTATTACAATATTATTGACTATAATCTCTATGCTGTATTTTTTCATCTCTGTAACTTGCTTATTTTATAACTGTAGGTTTCCACTTCTTATTCTCCTTCACCTATTTCACCCAAACCCACCCCCCTCCCATCTGGCAACTACCAGTTCTCAGTATTTATGAGTCTGTTTGTATCTTTTTGTTTGTTCTCTCTTTTTTTTTGATTCCACATATAAGTGAAATCTTATGGCATTTGCCTTATTATGACTTATCTCACTCAACATACTACCCTCTAGGTCCATCCATGTTGTCACAAATGTCAAGATCTCATTCTTTTTGTGGCTGAGTAACATTCCATTACACCCATGCATGTGCACACACACATACCCCCACCTCCCCTTTATTCACTCATCTATCAGTGCACACTTGGGTTACTTCCATATCTTGGCTATTGTAAATAATGCTACAGTAAACATAGGGGTGCATGTGTCTTTTTGAATTAGTGTTTCATTTTCTTTGGCTAAATACCCAGTAGTGGAATTCTGGGATCATATGATATTTCAATTTTTAATTTTCTGAGGAACCTCCATACCGTTTCCCACATTGGCTGCACCCACCAACAGTGCATGAAGTTTCCCTTTTCTCCACATCCTTGCCCACACTTGTTATTTCTTGTCTTTTTAATACTTTTTTTTTTTACACAAATCTTATTCATAATCCACTCTTCTCAGTTTTAGTGGCTTAAAGTGGAGTGATAAAATAAAAACACCTGTTCAACAATCTGAATGTTGCATGTAAATGTTTATATTTTCTTCCCAGTCTTTTATTGATTGATTTTTCTTTCCCTCATACCTTATTGGAAAGTAATTCTTTTTAAGTTTTTACAATTGAATAGATGAAGAAAATGTAAATGCGAGTATAAATTTTTTGATAAATTTTTCCCAAGCCAAAACATCTTTTTACTGCTACCTAGATCAAGAAATACAGCATTACCAGTATCTCCAAATACCCCCTTTATTCCCTTCTAGTCACTTTCCTACCATTCTCCCCCAAAATAATAATTATTCTGATTTCTATCACTATAGATAATTGTTTTTCTATCCTTAACCTTCATTCAAGTAAAATCATATAGAACATGTTTTTATATCTTGTTTCTTTTGCTCAATTTTATATTTGTGAGATTTATCCAGGTTGTTAGATTTAAACATAATTTGCTCATTTTTATTTCTCTGAAGCATTCCATTATATAATTAAACCACAATTCATTCTACTAATAATAGAAGTTTGGATCACTTTTCATTTTTTGCTATTATCATCATGCCACCATACACATTTCAGTACATGTCTTTTGGTGAACACGCTGTGCTTTGTCATGGATAGGTACCTAGAAGTTGAATTGTTGGATCACAGGGTATATAATTTTCATCATTAGAGATGCTGTCAGTTTTCCAAAGTAGTTGTGTTAATTTATACTCTCACAGTGTGTGAAAGTTTCAGCTACTCTTCATCCACCATCATTAACAAAAGACATTGTCGGTCATTTTTATTTTAGCCATTCAGGTGTACATGTAATCACATGGCACTGTGGTTTGAATTCATATTTCCCTAGTAATTAAGAAGGTTGAGTGCCTTTTCATATTAGTATCCTCGTGTGTTAAATACCTGATCAAGTCACCAATTTTTATTAGTTTTCTGTGTTTTCTTACAGACTCATAGGTTATATATCAATACAGTATCTTAGTGACTCCTTCTTGGATTGAGACTCTACAAAGCAACTGATGCAGTTTCCAACTGAACAAAAACTACCTGTTTTTTTGTGCTCATGCTTTATTAGTTTTCTTCCAATTTAATAATTCTCATAATTATAGTAACAAAAGCAACTCTAATAAACCCAAGGGACTTTGGGTAAATATTCAGTTCATCTGTTGGGAATAGGATGGTTTAGGTGGGTAGAGTGTTCAGCAGGTGAGCCTGTTCAGGGATACCGGCTGACATGTCTTATAGATGGCATTTTAAAGAGAACAAAGGCTGGTTTACCTAGCCTGTCCATTAAGGGAAGATCGGTCACCCAAAATGTGGTAATGGGTTGGACACTATGGAATTATCGATGGGAGAAATGGATTTTGTCTCGTTCCAGCTATGTTTGTTAACTCCATGAAAGCAGGCACTGAGTTTTCTCTACACTCCTTTAGTCAAAAGCTCAAAGTATAGTGCTGAAGAGCATGAATTTTTATGTCTCAGGATCACGGTCTTTCATCTAGTTGGGAACTTGGTCTAGTTACCACTCGAAGTTTTAGTTTCCTCCTCAGTGAAAGGGAGATAACAATAGTCTTTACCTCATAGAATGAATATGAAGGTTAAATGAGATGATGTACTTAAAGCACTGAGCACAGGGTTTGGCATGTTGACACATGGGCATGTTGATTATTGGAAATAATCAATCAATTCTATCTATTTTTATCATTAAAGAATTATCTGTATAACATCCAAGCTGTGAGAATTTAGGGATGAGTTTTCGAGTAAACTTAAAAAATATATAGGTTCCTCTTCACTTGAGTGCATTATCACTAAGGTCTATTTTGTCTCTTAAACACACATTTCACAAAATAATGAAAAGAACGAAGCTATCCCAACATCAGTTTTCCTGTTGTCCTAACATGGTCTCTTTATTTTTTTTTTAAAGTTTTTATTTAAATTCCAGTTAGTTAACGTACAGTATAAGATTATTTTCGGATATTCAATATAGTCATTCAACAGTTCATACATCACCTGGTGCTCATCACGACAAGTGCCCTCCTTAATCCCCATCACCTATCTCACCCTTCCCCCACCCACCTCCCCTTTGGTAACCATCATCTTAGAAATATCATCTGGATCTACCCACTTTCACTTCTTAGTTCCTTTGTCTCATATTTTTTCAATCTTTACCTGCCTGATTTATTTGTTTGCTTGTTTTGGCTATACTTTTTATTAAGGCATAATTTACATATAATAAAGTGCACATATTTTAAGTGTACAGTTCAATAAATGTTGGTAAATGTATAGATCCATGTAACCACCAGCCCAATCAAGAAATTGAACATTTCCATCACCCAAGAAAGTTCCTCTGTGTTGCCTCCAAGTCAGTGCCTACAGTCACTTAGTTTTTTCCATTCTAGAACTTGGCCAGCCACAATTTTAAGTGTGTCCCACACTGTTTTTGTGCTCACCCTTATCTAGGTTTGGTGAAGTCCACTGAGGTCTCCATTTACTCATCTGAGCTCCCTCATACGTTATACTGGCTACTTTGGGCTCTGCTACCCGCATGTTGTCATGGAGATATCAAAGGTTTGTCCTATTATGGGATGAAAAATAAAACACTGTGAGCCCTCATTACATTTCACCTAAAATTCCTTCCAGACTGCAATGGTCAGAGTCCTTGCATTCTCCCCAGAAGCATTTGATTTTATGCCATTATGCAGGAGAGAAAACTGCAGAGTTTCTTACGTCCGTTACGTCATCCAGTCTTGCTATCACCAGGAGAGAGTAAAAGATCTGTGGTTAGGTTTGTGCTACCAAACCATTTGGAAGAAATAAAAAGTCAGTGCACCACTGCCAGCAATCATTGTACATCAAACATTGCCTACAGACTAAAAAGGTGAACGTACACTATGCAACATTCAAGGTTAAAGTTGGCTTCATTCTGCGTGAAAAGATTTAGGAATCAGTATTCCAAAATGTGTGCACAATGTGACAGATTTAGTTATACCTTAAAATATTAGGGCTTCTATATATGCTTATATTTTACTTCACCTTTTCACAATTCATTTTTGTATGTGTGTATTTTAAAAATGTCAAAACAATGTTACAAAAGGACATGTCACATACATAAGGATAAATAAATAAGGGTATTTGGGGAATGGGAGCTCCTTATATTCAGAAAGAGTTGGGAGTGTACAGCTGGTGGACCCAGATGTGCCCTTGCTGCCTTATCAGAAAGCTCATGTCTCCACAGCGTTGAATAATGAGGTTGTTCCTTGGATGCCATTTACTCCCTAAAGGATTTTTCTCTTCCTGGTCCATTCTGAAGGGAATATAGACCTTAAATATTTTGTTATACCGTATTTTTGCCTGGTAGCCGTAGCCCTTAGCTAAAGGCAGAGGGGACAATGGAAACAATTTGCAGACACATAAAATCTTAAGTTTTCCCATTATTTCTATTCTAAACTTCAAGAAGATTGGGGGGTGCTTATTTGCACAGTAAAGAGTGACTACAAAATTCTCTTTAAGTATTTTTTTTACTTGTGCGATCAGCTTTTCTGCTGTCTCCTGGAAACGTCTTAATGGAGAGAAACTGTCCGGCAGCTCCCTGAGGAAGGAAAGGTAGAGGCAACTCTGGGGGAGAAGGAGAGAGCTGAAAAAGAACCTGAAGTTCTGCAGAAACGGTCACTGACCTTGAACATAAATGCATCTGGGCGGCCAAGGATGGGACCATTTTCCTTAAATCGCCTAGTAGGCATTCAAAAGGCATTTGTGGCTTTATTTATCAAAGAGATTATTGAAATATACACTTTGTCCTCCAAGAGTCGATTTATTAAAATACTTATTCTGACATGAAGAAATCTTAAGAGAAGTTGTCTTAACTTGGTTATTGATACAACTAAATCCCAAACAAGGTTAAATCTAAGTACCAGAAGATATGTTATATATTTGTATGACATATATGACAAGGGCAAATAAGTACTTCTGATTAAAGTAAATGAAATATATAAAGGTTATGTATTACGTTACATAATGATGCTGGTAATCATATAATGATGATAATAATAAAAAAGACATTGGTAATTGATTTCATTGCTATTGATGTATGTATCTATTATTCTTTATTGTCTTAAATGGCAAACATAACAGTTGGAAATGCAGAGCCAAGGACCCGGGTCAGCATATCATTGTAACCCTAGACCTGGATTTTTGAAGCTTTCAATACTGAAACAATATTAATCCTTAAGCTCGTGGCACAAAGGAGGCTAATCACTGCCCCAGTCCTGTGAACTGTGTGTGTCTTCAATAGACCCAAGAGGAGGTCACGCATGGCTAATGGAGCAGCTTATTTCATGAGATTTTCATTTACATGTTTCCTGAAAAACAAAATGTCTCTTGAAGATAAATTCCCTTGCTTTATTACATCTGTGATCAATAGAGAAAGCTGTAGTGGCTTCCTTTCTTTTTCTTATGACAAACGTTTATGCTGCATCTAAAATCATCAAGTTATTCTGCCCTTAAAGAAGAAATCTTGTTTGCTTCTCAGAAATACTTTTGTCTCATTGAAACCAATAAAAACATTTATTAAATGCAATTACCCTCTGGAGCACACCTAAAGGAAAACATACAATATCATTTGGGAGAGAAGATAGCTATCAGAAATATACATCTGATTATACAACTCCACAGCAACACTGATGAATTATTACACTCCCTGCAACTCTTACAGCTGTAGGAGAGATAGGCCATGAATGGCTTCCTCAGCAGCACGAGCAATTTCAAGGGGCGATGAATTTGCCAGGTCATTTTCACTAATGGCCTTTGAGAAGAAGATTCTTGAACATGGCATGTTGAAAGCAAATTTGATCCAAACATGCGGTGGCTCTCAGAATGTCAAGCCCTTTGGAAACGTAAGGCGCTCAAGACAGCCCTGCATGATCAGAAATGGCACCAGCATCAGTTAATGCCAACAACTGCAATTAGGAAACCACAGATGAGTGGGGACATGAGAGGCTCTAATTTCCCTTTGCCTGGGATCTCTGTTCCTGGTGACACCTGTCATGTTTCATTGACAATGAATACTTTTGGAGGCTAGTCACCATCTTCCTGAAAATTGCATTTCTGACCGGAGCTCCCCAGGCACAGCGTCAATTTATCTTCATTTGCAATGGGTCCCTAGATAGACTCTGAGTGCTCCAGAGACGGAGCTTTTACATTTGAAGTAGGGTGCAGAGCAATGACTAGCTGCAGCCATGTAGTTTAATATGGACTTTGGGGGAAATGAGATTAGTTGGTACGTAGGGAAATCACTGTCACAGACACAAGAAAAAATATGGCAGTGATGCCTTCTGTCACCGTTCAGGAAATTGGCATCAAGGGGAGCAGTCTTACAGTTTGGAAGAGATTTAGAAAACAGTTAATATAATTTCATACCCATGCTAAGAATGTTATATGGAAAAACTGAACGAATATGATCAAAGCAGAATATCTCTTACTATCTGTTTTTTTAATTTTTAAAAATATGGATCCTGTCTATGATTGCAAACATGTCAATTGGCAGGAGGTAGGATGGTGAGAGTTAGGCTAAGCCAGAATAACAAATGTATATTCACACACACACACACACACACACACAAACACACACACTTCACACAAACACACACACTTCACACTAAATACCATTCTGTAGGTAAACCATTAAGTGGGAAAAACCATCTCTAGATCTCCTAGCACTTAACAAAACTCAGAGACCAATCGCTTCCATCCTCTGCTTTCTTATAAAGAAATAGAAATACTCAAGATTGAGATGCATGTTCTTTGCTATTGCAGGTCTTTTGAAAAGGCAATACTGAGACATTTAGTTTCAACCCAGAGTGCCCACCAAATGTTGTACTACAAGAATGTGTATTAGAAGCGTAACTTTACACTGGTTGCTATTTTTTTCCTTACCTAATAGAATCGAGTTTCACACAGTGAAATCTTGATGGATGATTCTAAGTGGTTAATCAAATCTCATCTTTCCATTAATCTAATTTTATTGTCATAGATGCGGTCTCAGCAGTTTATCTTTAGCAGTAATCAGATTTCATTTTTAATCTAAGTAAGTTCAATTGGTTTTAACTTCACACTTTCCTTGTTCTGCCAACATTGATCTAGAGAAGATTAGGATTCTATAGGGGCCTTTCCAGGCCTCTCTTGGAAGGCAGCTGTGCTCACCACTATACCACCAACGCTCCAGGCCTCTCTTGTATCGACATTTGTCTAATGGCTCTCTTTAGGTGCAAGGTCCCAAAACCAAAATGAACATGCAGCAGAAGTAAGAGGCAATGACAAGTCTGAAAGCTAATGGCAGCGTATGAAGGTTGGGAAGAGGTGAGGACCTCGAGGTGAACCAGACAAGCTGCTCGTTGGCAAACTGGGGGATAGATTAATATTTACCTCATAGTGCTGTGGTGATGATGGAATGAGGTGGATGCTTGGCTCAAGAGTAGACATTGAGAAACGGTTGTTCTAAACTCATTGTGAAGTTCTAAAGGCTGAGAGCTCCGTGTGAGCTGGTATTAGGACATAACACTTCGTAACGCTCCGGAGAAGAAACTGTAATTTTCTAGAGGAGAAGCTTTGAACTGTCTTCCCCTCACTATTTGGAAAACGAAAGGTGTGGGTGAGCAGGATATTTAATTTTGTGGGTGTGTGGTACTTTGGTGGACAGGAGAAAAGAATGGATGATAGATGCAGACTGTGGGCATGAATGTTAAGGGACAGGAACCAGGTCTACTTGCAGCCTTGGGAGAGGCAGCAAGGGAGTGCTGGGCACCCTCCTGCAGGCTCCCTCCCCCCAGGGGCAACAGGGCTCCTCAGTATGCCCACAGCCAACAAGTGAATTTCTTTGGAAAAGAATGAGAGTAGGATGATTCCAGTCAAAAATTGTTCCGTTGACGTGTCATCCTTGCTAACTATCCTAGGCTAGGTATCCTCTGCCTTACAGTTCTAGTTTGCTTTAGAGTAACACTGTCTAACATAGTAGCGACTAACCACATGTGGCTATTTAAATTTAAATTAATTTAGATTAAACAAAATTAAAAATTCATTTCCATAGTCGCACTCTCCACGTTTCAAGTGCTCAATAGCCACATGTGACTAATGAATGACATTGAAAGGTTCAGGCTTAGCACATTTCTGCTGGCACAGAAGGAGTATCATGGACGGACTATCTTAGAGAACACAAGAGACAGCGGGATGTGGGGCCAGGGGTGCCGCCTACAGAAACACTAAGATAAGCATGGGGATCCTAGCCCCAAACGTAACTTGCTCTATGCTTTATGCTGGTTATTTAACTTTTCTGAGCTTCATTTTCCTCAACTCTTTTTTTTAAATATTTTCTTTATTTATTTGAGAGAGGGAAAGAGAGAGCACGAGCGGGGGTGGGGTGGGTGGTGAGGGCCAGAGGGAGTGGCAGGCAGGCAGAGGGAGAAGCAGGCTCCTCACTGAGCAGGGAGCCCAACACAGGGCTGGATCCCAGGACCCCGAGATCAAGACCTGAGCCGACGTCAGCTGCTTAACTGACTGAGCCACCCAGGTGCCCCTCCTCAACTCTTAAATGGGGTTAGCAATACCCATCTTGCAGGCTCTTGTGCATATTAAAGGTATGAAAAGAGCTTAGCGTGGTGTCTGACCCAGAATAAGTACCCAATAAATGACATTTGTTGCTGTTGTTATTATCAATAACAATAAATGCTGAAATTAATTAATAAAAGACTGCAAATAGTGAAAACTGAATTGAGACATTTCTGGTACAGCAACATTTCAACTTGATTGCAGTGGTGTAGGCTTTCCCAAATGCCCCTAGTTATAATGGATCAATACCCCCTCATGTCTACATTACATGGATATCTTTGCAGTTAGATTTGGACGGTAAGGGAAAAATAAGGCATTCAGTGATTTTTCATGAGGAAAAGGGGCTAGATGTAAAGGTTAAATGTCTGTTTTAAATGCCCATGATAAACTCTAAACATGAGTGCCCCTTTCCTCTCAAAAAAAAGTATCCTTTTGCACAGTTTATTAATGTAATATTAGTTTTTTGCCCCCACTTATTATGCAAAATATACTGTGACAAAAGGTGGCCCCAGGCAGGAAAAAAATGAATGGTCAGAATTGCTCATTATAATTACAATGAAATAATGCTTTCTAGAAAACAATGTTTTCTTTTGTTTTCCTTATCCTATAGGAAACTGTGAAAATTGAAGCTCTATTCAATTCATCCTTTCGTTCCACTTCAAACGCATTCCTGACAGCCATTTAAAGTCTTTCCCCAAACTGAAATTAATATTTTCCAGACTAGTTTTGAGACTAGCAGCTTGTTTGCCTGATGCTCTAGCAACCAACCTAATAATATATCATTACATAACAAAGCCAGTGGGGGCGTGCAGGGGCAGAAAGGGGCTGGCGATAAATAATTCAGACTCCTGGGTTGTTTCCGTTGGATCATCAAACGGTGACACCGCATTAGTATCTCAGTCAACAATCGTTTTTCTCCCGCTCTATGTAGCTTCTCTTTTGTGAAAGATGTCAAATTCCTTTGCACAATCTCTTCTCTTCTCAGCTGACCTGGGAGATCTTACGCCCTTTGCAGCTCTGGTTCCTGGTGCAGGATCCCAGTGGCCATTATGGATGCAATTTCTACTCCATCTGCTCCAGATTGAGGAGGGGATGCTTTGGTCAAGCTAAGGCCATGTTACGTGAACATACTGACTGGCATATTGTCAACATTATGTTCAAGAAACATATTTTGTCCTGCTGGTGATAGCGACAGTTTATGAATGAGTAGGTTTTAATATTGGATAATTAGAAGGTACTTTACTGCAGCATCTGTCACCTAGAAGCAAACAATTTTCTCTATGTGTTGTTCAGATAATTTTCCTTATGGTACAAAAGTTGGCTGGTAAAAGGGTGTGTCAACAACCAAGACACCAAGAAGCACACGATTGTTAAAAAATTTTCAATACAAAGGAATGCCTACAAGATGCATCTAATCAAAACTACCCACAATTAGTAATAATGAAGCTAACAATTGCAGAGTCTTTATAACGTATCGACTGCTATTCAAAATGCTACATTAGAGTTTATTCAATATCAGGACAAGCTTTCTAATTATTCGAGATATCCAAAAATAGAATAAATTCTCTTGACAAATAATTCCCCCTAGCTTTGAAGAAGACAGTAACAAAAATTTCTTCAAATTTTATGAAAAACCATAATGTGTGGTGATAATACAGAAGTATTCCTTTGGCTCACTGAGCTCCAAGCAGATTTTTAAGAAAATAGATCCGAGTGTTTAGTTAAAAATGTAGGTGATTAAAGATCTCTAGTGTTAAGTCCTCAATTACAGCGAATCCCTCCCTGCTTAGAGATCCAGTGTTTCTTGGTGTGTGTCCTTCCCCTCAACACCCCCGCCATTATGTAGTTGTTTTTACAATGCAGTGTGTGTTGAAGCCTAGCAGTAATCTTTTAAATAGTAGAGCAAAATAAAGTAACAAAACAGCCTCAAGCAAGGAGAAACCCTTGGTAAGAGTCTCTCTGAGATGCCCTAGAATGGAACGCAAGTCCTTGCCTTGCCTTGCCTTTTGATGGAGGCTCCAAAGCTCCATTCCCCTTAAGAGAGGCTTCGTGGGGAGCCCCACTAGTGACCCTTGACAGTTTGCTGTGTGGAGCACATGGTGGGCACTCCAGTGCTTAGACTCCAGAGCCAACCCATCTGGCTTCAAATCCTCGTTCTGTCAATCCCTAGCTGCCTGTTTCCTTATCTTTCTATGCCTCCATTTTATTATCTGTAAAATGAGGATGACAACGATAGTATTTATCTCATAAGGCAATTGTAAGGATTAAATATCTTCCAGTACATAAAAGACTTAGAACAACACTGGCCATTGACTTTTTGTTTTTTTGTTTTTAAGATTTTATTTATTTATTTGACAGAGAGAGACAGAGAGAGAGGGAACACAAGCAGGGGGAGTGGGAGACGGAGAAGCAGGCTTCCCACAGAGCAGGGAGCCCGATGCTGGGCTCGATCCCAGGACCCTGGGATTATGACCTGAGCCGAAGGCAGACGCTTAACAGCTGAGCCACCCAGGCGCCCCAGCCACTGACTTTTTGGATCATGCACTACACCTGTTATTTATTTCCTGTACTGACACGATTTTCCTTGGTTTCTGTCTTGGCTTGGCCTCTTCGTTTCACCAGGGATCACAATGGAAACCATAGCTTGGTTGTGTGTGTGTGTGTGTGTGTGTTTGTAAACACAACAGACAAAAATATTTGGAAATCAGAATTGAATGTAGCTATCATATTATCTCCAGAACTTTTTTTCTGAAATTAACATAACTCTGTTGACTCGCCGCTTTTCCTATGTTATCTTTTTGCGTTTAACAACTATTTAAGAGATGAGTAGAGCATGTCCTAGGTATAGCCCACCCAGGTGCAATGTGACCATGAGTGTGTGTGGTGTGTGTGTTTGTGTGTTTGCAGCAGAGTAGAGGGTTGAGGGGTGGCAGAAAGTGAGGTAAGGGCAAGAAAAGTTGTCACAAAGAGGAAGAGAAATACATAAAAAAAAAAAAATAAGGCAAGGGGTGTCTGGGTGGTGCAGTTGGATAAGGGTCCAAATCTTGGTTTTGGCTCAGGTTGTGATCTCACGGTCATGAGATTAAGGCCCCCACACTCCCCAGCCCTGTCTGTTCAGCACTCAGTGGGGAGTCTGCTGGAGATTCTCTCCTTCTCCCCCTGCCCACACTCACATGTTCTCTCTCTCTCTCTCAAATAAATAAATCTTAAACAAACAAACAAACAATCAATCAAACAAAAAGTAAGGCAAGATAACCTGGCAGAAGAATTACTGAGTATAGGGGACCATGGCTTGTCTGAATATTACTAATTGGAAAATCGTTTCATGAGATTCGCCCACTTTTAAGTTTTTTAAAACAGAGACTTGGATGGCAATAGTTCCAACCAGATTTGGGGACAGGAGAGTTGTGTCGGTGGCAGGATCAGACAAGCAGGCGAGATATTAAGGGCTAGATGTTAAACACGTCAGACTATTTGTAACATAATTTCACCGGGCAAGGAATCCATGATACGGATATACCCACTAACAGTAAATTCATAGGCTTGGACTCCTCCATGAAGCCCACCCTGATTAAGAGATCTACTCCTTTATTTTGTCCATTACACCCTGGGAACAGATCCTTCCAGAACACACTGGTTTTGACCTTGTATGTTGATTACCTGCTTATGCTTCTTGTCTTGACTAGATAGTGTAGGTAGTGAAGAAGTTTCTGGAGAGCAGTCTGTGAGGAGTTCCCTGGCCTGCCTTAGGGTATACTCAGTATTTGTAGAGTGAATTGCAAGTGCTGCCGTGTCTATTGTCAATCTCGTGGCCAGGGCACTTAACGTAGAAGACAGAGATTTGAATTTAAGGATGTAAGTTGCCATTAGTGATTTTAAGCAACATGAGAGAAGTGTCCCCTCCAGCTGTTACTTCAGGTAAGTCCATTTTAAGGACGACCAAAAGCAGGGCTTGCATGGGCAAGAGCTTCATGGGCATTCTGAGCTTCTTGCACGAAAACTTGTGGGATGATGGCCTAAAGGACTGGTTAGCCCTAAATGCATATGTAACACTGTTAAACAAAGTAGGCTGGCCTGCATAAATGAGGCATTGTGCTAGTGTTCTGTTTCTCCACACTGCAATGAGAGTTCCTTAGAAATTCCAATATAACAATCTTTGTCCTTTATGTGTCCTCTTAGAGAAGACTTGGCCTCTTGTGAGCCCTTTGATCATTTCTCTCTTCCACCCTCAACGGGGGGCACACGCTAAAAGGTTTCCTCCACAAAGGCTCGCCCATCCCCTGGCCCCTTTCTTCCCCAGCGCACATCAAATCTGCTTGCATTATACAGATGCTCTGACACTCAGAGGTAGAGAAAGGCGCCCTGTGGCTAGTGGACAGGCTGAGAAGAATGCGATGGCAGCATTCACATGGGATACCGGCTCTTGGCTTCAAGTGCAGACGTCTCCACAATGGACCTTTATTTTATTAGCATAAAGGAGACTTTAAAAGATCGCTTTTAATAGATGCAGATTCTCAGGGTGTACTCCTGTTTCAGGACAGCTCGGCTGGAGCTGTTGAGTTGCTTCTGGGAGCAGATTGAGGATATGATGATGATGATGATGATTTCCTGTCTCAGCTGCAATGCGGTGCCAGGGAGAGTCGGATGCAGGTCTGTTTTTGTGGTGCCTTAGACTGATGCCAAGATAGAAGTTCTCAGTGTTCTATTTTCCATCAAAAGGCATCAACACTGTGCACGTAGCCAGAATAGATTAGAGGAAAAGAAATGAGAATAGGAATGTTTATTCTCAGTGACTAAACAATAATTAAGAAGGAACAGGGTAGCATTGTTCTAAGTTACACTGTAATACGGGGGCAGCAGGGCTGAAGCAACCAAGGCAATTATCTGCAAGAAGATGACGAGAGAGGTGGCAACATAGTATTTGGAATGCTTTTGCAAATGTGGTCCCTATTGAGTAAGAAACAAGCTGGTCCAAGACACCCCACAACCAATATGGTAGATAAGAGGATGTATGACATGCAATTGGCAGTAACCAAAGACTAATACGAGGTAGAGAGAAACTAGAGTCGACACAGCACGGCTCCACAGGCAGCAGAGTTTAAGTGGTAGAAATGAGCACAGGTTCCAGAACCAGGCTGCCCAGGTCTGATTTTGGCATCAGCTGTCTATTATCTGTTGGCGATAATGCTTCGCTATGCCTCAGTTTCTTCACCTGCAAAATGGGAGTAATAGTAATAGAACTCATCTACCTACAGAGGTTCTGTGAGTTAATATATCTATGAAAAATACATTAACATATTGGTGGCTGGCACCCGGTAGGGATTATATGAATATTTGATAAATAAATAATGTAGTTATCCACTACTTCCTCAATATTTTACTATACATCCTCTGGGAGAAAAGGTCTCTTCTAAATTGAAGGACTTTAGTGCACAGTTATTATAGTACTCTTTGATGCTGTGGACATGTAGAAAGGCATGTAAAATATGTACCCTGATCTCAGAGAAATTATAGTCTAGTTGAGAAAGCAGGACATACAGATCTAAAAGGCCAAACAGTAATAACAAAGATAACATAATTCAAAACATGCTAAAGCATGTATTTACTATATAAAATTAGCTTCTCAATGTGCACTTAGACAGTAATCGTGTCAGGAGAGCAGACAAGGGGAAATGCCCTTGTTTCTAGATCAGAGGGCTTGTATAGGGAATGTCCTGTAAGGGTGAAAGTTCCATCAGAAGCAGCTAAGTTCTATCGGAGAGTAATTTACGTAATGAGGCAAGTGGAAGGCATGCTTTGGGATGTGAAATATGCCCTTGGCTCTATTTAAGCCTCTTTTTACTAAAAAGCAAAAATTACTTTGGTCATTCACTCATAGTAGCCAGTAAAGTATACATGCATAGCTTATTTAGTAGTAGCACATTTTATGCCAATTTTTCATCAGTTTGTGAGCACAGAAAAAGATTTACTGTTAATCTTCACAGGTTTTCTTGTACTCCATCCAAATGAGTACATCTGGTTCACATGATATCAGGCTTTGCTTTCTCTACCACCACCGAAAACCAAAACCAAAACCAACTTATTTTCTGGTATGCAATGTTTAGAATCTAAACAGGCAAAAAAGAAAATCAGTTATGGCTACTCACAAATAGAAAACAAAATAATCGGTATTGCGCAAGATAATTAGAAGTGACATTAGTCCACAAATATCTGGATTCTTCATATAGGTAGTCAAGTGAGTGCTCATGCTAGAGGCACGCTGGGACAGAGGCACCGAATACTTTGTTTCTGTTCTTGTGCTGCTGCTTCCCCTTTTCCTCCCTGATTTTTCCTCTCTTGATTTCCCTCTTCCTGCTCCTTTACCTCCCCTTTTCTCCTTTCATTTTTTGTAATTCAGTGTTTTTTGTATTCTGCAAAGTTATCATCGATATCAAGGATGCAATCTGAGTTTCCTGTGTGGTGGTTTCATGCTATTTCGTCATTTAGAAAGAAGGAAGCATGGGTCAATATCACTTTTTTTTTTTTACAAGTATGATTTGAAACATTTAAGGTTTTACTTAAGCTGTTCTACCTAGTGTGGGAAAGATACCAATGTGTATCCGTACCAATAAAATCCATTGGCATAAATGTCCCCATCACATTGTGACAATAGTCTCCAGAGTAGTACGCCTAACCTCAAGACTAATCTTGTTGGAATGACTTAATAGACTTAAAACGTCATGCTTTGTGCATTATAGCCCTAGCTGGATTAAAAACGCTGTGCGTATTTTAAGCTCCACATGTCCCATTAAATTAAATTCATCTTCGTTACCTTGTGCTCACTTCCCAGGATATTACTTTATTTTTAAGAGAGGTTTCTAAAGTCACATTTCTCCCACCAGGAGCAATTAAATGCAGGGCAACAAAGCTTAACATATAATGAGGGGGACTACTGTCAACAGAGCCAAAATGAAATGGAGAAACGTCAGTGACCTAGAATCAACACTGATGAATCATTTAAACCAAACCATCTACTCTAATATTAATATTAATATTTATTTGGAGTGGATTCACTAGAGCAATATTTCCCATAGCAGTTCCCATAGAGTTACCCCATGAAAAAAAGTTTTCCACTATTAAATAAGATGGAAAACACAAAATTCTGTATCTACATCTTGGAAATTTATAATGTACATTAGCCAGAGAACTCCTCAAAGAGTTCCTGCAGTTATTAAAAAAATGAGATATAATTCACATAATATAAAGTCACTATTTTTTATTTTATTTTTTGTTCAGTGTTTTAGACATATTCTAGTGTCCAAAAGAACAAATAATTTTATCAATCAAAAGTTTGCTCAAATAGGGGCACCTTGGTGGCTCACTTGGTTAAGTGTCTGACTCTTAATTTTGGCTCAGGTCAAGATCACAGCATTGTGAGACCCAGCCCCGTGTCTGGCTCCACACTGGGCATGGAGCCTGCTTAAGATTCTCTCTCTCCCTCTCCCTCTGCCCCTCTGAGACTAACCCCTGCACTCCGCCCTACTCACACGAGTATGCACAAGCTCTCTCTCTCTCTCTCAAAAAAAAAAAAAAGTTTGGGCAAATATTCTTAACAACATTGTGTTTCTTTTCTTTCTTTTGAACTTTATTTTATCTCCCAGGAGAAACGTTCTCAAACTTGCATATTCGTAGGCACATAAAAGTTCAAGTTTATAATATAGAGATAAGAGTATTCAACTGTATTAGAGAAAAAATAGTGAGTTTAAGAAGACTTTCTACAAATAGTCACTTCAATGCTAAAGAACTATTCTTTTTTTTTTTAATGATTTTATTTATTTATTTATTTGAGAGAGAGAGAGTGAGCACAAGCAGGGAGAGGGGCAGAGGGAGAGGGAGCCCAATGTGGGGCTCCATCTCAGGACCCTGGGATCATGGCCTGAGCTGAAGGCAGATGCTTAACCCACTGAGCCACCCAGGTGCCCCTAGAGAATTATTTCTTAAAGTTTGTAGTTTATTTTTAAAGCATTTTTTGAGACATAATTTATATAAAATAAAATTAATCGTTTGAAACGGTACCACTTCAGTGGTTTTTAGTATAATCAGTGTGTTATGTAACCATCACCACTATCAAATTTCAGAACATTCCCATTACCCCCAAAAGAAATCTCATACCTATTAGCAATCAGTCCAAATTCCCTCCCTTTCTCCATCCGCTGGCAACTGCTAATCTACATTCTGTCTCTGTCGATTTGCCTATTCTGCACATTCTATATAAATGGAATCATACAATATGTGGCCTTTGGTGGCTGGCTTCTTTCACTTAGCATAATGTTTTTAAGGTTAATCCATGTTGTAGCATAGAGAAGTACTTCATTCCTCTTTATGGCTGAATAATGTTCCATTGTGGGATAGACCACATTTTGTTTATCTATTCATCGCCTTGTGGACATTGGGTTGTTTCTACTGTGGGGCTATTATGAATAATGCTGCCATGAACTTTCATGCACAAGTTTTTGTGTGAACATGGGTTTTCAGTTTTCTTAGATATATACCCAGGGGGTGGAATTTCTGGATCCTATGGTAGTTCTATATTTAACCTTCTGAGGAACTGCCGAACTATTTGCCATAGCAGCTGAACCATTTTCCATTCCCACTAGCAATGTATGCAGGTTATATTCTCACCAACAGTTGTTATTTTCCTTTTTACCCCCAGCTTTATTGAGATATAATTGACATATAACATTATGTAAATTTAACGTGCACAATCTGTTGATTTGATATACTTATATCTTGCAAAATGATTAGCTAACATCTGCATCACATTACATAATTTCTTTTTTTGTGGTGAAATCATTTAAGATTTACTCTCTTAGCAACTTTCAAGTATAGAACAGTATTATTAACTATAATCACTATGCTGTACATTTGGTCTCCCAAATTATTCATCTTATATGGAAATTAGTACTTTTTGACAACATCCCCCCATGCCAGCCCCTGGTAACCACCATTGTAGTCTCTGTTCCTATGAGTTTGGCCCTTTTAGATTATACATATAAGTGATATCAAATAGGATTTGTCTTTCTCTGACTTATTTCACTTCATATATTGTCCTTAAGGTCCATCCATGTTATTGCAACACCAGAATGTCCTTTCTCATGGCTGAATAATATTCCATTGTATATAAGCCATAAGGTCTCTATCCTTTCATCTGTTGAGGAACACTTAGGATGTTTCCATATTTTGGCTATTGTGAATAATGCTGCAGTGAACACAAGAGTATCGGTATCTCTTTGACATTATATTTCTATTCCCTTTGGATATACACCCAGAAGTGGAATTATTAGATCACATGGTGGTTCTATTTTTAAATTTTTTTTAAGGAGTCACCTTACAGCTTTCCATAGTGGGTGTACCAATTTCATTCCCGCCAACAGTGCAAAGGGTTCCCTTTCTCCACATACTCACCAACACTTGTTGTCTCTTGATGACAGCCATTCTAACAGGTGTGAGGTAATATCTCATTGTGATTTTGATTTGCACTTTCCTGAGAATAAGTGATGTTTTTTGTTTTTTTTTAAAGATTTTATTTATTTATTTGAGAGAGTGAGCAAGAGAGAGAGCACAAGCAGGGGTGCGGCAGAGGGAGAGGGAGAAACAGGCTTCCCACTGAGCAGGGAGCCTGATATGGGGCTCAATCCCAGGACCCCAGGATTATGACTGGAGCCAAAGGCAGATACTTAACTGACTGAGCCACCCAGGTGCCCCAGGATAAGTGATGTTAAGCATCTTTTCATGTACTTTTCTATTTAGGATCTTTGCCCATTTTTAAATTGGGTTTGGGTTTTTTGTTGTCTTTTTTTTTTTTTATTATTGAGTTGTATGAGTTCCTTATATATTTTGGGTATTAACCCCTCATTGGATATGTGGTTTACAAATACTTTCTCCCATTCCATAGGTTACCTTTTCATTTTGTTGATGGTTTCCTTTGCTGTGTAGAAGCTTTCTAATTTGATGTAGTCCCACTTATTTATTTTTGCTTTTGGTGTCATATCCAAAAAATCATGGCCAAGACCAATGTCAAAATGCTTATCCTCTGTTTTATTCTAGGAGTTGTATGTTTTAGGAGTTATGTAAATCTTTAATCTGTTTTGAGTTAATTTTTGTGTATGGTGTAGGATAGTGGTCCAGTTTCATTCTTTTGCATTAGGCTGTCCGGTTTTCCCAGCACCACTTATTGTGTATTTCCCCATTGTATGTATACTCTTGACTGTTTTGTCAAAAAATTAATTGACATATGTGCATGGGTTTATTTCTGGGCTCCCTGTTCTGTTCCATTGAGATCTATGTGTCTGTTTTTATGCCAGTACCATACTATTTTGATTACTACAGCTTTATAATGTAGTTTTAAATGAGGGAATGTGATGTCTCCAGCTTTGTTCTTCTTCCTTAAGATTGCTTTGGTTATTCAAGGCCTTTTATAATTCCAAACAAATTTTAGGATTAAAATTCGCCAAAGAACTCCTTAGGAGGTCCTGCAATTTTTTTTTAAAAAAGTGTACCATTAAGTGATTTTTAGGATATTCACGAGGTTGTGCAGTCACTGCCCTATCTAACTCCAGAATATTTTCATCCTCCCCAAAAGAAACTCTGCACCCTTAGCGGTCCCCTGGACCACTTAACGCTTTCCCTTTGGCTTCTGACAACCACTAATCTGGTTTCCATCTCCATGGATTTGTCTAGCCTGCAAGTTTCATATAAATAGAAACACATAATATGTGATCTTTTTTGTCTGACTCCTTTCACTTAGTGTTATGTTTTCAGGGTTCATCTATGTTGGGGCATGTATCCGTACTTCTTTCTTTTTTATGGCTGAGTAATATTCCATTATGTAGGCTACACCATGCTTTGTTTACCCATTCATCATTTGAGGGTCTTTTGATTGTTCCACTTTTTGGCTATTATGAATCGTATTGGAATGTATGTTTGTATAGTTTGTTGTGTGAATATATGTTTTAATTCTCTTGGGTATATATGAAAAAATGAAATTGTTGGTGATAGAGTAACTAGGTTTCACTTTTTGAGGCACTGCCAAGCTGTTTTGTGCCATAGCTGTACCATTTTGCATTCCCACCCGCAGTCCATGAAGGTTCTAATTTCTCCATATTCTCAGCAACACTTATTATTTTCCAGTCATTCCTGTGGGTGTTAAGTGGGATCTCATGGTTTTGATTTGCATTTTCCTGAAGGCTAATGATGATGTTGAGCATTTTTTTCTTTGTTTTTTGGCCATTTATACATCTTCTTTAGGGATATGTCCATTCAAATCCTTTATTTTTAAATTAGGTTGGCTTTTTATTTTGGAGTTATAAAAATTCTTTATTTATTATAGCTACTAGGCCCTTATTAGAGATATGACTTGCAAATATTTTCTCCCTTTCTGTGGGCCATCCTCTCATTCCATAATAGTGTGATCCCACAATGATTTTTTTTTGTTTTCATTTTTATCTAATCCCAAATTTTCCAATACTGTCTGACCCCAGTGAGAATATTTTCTTTAAACATTTTGGTAGATGTTGAGCTAGGCTACCATTGGTTTTCCCTTTCCTTGGACTGTATAGATAAGAACCCTGGGAAAGGAAACCAAGACTTAGAAATATAAGAAAGGACAGAAACGGTCATATGTCAGTGTGGTTAAAAGATCCCAACATTCATGGTGATCTGTATATACAATATCAATCCATGGTAAGAAACAACTCCAAACTCTCTTTAAAATTCATTTGTTATTAGTCCTTGGACTGATAAATGGACTGATGTAAATGTAGAGAGAGTAGATTGTTCTAGTCATCCTACAAGCCCTAGGAAACGAGGGGTTGAATCAGCCTCCATGCTATATAGCACAGATGAACCTGTGCGTTTTTTCAGCCTACTGTGAATAGGGTGAGAAAATATCAGGACAACAGAAGAGGAAGAAAAAGGAAGGAAAGCAGACCCTTCCAAAATACAAGATTAAATCTGAGAACTTCTCAAGAGAGGACATTTGTACTATAATGCATATAGCAACTGCCTGAGAAAGGAGACTCCTTAGGGCTTTGGGTTGGATGACCCAGGGTGGTTACTTCAACCAGTGGAAGCTGCAAATATAAGGGGAACTCCAGGTGTTATATATGTGTGTGTGTGTGTATATATATATATATATATATATATATATATATATATCAACCTTACAACAACTTTGCAAAGCAGGTAACATTATTTCCATTTTACAGTGGGAAATGGTGACAAAGAGGTCAGGGATTTGCTGCTTAAGGCCAAACAGATGAAGGAGGTGGCTGGGGCCACATAGCATTTAAAGGGAAAAAACCAATTCTGTCTTACTGCTCTGGAAAAAGTTTTAGGAGCACAGTCATTTTAGAGAATAATCTATTGCCCATTATCAAATATGTAAAGGAATTCTAAAGTAGGGAGCAATCAGTTTGTTCTCACTGGTACCCACAGGAAAGAGGATTAATTTGCAGGTGCTCCTTCTCTGGAACACCAAGGTATACACTTGGATTACTTAGCTCCTAACATGATACTAGATAATTTTTACATGTCTATCTTCTCTTCCCCTGAGTGCAGGGACCATATTATTTTGTTCCCTCTGCATTACCAGAGCTTAACACAGGAAGGCTTTCTAAACACTGTAGCCAAAAATAAACAATTGCACGGATGAAAGAATACATAAATAATAAGAGCTTACAGTTATATAACTCTTACTCTGTGCAGGTATTGTTCTAAACATTTTTCATCTATTTATTGTATTCATCTATTATTTATGTCTATTTCATCTATTTATTGTATAAGCCACACATCAAAAAGAAGCAAAATTAATTACTTTCATTGGACAGATGAGAAAACAGGCATAAACATGTGGATCTACAGTTCACACTCTTAAGCACCACGTTGAACAACCTCTCCCCAAACCTGAACTGAAAGCTAATTTACAGCTGCCATAAAACGGAGGATTTAGAAGGCAGTCAGCTTCCAGTCAGCCCTCGAGTCCTGGAGCTTCTGTCACCCTTTGCAGAGACATGCTCAGTTGCTGGAGGTACTGAGAATGCTAAAGATGCAGGTACCTTCGTTTCCCCTTTCCTTTGCTCCACGGCTGACTGGCCCAGGCTGAAGAAATGACAGGGACCTTATGGATTTCACCCACGCCCTTGACACCAAGCTTCCGGGGGAAGCACAGAAGCCAGGCCTGCTCAGATACCCAGAATGGTCAACGAAGCGGTGGCTTCCGATGACTCAGCAGATGAACAGCACCCTAGCAAGAGGTGCTAGCATCCACCTGTTTCACGTCTATATGCTTTGACTCTGAAACTGCGCCTCACCTTCAGTCTGGCCTTGACCTTGTGTCCTTGCCTGACACTTAGGTAATATAAAATGCAGACCACCACTTTTCTTGCTTGGCTAGGGCAAATTCTAACTGGCCAAAGGGGTTTAAAGTCGTGTACGGTTAGTCCTGTGCTTGGGAAATAATGAAAATATGTGTTCAAAGCTCTATCCCAGTGATCTCCTGGGGGGGGAACAGTCTGGATCTGGCTCTGACAGCCTTGAAGCAGACTTCAAAGCAGCTGTGCCTACAGCCATGCTTCTTCCACTAGGACATGGGTGCTGGTGCTGATGACGGCTGAGTTGCTGACTTCTCTCTCACAGCTGCAGAGGCGCCACCATGCTTATCACCAAGCACATGTATCACTGAGTGTCTAGCTTCTCAAATTATCACTGGGGTTATAAATCCAGTGACTCACAAACTTACTTAGCTTCCCATTGCAATCACCTGGGGAGTTTAGAAATACCAACGCTTGCCTTCTACTCTCACGCGTTCCAACTCTGATGTCCTGGGGTGGGGCTTGGGTCTGGGGATTTTTAAAAGCTCCCAAATGGTTCAAATGTGCAGCCGAGGTTGAGACCCACTGCTCTAGAGGGTCATTTATAAAGTGCTCAGGCCCAAATTAGCATTTTTACGATACCTATTGAGGAGCAGATTTTATATATATCTTGCAAGGTCATTATAAGGATCAAATGAGATAATGTCTGTAAATTTCTCAGTTCCTGGCAAGAATAAGGTCTCAGTAAATACTAATTCTTATTTGCCCCAACTGTGGGCGCATGCGTGCACGCACACACACACACACACTGCATCACAACCCTACAATCAAACCACAAGTTAATAAAGTTACAGGAATTTTCTAGTTAACTGAGGATCAATCTCAAATTCACTTTTTAAAAACCCTAATTGTATTTAATTGTTCTAAGTTATAATAGCCCACGTCTCTGCTTAAAGATGCCAATTCTAACTGATGAAAACATTTCTTCTTTGGACATTAGGTGTTGCTTTAGGATCATTTTAGTGAGTTGTAGTCTCCTACATTTGCGTAGTTCTAGGAAGTTCAAATGTGAGAATTCAAAGGCTTTATTCAAAGGTGACTATTTTATTTGATTAAATTCTAGTTACCTATTTTTTAGCAATATGGCTCTTGTCTCTCACAATGGAAAGCCAAAAGAAATTTGGTCAATTCAAAGTCCTGGCCAGTTAGATTTAAAAAATGCTTTATTGTAGTTCTGAATGTTTTCAGCATGAAACTGTGCTCTTGCATATGTGTTCATTTAAATCATGTTCAAACTAAAGAGAAATTGTACAAATTATGTTTTGATCGAGGGAGTCACCTTCATTGATTTGCAGGCCAATATATTTTAAGTTTCCTCCTTGAGGCCATTGGAGGCATACTTTGAGGACAAAGGTGCCCCATTACCTGAATAGGTAATGGCTACATTAAGACATTCAGGAGGGTAGGGAGAGAGAAAACAGCATGTGTGAGACCTTGAGGTATGAAACTGCTTGGCATATCCAAAAAACTGGAGGAAGAATGTTCTAGCGGACTCAACAAGTGAAATAGAGCATATTAGGCAGCGAGTCTAGAGAGATACATAGGCTGACGTCTGCATCTTTGTGGTGACTTGATTCCTCATGTTGACTCTGTGTAGTTTAACTGTTTGTCAGTGAGCTTTGTTTATTAGATATAAGTGCCTTGACATTAAGTTTTTCTTTACCACGGCACCCATTTCAAAGACATCTGTCTCAAATCAACATATTGCCAACTGTTTGACACAGCTACTAGTAAACAACTAAACAAGGAATCAGACTGCCCCCTGCATGAAGCTCCCCTGTGAGAAAGTCCTGGGTAACCTAGACAACGGAGCACTCGAGTGACCATGCTTCCCCCTCCCATGCCCATTCCTGCTCTTATGTTTTAAGTTCTCCAATAAAGAGTGAACCCACAAAACCCTAGTCCCCCCACCCTCCATCTCAATAGAGACAGAACCTCAGGTCCCTGCTCTTTCTCTCTACCTGTGACCTCACTGTGGCTCTCAGGCATGCTGTGTCCCCTCAGAGCCTGTGAGTAATAAACCTTGTTTTTTTCTAAATTTCTGATAGGTGTTACTAAGGTGCCTCTTGCAGTCATAATAAGAACGACAAGGATTGGTCAGCCACAACATTGGCTCTAGTTGGGGAAATGTTTGTGGGGTCTTGCCACAATTAATATGAGCCCAGGTGAGTGTCTCAGATATTTCTAGCTGTTGCTATCAGTAGGCAGAGGCCAATGGGAAACACTGTTCTAGACATCCCACCATCTGCAATTTGTTTTGACTCTGTGGTAGAGGTCAATTATTTCCACAATAATGCTGTGTGACAAAACACCCCAAAACTCAGTGGCTTAAAACACAATTATTTATTCTCTCTCACATCTGCAAGTTGTCCAGGAACTGGCTAATCTAGACTGAACTTGGCTCTAAACTCTGCAGCTTAGGTTGGGAACAGATTTACTCTGCAAGTCTCTCATCTTTGCTGGACCAGTGGGCTACCTGGGGTCATTTCTCTCATGGCAAAAATGGAAGTAGGTAAGCCCAACTACACAAGCACATTTCAAGCCTCTGCATAAATCATGTCTGCTAATGTCCCATTAACCCAAAGTCAAGAGGCCAGAAAGTGCATTCTGTTTATAGTAAGAGGAAATACAAGGTTTTATGAGTTAAACGGCTAAAAGCAAGGATTCAGAGGAGTGAGACATCTGGGCTAAAAACAACCCACCAGATCCACCAAGGCGAGGTTTTGGTGACTACCTTATGCTATCCTGGTCATCCAAAATCACCTGTGTTTTTTTCCTGTTAAAAGGTCAACATGGTCTTTGTTGGCCCTAATATTCCATCTGGTTCTTGTTCCCTTATGCTGCATGAGTTATTTCCAAAAAGAAAGGATAAGAACAGTAATTCCTATACATTTACTTAGGGAAAACATCTGGAGAGTTGTTTTTGTTTTTCTTCAGTTTTCATCTGGATGTTTGGCATTGTGTCAAAAGTTTTACTCTGAGAAATTTTAAAAAGTGAGTCTAGTTAGTGTGTTACTTCCTCTCTGCTTTATAATAATACACTAGAGTCTCACTCAAATGCCACCCCTGGGATGCAGGCTAGGAACCACGTTATAAGGGAAAGAGCAGGATAAATTTCTTCTGATGCTCATTCTCAACAATAAAGTCCCTTATAAATCTCAACCAACAGTTATTTTAGAAATAATCCCACGCCTGTTTTGTCACATTACAATGAGATTCTATTATGCAGAAGACCCTTGGCCTCCTTGGATTTGACAATCACAGTTTCTACTATTTGCTAATGACCACTAGGTCATAACATGCGATCATTTGTCATTTTTATTGAGATACATATTTGGATGTCATGTGTCTCCGGTTTGGTGCCACAGTTTTGTTCTCTAATTGTTGTTGCTTACATTTTTCTTAGAAAAAATTAACTTTAATAGCAGTGTTTATAAATTTGGAAATTTTCCAAGTATCTTGGGATAAGCAAACAGCAAAACCAGCAAGAGGTTTTAGAATATCATGTCAGAACTCAGCACTCAAAAGCCTAGATTTAACCAGTATTGCAGGCCCATGTCAGTGGGTCATCTTCCACTAGATTGGATGCTACAGGAAGGAAAGGACCATATCTTACTTTTTCCTTTCTCTGCTTTTAGCTCACTGCTTGAATAAAGTAGGCACCCGATACATGCTTGATGAATGAGTGAGTAAATAAATGAAGGTATGGAAGTCGGTCAATGAATAACAAGGCCCACCCTTTCAGGATGGTGTCAGAAGCAGCGGTCTTGTAACTGCATGGCAGGTTGGAGAAGGTCATGGAGATCAAGACCAAACATCACTTTAATGGAGACTGATAGTAGACATGTTATCAAGAGAAGTACTCAAGTCCAGGTAATAAGACAGTGAGCTATTTGTAGATTGGGGGGGTACAAGGTAAGGACTTCCCTAGCAAGAAAAGCCACTTTAGAATGGGGTCACAATGTCAGAGCAGGACAAGGAAGACTTTCTATTGTGTGCCCTACGTGTTAAATTAGAGCTCCTTAACCACCTGGAGGTGAAGGTCAAGCAACCTGGGCTATAGAAAAGAAGGACTATAGGGTTAAGAAACTCATGAGGTCATTGAACCATGTGTCATTAAATGTTGGAAAAAGTTTAATCTTCTTAAAGTCAATTTGAATAATGCTTATAACCCTAGTAATTGTGGGGTTCATGTGGTCTGTTTTTGGTATTGTGTAATATTGAAATGAAAACAGTCTATCACATGAAGAGTAAAGGAATCATTTCCAATTCTTATCCCAAAGAACACTGCAGAAATCCACTTCATGTTGCATTTTAAAAATTCTCTTTCACCCGCAAAAATAAATGTTCTCCCCCACCATAAAAAAAATGAATGAAGTATCAAATTTAAAAAGTTGGGGGAAAACAACAAAATTAACATAAGGAAAGAGAGAAAGAATGTAAATATGAAAGTAGTAATAAATGAATTCTAAAACAGGAAACAAACAAAAGTAAAACTAGTAACTGGGTTCAAGAGTGGGTTAATTGAGAGTGAAAAAGGGAAAGAGATAATGCAAGAGTAAGAGGCAGAGAAAGAAAGAGGCAGTGCTGTGGGGGAGGGGAGGAGAATAAAAATGGTGCATATGTGGAGAGGGGCAGAAAACACAAATGCACAAAATCACATGTCACAATAGAGGAAATGGGCATAGATATAAAGAAACGGAAAAGAATTTTAGAAGAATACTTTACTCAACTCTGTAGAAATAAATTAGAAACCTAGGAAGTAAGGGATAAATAACCAAAACATATATGGGAAAAGACAGGAAGTTAAATATAGCAAAAAAGTTGTCAAAAAATCATCATCCACAGCAAAAAATGCCTGATCCATACATTTTCACTGGCCAATCTATAAAGTCCTTAAGAACTAAGAAACTCTGATTCTATTTAAAAATGTTTGTGAGCGTAGAGGGAAAAAAAAGGAAAGTTTATGTGTTTGTTTTATGAAGCCACTATTGCTAAAACCTGACAAAATAGGATGGTATGGTAAAATTAAATTTCAAGATCTCACCTATATTATTGTTGCAAAAATCAGAAGTTAAGTATTGTCAAATAAATTACAATCACATATTATAAGAATAATATAATACCACATAGAGTTCATACCAGGAATTCAGGGATGGCTCAATATATGGAACTTAACAATGCACATATTAATAGATTTGAGGAGAGTAGTCATTTGATCATCTCAATAAATGTCAAAGAAGCATTTGATAAAATTCTTTTAGAACTTTTAAAACATAAATGGGTTAATAAATCCCTAATTGTAACATAGAATTATCATGGGCTTAATGGTGAAATATTAGAAAAATTCCCATTAAATTCATATTCACCCTAAGGATGCCTACCATGACTGGTATTACTTATATTTTTCTGGAAGTACCAGCAATGCTCTTAATCTAAGCAGAATGATAAGAAGCATAGAAGTTAGAAAGGATAATGCTAATTTTTAATTATTTGCAGATTATATTAATACTAGAAAATGAGAGGAAACAACTATAACAGTTCTACAATTAGGAATTCAGTAGATTGAGTATATAAAGATTAATATACAAAACTTACTTGTTGCCCTCAATGTAGATTTATGAAAAAAGGGAAAGCACCTAGAAATAAACATTCCGATCTATTTGAAGAAAATTTTAATATTCTACTGTGAAAGCTAAAACACTTAAATGCATATCAAGAACTGACTTGGTCTTAGATAAGAATGATCAACTTTACATAAACAGTATTTCTCAACTCTTTCGTTACAGACCCCTTAACAGACATTTCTTTTTTGATTGTCCTCTCTCATTAAATTTTAATACCACCAATAAACTAAATATCTGTATACGTACTGTGCATGTATATCTGTGCTTTAGAACTTAAGTTTTTTTTTAAAAGAGTAAGTTTTTCATCTCCAAGAACCAATTTTTGTCTCTTTAAGGGTGATATCATCCTGTTGAGAATGCATGAAATGGACATTCTTTCTTAATTAATTCAAAACTTTAAATTCAATGCCAATCCAAATACCAACAGTAACTTTTTGACACTAGATGCACTGATTGAAACTTACAAGACTAGGGTAGAAAAGTTTCAAAATGTAAATATAATGAAGGGGGCTAGCTCTTCTATTAGGGGTATTAGACATATTATTTAAAAAAAAGGAATAAATATTATATAATGGAATTTCTAGGATAGATATTTCATAAGTAGAGCCCATACATGGTGGAATTTAGTATGTGATAAAAAATGGATTATCAAACAAATAGGTTTTGTTTTTTGGGTTTTTTTTAAAGATTTTATTTATTGGGACGCCTGGGTGGCTCAGTCGGTTAAGCGGCTGCCTTCGGCTCAGGTCATGATCCCAGGGTCCTGGGATCGAGTCCCACATCGGGCTCCTTGCTCGGAGGGGAGCCTGCTTCTCCCTCTGCCTGCCTCTCCCCCTGCTTGTGTTCTGTCTCTCTGACAAATAAATAAATAAAATCTTTAAAAAAAAAAAAAAAAAAAAAGATTTTATTTATTGACAGAGAGAGACACAACAAGAGAGGGAACACAAGCAGGGGGAGTGGGAGAAGGAGAAGCAGGCTTCCCACGGAGCAGGGAACCCCATGTGAGGCTCGATCCCAGGACCCTGGGATCATGACCTGAGCCGAAGGTAGACTGAGCCAACCAGGCACCCCAACAAATAGGTTTTGAATAACTGACTAGCCAGAAGAGAGAGGATAGGGAGTTCATCTCTATTACACTCTTTACACGAAAATAAATGGGATGGTTCAAAGATTTTAACACAAAATGAGACACCATACAAATGTAGAAAAAAATATAGGAAAATTTATATTTTCTTGGAGGGAAAAGTCTATGGAATAAAATAAAACCCAAAAGCTAAAAAATTAAAGATTAATAGCTTTGCACAAAATTAAAATATTTGCGTGATTTAAAACACCATAATTGAATTTAAAAGGCAAACAACACAACAGAACAAGATATATTTGCAGTGTATAGACAAGAAAATGATTAATATTCATAAGATATATTGAATTTAAATTAGTAATAAAAATGCTAAAGACCCTAGAAAAAATGGACTCTAGACATAGAAGAAAAAGAAATGCAAATAGCCTCTAAATGTAAGAAAAAAGCGATTATCCACAAAATAAAACTTGAATGAGAGACATTGTTTTTCATGTATCGGAAGGGCAAAGTTGGAAGTATTTTTGTAATATAATGTGTCATTGAGAATGTGTGGAAACAGAAATTTTTATCCATTTCTACTGAGTGTATAAATCAGCAAAGTCTATTTTTTTAGAACAACTTGTCAGTTGCTATGAAAAATAAAACTTTATATACCCATTGCCCAATAATTTCAAGTCTAAATAATTATACTGCAGATATAGTCACACTTGGACTTAAAGACTTTTTTCTCAAGAATGTTCATTGCAGCATTTTTGTAATAGTGAAGAGTAACATACCCAACAATAAAAGACTACTTATATGATTATGATACATACATATAATAGAATACAGTGTAGCTATTGGTAAGACATATTAGGAGGGAAAAAAGTAAATTTGCTGAAAATTATATAGTACGTGTGATGGTTAGTTTTATGGGTCAACTTTGTTATACCATGGTATCCAGGTGTTTGTTTAGACACTAATCTGGCTGCTCCTGCGAAGGTATTTGTAGGTGTGATTAATATTTATAATGAGTTGATTTTAAATAAAGCACATTACCCTTGATAATGTGGGTAGACCTCATATAATCAGCTGAAGCCCTTAAGAGTAAAACAGGTTTCCTGGAGGAGGAATTCTGCTTTAAGACTGCAACATCAACTCTTAATTTCCAGCCTGCTCCTATAGATTTCAGCCTTGCTGGTGCCCACAATTGTGTGAGCAAATATCCTAAAATCAATCTCTCTCTTTCTCTCTCTGTCTCTCTCGGCTCCCAGTATATATAGAGATTGGTTCTATTGGTTCTGTTTCTCTGGAGAACACCCGGCTGATGCAGTGTATTATTATATCTTTTTAAAAACTTGTACCTATTATGACTGTATATTTGGTAATTGTTCTGGAAGAACATTGAAGAGAATAGGAACAGTGGTTGTATGAACTTGTTACTGCAGCACCAAGTTAGGAGTGAGTTATAAATGCAGACTCTCGGGCCCCATGCCAGACTCATGGAATCAGAATCCGCATTTTAACAAGATGCAGAGATTGAGAAGCACTGGCAAAGGGAATGGGGCTGGCGCATAGATTCAGAAGGACTGACTTCTTCACCTAGGTTCCTGGGTACTGAACTTTCCTTTCTGCCCACCGCTCAGTTCTCTACACCCTAACGTGCCCATCAGGTATAAGCTACTCCCAGCCCCTCTCCCTTGTTACTCAAACTACTTCCAGCATGCTGCCCACTGATGGCCTCTTCTTTTGGAGCAGCTAATCTTTGTTTCCCTTCTGAGAGTAAACCTTAGTTTTCCAAATTAATTCCTCCTCACTTCCTGGGATTTCCCACTCCCAGTCCTCGATGACCCTAATCTACAGGACACTCTGGAGCCTGGGGACAGGGACTGGATGTGGAGAGCAGACACTGTCTACTTGGCTTTGTGGCATTTGCCTCCGCAGTTGGGGGGAGGAGGCTACACTCTCAAGGAGGGAGGATGGGATTTTTGTTGTTTCTGCTCATATTGTGCGTGTATTTTTTAAAGATTTTATTTATCCATTTGGGGGGGCAGAGGGAGAGGGAAAAGCAGACTCCCTGCTGAGCAGGGAGCCAGATGTGGGACTGGATCCCAGGACTCCCAGGATGCTGGGATCATGACCTGAGCCGAAGGCAGATGCTTAGCTAACCAAGCCACCCAGGCGCCCCAGCTCATACTGTGTTTTAGGCAGAATTTTTTTTTTTTAATATGAAGCTTTTGTTTAATGACAGGATTTATTCCTTCATACTCAGAGCAGATCTTGAAAAATTGTAATTTAGGGAGTTAAAAAAAAAAGGAGCATAATTGGCTGCAGAGGCCAGGGGAAGGTGAATTGATTTTATTAGAAGGCAAATTATCCAAGAGGGGCTCACTTGGTTTGGAGAAAAGCTATAACCTAAACAGGAAAAGAGGAAAGAAATATAAAAAGATGACCTTGGAAAAAAATCTAGCCTGCATAAAACCTGAAAACTTTGCTTGTTCTTATTGTGAAGCTATGGGCTCTTGTCATGTTTCCAAAGAATCAGTAAGCCTGAAGCCTAATGCAACTCAATGTGACCTTGGAGTCTGCCTTCTAACAACTCTAAGGACATTCAAACAACTTGGCATCCAAGTGAATTCATTAGGCTGCTCTGTGGCTTAGGAAAAGTAGTCTCTGTTTTGTAGGTATCCTTCCCTACTACTGAGAGCTAACTTGGACACTCGGACACATTCTGCAGCGCATTGCCTCCAAATAACCGCCCTCAAACCTCGAAGACCTTCTTGTTTCCACTTGTTGAAGTGTTTTCTGCACACGTTAGGCCTAGAGACCAATTACATCCCATCGCCCCGGCATAGCTCAGTGCCACAGGGTAACTCTGCCAGGAACTTCTTATTGCAGATGGGGAAAGGGCAGGCGGGGCTCTAGGCTTATGCCAATTTAAAATATTATTTGTCTGAACCTTTTCACTCCCACAACCGCAAAAAGCCAGGCCCATGCCTGGACACAGTCTAGAGTTATTTCAAAGAAATGTGTGTTTATATTACTAGATAAGAACATTATTATAATAGTATAGCCCAGCCAACTCTGATGTTAACACGTAATGGCAGAGATACTGTTAGTCCGGTACACAGTAATAGCTCATTGTTGGACTAGAAATTGCTGGTACTTCAAAGAACTAAGGTGTGAGTTACCTCCAAAGCATGGAGGACTCCAGTATTTTGATCTATCCGTATGGTTTATGTGAAGTTTTCCAACTGTGTTTGTAAATTTTATTTTTATAATAGCAAATTCTTTTTTCAAATGTAATTTTATACAGAACCCCCACATTTAGAATGGGAAGGTGAGAATGCTATTAAAGCAGGGAAGGAGGCCCAAATTGCCACTTGTTAAGACTGCCTTTGACCCATACTATACTTGGGACAATCATGCAATCCCGGGGCTCCCTGGAACATAATTTGCAAACTGCTGGTCTAGATGAAAACCAACGTTGGTGTTCTCAAGTATATTATATATCTCCTAATATTTTTGAGCAGTGTACTAAATGAATTTTAATTTTTCTTAGCTTAGAATCATCATTTGGAAACCACAATATATGCTCTTATACTTTATAGTTAATACAATACAGTAGAACGAGCATGGACCATGGAGTCCACAGTGTATAACCCACTTAACAGCTGTATCCTTAAGCAAATAACTTAACCTATCCTAGTTATTTAATATCAAAATGCATATTATCAAAAAAATACCTGATTTGCAGAGTTGAGTAAAAAAATTGAGTAGAATAATTTGTGTGGAGGATGTAGGGAGAAGGAGTTGGTATGACTGCTGTTGTTCATCCAAATCCATACTCCCCATTCAGAGACTGAATTTCTCAGCTCATAGATTGGCCAAACGAGAGAACTTACCTTCACCACCATTTCACCTTCTTTGACTGGTACTGTAGAGTATTGTTAGCTAGTTCCAATGCAAAAGTCTGGCCCATCTCTGTTGCAGGCCCAGGGGTTTTTCTCCCCTGTTGGTTGGGTGCTATAAACCTCTATGAGGCCAAAAGTGTAAGGTGAGGGAGAGGCAGTAATACAACAGAGAGAGGTGACATGGGGGGAAGGATGACCTGTTTATCAATTTGTTGTACCCTCCAGATCTGCAGGGGCCCAACTAGCAGATGTACCACTTCCATCAAATAATTGATTATTGGGGCATCTGTCTGACGTTATGACTTGGTGGATCTGATGGAATCATGTAGACTCAGGTTAGTCACTTAATGTCCCATGGTAGGAGCCCAGTCTCTAGTAGGCTAGATGCTGCTTTGCCAAAAGTGAGTAGTTTTCTGCCACATAAGGCCCAGACGTACTCTAGACTACTGGACTACTAGGTGTCTCTGCCATGACTCTTCTATTAGGAATGGCATCCAATCACCATGGACACCTTTGGCTTCAGTATGTCTGCTGTATCTTGTGGGCTGTGTGACAAAGCCAATTGTCAGGTAGAAATCAAATGATCGAATTCTCGAATCCCTTGCTGAGAGTCTGCTTTTTAGAATTATTTCTAGTTATCAACTGTCTTACTGTAGGTTCTTTGCAAAAACAGAGCCTGAGACAAGAGCTTACATGCAAGTCATTAATGTTGGGATAAAATCGCAAGGAATAGAGGCCAAGGACTGGGAAGAATGAAACTGGGAAATAGGGAGAATCAGTCCATGGGTCATTCTCACATTGCTCATGTAGTGGGCAACTGGGCTTCATCTTGGCTTGGGACCTTCCGAGGGTGAAGGCTCAGTATTATCCACCCAAGGGACAGAAGAGGGGGCTATTTACCCACTGACTCTGCCCTGTAGGTCAAGTGGCCTCCAGGAGTGTTAAATCATGTTTGCTTATGCTCCTTGTGGTGTTCCTGTGGCAACACCATAGAACCTGAGGGCAGAAAGAGATCCATACGATGCAACCCAAGCAAGGGGCTCTCAGGTTGCCTGTAGCCGGTCACTGCAACCATGACTAGAGTAAAAAAGGTAAGCAGTTTCCCCTAAGCTAGTCATGCTTCTTTAGTAATAATAATAAAGTAATTACTATTGCTTGTTTACTTTTTAGAACTGTTATTTTTTTGGCTAATAGCTATCATTTCTTACTGCCATTCATGTGCTTTTCTATGGCACTATTTCAATCTCTCGCTGATCTTTGGTTTCTCTTCTACTATGAGTTTGAAAGCCAATTACACAGTTGGTTAGGACTGCACATAAAGTCAGAGTAAATAGGCCCTGAGTGGAAGGCTGACGTGATCTTTAACAAGCATGTGAGGATACTAACTAAACTTATTGTGGTCATCATTTCACAATATATGTAAGTCAAACCGTTATGCGGTCCACCTGCAATGTGTACAGTGATGTATATCAATTATATCTCAATAAAACTGAAAAAATAGTTTATTAATTTTAACAAGCACACAGTGTTATGACTTTTGATATGTCTAGTTAGCCTACACAGTGGCTCTTTATCTCCTCTTAATTTCTCATTCTCATGTTCTAGTTGGGTGAAATGATCAAAGAACCAAATTATAAACTAACATGGGCTATTGGTATGATCACATCATACAACGTTATTATCATTACTATTATTTTGTAATGAGGCAACAATTTTTAATTGTATTATAACATTTTGCTAATTATTATAGTTTTATTTTGTTACTTAATAGTTACATCCAGTACACATATATGAAACTAGTACCAATTGATTTTAGTTTAGGTTCATTACATTAAAAACAAAAATTAAAGAACTGTTAAGCCATATATAATAAGATAACATATTAAAAAACAGAACTCCCATTTCGGGATTCCTGGTTTATGTTCCCAGAAAAGAAGGATATTTATTTTGAAAATGAAAGATTTAAATCAAATATCTGCTTCCTCCACAGTGTTTTACAAAACAGTAGTAAAGACAAAAACAATAATGGGAGAAAATAAGGAAATTCAACTTCAGATGGCTTTTATCTTTGATACAGGCTCTAATAGTTCAAATTAACAAAGATTAAAATGCAAATATTGATTTTGGTGTTGGCTGGATTTCCAGGGTCTTTGAAATGTTTAGAAAACAGTCTGCACATTTCATTTCCTTTTTATTTGGACAGTGCATTGTTGCCAGCATTTCTTTGATTTGCACATCTGGAATCACTAAAACATACAGCTGGGAAGAGCCACCAGTGATATTTTGTTTTCTTGACTAAGAATTAGAACCTTGGCCTCATCAAAGGGTAATTATCTGGGCAAGTTAATGATGAAGTCCTAAGTAGTGATGAGAAGATGAAGGCTGAGGTACTGGGAAGCGTGGGATTTAAAATTGAGTTTGTCACTCTACTTCTCTGAGTTTTATGAGATGCTGTTAACGATATCCTGCCTTCACCAAACCTCCCGAGTCTCATGTCTGCTCACACACACAGTAAGTCCCACCCTCCTCCCACCTCTGCTGTTGCTCAGAATCTTATCTACACATGCAGTTGGCGAAAGAGAAGAGCATGGCCCCCTTTCTTGCCAGTGAACCGCCCCAAGTGCAAACACAGAAACCCACAGTGAAGTACCACTAAATGCATCACCTTGTATCTCCAGAGAAAATAGCAAGAAAGAAGATGCAGACTTTATAAATCCAATGGATTAGAAATAGTCTAAGAAAGCAAAGAAGGAAAAAACATGGCAGTAATTTTGTTTTAAAATCTCTAAGCTTCCCTCAGAAAAAAAAAAAAAAACTAAACTAAATAGCTTATGTAAAGGAATAATGATGAATGTAGGAAGGTAAATTGCTCAAATGGTCTTTCCTTTTATGTCATTTAGAAGAGACAAGAGTGTAAACTGATACAAACATTTTGGAAAACTTACTGGCAGTGCTTATGAAAGTTAAACATAAGTGAGACGCAGCAATTTTTCTCCTGGTAACATACCGAATAGAAATGAGAGCTTAGTTCTCCCCAGAGGCACATGCAAGAGTGCCTCCCCCAGGTTTATCCATAGCAGCCCCAAATTGTAAATAACCCAAACATCCACCAACAGTAGAATAACTCAACAAACTGGGGTCTAGCCATAAAATAGAATATTAAAAGTAACAGAATACTGTTACATACAACAACATGGATGAATGTCATAGACATGATGTTAAGTAGAAAAAGATAATCAGAGCACAACTGTATGATTACATTTATATCAAATTCAGAATTTCTAAACTAATCTATTGTGATTAGAAGTCAGTTCAGTGGTCATCCCGGGGTGAGAGTACCGACTGGTGGGAAACATGGGGAGCCTTGTGGGAAGCTTGAAACGTTCTGTATCTATATCTATATCTTGACCGTTGATTGCACAGAAGTATACATACATATGTTAAAATCCCTTAGGCTATCCACATGAGATTTGTGTCCTTTACGGGAAAGTATATCTCAACTGGAAAGAAAAAATTCATGGGGGTGAACTCTATGGGAAATTACTACTGAAATTAAAAACACTTTAAGCCATTTTTTATATTTGAAGAAAGTTTCCCTGTGAGAATTCTTAAACTAATTATATAAGCATTTCTGAAAACCCAAACACCCAAATGAATACAGTCACTTAAAGTAGTCACCTTGGAGGGTACTGTTCAAAATGCCCTGACATTGTTCTCTAATTGTTAGAGCTCCTTTCTAGAAACTGTCTTCCTGAACTTTGGGATATTATTTTGAATATGCATAAGGGGTCAGATATTTGTCCTTTGAAAGTGCCCTAGGTTTTTACTACATATAAATAATTTAAAACCCCTTTGGGCTGGACAGAGGATTTGCAATATGACTAAAAACAGTTTTGTTGTTGTTCAATAATCAGGCACGGTTGACTAAAAAATCTGAGTAATTAACGCTGTCTGGCTCCAAAAATATTTCTAGCGTTGATTCCAAAAGAGTTTCCCAGAATGTGTAGACCTTTGTTAGCATCAGAGATAAAAAGGTTTATGACTCACCAAAGCCTAACATGTTTGCAGTCAAAAAGAACTTGGCTCTTAGAACCCAAACAACTCCAAATCCAGAAAACTAAGTAATTTCGTATTTATTTCAGCAATTCCAACAGGAATTTATCATTGCATACCCTTATTCTCAGGAGGTATCACCACCTTAATTTATGATAGTGGAAGGAAATAACCCCAGGGAGCTTCATCTCTAGTCCAAAGAAGGTCTCATTTCTCTTTGAAGAGACAAATGCCTCCACTTTGCCAGGGGGTTTTCAGGGTGGGGGGGTTATAGCAGCAACATAGAAGTCACTTTCGCTCTAATTTTCAAATCATCTATTTTATTCAACCAACTAAATACATACTCTTTACTCTTACATCTTTCACGATTATCTAGCCATTCTCACTCTTCTATTTGAAAAAGCACTGGACGGAGCCAGCAGACAAGGCTTCCCATATACTACTTCCCTGCAGGGCGATATTGAAAGATGTCTGATATTTCTCAGTCTCAATTTCCTTGTTTGTGAAATGATGATGATATAATGCTACCTTGCCAGATGGTTGGGAAGTATTTAAAGAGCACTCTTGGTGAAAGATCAGGGGAGAGTCCCTTCTCCTTTCTAGACCCTGCCTTAATTAATCTGCTCATTTATAAGCATTGAGGGAACACTTAAGAGCTCCAAGATGAGCCAAAAAGGATTTTCGACAAGTTCTTTTAGTTTCTGCTCTAGATAATATTAGGTATTACTCACGTATTTCGCATATTGGATTTTCAGCCATCTTTCTGTTGGGAGGCTTCTTTCTCTGGATTATATCAAGAAAGTTAAATCCATAAAAAGGCCAGCAGAGATGAGATAGGTACCTTCTGATCTCATCTCTCTAGGAACTGGACAACCCACCTCTCTTCTTTTATATGTGAATGATGGATAGTGATATCAAATCCCACCTCATTTCTTAAATGGGGCCCTGAAATGAGAATGTCCTCTCTTTTCTAACAGAAGTATGACAAAATACTAGCAGGTAACAGCTCTCATGACAGAGCAAGATATAAATATTTTGATGAATATCTCATGATTTCATTCCCTCTCCTTTATGTAACTTATATAAAGCATTTCTATTGAAGAATAGATGGATAAAGTAGTCTTGAAGGTGGGTAATACATTTTTATTTTGGGCAATTTGGCTCAGTAACATTACAGCAAAGCTTTAATTGCCTAGGTGTAAGTATATTTAGGTTATCAACTCAGAGACCACCATTTATGAGTATTATTCTTATTTCTAATAGATATTTGTCTTGTTGTTGAGTTTACTTACTTTCCAAATCTATGATTGCTCCTTGCATTAGCTTCTTAAACAGTGTCACATAAGATTGTCCTATTTCATTTGTTCTAAATTAACAATCACCATGAACTGAAGTATGTTCTAATTCACCTCAGATTTTTAGAACCAAGGTTGACACTTCTGGCCACCATAAACATCAAACCAAAATACAATGTACATTCCTGAGCTATGCCATCTTCCTTCCTAGGAGAGCACAATAAATTTAGGCTTCCTAGCTTTATAGGTGCTAATAGGCACTGAGAGAACATTAGTTGGTTTAATTAAAATGGCACTCATGTAATTACTAAACCTGATGCTAAAACTGCACACTCTTACGTTCAAAAAAGTGGTTTGATATGACAGCCAGTATCCTTTAAAGCAATGCCAGCTTTTTGTTTCTTTTTTGATTTTTGGTTCTGGTTTTGTCTTTAGCAACAAATGCAATAAATAGAATTCTAGGTCTACCAGATTAAACCAGTAAAGCAAACCAACTGGAGCCATTGGTATACACACAGGGAGGTGCCGACAAGTTAAGGAGGACAAATATAACAGAATTGATAAAAAGAAAGTAAGTGAATTGGCACTTTTAAAGGTAGCAACACTGCAATGTGGCTTTTCTAGCAGAACTTACTCCTTGGCAAAATTGGGACCTTATTTAAAAGATGATCCCATAAATCCGAAGGCACATTTTTAATCTTGCATATTCATTCCCTACCCATTACTAATTCTCCTTCCTGCATGAACCTGCAAATTGAAAGCCATGACTCAAGTTGAACAACTTTTCCACTGTTTATTGTTAAGATTCATCATTGCTATGGTTTTCTGTATCCGTTGCTCATCTTCACTTCCCTGAGCAGGGAGTGCTTGTTGAATGGTCCAGTTGCCTACTCAGTGGATGTCGAAGAAGGAATGCAATGTGGTGTTAGGCCAAAGACCTCCTCATGAGTTCCTTCAATTCTTTCACACTGGGGTGGAACTGATTCTTTCCACAGGAAGTAGACAAGGTTGCCAAGGTTTATTCCAGCTGGATGCCTTCAGGACAATTGGGGTATGCTTTAATGACTAAAGAGCCATTTAGATTTATACAGAACCTTGAGAAGAAACTTAGCTATCTTTTTACTTCACATGCTTCATATTTCTTGGCCCCCAAAGGGCTCAAAATATTGAGCCTTTCTTTCTCTGTTCAATAATCTAAATGACACAGATCTGAAATGTAAAAAAGCAATTTCTTTGAGTTCTGCACTACTCAAAATTCCAGTGAATAGTACCGAATACACCATTAGTAAAAAACATTTGGTATAAAATTAGATATTGCTGAACGTGCTCTTTTACCCTCTTTACACACTATTTATCTAGTGCTGATATAGGATGTATATAGACAAATTATAATTAGCATTTGTTCCAATTCACTGATTACTTCTGTAGTTAATCAAACAGTTGATCTCTTCCAAAATGACCTGTATTCCCATACAATCTAGTCTCTACTACAAATAATGCCCAAGAATATTATTTGTTCTATAAAAACATACATTGGAAGTCCATGGTTGGTTTCCATGTGCAGCCCTCTCCACAAAGGACTGAAATATAGATTCAATCTCCTCCAGACTTCTGCTAAAGAGGTTAAGAAATGCTATAAGTTGACTTGCTTCCCACCACAGAGAAATCTTTTGCATTTTAGGTTCCAAATAGTGCAAAAGGGTAAAAGGGTGATTCTAGAGAAGTTATTTTGTAACTTCAGCATGGGGAATTAATAGCTTTTACTAGAAGTAATGAGTTTAGGGGAACCCAATTAGGGAAAGATTGACTGAAGGCTTTAGGTATTTCTCTGAGTTCTAGTTCAACTAAGTCCCAAGAGATATCTGATAAGTATGCCCAAATGGATGCTATTCTACAAATCCAGCTCAGCTGGACCATTAAAGACCTTTCAAAAGCCCCATGCCATGCCTCCCTGTTAAGGGCAGTGTCTTGGAGAAGAGTCTCTTGATTTGGGTGATAGGGCCAGGAGAGTGTGAAGCAAACACAATGACTAGTATAGAATCTAGAGCTATTTAGCTGATTGGGATGAACACAAATTCTGAATCCTTTGTAGTAATCTGATAAAAGTTCCACCCAATAATATCTGTTTCTCATTTGGAAGTAGCTACTAAAACAAGCATTCTCAGGAAGACTCTCTGAATTAATGACACATGTCCTTTCAGACTTACATTCAACTGAAGACAGAGCTTCAAACACTCCTGTCTCTGAATTGCCTTTAATCAATATGCGTTTAATACTCTGAGTAATAGTGATATGTTAATCAAGTCCAAGACACCTGTTTAAATCCCATCACAATGAGATAACATATGCAAAGACTAGCCCAGAACTAGGAAGTGTTAGCTCTTTTCTTTTCCCCTAGCAAGCACATAGGGATGATGTAAGTATTTCTGTCAAAATGAGCTTTTATATGCAAAACACCTCACCACAGAATTTTAAGATAGTATTATCCTACTTTGGTGGGGGAGGTCATACTGAACTAAAAGAATATAAGTAATTGTTTAGGGAATTTACTTGGGCTCTTTCATGCAATTACTAGTCAATTTCATCAATATTATTTAAGTAAAAATTCATTAAGATTATAGTCCATTCTAATAATGTGATATATGTACAAAACTTATGTATAGGATTTTTCATTAGTATTTTATGTATTTATAACTTTATAATTAGGAACACTAGTTGTATAAAAACAGGGAACTGGTTAAAGAAAATTATGGTGCTATTTCATAATTTAAAACCATGCTGTAGGGGCACCTGGGTGGCTCAGTCAGTTGAGTGTCCAACTCTTGATTTAGGCTCAGGTCATGATCTCAGGGTTGTGGAATCAGGCTCTGCGCTCAGTGGGGACTCTGCTTGAGATATTTTCTCTCTCTCTCTCTCTCTCCCCTCTGCCCCTCTCCACTGCTCTCTCTCTCTCTCTGTCTGTCCAAAATAAATAAATAAATCTTAAAAACAAAACAAAAACCAAAACCATGATGGAAAAAATATTTAACAACCTAGGAAAATAGTCACGATTTATTTGAGGGTAAGAAAAAGAGGTTACAAAATAGTAGGTAGAGAGTATATGTTAAACACACACATGCACATATATATTTACAGAGAGATAAGGAATTTTTTCAAAGACATACAAAATAATAGTGTAGAAATTCTGGGCTTTTAAAAAATTCATATCTGTACTTTAATGTATTGTGTGTATGTTTCCCTCAATGAATGTACATCATCTTATATAACAGGAAAAATACAATTATTACAAAAGAAAAGAATAGACACAGTTAAATCAATTAGCTAAACTGGCCATTAGAGACTGTGGAAGCAAAACACCTGGTGGACTGAGTTTTCCAGTTTTCTACCAGTTGTTTGGATTATGGAGGCATAGCCTCATTTGCCAGTCTAAAAACAGACTTCCAGAAAGTCAGACTTCCACAAAGAAGAAGTAGATAGCAAGAGCAGAGGTTGTCATGACCCTCCAGCCCAGGATGAATTTGTAGGTCAATGTATCAGTTAATTCCCAGTGGGTATTTGTGGGGGAGGTGGCCTGGTGGTCTAGAGAGTGGTGAGTGGTCTCAAGCAGATGTCCAAGAAATCCAAATGTTAAGGGAGATCACTGATTGTAAAAATACAGCCGTATTTCATATCATTCTAATAGGGGAAATGCAATAAAGCAACAGTCAAAAACAAACGTCTACAGAAAAATAGTCATCTGCGGGCACGTGGGTGTCTCAGTTGGTTAAGCAACCAACTCTTGGTTTTGGCTCGGGTCATGATCTCAGGGTCATGAGATCAAGCCCTGCATCGGGCTCCCAGCTCAGCTGGGAGTCTGCTTCTCTCCCTCTACCCCTCCCCCAGCTCATATGCACTCGCTCTCTCTAAAAATAAATAAATCTTTTAAAAAAAAAACAAAAAAGAAAAAGAAAAATAGTCATCTGAAGAGTAAGCTCAGATCATTTTTGCATATCAGAGAAGATCCAGACTCTGAGCCATACACTAAGCATTTAAGAAGTTTCCTCTTACTTAAACTAAAATAAAAATCAAACTTTCTAAGACATTAGCCTTAATCAGAAAATAAATGTTTCTTAGGCTTTTAACACATATTTACTTACCACCACTAAATCATGACTAATTCATTTATTTTGGGTGGATTGTTTTTGTACTATCTTTACTTTTGAGGAAGAAAGTGAACATATAGGCATCCTAGCAAGTGCTTATCTCTCTGTTATTTTTTTTTTTCATTTTCACTGCCTTATTTTAACTTGAAACAGCCTTTGAATATACATTTTCTAGGAGCAGTCATAACATTGTCTACATCATCCCTGTGTGCTTGCTAGGAGAAAAGGAAGGGGACCAACACTTCCTAGTCCTGGGCTAGATTTTGCATATATTATCTCATTATGGTGGGATTTAAACAGGTGTCTTGGACTTGATTAACATATCACTAATACTCAGCGTATTAAATGCATATTGATTAGAGACAATTCAGAGTCAGAAATAGCTGAAGCTCTGTCTTCTATTAGATGTAAATCTGAAGGGAAATATGTCATTAATTCAGAGAGTCTTCCTGAGAATTTTTGTTTTAGAAGCTGACTACTTCTAAGCAGAATTATAGACATCGGGTGGACCTTTTATCAGATTACTACAAAAGAATTAGAATTTGTGTTCATCCCAATCAACTAAAATACCTTTGGATTCTACCCTTGGCAGTCTATACTTTCTAGAAATGTAAACGTTCAAAGTAAATGAAAAATTCTAGAGAGACCTTTCTTGAAATGCCACACCTTAATAAAATATCGCCATATATTTGTTCATTGTATTTACTTGTTATTGTGTTGTCTTAAAAAAAATAAAGTACATGGCCCGATCTGTAAGTATCAATAGAATGTAAGCCCCTGCCTCTCCATCATTGCTTGCTTCTTCTGCAGGCATACTTGGGTAGAGACATGGAGAAAAATCATGGGTAGGCACAGATAAAATCGAAGCATATGGATTGAGGTCTGGCCCTGAGTGCTTGGGATGGAACCAGGCTTTTAAAGCAGGGTATTATGTATGACTGAAGGTGTTATGTATGGCTTTCTGATCAAAATTATGCTATTCCATTATCTAAGGAGGCAGCAAATTATAGATTAAAAACATAAAAAGGATTTTTTAAACTAGGCTTCAGACCTATCTCTGCTAGCTTAGTGTCAGCTATCCCTCAGGAAGTCATGTATGTCCAAGGTGTATGGAATGGGATAATAATGTTCTTCTTGCTATACTATAACATGTATGACATTTAGCCGCATACCCTGCCCCCCTGTGTCACCCTACCCCCAACATTCTTGATTTCCCTTCTTGAAGTACACTTTTCCTTTAATCCATAGTATTTGCCAACCTATGTTATCGTATATAAAATACTATTTATTATGCCTTTAAAGTCTTCTACTACTAGAGTATAAGTCTCATGGAAGAGAGTGCTATTCTCTATTTTGTTCATTAATCTACCATCAGCACCTAGAACACTGCTTACCTTATAATAGATGCCCCTTACACTGTTTTTAAGTGCATGAATGCTTTATGTGTGTACCACATGCTCAAATCATGCATGTACATGTAAATCATTATTTTTTAATTAGAGAATTAACTACTGAAACTAATTATGTGGAACACCTAGGTGGCTCAGTCGGGTAAGCGTCTGCCTTTGGCTCAGGTCATGATCCCGGGTCCTGGGATTCAGCCCCATGTCAAGCTCCTTGCTTAGTGAGGAGTCTGTTTCTTCCTCTCCCTGTGCCCTTCCTCCCCCACCTGTGTGTGCACGCTCACGCACTCTCTCTCCCTCTTTCAAATAAATAAAATCTTAAAAAAAATAAAATAAAACTAATTATGTAATGTGACTTCCTTCTTTAAGCCTGTCAATACATACTCAGGAAAGATTTGTATGATTCTCTTCCAAAAATTCTGGGGATCCTAATTCTGGTTCTGTACAATTTTTGTTCTTCCTGAGCAGGCATTGAGCATTGAGGATCAAAGCAAACTTCCTTCTTTAAATTGTGGTACATTCTTTTTTTTTTTTCTACACCAGTGTCTCCCTGGGACAGGGTCCTTATAATAAAGTTAGGGAAGTGTTTCCTTTCTTTTGGCAATCAGGAGAGTACTTTTTAAGTGTAGTGGGACAATTTGCATTAACCGAGGTATCTGAGATGTTAATTTTGTTTTGCTTTGATTGTTGTCAAAGAAACAAAACAAATGGGATCTATTTATGTTTTCTTCTTTTTCTCCTTCTTCCAATTTTTAAGAAGGAAGCCTGGCCCTCTGCCCCTCCTTTTTCCAGTTGCTGTCTCAGAAAGCAAGACCTTCTGGTAAACAAACTTTGCCCTATATGTTGTGAAAGACTAAGCTTATTGTGAAGCTTATGCCAGGTGTTGCAGGAGTGGGAGGAGAGGGTTCCCATTGGGTTGAGGAAAGATGGGGGAGGGGAGAAGTGCAGATTGTCTAGGGTTATCTTGGCTCTAACTTGGAGTTGGATGGGAAGCTATCTATCAGAGGGTTTTGAGCATAAAAGTGACATATTGTGACTTTCATTTTAACAGGATCACTTTGCTGCTTTACTGAGAATAATCTGAAGGAGACAAAGGATATAGCAGAAGAGGGGTCAGGAACTACTCAGCAGTCTTGGCAAGAGATAGTAACTCAAACCAAAGTAGGGGTGTGAGGTTGGCAAGAAGTGGTCAACTTTTGGGAGAGCAAGCATTTGCGTGCTACTTTTTAACAAGAATTGGGGATGGGAGTGTCTTGACCAATTTAAACCCTCTCTAGCCTGTACCCTTCAACATGTGTTCCTGGGGCTGATGTGATTTGAGTGTAGTCAGCAGATGTGAACACAGCAAAGCTAGTTGGCCCACACAGGCATTGAATTCATGACCCTGATCTCATTAGCTTCCGCCCTAATCAATCTAGCTAAATATGGGCCAAGGAACTACAGAAATCCGTGCCCCACCTTTCACTGAGTCCTACACAGTCTAAGCACTGTCTGTCAACCTCACATAAAATCCTTGAAGTTTTTTTGCCTTTGTTGTTGGAACAGTAGTAAATGCCTATAAAATGGATTTAGGAAATAAAGCAAAGTTTACACAGAGGTCTGCCAGTAAAACAGGAAACCCTGTCCATCCTGCACACATGTAGCCATTCTGAAAAAGTCAATATTTTTATAGGTCCATTTTGATAGTATTTTTATTGAAAATAATTTAAGAATTTCTGAATTTGCTCACTTTTCCACAAAGGATCAATTCGCCTTCTGGGCACACAATTGTATGTTCTCATAGGCTTACAAGAGGTAAAGAAACACCCTATATTCCCGCTCAAAGGGTAATAAGAGATAGAGATAACCCCCTCTTGAATAATAATTTGTAAACCCTCCTTCACCCAAGGCACAATGTTCCTTCACAGGAGAATAGTCATGTGGGAAACATGCCAATTATAAGGCAATTGGTTTGTTTTTCTAGCAGATTTGCTTTATTAGGAGTCCCCTAATGTGTTACACGTTCTCTTACAAAGTGTGACAATTTATGGTGCATTCTGGGGATTTCAGAAAAGGGAAAGATCTTGCAAATTATTATCTGTGACAGAATTATAATTTTACAAATGATTAATCTCAATCATCCGTCTCTTTTTCCTCTTGGGTTAAGCAGGAAAATTATATCCTGCAAAATTAGCTGTCAAATGTGAGCCTGTGGTTTTTGGAGTATTCGTACATCAGGAAAATGAAACGAAGATCTTTATTAATGAGCTGGATTAAATAAATAAAAAGGTTATTGTAGGAGACATGCTGCTCTGTTGCTACAATATGTCTCATGATTTCTCAGTAGTCAGATAATATTTACCAAATTGAATCAAGATTTGATATGACTATTACTTGTTTCCAGAGATATCCTATCATCTAAGTATGATATTTTTAACCTATGCCTTCCTTTTGGACTGGGTATAAATGATAATGCATGTTATTGTCCTTTATTATTCAATTACAATGATTGTAGGTAAATATTTTGATGACAGAAGCGTATGGGAAGTATCTCAGAGTGGGAAACATTTTCTATATATCACCAGAGTAGGCTGCTGAAGTCAGAGAGCAGCAGTTTAAGGAAGAAGATTTAGAAAAAATTAAAAATCGAGGACTATATGAGCAAACCGAGAAATCTTGAAATCAGCTATTTCACTAGATAACACTTTGCAACTTGAACAAAATGAACGTTAGGTTGCCATCATTCTTGCCACGTTAGGTTGCCATCATTCTTGCGACGTATATCATCTATTACTTTGACATGTAATTATGTATGCATATGTGTTATCCTCTCCCAAGCTAGGCTGCAAGTTTGATTACTGGAATATAGTAGACACTCAATGAATTAAAAAGGAAAGGAAGAAAACAGAAGGGAATACTGAATAGAAATAGAAATAACAATGGTGCATAAGTTGGGGCTCTATTGACACCTAGTCATGTGAGGAACACCAAAACAATTCACATCATGATACATCTTTTAAGTTGGAAGAAAGAGTCAGGGACTGTAAGTTTTCCAAGCACACAAAATTAAAAAAAAAAAAAAAAAAAGCTTTCATAAAGGTTAATGATGCTCAAGGCTGTCTTCAAACACAAAGATGTAGTTACTGTGGTCTTCTCGCCTCCATCTGGACGTAGGCATTACCCATGATGTCATAAAAAAGTGGGTATCTGGTAAAGGGCTAGTATCCAAAATCTATAAAGAACTTATCAAACTCAACATCCAAAGAACAAATGATCCAATCAAGAAATGGGTAGAAGACATGAACAAACATTTCTCCAAAGAAGACATACAAATGATCAACAGACACATGAAAAAATGCTCAACATCACTCAGCATCAGGGAAATACAAATCAAAACCATGATGAGATATCACCTCACGTTGGTCAGAAGGGCTAAAACTAACAAGTCAGGAAATGACAGATATTGGCGAGGATGTGGAAAAAGGGGAACCCTCTTATACTGTTGGTGGGAATGCAAGCTGGTGCAGCCACTCTGGAAAGCAGTATGGAGGCTCCTCAAAAAGTTGAAAATAGGGGTGTCTCCATGGCTCAGTGGTTAAGCATCTGCCTTAGGCCCAGATCATGATCCAAGGGTCCTAAGATCGAGCCCAGCATCAGGTTCCCTGCTCAGCAGGAAGTCTGCTTTTTCCCTCTCTTTCTCTGCCCTTCCCTCACTTGTGCTCTCTCTCTCTCAAATAAATAAATAAAATCTTAAAAAGTAAAGTTGAAAATAGAGCTACCCTATGACCCAGCAATTGCACTACTGGGTATTTACACCAAAGATACAAATGTAGTGACCCGAAGAGGCACCTGCACCCCAATGTTTATAGCAACAATGTCCACAATAGCCGAACTATGGAAAGAGTCCAGATGTCCATTGACAGATGAATGGATAAAGAGGATGTGGTATATATATATATATATATACACAATGGAATATTACTCAACCATCAAAAAAGTGAAATCTTGATATTTTCAATGATGTGGATGAAACTAGAGGGCATTATACTAAGCGAAGTAAGTCAGTCAGAGAAAGACAATTATCATACGATCTCACTCATATGTAGAATTTAAGAAACAAAATAGAGGATCATAGGGGAAGGGAAGGAAAATAAAACAAGACAAAATCAGAGAGGGAGACAAACCATAAGAGACTCATAATTATAGGAAACAAACCGAGGGTTGCTGGAGGGGGGTGGAGGAATGGGGTAACTGGGTGCTGGACATCAAGGGTGATGTAATGAGCACTGGGTATCATATAAGATTGATGAATCACTGAACTCTACCTCTGATACATTATATGTTAATTAATTGAATCCATACTTAAAAATTAAATAAATAAATAAATAAATAAGTGGGTAGCTGGACTTCACTTTTGATCTGCCCATTTTAAACTCATCAGAATTTCCAGACCTCAGTGTATTTTATTTTATTTTATTTTTTTAAAGATTTTATTTATTTATCTGACAGAGAGATACACAGCAAGAGAGGGAACACAAGCAGGGGGAGCGGGAGAGGGAGAAGCAGGCCTCCCGCTGAGCGGGGAGCCCAATGCGGGGCTCGATCCCAGGACCTGGGATCATGACCTGAGCTGAAGGCAGACGCTCAACGACTGGGCCACCCGGCGCCCCTGGACCTCAGTGTATTTTAAAGTCTATTTTAAGGTTGCCAGAGCTGAGGACCCCTGGTAAGGATGGTCTCAGCCATTGTTTCTGGAGAGGTACAGGAAGCCTCTTGACTGGTTCCCTTTGCTCTTTATCGCTTGTGTTTTAGTCAGGATCTGCAGTATGAGGAACAGAAGGTCTCACACAAGTTACCTTCATAAAAAAAGAGAGTTGATAATAAAGACACACATATGCTGGAACTGGAAAACTCACAAGCTGAGCCAACCTTATATCTCCAAGTTCCTTCATTATCCTGAGCCACATTTTCCCATCTCTCTCTCACACCAGATTGCTCTCAAAAAAATCCCGCATCTCGTGGTATGTCTGCTTTTCTTTCCATTCTCTATAGAAATGCTTCCTCATTCTTGATGTAAGAGCCTCTACTTCCTCTTAATTTCTGCTCTTCCTGACCTCAATTTCTACCTGATCGGGGAGAACTGCCCAGACTCTTGCTGTAATGACCTATCATTCTCAGCTCCTGCTGCTGTAGCTTCGCTCCTGAGAGAGAATCTGATTGGCTCCACTCATCTTTTCACAAAGGCTACATCTTAGTTCGCTGGCTGAACCCCTTAGGGTCAGGTGCCCCTGTTAATGCAGTCATCTGGGACTGGAGGTTGGCAATCACATTGGCCAGAGAACGTGTGCCTCAGAGCAGTCTCTTAGTGAGGCTGTGCATAGGGCAGATATCTGGTATCTTGGAGAGCACATCTCAACATCTGCTGTGTCTTTGAGTTATTTGTATTATTTACACACATGTCTCATCTTCTAATTTTTGATGTCCTGAGGAGCTGATGCATTGTAATGTGACCAGTAGTATGTAGCAACATACTTGGGATACTTTGTCCAATGCTTGCTTGCTGCATTGATATGTATAATTATATTCCTCTCCCTCCTTCTATCCTTCCTTTTCCCCCTTCCCTCTCTCCCTTCATCCCTCCCTCCCTCCATTCCTTCCTTCTTTCATTTCTTGCACAACATATAAAGATCTACTATGTCGGAGACTATGGTAGACACCATAATAGCAAAATAAAAAAGACATATTTTGTACCATCAAGAAGATCCCATGCTAATGGGGAAAAGATATCCAGAGTAAGATGTTATGTTAAAAACAGCATGTGTTTGCTCTCCTGAGATTTTTATTTCTCCTATTTCATACAGCTTACTAATTCCTTATTACTTCATTGCTTTGGGGATTTTTCCAGGGCAGAACACAGAAGAAGCAGAAGTCAGTGTTTTTCCTTGCCTTTTGTAAATGTCTAAACTCATAGAAGGGATGTTGTATATATCCCAGAGGGGGAATTAAGAGAGGGGGTTCCTCTGAGAAAACAAGAGAAAAGAGGAAGAGAGTCTCCTCCAGCTGGGAAGAAGTGTGTGCACGGGGGTAGAGGCTCCAAGGAGGGGTAGAGCTTGTCCCTTCTCTGGCAGCCTGCCAGGGAGATGGTGATCCCAGAGTGAATGGTTCCATGCTGCAGTCATGGGAGGCTCCCAGCTTCCCCACAGCATGGGAATAACAGAGCTCTTCTCCCTGCAGCAGTCTGTTGGCCTGAGACATGGACAGGGCAAGACTAACCAGTGCCCAGAGCACCTCTTTTACATCTCCCGAGGGATGTCGGACAGTGGGACCTCTGCACAATAATGGACAAGGAGGATTTTCCACTGAGGAGTGAGATAGAACTTTACATGGGCTAGGTGAGAGGGGCTCAGGTAAATTTAAAAGAAAGAAAAAAAACCTGTTTCTCATAAAATTAAGTTTGTGAAACCCATTATATATGCAAACATATGGCTATGATACAGTAAACTAATTTCTAATGGCAATAATTATGACATACTCTAGGACCATAGAAGGAGGGGTGATAGAATCTAATTTAGGGAAATTTTTGTTTTTCTCTTTTTTTTTTAAGATTTATCCGTTTATTTTAGAGAGAGAGAGAGAGAGTGCCCGCACACAAGAGAGGAGGCAGAGGGAGAGGGAGAGAGAGAGAATCCTCAAGCAGACTCCCAGCTGAGCATGGAGCCTGAAGCAGGGCTCGATCCCATGATCCGTGAGATCAGTACATAAGCTGAAACCAAGAGTCAGACACTCAACCGACTGAGCCACTCAGGTGCCTCAAGGGAAATTTTTGTTTCTAATGGACATTCGCATGAACTTATGCTGTGTGACTCTAAATTTAGGGATAAAACTAAAACCACAGACAAGAAAAAATAAACTACAGGCCTACATATCATGAGGTGACACCATGATGCCTCATCATTATCAAATCATGTCAGCCAGAAGTCAGCTGCCCTTTGTCGGCCAGCTAAGTTTTCACCCAGAAGGCAGTGCTCAGTTCCTCACTATTCCCCCAAGTATTTTGTTGTTCTGCTAATTTATTTAACCTCTTGAAATCTCACTTAGCTTCCTCTTTTGAAAAATGAGGGACCTGTTCAGAGAAATTTGGGGGCAGATTGAATCTGTATATAGAAAATTACTGGGGCACCTGGGTGGCTCTTTCGGTTAAGTGTCCGGTTTTTGGTTTTGGCTCAGGTCATGATCTCGCACAAATGCAGGTCCGTGGGATCGAACCTGCGTTTGGGCTCTGTGCTCAGTGCAGAGTCTGCTTCAGATTCTCTCTCCCTCTCCCTCACTCTCTCTCTCTCTCTTTCAAATAAATAAGTAGAATCTTTAAAAAAAAAGATTACTTATAAAGCACTTTATAAAAATTACATAAATAGTTTTATCAATATAAACAATTTAAAGTTTATCAGCATTCCCTCCAACAAAGTATCTCAGTTCTGTTTTAAAATCTCAAATCAGGAAAAGATTATCTTATTGCACCAAAAAGCATTCTTTGCTTCAGTGTTATCTCATTCACACATATATTTATCAATAAATATAGGGAGCCAGTTTCTGTGTTAGATATTTTGTATACAATGATGAATACTAGACAAGATTCTTGACCCAAAGAGATTATGGTCTAATAATCTAACAAAATTGTGAGAAATGCCACCAAGGTTAAAAAGAGAGTGCTTTAAGAAAGAATCAGAATGGTCAGTGACCTATTTAAAAGTGAGCCCAGGAAACACTTTATGAGAAAGGAGGGAAAAGTGAAGGTTGAGTTGTGTTATGAATGATGAATAGGGACCAGGTAATGAGAGAGAGAACAAGAGAGCACTACCCAAGTAGAGCCATAGTATGGGTAAAATTGAGACAAGAATGTTTTTGATGCCCTAAAATAACACAGAAATAGTGTACACATTGTTCTTAAGTGCCTCTCTTGTTGAGTCATTTTTATAAGCATTAACATTTTAAGAATCTTCCCAGTGGTATTGAAAACATGGCTGCAGTATAGGGACTATAGTCAATGATATTGTAATACTATTGTTTGGTGCCTGTACTTATTATGGTGAGCACTGAGTAATGTATGGAATTGTCCAATCACTATGTGATACACCCGAAACTAATATAACATTGCAGGTCAATTATACTTCAATAATAAATAAATAAAATCATGGCTGCATTAAGACTTTCAAAAATAGCAAGGGACAAGTGAGATAAAGAGGGGAGGTACGTATTCTATGCGGATTAATTCTCAAATTTTGTGTATCCAGTACGTATGAAACTTAATGTTACGTTATGGTTTGCATTATGGAAATTAGGCTGATTTTGGTAACTGGCTTTCATCTCCCCCTGGTAGTATTTAATGTAATTTTTACAGTCAATAAACATCCAACTGTCTACATGTCTTCCCTTTTCTTGCTCATAAAAATCAAAGCATCGATATTGTTTACAAGATTTGCTTTCCACATTTGATTACCTCCTTATATTTAATGGTTCACATGTAGAACTGTAAGGTATAGTTTAGTGTCTTCGTTGTCCCAAAGACCAAAATTTCATTGATTCTCACTACATTACAATGAGTGAAAGTAAAATCAAAATTTACATTATGTTCTGTCTGTGTTCATATTTCTGATCCATTTAGACATGTCATCTCCAAAGCAATATAGTCTAAAACACAAACTTGTAATCAGTTGACACAAAACCTCTTCCCAAAGTGATTAGATGCAGCCAAGCAGAATCAACTCTCCACTGCATAAATTATCACACTTTTTATTACCTTCATTAATGTATCTAACCATCACCATGAAATGCCGCTCCCCCACTGATCTCTACCTGTTTGTGCCGCCTTCTGGCGTGCCCTGAGTTTCTTTTATAGAATTTTGCTCAAAATTTCTTTCCATTCACCTTCAATTACTGGAATTATTGAAATCATGCTACAAAAGACATCCTTAGAGTTTGTTGTAAGTGTTGTGTGAGTTAACACTATTTGCCTAATGGCCAAATTGAAGCAATTTGAACAAAATAACATAGCCCATACTGATACAAATAAATCATTGAATAAAGAAATACGTAAGGGGGGGAAAGGGACAAATCTTTCTTAGAAAAGAATTTCAAAGATAATTTCAAAAAACGAAATAAAACATAAGCCTCAGGAGGTGGGGAGTTTAATCCTCCTCCCCTGAAGTTTGGACTGGACTTTGGAACTGGCTTCCTAGTCCTGAAAGGACAAAATAGTAACATTATGGTAGAGAAACCGAAAGACACTACCTTAAGGAAGCCATCTGTGTTAACGTCACCAGCTCTGAATCATACTGATACCACGTACCTCCCGTTAGGACATGATGACAAGGGCACTTCACCACTGTGGTCTTCTTCCCAAAGCCTATGACCCTGTTCTAATCATGAGAAAAACCTTGAGATAAAGCCAAAGTTAGGGACAGTCTACAAAATGAACGGTCTTCAAAAGACCAGTATTATTCAAACTGTCAAAGTCATGAAAAAGAAGGAAACACTGAGAAACTCGCAGACCAGAAGAGACTAAAGAGACATGACAACTGAATGTGAGGTGGGACCCTGGACAGAGTCCGGGAACAGAAAGAAGGGCATTCATGGTAAAACTGGGAAAATCTAAATAAAATCTGGAGCTTAGTTAATAGCAATGTATCGGTTTTGCTTTCTTAGTTTTGACAACCGTGCTACAATGATGTCAGGAAACTGGGTAAAGTATGTATGGAGACACTGAATAGCCTGGCAATTTTTTGGTAAATCTCAAATTATTCCAAAACCAAAAGGTTTTTATTTTTTTTTAATTTTTTAAAAAGATTTTATTTATTTATTTGACAGAGACACAGTGAAAGAGGAAACACAAGCAGGGGGAGTGGGAGAGGGAGAAGCAGGCTTCCCGCTGAGCAGAAAGCCTGATGGATGCGGGGCCCTATCCCAGGACCCTGGGATCATGACCTGAGCCGAAGGCAGACGCATAACCAACTGAGCCACACAGGCGCCCCAACCAAAAGGTTTTTAAAAGCAAATGAAAAAGTTAATGTTCTTTTACTTCTGACAATCAGATTCTTTATTAATGAAAGATTTTACAAGATATTAACAATAGCCAGCATGCCTTAACTACTTACATTGTGTCAGACACTGTGCTGAGTCTTTATATAATCCTGCCTAATGCCTACAATGTACATATGAAGTAAATACTATGATTATCCCTATTTTACAGATGAGACGGTACCCCAGGTCCCACAGCCTTTATTGGCTTTTCACAGCCCTTAGAATCACCAGAGAAAGAGACGAAATGATCTTTAGTAGTTCTGTAGTACTAGATATTGAGGCGCCATAGTATTTAATTCACTGAGAATTGGCAAACTTTTGTTAGGATACTCAGTGGTCAAGAACAATCTATTTTCTAAATTAATTTACTGCATGTGAGTGTGTATGTGCATGTATGCACATGCTGTAAGAATAAAAATGGATCATGCCTGTGAGTCTCCACCATTAGGCACTTGATTTCTAAGGGCAGGAACACTGGCTACTGTGTATTATCTCCAGTGAGTAGTTCTCCCCTGGTCCCCAGGACTGGGGCTGTTCCCTGCACAGAGGGGGCTTATTGTGCGCTGGTGCCGGACTGTATGAATGGGTTGCTCCACCAAGGTTGGTCCAAATCAATCATTCCTGATGTTGAAAATTTACATTTGAAAAAGGCTGTTCCCAAGGACCATGGACACAACTATCAAAAGAGGGAAAACGAGTGAAATGTCTGATTGTGTGATGGGGGTTGTGGTGGTGGGGGGGTTTTTTGTTTGTTACATGAATCTAAATTGTCAATTTATGCATTTTCATCCTGAACGGATTCAATTAATTAATTATGTTCTCTTTGTATAAGAACCTCTAGAGAGGAAACAAAATAAAATTGGAAGCACAGGAAAGAGAAAGAGAGAGAGAACAAGGATAAAATAGATAAAACCATATTCACACCTCATATGCTCCGGCCCCAGGTTCCCCCCCAGCTCACCCCCTTTGTAAGCAGCTTCCACAGCCTCTGAGTGTGCCCAATGAGTGTTTTGCTGGATTCAATATAAGAATAACAAGACTCTTCAAATATGACCCTGCTGTTTGCCTCCCAGCCTGTAGTAGCTGTTTACATAACATATGGATAAATAGAAAACTCATCTGCTTATTTCCAGGAACCATATTAGAAAAAAAAAAAAAGTTAATGAAGGACACTGCAAAGGAGTATGGTGTGTTTAATAAAACACTTTCCCCAGGAATTGAAAGAAGCCTCTGCATGTGGCATGCAGCAGCTTATCACTAATTCAGAATCTCCCTTCTGCCTCAGACTTTTGTCTTTCTTCTTCCTGGTAGCCACACTTTCAAGCATGATGGCTTGCTTTGTAGTTGCTGTGCTCTGGAAGGGAGCTCAGAGGAAACGGAGCGAGAGAGTTCATTAGGGATATTTCATAGTCACTCAGATTCCAGAGTCTCTGTCTCATCTTCGCAGATCACACTGTTCATGGAGAGACTTTCTTTATTTTGTTACTTATCCTTGTACTGCCAGAAGTCTACAAAGACCTGGGCTCCTGCATGTTTCCACTCACATCAGGGGAATGTGAACACAATTCAAAGCATGCCCTGGCCTGGTGTGCATTCACTGATTGCAAATCAGCTTATTGTATTGTAAAAATTCTACATTTTCTTGAAAATGCAGCATTTGAAGATGAAAATCTTATTCTAACAGAAGCATATTACAAAAAGAAAAAAATAATAAAAAAAAAAAGATGAGAGACAAAGCAGGAAGGGGAAAAGGAACAAAGAAAACAAAGATAAATGGGCGCAGAGAATGATCAGGTAGGATTATGTTGTTTTGAAACCCAGACAGCTGACCTATGAAAGTCAAGTTTTGTGGAAGGTTTTAATTTACTTTTGCATAGTTATTTCTTTTCAGAAACCTCTCCTAAAAGCCAATCAGCATTGCTAATGTATTGGTCTCTCTCCAGCCCTGAGAAGTCAAACTGAGCCAATATTATTAGCTTTGCAAAATCCAAAGAGTCAAGACCATTCTCCCCCAAATGGGCCCTTTTCTCTCTCAGCTTTCTGGATGTGGATCCTTGATTACAGCACATTCTCCTAATTATAAGGACTACTTTGAACACATTGCTTTATTCCTAGAAAGCCAGTGGCCATTAATGATATTGCTGAAATCCATGGTTCCAGGTGGCTATTTCCAGTTTTAACATGAGCTGTCTGTTCAAAGGGAACATGCTTAATATTATTTAATAGAAGCTATACATTTTTATGGATCCATAAAAGAATTCATCTCATTTCCTGCTGATGAATTGAAACTTCTGAAGCTCCAAAGAACGTCTGATATGAAAAATGGGCAGAATCCTCCTACTCAGAAATGTGTTCTCTCTGTCCAGATGCAGTATTTATTCCATGAATCTCTATTAAATCTAATTCTTACTAGGCCCAAGCTGATCTTTAGGTCAGGGCAGGTAGCCTCATGATGTAGAAAGCTAGCTACATACACTTTCCTTCATGAAAAAAAGAAAGACACTTTTGGGGCGCCTGGGTGGCTCAGTGGGTTAAGCGTCTGCCTTCAGCTCAGGTCATGATCCCAGGGTCCTGGGATTGAGTTCTGCATTGGGCTCCCTGCTCAGTGAGGTGTCTGCCTCTCCTTATCCCTCTGCCCCTCCCCCTGCCCCTACTTGTGCTCGCTCTCTCTCTCTCTCTCACTCACTCTCTCTCTCAAGTAAAGAAAGAAAATCTTTAAAAAAAAAAAAAAGATACTTTCTAAATTTGAGCAATCCTCTTAGGCTTCTGTTTCTTTGAGTGGCTGCCCACTGTGCATTCACGTCTTTAGTTGGTTCAAAAATGCATGTGCGGAGATGACCTCGCACCCAGAAGTGGAAACATGTATGACTCTTAGTATTTTAAAATCCCAAGAGCATTTATTCAAAGCAGCAGCACTGGGTTTCACTAAGGTTGAGAGATTTTCCTTTTTCCCAGGCCACTGAAGCCATAGGCAAGAATTTTTATATTGGGCCAGACTTGCCTGGATCGCATCAAATTGACAGGCCCTCCCCGGGGCTTGCCGTGTGGCCCTGCTGGTGCCGCTGTGTGCGAGGGGCTGGGGTAGCTGCTGTGGAAATGAACATGGCACCGCCCTTGGCCTCAAATCATTTAGACTCTAAATGGGAAGACACGCCATATGGGCATATAAGATAAAACAGTAACTTAAGAGCTAAGTGACAATAAATGAAAATAGAATATGTGTCACAAAACACCGTGGGAGGGGGGTTCATTACCAAATGCTTGCGTAAATAATGAGTGTGATGAGTTTGGGTGACTAGCATGAGCTCAAATTAAAGATTGCCCCTTGGAGACGGTGAGAGCAGTCCGCGCTCTAGAAGCAACGTTAACTATTTCCTACAGGAGCAAACCATGCCCTGGCCACTTGGGCACGCCAGTGGAACACATCGGTCATACACTTCCGCTGTAATATGGTGATCCATTTTCATTGCAACGCTGCTGTTTGTTCTGTAATTTTTTTTTTTCTTTTTACTCACTTGTACTTTGAAAGCCTGATCTTAGACTCTGAGCTTTAATATTCTGCATTTCCAATTCCGTTCGTTTTCTCTGCAGCCAAATGTGCTTACATTCTTGTTCACCCAGTATTAATAAAAAGGATGTTTGCACAGCAGGGAAGCGTATTCTCATTTATCTCTGACCAGAGTTGTGAAGAATGGAATGGCCTGATGGCCATTATCTTAACCCTATGTGACTGCAAACATTTTGAAGTGGTAGAGGAGACAATTGGAACCCGAAACCCACATTAAAGTTTGCTTCTCTCAGCTGTAAACTGCAGATTAAATCCCCAGTCACATTTCTTACCCAGGCCTTCTTCCCTTTTTTTGGTAACAAATATAAGATTATTTTGTATTCAACAAAACAGAGTCACCTAACTTGAAAGACTGAAAAACTCATGAGTTCAGAGTTCTCAGTGGGAGTTATTTGGTATATCATTCTTTGAAATTCCTCCCACCTTATTAAAGAGAAACATTAAAGGTCATGACAGTGTTCTTCTCTTGTGATGTCCTAGCCATCCTGTGGAAGGAAGTCAAAGCCATGGAAAGCGCTTTCTATTATTTCAAGAGTGACAGGATTTTCATATTCAAATAGCTGCATACAAGATTTAAACATAAATGAAAGGGAAAGGATGGATGTATTGGTCTACCTTCAAAGGGAAATAAGCAATGGTAAGACTTTACTCTGATATGAAACTCTATGACAGTAGTATAAGAAGAAACACACACACCCCGCTGAAGACTAGTGAATATTTCTCAGCAAACAATCATCAACCAAGCATAATCACACAGAATTTTTAAGTACATGCTCTCTGATGACCAGTTCCTCACTTATGGAAGAGCTTTTCAGTATTTTTGAATAGACACGTGAGTTTGGTTAAAAGTGGCAAGGACCAGATTCTCTCTGCATCATTCCTCCTAAATTAATGGGTCGAGCACAGATTAATCTAACAACACATTTCTTGGCTATCTACCATGTATCTAACACAGAAGGAAAAAAAGAAAGAAATAGTCAGAGACAACCCCTGTTCACTGTTTGAGATCCTGGAGGGCCAGGAAAGCAATTCCTAAAATGTCTGCACTGAACCTTGATATAAAATGCTGCATGGGGTGCCCGGGTAGTTCAGTCGGTTAAGCATCTGCCTTTGGTTCAGGTCATGATCCCATGGTCCTGGGATGGAGCCCCGCATCTGGCTCCCCGCTCAGTGGGGAGCCTGCTTCTCCCTCTGACCCTCCCCCCTCTCATGCTCTCTCTCTGTAATAAATAAATAAAATCTTTAAAAAATAAGATAAATAAAAAATTAAAAATGCTGCATGAAGGAGAGGCTGAAGTAGTGTGAACTGGGAGGCTCTTTGGAAAGGCAGCCGTGGAGTGGGAAAGGTCAGAAAGTGGCAACATTAGAAGGGATGTTTTCATTGAGGAAATATAGCTTGAGCACAGCTTTCAAGGGTGGTCCAATGAAGGATGGTACCAGAGAGGTACGATCCAGAACTGGAGTCGGAGTGCCAGAGCAGCCGTCTCTCTGGATCATGTCCAACTAGGATCGCTGCTGAAAAACCGATTTCCCACCAAATTCCTCCTTAGCTGTTGGAGGGGTTACAGGGGAGTCATGGGGTCTCCTGGTCTCACAGATCCCGCAAGGGATCTGACCTACCTGCCCTTCATTCGGGGGACCCTAGGGTTGATGGATGTCACTCTTGCAGAAGGGCTGCATCTCCCCCCGTCCCCTAAAGTTTAATGCCATTTTAGCCACCCCACAGTTCTCTGCACCAAAGACCATTCTGGAGAGAAGTATTGTAATGCAAGTAGGTATAAACCTTTGAACTACTGACTCAGGGCAAGGAGTCAAAGTCTATCAGAGAGAAGTGTCTCACAAAACACAAGGGGTAAGAGAAACAAAGTGCCAGAAGTAATCACGATTGAAGTGGATTTGGGGATTCCAGAATTTAGTTTCCCTACCCAGTCCCCCATAGACGTTCCCATCACTCCTCTGTGTTTTATGGAAAACTACTAACCCAGGCTTAATGTCCAGTATGTTGTATTTATCCTTGTTGCTCTGAGTAGTCAAAGCTTGTGATCCAGACAGGTTGAAGGCCCGTCGTCTATGCAGTTACTAATATGCGGTAGCCACTGCACTAGCCCCAGCCTCAAACGGCCATATGCCAGCATTCCTGGGATGTGAGATGTTTGAAAACATTTGCTGAAAGAATGAGAGAATGCTGAGCACTTTCCACGCATAGATATCGGGGGGGAAATAACAGAACAAAAACATATGGAGCCTGAGTGGTTATCCCAGGCCCAAGACAAACGCCTCACTCTGGTGGTTCAAAGGTTATCTTCTTATACTCCTTTTATGTATTAGGGCTTTGGAAGAGGAAACAGAGAAGCAAAAGCAGGAGATGCCGTTCCCATGAGATTTCTGGAATCTACTTGGCCACCATTCACTTCGGCAGGCAGGCATTTGGACAATGTCTTGGAACAGAAGCTTGGCATTGAAACGTCTATGGTGATCATTCTGATGTTCACCCAGGCCTGAGGTCCCCGGCCAGCTCAGAGCTATTTCTCACACTTCCTTGTTGTTTCTCAGTCTCCCTCCCGGGACAGAGGACATTTGTTAACAATTACGAAGACAAAGGCTTTGAACCGTGCCTCCCACCCTCAGTGGAAGGTGGGCTCTGAGCCCTGGAGCCCCGAAGTGTCCAGAGGAATATGAGCTTCCTCTTTCCACACAGCTTCCTGTGTGAAAAATGTGGCAGGTCCACAGATGAGACAAAGGAAACAAACAAAATTGGCCAATTTGCTGCCAGAGCCTTAGATGCTACCAAGTGAACAGCATGGCTCTCTTCCCAAAGATGAGAGGAGCAGACTGAGATTATTTCAGCTGCACTGAAGTTCCTCATTCCTGATAAACTCGTCCGTGTTGTTGCTTAACTGGATCTTCTGCAGAGGACATAATTGAGAAATGTGAATTTTTTTTCTGAAAATTTTCTGATTCGATTAAAAATGAAATTTCAAAAAAATTTCGTTTATTAAAAATCTTTTATTTTACTTTTCTATGATTTTATTACAATCTTACATTTTTATTAAAGGTATTCATTAAATATACATTTTTGCTTATTTTATTAAAAATAATATCTTTAGTTAATCATGTAGGCAACAGCAAAGAACAGAGATACGTCACAGTTGTTCCGCTAATACCCTGATGATTCGAGTGCTCGACCTGCAAATCAGGTCACAACAACTACTAGGCCTTGTCAAGTGTCCCCTTTTTACCTCTTTCTTGGTTCATGCGACTACTCACTGGTTTATGAGGGAGGGCAATAAAGGGCCTCTCTCTTTGCTGTAGGAATACCTGTGGAATTTGGTAACTACTCAGCTTCGTTTAGCTGAGGGCTCTGTCTCCCTGGTGTGCTATGCGGGGCACACAGGTTTAAAAATGGAATGAGGGAGCCGGGAGGCTTGCTTCCCTCTGCACCGAAGCTTGGGCTGGCTCCTGTCATACCCTCCACCCTGTCTGGGGAGCTCTGCCCTGTCCTGGCCTCCGAATCTGGAAGATGAGGATGTGAGCACGGCTAGCTTGCAGGAGTTCAGCTGGGCTAGGGAGCTGCACAGCGGCAACACATTGTTGCTTGGCTTACCGGTGCCAAGGACACCTGAGCAAGGAGCTTGGGCCCCGACTGCGTGCAGGTTGAACCAGCCCTGGAGAGGGGCTGACGACGCATGTCAGTGAAGGATGTGTGTTCACCTACTGCCAAGTTGGAGAAAAACCTTATTTAAAAAAAACCAAATAATGCCTTCAGAAAAAACTTGAAGTAACCACAGTGCCTACACTACTTAAATATGGAACATTTCAAAAACTGGTAGAATCTGAATGTCTTTTCAGGCCAACCTCATGGAGATGTTGCTCTCTGGCTGTTAAGATTTCATGATAGCAGTTCTGTCTTGATTTTCCGATTTGCTCTAGTATAAAAGAAACTGCCTATTTGCTTTGAATTCATGTTCATAATAAATAGATGTTTAAAAAAATTGGTATGTGTCTAAACAAGAGAGAGTGCCACTAAAATGCTCATGAACCCTCAAAAAAGTGCCTTCAAAGGGACCCCTTGAATTTAGGTGAACTGTGTCATGAGCTGGTCAGACGTCATGAAGGGGCTCGCTTAGGAATGACCACCACACACAAATATAACTGCACTCAGCATACACATTGCTATTGCCACTGTCACATAGGGCACAGATGTGACCGACCTTGTACAGATTACCACCGCCTCCGCATGTGGCCACAAAAACATGGCGGTGACAACCCTTAGGAGAACAGGAACTCCTATAATGACCTCTAATTACAGACATCAAACAAGCTGAAAGGAATTCCTTCTCTCTCCTTTATTGGGATTCCTGGGGCTTAAAAGGCCCACAAAGCATTTTTTTCCCCACAAATTTAACCAATACACTAGTAATGCACATCACTTATACTAATAAGCAATGTTTATACATGTGTCAATCAAATTACAAAATAAAATACTAACAATGCTTTAGTCGTTAGTTGGCATTTTATCATCAAAGCTACAAAATAGAGTCACCATCCTAAGGCCACGGCTTGAAGCTAGAAGGTGGCAGGGCCACCTTAGAAGTTCACCCCTGGCCTGGTGGAAACCGCTTCCCATGGACCTCTACTTCCGATACAGGAAGCAGCATGCAGTCCCTCAATTATTCCCACCTGCTGAGGGGTGAGCTATGACAAAGCCAACATACCTTCCCTGGTCTATTGTGACAAATGAACCCCACCACCTCCACCACACCTGTCTCTCCTCAGAGACTCTGAGTGAGGACTAAGATCCCACTAACAGCATCCACAATCACTCTTTCTGGAATATCCAACTCTAGGGCCTTCCAGAAAAATTTTTCTTCTTCTCACTGGAATGAGAACTCTATTGAAATAATTTCTACTTCCCTTCAGACTCTCTGGATAGAGGGTGCTGACTCTCAAACATTGATCAGGATTCATGGAAAGTGAGAGCAGTGGAAGCCTGGCTTACATAACAGCTGGTTGTACTTACTGAGTGAGATAAATTACCTGTAGTTGTATTTGACCCATGTGGACGGACTATCCGATGTTTTAAATGTGAATTAGGTGGCAAAGTTAAAAAAAAAAAATGAGAGCATGTCCCATACAAATCAATTTGTGTTTTCTCTTGAAAAATGTGGGGACACCTGGGTGGCTCAGTCAGTTAAGCGTCTGCCTTCAGCTCAGGTCATGATCTCAGGGTCCTGGGATTGAGTTCCGCGTCGGGCTCCCTGCTCAGCGGGGAGTCTGCTTCTCCCTCTTCCTCTGCCCGCCCCTCCCCCAGCTTGTACTCTCTCTATCTCTCTGACAAATAAATAAAATCTTAAAAAAAAAAGAAAATGTTGAGTCTTTGGCAACACTGGGCCTGCATTCCTTCAGTGCCCATCAGCTAGAGTCAATTCGACTCTTTACATGGGGCATGCGTTCTCTGGTCACGATGTTTCCCAATGTAAGTTTGATGCAAATGCCTGGTGACTGGAGCTATGTAGCACCTTATCCAGAGCCACCTTCCTTCATTTACATTATCTGCTTGGCCTATATCCCTGTGAGCTTGTGACCCCAGCTTTAGGCCATGCAGTCTCTTCTATATACTACTTACCACTTCCCCTGCTGCCTGAAAATATTCGTACAGCCTCGGTGCACCTGCTTCATGGAACACTTCACAGTTTGACTGCCAGAAAGGGCACAATCATGAGATTGCTTTGGTAGTCTTGCAACTCTTACTTTCTAAAACATCCACGAGAAATGTTTGAGAAGTGGTAGACAAGCCATTACATCATCATGAAGGATCTAGATTCAGGTATCTAGTAGATTTGGCAACAGCTTCAAATGAATGTCTATTTACCCAAAGAGCATGACCCGCTGTGTGCAAACTAAGACTTTTGTGCATAAACAAAGGCTCCGTAATTCCTCCAGATAAAAAATCTTGTCCTGAGTTTCATAACTAATTTACAGGATATGTGACAGAGTTACTCTGACAAATGCAGTTTCTGAAATACAGTAGGAGAGTAAGACATGGAAAGCAAGGCTGATTTCTTTCATAAGCACTGAGTGCATGAGAGCCCAGAAAGGGGAGAAGCCTCTAGTAAGGTACACTTCATAGAGGTGCAATTTCAGCTGGGCCTTGAAGGGTGAGCAGGATCTGAACATGTAGAAAGTGAAAGGAGGAATCTTCTGTACATAAGTAACAATCTAGGGGCCCCTGGGTGGCTCAGGCAGTTAGGTGACTGCCTTCGGCTCAGGTCCGGATCTCAGGGTCCTGGGATGGAGCCCCACATCGGGCTCCCTGCTCAAGGGGGAATCTGATTCTCCCTCTCCCTCTGCCCCTCCTCATGCTCGTGCTCTCTCTCTCTCTCTCATAAATAAATAAAATCTTACAAAAAAAAGTAACATCTGCCCCTCCTCATGCTCGTGCTCTCTCTCTCTCTCTCTCATAAATAAATAAAATCTTACAAAAAAAAGTAACATCTGCCCCTCCTCATGTTCGTGCTCTCTCACTCTCTCTCATAAATAAATAAAATCTTAAGAAAAAAAGTAACATCTGAAAAAAAAAAAAAGCCTGGAAGCAGAGAAATGTGGGCAGTCTACTAAGAAAACAGTTCAGTTTGCCTGAGGGTTCTCATACTTAAGAATCCTTAACTATTTAAAGTTGAAGATTCCTGGGTCTACCTCCATATATCTTTTTTGGGTCTTCCTCCATAAACTTTTTTTTTTTAAGTAGGCTCCACACCCAACATGGAACCCAGTGCTGAGATCTCACAATCCTGAGATCAAGACTTGAGCCGAGGGGTGCCTGGGTGGCTCAGTCACTGAGTGTCTGACTTCGGTTTAGGTCATGATCCCAGGGTTCTGGGATCGAGCCCCGCATTGGGCTCCTTGCTCCACGGGAAGCCTGCTTCTCCCTCCCCAACTCCCCCTGCTTGTGTTCCCTCTCTCGCTGTGTCTATCTCTGTCAAATAAATAAATAAAATCTTTAAAAAAAAAAAAAGACTTGAGCCGAGATCAAGACCTAAGCTGAGATCAAGAGTCAGATGCTTCACCGACTGAGTCACTCAGGCACCCCGTATACCTATCTTTTAACCATCATTACAAGTGATTCTCTTGTAGAGGAACCACAGTCCATACTTTGAGGAAAACTTGCATTGTGTGCATAGTGGATAGATGTAGGAAAGGTGGCAGAGTCTGGGTTACAGATAACCTTGACTTTAGGTCACAGAATTTTTAGTTATTTTGTGGTCAATAAAGAGCTACTTTTCCTGACAGTTTAATTTGATACAGAATAAGGGAGAGGGTTGCCTTAAAGATGGCACCCAAGTCTGGATCCTGGGAGGCATCATTAATAGAAGCAGGGCACTTGAGATTGATTGGGACTTCAGTTTTGCCTTTAGGTTTGGTGAGCATCTACCTTCTCTTTGATTGCCTCTAATACCATGTGCAGTGGAGAAGTAGATACTCAAGGGCACTGGTCCAGATTCATCTGGTCTTGGGTTTGGCATACATCTCTTCCAGGACTCAGCTCCTCATCTGTTAAATGGCTGCATTGCTGAGGACCTAAATTGGGTACAGCATCTGAAAAGCCTTTAGAGAACTACACGTATGTAAGAAATTATTATCCTAGGGAGAAGACTTGATTTCTAAATTTCCCAGCATAGGTCAGTGAATGCTAGTATACCCATGCCATGGTTTCCACGGGTTTGCAGTGTATGCAATGGTAGTGCTCACTGTCGAACACTAGAAGGAAAAAATAAATGATACAAAATTGTATATCTAGAGTAATTACACTTTTTAAGTTACTGTACTATTTGTGGGATAATGGTGTATTATTTCAACAATGGGTTACTGTAGTGGTGAGGTTGTATATTAATTTTTTCCTGATTTTCCCCCTGTATTTTCAAAATTCTCTTTATGAGCATGTATTACTTTTGTGATCTGAAAAAAGAAACTTTTATTTTCAGTCCTAGAACCCTAAAGCCATTCTAAAATCGATGAGGTTGGGGAGCAATATGCTCTTACAGCCCTTCCTCCAGGACCCCGTTTTGCTTTTATTTTGACCTTTGCTTCTTGAACACAGACCCATTTTCTTGACTGTGTGTGTGCAGTTTAGATAGAGTCCTTAGGGAAAGGAAAAAGAAAAATGCCAAAACACATGACTTGAGTTTGTGAAGGCTAAGTCGATATATCTCAATTAGAACCAAGAATTCTTTCAATATTTACATTAGATTTGCTTCCAAATGTTTGCCTTTTTAATGGGTTGTAAATAAATTGGGAGGGACACAGCACTGGAGCATAATAAACACAAGGATGTTAATGTGTGGAGATATGAAAATAAGGAATTTGTAAGAACAAGCCAGTTTTCCTTCCAGAGGGGGCATGATCTTATTTCAAATTTCTTAGATTTTGTGTGTGTGTGTGAAGTATGGGAAAAGTGAAAAAACGGGTACATGAGAAGAGACTTGAGGCATGAATTGTGTTCTACACCAGACTTCCAGAGAGACAAGAACTGGTGTCTCCAGGATGTTTAACATGCTGCTCACAGCTTGAAGCCAGGGCAAGATCAAACTGCATTCAAAGCCAGCACTTACTAATGTCAGTAGAGCTGACTTCTAAGGCCTGGAAATTAACGATCAAGAGAAAGGCCTGTGTCTTCATTATGTGAGTTACTAGCATTATTGGAATGAAGGACAGAGAACATTGGACCATAAAATACAGACAATGAGTGTTTCAGAAGATGTCTGTAAGGCGGGAATCATGACCATCCAAACTAAATTTCCAGTTCACCGAAGATTCATTCAGACCAATGTTCTAAGAGTTAAAATGATTCCCTCATGTTTAGTCTTCCCTCTTTTTGTTTAAAAAAAGTTAGGGAAGCCAGGGTCAGATTTGCAAAGAAGAAATGTAGCAATACAGGAGGATGATAGCAGTCTGTACTCCGTTAATAGGTATTCCGTGTAAATCACAGAAGTGAATTCTCAAACAGTTACCAAGAGAAAAAATGTTTAAAGTAATCTAAAGATGGAAGCCTAGGGTTCCATCAGGTTTTCATGTTAGCTTCACATTTTTTCATCTGAATCTGTTGCGGGAAAGCAAATGAACATGCGTATTAACATGATCTTGAAGTGACATGAAATATTTGTTGCATTTTAGCCACTAGCTTTTTTCTTGTCTTCACAAGAATGCTTTTTATAAGAAGTGAAGCATTTACTTTTATTTCCAAGACCATTTATTTTCCTATGAAAACAAAAACAAGAACTAAGCCCTCTAAAATGTCTGTCATCTGGAATGTTTGATGATTGAGGTCTCAATTTGGTGTTTGTGTGCTTATTTTTGCTTTTGCTTTTATTTTTAGAGGTAGAAGATAGGGTGGGTTGACTCAAATTGATAATTACTTTAGTTTTCTGTTTTGCTGGTATAGAACAAATATAACTACTTCCTTATTAGCCTTTTTTTACTGATTATCCCTATCTATCAGAAGAATAAACCTGTGTGTGAGACAGAAAAAAATTTATACTTATAAATCTCTTGCTGGTTTGATTATCTTTTTGTTTTGAAATATTAATATTACCATTTAAAAATACACAGTTTCTACTTATTTTAATAGATCTCATATATCAAAACATTACATTGTTCTCCTTAGGCATAACCTCAAAACTCCATCATCAAATACTGGTTTTCAGTAATACTGGATAAAAATACAATAAAGACAAAGTTTAATGCTATAATTTCTCTTCTATTAGGTTCACACTGACTGTTGTGAGGTTTTACAAGTATATATTCATGGCTGGCTTAGCCAATAAAGAATATACAGGTCTATACTTTAGAAGTTCAATTTCATGCCGAAGTGTAAATATTCAAATAAAAATCTTTTGAAATGGTCATTGTTTCTCTAAGAATTTATGTACTATCTCACCCTTAGAAGAATTGTGTTCATATTGAGTGTTTCCAGTTTCCTCTGTTAAACAAAACTAATTGGTGACAGTATGGAAATATTGCTTCCCAATGAACTACTGAATTTTGTAATCAGTACCCAAAAAAGATCCAAAAGGTAAAGTGCAATGCTCTTCTTTTTCTTTTTTTTTTCCTTAAGTTGATTAAGCTAAAAGGTAGGGGATATGAAGAGGGATTATCTTTAAAAGAAAGACAAAAATTCAGTATGAACTCAAAAATCAGATGGCAGAGAGTTATTTTTTTACTGAAATTTTAAAGACCACATTAGACCTTTAAAGCACTAGTGACACAGAAAAAGCCTATAGGAACACACTTACCTGGAAATCATACATCCCCCAGGCCTTTTTTAAACCTGTTTTTCTAAAGGAAAACAAAACAAAACACGAGTAATAACTAAGAAAATGAAACAATTACAACAACAAACTACTCACTTAGTAATTGGTAAATTATAATTGGAATGGTTCAGAGGGGCTCTTCCCCTGCTTTAAATCCCTTGTCCCTTATTTTCAGTGAAGGGAAAGTAAGAGAGAGGAAGTGAAAGGGTAGGTGAATCTCAGCTGAAGAGACTTCAAAGCCCCAGCAGGCCCGGGCAAGGATGACTTTGGGCCTCTCAGAACTCGCCACCTTCCAGACGGCAGCCTTGTCCACTGACTGTCCCCCTCCAAGAAGTGCCCTCCCCACGGATATCCTTTCTCCCCTTCCTCAGCAGAGGATCAACTCGAATCCCTTCCATGCACTTTAAAAAAATAAAAAGGAGTATTTGAGATTTCACCAGATGGAAGAACTGTTACTGTGCTGACAGTTTACATTTTAGATATCATTGAATTTCTGCAAAACAGTGATATATCTAGTGATGCACTTTTAAACAAATAAATAAATAAATCTCAGTTTTTAGATGGAAATGGGCTACAGATCATTTCTCTAGATGTAGCAATCTACAGTCTCTATTTCTAGGAGGTGTTATAGGCATTCTAACTATTTCGCAATGACGTTAAGCATATGCCTTTGAGTTTGAAACCAAAACCATTTCCTCACCAGCAAAGATGTATGGAAAATACAATGAAACAACCTTGATTTCACTGCTGGAAATGAAGTAATGAGACTCACACCTCTCTGCTTTGAGGTTCAACTGTTCAGTGGAGGAAGGACATCAGTGCTTATTTTCATGTGTTTTTCTGCCACATCCTGTTATGATATCACTGTCTTATCTACAGTGTGAAGGGTAATGAGGGTTATGAGACTAGAAATGAACCAAGGCTGAAAACAGATCCCACACAGCACTTCCATACTCATTGTCTTTGCAATGACATGAAAATATGAGTCAGTATGACTCATTTGGCTTCCTGAAAGAACCGATTATCTGGCTCTCCATATTTAACAGCATTACCTGAACTAGCTTCTCTGTTCATTTGCATGACGTCATGGACTTCACCTTCCTTTTGCCAAACATCAGCCTAAACATTTTATGGAAAAATTAAGATGCATTCAAACCCTACATATTTGGGACCACATAGACAAAATATCTCTTTGGTGTCTAATGTCATTGCTAAATTTTATGCTTTCATGGCAAAATGTTAAATTCTTTGGAATCCAGAGCATGTTTATCTTTGAACGAGGAAACATATATAAAAATTCTTTGGGCAACCTAGTCCCGACATAGCCCAAGGACCTGGGACAGAGGCCACGGAGAGGGGGGCATCTTGCAATGAAACCATAACTGAAACCCCATTTTTTACTTTCTTGATTTACCATCTTCCTCTTCTCCAAACCCAGCCCTGCTCTGGATCAGTAAGTGTTGACTGTGCAACCTCACAGATGATTTCTTCAACACCAGCTCTAGAGGAGGTAATCTGCCCAGAAAGCTGAAATGCCTGGTTCAAGTTGAAGTCAGGCCTGAAACCTTCTCTGGCTTAATCACACGATTCCTGAGTTCAGTGAACTGGACATAACATCAGCTTCGGGGTGGGGAAAAGGTGAGGAAGCTGGACCATTAGCAAATGGGAAAAGGCTTTCCAAAGCAGAGAAAAAGCATTTCTATAGCCCATTAGACAAATCACCCTTAAGGGGAAACATATTTCTTAATTAAAGCCTGCCAGCATACAACATTTCCCAATTAGTTCAAAGAGCTCAGTCACAGATGTCGGCCAAAATATGCTACATCCTTTAGAAGTTCTGCTATCAATGGTTAGGATCTCTTTGATTTCATGAATGAGTTTAATGTTGGGGGGGGCAGGGAGGGTTGGGTTTTTTTCCTTTAGAAAGGAGAGACTTATAACCTGAGAAATTTAAACAGAAGTACACCCACTGAAAATACATTGATATCATGGCAGATGTTTCACACCAGAGGTCCTGAAATGGGTAAAGTAATAAATACAAGTCCAAATAGTTGGTGTTCCAATGTGTACTACCTTTGACCTAAATCCCACCCAAAAAGCTAAATAAAATGTTCTTCCTTCTATGAGTATGGTTGCCATATTTAGAAAACAAAAGTCCAGGACACCAGTTAAATTTGAATTTCAGATAAACAAAGAACAATCTGTTAGTAGAAGTATGTTCCATGTAATTTGGGGGACATTCAAATTATCTGAAATTCAAACTTAATTTGACTTCCTGTATATTATCTGGCAACCCAGCTCGGAGAGAATCAGGCCCTGTATCTTGGAATTTATAAAAGGTATTTATAAAAAATAAACACATACACAGACAACATGCACTTCATACTTCTTGGCAGCCTTGCCTAGCTGTGGGAATTGCTAACAGAGGACTGGTCGGCCCCTGGGAGAATTGTGACCAGCCGGGATGTGGATTCCATCTAGAGAGCCTGGAGGCTTGTACCTCAAGACAATCTGTGAGAGAAAGGACATCAGAGGAAAATGTGCTGGATTAAAGGTAGATAAAATGTTTTCTTGCCCACCATTTTGCAAGTTCTTTTTGGCTGCCAAGGGACCATCTGGTACGTTTTTCTTTCTCATTGGCTCAAGTCCATTTACGAGACCTACATTCATCATGGGCCGCATCATGGGTCAGACTACATCAGAGCTTGCCACAGTGCATGTTGCAAATTAATTCCATGTGCTAAGAGGGTGGGGAGATTCCCATTCTCATAAGACTTGTAGACTCTTGGAATGTTAGAGCTGGAAAAGCTCTATTGTTTATAAAATCATCTAATTCCTTTCTATCACAGATGAGGTGGAGACTTAGGCCCAGGGATCCTAAGTAATTTGTCTGAGGACTCACAGCAGGAAGCAAGGCCAGCACCAGCGTGCTGACTCCAAGCTAGTGTCCCTGTTCCACATCCTGCTACAATTAGATATTATAATTGAGATTAAGCGTGCGTGACTGTAAAGGAACTACAATCCATTGACTGATATTTCCGACGCTAAAGGCCCTCTTGTTCTCTCAATCATTTTACTGTGTACCCATGGCAAATAATAGTAGTGATGGGTACTGCTGACTTGCATCAGCAGGAATGCCTAGCGGGTAGCTTCTGGGCTTTGGACTCAGATAGACCTACTCAGTTTCTTGCCCAACCCCTCACTAGTAATGAGGACTTTGGTAGATTAGGGAAGTTTCCAATTTCTCAGAGTACCTCTTTCTTCATCTGTGAAATAGGGCATTGTGGGGAAGATGACATGAAATATGCACAGGGCCTGGCATATAGCGAGCCCCGATGAACTCTGACCACCGTTCTAAACCGTGAATACAGAGGGAAGTCCTGTTTTCACTGAGCTTCTAGTCTCACCAAAAACAACGCTCACAGATATCTCTAATAGGAAAGAAATGCCTTAAGGATTTCCTCTTAGATCAAGGTATCATATTCCATGAAATAAACAGATAATTTGGGTCAATTATCCAACAGAGCCAGCAAAACTGACCCCATCCTTCTGACTCAGAACTCAAGTCAAACGTGTAGAGCAGGCTGGACCCGTGGGGTGAGGAGTCAGGCCACATATTCTAGATCTTCACTCTTTCTCTCCCAATCTTCCAAACTATTCAAATGTGGTGGGGCTGGTTTTATTTGGCTGATTTTAAGAACTGCACCCAATTACGTCACTAACTCATTTAAAGATGACTGAATATAGGAAGAACAAAATCACAAAGTCAGCAGCATTTCTTTCTGGCAGTATCTCACCTCTCATCCCAAACATTCTTTTTGTAACTCTCTGACTCCTAAAAGCCCCAACCCTGTCACCCTCCTTCACTCTGACAGAGCACTGGGGCCAAGATGAACCTTCCTTGCACTAGTGTCCACTAAATTTCCCATTTCTTAAATTGACAGATTGCTTTAAGCATTTTGAGGAAAGAAAACAGAGTTAATTCAGTCCAAAGTGTACCTGACTGAAGGTCCAGTTGATTTAGCCAGATTTTTTTACTTTTCTTAAACAAGAAGCTTTCAGCCCAAAATACAGTTGGGTTTTCTTCTGAGTTGCAGTCTACTTTGAGGTAAGAATGTCTACGTGAGAGAATTTTAAATCATATGACCCAGAGAGAGTAACCCAAATGTCCCCACGTTCTCTAGGCTTCAGGGATCACTCATCTATTTAATACCAGCTGACATGGAATGTGCCCTGTCCTGTCCAGCCAGGGGATGTCAGCTCTCTCCCCCTTGTATTTCTGCAACTCCTAAGGAATGGTGACATGTGGGACAAATTCATCCTGTAGTGATTTGTCAGCTCTAGCTCTGACCTGCTGCTCTGAACATCTTTGCCGGATACTTCTTTTCTACCTCACAGCCCTGCTCTGGGCTCCTGCCCTTCTGCTCTATAGAGCTGGGCATGAAACAGTCACTCAGTATTCTCCCTGAATTTTCCTAAGCACAACAAACACCAGGTTAGGTATTCACAAAACTGTATGAAGGCTTGAGACTATGAGAAGTGAATTGCGATACAAAAGAAGAATATAAAATTCAAAATCATTCCTCACAGAATCCAACCTCATACTCTTTTCCAAAAAGATCTGCAACCATCTCTCTTTTGAAGCTCCCCACCCCATCCCACTCCGTCCTTAGCCTGCCACTGTATTCCAGGATTTGGATCATCTACCGATTCCACAGAAATTATAAAAAAAGAACCAGTGAGATGTCTGCAATAATCTTCCGCAGTTGGTACCAGACCCAACGGAATAAGATGGGCTATGGGGGTCAAAGGACAGATGAGTCAATCAGGAGAGAAACTGACTTTTCCCAGTTGAATTCTTCTCCAGGGATATTATAAGAAGCCATGCTTTTCTCAGAGCAATACTCAGCTCAGGAAAAGAGGAATTGTCCAGGAACCATTTCTGAAATTCATTCAATTGAGGAAAAAATAATCCTTTCTTAACTTTAACTTCTCAGAGGGACTGTCCACACCTGCCTCTGTTTCCTCTCAATTCTTCCCTTCTGCATTGTTCTCAGAAACAAGTACACATTCATTTACTTATTCATTCATTCAGCAATTATTTACTAAGTACTTCTCGTATGCCAGGTGCACTGTTAGCTGTTAGGGAAGAGGGAATAAAATAACATTCTTGGTCCTTCCCTAATGGAGTTTGAGGGAAGTTAGGTAATACATACACAACTGGAAGCAACTCTTAAATATATCCATTGGAAACTACTGTAAAGGGAAAAGGCATGATTCTCTGAGACTAAGTGGGGAGCCGTCCTTTGGGTTGAGGGCAGGAAAATGCTTTATGGCCTGGTGGTCCCTAATCTGAGAAAGAAGCATGAGGAGGAAGGGGCCATGTGAAGAGAAGGGACAGGTGTGGGTGTGGGTGTGAGTGTGGGTGTGAGTGTGAGTGTGGGTGGGAGTGGGGTGGAGTGAGGGGGGAGAAGAAGGAAAGCATTCACACCAAGTTTGTTATGTGTACCAGGCCCTCCAGGCATTTTCCAGGAGCTTCGAAGGGAGGAGGGACAAGGATGAATATAGGGGGAGACATAGGCTGGAAGGTTTCAAGAGGCCATTTTTTAAGGCACAAAGCATTCACTTTAAGCCTCAGTAACAAGTTTCCATTTTGTTCTAAGTATAAAGTGAAGTTAATGAAGAAGGGAAATGCGATGTTCAGGGTTATGGTTTTTTCAAGATCACTCTGTAAAGATAAAGAATTGGCAAAACTGGAAGTGGGGAGACAAGTTATCGGAGATTGATGATCATGGTGACAGCAGTGGAGAAGGAGAAACGTGAAAAGGCTCAAGATGAACAATGGAGAAAGAACAGTCAGGACTTGGTGAAGGTCTAGACATGAAAAAGGAGGGATCGGTGACTCCCGAGGCTCACCAGGGAACCTCTGGCATTTGGACAATGATCACAAGTGTCTTCATATGTAGAGATTTCTTGAAATGTATGCTTCAGATGCATGCATTTTATGCATGCTCCATAGATTCTACTCGAAAAAAAAATGCTTACATAAGTTTTCTGGCTTGGCAACTGTGTGGATATCAGCATCCTTTTCTCAGCTGGGGAGGAGCAGAAAAGGAAAGGTTTCATTTGGGGATTTGGAAAGGAATCAGGAGACCCAGGCTGGTCTGTGAGCGCTGAGATTTCTGAGTCACCCAAGTGGACACATCACACAGGCAGCTGTATTTGTGCATCTGGAACTTAGAAGAGAGACCTGGGATAAATATTATGGACCCTTCTTATTTTCAGAATTTTACTGCTACATTCTGAGGAAAATCAGATAGAAAATAATAAACACACTTTCTGAAAAAACAAATTGTAGGAAGTTGAACATGCTCATAAAATATTAAGAAGCTTTTTATACAGACTGTTCCTGGTTTCTATTGAAATTCCAAAAGTCTGATGGTAACCAGAAGCCCTATAGGGCTTTCACTTTATGTAACGTCTCTGAAGTTCTGGCAGCAGAGAAAATATACATAAGGATCATTTTTTTCAAACCGTGATTGGCCTAGATTTTATTATTGTTCATAACCTTTCACAAACCCACAAAACAACTGCTAGTGTGGGTGATTTCTAAGTGGTTAGATGCCATACAGGCTAAAAACATCATGACATCTATGCCTGCCACAATTTTGGAAAAAATAATCAGAAATATTCAAATTAAGCATTTTAAGACATAAAGTATATGGTAAGTTATTATGTTGACTTTGTTAATTTGATGCGTGCCAGTTACCAATCCCTGGCAATCTATGTGCACTTACAGCTCCCAAATTCACATGTTTTTTCTGGACTTGGTGTTGTAACATGAGGAATTGCAACTATCCAGATAATTAAAAATTTTTAAATTGCCCTATGAGTGAATCAGATAACGAGGAATTTCCTTTGAAAGTAACAAAATCATTATCTAGTGTTTTGATATTTTAATTATATATGACTCTGCATCACTGATCATTTCAAGATGAGTGAATCTCAAATGATAAAATAAAAACAAAAATAAGAGTAGATTTGTACTTCTGTGTTTACTCACTCCCACACACCACACACACACACACACAACTTTTACTATGACATGCAAATGCAACCATTATGGGATGATGTTTACTATAAAGAGTAGTTAAGAAATATAAACCTCGCTAGGAATTTGCTCCAAGAAGAAATATGTTTAGAAACAGATCTGCCACCCACCGAACAGAGCGCACTTCAGATCTGCAGGTTATTATAGTGATTTCAGAATGGGTTGACAGCAAACTGCATGAGAGTCCAACACAACATTTAAGCTGCCTCCAACTGAATCATGGTGTGAGTCACGCAGCGATTTCTGCGGGGCTGGGAGAATGCTTTTCTGGCCCATCACCATCCAGTTTACACCAAGTCACTGGAGATACAAAAACATTTCGAGACTCCCACATCCTAATAAATTATACAAATTATCTGTCAAAAGCAAGCTTGATTTAGTAGGCAGGAGTGCTAGGCAAGACACCCAGGGGAGCAACCCAAAAACCACTGATAGAAAATCCAGAAAGGCTGGGGGGTGCAAATTCAACAGGAAAGGACACGGAGCCATAAGGAGCCGCACGGCGAGTGTGGCTGCCATGCTCTGTGCACACTCACACTGTGTACACACTTGAAAAGCCGGGCCACACTCCTTTAGAGAACAAGGGCCAAATAATGTAGCTATTCAGTGCCTAGAGTAGATGAAGGCTTGCAAATGCCAGAGCGTGATCGAGTGAAAATGTAATCAGCATCTGTCTTTTAAATAGCTACCGGAGTCCTGAGAGCTAGGGCTAAACCGGAAGCAGCGGAAAGAGCCAGATTCAGCCTAGTGGGTGGAGAAAGATGAACAAGCTGACCCTTACTGGCCACACAGAAGCCAGTACAAGGTAGGAAGAGCCGAGCAAAGGAGCCAGACTGCTGAGGGTTCTAGGCTGGGGGTTCTAGGCTCACTCAGCCTCTTCCTGTGTGGCTGTGGGCAAACTCAGCACCTCTCTGTGCCTTAGCATCCAGGTCTGCGAGAAATGAGAGTAATGGAATCTTTCTAATGAAAATGAAGTTCTCTTGACTTAAAATGAGTAAAGTCCTCTAAAGCACTAAAAACAATGTTTGTTAAATAAGTAGACACTTAGTAGATGTTAGATACTGTTATTTGGAGATGATTAAAACAAGTAACTGCGTAGCAAGTTTTCCCCTAACTGTTATTCTCATGGGCTTATTTCATGTTTTACAAGAAGGCAAGAAGAAGCAAGTTATAAAAGTTTGTATCATCACGTACCTCGATTTCTACTGGAAAAACAAGGGTGAATGGATCACCTGAGACAATCTTATTCCTTCTTTCTGCTAATTGAACTTGAAGGGAATCTGTGGCCATGTCTTGCTGTCTTGATTTGAAACTAAGATTCTAGAAATACACGAATATTTAGTACACAAGTAATTTTACAAATCGTGTGCTAGGTTATGTATGGGGGTACAAAGTGTATGAAAGTCTTATCTCCACAACATTTAAAAGCTCTCTGAGACACACCTTGATTTCTTCAGCACATCATGGTTGGGATATAGAAAAAGTAAACTAGGATTTCCCAGGATTCGCTCTAATGTTCAAGCCCCATTACTTACTGTTTTCATGCATTGAAAAAAAAATGCTATTTTCCATTGTATTAAAGACTTCCTTTGGTGGTTCCCCACATGGAGAGGAAATGAGACGCATCTATGACCTATTATATCATTTTATGGCTATTTTTTGCTTATATAAGACTTCCCCATAGAACAGTTGCCTATCTAACTACAACTGACTCGTGTCATGATGCTTCCTCCATTAGCTTTTGAAATTTGAACAATGTCAGATAGATTTTGTGATCAAAAAATTTTACTAATATGGATAATGAACCTAGTTCAGAATAGAAAATGATAATTTTTGGTCCTGGAAAACTCACTTCTACAAGGCAGAAAACAAAATTTAGAAATATAAGTAGAAGTCAAGTTGCAAAATGTGTTTATGCTGTCTCAATCTGGAACTGACTTCCCATATTAGAACAGTAAAAATCTTCTGTTCACAATCATTTGTCCATTTCAGGATATCAGAGATGTTTGCTACTATGTAGATCAAAACCAAAACCAGACACTTAGAATTTTCTCAAGAAAGAACATTACAGAGCATAATTCCAAAGGGAAGTGAGTGAGTATTGATTACCAGAAGAAAATATTTTCTCTCTGTTAACATGGTACATATTGTATACATTTAGTACTTTAAATTATAAAAAGCATTAGACTAAATTAATGCTCTGTTGTATAAAATTCTCAAGAAAGGTGAATTTATTTTTGGAATGGAGTTTGGTCCCCTATAATAAAACCATCATCCCTGATTTTCTATTATTTTATGTGCAATGTTGCAGTCCATTCATATTTTTTGACCCTCTATTATCCATTCATTTATTCATTAATTCAACGGATGTATTTATTGAGTGTTTCCCCTCCGCCACACACTGCAGCAGGATCAGAGTTGTAGGGGAGAATAAACAGATGAAAACTCTGTCCCTCTGGACCTGGTATCACCCAGTTGCCAAAACACTTCTCTAAATTCCATAGAAAACACAATTACTCCTCTGAACTCAGGCTGGTAAAGGATAATTAAGGTAAAATTATTGGCAAACACTTCGTGCACTGTTATAGCCATATTAGAAAAAGAAAACGGATTCATAGCATAAACATTTCCATTTAGCAAATATGGCTACGTATTAGGTCATGAGCTAAGCATTTGATATAGGTTACCTTATTTAGCATCCTCTGAATCTGATGAGTTATACTGTAACGATTCCCATTTAACACCTAAGAAAAGTAGGTTTTACCCTTTGCCCAAAGCCACCCAGCTCTTAAATAACAGAGTGTGGATTTCAGCATAAATCTGGGGCCCAATCTGTGTTCTGAAACATCAGCTCAATAAATTCTGGTTGATACAGGAGATTGTTGTTGCACAATAAATTGCTAGGACATAAAGGAGGCCATCTAGATTAAGGGCTGATGAGATATTGAAGAAACAGTTAAGTGTTCAGACATTTCCTATTAGAAAGCTTAGTTATATGGCAGTAGAATTAGCATTTGCTCAAGGAACTAAGGGTGGAGCAATGGAATCTTACAAATATATGTGACTATCATGCTTCACACGTGGAAAAGTTGGGTGGCCCAAAGAGAAAGCATTGTTCAAGAGGACAAGAAGAGGACGCAACGTTCCTAAGCTCTGTTTCACCTTGGTTGTTACCATTCTGTTGTTATATTTCATGGCCTGTTTTGGGCCATTCAAGGGTCACCCGATTAGAGAATTTTCTCAATCTTCTTCAGGCACCTCCCATCATGTATATGTAGATGATCCCCTGCTCCCTGTCTAGGGAGAGAAGTATGAAAATAACCTCATTCTTTTCAAGTCTTGGAGAAGAATGCCAAACAAGGAGGTCAATAACACAAAGGGCATGGAGCAGCTGTAGAACAAGCAGCAGGTGCTTCATGAGTCAGCTGGATTCCATCCCAGGGACTGCGTGCTTCAAGGTGTCTGAATACTTGAGTCATGATGGATTGTCCTTCATTAGTACAGAGGACTTCTATTCTTTTTGTTTAATAAGCTTCCTGATAAAGGCAATGAAAATTCTGGATAATCTGAAAACAAAACAAGACAAAACAAAAAACTTTCTGAGCCACTGTGAAGGTAGGAAGTTATGGGCATCCAAAACAAAGAGAAAACCAGAAAGCCTAGGGGTTATACAAGCACCAAAGATGGCTTTTACTCTAGGGTTGAGACTGGGAGGTATGGAGTTTCCATTCCGATGGCTGCAGAGTGCACAAAGATCAAGAAATAAGACTTAGGGCTGAGAATTTTCCTCCTGTCTCCCAGACTATTGCTATGGATGTTGAGAGAATTTCTGGTTTGCTGCCCTTACTGCTCCCTTCCCCAAACAAGTCAGAGCTGCAGTGAAACAGCGAGAGGGAAGTATGGAGAACAGTGGATATGGGTCTGGAATTTGCCCTTCCCCTCCTCCATCTAGATGGCATTAGAAGCCACCTAGAGCTGCCCTTTTCCCACCTCCTTCAGGTACAGGTCGAGCTTTCTGACAGATGTTCTGCTGAGTTGCAGAGCACATACCTGACCCTGTCTAACAATGAGCACGATGGACTGTGGAAGTCAAGAACTCAAAGTCTGTACCAGGATCTGCTCCCATCCTCCTGAAGTCCCAGAGACGAGCCTGGGTGCCAGTCCTCTATAGTTTGGAACAAGGGCGGCCCCCTGGACGCTGTGCTGGTGGTGAAGTGGATCTGCACACCTGGCACCATTTACACCATAGTCTATATTTCCCCAGGCAATGCCCTCAGATTGCTGGCAAGTTTGCTTTGTAGGACTTCTGTAATTGGCTCTAGCCCTCACTGTAAGTCTTGGGACTCTCCTACAGATAACTACAGATGGGGTAGTAGCGGAGAGAACCAGAGACCACCAATAATCCTGTTACCCACTTACTTTGGGCTGACACTGCTCGGCTCTGAACACACGTGGGAGGTGCTACAGTCCCCGTTGTATCGATGTTGAAACGGAGGCTCAGAGAGGTCTAGAAAGCCAGCAAAGTTGCCCAGCTAATGGGTGAGTAAGTCAGGATTGAGACACTGCTCCATCTGATGCTGCGGTGTGCACGTCAGTGCTACCACACACGGCCTCTCCCAGCCTGGCTGCCCCCCACTGTCAGCTACTCTGCTCCGCAACTGGCCCCGGGGCCCCTCGTCAGCTAGGAATAGTGGCCGCTCCTGGTGTTAGTGTCTCCAGTAACCAAAACACCTCACCGTCCTGTTATGGCGGAGCAATGCTCTAAGAAGCTCGATCTAGGACTTCCATTCTAGCAGGCTTAAAGCATTTAGAACATTTTCAAGAAGTGGGAATCTGAAAATTCTGACGTTATATTGTTTCCATTTTATTATTTGTTTAGCAGCTTAGCTATCTTATAAAAATAGCCCAGTTACAATGATCGCAGGGAAAATATTTTTTTCCTCTAATTGAATAAGCATGACATATGGTGAGGTGAGTAATCTCTAAGGTCTCACGCTCTCCCAGACAGATTTCTCATGATTCACAGGGAATGTAACTGAATGTCCTTGGGGTCTTACAGATAAATCACTTTTTTTCTGATTGTGTTAATATTCAACTATTATTGAGCAGGTCAATTCTTTGGCATCTTGAGGCCACGGCATACATTTTTAGAAACCTACTCATTTTCACGAATTGCCTTTTCTCAAAAACCATGAAACTGGCTTGAATGAAATATATTGAGTTATGTTTGGGGACAGTGCTGAGAAAGCCGAACTGATGATGCTCCAAAATCTGCTTGTCACCTGCTGTGAGTTTCCAAATCATGCGATGAAGAATAAAGTACTGCCAGGAGTGTCTCAGATAAAGTGTCAAATGTGTCTGATTTAATTGTTAGCGTAAGGATTTGAGATGCTGTTTCTCCCTGGTGCTAACACCTCTCATTGATTCTGGAGGATTTCCATTTGTTGTTTAACAGAAACAGCCTTGGTATTTATAGCTCTATCACTCTAGGAGGGAAGCATTTGCAATTTGCACTTTCAATTTTGACTCCTAGACTTCTTTTTCTTTAAACACCCTTCAAATGGGTGTCAGACTGCAATTCAATGAATGCTTTGTGAGCGGTTGCACACAGCAGTTCTCGTCCCCATAGGCAAACAGTTCGGAAGGACCCCCGTAATCCTTTGCTAATTGAAATCTAAGCTGATGAGCCCTAGTTAGGCCCAGCTCACTATATCCAGACGTGTGGGTACATTTGTGTGTGTATTCTTGAGTGCGTGCCTGCATGATACGCTGGAGTCCTAGCTCCATGGTCCACAAGTACGGTCCCAAAGTAGTTCCGTCAATATATGTTCATATCCCCTTCCACATGCTTTCCTTAGGATGAAATGCTAGCATTCCTGCGTCAAGATGTGGGCTCTTTGTTTCCTGCTCTTGAAATTAAGGAGAATCTTTCTACATTCTTTGACCCATAAAATGTGGTAGAAATGGTGTTGCATGGCTTCCAGGGTTAAGTCATAAAAGGCAATACATATTCTGCCTCTCTCTCTCTCTCTCTCTCTGTCTTAAGGTGCCCTTAGAACTCAGCCACCATGTCATCGGGAAGCCCACAAGTGGATGGGTGTTCTGGCCAACAGCCCAGCCTAACACTAGCTGATACCTAACTGCAGACTCTAAAAGACTATAAGATCATGAGCCAATCCATACCCTAACCCACAGAAGCTGTGAGAGATAATAACCAATTGTACTTTAAGCCACTACACTTTGGGGAGATTTGTTACAATACGACAGGTAACTACAACTTACTCATTTCTCATTTTCCCTGATTTGGAGATCAATCATTTCAAAAATACATGTTTTCCATTTTGGTATTACAAATACTAAAACAATAATTCTGAATGGAATTTTTTTTATCAATAAGCTTGTTAAAAGTAATAGTTATGAACACCAAGAGTGCACCATAGTCTAAAGTGAACCACAATATAAAGTCTGGACTTTAGGTGACAATGACGTGTCAGTCGGTGTATGTTCACCAGTTGTAACAAATGCTCCACTCTGGTGGGGGATGTTGGTAATGGGACAGGTTGTGCATGTGTTGGGGTTAGACGTGTATGGGTGATCTCTGTATTTTCCCTCAATTTTGCTGTGAACTTTATTCTGCTTTTAAAAAAGTTTTAATAAAAGATAAAAACTGAATTACTACTACTACTAATTTTAAAAGTTAACATTTACTGAGGACTTGCTAATGGACCAGGCATCATTCTAAGCACTGTACATATATTAACAAATGCATCCTCAAAATAAATCCGTGAGGTGGGCACTATTAACTGTTAGTCTACACCGCCATGGAAGGCTTACAGAACACCCAGGGGACCCAGCAGCTCATCTCATTCTGTGATGAGAAGACTAGGACTAGGGGTTGAGTGAAGTCAGTGTGTAGGGAGGCCTGGATATTTGGTAGGCAAGGAAGAACAAACAAATTCATTCATTCATTCATTCATTCATTCATTATCTGCAGGCCATCTGTATGTGCTAAGCCTTGTTCCAGGTGCTGGGGATTGAGCAGTGAACAAAGTGGAAAACCCCTGCCCTCATGATCTGACCTTCCAGCACTGGGCCATGTTCCCGCTTGTGTCACAGGGTGACTACTGTGGCTGCCAGGGTGCACTGCACGCTGCTCCCTCCTGTTCTGCTGCGTCATCCCAGACTTTGAAAAGGAGCCAATTATGGAACACGCACAGGGTCACGAGCACATTCTTTACTCTTCCATAACTAAGGAAAAGAGTACAGCTGGGGTGCCTGGCTGGCTCCGTTGGTTAAGCGACTGCCTCCGGCTCAGGTCATGATGCTGGAGTCCCAGGATCGAGACCCACATCGGGCTCCTTGCTCGGCGGGGAGTCCGCTTCTCCCTCTGACCCTCCTCCTCTCTCTCTCATTCTCTCTCTCTCTCAAATAAATAAATAAAATATTTAAAAAAAAAAAAAGTACAGCTAACAGAATACAAAAAAGCCAGAAGAGAAGGAGGAAAAATTTTATACCAAATCAGCAACAAATTCAATTAAAAAAAGGAAAAAAAAAGAAAGGAGAGATTTTGGTGGTAATAAATTCTGATGGGAAGAAGGGAGGTGATTTAGAGCATAGGAAACACCACGGAAAACAATGCATCTGAATAGGGACTTAGTGCAGTCAAGCCTGGGGACACCCAAAGCCATGGAGACTAATTTAGGAGAGAAGATGGAGAGACTCCAAGGGAATATTTTGCTTACTTGGAAATTTTGCTCAGACTTAGCCCTGATGGAGACACTAAAGGCTAAAAAAATCACAATCATTTCCAAGTTACCCCAAAGCTCATACGAAAAATTGCCTACAGCTTCTATTCTACTGAGTTTTGAGGCTTTGTAAGAGGAAGAATGAGGGGCGCCTGGGTGGTTCAGTCAGTTAAGCCTCCGACTCTTGATTTCGGCTCAGGTCATGATCTAAGGTCCTGAGATTGAGCCCCAGGTGAGGCACTGCACTCAGCACAGAGTCTGCTTGAGATTCTTTTTCTCTCCATCTCCCTCTGCCCCTCCCCCTGCTTATGCTCTAAATGAATGAATAAATAAATAAATAAATAATATATTAAAAAAGACAAGAGGAAGAGTGAAGCTACTGAAACTAATTTCTTTCCCAAGGGGTTCAATTGACTGCACACCTTAGGTGAATTGTGGATTTTGCAAACCTCTAGAAGTTGTAATTGCAGATTGACTCCTCTAGCTAAGAAGGACATTTGTATAAAGCCCTTCCTGAGGCTCCAAGCTGGTAGAGAGCCTGGCCAAACAACTGTTGGTGCTTCATGACACAGAAGCCCAAGCCAGGAAAGCAGCTTGTGAAGAAAAAACTAGAAGCGCTGCCAGGACCCTAAGGAGTTCCCAACATGCCTGCCATGCAAGCGCATGGCCAAGAGATGGCCAGCTGGGAAGCAACCTTGGGACTCAGTGGATTTCTCTATTATCTTGTGAGAAACAATGATCTTTCCTTCATGAAATCACTTGGTTAAAAATCTTACTTCATTCGTTTCGAAAGTTGTACTACATTCTCAGAAATTTCTGGCAGGAACCTGGTGGCTCAGTTGGTTAAGCATCTGCCTTTGGCTCAGGTCATGATCCCAGGGTCCTGGGATTGAGCCCCTCATTGGGCTCCCTGCTCAGTGGAGAGTCTGCTTCGCCCTCTCCCTCTGCCCCTCCCCCCTGCTCCTGCTCTCTCTTGCTATTTCTCTCAAATAAATAAATAAAATCTTTAAAAAAAAAAACTCTGGCTATCTCTCATCACAACTAGGACTAGGAGGGAACAAAGAAAGTCTGGGAATCTTGATATAAACTCCTATTATTTCTTTACTAAACAGTTCCTGTGGGGCACCTGGGTGGCTCAGTTGGTTAAGCGTCTACCTTCAGCTCAGGTCATGATCCCAGGGTCCAGGGATTGAGCCCCCTGTCAGGCTCCTTGTTCAGCAGGGAGACTGCTTCTTTCTCTGCCCCTCCCGCTGTTCCTGCTTTCTCTCTTTCTCTTTCTCTCTCTCAAATAAATAAATAAAATCTTAAGAAAAGAAGAGTTCCTAAGATAAACCTGCTCTCTGCAGTTTCTTCAAAACTCTTTTAAAAGTGTCATTTCAATAAAAATGCCCCAAACTAAAGCTTGTTTAAACGGAGAAAAATAATACAGTGTGTGACCTGTGTTTTGAAACCAAAATAAATGCACCCAAAATAAAGTGTTAAAAGCTGAGAATTGAGAATCTTAAAGTGTATTTAATGTCATATATAGAATTAGTTTTAAATTTGAAGACAAAACAAAAATACCGTTTCTTTCTCTTAGTAGGTATTTCAGGTTTCTTTTGCCCCAAATTCATTGAGAAGGGAAAGGAAATAAATAGTGCTTTATTTGACCCTGAGAAGGCAACCGAACGCTCTGGGCCTAGCTCCCCACCTGGGCAGCCCGCGCCTGGCTGAAGCCACTCCCTCTTCTTCCCTCTTCTCTGCTAAAAGAATCAGCCATTTTTGAACAGTAGCACAGTCATTACCTAGTGAGATAAAACTTTAAGAAAAAAATGAAGATACTCCTTGGAAGGCTTTTGGTTATATGGTTAAGTAATTTTGTTTTTGAAATGATACATAATGGAAAAATTAAAAACCTCTGTACAAAAACACAAACCACCTCAAAAGAGCAAGGAAAAACATTATCTGTCATATATATGAGCAACAAAAGGCTCTATTTTTCTATTTATAAATAGCTTATTCAAATCAACCCAATAGAATTATGATTTACAACTTAGTAGAAAAAGGATGTAAAGGGTCAGTTTGCTGAAAGCGATTCAAATAGCCAGTTAGCATACAGAAGGAGAATGTTTGTCTCATTCACTGATGAAAATGTAATTTAAACATGTAAAGTGATGCCATGTTTCACTTTGCAGAAATACCAAAAGTTACATTTGAGGTTATCTTGTACTGTCGAAGATCTGGGAAATAAGGGCTCCCACACAATGTAGGTCAGACAATAATTTGGTACAACTTTATGATAGGGAAGTTTGCAAATAGCTATCAAAATATAAGACACACGTGCTTTTTAACCCAGTAATTTCACTGCATACACACACACACAAATAAAAATTTACTGCTAAGAATTTCCCTCGATATCCATGAAAATTGTCTATATAAATGTATATATGTGGGGCGCTTGGCTCAGTCAGAAGAGCATGTGACTCTTGATCTCTGGGTCATGAGTTCGAGCCCCACTTTGGGTGTAGAAATTACTTAAAAATAAAAAATAAATATGTATATGCTTAATTTTGTGTAGGGATGTCTGTGGTGTGACTATACCATCACGCAAATGGGTGTTTAATGTAGCATGGTTTGTAAAAGACTAAAACTGGATACATCAGAGTCCATCAACAGGGATTAAACAAATTAAAGGATATGGTGTAAAGTTATTAAAAAGAATGAGTTTAATTTGTATGAAATTATATGGAAATATCTCACAGTGTAAGTGAAGAAAGTGAAGTGTGGCATAGTACATGTGGTAGGATCCTTTTGCTATAAAGTGAAGATGAAAATATACAGGGAGGAGAGAGATGCAAGTATACGCCATGCTCTCCTCACTGTAAGATACATAAAAACCCATTGATCAGTTGCATTTTGGAGAAAGCCTGGATGTTGGGCTGAGGGCAAAGAGAAAGAATTTTGTTTTTCATTTTGTCCCTTTTTACATCTTCTAGACTGACACATTAATTTTATTTTATAAAAATACCAATAGCGTTATCTGAGCAGGGAAACTGTACTCCAGCTCTTATTCTTTGTATTTCTCTTTGTACTTTGTACATTAAAAAAACCATACTTCTAGCTATACATAAAAATATGTATATCTTCCTCTCTCTTTCTCTTGCATATACTGAGAATCCAAGTTAAATTTCTCTACCACTTATATAAATAAAACCCGCCAGATTCAAAAAGAAATTAAGAGAAACATTTTTTTTAAAGATTTTGTTTATTTATTTATTTTAGAGAGAGAGAGAGAGCATGCAAGCAGGAAGAGGGACAGAGGGAGAGGAAAAGAGAATCTCAAGCAGACTCCCTACTGAGCATGGACCAAACACGGGGCTAAATCTCACGACCCTGAGATCATGACCTGAGCCGAAATCAAGAGTCAGAGGCTTAGCTGACTGAGTCACCCAGGCACCCCTAAAAGAAACATTTTTTAAGAAAGGGAATATATAAGTATTGGACCACTGATACTCATCTTAATAAATACCTATGTCATAAAATAGGAATGGATTTCCTAGTCATTCTTTTTTATGGGATTCTTCTGTTACGTCGGTTCACATCTGGGGATGGTTGATAGGTCTTTAGTTAAACACTTAAGAAAGTAAAAGTATATATATCTATGCATAAAATATGTATTTAGCAGAATCACAACTAAAGAAGCCTGGTGGCCATGTTCACTAAGGAATTTATAAATTTGTGGTATACCAGAGAATACCTAATAGGATATTGATATTTAGCCATAATAGTACTCATAACAGTTTTGCAGAGCCTTCAGCATTAAAACAAAGTCAGGGCATATCTCCAAATAGATGAAGACTTTTGCCCCAAAGGGAGCATCATTTTAAAGACAAAAGTATCTTAAGTAGTACAAAAAGAAAAAGAAATTCTGAATAGCCTATAGCTAGTAAAAAAAAATTGAATTGTTAGTTAAAATTCACCAAAAACCATGGTACATATATTGAAAGTGCTAAAATCCAAAAACTGACCATAGCTGGAATAACCCATACGATGGTGGGTTAGAGTTGGAGACATCAGCATCTTCTGGTTAGCTTAATACAGATACAGATAGTTATAGAAATATTTATAGATGATACACTGTGGCAATGAAGGGATAACAGATATCTGTCTGAAAAAAAGATCATCATCTCTTACATCACAGCATAGAAAAAAGCTAACTCGAAATAGATCACAGACTTAAAGGTAAAATTTAACTACAAAACTTTATTTATTTATTTTTAAAGATTTTATTTATTTATTTATTTATTTATCTTTTATTTATTTATTTTAGAGAGCGGGAGCGCATGCAAGGAGGGGGAGGAGCGGAGGGAGAGCGACAAGCAGACTCCCCGCTCAGTGTGGAGTCCAACACGGGGCTCAATCTCATGACCCTGAGATCATGGACCTGAGCTGAAACCAAGATTGTCAGACACTTAACTGACTAAGCCACCTAGACACTCCTTTACTATAAAACTTAAAAAAAAAAAAGTTAGAATAAAAATCTCTGTATCCCTGAGATAAGCAAATATTTTTAGACAGAACATAGAAAACACAAACCATAAATTTAAAAAATTCATAAATTTTATCAGATTAAAAATGTTTGCTCTTTGAAAGACATCACTTTAAAAACAAAAACAAGCCACAAAATGGAAGAACATATTTTTAATATGTAGATTTAATACCGAACTTTATTTGAAACACTTAAAGACATATGACAACTCAATAATAAGGCAAACAACCTACTTAATAATTGACCAAACGATTTGAAGAAACTCTTCAGAAAAGAACATATGACAGCCGGTTAAGTATATGAAAAAGTATTCAACATTTTAAGTCATCTGGGAAACAAAAACTAAAATTATAATGAGACACACTACATATCCATTGAAATAACCCAAATTAAAAGGACTACTAAAATCAAATATAAGTAAGAATATGAAGCAACTGGAATTTTTATACTGTTTTGTTGCGAACATAAAATGATAAAATCAATTTGGAGAACTGTTTAGCAACTTCTTATAATGTTTAGCAACTTCTTTAGCAACTAAACATATACCTACTATAAAATCCAGCCATTCTACTCTTAGGTATTTGCTCAAGAGAAATGAAAACATATAGTCACACCAAAGTTGTACATGTATGTTCATAGGAGACTTTTACATGATAGCAAAACACTGTGTGTGTGGGGATGGGGGATCCCAAATGTTGTCAAATAGATGAATGGATAAACTGTGATATACCCATACAAAGAAATATGGCTCAGCAATAAAAAAAGATCAAACTACTGATTTATGTGACAAAATAGATGAATCCTAGAATTATCATGTCAATTGAAAGAAACAAAAGAGCAAATCATTTTTCATTTGTATAAAATTTAGAAAAGGCAAACTAATTTATAATGATGGAAAGTGGATTAGTGGTTTCCTGGTGCCAAAGGTAAGGGGTAGAATGGATTTTTAAAAGGGTGAAAAATTTAGGGGCAGAGGGGGTGACAAAAGTGTTCTATATCTCCATTGTGATGATGTTTCTTGGGTGTATATGGATACCAAAGTCAAGTAATTTTATGTATTAAATGTATGTGGCTTATTGTGCACAAATTATACTGCAACAAAATTGTTGTTTTTCAGTCACTTAACTGTTGTTTGGGAGAGAAGTCACCAAGGATTGAGAGAAAAATAACATTAGTATTGGAGTAAGGTGTGGGAGCCAAGAGTTGGGGCTAGCTGGTAAATATCAGGAACAAAGGCAAGGGAGAGAATGATACCCTGGGTTCTAAAGAGATGGAAACTTACCAGCTCTGACTCTGATGTCTTCAAAGGTTCTGATGTCCCTAATGGAAAATGTTATCTGATCAAGTTGTATCCTTTGATCCAGTTCTTCCTTAACTCCTCCTTATGCTCCCCATCCCCAGTAAAGCTATGGGGTCTGAGGTTAACACCTTAGAAGCCTGCCAAGTAAATTATTAGATGTTATCTGTTAACCTAATGTTTCAAGAAGTGATGTCTGAAAATTGTTTAATGCCTTTTTCCCGTCCCTGCATTTGAGACCTTTGAATTTCAGCAGGATGCTCTCATGCTCATTAGTGGAACCCACAGTGAGAACTTTCTCTAATGGTGTAATGCGAGCATTGTGGCTGCAGAAGGGCAAGGTTGGGTTCGGTGGAGCTTTTGGCTCCTCTTGCAACCATGAAATGCCCTTTTCTCTGGCAGTGAGATTAGACCTGTCAAATCATAAATGAATGCAGACCAAGGCTTTTAGTGAAAGGAAAATCTTATGGAGACAAGATGAGTTGTCACTTTCAGAAACTTTTGTTTTTAGGGTACTGAAAACTAGGAATTCATCTCACACAAAATCAGTGTCTCTTGGGAAAATGGCTCCTTTCTCGACAACTTCTGGATGCCCCCTCTGTTGTCTGGATCGTGAGGTTCAGTAGAGGACTCAGGAGCAAAGTTGGGGTACACATGCCATAGGTGAGCTCCGCAGAACCCAAACCTATTTCTTTCAACTATTTGCTTGTCTGTAAAAGCAACCTACTAGGATCAAAGGATGATTCTTTTTAAAGCAGGTATGTTATTTTGAGTGGGCAGCCTTTAAACTCTCTCCTGTGGGAAATGCTAACATCTTAAGCAATCAAAAATTATTTAGTGTGTATAGTAATTGTTTCACAAGCTAATAATTTCCCCCTCTTCTTTTTCCCCTCCCTCAGTGCAGCCATAGTGGTTTGAACTGTGTCCTCCAGAAAGATATGTTGACGTCCTTACCCCCAATATCTGGGAATGGGACCTTATTTGGAAATTGGGTTTTTGCAGATGTAATTAGTTAAGCACCTTGAGATAAAATCATCCTGGATTTAGAGTGATGAGCCTATATTTATTTTTTTAATTTTTTATTGTTATGTTAATCACCATACATTACATCATTAGTTTTTGATGTAGTGTTCCATGATTCACTGTTTGCGCATAACACCCAGTGCTCCATGCAGAACGTGCCCTCTTTAATACCCATCACCAGGCCAACCCATCCTCCCACCCCCCTCCCCTCTAGAACCCTCAGTTTGTTTTTCAGAGTCCATCGTCTCTCATGGTTCATCTCCCCCTCTGACTCCCCCCCTTCATTCTTCCCCTCCTGCTATCTTTTTTTTTTTCTTAACATATATTGCATTATTTGTTTCAGAGGTACAGATCTGTGATTCAACAGTCCTGGACCATTCACAGCGCTCACCATAGCACATACCCTCCCCAGTGTCCATCACCCAGCCCCCCCCACCCCTCCCACCCCACCCCCCACTCCAGCAACCCTCAGTTTGTTTCCTGAGATTAAGAATTCCTCATATCAGTGAGGTCATATGATACATGTCTTTCTCTGATTGACTTATTTCGCTCAGCATAACACCCTCCAGTTCCATCCACGTCGTTGCAAATGGCAAGATCTCATTCCTTTTGATAGCTGCATAATATTCCATTGTATATATATACCACATCTTCTTTACCCATTCATCTGTGGATGGACATCTTGATGAGCCTATATTTAGAGCCTATATTCAATGGTTGGTATCTTTATAAGAGGAGAGGAAACAGAGGAAAGGAACCATGTGAAGAGAGGGGCAGAGACTGGAATGATACTGCTATAAACCATGGCAGGCCGAGGATTGCCCAGAGACAGCAGCAGCTAGGAAGAAGCAAGGCAAGATTGGTCCCTAAAGTCTTGAAACAGACCATGGCCCTGCTGACCCCTTGGCTTTGGACTTATGGCCGTAAGAACTGCGAGAGAATAAATTCCTGATGTTCTCAGCCACCCAGTCTGTAGTAATTTGTTATGGCAGCCCTAGGAAAGGGAGGCACTGGCCAATCCCATAAACCCATCCAGAGCACCAATAATATTTAATTTAGACCAGACCCAAGGCTATGTCAGAGAAACAAGGCACTGATACTAGAATCAGGAATTTTTCATAAGTTTCCCTTAAAGTAAAAGCAAAAGTCCAACTGATCGTATGTAGAGAAAAGACAAAAGCTGGTAGGATTGCCAATTGGTAGAACTATTTTAGAAGACCGACTGATACTATCTTGTAAACCTGAAGATGTGCACAGCCTTTGACTGAGCATGGCCACTACAAAGGCAAGAAACCATTGCACATGAGCACACATGCAGGAACTTCTAGAAACATCATCATTCCTAGTAGGCACAAACCGGAAAAAATCCAAATGTCCATAGACAGGATATCGATACATGCAATGTGCAGTATACTCACAAATGGAATGTTATTCTACAGTGAATGTTTGTTCATAAACTATAACTGCATGCAGCTAACCGAATAACTTTTTGAAAAATAATGTTGAATCAAAAAAAGCAAGACAAGAGGAATGTATGTATACTATGATTCCCTTTATAGAAAATCCTGAAAATAATCATCAGCACTAAATGATTTTATTTGGAGATGCACTGTTGGGCAAGCAAAACTATAAAGCAGAGCAAGAAAGCAATTACTATAACATTTAGGGTAGTGGTTAACTCTAAGAGGGAAAACAAGAGAGTATGACTGGGAAGAAGCATTCTGGGGTTGGGGGGCGCTTCTAACACATTGGTAACATTCTTTTTATTAAGCTGCATGGTGGTTTCATGGATGTTTATGTTTTTATTTTCTATATCTTTATTCATTATAATTTCTTATATATAAAAAATTTTAAATATTTTTAAAAACTTTTTTTTTGGAAAAAAGATAGAGGATAAAAAAAGGGAAAGAAAAGAACACATAGAAACTTTAGAAGCATAAAATGTTCTAATTCACCTTGAAGAAATTTGTGTGTTTTCATATGGTTTGTTCACATAATCTTTCCTGCTCAGATTTCCAGCCTGTCAGCTAAAGTCTTAGTCAAGGCATTTTCTGCTGAAATCCAAGATTCTGGAAAAGAAGAGGAATATGATGAAAAAGTTCAACAAATCTTAATTGTTGCCCGGAGGTCAGGCCATGTGGAAAATGTGGTATTTAGCTTTGCCACAGACAAGCTCCCCCAAGGCTGCTAAGTGGCCAGAGACAGGGGTGGAGGTGTAAGAGGGTGGCCAACTAACAGGCAGCACTTGGCATTTCCAAAGGGCTTTTCACGTGGTCTCAAGGGAGCCTCACCCATGGGAGGAAACCTTACTCCTTATACTTTACTAAGAGGACTGTTAAACTCTAGAGAAGTTAAGGTACTTATCCAAAGTTGCAAGTTCGGGAAATGACAGGGTCAGAGCTGGAAACTAGGTTTTCCCCACCCGAATGCAGTGACTTTTAATGGAATTCAGTGGTACACGTACTGACCCCAACACACGGGAAGCAGAAGACTCGGTTGTACCAAACTGATGTGATGCAAATGTCTCAAACTCAGGATGTCAAGACGTGGGCTGAGAGCCAGCAGACTCCAAGCGGTTGTGCAGAAGACAGACATGGCTGAAGCTAATCACAGTACAGCTGAGGACATTTGCATTTTGGAAGGCCCGTACCCATGGCGCAATCAAAAGACGAAATTAATATTGCTTGTGATGGTTTGTAGTGCTTAGCAAAATTCTCTGTTTTGCTTCCATGCAGTGGATATTCCATCCCCCCCTAAATACTTACACCCTCCAAGCCAAACCCCAGTTCTTTACAAACTCAAAGCAATGAATCACTTAGGAAAACATTTCAGATAAGCAGACATAGTCAGATCTCCGTTTGGACTTCATGCTGGAGAAAGCGTGCAGCCCTTGACTGTTTCACATTGCTGCCCTCGATGTCAATAAATCGACCACTTGCAATACTGCTTCTTGCCAAGAAATCCCCCGAGCCCTCGTGTGGTTTCAACAGAGGATATATGAAAAGACTGAACAAATATCACCGTTTTATCCTCCTTCCTGTCCTCAAAGCTTTTGCAAACTTAAGCAAACTAATTTTCATGATATTCTCGACAAACTGTGGAAGTCTACTGAAACCATTCCTGGTACTGATACTTTGAGTTTGGAAGTTAAAAGGTGAAAGTCTGCATTCCTTAGAAGTTTTGATAATGTAGCTAAAATAAAATATAAGCCAAAATGAAACCAAAACTAAGGTCCCGGTCAGCATCAAGATGAATTTATTTCTCTTGCTTTTCACAGCGGATTCTCTCATACCTTGCACCTGAGACACAGGCCAATGGATTGCCGATTTTGTAGAGTGATAAGGTGTCATTAAGATCGGTAGTATCTGGGGGGAAAAGACAAGTCAAAGATGGCACTGTAAAGGAAAGAGCACATGGCGTTTGCTTATCTGTTAAGCTGCATGCCTCGCTGGGTCTGGACAAAATTCACTCCCTACTCTAACATGGGTCTGGTCACCTGGCAGATATGGCAGAACAACACTCAGACCCCCTCCTTCTTCCCCCTCTCGGCTCCCCTGAGAGTTACCTTTGTAGTACAATTGCACACAGCCCCATCCTCTAACATAATCTTTCCCATGTCCCCATACTTCCACCCAAAATGAAATACAAGAAGAAAATGAGTTGAAACCTTTTGGAGAATTAGGAAGCCCTACATCTAGAGTTTATTTTTTAAATGGAAATGACACGTGTATCACATAATATATAAAAAGAAGGCATTTAGTTCATTTTTCAGAGTCTGGTGCAGTTTAAGGAAAGGCCATGGAGAGAACACTGGTCTCCTTGAGCTAGAATCCAGCAGGTCTGAGGCGTATTGCTCTGGGAGACAAAGGAAGCTTCCTATTCCTTTCTCTCGGTGTTGTGTATTGACTGTGCATCCACATGCAAATGGAGTTGCATCTGAGATGAAAATATCTGAGAAAATAAAAAGAAGCAAATCAGTATGGATTTTTAGACCAGTCTCTGCAAAAAAAATTTAAGTATTTTCAGATTTGAAGGAAATCTTCACTTGAAATTGCTGGGAGGCTTGGAACTGATAAGCCTCAGTTTCCAAATCCATAAAATGAAGATAGTAACTGTATTCTCTTCACTGGGTTGCAGTGATGGTTTAATGAGATCAGGTAAAGCATTAAACAAGAAGTTGAGTACTTAGGGGCGCCTGGGTGGCTCAGTTGGTTAAGTGTTTGTGTTGGGCTCAGGTCATGATCCTGGGGTCCTGGGATGGAGCCCCACAGGGGGCTCCTTGCTCAGCGGGGAGTCTGCCTCTCCCTCTCCCTTTGCCTGCCGCTCTGCCTATCTGTGCTCTCTCTTTCTGTCTCTGTCAAATAATAAATAAAATCTTAAAAAAAAAAAAAGAAGTTAAGTACTTAGTAATTCCTTACCAAAAGTTCTCATTCATGATCATATTTACATTATTTCCTAGAAATATTCATTTGCATATGAAACTTCAGGTTAATAGAGCAAATAATAGGAAAAGTACAACAGACTGGAGTATCGTGTTGCAACCTACAAATCAATTTTTCTTCCATTATGTTATTTGTTGCTCACGGTCAACTTGTGGTTCTGTATTTTCCTCTTTCAGGTGAGGAAACCAAGGTGAGTCTCTGGGAGTTCATAAATGAACAAAAAGCAGGAACATTGCTTTGCACCTTTTTTATACATCTATTATGCCAAAGCTAGCATTGGACATACATACAAATTGGTTTCAACTATTTTTAACTAATATCTCTTTAAACTATATTGTTATAATTTTGATCATGACAGAATGTTCTTTGATCATATTCTGACCACTCTAAGAAGTGCCCTATCAAAGGAAGCTCCTTCATTTTCATTTTGTGCCCTTTTCTTAAAAAAAAAAAAAATTATTACAGTTAGAAGTGCAGGAGCATGTCCCATAACTCCAGGCATCTCATGGGATTTCAACCATATTGTCTCAGGGACCTTTTCCAAGAGGCGTGAAATAGAGATACAAAGAATTTAGTGGCTGTTTTTGGTTTGCTTGTTTTCAACAAAAGCTTTATCCAATTAACCATGGAATAGGTTAATGATAATTTATTACCGAAAAGCTGCACTATCTATGAATTTTTGCTGTTTTCATGTGAAGTGTGTGGTGGTTAAAATGATTTAGCAGTTCATTAAAATAGCAATGACACCTAGTTTACATAAGGCAATAAGCTAGTGTTTGCTAACTCTCCACCCTGCCTGTGTTAGAATCACCTGAGCTTTGAGGACTCCACTCATGTCCGCACCTCACCCCAGGGAGGCCCACTTACTTGGTCTGCAGTGGGGCCTGAACACTGATAGGATCAAAGGTTTTCCCTGTTTCTAGTCTGCAGCCAAGACTGAGAATTACTGTGGTGGATGAATATGAAACAGACAACATTTAACCTCCCCTCAAGAAGCTTCAGATTCTACTTAAGAAAAATATATTTTTAAAATTCATTGACATACTTAAGAAGGTATTAAATGACCCATCACTGATAAATTCCACATTCCTTTTCTCTTCCTATCCCTCTCTGTAGTAATAAAATGGTTAATGGTCAGAGAAATAGAGAAATCACACCTTCAACTAAAAAGATAGAAAAATCAAGAGCCACTTAGTAATATGCTTACATATCTTAATACATCTTAATACATATCTTACCAATATGCATCCCAGATATCTCTAGTCATACAGAAAAGGAATTTCTCCTTGAGAAATGAAATGTGCCCTCCAATTATAGATGTTAGGGAGGGTATTAATCGTGAAAACAGCGTTCAGAACTGATAATGTGAGCTTCACTTAAGGCTCTGTGGATGCTTGTTTGTTTGGTGACAAAAGCAAAATCCAGGGTTCGTCCAATAGCTTGATCATCATCTCTGCTTCCTGGCTACAACACCTGGAGCTCTACCTCCAACCCAGCATTGTCTCTGTACCGCAAGGAACCAAGTTGGCCTTGTTAATAGGCTATGCCCAAAGCTGGAGAAGCCCCATTGGAGGAAATATGATTCCAGTTTGAGGATGCAAGTACAATACCCCCTGCCAGGTTTAAATTAAGAGCATATTACTCATTTTTAGTTAATTTCTCAGCCTGCAGAATAATTTGGCACATGTGTGCAGTATACATTCCCTCAACTGCTTCCTTAGGGACCCTGACCTTGACGGGATAGTTGTAATTGGGGGAAAAAGTTAATAAATGACAATCATAGTTAAATACCCTATTTATGAAAGAAAATGCATGTATTAAAATTAAAAGAGGGAACAATCAAAAGCAAGAGGAATAGATTAATACATTTTTCTTGTCTCTGGCTTAATTTTTTGTTAATGTCAAGGCCTGGAGCACCACCGGGGTGGGGAAGTGAAATGCAGTGGTTCTCAAAACACATGTACTGAGAAAAAACATGATTATAGCACGTTAGTTTGGGAGAAGCCACCCTATGCATGGGAAAACCATACCTTCCTATGGATTTTAAATCCAGTTCTTCTGGATCGACTTTTTGTAGATGTATTGGAAACTCTGAAGCAGATTTTGCAGGCTTTCCCTTTCATCCCTTTTCAAGTGTTTTCCTTTTTAATATTAATGACTGTTGCCATCTCCTATGTAACTGTAGTGTCCAAGACTCAGAAAAATACATAATGATCAAACTCCTATGAATTCAGCCATGTTATACATATATTTATCATGCTTTTTATATATTTATAGCATTTTATATGCATGTTTCTATATATGCATACATTTGAAAAATATGATACAAGTCACCTGAATGTGTCTCCATATTTTGTAGTCCTTTGATGGTCAGAACCATTGCCCAGGTCCCCATCCTAGGTGTCTGTGATACGTCCAGTCCTTCCCACCATGTTTCTGAAGATTCCCAGGAAGGATGCTGTTCCTTCTGACTCTATTCTCCTTTCTCCTCTTCTCACTTTGCCTTCAAAGCTGCTGTTTATCCATCTAAATCCATCATCCCATGCATGGACACACCCTCCTCCTCTTCACTTGCTAAAACATCACCAATACACCGCTGTCGTACATGTGGCTTTCATTCAAGCTCTGTGGGTAATACAAGGGTGTAATCACACCACAGCAAAGGAAGCAATTTAAAGCCGAACAGCAAACATCTCCGTTCAACCATTTGTCCCACGCTCCTTACTAGATATTAACTTCTCCTCTCTCTCTCTCTCTTCTCAGGAAGTAGCCTCAATCTATTTTGCTTGAATCTGTTCTCTTTTAACCAAGAATTTCTCCCATCTCTACTACCCCTGCTTCAAAAACCTTCCTCCCTCCCCACATAGGTCCCCCACCAAAGCCGTCAGGATTTCCATCTACTCTGTCTTTGGCATCAGGGGTAAAATGAAAAATCTCTATTTCAATACATAGATACTTTAATCCCTCCTTTTTACTATCCTGGGTGTTATGATTAATCTAAAAAGTCCCATTAAGTGTCTTTCTTACTGCTTTCCCAGAGCCATCTGCCCTAACTTCAGTCAACTTGTAACATCCCATTTGTCCCCTCTGTGCCACACATAAGGCTGAGAATTATTTATCTGGCTTACAGCAAAGCTTGTTGCGTCCCTCAGCACCTGCCAGGGCATGCCCCCAGGCAGTGGTCCACAGCCACTCCAGCTTGGAAACAGCTAATCTATGCATTCATGAAACTATCCAGTAGGCACAATTGGCCTTTGACACAGCTCAGTTTTGGTGAAAACATTCGTTCCTCTTTACTTTATCATGAACTTGCCTCCTTTTCCTTTACCTCACTTGCTTTCTATAATGAAGCTAATGAAAAGTTACAGAGAAAAGAGGAAAAGAAAGCTAGCAATCAAGTGTTAACTCTCCCAGAAACATGACTTTTTAATTTGCGGTACAATCTTAAGGCCAGAGAGCTTAAAGCAAGAGTATCTCTGACTGTGGGCTATTAATCATCCACAAGTGAGTGAAGACTCTGTCTTTGGAGGACAGGAGACTTCCCCACCCTTTGGCATCATGCAACATATTGTGACTTCCTATGCCATCTTCCCATTCCTCCCCCCTTTCCTAAACTAGCTTACTTTAATAGAGGAATTAAAATGGATGAGCTCCACGTAAAATCACTTCTGCCTCTTCCAATCCAGAGTACTGGTTTGGTATCGGCTTTATGTTTCTTTAATTGTCCTCCAAATGGATCACAGCACAGTCCTGACTTCCTAATAGGTGCTAAATAGATTCTTACAAGAAGTTCCAGTGCCCCAGCCCTATAGAGCATTGATTGACATCTGAAAGTCAGAGATAGGCATCTCTCTCCCCCTGAAAAAAAAAAAATTAGTTAAATTATAAAGTCACCAATCAGGATGTACACTTGCATTTTGGAATAATGCCAAGTAAATATTCGGTGACTGGCATTAGATTGCAGTGGTTAGGATTTTGAATCAGAATCAGATCCCCTGGGTCTGCAACTCAACTCTGATATGATCCAGGTGACCCAGAGCAGGTTATTTGATATGTTTGGCTTAGTTTCATCATATGGGAAATGGGAATAATAAAGTACCTTCCCTGTGGGTTTGTCGTGGGAATGAAATGAGACAATTTCTGTGTAGTGCTTAAAACAGTGTATATAGCAAGAAATTCAAATGTGACTCCACATGTCTGTTTTCACTGAGGTGTCTGAGTGATAGATATAGATATCAAAATGATTGTGAAGCTCATTTTAGAAACTGCAAATGAAAGTGCAATGAGGGCGCCTGGGTGGATCAGTCGTTAAGTGTCTGCCTTCGGCTCAGGTCATGATCTCAGGGTGTTGGGATTGAGCCCCATATTGGGCTCCCTGCTCGGCGGGAAGCCTGCTTCTCTCTCTCCCTCTCCCACTCCCCCTGCTTGTGTTCCCTCTCTCGCTGTGTCTCTCTCTGTCAAAAAAATAAATAAAATCTTTAAAAAAAAAAAAAAGGAAGTGCAGTGAATTAGCTACACAGCTATAGTATTCCCAGTCTCTTTGAAACTATTAAGGAGAGGAGAAAAAGAGTAACCATTTATGAAGAGATTTCTTTGGAGATAACCATGACCATTTTGAGTCCCTACAACCCTTTTTGAGTGATGGGGGTGTGTGGTCTTATTATGATTTAATCTACTGTTTTGTAACTGCAAAGTGAGAAAGGTCTTTGATGGGACCACTTTGAGATCTTGCTATCGCTTGTCCTGGCCTGGAGAACATTGTGGAACAGGACCTGACTCCCATTCCAGTGCTCATGAAGGCTGAAGAGCCAGAGATGTGCTCAGTGCCTGGGTAGCAGAGGAAGGACCCCATGCTGCTGGGTGAGGGGCCGCTGCAGAGCCAGTATTTGTGAAGGCAGAGGACGCAGCAGCATTTCCCAGGGATGGGATGCTGACTACCCAGGAGAAAGTTATCTGGTCCTAGGACTGACAGAGTTGCCTGGGAGGGGCAGAGGGCCCCAGCAGCTGAAGCAGAAAAGGAGTGACAAAATGTCAGAGGTCGTGAAAGGAATCACGTGGGGCCACCCAATATGAAAACACGTAAGTTGGTTCAAGGTTACTGCAAGACGGCATGTCCATCCAGCCTCCACACTGAGCTCTGCAAAGAATCAAGAAAGTGTTCCAGAGAGAAACGCCAGCTTTTCCACCATTTGCCATGCACAGAGGGCTGTTCAAGGAAGACACTTCCTAGCCATCTCGTTCCCCTCTCCTCACCACATTTCTGGCCTCAAAGGATCAGACATTGGCTAGCAAGTGGTTGGTTGTATCAGTCAGGGTTCTTCAGAGAGATGAAACCAATAAGATATGTGTGGGGGGAATAGATGGAGATAGAGATAGGTAGGGATATCTGAATGTGTCTCCATAGGGACATGACCATAGATAGGGATATCTATCTATCTATCTAATCAACTATGTATGTTTTTTAAGGAATTGGTTTACACAGCTGTGGGGCTTGGCAAGTCCATAATCTTCAGGGTTGGTGGCAGGCTGAAGACCCAGCGCAGAGTTGCAGTTCCAGGAGTCAGAAGGCAGTCTGCTGGTAGAATTCCTTCTTGCTGGGGGAGGCCAATCTTTGTTCTATTATGGCCTTTAACTGATTGAATGAGGCCCACTCATACTATAAGAGACAATCTACTTTACTCAAAATGTGCTGATTTAAATGTTAATGCCATCTAAAAAGAAAAACTTCACAGAAACATCTAGAATAACATTTGACCAAATATCTCAGTACTATGGCCTAGCCAAGTGGACACATAAAATTAACCATCATAAGTAGGGTGCAGGGGAGAGGACAGGAGCAAGGGTGTGAGTGAGAAACTGGTCACATCCCTTCCCCACTTAGAGTTTGCAGACATGTGGGGAAGAAGGTGAAAAGATTTCATATTAAATCATGTGGTGAGTTTGATTATCATTATGTACTGGATATTCTATTTTTTTTAATTTACTTATTACGGAGAGAAAGAGCACAGAGCTAGCCAGAACATGAGCAGGGGGAGGGGTAGAGGGAGAGGGAGAAGCAGGCTTCCTGCTGAGCAGGGAGCCCGATGTGGGGCTCGATCCTGGGACTCCGGGATCATGACCTGAGCCGAAGGCAGATGCTTAACTGACTGAGCCACCCAGGCGGCCCTGGATATTCTAATTTTTGACATGAAAATCTCTGTATTACGTAAAGTGGTCTTAGAAGCCTAGGAAAGAAATTCAAGGTCCTACCTGAGTACTCATTTAGGAGCAGGGGAAGATACTAAACATTTAAAAAAGAGAGTGAAGTACCAAAAAAACAAAACAAAGCAAGTCTTTCGATTACCTCATGATGATTCATGTATAATATACCAGTTACAAGTGCTGAGCACATAGTATATATTCCATAAATATTCACTATTTTTATTGCATATACATACATATATGATAATTTACTATGAATAGGACATAGAATCTATGCCCTTTTTTATACATATACTTTCTTGATGGTGACATATATATGTAGTCTGACAACCCGAAACAGATGAATACATTTCACTAAATTGCGTGATAGGTGGGAGAAATTTTTTGGTATGTATTTACTTCTTTCATAAAGTTATATTACAATGACTGTGCTTTATGTTTTGGTGTTTCATATAAATATATTGCCTGAACCTTCCTCTGTGGTGGGATAGACATAAACTTTGAAATTTAAATACTCTCATGCTGTTGGGGCGTTTGGTGACTCAGTTGGTTAAGCATCTGCCTTCTGCTCAGGTCATGATCTTGGGGTCCTGGGATCAAGCCCTGCATTGGGCTCCGTGCTCGATGGGGAGTCTGCTTCTCCCTCTCCCCCCACCCCATGCTCTGTCTCTCTCTCAAATAAGTAAATGATTAAATCTTAAAATAAATAAATAAATAAATAAACTCATGCTATGGCAAACATAGTTGCCTTTTTTGGTGTTTATTATTGTTTGTAGCCTGAAAGCATTATTGACTTTTAGGTAAACAAATAATTAGCTTGTTCATTTGAAGTAGGAAGGCTAATTAATGAACTTGCTTACCGTTCTACTCCGCTACAGATAGCCAGTCCTTTGGGTCTTTGTTCTTCCGCCTTACTCTCTCTCCTTTTCCCTGTCATTCTCTGCCTCTACCTCTACCTCCATCTCTGTTCACAAATACCTGCCTATTCTGCTACTCTGGATTCCAGAAAATATAGTTGCATATGATACTCAAAGGTGATGAGTATGGGGCATCAGTCAACCTGACCCAATACTGGCGTTCAGTATTTTTTTAGATGTTATTTTCTTGGCTGTACAAGCAGCCTTTTAAGAGATGCTTTTAAAATTGAAAATGAAGATTGATAAGAATAAATCTGATATCTGGATGCATCAGGCTTGCATTAGGACAGAAATTGGCTCTATTACACAAATACATTTTTTAGTTACAGCCTTTGTGTGTCTAATTTGGCCATGGCCTTCTTGGTCATCCTTTCTTTCTTTCTTTCTTTTTTTTTTTTATTGTGTATTATCAAACAATTTAGCACTAGATTTTGCAACACTTTGTCCAAGATTGTTATATAAATTTTTACCTTTTTAAAATTTCTGCTAAAGCACTAAATTTTGTTCTTACAACAAAATGAGATGTATGTGTGAACTCATGGAAACTGTAACCTAAAATAAATTACTGCAGTGGGCCACAATGTGCAAAGAGAGGTGGCTGGAGATGGCATTATGTTAAGAGTCTTAACTTTCCCAAACAATATGGGAAAGACTTGGCTGCATCCTTCAGTGACATATATGTTAAATAATTTGTGGTTAAGATTTAAACAAGATTCATGCTGAAAAATCAGGTGGTTTCAGCAGTCCTACTTTCATTCCATCAGACCCCTTTGAAAATAAGATCTGCCAAGATTTTGAAAGTGGGCTAGAAGGAATGTAAGTCTCACCATTGGCTTTTCAATGCTATATAAATCAAAAAGGTTGCCAGCTAGCGGACAGAATGAACACTGGTCCACAATCATGTAGGCAATTACTCTGGTAAATGTTGAGTCTTGGAAATTGAAATTGTGACTCTGTTTTTACAGTAAGCTAGAGGGAAAAGATCAACCTCAGATTTTCTATTGATTAAGTGGCTGATACTTTTTCAGCAACTTGTGGCTTTTTGTGAAAGCTCAGAAAAGCACTTTGTTAAAAGAAAAAAGTGTTTCATTCATCAGCTCTCTAGGTAGTAAATTATAGCCAACTGATAGCTCTTGAACACCTCCTAGGAGTTGTGAGAGACATTAATAAAATTGGGTAACAGATTTATCCAAATCTGAAATATGAAAATGAGACCAACTTACATGAAAAAGAAAAAGAAAAAACTGGGCTTGGAGAGAGGAATGCGCAGCGGTAGGAAGAAAGCCGTCATGCTCACCCCAGAATCCACTGTGACTGCATCACTTTGTCAACCCTTGTTGCCAGCTTTGCCTATATTCTCTTCCGATGCTGAGATTACTTTTATCACACTTTCTTAGGTGCTCTCCTCTCCCCTTTTCCGGAGGCTGGGCTCCCCAGCCCTCCAAAAGTTGCCGCAAAGCAAGTCTTACTGATGTTCCCAGAGCTGAACTTACAAGAAGGCAGTGAAACTGACCTGCATATTCCTTGCCAGCAGGGCCCAGGGCTTTCCAAGTAGGTAACCATGAAAGTGATCATGCCAAGGGACAGAACAGGAGGTCCTCTTTGGGTAAACAGGACATGCTTCCCTTTGTGACCTCTGGCTGACCTCCAGAGGGAAAGAGCCAAAGTAGTCAGCATCTCTGGCCAATGAAATCAGCATCAGTGACCACTGAGGCTCAGAGAACTCCCTTGGCTTTGGGAAGGAGCAAAGCAATGACACAGCAGCCTTTCTAGGCAGAGTTAAATGATGATAATACCGCAGACACTCATTTATTCTCAGTCTGTTCTCCACTACCTGTCACATTTCCCTGAGGTAAATATCCTTTAGATTTATGGTGATTTGTTATGAAACCAGTTATCCTGTTGTCCTCAAATGGCAAGAGAGTATTTACAACTTATAACATGTCATATATGAAGATGCAAGGCCCTTTTAATTTTAACTGGTCTCCTGATTAGGACAGAGAATGCTGAGCTGCTATTGTAGTTTGGTGGGCTTGTTTTCGGCACACAGAACTAGCGGCAATCACCACGAACACCTTTCTTATAAATATGATAAATAAATATGGAATGAAGACTTTGGGGCCAAATTGGCATCAGTATCATTTAATTTCTTCTGTGTTTCCAGCCAATTAAATGAATGGGTGCCTGTGGTAATTAAACTCACTTTGATAATTAGACACTAAGGATTCTTAAATTACTGAATGTTAATGAATATTTCCCAAGTATGGTCCTAAGTGCTGCCAAATGGAATTTTACTGTTTAGCATTAAAATATAGAGTTCTTCAAAAAATTCCACATAGAAAAAGTGAAACTAGAAACAGAGGATTTGATTTTGTTGCCTTTCTTTACAAGTCTGGGCAGGTTGATGAAATTTGAATAGAAAACAAATTTTGTTACAAACGAGAGATCGTTGAACTAATTCCTTGGAACTTGGAAAGCCACACATAATAGCGCACAAACGAAAGCCATAGACAGGAGAATATCGCTGCCTCACTGTAGCTGCCTATAAATGGACAACCCATAAATACCAACTATCTTTGCTAATAATTTGAGGCTAAGGCAGACAAAAGGTCTGGGCACCTTGGAGGTGTGCTCTCTATGCAGAAATAGACAATGGTACTGCTCTGGGTTTCCCACCAGTAGATAAACCATATTGAGCATTTTTATCTGAAAACCATGGTCACAATGATTCTTGGAGTTGTTTTAATATCCTTGATAATTTGTTCATCAGGCTTCCAGTGCAAACTAGAAAACTGACACACACTTAGATCAAATGCTAACCAGTGAGTCCTGTAGGAACCATTTCTAGGACATGCATTATATACAATTATTTATTTCACATATTTCAAGCATTCAAATATTTATTTCAAATATTCCACAAAGCCTTTACATTGCCTTACAGGTGTGTTTCTTCAAAGCTCACATAACACTTGTGCTATGTCTTACCTAGAGGGAGAAGGAAGGGATGAGACAGGGAATTAGTGTTTCCTATGCATCCTTTATGTTCAGGGCCCTATGTTAGCTCTCCACATAGCATGATGCCATCACCAAAAAGTGATGACATATTGATGAGTGAGGACTGTTTCTTTATTTCTATGGGACAAATCCATGTAAAACTTTAGCACTAGCCCAATATTTTCTGCACTATACCAATCTGCTATTTAAATCAGCAAATTCATACTCAGTCACTGAGGTCAAACCTAGCCCTGTCATGTCAGCACCATGTTGAGGGAGCCTCTCTGAGCCTTGAATATCTCATCCATAAAAGGTGCTAATAACACTGCCAAACAGGGTTGTTGTGAGGACTCAGCTTGACAACATGAAAAAAGACCAGAGCATAGTTCCTAGTATTTTTAAATGCCACTTTCTCCCTTTCCTTTCTCCCTTCTTGACAGAGTAAGGAATATTCGCCTTTTTTACATGCTCAAATTTGGCCCTAAATCAGTTTTAATTGTGCTAAATAATACAGATAAATGGAATGAATAAAATGAGTCATAAGGATACAAATCACAGACATAGATTCTGAGGGTCTTCCTATATACCTCCCTAGCGAGTGGATGGGTTGACAAACATCTTTTAGTAAGGAAACCTATAAGCTCCCTTTATAAAATTCCAATCCTCCCAGGTTGGTTCTGGGGATTGTTTTATTTCAGCCATTCCATCCACATTCCAGAGAGCAAGGGGCAGAACTCGGGTCATCCAAGCTGGAGGAAGGAGCAGAACAACGGCATGCTTCCTCACTTTAGGTGTGTTTCTTCAAAGCCCACATAACACTTGTGCAAATATGCCATTGGTCAGAGCTTGGATATGTGTCTTATTTAGAAATAAGGAAGACTGACTAGTGTAGTTTTTATTCAGAGAGGCCATGTGCCAGCTAAAAGTCAGGTTCAATTAATGATAAAGAAGGATACATTGTGTGTCAGATGGTACTCTTTGCCATAAGAAGTCATAACAAAATTTGAGGTAAGAGGTGGTGGTATCTTGGATATATTTCTGGAAGTATTCTGAATATATTTTGAAGATAAAGCCAAATGAATTTGTTGACTAATTAAATGTAGGGTGTTAAAAGAATCAGGGATGACTCCATGGTTTGGGGGTTTGAGCACTGAAATGACAGTTTTCTTTTATAGAGTTGGAGAAGGATCAGAGGAGTAGGTTTTTGTGGTGGGTTCAACTGGAGTTCAGTTGGGGGTTACTGTTTGAAATGCTTATGATGCCACAAAGAGAGACACCAAAGGGACAGGCCAAATACAGCAGTTTTGAGGGAAGTTCTAGACTGGAAATTGATGTGAGAATCATCAAAGAATTGAAGGAATAAGTTTCAAAATCTGAGCATAAGAGATCTGAAGAATGGAGGAAACAATAAAAGACACTAAAAAGAAGCAACCAGTGAAATTTAAAAAAAGAAAGAAAGATGGAGGATTGGTGGCTTCTATGTGGAAGTTCTCTTGTTGAGTATTTTCCTCTTTCTGGTGGGATAAAAGGCAATGCATCAGCTGAAAGGGAGTTGGGGGAAGATTTGCCGGAGGTTTGAAGTTAGAAAAGAAAGTGTGAAATGGTTGGACATTATACCTGTTCATCATTGCCACAGTAATAGTATGGTAGTTCAAGTCTTGGGACGAAGAGAGCTCACAGAGGAAGAGAAAATAGCACTTTGGGGAGAACTCTTATTTTTGGAGCAAGGAGAAGAACCAATGAATGGAACAGAGAAAGATCAGTCAAAAAAAAATACCAAGGACAGAAAATATTTAAGGCAGGACAACACATTATGTAAGAGTATGAATTAGGAAGTCATATTCAGATTCCTAGCTTTGTGACCTAGTAAATAGGCACCACTGGACTTTATTTTCCACATTTGTAAAATGGGAATAATAACAGTAACTGTCTCATAACATTACCGTGAGCTTTGCATGAGCTATCGCTTGTAAAGTACTTAGAATAATACTGGCTCATAATTCCAGTATTGGAATTGACACAGAAAGGAAATTGCCAGAATTAATGCAGAAAGGAAATTGCCAAATGGCCACAGACAATCTGAATGATGTATGTGGAAACTGGAAAATATTACCTCCACTTCTTCTGTACCGGGAAAGTATGCAATTTTTGGGCTGATATTTCTGAGTGACACATTCACATATTCCAGTGCCTCGGCTCCACGTCTGCTCTTGCTGGCTTCTATGAGTCATTGGAAATGATTTTGCACACATTATTTCAGGCTAGAGACAAGTCTTTGTTGAGATTCTGAATTCTCCAGCCTTAGAACTATCATCTCCAGACTTCTTTCAAGGTTATCATGTTTTCTATTGTTTCAATGACTTAAGTCATAATTCTCTGCTACATGCAGCCCAAATTATCTATCATCCGATATGCTATGGAAATAAGACCCTCCTTGATCAGAGTAAGAATTCATTAAATCACATTGTATTTTTTTTGATATTGGAATATACCAATAGAAATCTATTTATTCTAGTTTTATTGAGAAATAATTAACATACATCACTGTATAAGTTTAAGGTATACAGCATGATGGTTTGATTTATATATTTTAGAAAATGGTTTAGTTAACATCCATCATCTCATATAGATACAATAAAAAAGAAAGAAAAAAAATTCTCCTTGTGATGAGAACTCTTAGGGTCTACTATCTTAACAACTTCCCTATATATCATACAGCAGTGTTAGTTGTAGTCACCATGTTGTACAATACATCGTTCTATTTATTTATCTCATAACTGGAATTTTGTACCTTTTGACCACCTTCCTACAATTCCCCTTTCTCCTTCCTCTTGCCTCTGGTAACCACCAATCTATCTATTTTTGTATAAGTTTGATGGGTTTTTTTTTTAATCATTATTAGATTCTACATTTAAGTGAGATTTGTCTTTCTTTGTCTGATTTATTTCATTTAGCATAATGTCCTCAAGGTCCATCTATGTTGTCACAAAGGATTTCATAATTTTTTATGACTGAATGATATCCAGCCATAATACATATAACTTAATAGAATATATTAATATTAATATTACAGATAATATAATATATATAATATAAATATATAGTTTAATTACAATTATATAAGTAATTATATAATTTCCTTACCCATTCATCCATCAATGGACACTTTGTTTCCATGTCTTGGTTATTGTGAAAAATGCTGCTATGAACATGGGAGTGTAGATATCTTTTCGAGTTAGTGGTTTCATTTCCTTTGGATATATTCCCAGAGTGAAAAGGCTGTATCATATGGTAGTTCTATTTTTAATTTTTTGAGGAACCGCCATACTGTTTTCTATAGTGGCTGCACCAATTTACATTCACCAACAGTGCACAGTGTTCTCTTTTCTCCACATCCATGCCAGCATTTGTTATCACTTATCTTTTAATGATGGCCATTCTAACAGGCATGAGGTGATATCTCATTGTGGCTTTAATTTGACTTCCCTAAGGACGAGTTATGTTGAACATTTTTTCATGTATCTGTTGACCATTTATATATTTTCTTTGGAAAAATGTCTATTTAGGTATTTTGCTCATTTTTAATTGGATTATTTGGTTTGAGGCTATTGGGTTATATGAGTTCTATAAATATTTGAGATATTAACCCTTTATCAGATATAGGTTTTCTTTTTATTTTATTGATGGCTTATTTTGTTGTGCAGAAACTTTTTGGTTTGAGGTAGTCCCACTTGTTTTTGTTTGTCTGTTTGTTTTGTTCCTTGTGCTTTAGGTGTGATTTCCAAAATAATAGTTACCAAGACCCATGTCAAGAAGATTTCCCCAATGTTTTTTTCTAGGAGTTTCATGATTTCAGGTCTTCTTACATTTAAGGCTTTAATCCATTTTGAATTAACTTTTGTGAATGGTGTAAGATAGGGGTCATTTCATTCTTTTATATGGGAATATCCAGTTTTCCCAGTACCATTTATTGAAGACACTATCTTTTCTCCATTGAGTATTCTTGGCTCCCTTGTTAAATATTAGTTGACAGTATATGCTTGGATTTATTTCTGGGCTCACTACTCTGATCTATTGGTCTATTTGTTTTTATGCCAGTACCATACTGTTTTAATGACTATAGCTTTATAGTATAACCTGAAGTCAGAAAGTGTTGTGTCTCCTGCTTTGTTCTTTTTCCTCAGATTTTCTTTGGTCATTTGGGGTCTTTGGTGGTTACATACAAATTTTAGGAATGTTTTGTCTATTTCTGTAAAAAATGCCTTTGAAATCTTGATAGGGATTTCATTGAATCTATAGATGACTTTTGGTGGTGTTGACCTTTTAACAATATTAATTTTTCCAATCTATAAACAGAGGATACCTTTCCATTTATCTATGTTTTCTTCAATTTCTTTCATCAATGTCTTGTAGTTTTCAGAGTAGAGATCTTTTACCTCCTTTGCTAAATTAATTCTGAAGTATTTTATTGTTTTTGATGCTGTTGTAAACAGGATTGATTTCTTTATTTCTTTTCCAAAAAATTGTTAGTGTATAAAAACACAATTGATTTTTACATGTTAATTCTGTATCCTGCAACTTTACTCAATTCGTTAATTAGTTTTAACAGTTTTTTGGTTGAGTCTTTAGGATTTTTTATATATGGAATCATGTCATCTGCAAATAGAGAAAATTTTGCTTCTTCCTTTCTAATTAGAAAGCTTTTTATTTCTTTTTCTTGCCTGATTGCTCTAGCTAGGACTTCCAGTACTATGCTGAATAGGAGTGGTGAGAATGGCCACCGTTTTCTTGTTCATGATCTTAGAGCAAAAGCTTTCAGCACCATTGAGTATGATGTTAGCTGTGGGCTTGTCAATATATACTCTTTATTATTTTGAATATGTTCCTTTTATGCCTAATTTATTAAGTGATTTTAACATGAATTGATATTAAATTTTGTCAAATGCCTATTCTGCATCTATCGAGATGAATATATGATTCTTTTATTTCATTCTATTAATGGGGTAATTGAATGATTGACATTAATTGATTTGTGTCAGTTTTTTAATTTTAATTTTAATTTTTAACAATTAAATACAAAATTCACAAAGATAATAAATTCCAGTTATTTTTTTCTGATGCAACTGAAAATAATTACCAAAATATGTCTTGATATTTCTTCATTGCTCCTATAATTACTGACTCATTTAACATATTCAAATGACTTCCATTTTAATATAAGTAAAATAATAATAATACCTGCTTCATAGAGGCTTTCACTTATTTGCTTCTACATTGTTACCAAATTAATGATTAAAAGACTTCTTGTTTCAGTTTGGAGATGTAGAGAGCTGTAAAGAATATCATTCTCACCCTTGCAACAAGAAAAAAAGCTGGATCCATCAAAGAATTGAGGTTTCAGGGCAAACAAAACGCCTCAAATATAGAGAGAGACAGATGCCTACAAAGATAAATAGTACTTCAACATTTACTTACCTGTGACAGACTCTGCTCGACTCTACATAAAATGGAATAAGGTATAGCTAAAATGTTTTCAGAAATTGTTAGAGGCTGAGTGTGGGCTAGTGTGAGGATGTAAAGCCTCTGGAAGTTAAAGATACAAGGACACATTCTTACTGGCAGCACTTGTCGAAAAGATTTGGAAGCATTCCTGAGAAAGCTTTTTTCCATGGTGCTGACTTGAGAAAGGGAACAGTAGTCACTGCCCTAACTGCCCAAGCCCATCTCCTCCATCTCCACTACAGGATGAGAGGCAATGAAAACCATCACCTTAGGGTACAGGTAGAAATCCACTGCATCTGGGGGAAAGGACCAGGGAAGAAAAAAAAAAAAAAAAAGAAGCAACATCCCTCCTATGGGAAGGATACCATTTGGGTATCCATATTTCTGCTATGGCAAAACACATGAAAGGTCCAGTTCTGCAGCTGGAGAAGCAGAGCACTTGTGAAGGACATTGGCCAGATCCAAGAACAGAGCCCTGGCTTTCAACAAAAAATTCTAAGGCATATGAAAAGAAAATACACACACACACACACTCACAGAAGAGGCAAAACAATTATTAGGATCAGACAGGCTAAGACTCAGATGTTGGACCAATCAGACAGAAAATTTTCAGTAATTACAATTAATGTTATTGGCTCTAATAAAACAAAGTAGACAACATGCAAGATCAGATGAGTCATTCAGCAGAGAGATGAAACTATAAGGAAGAATCAAATGCAAATACTAGAAGGAAAAAAAATCAGTAACAGATATGAAGGCCTCTAACAGGCTCATCAATAAACTGAACACAACCAAGGAAAGATTCTGTGAAATTGATGATAAAACCAAACTAAAACACAAAGAAAATTAAAAAATGAACAAAAAACACCCCCAAAAAACAAAACAAAAATCCAAACAGAGCACCCAACAGTGTGGGACAGTTTCAAACATGGTAGCATATACACAAGCGGGAGAAGAGAAAGAAAATGGGTGCTGAAGAAATAATGGCAAATGGGGCGCCTGGGTGGCTCAGTTAGTTAAAGCGTCGACTTTGATCTCAGCTCAGGTCTTGATCTCAGGGTGGTAAGTTCAAGCCCCATATTGGACTCTACGCTGAGCATGGACCCTACTTAAAAGAAGAGAAAAGAGGAGAGGAGAGGAGAGGGAAGTGGAGGGGAGGAGAGAGGAGAGAAGAGAAGAAGAGAAGTTATGGCAGAGAATTTTACAAAATTAGTGACAAACAGGAAACCATAGATCCAAGAAGCTCACAGAACACCAAGCAGGAAAAATACCAAACACACACACACACACACACATCCCTAGGCATATGGTATTCAAACTTCAAAAAATCAAAGACAGAGAGAAAATCTTGACATTAGCCAGAAGAAGAAGAAAAAAAAAAAATCTATCCACCAAGGAAAAAGTGCAATAATTAAATCAGACTTCTCATCAGAAACTGTTCAAGCAGAAAGAAAATGTAGTGACATATATAAGTATTACGGGGTGGTGTGGGGGGGAGGGATCTGTCAACCCAGAATTCTAGACCTAGTAAAAAGAAGTGAATTAGACATTGTTTTTTAATTTTCAAACAAAAACTAAGAGAATTCATTGCCAGACATACTCTAATGGAAATTCTTCAGGTAGAAGAAATACGATATAGTCAGAAACTTGGACCTTAACACAAAAGATAAAGTGAACAGGAACTGGAATGAATGAAAATAGGTAAAATTTATTTCCTATTTGTAAATGAGCTAAGAGATAACTGATTAATACATATGGCATATGTGAAGGTAAAGCCTATGACAATAATAGCACAAAGGGTGGGTGGGAACAATTAGGAATATATTATTGTAATGGCCTTGTGCTACATGTAAAAGAGTGTACTATTATTTGAGTGTAAACTCAGATTAATTTGAAATGCATACTGTAAGTCCCAGGGTAATCACTAAAAACATTTTTTAGAGATGTAGAATTAATGAGTCAGTAGAGATAAAATGTAATAAAACATTCTTAGCCCGGGCTCAGTAGGTTGGGCATCTTCTTCTGGCTCAGCGGGGAGCCTGCTTCTCTCTCTCCCTCTCCTCTGTAGCTCCCCCTGCTTGTGCTCTTTCTCTCTGTCAAATAAACAAATAAAATATTAAAAAAAAAAAGTACTTAGTCTAAGAAAAGACAAAAAGAAAAGAAAAAAGAAATATAGTACAAATGGAACAAAGAAACATAGCTAGGAAGAAGTTAGATACTAATCCAATCATATCAATAATCACTTTAACTGTGAATGGTCTAAATACATCAGTTAAAAGATAAAGATTGTCAGTTCGATTAAAAAACAAGACCCAAATATGTGCTGCCTACAATAAACCAATGTAAAATATAGAGACATAAATTATATATGTAAAACTTATTCATATGAAATATGTAAAATATGTCTTATATATTAAAAGTATCTAAGCTCAAATTATTAATAAAGTGAATCATTAACATCTATGGAAGTTACTTACTCTGTACCATACATATGCTTTTTACATATACATATGCATTTTACATCAGTATGCGACAAGGCACTAATTATCCCTAACTTTAGAAATGAGAAAACTGTGGCTTAAAAGTTAAATAATGTGTTTAGTGTTTCTTCTCTAAAAAAGAGATGGGATCACTACCCAGGGTATTTGATTAGAACTCTTACACAGTGATTCACTATTTGGAACTGCGACTACAGATAGCATTTGGTAATGAGTTTAACAATGCCTAGGAGTCTATTGATTAAGAATGATTTCACAATATTTCTGATTCTTCTGAGTGCTTGTCTTGAGTAATTATGAAAACAAGTCTGTTTTATTATGGAAAAGTGGGGAAAATAACATGACCTCAATTGAAATAGTTGCAATTTCACATGCCAATATTTTATAGGTCTATAATAGCATAGATATAACTTTTTAACTATCCAATTTTACTTTGCCTCTGTGATCTTAACTTCTCATATTCTCAAATTTTCTAAACACTAATTCACATTATAATATTTATCTTACTCTTTTCTTAATACTCTTCTGTTTTGAAAATAAATACTGGCTAGACACCACATACCTTGGCAATATCCAAGTTTCTATAAACTTAGCATTATAAGTATCAATTTTATAACACCTTATCTATTACTTGTATACACTTAGAATCCATTAAGCTATATAAAAATTCATGTAAAGATAAAGCCAGGAACTGGAAGTAATTTTCTGAAAAGCTTTGAATACTGCCAACAAATGCTTGTATAAGAAAAAAAAAACAACAATAGATTAATAGGATGTTTTTGTTTAAATGTTAAAGTTATAAACTTTATATTTTAGAGTTTAACTTTAGGTTTAGCTGCCTGACTAGTCAGCTTAGAACAAAATCCTATATTCCTTACTTGATAGTCACTGGGGTGTATTTGGAATGGAAAACTTCAAATTCATGTTAGCTACAGATGGTTATTGTAAAGAATACTAAAAAGGTCATAAAGCAATTGGCCAATAAACAAACTTAAAACAATAAAGTGTATCTGGAACAAACTGGCTAAAATAGCACATGACACCCATTGTAAGCAGCAGTATCAGTTTCAGCAGTAAATAAATGGGCATGAACTGTGGCAGCTGTTAAATTTTAATCAGAAATACTCGACACTAACTGGGAGTGAGAGAAGAAAACTTGGAGAAAAATGTATTATCCAACTGACAATGAGGCCTGTCTTGTACAGTGGACTGGATACTACTCCACTCCAGAATGCCTTAAATGCCTAAAGTCAATCTTCCAGGCTTTCTGATTGATTTCAGTGTCCAAGTGGTAAAATATATACTTGACTGGGCTCTTCAGCCCCTAAAGCTACCATCATGCTCCATTTCACCCATTAGAGAGAATAACAAATTGGAGCAAAAGAGCAGTAGACATCAACCTAATTTCTCTACAGCTCAGAAGGATAACTGATGAACTGTTTCCTCTCATTGCCCCATGACATAAACAAATGCCACATGTCTACAAGTCTTTGCCTACAACCCAGTATATGTGATTCCCACCAAAAACATTTTCTTCTGCTGGTAGTTGAATCAAATCCCTTTGCATATGTCCGCACTTAATATTGGAAAAACATTATATTTACTAGTGCTTACTATCTGTCCGGCACTGTGAAACCATTTTAGAGATATTAACTCATTTAATATTTACAATTATCTGAAGTAGGTTTTATATTATGACTGTTTTATGGGTGAGGACAGTAAGAATTGGAAAAGTTAAATATCTCTCCCAAGAGCACCCAGCTAGTATGTGGTAAACTTGGACTTAAATTGAAGTGACCATATGACACCTGAACTGAGATCTGGAACCCATGAATCAATTGGAACCAATGTACCAAAAGCGAGTGGTACAAGTTAAGACCACACAGTATCTTTAGCCAATAAGTCATTTTGTATGACTGCAACTTAGAGCATGAGTTAGAAGATGAAGACCTTGGGAGAGACAGATTGTTAAGGACCAAGTCAAGGACAAGCTTGTTGACCACAGAAAGTCACAGGGTTTTTGAGACTTTGGCAATGACAAGCTTGTCATTGTTTAAAGAGGGATAGGATGTGATTTGTGATGCAACTGCAATTTAAAAACAATTAGTAGCTTCTTCTATGGTTCAGATGAGGGATTACAGGTACCTAAGCCTGGCAATGTTACTGAAGATGAAGAGAAAAATTACAATTGATAGTGCTTAAACTTGAAATGGGATTTGATGGAGAGAGGGATAATGTCAAGATAACTTCAGGGGCCAGCTAGAAAGCAGGGCTATTAAATATGATAAAGAATTTACAGAGGAGGAAAAGACTGCATATGTTGAGAGCTCCTGCCATGCTTATATCCTGGTGGACACATCTAGTAGACATTTAATAATATTTAATAATAGTTTAGTTAATTGGAGAAAGTGAGAAGAGGAAGAAAGACACAATAATGAGGGCCCACCAGTATAGAAGGAGTGATTAGAATATACAGAAATCAGTGAATGAAACTGAGAAGGGGTGAGTAAAGAGACAGAAAGAGGTCCAAAGAGAATACTATATTAAAAGCCAAAGATTGTGGAGCTGGAAGAAAGAACATCTCAACAGCGTCTAATGCAAGAGAAAGGTCATGTAAGATTAAGCACTGAAAAGTAGTGACAGGATTTGGCAACAAGATCATTGATAATCTCAGAGATGGCAAATTTGGTCAAGGATTAAGGATGGGCTTTGGTCATAGTTAACTGAAGAGCAAATACGAGACGAAGTGGACATATCAAGTACAGATTACCAGTATTTTGTTTTTTGTTTTTTGGGTTCTTTTTGAGAGGTTTTGTGGTTACCAGAAATAGCAAACTGAGACTCTATGTGGCAGGAAATACAAATGTGAGAAACTTTTCTTTCTTTATTTACTGGACTATTTGGTCATCTTAGTTTTCTGTTGTGAGACAGTCAGACATGCTAATGAATTTCAGGAAAGTTTTCTGTAAGAAGTTGAGCAATAGGGCTGAAACTACGTATCATACGCTGAAAAGCAAATGAGGGAGGGGAAGAGAAGGCAGTGGGAAGCCTGACTGTAGCTAGATGCGCATGCAGCTTCGAAGAGTCCCCAGACAACACTGGATAAACATCAAATGAATGAATCTTCCTTGGCACATACCAGGTTCAAAGTCCTGAATGGAAGACTGGTTTGTTTGTTTATTTGTTTGTCTGTTTGTGTTTAGGTGACTCATAACTGAGCTAGAAAAACTTTCCCCAACTTACCTCCTCAAACTAGTCTGAGGCAAGTGGCACAAAGCCTTTTTAAGAAAATCTGGTGACGCTGTTTGACCACCCATGTGCTTCCAGCCCTTGCTTGTATCTCCTTTAAAAAGTAGGAGCAAAGTGGGTTTCTGCTGAGATTGCCCTGTTTACCCCTGGTGGTGAATAGTCTCCAAAGATGGCCTCTATCCGTTCCTTTTTTCCACAGGAGCATGCCACGCTACCCATTAAGTGACAGAGTCTATTTCCCCTTGCCTTGCAGCTGGGCTGGCCTTGGGACTGGCTTGGCCAGGAATTCTGTCTCCACTCATGTCCAATGCTGGTCCAATTTTGAAAAAGCAGCTCCTTACTCACATTTCATTCCATTGGAATTTTTTCCTCCTTGAAATCTGTGGCTTTTGTCTGAGCTGGGGAGATGTATTGTACAACTCTCTTCTGGAGCTACCTTAGCATGATTCTTTGCAGGTAGGTTGTTTGCGGTGCACTCTGGTTGGAAAGGGCAGACGGCTCGTGTTCCGCGGCCACTCAGTGGTCACAAAAGCCTTAGACAGACTTTTCTGTAAATAATGTTTTCAGATGCTGCTTCTGAATGTCAGGGGTTGAATTCTGGTGTCACAAGTTCACAGGCCCTCATCACATACATACCATGTGAGCTTTTTGTTTGGGAAATTGATGTGGTGTCACTCAGATTGCTTACGAATAATTTCCAGCCTAGAAAAGGCTATAGACAAAGTTGTTGGGCTCAATATCTGTTGAAAAAAATTGGTTTCTTTAAAAGAAAAAAATAAACCACGGAAGCTATTTGCAGATTTCAATTTACGTATGAAAATGGAAAATGCAGTATTTAATTTCTTAATGGAAACCTGTTTCCAGCCTGAAGAGATCCGTGGAATAGACCTGATTGCACTGAACAAAAAGAAGGTCTTCATGTGAGCAAGAGCAAAGGGGTTGCTCTGCCTGAGGAAACAATCTGGCAATTAAATCAGCTACCTATAAAAAATGACACACTTGGCTTTAGAGTCAAATTTAAATTTCTTTTTGATTCTCTATTATTTGTGGTCATCCTTTTCCCATTTATTTCAGATAATTAAAGTTTCACTGTAATTCCACTCTATAAAAGATATTTAACATGATGCATTTTTAGTTCAAAAATTTTTCAACAAGGCTTGGGTGGTTTTTTTTTTTCTTTTTTTTTTCACATTCGCATTTTTTTCCCAGTATGTCTGGCTTATCTTCTGAATCAGGAAAACAAATGCCATCTCTTACCAGGGACAGGGCAAAAATAGAGTGATTGATACTACTTGGCACCCACTGCGCTCAGTGCCTGAAAGTGGAAGGCTGTGGATCAAACGCAGACCCGGGATGGCTGATAATTTGTATACCGAGTTCATAACCGGACAGCCATTGTTCTGATGCAAACAGATAGGCTGTGCGTGTACTGAAACCTAGCAGAAGACAATCTGCGCAAGGATTATACCATGTTTTATTCTTTCTTCCTTTGTGATTTCTGAACATCACAGTGCCTCCCTAACAAAGGTACATGTAAGAATGTACTTCAATCATGAGCACTCCGGATTTCACATCTGGTTCTGCAGATAAAATTAGGAGCTATAGATAATAGGCAGATGCATGCTGTTTCAATGAGACGGTGCATATGTGGCTTGTATCTCTATTAAATCCATCACATACATTTATAAGCTGGAATATATTCAAATAGAGAGGGGCAGAACAGAGGATAAGTGTTTTCATTGCCAATTTCAGCAAAAATGGCATTTTTCCCTCAAAGTACATAAGTCATTTCTTTGACGTTACACAAGCCAACATATGATAAGGATAGGCAGCTGCTATTACAATGCAATAAACTCACTGGAAAATCTCACAATAATGGATACTAAACAAAGGGGGCAAAATGAGCAGGTTTGGGGCTGTGGTCCAGACAATTCACACTTGATTTAAAGTGATTTTGATGGGTTTATAAAGGACATCAATTCATGCCACGAGGTATTTCTTATCAATATTATAAACCACTACATTATACTTTAAAAGAAGGTCAGGTAGTAGAGGTGGGGAAGGGAGGTCCAGGGTGTCCTTGGGGAGGGCTGTGTGTGTGTATACGTGTGTAACAGAGGGAGGGGGGAGAAAGGGAGAAACACATTCTTTGGTGTTTTTGAACATACATTTGTTAAGGTAAAGGAGGCTTGGTTGAAGCATTAATAACTTTCAGGACTTCGTTGAAAATTTGCCCTGAAGGACAAAGGTGTATTTGAAGATGAATACTTATGGCTGTTCTTCAGTTTGTCAAGCTGCGGCCAGAAGAAAAGAGAAACAATCCAAGAATGTTGGTCTGTATATAAATTCCACAGAGGGAGGCAGATGATCGATTATTTTCTGATGCTGTTTGAGCAAGGAAAAATATTCTGGAATCAAAGGGATTGCATAAAAATATATTTCAAGAACATCTAGCCAATTTTCCTAAGCCAGTAATGATAGCAATACTCGTGGATTATTAAATCTTTTATCATTAGGAGTAATTTTCTCTGAAAGTCCACTAACATTACTGATATATATGGCTTCTCTTTCAACAGTAAACTCCAGCTCTCCTACCCGCCCACTGTTTCCCCTCCCCAACATAGCTACGCACATGCCCAGAGCGTGCTGGAAGTCACCCTTGGTTTACACAGGATTTCCAATTAAGGAGCATGGGACAATGGAATTACAGTCTCATTTAAAGACCTTAAGCTCTGGCTGGGTTTTTTGTTTGTTTGTTTTTGAGAGAGCAAGCGATCGCATGAGGGGGAGGGGGGGGGGGCAGAGGGACAGAAAGAGAGAGAAATCTTAAGTAGGCTCCATGCTCAGTGTGAGCCCGACTCAGGACTCCTGAGATCATGACCTGAGCTGAAATCAAGAGTCACTTAACCAGCTGAGCCACCCAGGGCCCTGAGCTCTCTCTGGTTTTAAGCTTTATGGCCAACTACAGAAGGGCAAAAAAAAAAAATTCTGCTTTAGTTGATTTTCTAAATCTTTGAACCAGAAGTTATCTACTCCACCCTTCCCCTGTCGAATTTTGCAAAAAAGAAAACTGAGGCTTCAAATAGTTAAGGACTTGCCTAAAATAAAGCCTGAAAATACAAACCTACCAATGAACGTTTCTGGATGAAAACATTTCCATAGTTCCTTAGCCTGTCCAGAATAAAGCATAAGCTCTCCCTACATTTTCACTCTCCTCACCTCCCCCCACCCCCCCTTCCCCTGCATGATTTTGTTAAGCAGCTGTTTCCCACAGGATGCCCTGATTCTGGCCTCAGGGCCCTCCCTGTTCATGGTGCCCTTTTTTTCCTGGAGTACCCTGTCCACCTCCAGCTCTTCCATCTCCTTGGAAGTCTCTCAGATTCCTTGTTTGGCTTAGGGGCCTCTCTGTTACCTCACAAGACTGTGAGTACCTTGATCACAGTTCCTAGGCCATGGCAATGATCTGTGTTTGGAGTCTTTCCCCATTCATCTCTAAGCACTTTGATGACAGAGATGGGGTCTTTTCACCTTTGCGTTCCCAGCAAGTGTCTGGAACCAAGTAATTTCTCAACAGATTTATGGATTATGTATTTTTATTGCTAAAATAACCTTATATTCTCTATTTCTACCTATATGGTAAGCATGGGCCTATTATACTTACAGAGTGAAGTTTAATAAAAAATATGTCTCTTACATAGAGACTGAAGTTTTGCAAGTATTTTCACATACATCCTTTTAGTCAGATATTCTTTGAGGCAGGCTCTTCCTCCTCTGTACAGCAAAGCTAACACTGTCACCTATCCAGGGTATCAGTGTGACCAGTACAGGAACCAATCCTTGCTTAGCATTTGGCAAAGTCTCTGACACACCACAGTGTTAAATTATTGTTATTACAAGTATTTTTACAAATTCAGTGTCAGGCTTTCTCCCACATATTTCTGCCATGATATTTGAACCTAATTTAAAGTTTCAATTTTGAAATTGTTTTTCATTTCTTCTAGAAAAAAAAAAATATTCTCAGGACCCAGGGATAAGATATGCCTAAAACTGAGAAATAGAGAGCATCCAGATTTTTTAAAATCGAGGAAAGTTTAGGTGCTGTAGATATTTAGACTAGGAAAGAAAATGTCAGTGGGGAATCATGATCGATGTTTTAAAATATCTGAGATTCTTAATATGAAAATATGATTCATATTGTATAGTAAATACATGAGTAAATGTTATGGAAATAACAGAAGTGAAGCTGGATGATCACCAGTTAAGACTGATTTATAGAGAATTCCTATAAATATGACCTCTTAATCTTCTATGAAGTACTAAACAATAGTAAAAAAAGATTCAGCTTTATCATCTATAGAAATTTAGATTTTATAATGAAATGTTAAATAATTTTAACTTAAAAACAGCCTTGACTATTTTCTACATAAATCCTGAAAGGAAAACTTTAGTTTAATAAAACCTGAACTATTTCGCTGGAATTTATAGGGGAGAAAAAAAGCATAGATCGAAGACTGATCATATTTAGCGATAACCCATAATACTAAAATCGCCATTTGCATTGATAAATACATCATGTACTGTATTTTATCATCAAAATATGGATAAATTTCTATGGGGGGAAAAAGGCAGAAATTAGAGAAAGGAGTATTATTTGTTCTCTGAGAACATACATCACTCTGAACTTTCCTTCTGGTTTCCTGGCAACCTCCAATTTTAAATTCCATCAATAGGCGTAGCCTACATAACATAAAACTCAGATGGCAGTATATGCGTCTTTCTATTTGCTTTGGCAGACCTCTCATCTCTCTTAACAAGACTTGGGTAACAGATGAAAATCAATAAAATTATAGTTGGTTATGAAAGACGGCAGTCCTAGCTTATTTAGGGTTTTGTACTCCACCTCCTAGGGAACAAAAATTCCACAGATTTTATGCCTCTTGGGGTGGGCCAGTCAGTTACTTGGGCAAATGAAGGAAGAGGATTTGCACATTGTTCTTGGTAGTTTTCCCAGGTGTTTATTTTCTTTAAAAGAAAATTCATAGTTACTTTAGATTTCCTAGGAAAATCCAAGGATTCTCAGGGCAGTGTTTTGGTTTATCCCTCTAATACCCCGATATCATTTGGTTTCAGCGCCTTTGCAAATCCTGGGTTTTTAGGTTGTTTTCCTACCATCCGTGTCTAAACCAACGGTTTAGACATATTCCCATGGCTACACAGATTTATTTGAGATTCTCTAAGGAGTAATTATACTTAAATCTCTTTTATTAAAGCTCAGTAAGGCATATCAAAATACAAGTGAGAGTAATGTTATATAGGTAGCCTTGAACCTGTTCTGGTTTTTAATCTGTAAATCATTCTCAAACATCTACACTTTAACTAGTATTGCTAACAAATTGCAACATACTCAACCTCTGATTGCATCATCCAGATGGCTTTCACTGAGGTGGAGAACCCATTCTTTTAAACTGACACGGAGTTTGACCTGCCCATCATGATTTACCAGTTTGAACATATACACACTGAGCTTTTAAATATTTCTCATAATCAGTAAACCTGCTTCATTCTTTAGAAGTGTGTCTTATTTTAATGAATTTTCCCACTCAGGTCTGTTGAGACTTTAAAGCTGATGTGGCCATTTGAATGCAGTGGCATCCATTTTTATACTCACGGTATACGTTTGTTACTCTTTGAACCTAACTGTAAATCTCCTGGCCTCTGACATGCAGCCTCAACATGACTTATGTAGCTTTCTTTGTAGTGTCAGCAACTGGTTCATTGCCTAGCACGTTGCTGTTGAATTAATTCACAAGAATTTTTATGCCAGTGTGACAGGGTATCCTAACTTCCCGGTTTTAAAAACTAAGTCTTTATGTTTTTGAATAAGATAGATGGTCAGTTGGTAACATATGGCTTGATGTGACTGGAGACTTTTCTTTGAAGGTATGAAGAAAGAGAAAGGAATTTTTGTATTGGCACCAGGAGAAGATAGGGCAAGTCAAAGCAATAGAGAAGGATGGCGCAGCATCTCTCTACACCAGCTTGAAATGGAGTCTTGATTGTCAACAGAAAGGGTTAGAGCCTTAAGCTGAACAAAATGATTTCATGAAACATTTTGTGAGATTCTAAGTACAAGGAATGCTGCTTTCGAGAATAAATGAAAAGGTACAGCTGAAAACACAATGGAAGGGGATTCTTCCCACTTACACCTAGACGGCACCCTGAGTTCAAGAGGCTTTCCTCCAATCAGACAGTATCTTTTTTTTAATAGTTGAGTTCATCTTATTTATATTTACTGACATGACAGGTATGTTTGTTCTTAGTCCTTGTTGTTTTGATTTGTTCTTAACTGCTTTCTAAGTTACCATTTTTTTATATATATCTGTTTTTGTTTTGGGTGTGTTTCCCAACCAGTGGCTTGGAGGGTACATACTCCATTGTTAGATCTTGTAGAGTTGGTGTTTATAGATTTTAACAATAATCTTAATGTTTCTCATTTTTTTCAGTTTTACAGCGTGCATATTGACCGTTCCCTTTAAACACTGAATAAACTGGAATGCTCATATTTTCTCCCACTTTTCTTTTCCTCTCCATCTCCTGATTTTGGTTGTTATGAGATTAGAAATTTAACCTAATTATATTACTTTCCACTATTCTCCACCTTTAAGAGTTCATTATATTGCTATTTTTATATTCTAATATAAAACCATAATCCCCCCCCAAAAAAAACCAAACCATAAATCTTACATTTGCTTATTGTTAATGCTAGCTCTGAATAGATTGTTTATATCCAGCTTTTCCCCCACAATGTCTCCCTCTGATGGAGCAGAGCTGAGGGATGCTTCCCTATAATGTCCTCACCCCCAGAGTTTGTCATTATAATAGGGGAGTAGTGGGTCCATTAGAGGTATGCCCTACTTTTAAGGACCAAGCTATATCGGTTAGGATTATGTCAGCTGTGAGTCAGAGAATTTAAACCCCTAGGACATACATTATCTCACATAAGAAGAATCTGCGGGTAGGCAGCGGCAGGGGGGTTTTAGTAGAATAGAGAAATTACTAAGGGCTCAGATCCTTTGCATCTTTTCTGACTGCCAAATTCTGCATGCTCGCTTTCCCCTCAGGCTGGCTGCCTTCAGGGTCCAAAGACAGTTGCTATATTTCTAATATAATAATATTCAGAGTCAGTAAAAGGCCTCACCTCTCTACTTATCTGTGTTCCTTTTCAAAGTGAACAAAAGTTTCCCAGAAGCACACTGTCATGTCTGTTTTCTAGAATTGTGTCACTTCTCCATCTCAAACTAGACACTGACAAATTATGACGATGTGTCAAGACTAACTATAATTAACCTCTGAAGTTCATGGCCACCCCATACTTACACAAAACCCAAGGTCTGTTGGCAAAGAATAAAGCCAGGGGCAGGGGCATGCATAGGGAGGAAGTGGGTGGAAGGAATGGCTATCCAGTAGACAACGAACGATGCCTGCCATGGGGCTGAGACATTGCCAGAACTCTACGTCTGTGTCTGCCCTTGGTATTGTCCTATAGTATTTGGAAGCTATTCTTATAATTCTCTGATAAGTGGTTGTACCCACTTCCTAGCTTCATTGAAGATGGAATCTCTTTTCTTTTTTGGTCCCCTTTTCTTCATTTTGGTGGGTTTTGAGACAATAGTAAAAGAAACAACTTCATTCTGCTGTCTGTCAAGCTAGAGATCAATGGAATGGATATCGTCTTAGAGATAATTATCTGGAAAAGCTGTAGAGAGTAACATTAGCAATGCACTAGAGGCAAAGACAGGAACAGACTTTTTCTTGGACAATTAGGAAAGCTTTCCTAATGGAATGATTGACCGCTTCTCTTCTTTAGGTCTAAAAAGGACAAACATTCCACTGTACTAAGAAGAGATAGATGTGGGTCCAGTGATTTCATACACCTTTTCTTTCCTATCAAGTGCAACACTCAGAAAACTAAGTATTCCCTATGCCGCTTTCTTTCATTCTTTTCCAGAAAGTAGAAATCCTAGTCCAAGCAGTCCTGAGGCTCAGACCTCAAAGCCCCGTCTTGGTGATGGGGACGGGACAAAATTGGATTTGGTTCACAACCCATAGCCGGTCTTCTGTGGGGACATGCAGGTGAGTGTTTTAACAAAAGGATATACCTTTATTCTTTGTATAACCTTTTCTGGGGCAAAAATTGAAGGCTGATGATGAAATCTTCTCACAACCTTTCCAAGGCTTAATCCCATTAAACTTCACCCAGGGGAAATCCCATTGGACCTTAAACAAAGGAACAAGTCCCTCCTTAAATAGGTTAGAGGGCATATATCAAGCAAGCAGGCTTTCCAAACAAAGGAGCTCCGAGCGGGGTTATTTTTTTTTTTTTCAATGCAAAAGCAGGTATTTTAAAGGAAAGGATGTAGTGACCCTTGGCGAGCTTGCTTCCCAGCAATGGCTACAGTTTCTGTGCACTGCTTTTCTGTAATAGGAATAAATCATTACAGGACTAAAGCATGTATACAGAGGGGCTGCGAATGGGAAATAGAACCCATCCTAATGTGGATGCTGTTGCTACAACTTCATTATACATATATATAAATGAATGATATATATATATCTTTGAATGAAGATATATATATTCTCTATCTATATATATCTGTCTATATATATCTAGAGAGAGAGAATATATGTATCTTCATATATATATGCAAAAGTAAGGCCACAGCCCTCAAAATAGATTGACCTGCACTAAGTTCTCAAAAGACTTCTGACAGGACAAACATAAACCTATGGTGTATAGAACCCGTTTTTGAGATTGAGGCAACAGCTGTGGTGTAGGAGACTGATTCTAAGAGCTCTTTGGGTGGTAACCTTTAGACCCCTCAGACTAAACCCCTCCACGATGGCACAGTGAGCAGAGGCCCAGAAACACCAGGCACTTGACTACTATGGTATAGATGAACCCATTGATTCAATTGGTCAAAAAGTAGAATCAGAAGGAATCTCAGAACTGTTCTGAAATTATGACAATGGTGCTGCAGTAAAATAGAAAAACTAGCCAAATGGGGACGCTGAGAAAACACAAAACAATTTCTCTTTGTGGCAAATGCTTTTTAGGGAATCAGATGCATTAGCTAATTAAACTGTCTGGTGGTTCCACAAACTATCTTGTGGTTCCACCACAAATCTGGTGGGTAGTCTTATTTTCAAGGAATTAAATTTAATACTTAACATTATAGAAAGATACTCAATTTTCTTTTATCCCTTTTTGATTATCCAGGAAGCACTTTTGATCTTGGATTTTTTTTTTTTTTTCTGTGTTCAATACTTGCCATCTTATATTTCTATAGGAGAAAAGTATGGCTTTTTGAATGTTTGGGGGGCACTTTCTACCTTAGATAAGGCTTGAAAGAGGGAACAGGACACGTTAACTACTGTGATTTATTTATTTTGAGCCTCTTTTATCATTCCACACCCTAAAGACTAATCAACAGAAAGTACCTGATTTTAACATGTTGGCAACATACTTTTATAGATTTTTTTTTTCCCCTGAGGAACTGAGACAATTGCCCTTAAGTCAAATAAGACTCATATTCTCTCTGAAGAGAAAAAGGTGACTTTAAATTTTTGCATTATCTAGATTATTACCTCATAGTTTTCCTACAGATTTATATGTAAAAACAAAGCTAAAGCAATTGCATAGTAAGTTTAATGGCTTTAAAAAGTAAAATATAAGATTTACCTGTTTCTATGGTACCTGTCTCCATGGTACCTGGTTAAAAGGACACGTGCATGACCCAGCAGGTCTTTTACCTATAATTTATGTCAGTGGTGCTAATTATGCTTTATACAATTTAAATCAGCCATCTTATTTGAATCTTACATTTCAAAACAATTATTTCCTCATACCCTTCTCCTTGGGATACAGGGACATTATTCTATCCATGATATGTGATTATTTCTAAACCACCAATTTTGAATGGCCCATCTCATTTCTTCTTCTGCCACCAAAATATGTATATATAATATCAGTCTAACACAGTTTAGAACAGTGATTGAAGACAGTATGTAATAGTGATCCTACAAGATCCCTACAAGAAATACCACTCCCTTTAAAAAATAGTACCCATTAAAGGATTTTTATTCTATCACTTGGTTACTTTCATTTTTCCTACAATTAAACCCAAAGCTCATCTTTCACTTTTATGGTGCATATGCTTTTTGAGCTATTGTTAGTCATATGTGTAAAGTAAACATTGAAGGATGAAAATTCAATGAGACAACACATTAGCATAAAAAAATTTGGTAGGATGAAACAAAAGAAAAAGATAGTAATAACAATACTATTGCTTAGAAGACAGATCAGTTCATTTGACCTAAAACTAGAATCAGGGTAGAATCATTAAAATAGACCTGAAGTAAGATGGAAGTTAAAAGCACTGACTAGGTACCAAGCACTGTCCTAGGACTTTTACACACATCACCTCATCTAATCTCGGTATCAGTCCCATGAGGTAAGCTGGTAGTCCCATTTTACCACAGGAAGAAATGAGGCACAAAGAAGTTAAGTAACCTGCCCAAAGTTACACAGCTAGTATGTGTTGCAGCCCGAAGGTGAATGGAGGCTGTTTAATTTCGATGCTATGTTTTTTACCCCTGTGCCTGCTGCAACGTGTAATAATCATAATGCGATTAACAGAGAGAAGGGGAAATAAAGGTAAAAATGAGAAGCAATGCTGGAAAATGGATCCACAGTGGAAGTACTCGCCTAACCATATCTTTAGTCACCCCTCTCCTCTTGGCACTGATTCCGGGCCCACCCACATTGTCTACTCTGGATTCTCTCCTTCCCATCTTGCTTCTTCACACATGTAATTCTTCATATCCAACAGTCTTCACCTGGGGGAAGTCAAATGATCTCAAATAATTGTCTTGAGGACAGAGGTAGAAAAGATACATTGAGGCTCGTTGCAAGGAAAATATATTTGTGGAATATCAATTTTATTTTTAGGGAAGTTTGGGACTTGTAATACTTGAAAAAAAGGTCATATTTTTTATCATCTGAAAGTGCATCTTAATGAGGCACAAGGTCAACTTAGATGGTAGCTTCAGGTAAGTGACAATGACGTTTATATGTCTAACTGGTACATTTGGGGGAGCAAAAGACTGTGTTATTAACAATTGTGCTGGGGCAACAGGCATAAAATGTGACAGCGTTGGGCAAGTTGGGACATCCAATTTCCCTACTTTAGTGATTGAAAAGAGACAGAAAGATGGTTGAAGTAGGCTGAAGTAGGGGAAAATATATGACTTTTTCTTATGATGCTAGGGATTCTTCCATTGATAATAAATGTGCCTACATTGGCTTTCAGATTTGGTCCTTCCCTAGATTCCTGATCCCCAAACTTATTTATTATTGTTGCTCTTATTATTTCATGGGTTAAGAAATGACTATAGGACTGTCACTATGCTGAGGACTTAATTTATATTATCTCCCTTACACCTCACAAGAATCTTATAAGGTGGGTATTATGATTATACATGTTTGGGAAATTAAAATAAATTAAAGTGACTCTGCCAAGGTCACCCGGCTTGTAAATAGCAGAACCAAGACTCGTATATAGATGTGAATGCAAAGCCCATACTCTTTACCGCTATATTATATGCCTCTCAAGTTATTTGGTGTTAAGAAACTTTTAAACATATAACATATTGATTTTCTCCACCAAGAGCTTGTGAGATATAATTTTACTTAGATTAGAGTATACTGAAACTACTGGCTCATAAATACACGTATTACTATAAGCAAAACATAAAAATTTGGTTGGCAAATTAAAATATTAAAATATTGAGTAAAATCACAAACTCACATTCAAACACACACACAAAAAAACCCAGGATCCATGGCATGTAATTATTCAAAGACAACACGTACTGGAGTGGTTGAGTGATCCCCAAAATGCTGGTTTTCATAAACACAGCTCACAAGGCATATGCTCACTTCTTAAAGTCAAACTATTCCATACCGTTAAGAATTACATAAATGTGTTATGGAATATCTTCTGCTCATACGGTGTTTCCTGCATGTGAAGTACTATTCTAAGCCCTTTACTTACCTTAATTCAATTTATCCTCACAACCATCCTGAGAGAAAAACTATCATAAGCCTCATTTTGCAGATGAGGAAACTGATGTACAGAAATGTTAGACCGTAGCCCAAGGCTAACGTGCTCGAGAACCAGGATTCAGACCCAGCCCATCTGTCTCAAGATCAGGGCTGGAAATGATAGGGCCACGCTGAGGCTCACAGCGTTTTTCACATACTTGTTACTGATGTGTGCAGAGAGAGGAGATCAATGTTGAAAACCTTCTGAAATACGTGCTTGTTCCATTTTGTTTGCTTTCCAGGATATGTATAAGTATTTCTTAAAATTTGTAGGAAGTAAAGGTAGAGATGTGTGTGTGTGTGAGGGATGTAAAGGAGAATAAACCTTTTACCGATGGTAAATAGGGTGAGGTCAAGAGTGAGAATCTGAACTAGTATTTAAGCAAAAAGAAGGTAAAAATAACAGCAACAACAACAAAAAACTCGAATGCACGAATAAGCGAATGGATTCTCTCTATAACCATAATGCACCCGTAACATTGACAACTGAGTTTTTAGTTGTTTTCCTCCGTGTGTTTAATATGACTAGTTTCCATTGCCTTGATGCAACATGTAGTTGTTGGCTCCTCAAGTGTGGTTTGTGGATCAGCAGCATCCACATCTCCTGGGCCTTGGGTGAGATGAAAGCTCTCCACTCCCCTCCACACGCCCCCCACCCCGATCCCCAGCTCCTACTGATTTGGAATCTTCATTCCTACAAGATCCCTCGTGATTCTTATGTGTATTAAAGTTTGAGAAGCCATGGTCTACAAAATCATGATGACAAATAATCTTTTTACATTTTTAGAAATAATCAAATGGAGGAAAGGTCAAAGCCAGTCATCCCCATGTGGAGGAGGGATAGATGGCATGAGGCAGGAAGGATGCCTGGTTAAGGAGATGTAAACAATGTTGTTTCTTGTCTATTCTCCCACCACCCTTAGTTCAACCCCCAATCACCACCCACCCACACAGTCAGTTCACAGCATGAATACACAACTACATAGAACAATGAAGTCCATAATGTTTGTATCCAGGATAACATGTTAAGGGAGAGTAAATCTCAGAACAGGAGCCTACAAGGCAGTATTGGTAAAAGGAAGTTTTTCTTAACCCAATTAGCCTATATAGTAAGGAACCAGTGGGCTAATTAACTAGGTCAAGTGTCCCAAAGAATACAAAAAGGCAAAGTGGGGTGGGGCAGAAAGTTGCTGTCTATTATGTGTGCTCTATACAAAATATTGCCAAGTCCTCCGAATTTGTTGACAAGATTTTTATCCCCATTTAGTGGGTTAGGAAATTGAGGCACAGAGAGTTAAATAAAATAGCCCAGTTACACAGTAAGTTGAAACTGCCACGTTCCAAATATGGTTCCAAATCTACTATCAAGTGCTTGATTACCCAGAGCTGGAGGTGTACAAGAAAGCAAGCAGCAGGGCTCATAAAAATGTGTACCCTCTGCCTTATCTTTCTCTTTCTGTTTTGCTTTACCTTGATGAGAATTGTTTCTATGGTGGACTTTTGGTGAATTATTTACTATAGATGGGATCTTCTACTGAAATGAAAAATACAAAAGACGGGAGGTTTCTGCCATGAGGTAGGTCACAGCTTAACCGAGCAGAAAAGTTAACCTGCATGTAAAAAACAAAGACGTATTGGGCTTACACTGTGTTAGTGGCTATTAGTACAGAGGAAATCAAAGAAGATATCAAAAGGGTCATTGTTGTTATCTGAGAATTCTTTGAAATGACGTGGACCTTGGGATAAGACCTAGAAAGAAGCTTCATTCAGGTTTTAGAGTCGAGTTTATACGGAGTTAGTTTCTAGACGTTAAGACCCATACCTTAGAAAGAAGATTAGGCTTGTTTCTTATATTTGTGCTTCCAACTAAGATTGCATTTGGACAAGGGTTCCATGGCTAAAATAATAAAAATAATTTTTATTTTATTTATAATAATGGTGAGAGGCTAAGGTAATGCGCTGGGATGGAGGTGGGACTTGGAGCAGGTGGAGAGGGGACGGGGTGTGGAAGGGTGTAGAGAGGGTGCCATAGGAAGCATAACTCTCTTCAAAATGTTGCCTAGGACTCACCATGATCAGTGTTAATAATGTGGACCACAAGATATTGCAAAGACTGAGAAATCAAAGTCACAGACTATTCTAAGTGCAGTATTTATTCAATAAGAAAATTGTTTCGGGCAAGAGTGTTCCATCTTTGGTTGGATGTAAACTGTGTCTGGCCAACTCGATCGACTTCCTTGGCCATCAGATTTCTCAGTGTTGGTCTTCTCACACTGAGCTGTGTTTGAAACGTCACCAGAGCAGTTCCCTCAGCAGAGCCCAAGACGATTAACCAGTATCCTTATCTATAGGCGTCACATAGCCTGGAATCCTGAGGAATTTGTACCTAGAGGAATTCCTAATGTGGTTGTGCTCAGCCTCGCCTGGGGACTGTTAGAATGGGAGACCTTTAAAGCATCTCTCCTAGAAAAGGAAGCAAGCGTACATAAGGGATCTAAGAGAACAGCTACTGAACATCATCACCGGGCTTGAAATGCTGGTGCACTACTTGTGATGCGAAGCAAGTTACTTCTCTATTCATGAAACAAATCTTGATCTTGTACCTACTGTGTGCAAAGCATGGGACATGACATGACAAAAACTAAGTTGGATGATATTTGTAAACTGTTTAGCCCAGCGTCTGAAGCATAGCAATGGCTCAATAAACGGTAGCTATTATGTGAACAGAAATTAAAGGTATGCTTCCATGTCTTTGTTAAAAAGCAGATCCATTTTAAAATTGAAATAATTGTAGAATACCCATAAGCAGAGACAAACCCGCACAATTCCAATTTCTAAAAGTACAGTTCAAATCCTCTTTCCGAAGCCTGTGAGAGTCAATTTAAATTTTCCTGTGTACTGGAATTTTTCTGATTTAACTACTGTTCCAATAATAACATTATTATTATATTTTTATGTAGCTTTAAAAAACATTTTTCACATTCATTAACTCTAAGTAAATTATTGCCAGTAAGCTTGGGAATCAGTTTGTTTTATAGAGATTTTGGTATGTTAAATTTGTTTTAAATGAATTTGGCCTGGATCAGCAACTGAGGTAAAACAATTAAAATGTCCAATTTCGGGGAATTCTTGGTAGCACTCCAACATGCCGTTAGTTTTCATAATCAAGCTGTTATATGATTTTTTTCATTATGCATGAGCAAATAGACTTCACTACACTCAATTTGAAGCAATTATTATCTGTGGCACAATATAATCAAAAGGCTACTGCTATTTGTTGAAGGATTCTTTGTTTGCCAAGATTATTAATAAAGTTATGCCAGGAGCACATACAGTGCCGCTTGGCCCTCAGCAGCTGGCGCTGGCAACGGGAAAATAAATCAGAATTCGCAATGCTTGTATTTTTCAATATTTCTGCCAGTGTGTGTATTGGAGAACATTTCACATTAAATAACACTAATTGCCTTAATTGGCTTACGGCTATCAAGCCCACTGTACTGTTGCTGTGTCATCAGAGCGTTATTAGGGGGACTTAGATGCTTATCTCTTTAGCGGTGCAGGTGTAACGCACAGAGCAAGGCCGTTGAAGTACATGCACAGCCCGCTGTTGTGTTGTGGAATCACAGGGTATGGAGGGGGTAAGAAGCCTCCTCTTGCCAGCCTGGGGTGGTAACTCTTCGCACAACCTGCAAGGGCAAATAATTCCCTTCAGGGGGCACAGGAAAGAGTATCAATGTGTCTCGATGGCCTCCCAGACCAATCCATGAGCCAGCGAGAGTTCTCACTTGCCTACATTACAGCTCTGGACTGGCAAACCCCAGCTTTGCTTTCAGGTGGCTAATTAACACATTTAATAACACCTGCAAAAATAAAACTGCCTTCCTATTTTATCATGACCCAAACACAGAACTCATGAGCCTTTCTTCACTGCCACTGAATCTTTTAGTTTTGTTTTGGGTGTCATCTCAAGGGACGGCCTGGTGGCTGGGTGAAAACCTGCTCTAGTGTCCTTCCACAGAGCCGACAGGGCGCTCGCACTGCCTTCTTCCCTTAGATCCTCTCCACCTTGCAGATGCCAGAAGTTCCAGAGAAAAGGGTTCATCCTCTGTGAAAATGAAATGTCCAACCTCTACACACACACACACACACACACACGGATCCATGTAAACTTCCAGACAGTAACATTCTAATATACTTGAATTTAAAATGGTAAGAAGGAACATGAAGAAAATTTAGGCAGGTCTAAATAGGGAATAAAGGTCAAGATGGGGAGGAGTGACCGTCCCCCCAGATCACCATGCTCCGTTGTTCTCCAGTAAGGATGGTTTGCTTCATTTACTGGTTAGTCTAATGAAAGACAAACAAACAAACAAAAAACAACTCCTTATTATGCCTAATGCATTTAAAGAATAAGTTTACTGCTTCGTGGTATTAAAATTGTGTGTGATTCAGGAGTGAAAGTACTAGAATAATAACATTTGCCATTTGTAGCTGGAAAAAGCATTGAAATTTCAACTCGTGAAAAATCAGAACTACCTTTGAGTAAGTGGGGCATGCTCACCACCTTGGGCACATTTGGTAGGTGGGTAAAATTTTGTGTCTGAAATCACAACTGGGATATGTCAAGTGCTAGATATATACTTGCTGGAGTAATCTGTCCCACCTCAGGGTGCAAAAGGTCTGGGGCTGGTTCTCAGGAGACGAGGAGTGGGGCTCAGCCTTAGTCCTACCCATGCATGACCTTTCAGTGGTCTCTCAAGTGAGGGCTTTTGTTTTCCTTCTGCCTCTGGGAGAAGCCTCTGGCCCGCAACACCACATAGGTAGAGATCATTTTATTTGGCACTTTTACAAACATGGGAAAAAGAAATACAAAATGAAACCAGAACACCCCTATAACTGATGGGGAAGTTTGATCCATCTCTCCTCTTTTTTGATGTTCTTATTAAATCTGAAGTTTATAATCACTTCTCACTCATGCTTGTGAGCAATTAAGAGCATCACATCTTGCCATCACAAGAAAGAAAAACATGTAAGTGAGAAGTGGAATCAATGACAGAGAGGGACTTGTTTGTGTGTTTTAAGCTGTAGATTTAGGAACATGTTCTTGATCATTAAAAGTAGCAGTTATTTTTTTTATGTTCAAGTTTTAAAACACTAAAAATAAAGCATAGGTGAAGATACCTCCTTTCTATCCAGATAAAAGGATTCCTCACTACATTTTCAACATCAATCAGTTTGAAAAGTAGTACAAGATGACTGCCTTCTGACTAAAACTAGTTTTGAGGTACTCACATTGCATTTCTACCTCTTTGGATGCTATGGTTAATGGAATATACTTGTAAAATATAAATGCATTCAGTTTTTCATTCATTCAACAAAAATCTGTTAAGCAGTCACAATCTTCCGGGCATGAACTGGGCCCCCAGGATATAAAGATGATTAAGGCCATGACCGTGCCTCAGGGTAGCTCATGGTTTACTGGTTATCCTATATAAGTTAGGATGCTTTTGGTTACAGGTAACATTTTTAACTTAAGAGTCAGGAAGGGCTGATCCAGTGGCCCAGCAATGTCTTCCAGAACTCAAGTTTTTTCTGACTCTCCATTCTGCACCACCTGATAAACCCACATCATCCTCCAACTGGTTCTCCTCATGCCAGTGGATGCCTGCTGGTAGCATCTAAGTTTACATGCAGTGGAAGAAAGAGTCTCCTTTGTCTCTTAAGAATAATGAAACTCCTTGCCCAAAAGGCTGAATAATCTTTTACGTATCTCATTGGTCCAAATTGGTTCAGACCTACAATATCCCTAAACAATATCCCTAGACAATAGGGCATTGGGATTGCCATAATTGGCTCATACTAACCAGGGTCCACCTCTGCAGCAGGAACCAGTCAGATTTCCTCAAGACATATTAGCAACGTGGGGAAGGGTTCTACTAGACCAGAGGAAAGGAGTAGGTTCTGGGCTGTATCTTTTCCCTTATTATCTTTTGGAACACTTAAAAGCTATTTTAGTAACTAGAGGACATGACTGGCTGACTGACAGATATGATTTCTGAAGGATACCGTTTCTCCTAGATCAGGGGTTCTCAAATTTGAGAACCCAGGGCGCTTATTAACACAGTTTGCTGGCGCCCACCCCCGAGTTTCTGACTCAAGAGATCTGAGGTGTGGTCTGAGCATTTGCGCTTCTAACAATGTAGGTGAGGGTGATATGCTGACAGCTTTGTGGAGATGATGTGTCTAATAGCAAATCAGTAGCTTTTGATGTGCTAAGATCACCATGGGAGTTGGACAAAATTTACTTCGGATTTTGAAAACATCTTCTCTCCATGACAATTTTTCACTGACTATATTGCTCAAATGCCTGGTTAGCTTTGAAGGCATCCTTCCCTCTGTTGGACATGGCTTTGTCCATTACACAAAGAGCCTCAAGAATCTTTCCAAAACTGCTGCTGCTGTTACTAATAGTCTCCTACATTATTTTTTTTAAGATGGATTTATTTATTTGAGAAAGAGGGAGAGCAAGGGGAGGAGCAAACAGGGAGGGAAAGAATCTCAAGCAGACTCCCCCTGAGGACAGAGCCTGAAATGGGGCTCGATCCCAGGACCCTGAGATCATGACCTGAGCTGAAATCAAGAGCCAGACACTTAACTGACTGTACCATCCAGGTGCCCCTCTCCAAAATTATCTTTAAAATCCATTTATGCACATGTAAAATGTAAACTTGTTTTACAGCTAAGCTGTAAGGAAGTTCGAATTCATATTTCTACAATTCTGAAAATATCTAGTATTGTGTAAACTGAGCTCTCCTATACTGACAAGAGGAAATGTATTACTGAAAGTACCTAAAAACTAGATTGCTTGAGAAATAAAAAGATCATAACGTATTGACTCTACACTTTTTTGACATCGAATAAAGCAGTGTAAACCACCCCTTCAATGCCCAATTTTTATAATAGAACTTTGTTGAACTTAAGCAGAAACATTGGTGATCCTTGTCACTGAAGAGTTACTATATTTTCCAAAACAATTTGACTTGATAGGTGGTTAAACCATTGAAGGAGGTCATTCTAAGGAGCCCAGGTAAATACGAGTTGCCAGAGAAAATGTACCTGTAATGAGCCAGGGACTGTTCTGGGGACTGGATTTATGATATTTCATTTAACAAACTTAAAAATTAAAAAAGGACAAATCAACAACAAATAAGAGTTCTCCTCATCTGCTTTTATGAATTTGAGTTTCTCTCTCGGTGAACTAGGAGAGGTCATGACTCAAAACAAAGATGTCTTCAAATGCCTTTCCTCAGTTTAAAACCCTTCCATAGTTTCTGATTTCTCACTGCATAAAGACTTGAGTTCCTTAATGCACCACAGGCCCATTTTTGCCTTCTTGGTAGAACCTCACCTGGGATCCTCTGGCCAGAACAACCTGCATCTGGACACACTGACCTTCCTTTAGGGTCTGGGCAGAGCCATGCTCCTCCTGCTATGGGCTCTCTGTTCCTGCAAGTCCCTCTGTTGGAAACACTGCCTCACACCCCCCCTTGCTTAATAATCCTCCTCACCCTCCATATCTCTGCTCAAATCTCACTTTCTCAAGAAAGACTGGCTTGGGCCATTAAGATTGGTGAATTGAATGTTTAAGAGCCTATCATAGGACAGGCATGTGCAATATAATATTTAATCCCTCTGTCAACGGATCGGCCGGGTAGGAGTAGCCACTCTTTCACATGTGAGGACTGCAATTTGTTCAATATTGGACTAGGACAGCGCTGAATGTGGGACCTCATGTACTCCAGGAAACAAAGAAGAATGCTCTCAATTTCTGCAGAGCAAACAGGATTATCACACACTGTCTCCCTTGATTATATATGGTTTAGAATTATCTAGGAGAAGGTATATTTTATTTCCCCACACATAAATGCTGACAGGAAAAGACATTAGTTCTTGTCTTTCTTTCCTTCTCAACACTTGACTCTGAACTGAACTTAATAAAATATAATATATATGTAAACGTTTTAATGTAAAAACACAGAATAAACGTGAAGTGCAATTTTTGTGAATAAATGCTTGATGAAGGACTTAAAGATGCTGCTTAAAGAACATCTTGAGATTTTTCTAAACTGTGTGTGTAGCAGAAAATGTGAATTTTGAAAGAAAAAGATGACCTTGACTTAGTAAGAAAAATGAACACTTAGAAAAAAAAAGAAAAATGAATAATTTAAAATCCATGGTCTAAATTACATTCCATGAAAATGCCTCCCAATTTAATTTAGAATTACATTTTTTTTTAAAGAACAACTTCTACAATATTCAGAAGCCTGCATTTAAGACCTCTTCCTTCCTTCAAGCTTGGCCATGACATCGATCACACCATTTTCACTGCATTGTAAGTAGGTCGCAGCCACCATATAATGGAACCTTGGTCAGAGTTTTCTACCTAGACAAGGTATAGAAGCTCAACATTATGGCTTAGACTTCAAGAAATCCTGAATTATATATATTCTTAGGGTTCCAAGCCGTTCCTGGGTTCTATTTAAGGTCTACATCTTCTAATGAATAACCACTAAGATGGGGCTTAAAGAAACATTATATAAAGCTAAAAGAGAAATTAAGGTAAAATATCACCATAGTTCTTTAAAGAATTTGGGGACATGGTAAACACTCCTCAAGGCTAGAAATTTACACATGTTTACAGACTTAGATCAATCAAAAACTGATGATTTCTGGAAGATTGCCTATGAACTATAATGTATATTATATTATACATTTTTATATAATTATATACACATTTTATATAATTTATATAATTATATATACACTTTATATAATTATATATACATTTTTTCTATAATCAAAACAAGTGAGACTTGAATTACAAATCCATATGAAGTTTCGAATTTTCATTTTAAGACAGCCTTGCCTTTTTTTTTTTTTAGCCTGTTGTATTACCACTGCCCAACATATGATATTCTAGGAAACATTTCATTTTAAAGGGCTCCATTACAGTTAATGAAGATAAGTCCATATGGTGTAATATTGTAATGAATTTTCTGGTGGAAATTAATCAGATGTGTGAATGTGTGAATGCTAACATTTATTTACATCCCAGGCTAAATGTTCAAAGGAGTGTATGTTAAGCACACAATTAGAAGCAATGATGCATTAAATTGGCCTCACCAAGAAATAGTATTAATTTTAATAGTGCAATGGAAGCTCTTTGGAAAATCCAAGATAAGATTTTCTCTGCCCAGTTGCTTGTTTTTGAGACTCCTTGTCTGCCTAAGCCACTTCTTTATATAAAAATTGATGGAAAATTGAGGATAGAGAAGGAAAGTGCATTTTCCACATCCTATCATAAGGCTGTCTAATGTTCTCATTAACCTGTGGACTTTCTCCCAACTCCTTTTGATTTGCACTGTGCAAACAGTATCTAACAACTCCTTTTGCAAACAGTCAGTGACCTCCTCCTAACCAGAGAGGGAGTTCCTCACAGCTGGAAACCTGCCGTTACCATGTTCTTTTTTAAAGTGTTACTTTATGTAAAGTATAAAGAAACAACAACAGTCCTTCACCAGGGTTCTCCTATTGGAGGATAAGTTCTTAGTAGGGAGGAACCATAGAACCACAGAACCAGCTGGAGGGATTTCCTTCCCTGGTCAAGCACCAGGGATTAAGATTCTGGGATTATTTTAGATTTGTGCTCAGAATGTATTGGACTGTTTTTTAGTCATATCCTTAGATTAGAAGTATTTTATTGTTCTAATGTTTCCTTATAACACTATATAAACTAATAATAATGAAGTCTAACCATGTGTGAGCACTGGGATAGTGAATTGCATGGGTTGTCTAATTTAGTTCTCTCACAAATGCTATGCATGCATATATTCTATTTACACCTCTATTTTATAGAAGTGAAAAGTGGCGTTTGGAAGCTGAATAATTTAAACTCAACAGCTGGTGAGTGGCTACTGATCTTTGAACCAATGTTTGTCTAGACAGTGTACCAATTGGCCAATACTAAATGTTTTGAGGTAATTTTCATTATAATCTTTTAAAAACACTGGCTGATTAGGTCATAGTTCTTTTGTGATTTTGTGTAATGAATATCTTATTGAACCCCCCCAAAAAATTTCACACACACACAGTACAACAAGAAAGCTTGAATAGTGAAAATATTAATTGTTATACTGGACAGAGGAAATACATGATTGGATGAATATTTTGCAGCATTGTAAGTTTGCAAACTCTCTCTGAAGCAAAAAATCAGTAATTTATATATTCTGTATAAAGTTACTTCTTATGTAATGAGACCTCTGCATGAAACACAAATGCCCCTATTTCCCTAATGTTCTTGATAACCTGGAATGGAAAAGAAAACAGCAGTTGGTGAACACGGTAACAAGACTGATTTAGAGCACGCATTAGTTTAAAAGACACTTGCAAGTCAAAAGATGGTTTCAGGAAGCTCACAATTCTAGATGAACGCCATTTTGCTTTATGAAGAAATTCGTGTAAGAAAAGTAGCAAATTTCATGATTCCTGAAAATGTGAACTTGAGCTACACTTACAGCCTATGCCCACCCGGACTTTAGTTCTTGCAAAGGTTGTGGAAATTTCATGGCAATGAGGAAATTTTCGCTGCCACTGAGTATGCCACTGTAATATAAATGTGTAAGACTTACAGCCTCATCACTACCACCTCTCTCCTTATAAATTCTAGACCTGTCATCAATGGGACTGAGGTATGTGATCAGTATTAGCCCTTCTCTCCAAACAATTTGTTGTATAGGAAAAAGACAAGGCTGTATGAAACATGTAGACTTGTATTCTGAAAGCAGGATAGAAAAGAAAGGTAAATTTTGATTTTTTATTTTGACTCTGGCAAGAACTGAAGCTTTGAGGTCAGAAGTCCTCCATATAATTGTATGGCAAACTATTACAAACTGACTTGTTTTCAATCTCACACAGACTAATTTTACATCAACAGATATAAAATTTAAAACTAAAGGGGATTTGCCAAATAATCCCAGGATCTAATTTTATTTGTTCAGTAAATATTGTTCAACACCCACAGGTAAGAATTACCATGGAATTGGAGGTGAGGAAGTAAGTAAAATAAGTAAAATTTTCTCTTGCTTTATTTTACATATGAGATTTAAAAATTATATCCTCAAATCCATTTCTTGAAAGAAACACGCTATTATAAATTTATAAATATAGGGGCACCTGGGTGGATCAGTCGGTTAAGTGTCTGCCTTCGGCTCAGGTCATGATCTCAGGGTCCTGGGATTGAGCCCGCATTGGGCTTCCTGCTCAGCGGGGAGTCTGCTTCTCCCTCTTCCTCTGCCCCTCCCTTTGCTTGTGCTCTCTCTGTTTCTCTCTCTCAAATAAATAAATAAAATCTTTAAAAAGAATTTTTTTAAATAAATTTATAAATATAAAGGAATGGGGGGTACTTGGGTGGCTCAGTTGGTTAAGCATCCACTCTTGATTTCTACTCAGGTTATGATCTCAGGGTCATGAGATCAAGCCCCACATTGGTTCTGCACTGGGTGTGGAGCCTGCTTAAGATTCTCTCTCTCTCCCTCTGCCTCCACTCTCTCTCTAAAAATAAACAAACAAACAAATAAATAAATACATATGTGGCTCAGTCATTAAGCATCTGCCTTCTGCTCAGGTCATGATCTCAGGGTCCTGGGATTGAGCCCCACATCAGGCACCTTGCTCCGTGGGAAGCCTGCTTCTCTCTCTCCCACTCCCTCTGCTTGTGTTCCCTCTCTCGCTGTCTCTCTCTTTCTGTCAAATAAATAAATAAACTCTTTACAAAATAAATAAATAAATAAATATATTATAAATAAATTTATATATATATGTATATATCAAGGAGTGGTTAGCCATCTCTAAAATCAAATCAGAAAACTCATAGAATGCAATGGACCTCATAGGTCTTCAAGTCCATCCCTTGTTCCTAGGCATAATGCAAGTACATATGTTATTGTCGTGAATCTTCTTGAAAATTCATGCTTTCCTTTTGTCTCCCAAACTTGAAATGATTGTTTTCACTCTCTCATCTGCCTCTAGTTGACCTGGTAAAGAGGTGATTGCAATATTCCCTACCTGGAAAACATTTGAAGACATGTTGAAGAAAAGCTATCAGAGATAATTCAGGCACATTGGAATTCCATAATAATTGTGGGTGGTGGAAGAAGTCAGGTTTGGATATTAGATCTAGGATTGATTCCTTGTTTATTAACTCACATGAGCAAAGTTTCTAAAACTTTAAAACTCATCTCTGGGTTTCATCTCCAGAATCTCAGATTTAGTAGGTCCTAGTGGGGCCTGAGAATTTGCAATCATACCAAATTTCTAGGTAATGCCAATGATGTTGACATGTGTGTGGGTGCGGGGCACTTTGAGAACTTCTGCCACTGATCACCAGGTAATTTGTTTCAAGTAACTGAGTTTCAATTTCCTTGTCTCTAAAAGGGAGTATCATTATCTTTACAGTCTTTACTGTGAAGACAAATGCACTTAGCACAATCCCTAGAACAGAGTGCATGCTCAAAAAAAGTTTATCCCCTATCCTGTGTCGGTTTACGACCCTGAAATATTTAGGACCACCCACATGATCTGTATATGACAAAAATACAGGTGGAGATAAATATGAAGGTTTTATGTTTGTTTGCTTTTTATTTGATCATTGTGATGATTATTCCCAAGGTTTTTCCATTCCTCTAAAAAATAATCTTGATTACTCTCTTTATTCTGTTTTTTAATCCCTCACCATAAAAATGTGATCTAAAATTCATGTAAAAAACAAGATCTCTAATATAAGATCCAGATAACCACTATTTACAAATAGAATAGAATTTTTGACTTAATGATATCTTAGAGACCATCTGGTCAACCCGTTCATCTTAAAGGTGGAAAAACTTTTAAGTTTTTAAGTCACACATTATTTAGTGACTAGATCCCAAGTCACTCAGGTCAAGCCAGCCTGGTGCTGTGCACCACCTGCAGAAAAAACTTTCACATATATTTCTTAAAATTAGTATTATTTAATAATATGCTTATCAAATTATAAGTTGGCAGGAAGGAGAGGGAGCCTGACTTCAATATGCCAAAGTCTAAAATGACTGTATTTAGATTCCATAGGACCCTCCCATGGGGCAGGCATGGCGGGAACAGGTTAGTGGTCTTAATTACTGGAGGTGTTGGATTAGAAGTGGGGAACTCATCTGTGGTTGGCCTGGAAAACAAATCTGAGAGAGCATTTGAGGATGTGGATGGGAGGCAACATTCACTCTCATTAGGGCAGGGAGAGTGTGTCAGCCTCTTGTGGTAGGTGCTTACGTGTAGGCTCTTCCTTTGGACTACCATCATCATCACACCTTTTCTAAATTCCTGTTTGGCCTCTTCTTACCAAACAACAATTCGGTCTTCCTTCCAGACTGCAGGAAATGGTGTTTTGGTATCCACTACCTGCAGTGCTCAGACCCCAGTGGTGAGATCAGCAGGTGAGGACAGCAGGGGCATCTCGACAGGCTCAAATCCACAACCTTTTCTCAGCCTCAAGAGAAAGAGTAACGCTCTTCTTTACCATCATTTCATTTATCATTAGGAAAATTTTATCTATTTTGAGGGAGGAAAGCGTGGGGTCTCTTTTATGAACAATGTTGAGCTGTACTGTGAATTTCTCTCCAAACACTTCAGTGCGAAGCTGCCTTTGAAGTAAAGTTTTCTCTAAGAGTTAGAGATTTTCAGGGATTCCCAGCAACACCCCTATGCCAGATTTTCTTTTTTTATAGCACACTCTCTCTGCGATGGAGTTATTTTTCTCTCTTCTTATACCACTGGCAATTATGGTTGTTATGGCACAGAAAGGCAATGAGAGATAGGAATCTCAGATGTTGGAAGATAGGAAATCCCCCAAAGTTTCTACTTCCCCCTTTTGTTGGGGTCTTATTTAAACTATTTAATCTGTTATTAAAGCCATCTAAGAATGGAGCAGGTTCCCATCTGGAAATGTTGACCCCTACTGCCATCAAGGGAAAAAGATAAAGGGACTATTATGGACTGAATATTTATGTACCTTCAAAATTCACTTGTTGAAATCCTAACTCTCAAAGTGATGGTGTTTGGAGATGAGGCCTTTAGGAGATAATTAGATAAGGTCATGAGGGTGAGGTCATCATGATGGGACTAATGCCCCTGGGAGATCCCATGTCTCCATCTCTTCTCTCTACCATATAAGGATGCAGCAGTTAGAAGGCCCTCAGCACACAAGGAAGAGGGAACACTGAATCTCCCGGCATCGAGATTTTGACTTTCCCAGCCTCCAGAACTGTAAGAGATAAATGTTGGTTGTTTAAGCCACCCAGTCTTTGGTCATCATTATAGAAGCCCAAGCTGACTAAGACAGGAACTGAAGTTGAGAAACTTCAAGAAAACCAGTCTAAGAATCAACATTTTGTTTCCGTTAATGGCAGGTGACATACAGGAAATAAATTAATTTCGATTACAGGATGAAAGAGTACAGTTCACCATACAGAAAAGCCTGAGAGAAGCAAGGAAATGGTATCATAGCATTCATGAGAAGATGACCCTTGAGAAGAGGAAGGGCTCATGGACGAGATGCACACAGAAGAGATCTGCCTCTCAGGTGCCACCACCTTTCATTTCTTATCCTGGATGGGGCTGCACGAGTCCTTGCCTTACAACTACTGGCAACTGATACATATGTTTTTATAAACATTTTTGCATGTATGTTTTATTTCATAATATTTTTAGAGCCTTGTAAGAAATTAAATGGCTGTTAGACATTTAGAATTTCGGTCTGAAATCCTAAAGAATTTGATTGGTTTACAAAATAACATGTCTTTTATTAGCACATTTCTGCAATTTTTATGACCTTTGCTCTCTCACTTTGCCTTTCCCAACAGGCTGAATTTCCTGGGTGCTCTTTTGAGTATCTCACAATTATCATTTATTAAATTTTAGTCATTTGTTATGGGCCTAGGTTTTCAGGAACAACTATAAGAAGCAAAGAAAAAAGTGTGTAAGTATTTCATTTTGAAAATGAATATTGAAAAACAGCATTCAAGCTGGGTGGCAGTTGGATAACTCAAGTTTATATCAACCCAAAAATATGAAGGAAAAAAAAGGGAAGAAAGAAAGAGATGGAAGAAGAAAGGAGAGAAAAGATGAAGGGAATAAAACTATGTACGGAGTGCTCAATGCATGCTAGATGCTTTCAGAGTATTACATTTATTTCCCAAGGGCCGTGGGGGATGTTTTCTGTTTACAAAGGGGGAAAGAGACTCCAAGAGAATTTCTTATAGCCCTTCAATTCGATTGCTCCTAGATTATAGCTCTAATGTTGCCAGTTATTAGGAGGGAAAGAAAAAATGATGGAGTCCAGTTCTGGTGATATTGACAACTTTCCAAGTAAGATAGGCTTAAGTGTCCCTTCTCTCAAGTAATTCCAGGGGATTGGAAAAACTGTCGTTGCTTCCCTGTCAGTTCATTAGAAACAGGGATTGGGGACACCACAGAGTTTCCACACTTGTACTTTTCAAAGCAAATGGGCTTGCAGTAATAGAAGTATAAGTGAATGGATCTCGTCTGCAAAATCTGATCTGTCACCTGGGTCCAGAGAGAAGACAAAGTCACACCTTATTGGGGGATGGTGAAATAGACTTTTGAAATTACAAGAAATTGTATGATGTGTCATTAAATGCAATTTCTTTTTAAGAATTCTCTCATTGGTAATTATTCTTATTATGTAGGTGGACAGTCTCTTAATATAGATAAAGACCTTTTGCAGCTGCTCTCATCATAGGCCTCATGTTTAATATGCACTTTGTAATTAGCGTGAATGTAAAGCCCCACATTTGCAGTCAGCCTCCCTTTCTGTCAGATCGGTTTTTAATCTGGGCTGTGTTCAGCTGCGAAGGGCTGATAAGCATTTCTGAAATCTCGGTACACGACAAACAGCACTTTAATCTCGTCTTTCAATTTCCAGTGCACTCATTACACAAATTCAGCTCAAAGAACCTTGATGCATGAAAATTAGCCTTCCTGGATGTGGTACAATTTCTTTGAACCTTTTAAAAAATACTCTGATCCTCCAGGCCATTCGTCCCAGCAAAATGTAAGCAGCGGCTTACTTGCAAAATGGAGGAAATTTATCTCCAACGCCATGGAGACCAGAGTTGAGCTAAATGTTAGCTATTTGTTTTAATTGAAGATGAGGGAAATGATTTCTTCAATTTTAACCTAATTTTTAGAGAATAAACATCATTACATAGAGATCAATTATATTTCTATGTAGTACTTCCATATCCAGAACCCACAACTAGCCCAGCTGTCTGACAGAGCTTGCTCATTTAAACCTCAAGCCAATTAGCACCAATTTTCAATCAGTTATGTAAGTATTAACCTGTTCCTCTCTGTATGTAATCTGTCTGTGAGCTGGCTTGAAGGAGATGAAATTCTTAAAGTGTCAAATTGCTTTCCCTAATACACGCTTAGGTCTTTATTTGCATTACACCCTAGGCTCTGATTTCAAGCTTTCAAAGATAAAAATGTGTGAAACAGCTCTAGTCTCTAGAGATGGGTCTCAGGCTGGGGAGGGATGTGTGCTACTTGCTGAAAGATTCATTGGTGTAAAGACTGAGCCCATCTTAGAGGGAAGCAAGAATCAATTTTATCTGTCATTTGGCCACGCATCATATTCCTCAAACACAAATCAAAGCAAGTTGAGGAAAAAAGATTTCCAGTGTATTTAACCTTGTTTGGATGATCCAAAGTGAATCAAGCTTCTGAAATTCTCCAGTAAAAAAAGACAGGTTATTATGTGCCCATAAATTGCTTTAATGGAAACTACAAACATTTTTGGTGAGAAAGTCTTCAGGAATGACTTAAGAACTTTTCTCTAAGTTTACAGAAGAGTATTTTCACCCCCAAAACACAAAAACCCCATGTTGAGTAAGTTCTCCCAGTTGTGCTTTAGAGTCTCACTTCCCCATACCTCAGCCATACCCTGTCCAGAGGCCACCTGAAAAAGATGGGCAACCTTTGGGAAATTAACCTTGTTTTGTATTTAAGCAAAGGATTAAGCAAATCAAAAGCAAGGTGTCTCATAAAGACAAAAGAATAATATTTACAAAGATTGTTTTCCAGAGCTTTCTATGATATCCACTCAGGGGCTTTGCTAAATGTATAATGAAGAGGACAGTTTATTTAAGAGGAAGAAATATCAATTATCCTGAATACAACACAGAGATTTCAGAATGAAAAAAAAATGGATGAGGTGGGCATATTTTCTTTATTTCCAGAGATACAGAGTTTGGAACATCACTACTTCTGCACAGATAAACTCAGGATTCTGACTTTGCTGACACAGGATTCTGAGCCTGGAACAACAGGGAAGGGCAGAAGGGAAGTTTGGAGAAGACTGGTTTGATAAAACCACTATAATTTTCTGTTTTCAAATCTTGTTGGGCTTTGTTCTTTTAGAGGACTGATTTGAGGACTCTACCCAAAAGCAAGTTGCAAGAGACAGGTTTCCAGGGGGGTTGCTAAGTGAACACTTGTATTTAAATTACAATATCTGTCACATTCGTCTAGCCTTGTATGCAGAACTCTAAGCAGGGAGGGGAAGTAGATTTCATTTCTATAATGTCACTGGAGGCAAACAATAGAATTTTTCACATGGTAGAATTTACTTTTTGTGATTGTAAAATTCTCTTTTAAAAATTATAATGCTGGAAGCAACTGTAAAACAAAAGGACTGAGCTGCCTCGTAGAGTATAGCACCCTTCTCGGGACCCTAAAACCAGAAAAGGACGTAAATCCCCAGGCATCCATACTTCCTCATCAAAGAACTTCCAATGATTTGGCATTAGCATTGTGTCTACTGTGTGGACATATTGGGACACTTGTGTTCACCCCACAGGCCGGACCAGAGCCATCTGTTCAAGGCTTCCATAATGACCCATGTGGATGGCTCATGAGGGTTCCAAAATGACCCAGAGCTCGCTCGAGAGAGCAGCCTGGACTGTCATGGTCCATGGGTGTGTGATCCATGGGTTCTACTCTCAGGTACTAGGTGTCAATTTGATGTGATTAACAACTTATTGATTGGAGTATCACCTGCTTCATTATTACATTTATTTATTTACTTAAGAAACATGACTTGAGTATTCTTTCGGTTTTAGGAAGTGCACTTAAGAGAGTTGGACGGTAGGCTGAGGAGAGAATGGGGGCATATTTCTCACCTTGTTTCTTCTTCTCAGGCAGAAGAACCACTTAAGGCTCAAATAGTCAAAAAGCCTTTGGTGTTGGTGTCTCTGGGAAAACTACATCTCTCCACCCTAGAACACCCTCTTGTCTAATAAACTTCAGGTCACTGACACTTGATTATTTTGTGTTCTGTTTATTTACTATGTCTTAATTGTTTTTTCATCTGCTAGGAAGGAGGTAATAAATATTTCCTAAGGAAATCTAGAGGAGCCCTCTCAGGCCTGCGAGACCACTTTATTAATTCAACAATGCTGAACTGAACTCTGAACTTAGATACAAAGAAGCCCAAATGCCTATCCCTCAAGGACCTAGGAATTTAGAGGGACAAATAGAAAAATAAATATTTAATACAGTTGGGTTGTGTATAATAATAACACAGCACTTTCTCAGAGTGGATCCCACAGTCTTTCCGATCTATCTCTGAGGTCTGTGAATCTTGGCATTGGACAGATCATTTAATACTTGCATTTCAGTTCTGCCACTCCCTCATCATGTCATCACAAGCAAGATGTTTTAGCTCCTGAGCCTTAGTGTCCTCTCTGTAAAATGGGGATGTCAGTTGCCAATTTTGTTGTGGAAATTAAATGGAAAAAGATGTGCAATTAATTGATGTCCTACTGTGCAAGGTGTCTTGTGTGCCTGATTTCAGTTGTACATCATTAGAAGTACTTCTCACTATAGCACAAAAACAGCCCAGTATATAAAGGCAAGTGCTATGATAACTTATTTACGACAAAGGGGAAATAGAGAGCTAACTAGTGCATACCACTGGAAAAATACACCTAACACTAATTTATTCTCTTTTCTTAGGAATGCCAAATTTCTTCTTAGGAATTTCTCCCACACTAATCCAAATTAAACACACTCCACTCTAAATTTAAAAAGATAGTCTAGCTCAAAAACATTTCCCAAACACTGCAAGGAATGACTCAATACCCTGTTTTTAATAGAAGACTCACTATATGTTTTTTATTAGTCATTCAATTGAGACTATTTTTCTATTACTACATTTATAATAAAGACATATAGTGGTTTATTCCCAGATGTTTGCACCAGTTTTTGAAGAAAAGATTTGAATTTGGCAAATAAAATCTTACCTAGTTTCAAATGATAGCTTAAGCAATGAGTTGGTTGTTGGAATTAATGTGAAAAACACAGCAACCCAAGTAACTATGGTTCCTGTTGAAGGACAAGCAAAGGAAATGGGACGTGAAGCTGAAGTTGAGTGTGAACTTGACTCTCTGGGCCCCTTGGGGGTGTCCCTAAGTTCAGATATAGCCATCAGGAGTAAGTGTGGCTTCTCTACCAAGAAGGGCCACACTGCTGCTAATTCACCTCTAAAATACATTATATAGGCACCACTTTTCAAGAGCAATAAACAGCGCATCAAAGAATGCTTCTTTGTGCAGAACTGAACAAGCAGGAGGTTAAAGTTGTTATTGTGAATTGAAAAAGTCCATATTTCTTCAATTCTAAGATGTCTTCCATTTTAAGACATACCGAATATTTGATAGCAGCCTCTCTGGGAAAAAAACAACCAAACAAAAACAAAAACAAAACATACAGAAACAATGAATCATGGAACACTACATCAAAAACTAATGATGTAATGTATGGTGATTAACATAACATAATAAAACAAAACAAAACAAAACAAAACAAAAAACACAAACAAAAAAACCCGAACACTCAAAAAAGCCAAAAACCAAAAACCCACACACTTCAACAAGAAACACAGATTATTTTGAGTACCAAAACTATCATAGATTCATCCATACAACTGCATGACACCTTAATCTTCACTCTCACAGTTAACATTGATCCCAAGCTTTCTACCTTCAGAGCTGAGAGATCCTTCTAAGTCACTTTTCAACCCTGGCAGTCCTGCTGAGTATCATGTGAAGTTTTTTTTTACGTTGAATCTGTTTTGGACCGCCCATACCCTTCCCTCAGCTCTAAATGCATAGTCTCAGGTTCCTGCCTATAAGGCTTAAGCCTCACATCCCCCACCTACATCATTTCCCACTTATTCTCAAGCTCAGTCCATTCTCTATCTCTCTGACCATTTAAAAAATGTACTACAGAGTTTAGTTCTTAATTGGGTGACATCTTGTGTTCTTAATGTTTTTATGGGATAACATATATAATGATTTTTTTTTTAAAGACCCTATTCATTTATTTGAGAGAGAGAGACTGAGAGAGAGAGCACATGAGAGGGGGGAGGGTTGGGAGGGTCAGAGGGAGAAGCAGACTCCCCGCCGAGCAGGGAGCCCGATGTGGGACTCGATCCAGGGACTCCAGGATCATGACCTGAGCCAAAGGCAGTCGCTTAACCAACTGAGCCACCCAGGCGCCCTATGGGATAGCATATATAAAAATGCTTTCAAATCTCTAAAATGCTTCATAAATATTTATTCTTCTTGTTTAAATATGTACTTCTTCTCCATCCTCCTCTCACCATCCAAACTGAAGTTCTTGTGGAGCCTACTCTGTCTTCTGTCACCTTTATGCGCCACACAGCATTCAGCAGACTTCTAGCCCACACAACACATACGTGGTAGTTGGTATATATACCATACTTGGTGTATTTTTTACTTACAGCAAAAGGCTTAACAGGAAGGTGACTAACAGGTTGGCATTACAATTTAACAAGTAGGTGATGGTGGTTCGCCCAGGAAATAATTCTGACATACTTAGTGGCCTGTCCCCACACCTGATCTGCCTCAGTTTATCCATATGAAAGAAGAGGAGAAAAACAAAATAACTATCATTTCGTGATTGTTAGGATTTATTCATATCATTGGCAGAATGGGTCCTGGCTAGGCTCTGCAGTCCGCATGTACGCTTTGCTGTTGCACTCACATAAGAAGACCGTATGAGTTTAAATACTTTGCAGATTTCTCCTCTCCCACATTTCCTGTGAGCATTTCTGTTCTCTGCCTTTTGCTTACAATTAAAAACTAATTCTCAGAAAATTGCAGGATTAGTCAGCAGTATTGACAGAAGAAGAAGAAAAAATAGACAAGAAAGAGGCGTCTCAACATAATGTGGATAAATGGGCCCAATTTTATCCCTGAAAACTAGTTCAAGAAACATTGGAACTCTATCCTTCACCTTCCAAAATTCTTTCCTCCTCCTGGAAACAGTAAACATTCTGTAAAATTTGTCTCCAATTCAATACTGCCATAGGAGAAACTGTCCTAATTTTTTTAATTATATATAATTTTATATATATTATAATATATATACCTTTTTAAAAAAAATTTATTATGTTATGTTAATCACCATACATTACATCATTAGTTTTTTTTTTTTTTAAGATTTTATTTATTTGACAGAGAGAGCACAAGCAGAGGGAGAGAGACGGAGAAGCAGGCTCCCTGCTGAGCAAGGAGCCCGATGTGGGACTCGATCCCAGAAACCTGGGATCATGACCCAGGCCGAAGGCAGCCGCTTAACCGACTGAGCCACCCAGGTGTCCCACATCATTAGTTTTTGATGTAGTGTTCCATGATTCATTGTTTGCGTATAACACCCAGTGCTCCATTCAGTACGTGCGCTCTTGAATACCCATCACCAGGCTAACACATCCCCCCAATCCCTCCCCTCTAGAACCCTCAGTTTGTTTGTCAGAGTCCATAGTCTCTCATGGTTCGTCTCCCCCTCAGATTTCCCCCCCTTCATTTTTCCCTTCCTACTATCTTCTTCTTTTTTTTTTAACATATAATGTATTATTTGTTTCAGAGGTACAGGTCTGTGATTCATCAGTCTTACACAATTCACAGCGCTCACCATAGCACATACCCTTCCCAATGTGATCATTTCTATAGTTTGTTATATATATATCTTACTATAATACAGACACAGTTAATTTCATGATTGTATTTACTGCCACTACTTTTCTATGGTCATTCTTAGTAGGTGGTTGCTATTTTTATCTGAATCCTCTCAGAATACTGTGTTTCTTTTCTTCTAACATATCTTGAGCAATAACAGCATATCTTATAGGATATGTTGTCTGACACCATCTTTACCCATCGGCTCCTCTAACTGTAGGTGAAAGAATGCAAATCAGAAATGCTTTGTGCATCATATATACTTTAAGCAGAATGGGAGTAGAAGAGGTCAAAGCAATCATGTTGTCACCTACTAGTCAGTTATGTATTTATTCAATATCTGCCACATGACTCATGTTGTCATGATGTAAACAGTAAGATTGTACAGAGTTGAACTGAGTTATCTATGACATCTAGCATCTCTTAAATTTACTAAGAATGTTTCATTTTATTCATTCATCTATTTAGTTTACCTTCATTTATTATACAGATAAACATTGTCTAAAGATCTCACTTATATATGTTAGGACATTTTAATATTGGCTCCTAAAGACTGCTGTAACATAAAACCACTTCTTTTTATCTGAAATCACACACACACACAGAATATAATTACCATCTCTGGTTTAGCGAGCCGTACTCGGGTACAAAAGACACAACTACAGAGGTTAGATTCCAGTGTGAACAATTAAGGCTGTCAATATCCATAACCAAATATTCATTGAGTACATACTACAAGTTAGCTACTAGTTCAGATTTCAGGAAACAAAGAAAAATCTCTGCTTCCGAAAAGTTTGTATTCATATATGAGGAGGTAGATAATGGGAAAATAAAATAAAATGAAATATTTAAAAAATGTACTCCATGGTAATGTTTAAGTGCTACAATAAAATAATGTAAAAGAGAAAAAGTGGTTAGGGAGTAAGGGGGTTACAGTGGTTCTTATTTAGCCATGTTGGTCTGAGAAAGTTTCTCTGAGTAGGTAACATTTAAGCTAATACTTGAATATGGAGAACTGACAGTCATGCGCTGGGGAATAATTACTCAAAGCTGCTAGGCTGAGAAGTAATAGACATGTGATATAGTACAGGGGGATGGGCGTGAGAGGTAGGCAAGTGCCAGATCATGTAGTGTCTGGTAGATCCTGCTAAAAAAAAAACCAAATTTTTTAATCACTCTCTCTAAAATGAGGTGGAAAGACTATGGTCAGGAAAACTGTTACCCAAGGCCAGATTGGAGATGACATTTTTGACTCTACTTGTAGCAGTAGAGTTCAGATTAAAAATAGTTACTGTTGGTAGAACAACAGGTTATATTGGTGAATTAGATGTGGAATGAAAAGTGACAAATTAAAGATAGGATCTTGACCCTAGAGCTAGATGTATAATATTACCATTTACTTAAATGTTGAAGACTTGGTAAACTAAAGATTCTGGGGTTTGTGTTGGGGTGAGGTGATGGGGAACCAATGGCTCTTTGTTGGCTATATTAAGTTTTTGGTGACTACTGGACTTCGAACAGATGATGTCAAGGAGGCAGTTCAATGTAAGTCTGGTGTTCATCAAAGAAGTCAGAACTGGAAATACTCATCTGATTATTTGCAAATCCATGAGACTAGATTAGATTGCTTAGAGGGTGAGTGTAGTAATAGAAGAAGAGATGTATGGGGACATAAATGGTTAGACAGGTGGGAAAGATATTGCAGTTGCAGGAAATCACTGCTTTCTCTAAGCCCAGAGAACATGTTAAAGAAAAACATGCTAAGAGTTGCCAAAAACCATGTAAGAGGAAGACAAAAACTAACCGATGGTTTTAACAGGATGTGGGTCATTGGAAACCTCAACAATTTGAGTCACATTGCTGGATGCTTGATTTGGATTGGGGTAAGAGAACAGGAGGTAAAGAAGTAGAAACAGCAAGTATATAGAGAACCTTGCTAGGAGTCTTGCTATGGAAGGAAGTAGAGAAATGTGGTAATGGTTTGGAGCGAAGGTAGTTTTTTGTGTGTTTTAGGTGATATTAGATTCACGGTGGTGAGAATGATCGAAAAAGTAAGGAGAAAGGAATGATACTAATGAAAAAAGGGAATCCTGGCAAAGCAAAGACCAAGAGAAGTCATGAGGCAAAGGAATCCAGAGCTTCAGTGGAGGGTTTATTGTGGGTAAGAACAGGGTCACCTCATCTGTTGTCATGGAAGGAAAGGCACAGCCAATGAGTACTAGTATGAAAATGGGCTGACTTGGTAGCAGCTCAATAGCAAATTGTAATGGTGTGCTCTCTCAAATACAGCAATTAATTCTTTTGTAAATAATTGCTAGCTGTAGATGTTCTTTATTAAAGGTCCAATAAAGTAGCTTTAGAGGAGAATAGAAAAATAGTAACGAAAATAATCTCTATTTTCTCTGATAAATATATATATAATTATATAATATATAAATATACGAAATATACGTATATAATTTAAATTTTCCCATTGAAACTACCTTTATCAAATAAACTGGTGAAGAAAAATTCAAAATAGAAAGTAAAGAAAGAAGAATTCATCTATTTGAAAAATATATGAAAATGATACCAAATAATGTTGATCTTAACAAGAACTTCCTTTGTTGTCAGCAGACACATTTTCAAGGCTTTCACATTTTAATATTTTTAAAAAAATAGGGCAACTGTCAATTTGAATTACTCCATCCTGCTTTGCATAATAATTTACATATTTATCCACCAAGCATGCTCTGATAAAGGACAATATCCCATGAGAGATGAAAAGGCTTGATTCTTGAATCATACTTTTGCATTCTTGAATAGCAAACCCTCTTTTTCAGTAGCAAAATTGTAGTATTGAGAAAGACAATGGGCTAGGTTGGTGCTTTGTAGTTAATTTTTTACTGTGAAATTCTATTATATAAAATTGCTTGAAGCAATTCTTGTCAACACTGCCCCAGTTAAACAGTTTTTTTGTTTTTTTAACCATGAAAAATAATTCTTCCTAAAACAGGATGATCACAAGAAAGCTTTTATCAGCTTCCAACAAGAAAAGCCAAACCAATGCTGAAAGAGAGAATTATTTGTTCACTGTTTTCATTTACTGGTAATTTATAAGTGTTTACTGATACCCTTCACTTAACAAATAAAGACTTTGGTCTATAGACTTCAGTCTTCTGCTTTGAGTTGCTCAGGGTTTTGAGAACTCTTCCTGAGGTTTTAGTCTTACCTCAATCAAACAAAAAGTTGTCTAGATATGACCTAAAGTCTCATACCTCTCTTGCTTTTCTGCCTTTCTGTGAGGGAGGCATATCCCGACACTGGGATAAGCTCACATTCAAACTGCTCTATAATACACTCCCTGGTGTGTAGGCTCTTTGTGTCACTTCATCAATTTCTCCAAGCATGGCACATTATAAAAGGCCACACGGAACCCTGAGAAGATGATCACATGTATGCCAGAGATCTTTGACATCCAAAACTTGGACATGACATTAAGAGTTGGAAACACTTAAAGGATTCCTATGACATTAAGTGAAATGCCACTGCTAACCTTTGCATTGATGGTTGAATGCCAACTCCAATTGTCCCAGTGGAGGGCCCACTGAGAACTGCCCCATTGACATCAGCTTCCACTGCTCATCCTTCTTTCCTCCATAACCTGATTCTTGCTCTACCACAAGATAACCAATCAGTTTGCATTCTCACAGGGCTCAGGTGTCCTCTTTTAATCGATCATGAATTGAGTGCTTTCCGAAGAACATTCCATAGAGTTGTAAAGTTCATGGACAGGTCTCAGGGTCATTGCTGGCAAGTATTTCTTCAGTGTAACTGGGAGCACTCCAGTCCAGTCTGATTTTTCCTTTTCAAACAGAGCATCTCCATTTCTCTGTATTTTGTAATTTTAGAGTTCTTCCACAAGCTTTCTTTTGAGAAAATATCCTGCTTTGGAAAAAAGAAAGGCTAGAAAATCACAGAAGTTATCCGTATTAATAGAAGTGTAGAAATTTTCACAATGACATTCTCGAGAAAATGCCTTAACCTTACGGATCTAAGAGAGTGGAAGTGAAGGATGGACATTTACGGTCAGTTAGTTTTTATGTGATCTTAAATTACATGGACAGCCAGCCTGCCCGGCTTAGAGGTAGGAAGGCAAACGTTGCTGACGCAGTAGCAACAAGGAAAGCATTTTCTCTGTTATCTTAGAAAATATCTAACATTTTCCTCCCTTCCCACTTCTTTGTGTCCCTGTTTGTTTTTTGCAGTCTTTGCTTTAATACAGTGCCCTGGGTACAAATGGGAATTTGTATTTTCCTTAAAAAAACATAAAACACGGTTAAATAAGAGCTCGTTTACAATGTCCCTCAATTCACCTAGTGAGTCACAAATAGAAACTATAGATGGTGCTTCAGTCACTGAACACCCATGGCATTAATCAGAAAAGAAAACCATCATGTGCAAAGTCGTTTTTTTTTCTTATAATGTAGTAGAATCACAAGTTCGATGCTGTCATATGGCAAAGTGGAACTTTTGCTCCAGGCCCACCTTTTCCAATCCGTCCTAGTGACTAGGCAGTAATGCTATGAATGAGCTGAAAACATACACAGAACTTTCCTCACATTCAGGGCACTTTTTTGTTTAACTTTTTTCTCTTTCAGGAATTCTTGTCATATTTAATTAAACCAGATATTTGCCTTATAACATTTTGCTAGATGGTCAGGGAGTTACTCTTTTTGTTTGGGCGAGAGAGATGAGAGTGTGGTGTGAGTTTCCCAGTTCACTCCCACCCTACTTCCGGGGACAGCTTAGCTGATGATTCTGTAAATCATCTTAAAGCAGCATTCTGGGTGAAAGTTTTGGCTTTTATATAGAAAAAAGAGTTTCTATCCCTTGTGACCTCACAGTCCACGAGCTCCACGATCTCACTTTCCGTTAGGATGAGAGGCATAGAAGCATCTCGTCCGACTTGGCTAATCACCATGTAGACAGGAAGAGTGAACCTTGCTGCCTGCTGGTGCTGCAAGGGCGTGAAGGCTGGTTTTCTCTGATGTGGCACTCACACAGTCGGGAATGTGTGCAAAACGAAGGAAATTATCCAATGGCTGTAATTATAGTGACTCATTGACACAAATGCTGAGAGGCAGATGTGGCATAAATAATGAGCGAACACAAAAAAGACTCTTTATTATCAAACCCAGCCTTCACTTCTCATCACACAGGAAGCAGCCAAGGCCCCAGAGGCCAATGGTAAGCACGCCTGTTTCTCCCAAGGCTCCTTGATTATTCCCCCACAGGGAGAACTGAGTGGTGGTTATCAGAACCCTGACCTATCAGAGTAAAGCAAAAAAGCAAACATGAGCCATCCTCTAAGATTACAAACTGTGTCATATTAAAATGAAAACAGCCATATGGATGAAATAAACAGGGCATGTTGAGAAAATGTGCCGAAGCCACAGGGCACGTTTCAAAGAATGACTCCAACGAAAGTTGGGTTGAGCCATGAGGAGACAGTAACAAAACAATTCCCTCAGCAGCATAGATAGCAGCCACCATGGGTCTCTCAATCTCAGGGATCTCCTCTGTAAAATGAGACAACTAGTAGCCCTTACCTTGCAAAGAGAATTTTCTTAATTTTGTTTTCAGAATGTTATTGCTAGTGTATTGAAATAGAATTGATTTTTGTATATCGATCTTATGTTCTGCAATTTTGCTGAACTTGTTTACTAGCTCTTACAGTTTTTGGGGTTTTTTTTTTTTTTTGGAGAAGGTGTAGATTCTTGAGGACTTCATGTCATCTGCAAATAGGAATAGATTTACCTTTTCCCAATCTAGAAATTTAGTACAATACTAAATAGAAGTGTTAAAACTGGATATCCTTATCTTGTTCCTGATCTGAAGGGGAAAACATTTAGCGTTTCACAATTTAGTATAATGTTAGCTGTGGGTTTTTCATAGATGGCCTTTCTTAGGTTGTGATAGTATTTTTAAGGCCACATTCTAGGAGTCACTCCTGGGCGAGAGTAGCTTATTGTTCAGTCAGGATTTTGTCAGATGTTCTGTTTAAGTATGTTGTGTTGGTGAAGCTTCTGCCTTGTGGTGACTTGGGGGATGACTTGGGGGATGCTTTTAAGTGGGCCTCATATCCTTCTCTCATTGACCTTGAATAGGGGCAGCCTAGTGCCCGGGCACAGCCTACAGGGCTGTCCGTGATCCTAGAAAGGTTGTTCCTGACTGTGTCTTCACCTGGCTCCCTCTGTTAAACTTCTGCTTGCTCTGACATTTTGCATTTATCAGATCAACTAACCTTTAAATTTTTCTCCACAAAAATCTCCATTGTTTTAGACAATGACCTTAAGAATGGAATTCTGGTTTTATCCCAAATAAAGTCATTCCCTAAAGGCAAAGCTGTGAAACTCTGCCCTTATGGCCTGACTTCTTCCTCTTGTATAGAAATCTGGCATCAATTTCCTGGAGCTGGAAATGGAGATTGGTTTTTCAAGAGTGACATCCTGCTTTGTGATTGGGCATGGAAGGGGGTGGCAGCCCTTGGTTATATTGGTTTGCCTTAGGCATGGAACTTCCATCCTATGAGGGAGTCAGGACAGGGGCAATCAGGAGCCCAGTATTCTCCAGTCAGCCATGCCTGGGATAGATAGATCTACAAGTCAGGGCTGGGTAGGGCAAGAGAAACCTGGTCCAGTTGGCTGTGCTTGTCAGGAATAGAGCTCCTGCAATGGGAGTGAAGGGTGCGGGGTGGGGGAGGAGAAATATCAGCAGTTTGCCCCTCCCATGGTGAAACTATAGCCCTACACTAGGAGCTGGAGGGAGAAGGAGCCTCTCTCTCTTGACCACACTGTCTAGAGTAGGAGCTCTGTCTTATTTCTTCCCTATCACAGAGCTGGTGTGTGTGTGGTGGGGGGGAGGTTGTTGGAGGGTAACGGAGTGAATTACATCTCAAATACCATGGATTCTTGCTGTTCTAAGGTTTAGTAGATTTTTCTTGAATGAATATTTCTCCATATGCTGTATGCCCTTAGGAAAATTTCTCGAGACTTTTAATGATTTCATTTTTTTAACTTTCATCAGTTAAATTGTTATTTTGCTGGGAGAGAGTTTACAGGGAGTCCTATCCCTGATTTGCATTTGACCATGTTTTCTTGAGTGGGAAAGAAAAGGGAAGGATTTATAGTTCCCTCCCTATAATCATACATGGGCATATATCACTGGAGTTAGCATGCAATATCAATGTATGATATTTGTTAACAGATTTAGGACTTCTAAGATAAACAACAGGGAGTTATTAAAGGTTCCAAACAAAGCAAGGACATTATTTTAACCACCATGAATGGGGCAGTTCTTGTAACTGCCACAGGAATATGAATGTGATAGTGGTAAGATTGGGAACAGGTAATACATTAAGAGGCTACCAAAATTGAATCAAATATCATATCAGCTCTCTGCCTGCAGCTTGCCCAGGAGGCACAGCTATTAACAAATGTGTCCATAAAAACCTATATTATAACGATGACATTTGAATGGAAAAGGAAGGGTGAGGAGAAGATATTAAGGAGGAAAATTCTATAGGTTAGACAATGGATCAAATGAGGAAGGGGAAGAAAGGTAAAGAATCAAAGGGTACATTTAGTTCCTAAGGCAACCAGCCTGGTTGCTATTTAAACGGTA